>NC_140954.1:28433911-29646411 GCF_014529385.1 Adiantum capillus-veneris | reverse complement strand
TGTAGCTAGCTTGAGGACCTCCCTTCTTGAGCAAGAAAAGAGAAACCTTGAGCTCTAATACCAATGTAACATTTAATGGCCTAATAACTTGTGTGTAGCGGAAATGAGCATGAACATAGTGGGCATTCCATTACAATAGATTCCTAATGAGAATTACAAGAGTGCTTGGGTGGAGAGAGCAACAAAAAGCATAACACCTAGTTAGATAGCATCGACAATACTTTCAAGAGAGAGAAAAATTAAGCTATTGACAAGAGTTGAGGACCGGATCTGCATGGAGCCGGTCCCCCTTCCAAAAGGCTTTGTATTATGGTTTCTCCCATCAAGAGAGACATGGTGCAATACAATTCTTTGTGTTTCTTCAAGACTAGCTAGTGCAATGAAGATGAAAGCTTCATGCACTAAGCAAAACACTTAACAAACACAACTTTAATTATCCCCGTTCTCAGACCCAAGACCTCACACACCTTCGAAGATGGTGAGAGCTAGCAGGGTATGAGAGTAGATTGAGAGGAAGAAGGAGTATCTTACGAGAAAGATGTACATCTCCTCACATAATCACTCATATTAGCATATCTTTAGCTTAGATATTAGCTTGGTAGAGGAGATGAGCATGCATTGAAGCTTGGCTCTTGGTTGGATTTGCATCCACATGCCAAGAGTGTGCTGATGTAGGCTTCTATCTCACAAGCTTGGAGTAGGTGATGAGCTCTCCATTAAAGCTTGGGAAGAGATAGTCTTCTTTGCTTCACACATAGACTGTGTGTGAGTGTGTGTGTGATAATGCCTTGCAAAAATCAGCCCCCTCTCTCTCTTGGGCGAGCCCCCTTGCTATTTGCTCTTCCTGCAGCCTCATTGGCTCTCCCCAAGTCAAGCCAATCACAATTAAGCAGGATAAGTGATAGCCTTCTGACATGTGTCCCCCTTTCCCCTTTTGTGAGAGTTTTAGGTAATTAAATAATTAAACTAAACTCTCATTGGACCTCTTTGCCTTTTGACCAATAGGAATCAGGCAAGCCATGGGGCTCCTGAATGCTCATTGGACTCCTTGGGAGACTGCCCAATAGTCTTCTAGGAGACTTAATTCTCATTGGTTTCTTTTATTAAATGTTTTTAAATTAATTAAACTAGATTTACTTTAGCTTAATTCTCATTGGTCCACTTCAAGGGTCATCCAATAGGAATTGGGCACACCTTGTGGGCATCTGGGCTAGGGAGCTGACATGTGTCCCTAATTCCCTTTGTGTAAAGGGGCTTGTGTGTGTGTGTGTGTGTGGCTTTCTCTCTCATCCCCTAGAAGAAGGGCTCGCCCCCTCCCATGTAGGGATGTGCAAAGACTTTTAGGGCACACACAAAGCATCCAATTTTCCCTAGGCTGAACCTTAGGGTCTTTTTAGCCCATTGTTGCACATGGCTCTTTTGCAGATGGCCCCCCCTTTGGATCCCTATTTTCCCTCCTTTGCATCTCTACTGTGGCCGGTCTGCTAGCTTAACCAATATTCTAGCTTTTTCTCCCCTGGCACTTCCCCACATTAAATGATCAGTTTAATATGAGAAAATCATTTAGGAGAATTAGATATTGATTATTATGACAGCTGCAATCTGCAGGGTCACAGAGGTGAATACAAAAGCAACTCCTTTTGTCGTGTTGTCTTCCTGCCACACAGCCAATGGGGCTTCCTCCCTACAAGCAAAAGGCTCTCACCAGGGATGACCGTTAAGCCTAGCACTATGACGTTACGGTGGCGCCGGTGAAATTCACGGTGGGTAAGTGCAGAGGCGTGGTGGGCCTGTGGTGGGCTCAACCTACTTTTTCGCCGTGAGCAGCCACCGCTCGTGTGCATGTGCACAGGCTAAGAGAGGCGAGGGAGGTGGGTAGGCCAGAGGATGAGCCGGGCCTCAAAATCTGGCAAATGGCAGATACTAGCTCTCCATTCCTCTTGGCATCACATGCTCTTCATGCCAATCTAAAAATCAAGAGGCGGCAGCAGCTCTGCAACTTCATGCGGGTCCCCTCAAATATAAACAAGCTGGCTCCTGATCTCCTAATGACGAAAAAGAGTCTCTCTCTCTCCCCCGTTGTTATTTGCCTCCCACATGGATTAGGGGCCAAGTTAAGGTCGCCTTGTAAGGTCTCCGACCCCGATTAAAAAGAGCACCCTTGTACCATGAAATGAACATAATAAAAAAAAGTTACTATTTTTAACAGTTTTCCAAATTCTGTCAGTGCCATGATGTTTAGAATGTTTTAAAGCTTCGAAATGTGAATTAAAATAATTTTTGTAAAAAATTTCCAAAAATAGTAAGTTTTTGGTCACCTGACCCATCCAGTTTTGATCGTCTCGAAAAACTGAACCCGTACCCTGAATTTGAAAAAAATGCATTTTCGGACCCCGGGCACTGCTAAATATGGCAGGTACTCGGACCAGTACGCCTTACTTAGACCTTAGTATAGCAATTTTCGGCATCAAATTCCGACTCGTACGACCCATTTTAGCCTAAAACCAAATTTTCCCAAAATTGAGCGGGGAGGCACCGGAGCTCGAGGCTGTGTGGAAACACGTTCCAGGACACTCCGGGTCAGCTTTAGCCGCTAGGGGGTGCCTTTTATCATTGTGGGAGTCTTGGGAGAGTTTCCAAGCTTGCAACTAAGTAAGAGAGCCAGTTAACCAAGCCAACTAGACACTTGGTGGGTAGGAGACTGGACTTGCCAATGCATGAACTGAGTGCTCCTTTAGATGCAAATAGCAAGGCAGATCTATTTTCAGCTTGTAGGAGCCTATTTAAAGGTGTGCTCACACACAGACCAAGTACACACACACACACCTACACACACCTTGGGGAGGTGCTATCGGCACACACACAGTTTTTGAAGGAGAAGCAAGGAGGGAGGTGCTGCCGAAATCCTCATTTTGAGGATTCATTGGATCAGAAAAATCAGAGGATTCTCAGCCCCTAATCACGGTAATTATGGTTTAATTACGGTTTTGCTTAATTCTCATCATTACTCTCCCATATCCTTCGTCTACTATGCCTACTTTCAGCTATAATTCCCTATAGTTGCTCTCTAAGTTTACATAGCTATACTCCATTACATAATCATCATTCAATTAGCTAAATTATGCAGTCATTCATCATCCTTAATCAAGGATTAATTCATGATTAGGAAAGATTCTCTCTCTAGGCAGCATAGTTAATAAATTGTCAGCCAGTAATAGTGTAGATTTGATGAAATTCATTCTTTTACCACTCAATAGTGTTGTAATTAAATTAGACTCAATCTTCTCCCACATTAAAATGTGATTAGGACTGAAAATTAATCCGTCATTAGGCCATTAAGAAGAGAATTTTCTATCACACATGCCTGCGGTAATTCTACATCTTCAAATTGCTCTAGGAAAATGATTGAGCTTGCTTACTTCATCTCTTTTGTAAATCAATTAGTAAAATTCTGAATTTCTTAATCATCTAAGCCAAGTGATTAACTTTAGAGCCAGTTCCCATAGGGTAAGTAAAGAATTACCCTTAAAATTGCTAGGTCTCGAAGGAAAAATCTAATCTCTTGCATAAGGAGGATTCTTTAATGATTCTAATCTGCCAATTGGTTTGTTATGATGCTCTCGGACTTTAGCTCTTTTTCAAGTTTATCATTTAAAGTAGTGAGTAAAATGGCCCCGAATAAGAGAACTCGCTTCGGTGGTGCCCACGACCGCGAGGCGGGAACGAGCAATATGAACGAAAAGGGAAAAGCTCCCATGGAAAAACAAATACCGGCCATCTCACGGGCCATCGACAAAGAAATGGAAGAGGTAGGTCATAATTTCATTCAAGTTGTTTAATTTAACATTGCACACGTTTAGCTAGGAATGAACATATCCCCAAAAATATCGGAGGAATCCGACGGAAACCTCGGCATTGAATTCATTTGTACATTAAAGTCTAAAGTAGGAAAGAAATGATTGATGGGTATGTTGTTTGCAATAGGAAATAATGTCTTCTAGGAAAAAAAATTTAGCTCGACATGTTCATTCTATTTCCAATGTTGAATCAGTCCTGACCCCCCTACTGATCACAGGGGGCAGAGTTCCTCGTTAAGGGCTCTTGAATCCACGACTTGCTTTCTATGCGGTGGATACCCACGACTTGCTTTCTATGCGGTGGGAACCCACGTCTTGCTTTCTATGCGGTGGGAGTGTCCATGTCGTGCTTTCTATGCGGTGGACATACCTAGTTGTATGGGTAGCTAGGCGACAATGGGAGGAGTAAACTCTCGTTGGAGGGGGGATGTTGTACCTCCAGAACATTGAAATTTTAATGAATAAGTTTGAGTAGAATTTTTACTAGAATACTGTCTTGGTGCCGTTTGCAATACTGATTGAAGGGCTGTCTTAACGAACAATGTGATTCGGAATATAATCAAGAAATGTTTATGTTGAACAATTATTGTGATAGTAATTAGGATACACAAGGAAGTGTGAGTGTGGGGGTGGAAAGTGGTGGCTTGGCTCAGGTTGCCAACGCCTATGAGAAGGGTGGTCCCGATTGGTCAGGAACTCTCTGTCCCCATAGTGTTAAAATCGATACTAGTAATACTCATTGCCCCTAGAGCGGCGAAGTCTCAAGTATACGTGCCTCTGAAACATGGGGAAAAAGGCACTCGAGGTTTCTCTCCTCTTGGAAGGTGGGTCTTAGGATCGCTAGATAGGTTAAGTACGCTTCCCCTGCGAGGTGGAGCTAGATCTCATTGCTAGTAGGCTCGAACTCGACTCACTTTGTGATGAGAGATCGTCTGCTAGTTGAACCTTGAACCACTTTGTTTGCTTCCGCTATAGATCTAGTGGCCACCAGGTTCACCATCAGATCCACCGTTTGATACGGTGGGGTGGGGACCTCACACCTGGTATCAAAGCCTAGGTTAGGCTGAGAAATAAAGTCGTATTGTTTGAACATTTAAAAGGAACTCAAAGTATATAGGTAGTTGATCCGAATTCCTTCCATTAGTGTTGCAGGAAGACCCCGTGCTAGAATATCGAAAGTTCCAAGTGTTTGAGCTTATTTATGAGCAAGCTCGACGATCCCCAGTTTACCAATTCAGGCGAGATGTCATGGAGATACTGATGAAGGCTCATCCGCCACACTCCACTCGCATCAATAGAGGATGGGGACTTGATTGGACACTTGCAGGAGGGGTTTACTACATCAACGCTCGAAAGCTAGGATGCCTGGCTACCGATTTGAAGAAGATACGTTGGGGAGAAGATTTGAGGGTTGTAGAGTTATTCTACTTGCTGCCTACCCGATTGGACCTGACTGTTTCAGGCAACTCCAATGAAACCATCAACGATTGGCTCTTGGAAAAAGTCACTCAAGTGATCCCAGCGAACAGAGTCAGAACTTTTGGAGTACCAAAAGAGGAATCTCGGCTCGATATCTTAGTTTATTATCCACTCAAGGATGAGTACAAGAACTACTTCACTCAAGGATGAGTGCAGGAACTACTTCACGAACAAAGTAGTGCATCATGTGAACACAATCTCCTAAGCGTATCTTATACGCAATCCAAAAATTCATGTAATAAGTTGATCATCACTTATCCTAAACCTTGAGGGGTTTCAATTGTAATAAATTTTCATCAATAAAGTGTTTTTTGTCTCTGAATCTCTATCTCTTGATAAAGTGGAATCTTGAATTTTATTTAAAGTCTCGTGTCTATTTTGAAATTCAAGTAATGGCATCAAGAATCTCGTATAACCCATGTAGGCACCGCCTGTTGCTCTGTACTCGGCAGCGCAAGAGAAGAAGCTCCTCCTTAAGCAAGCCCAACCTCCGATCTTTAAGGGCGAGGGGGCAAATGTGGAGAGAGATGCAGAAGTGTGGATGGAAGCCATGGACGATTACTTTGAAGCTGCGGGGACCCAATCCGTAAATCATACCATGCTTGCGATGTTCCCCTTGACTAGCGATGCCAAGATATGGTGGAAGCAACATTGCAGGGACCTGGATATTAAGGGATCTTCCCAATCCTGGGAAGACATCAAAGCTACGATAATGGGGCGTTATTTACCACCTGCCTATAGGACCTTGAAGATGAATGAATTCTTTTCACTTCGGCATCTGACTTCATCTGTCAAAGAATATTATGCAAAGTTTGTCACTCTTCGGAGATATGCTCCTAAGATGACCTTGGAACAACAGGTGGTGAGTTTTTGCCAAGGGCTAATCGACCCTTTGAATACTCGGTTGGAAGCTCTCAAGCCAACGACACTACAGGATGCCTTGTTGAGGGCCAAACCTCTAGCTCTTGAAGTACAAAAGGTTAATCAAAACAGGAGGAATCATTGGGCAAAGAGGGCAAGGACAACTGCTTGGAATAAAAGACCAGCCAACCAAGCCTATGGCCAGCGTCCTATTGTGGCTACCACCGCAACCATGGAATTTCTAGATGTTCGATGCTATGGTTGCGGCGAATATGGACATTACAGATCCAAGTGCCCCAGGAATACCCTGGCAACCAACGCCAATGCCATACCCTTGAATACCCATGGGCATGGCCAAGCTAACGGAAGAGGAGGACGAGGAAGGATGAACAGAGGGCGAGGGCGTGGAGCTACCGCCAGATTGAATGCCGCAGTGGTACAACCAACTGTGGGTGATGAAGCAGTGGAGAGAGCAACCCTGCATGCCGCGATTGACAACCCCAATGGTTGTGAGCAATACGCAGTCATTCATACACCAGGATCTCTCAGAGGTGAACAAGTTAACTTCCTTATAGATTGTGGTAGTACTCTTTCATTTCTTTCACCCAATTGCATGAGGAAGCTAACGCTAGATAAGTATCCAACAAGCAAGCTAGTTGTAGAGTTAGCAAACAGCAAGGAAGTAGTATCTCAACATTCTAAAGGAAAAATCGACTTTGATTTAGGGGGACACCCAACTTCTGCCCAATTTCGAACCCTACCCTTAAGATTCTTTGATGGGATACTAGGGATGGACTGGCTAAAGAAAAATAGGGCCCACATCCATTGCACAAGGGAACTTTACCTTTACAGATAACTTGGGTAATGAAGCCTTAATCCATGCGGAAAATGGGAGACCTAGGGCTACTCTAGTTAAGGCCAGCAGACTTTTGAAGGGACTAAGAAAGGGACAGCAAATTTATGCAGTAAAACGCAACAAGGTGGTTCGACCAAACTGGTTGAGGGAGTACGATGATATATTCCTTGAAGACCTTACGAATCTTCCGCCACATAGAGAGGTAGATCATGAGATTGAGACTATCCCTGGATGTGAACCTATCTCAAAAAGACCTTATAAAATGTCACTTCCAGAAGCCATCGAACTCAAGGAACAACTTAGGCAACTCATTGAGCAAGGATTCATTCAACCCAGTACTTCTCCTTGGGGTGCACCAGTTCTTTTTCAAAAGAAGAAGGATGGAACCCTAAGGCTATGCATAGACTACTGTGAACTGAACCAGGTAACTGTCAAGAACAAGTATCCAATTCCAAGGATTGACGAACTCTTGGACAGGCTCCATGGCACCAAAATGTTTACAAATTTTGATATAAGGTCAGGATATTACCAAATCAGGATCAAGGAATCAGATATTCCAAAGACGGATTTCAACACTAGGTATGGACACTACGAATTCACAGTAATGTCTTTTGGTCTAACAAATGCTCCTGCAAGCTTCAATCGACTTATGCAGGATATTTTTAGACCTTACCTGGATGATTTTGTCTTGGTTTTCTTTGATGACATTCTGATCTATTCTAAGAACGAGACAGATCACGAAGAACATGTTCGTAAAGTACTTGATCTTCTTCGGGAACACCAACTTTACGCTAAAGAGAGCAAGTGCACCTTTTGCTCACCAAAGGTCAACTATCTTGGATTTGTCATATCGGCTGAAGGGATTTCAATAGACCCAGACAAAGTCAAGGATATCGTTGATTGGCCTCAACCATCCACCGTCAACAAAGTAAGAGGATGTCTTGGAATAACGGGATGGTACAGGATTTTTGTCAAGGATTATGCACGTATTGTTGCACCTTTGACGGAACTCCTGAAGAAAGGAATGAGGATCGAATGGAAGACCGAGCACGAGTCTAGCTTTGCTAAGCTAAAATAATTCTTGATCTCAGCTCCTATTTTAAAGCTTCCAGACTTCAGTAAGGAATTTGAAGTAGCGACAGATGCTAGCAAATTTGCTCTAGGCGGAGTTCTTACTCAAGAAGGAAGACCAATGGCGTATACTTCGCGAAAGCTGAGGGATCATGAGAAGAATTACCCTACTCATCATCTGGAACTTTTAGCAGTTATACATGCGCTGAAGTTATGGAGACATTATCTTCTTGGGCGCAAGTTTCAGCTAGTGAAAGACCACAAGAGCTTAAAATGGATTTTTACTCAACCTATTCTCAACATGCGACAAGGGCGATGGATAGAGCTATTACAGGAATATGAACTTAACATAAAGTATAGACCAAGGAAGGAAAATGCAGTTGCAGATGGTCTTAGCCGTAAATCTTTTCTCGGGGCTATCTCTATTCCAAATAACCCTATCTGGGATAGAATCAAAGAAGCATCCTTGGTAGATCCAGAGTACCAACATATAGTATCATTAGTCCAGCAGAATAAGATGCCTGCAGCTAAAGATTACTCTCTTATGGGAGAATGTCTTTACTACAGAAATAGACTCAGTGTACCCAGAGATCCAGCCTTAAAGAAGGCCATTCTGTATGAAGCACATGATAGCCCTACATCTGGACATCCAGGCTATGCTAAAACTCTTCATGCTGTCAGGAGGAGTTATTTTTTGTCTGGAATGAAAGGAGACATACTTCGCTATGTGAGGCAATGTCTTTCTTGTCAGCGGATAAAGGCAGAAAGAATCAAGTTACTAGGGCAACTTCAACCTCTTGACATACCCCAGATGAAATGGGAATGCATCAGTATGGATTTTGTTACAAGATTACCTTCCATAGGAGGTTATGATTCTGTTTTCGTGGTTGTTGATATGCTCACAAAAGTGGCTCATCTAATACCCGTAAAGACAACCTTTACTGCTTCAGATGTTAGCCGGGTATTCATCAAGGAGATTTTTAGGCTACACGGTCTACCCAAGCGTATCGTCAGTGATAGAGATGCGAAGTTTACCTCAAAATTTTGGACTTCTCTTTTCCAATCTATTGGGTCACAATTAGCTTTCAGTACAGCATACCATCAGCAGAAAGATGGGCAAACTGAAAGAGTTAATCAAGTTATTGAGGACATTCTCAGAGCCTATTGTTCGCAAGAGCCAAAAAAGTGGTTACAATATCTACCTTTGGTGGAGTATGCTTATAATTCTTCCGAACACATAAGCATTGGAATGTCACCTTTCAAAGCTCTTTATGGACAGGACTCTTTAGCACCACTGAACTTCTCAGATCCAACCATCAGGGTAGAAGCCTCTAGGAAGATGTTAGAAGATATGGAAGCTCAAACTAGAGCTATTCGCCAAGATATTCAGGCCGCTCAGGATAGACAGAAGCACTATGCAGATAAGAACCGTTTGGATAGAACTTTCAAAGGAGGAGATAAGGTTTTTCTGAGAGTCCGACCAAAGAAAAGCAACTTATCTCTAGGAAGATATAAGAAGCTAAGCCCAAGGTATTGTGGACCATTTGAGATTGTTAAAGTTGTAAGTGACCAAGCCTACAAGCTAAAGTTACCTGCAAACTTGAAGGTTCATGATGTTTTCCACGTCAGCTTACTCAAACCCTATATTCCTAACCCTGATCAATTCTTGGACTCAGATCAGATAGTCATGCCAGCACAAGGAGTTCCCGAGCTCCAACCTGACTATGTACTTGAAACAAGGGAAAGGAAGTTAAGCAACAGAACTATCACGGAGCATCTAGTAAAGTGGAAGGATTATCCTGAACAAGATGCAACTTGGGAGGACGAACCAACGTTCATAAAGGATTACCCAAACACATTCTTGAGATGAGGACATCTCAAATTTTTCACGTTGGGGAGGTTGTAAGGTCTCCGACCACGATCAAAAAGAGCACCCTTGTACCATGAAATGAACATAATGAAAAAAAAGTTACTATTAAATTAGACTCAATCTTCTCCCACATTAAAATGTGATTAGGACTGAAAATTAATCCGTCATTAGGCCATTAAGAAGAGAATTTTCTATCACACATGCCTGCGGTAATTCTACATCTTCAAATTGCTCTAGGAAAATGATTGAGCTTGCTTACTTCATCTCTTTTGTAAATCAATTAGTAAAATTCTGAATTTCTTAATCATCTAAGCCAAGTGATTAACTTTAGAGCCAGTTCCCATAGGGTAAGTAAAGAATTACCCTTAAAATTGCTAGGTCTCGAAGGAAAAATCTAATCTCTTGCATAAGGAGGATTCTTTAATGATTCTAATCTGCCAATTGGTTTGTTATGATGCTCTCGGACTTTAGCTCTTTTTCAAGTTTATCATTTAAAGTAGTGAGTAAAATGGCCCCGAATAAGAGAACTCGCTTCGGTGGTGCCCACGACCGCGAGGCGGGAACGAGCAATATGAACGAAAAGGGAAAAGCTCCCATGGAAAAACAAATACCGGCCATCTCACGGGCCATCGACAAAGAAATGGAAGAGGTAGGTCATAATTTCATTCAAGTTGTTTAATTTAACATTGCACACGTTTAGCTAGGAATGAACATATCCCCAAAAATATCGGAGGAATCCGACGGAAACCTCGGCATTGAATTCATTTGTACATTAAAGTCTAAAGTAGGAAAGAAATGATTGATGGGTATGTTGTTTGCAATAGGAAATAATGTCTTCTAGGAAAAAAAATTTAGCTCGACATGTTCATTCTATTTCCAATGTTGAATCAGTCCTGACCCCCCTACTGATCACAGGGGGCAGAGTTCCTCGTTAAGGGCTCTTGAATCCACGACTTGCTTTCTATGCGGTGGATACCCACGACTTGCTTTCTATGCGGTGGGAACCCACGTCTTGCTTTCTATGCGGTGGGAGTGTCCATGTCGTGCTTTCTATGCGGTGGACATACCTAGTTGTATGGGTAGCTAGGCGACAATGGGAGGAGTAAACTCTCGTTGGAGGGGGGATGTTGTACCTCCAGAACATTGAAATTTTAATGAATAAGTTTGAGTAGAATTTTTACTAGAATACTGTCTTGGTGCCGTTTGCAATACTGATTGAAGGGCTGTCTTAACGAACAATGTGATTCGGAATATAATCAAGAAATGTTTATGTTGAACAATTATTGTGATAGTAATTAGGATACACAAGGAAGTGTGAGTGTGGGGGTGGAAAGTGGTGGCTTGGCTCAGGTTGCCAACGCCTATGAGAAGGGTGGTCCCGATTGGTCAGGAACTCTCTGTCCCCATAGTGTTAAAATCGATACTAGTAATACTCATTGCCCCTAGAGCGGCGAAGTCTCAAGTATACGTGCCTCTGAAACATGGGGAAAAAGGCACTCGAGGTTTCTCTCCTCTTGGAAGGTGGGTCTTAGGATCGCTAGATAGGTTAAGTACGCTTCCCCTGCGAGGTGGAGCTAGATCTCATTGCTAGTAGGCTCGAACTCGACTCACTTTGTGATGAGAGATCGTCTGCTAGTTGAACCTTGAACCACTTTGTTTGCTTCCGCTATAGATCTAGTGGCCACCAGGTTCACCATCAGATCCACCGTTTGATACGGTGGGGTGGGGACCTCACATGCCTAAGCCACGCAATGGATTGCAGAGCCCATCGTGCACTGTTTTAAGCGTGGAGGAGAGCAAAACGAAGCTGAAGGTGAGATCTACACTCAAGAAAAACTCAGCATGATCAGGAGTGCAGAAACGACGTATGAAATTGCCAAATATTTCTAGTGTAACAAAATTGGGGGTTTGAAGTGAGACACCCCGACGGGAGTAATGTGTCGTTTTGCCAACAAAGCTTGATCTTGAGATCTCACGGTGGAGATTGAAAAGTTTCCCGCTCTAACCACTCTACCAACGGGCTACTCATGTTCTTATATTGGTGCAAGGTGATTTTAAGACGGGGGTTAGCAAGGTCCTTCAACAGGGACCCGGCCTTTTATTGGCCCCTTTACCCTAGGCTCCTTGCCTTTTCACCTCCCAACCGGTCAGGCTGCTTCTCACCTCCCATCCAAGAAAGCCTTCTTTTTTGTCAAACACGTGACCTGCATGAATCTCCATCTCCTTCACAGAGTAGTATAGATTAGATGGATACTAAGGCCTTTCGCAGGCCAAAAAATGCAAAGCTTTACTAAGGAATTATGTAGTTCAATTCAAAAGTATTGTGTGGCCCTTGGCCTCTATTAATGCCTCTCTTCAACACTCGTCAAAGAACTTCTCTACAAAGTTGATTGTGCAGTGTCTCCCTATTCACAATGCTTAATCCAATGGTCCACAAGATCAGTATAAATGGTCCAAAATTGCTCCCAAGATTTCTTAGGGACTCCTTCGTCCTTTCATTCGCCTAGAAAGCGCCCAATTTACGAGGAGTGACAGAAACATAAAAAAGTGCAATGTACACCTAGGCTCTTAGAAAAGCTATCATCCCCTCGTTTATATGTAACACGGGGTCCAACTCAAGGGATCAAAGGTGGGAGTGAAAAGTTGGATCAAGATTCAATGAGGACCGCGGAGTTTTTTGGCGTTGTGCAATTGTAATCTCGACACAAATAGTAATCTCTGCACAATCATAACTTTCGACGGCGTGGCACGGTGCCTTTTATTTGTGCATTGATGTCAAGCTTAAAGTAGATTCTTTCATTTATGACTCTTGCAAGTATGCTCAGCATTGACTCGTCTTACTTTAAAGAGTCTAACTTTCGACCCACATCAAAGTAATGCAGAAACCCACACTGTATGTAATCTCGGCACATTGTGTGTAATCTTGACACATGCAAAAAAAACTACTCTCTCTCTCTCTACCCCTCTCTCGCACACACACATAGTAACATTCACACTCACTGACGCAAAGAAGTGTGCTTTCTCATCCAATCACCCTCAATCATGGACACAGAGAGAGAGAGAGAGAGAGAGAGAGAGAGAGAGAGAGAGAGAGAGAGAGAGAGAGAGAGAGAGAGAGAGAGAATCCATGCACATGTAAAAAGTGGTTTTCTCTCCATGACCACCTTTCTCCAAAAATCTTTACTGTTCTGATACCACTGAGAAGATAGGGGACCAAGCATGATATTCTCCACCCCTTGTATCTTCCTATAAGCATCCTAACCTACCTTTATGAACTCCTAAGCCATCCATAGCCAGTCGTGCCTAGGGATGGTGCCCCCCTTGGTCCTACCCTTGTTCTGACCCCTTGCTAATTATAAAGCCTTGAGCATCGTATTAGTAAGATTAAGAGGACACATCTTTGTCAAATGGTCTACCTTGAATTTTGATTGCAATTTGAAGCAAGTAGACCAAACATAAGAATCCATATAATTTCTCTCCCATATTAGGGATCTCTAAGCAATGCAAGAGTCCAACCCACCTTATGAAACTTTGCCTTTGTTGCTAGACACTTTCAAAAACACATATTCTAATGCAAAACTTGACTATAGAATTGCCTTCTAATGGTGCATGTCTTCTAATACCAAATGACCTACACTTGGACTATTGTGACTCAAAAAGAATCTAGCAGTTAGTCTATGTACGAGAGTCCACATACTCTCCTATTGTGAAGCAAGTACCCATCTTTGATAGAAAAAAACTCATAACTGTAATTCATCACTCAATAAAGTGGAACTACTTGTGGAGTCCTCTATAACACTCTCTCTAGTGTAAGAGAGATCTTACACTCTTACACGAATATGCACCTTATCATATGACTAATCATGCTCACAAGTATCGCAAAGATATGCCAAAATTGACTCATAATCTTTGTTAAAAAGAGCATGGATTTCTAGCATGCAACTTAACGCATCAGCTAGAACCTTGTACCATCCCTTTCACTACCATTGTCCATAGTTATATTCTTGTAGGTTTGATGTCAATTTGCAACCCTTGAAATCAATTTGAGTAGTGAACTACTTAGTACTCTCAGGGTGAAACGCTATCTCAACTTTGCAACACACAAATAATGCTAGCTATGGCATAATTCTCGTTCATAAGTAAATTAGGTTGAAATGTCAAAACCGATCATTGCTTCATGTTCGATTGTTTTTTAGAGGTATAGGACTTTAATTGTTGTGGCTTTCTTCTAGCTTGACTAGACTATCTTCTTTCTTGATTTGTGCTTTCATGGTGTGATGCCTATCCTTGGCATCTCTACATAGCATATAGGGTTGTGTCTTGTCACCGTTGGCCTTCATGGTAGCTTTTCTCCTACAAGTGTTGAGAACCAATCCATCCCACATGCATGTTTGTTCATCTACCTTGGATCCTCAAGCCAACTATGTCATTGACTCCGATATAATTGCTTGGGACAAGCGCTTTCTTGGTCTATACACACGAGGATGCACAGATGGATAGAATGAGTCAAGCATGCAGTAATCAAGCATAGGAACACTCACATCATGCACTGACTAAACCATGCAAATCCTTGTATATTAATATTCAATCATTTTTTACCCTAAGCCCTTGAAAGTGTTATGCAAGATACGAGTCTTGATCATGTGCATGATAATGTGTATATTACTAGAAAGAAACCATACAAACACCACTAGCGTGATTCATTATTTAGTCGCTATACGTGACAAAGAGTTTGCTTCAATCAAATTAGAGAGAAATTTGAAGATGTATTTGGTACCTAAGTGCACTCCAACGCAACCTACACAACAACAAAGGCAGCATAGTAGAGGCATAACTTACTCAAAAAAGAATGCACAAGTGTTGTGCAAGGTGTTGGGTTCAACCTCTCACCTCAAACCCATTGCATTAAAAAAGCGTTACAAAGCAAGCAATGGTTCAAGATGTGGTTCTGATTTTGTGCTTTTCACTGCTCACATATGGCATGCTGATGAAAATCACTTGTTTACTAAATAAGCATGATTGGTGACCAGTTCTGCAGCTTTCATAACAAGGCCTTGTCCAAATTTTGGTTAAGGAATGCAGCCTTTGGTGCAATCCTCTATATATCAGTTGCAGTATGGAATGTTGATTTTCTCTGACTCTGGCCACCACAAAAGCCAGAGCCTACGGTGACTGGCTTCGTGAAAGAGGTGACATTTCCATGATACAAGTTGCTCAAGCAATGCTATACATATTGATTCCACAGCGTCATGAAGCTGCCACTTTCCTCACTTCCTGAAGGGATGCTATACATACATCGCTTGGGCAGCATCATAGAGATGCTATTTCCTTTTCTTCCCAAGCAATGGTGCACAATGCACAATTAGCAAACGGCATGTGCTGTGACATATAGATTCTAGGGAGCCGAGGTGATTGAATAGTACAGGAGCTCATTCTTGGTGTTCAGAACCCCCCAATAAGCACCAATGGCCGCAATGAAAATCACTTGTTTACTAAATAAGCATTATTGGTGACCAGTTTTGCAGCTTTCATAACAAGGCCTTGTCCAAATTTTGGTTAAGGAATGCAGCCTTTGGTGCAATCCTCTGTATATCAGCTGCAGTATGGAATGTTGATTTTCTCCGACTCTGGCCACCACAAAAGCCAGAGCCTATGGTGCTATCCCGGCTTCATGAAAGAGGTGACATTTCCATGAGACATGTTGCTCAAGCAATGCTATACATATTGATTCCACAGCGTCATGAAGCTGCCACTTTCCTCACTTCCTAAAGGGATGCTATACATACATCGCTTGGGCAGTATCATAGAGATGTTATTTCCTTTTCTTCCCAAGCAATGGTGCACAATGCACGATTAGCAAACGGCATGTGCTGTGACATACAGATTCTAGGGAGCCGAGGTGATTGAATAGTACAGGAGCTCATTCCAGGTGTTCGGAACCCCCCAATAAGCACCAATGGCGGCAATCTTGCTACCGCACATTCAGTTGTTGAGGATGCCAATAGACACTCGGATGTGCATCCTTTATGTATGCGGAGAGCTTCATAACGTCGAGCACATGAACATGTACTTTTATCATTCCCATGACTTCTCCTAGAGCTTGCATCTCATTTGGATATGTTGGCAGATCAGACTCGTCATTTGTTGGGTCTGTCTCGTCTTCACAATGCCTGCCCGAATTCCATCTCCCTCCCCTGGAAGCAGGAAAGAAGATTAAGCCATCTTAAATAGAAATGATTAAGATGGGTTTCATGCACCTATCAAAAGTCACACTGTAAAAAATGCTACAGAGAGTACGTCGGAAAAAAGACACGTGTTTCATGTGGATCTACATGCCTATCGACCCATTGAGCCCATGTACAGAGAGCTCGTTTGTAAGCAATCATCACGTCAATCTGGGCGTGGACCTTGTCACCTTCTTGAAAACGATTCTCTCTGTTTTGCAAAAACTCAATTCAGTTCAAAAACCTTCTCAATGCCATTCTCTCTCAAAAACACCCACGATGCCCTCACAAAAAGATGAGCACCCCATTCTCGACCTAACACAGCAGCTCGTTGGAGATTGTGTCAGATAATGTAATCTCAGCAGTATGCACAGTAAACTCAGCACATCAAAGACCACATAGCTGCTCAAACACCTACATGTTGCATATTGTACCTGCTACAACATCCCTGCAATGCTAAAATTAGACATGTCTGTGCAGTAAACTCAGCACATCAGAGAATCAATAACCGCTCGAACACCTCCCCAGGATGCAATGAACCAATCTCAGCACCCCTGCAATGCTGAAAATTGGACATGTCTACGCAATAAAATCATCACATTTGTGACCACGGAACTGCTTGAACAGCTCCCCGTGATGCTCTGTACCTGCTATAAAACCCCTGCCTTCCACGTTAATCTCGAGACAGATAACCTGCCTGTGCAGTAATCTCAACATAGATAACCCGCCTGCATAGTAATGTCGACACAGATAACCAGAGAAAATCTCTAAACATGTATGACTCTGTGTGAGTTGAGGCAAGATCTCTGCCTTGCTAAAAACTGACCTGCCAAAAGAATCGAAGTAGGCAAACGCAGACAAGCTCACCATGTCAATGCTGAAAGCTTGATGCAAGGCTGAGCATACTTCCTAAACCTGCTTCAGCAAGCAAAACCAACCCCTGGGCGCCATCGCAATTGTGTGACCTCCCCTTGTGATTGACTCTGAAGGTGTTGTCTCTGCGCAGTAATCTCGACACAGCTTGAACACCTGTCGAGACTATGTGTAATCTGCTAGTGCTGTGCAAGAGCAAGTTGGAGTCAAGGCGCGCTCTAGCACACACAGGTCTCTTGCAGCTGCATCGCTTTCTCTCCCTGCACAAGTTAGTCCCTGCCTCGTGTCGCTTTCCCTAGTACAAGACTTTTTTGGCGTCAATAATTAACCTACGCAGAGCCTTCCCTTTTTGCCTGCACCCAATATTTGGTAGGCCTTAAAAAAATCAACGGCTGATTTCACTCCCACCTTTGATCCCTTGAGTTGGACCCATGTTACATATAGACGAGGCTATCGTCCCACATTATATATTTATATACACTAGTCTATAGCATCACCTCTCATAATGGCACCTCTCTCTCTCTCTCTCTCTCTCTCTCTCTCTCTCTCTCTCAATGCACAATGGCTTGAACTCCATTAGATGTGAAAGAGAGAGAGACACGTGGGGTGAGGGACTACGGGAATACCTCCCCCCCTTATGTATAGTATAGACTAGTATATGGTGCCACCTTCAATGGTAGCCTTCAATGGTAGCACCATTCTAGAGCAGGTGCATTGGGGAGCACTCGGAATAGGGGGACTGAAAGGTGTGAAGGAACAGTGGCTGAGACAAAGCGCACTTATTGGAGCAAAGAAATGGTCACGGGGAGCCGAAATCCCTTCCTCCTTTATATGTAGTATAGATATAGATGTTTATACCTCTATGTCTAGAGAATTGTTTTTTGTTATAAATAGGACTCGATCCCATTACATGATACCAAATGGTTACATTAGTATCTTTCAACGAGTGGCTCACGCAATCTGCAATTTGGTCAGATTTGATACTAAGTATCCAAAAACAATTGGTCGGAGCAAATGACTCAAATGTCCACTGGTCAAGATTTCACTGTGACAAAATCCTCTTTTTTTTTAGTTTCATAGCAACCTAAACGTGTTAAATATCACTCAATCAAGACTTCTCTATCAAGCACAAGCACCCCTTACCAATGAGATTGAAGGCATATTGCATTGTCATATGAGGATTAAAATCAAAGTCACAAGTGTACAAGCACACATTTTCTTGCTAAGACATGGCTTCATGTTTTTTAATGCATATTTTTCATTTTGTGGTATTTTGAAAAACAAATAAAACAAGGTGAGAAGGCACAAAGACCTGCTAAGTTAAGGGGAGATGAGGGAGAGTAAGTTTAAGTGCGTGTCCATAATCACATTAAATTTTTGTTGTGTTTTAATATAAAATTGTATGATCTAATAGGGCTCACCAATCTTGAAAAAATAAAAATTCGTTCAAAACATGTCAAATGGATAAGTGAAGGGTGACTCTACTAAATGAAAAGCCTCATGGAATTGGAATATAAAAGGACTTTTCATCTCTATATAAAGAAGTGTTCGACCTTAAACTATGAATTGATTCATTTATTTTTCCTTCTTTGCCTTGCCTCTAGCGTTTTCTTTCCTTTAGAGCTTCTTTGCACTATTCACTATACAGGCAATGAATTTTATTTCTTTTGAAGCAATTAGGTATACCTTTTAGAGTACGATCTATTATACATATATGATCACAAGTAGTTTACATATTACAAAGAGCTCCACTTAAATAATGTGAAAGGTGCACATTGCATATCTACATTTTGAAATAAAATAAAATAAGAAAGAAATAAAATAAAAACGATAAAAATTAAATTTAAAACACAAAAAATAGTTAGTATTTTTTTATAAGAAAATATAATTTCAATAAACATAGAAAATAACTAGCTTGTGCGACCCACCTACTAGTGGGTCTCACTCGCTCTTACCATCGGTACATGTATATTGTGTATATGTGTCTATTTCTATACATCTCCAATCCATGCTCTACCACTGTACAATGCCACCTGATGTCAATTGAGAAACTTGGCGATGGATGCCAGCTCAAACACAATTGGATATCCTTAGTACGGGGTGGGTGGGGGTGATTGGCATGTTGGTGAATGATGGGTAGGGAACAAATTGAATATTTATCAAATACAAACATATGTACACTGCACTTGGCATACATACTGACCAGCAGGTGACAAGCAGGTTGTTGAAATATTTGCCCCTTTCAAGTAATCCACCTTGTATATATTTATCCATCTACGTCTATTTAAGATGTATGCATAGGTGGTCACATTTGGATAGAGGCCCTCACTATACATATGATGAAGACAACCTATAGCTTCCTCACCCAATCACGATGTTTTTGTTCAAGATCCCCTCTTATCATGAATTATTTTCCTCGATCGACTTCTTGCATAACTTATAATGCCTTTAGGATGAGAGCATAGGTAAATTTTGCATCCAAATAGAAAATCAAACCACTACTTTGTGGCCTTACCTCCATTCAGCATAACCTTAAATTTCAATTCACTCCGAGTGACAACATTCTAAAGGAGAGTTGGCATGAGGTTGATAGATCTTCACAGCTTATTAATGTTGTCAAAATTTCCATAGTTGACTTCATTTGGGGAGAGGCCCTCATTTTGCATCACAAAGACACATAGTGCCAGATACTTTCCAGATGCAAGCATAGGCAATCACATTCAAGAGGTATCCTCCCTTTGCATTTGCTCAAAACAACCTAGTGCTTCTTTGCTTGGCCACTTCAAAATCTCTTTGACAATCACAAAGGTATTTTCCTATACATTTGTCACAAACACAACAACTCGCTACTTTTTGGGCTTGCTTTGTTTGTGTACCTTGCAATGATCAATGCATCCCAAAAGACCACATCTCAAATAGGGAGTTCATCCAAAAAAAGCTTTCCAAATTTAGCGTTTGTGTCTACTAAAGATGTAAGCACATGTCATCATATTTGGAGAGATACCTCACTAAGCATACACTCACTTACGCCAAACCCCTTGGCTATTTCCACATGCCTTCTAGATGCAATCATGGGTGATCATATTTCAAAACAAACTTAGTGACACATACATTCTAGATGCATGCTATCACATTTCGAGAATCCCCCCCCCCCCCCCCCCTGTTCTGCATTCGCTCACAAAATAGTCTACGATTATTGGGCATTGCTCATTGTGACATCACGTGTTAGACAAGGGGAACTAGAACCTAGGAGTCCACCCCCAACCATCCACTATATAGCATGGCCCTTGGCCCTTTGCCCTAGTTGGACTCCCTTTCCACACTGCCTAGCCCGGACTTGCCCTTGTCTAGTCCGGCCTTGCCGGTGTCCAGACATTACTCCCCCCTTAAGAAGAGTTATGATCCTCAAAAACAAAAGTGGGAAACTACTTCTTAAGAACACTAATGTTTTCCCAAGTGGCACTTTCCTTAGGTCGGTCTTTCCACTTGATTAAGGCTTCTTGACGTAAATGATGACGTGTACGCAACTCATGATAATCGCGAACACGTTCAGGTTCATGCGGTAAGGTAGGAGGTTCAATGAAATCAACCAAAATCTATTGGTCAATGACATTGTCGTCCCCATGGAACCGCTTACGTAAACGGCTTACATGAAACACCGGATGAATACGAGAATGTGCAGGTAGTAATAATTTGTAGGCACGATCACCTACTCGCTTGAGTATTTTGAAAGGTCCACAATATCGGGGAGATAATTTAGGTGTTGGCCCAGTTTTTAGACTTTCTAAATTTTCTAGCTCACGTAAAATACTTCCTCCCCTTCCTCGAAGGTAACTTGTCGACGTTTCTCATCGGCATACTTCTTATACCGATCCTGTGCTTGTCGGACATTCTGACGAGCGAGTTTCAGCATATCCATGTGGTCTTGGAGAAAATCCTTAACCTGTTGGTTGGAGCTTTTCGGTTGCCAACCCTACCGTAACAGGTGACCTAGGTTGAAACCCATACATGAGCATGAAAGGACTAAATCCAGTCGTGACATGCTTAGCATTGTTGTAGGCAAACTTGAGAATAGGTAAGTATTCTTCCCAGTCTGACCGTTTTTTGCTGACGTATGCTCTTAGCTTATCCTCTAGCACTTGGTTAACTTGTTCAATCTGACCATCTGCTTCTGGATGATCGGCTGTACAGAGGTTTAGTTGTGTACCCAATCGTTTAAACACGGCCCTCCATAAGTGACTGTTAAACTTGGGATCACGGTCACTGATACTGTTCCTTGGCAAACCATACAATTTGTATAGATTGTCCACAAATAACTTGGCTAATTCTGGTGTCTTAACCGTTGATTTGGTTGGAATAAACTTACATAGTTTAGTCAACCACTCTACGACCACCCATACCGAGTCATGACCTTGTACAGTGGTTGGTAATTCCACAATAAAGTCCATAGAGATGCTTTCCCATTTTCCATTGGGAATCTCCAAAGGATGTAAGAGTCCCCCTGCTTTCAGGCGCTCTGCTTTGTTAACTTGACATTTTTGGCAATGCAAGACATAAGCTTGAACAAATCCATGTATACTTGGCGAGTAAAAGTATCGTCGTACGAGAGGATAAGTTTTTCTAATACCCGGGTGCGCTGCACTTGGACTATCATGACATTCATAAAGCATTTGGCGCCGAATGTCTGTGTCCGTCGGTACACAAACTCTCCTCTTATGGAGTAGGTACCCATTGTTGATGGTGAAATGCTTCCATCGTTGTAGTTCATCACTCGATAGAGGAGAACTAGGTGTGGAGGTTAACATTACACTACCATCATTGGAGTGAGAAGGATCCCTCATTTGTACATGGCTCCACACTTTGAAATATGCTTCATCATGCTCATATTTGCCTTTGAGAGAATCCAAAAATTCACTACAAAGTTCCGTGAACAAGAGAGAATTGATCTTCGGCATACGACTTAGAACGTCAGCCACCACATTGTATCGACCTTTATGATACCTGGGCTTGGCGTCATATTCCTGAAGAATCTCGTCCACCTGGCTTTCCGACCCTTCAAATCCATTTGTTGTGTAAACCATTTGATGCTTTCATGGTAAAACACAATTTCAAACTGAGCACCATACAGATAATGCCGCCATGTTTTTAAGGCAGACACTATTGCATAGAGTTCGCGCTCATAAGCAAAGTAGTTCTGTTGAGCCGCATCAAGCTTCTTACTTTCAAATGCAATTGGCCGTCCGTCTTGTAACAGGACTGCTCCAATAGCACGATCACTGGCATCCGTTTCCAAAACGAATGGTTTTAGAGGATCTACAATAGCTAGTACGGAAGTTGTAGCTAATGCATCCTTGAGCGTATCGAAACTCTGTTGTTGAGCGGATCCCCACTGAAAAGCTTTGCCTTTGCCTTTTAGTTGATCCGTCATGGGAACAACAATATCAGCATAGTTTTTAACAAACCTTTAGTAAAAACCTGAAAATCCCAAAAAAATCTGTAAATCTTCCAGATTTTTAGGAGAAGGCCATTTCCAGATGGTATCCACTTTGGATTGATCCATATATAGCCCATTAGCTGAAATAACATGGCCTAGATAGTGAATTTCTTCTTTCAAAAAATCACACTTAGATTCCTTGGCATATAATTTGTTTATTCGTAACAACTCAAACACCTGCCTGAGATGTTGTAAGTGTTCTTCTTAAGAAGCACTATAGACTAAAATGTCATAGAGAAAAACGATGACAAATTTGCCCAAGTACGGCTTCAAGACACTATCAATAAGTGTCATGAATATTGCGGGCGCATTGGTTAACCCAAAGAGCATCACCAAGAACTCGTAGTGTCCAAATCGTGTTCGAAATGCAATTTTGGGTATATCAGCAAGTCGAATGCGGACTTGGTGATATCCTAACCGCAAGTCTATTTTTGTAAAAATGCGAGTATGAGTGAGTTTGTCAAACAAATCATCTACTCAGCGCAATGGGTATTTGTTCTTAATCGTAACCGCATTTAAGCCACAATAGTCTACTCACATGCGCATACTGCCGTCTTTTTTCTTTACTAACAGGATAGGAGAGACCCATGGTAAAGAACTAGGTTGTATATACCCTCTGCTAAGGTAGTCAGCAAGCTGACGTTCCACCTCAGCAGCTTCAAAATAACTCATACGGTAGGGCGGTTTACTGACAGGTTTACAACCTACAGCCACATCAATACTATGTTTCACCGATCGTGTTGGCGGTAATCCTAAGGAAAAATCATTAGGAAAAACATCTTGGCCTTAACATTCAAAGAAAATGATTGGGTCTTACTTAAGTTTCTTAAGGCTCGATTGAGGCAAACGACGGGTAAAAATCCTACAGGCCATCAAAAGTATTATGCTAAACTAGCAAAAAGATACTATGGTCCTTTTCAAATTTTGAAGCCAATCAATGAGTTAGCTTATCAACTCAAGTTATCTAACCATTGTCTCATACATAATGCTTTCATGTGAGCCTACTCAAGCCCTACAAAGGAGAGCCTCCAAATGAACCAATTATTGAAGACCCTCCCAAAATTGAAGATCAAGAAGAGGTACTACAACCCGAAGCTATCCTTCGGCATGAACACAAGGTACTACGACATGGTAAGATTATCCGACAGTATCTTATTACGTTCAAAAATTATCCTTTTGAAGATGCTAGATAAATGCAAGGAATCCAGCTTAAGAATAGTATGAACCTTGTCAATGCTTACAATGCTACATTAGAGTAACCAAATGTACATGTTTCTTTTAAATGATTAATGTTTTTGTCTTATAAGACTAATTCTCTCTTTATTGTGCACAATTTTAAGTAGTATGCATACTAAGAATCATGTTTGGGATAACGACGTCTTTCAAACACCATGTAGAATTTGCCACTCTACTTGGGAGGATGAAATGGACTGAAGAGCAGACATGCTTGCGGCAGCTATGTCTCCCAAGCACCAAATAGATTAGTCATCCATCTTGGAATGATGTCGTAGGGTAAAAAAGGATCGTCTACCCACTAAGAAAAATTGACTAATGACTATGACTTTATCTCTTTTACCTCATAGTCGAGGACGACTATGATTTCAAGAGAGAGGTAATGTCATTAAATATCTAATATCTAACTAACCCAAATGATTTTCTCATATTAAACTGATCATTTAATATGGGATAATAAACGAGAACAAGGGTTAGAATATAGACATGTGCTTACGGATCTATCTCAACACGGGGCCAATGGTAAAGGGGCCCAAATGAGAGATGGCCTGTCAAAGAGCAAGGTTAACTAATGAAGCTTAAAAGACCTTAGGGTTAGCTTCATTAAAGACCTCCAATGGTTAGTATTAAAAGTCCTTTTGACCTTAAGCAAGTTAGGGTTGTGCTTGAGGTGGGAACCTTAAGCAAGCTAGGGTTGTGCTTGAGGTGGGAACCTTAAGCAAGCTAGGGCTGTGCTTGAGGTGGGAACCCAACCTAAACTTAGGCAAGCTAGGACTGTGCTTGAGGTGGGAACCTGACCTAAACTTAGGCAAGCTACGGATACGCTTGAGGTGGGAACTCCACCTAAGGTGCTTGTCATGCTTGATGACTAAGGTACTTGAGGTACTTGTCACATTTAATGAGGAAGTTTCTTAAGAAGCTTCCTATGCATGGAGGGTAAGATGCTTGAGTCAAAAAGAGAACATACTCACTTAATGAGGAAGTTGCTTGAGAAACTTCCTATGCACAAAAATCTCAAAGTCAGGGGAATTTTAAAAGAGCACATGGGACACATGTTAGACTCTCACTAAGCTTAACCACATGGTGTGCTTGAATGCTATTGGTTGGACTAAAGAGGGGTCTAATGAGCTTCTACTTCCATCTAACAAATATCTAGATATTTTCAAGCTCTCTCTCTCTAAGGGGTAAGGAGGACACTTGTCAAAAGACTACCCATGTACTTGACTGCATGCTACATGTGATTGGCCAGGGGGAGAGGGGTCCAATGAGCCTACAGCATGTGGAAAAGTCTCCACTCGCCCAAAGCAAGGAAGGGGGGTGCTAGGGGGATATACACCATCACACACACTCATTTGAGACACCATTCTCTCTTGGTGAAAGTTGAGAAACACCACCTCCTTCTCCAAGCTTGTGAGAGTGAAAGCCTACACCAACACTCTTGGCTATGGAATGCAAATCCAACCAAGAGCCGTGCTTCAATTCTTAAGCTTGCCATCTTCTCCATCTCCATTACTATGCTATTATGTATGCTAGCAAGAAGAGTAGTGATAAGTGAGGAACTACTTCTTTCTCCTATGGAATGTTTCTTCTTCCTCTTCCCTATCCTCATTCCCTGCTAGCTCTGTCCACCTTCGAAGGTGTTTGAGGCCTTGGGACTGAGGCTTGGGATAGTTAATGCTTTCTTCAAGTTTATGTTATGTTTGTGATGCATGAGGCTTTCCATCTTCATTGCATCACCTAGGTGACAAGGAACACAAAGATGGTATTATACCAAGTCTCTCTTGATGGGGGAAACTATAATACAAATGCCTATTGGAGGGGGGACCGGCTCCATATGAATTCGGTCCTCAACTATTGTCATGTTCTCTAAACTCTCTCTCTCTTACAAAAGTATTTTTCATGCCAAGTTAACTAAGTACCATGTTTATGTTGCTACCATCAACTAAGTTCACCCGCTATGCTCACAAAGTAATCTCTTAAAAGTGCTTCACCTAATTTCCTAATTCCGCTACTTCCATAGTTCATAGGCAATTTCCATTACATTGGTATCAGAGCATTTGGTTTCTCTTTTTTTGCTTAAGAAGAGAGGCCCTTAAGCAGCCTTTAATGGTTGATTTTGTTAATTATATTAGGTTAATTGGGACTGGGATCTATTATCGGTTTTGTTGAGCCCACTATGTGGGATATGGTGCACACCTCGGGAGCTTTGGACTTAATAGTCGAGTCTTTTTAGACTTGCCTACGGCTTTACCATTATTGAGCCATAAGAAGTCCGAAAGGAGCTATCCCTCGACAACTTTGCTATGTTAGACTCACTCCACTACTCTCTATAATTAACCAATTCGAGCCGTGGGTGTAGATACTTAAGTGCCTATTTTCAAAGGCTAAGAGGAGTAGTAGCTAAGGTTTTGAATTGCCAAAGCATACACTAAGTAAATACATAAATTTAATTAGCATGGTTGACAATAATCAAGAGAGGAGAATGAACATTGATAACTGTGATTTTGCACATGAATATGCCAATGATGATGCTCCCATGTTTGTTAGTTATCTTGTCACTAGGTTGCAACAAGCTATGGGCAACCCCACTTTGCAAGCCAAAGTTACTCAACAACTTTGTGCTTATGCGATTTCCTTTCCTCTCCTAGAGGAGAGAGAGCTTACGAGGCCTCTTGAAGAGACCCCAAAAGAAGACTCTCTCCCATACGAGAGGAGGAATCCAAAGATCAAGAAAGCAATGAATCCCTAAATTCCTCCGAAGATGTGGCTCCACGAAGAAGGAGGACTAAACGATCGCCAACTCCTCCCAAGAGGAAACGGTTAACCCATAGTCTTTCTCCTCATCACTTCAAAAGGGAAGAGAGGAAACCAAGGAAGAAAAGGGCAAGAAAGAGGTCACCCTAAACTCCTTCTTCTTCACCTTCCTCCTCTACCGATGAAAGCTATGGCTATTCTCCTAGAGAATATAAAAGGGGAGGACATCGCAAATCTTACCCTGCATGGCGAAGAGCACAAAAGCTCAAGAAGTTCAAAGAGGGAGGAAAGAATATCTCTTTTCTCACCTATGATGGCACCTTTGGTGCTACCGACAAAGTATTGGCCTTCATCCAACGATTTGATGCAGCCTTTGGAGACGAGGGCTTCACGGAGTCCTCCAAGCTACGCCATGTAGCTATGCACTTCCAAAAATTGGCTCGCCAATGGTGGGCTAGCCTTTGAGGCAATGGCGAAGCCCCAAAGACATGGAAAACACTACAAGTTTCCATCATGAAGCAATTCCTTGCAAGTGATGCAAAGGACAAAGAGCTCATCGATGGCGGAGTTTAAGGCTTATCTCTCATGAGTCTATCCACAAATATGTGGACAAGTTTTGGGATTTACATCTCAAGGCTACTATCTCTCAAAAGATAGACTTTGCTGAGCAAAAACAACAATTTTGTGCGGGATTACCTGAAGAGATGGCCGAGTATGTCAACTCTCAACGGCCTAACTCTATCAGCAAAGTAATCCACCATACCATTGTTGCTTCACGCATCAATTTCCAACAAGGGGTTAGACGGAAAAATAAAGACAGAAGTGATGCAAAGGGAAAAATTAATGCCCAAAATTTTTCCCACGGCCATTCCAACAACAATCGGTCCAAGGAGAAAGGAGTTTACAAAGGTAAAAATAAACTCTCTCCTGAAGAGCTTGAAACTTTTCGCAAGGATCACAAATGTTTTAAGTGTGGGGAGCAAGGACATGGCTATCATTCTTGCCCCAAAAGAAATGCTCACAATGAGAGTCCTAGAGCTTCCCTATCGAAGCTTTAAAAGAGGATACTCATTGCAAAGGATCACCTCTCTCCTATGCTTGGGGAAAGGTAAGGGAGCATGATGCTCTCATCTTGTTTGACCCTGGTTCTGCTCTCAACTTCATATCAATGGAGTTGGCCACCAAGTTGGGCATTCAAGCTTTTGAGATGGGAGATGTTGTAATGGTTGATGCCACTTTCAAGGGATAGCAAGCCTCCGTTACTCCCTTGATTGGGAAGTTGAGGCTTCATGTCCAAAGCTATGTCGACAAAGAAGACTTCTTCATCTCTCCTCTCCACTGACATGAGGATGTTATCCTAGGGATACCATGGTTCAACCGCATGGCTGCCAACATGAAGTTCCCTGAAAGGAGAATCTACTTCACCTACACGAGAAAGAATATGTATATAGATGCTAATGAGTTTGGTCGTACTATACCACTTGTAAATCCTCTCGCCCTTGATAAATCAATGAAAATCTTAGTTTCCGTGTACATGATTTTTGTCAAAGAATCCCTAAAAGGTCCTAATGTTTCATCAAAGGTGAATGGTAGGAATCAAGAAGAGTTCACAAGCTCAACAAGAGGAGATCATGAGGCAAGTACAAGAATTGGTAGACAAAGAAATGGTGAGGCCTAGCTCCTCTCCCTTTTGCTCTCCAGTCCTTTTAGTGCAAAAGAAAGATGGTACATACCGCATGTGTGTGGACTATCACGCACTAAACCATATCACTATCAAAAACAGATTTCCCGTACCCCAGGTAGAAGACATGTTTGATAAGCTACAAGGCTCTACGTACTTCAGTAGGATTGACCTTAAAAGTGGCTACCATCAAATAAGGATAGTGAATGAAGATATCCTAAAGACTGTGTTCGTACAACATTTGGTCTTTATGAATATCTAGTCATGCCTTTTGGCTTGACTAATGCACCAGCTACATTCAATCTATTAATGGAGAAAATTTTTAGACCCTATCGCAAATTCACTGGAGTGTTCTTTGATGATATCATCATCTACTCCAATTCCTTGGAGGAACACAAGCAGCATCTCCAAGTGATTTTTCAAGCATTAAGGGAGAATAAGCTTTTTCTCAATCAAAAGAAAAGAGAATTTTTCCTTCAAGAGATTCAATACTTAGATCACATTATCTCTCGAGATGGTATCCGTATGGATCCATCAAAGTTGGAGGTAATAAAAGCATGGCCTAATCCAAGGAATCTACATGAGCTAAGAAGCTTTATTGGTATGTGTGCATACTATAGACGCTTCATAGCAAAATTCTCTCAAATAGGAGGACCATTACATGACTTAACAAAGAAAAATGTTAAGTATTCATGGACTTCTAAGGAGCAAAGTGCTTTTGACAAGCTCAAAGAGAAGCTTATCTCCCAACCAGTACTTATGCTTCTGGATCTCGCAAAGCCATTTGAGGTCCAATGTGATGCTTGTGGTGATTGCCTTGGAGCAGTCTTGCTTCAAGAAGGGCATGCCATAGCATATGAGAGCCGAAGGCTCAACACGGATGAACGGGTATTAGGCATTTATGAGAAAGAGTTGTCAGCTATTCTACATGCCCTAGACACATGGAAGCACTATCTATTGGGGACTCCATTCATCTTACGAACAGACCATCAAAGTCTCAAGTACTTTATGACGCAAACTAAGCTTTCCGACAAACAAATGAGGTGGGAAAACTTTCTTTCGCAATTTAATTTCCACATTGCTCACATTGCTGGTAAGCACAATCAAGTGACTGATGCACTTTCGCGATGACCAAAAGTTAATGATGTGTCAATAGCAACTCACACTGATCTATCTTCTATGATAGATGAGTATGCTACTAACCCACGTCGGCCCTTGCTTTGGGGAAGAAAGAGGAACCATTCACCTTGCAAGATGGTTATCTTCTCCATGGCAATAGGCTATGTGTTACCCACTCCCTTCGTGAGAACGTCATGTATGAATCCCATGCCCCTCCCTATGCGGGGCATAGAGACATTCAACCTACTCTTCGAGGAGTAGACACGTACTTTTATTGGCCTACCATGAAAGTGGACATACAAGAGTATGTTTCAAAATGTGTAGTATGCCAAAAGACCAAGTATGATAAAGGGAAGCAACCTGGATTACTCCAACCATTTCCAATTCCTAATTCACAATGGGAGAGTATATCCATGGATTTTATCTTTGGATTACCAAAATCTATCCATGGGAATACGGAAATATGAACAATAGTCGACAGGTTTAGCAAGCAAGCACACTTTATCCCTGTCAAGAAGACTATTAAGGCACACCAAATGGCAACTCTCTTCATATCACACATTTTCAAACACCATGGATTGCCGTGAGATAGCCAACCTTATGATTCTTGATCTACTAAAGACCTATGTTACAGAAGTAGATCAACGCTCAAAATGGAAAAAGCACTTACCTCTTGTAGAGTATGCGTATAATAATACTATCCATACTTCTACGGGAAAAGCACCTTTTCAAATCATTGAAGGAAGACCTAAAAGCCCCTTGTTACTTAAAGTACATGGGAAGATCTTCGCGTTGCCAATGAGTATAGCCGTGACCTGCACACATATTTTCAAAAGATTAAGGAGGCTATATCCATCTCCCAACTAAGGCAAAAATCTGTTGCTGCTGCTGCTGCTGCTGACAAGCACAGAAGGGCCTTAACATTCAAAGAAAATGATTGGGTCCTACTTAAGTTTCCTAAGGCTCGATTGAGGCAAACGACGGGCAAAAATCCTACGGGCCATCAAAAGTATCATGCTAAACTAGCAAAAAGATACTATGATCCTTTTCAAATTTTGAAGCCAATCAATGAGGTAGCTTATCAACTCAAGTTACCTAACCATTGGCTCATACACAATGCTTTTCATGTGAGCCTACTCAAGCCCTACAAAGGAGAGCCTCCAAATGAACCAATTATTGAAGACCCTCCCAAAATCGAAGACCAAGAAGAGGTACTACAACCCGAAGCTATCCTTCGGCATGAAGACAAGGTACTACGACATGGTAAGATTATCCGACGGTATCTTTATTAAGTTCAAAAAAATATCCTTTTGAAGATGCTAGATGGATGCAAGGAATCCAGCTTAAGGATAGTATGAACCTTGTCAATGCTTACAATGCTACATTAGAGTAACCAAATGTACATGTTTCTTTTAAATGATTAATGTTTTTGTCTTATAAGACTAATTCTCTCTTTATTGTGCATAAATTTAAGTAGTATGCATACTAGGAATCATGTTTGGGATGACGATGTCTCTCAAACACCATGTAGAGGACACTTGTCAAAAGACTACCCATGTACTTGACTGCATGATACATGTGATTGGCCAGGGGGAGAGGGGTCCAATGAGCCTACAGCATGTGGAATAGTCTCCACTCGCCCAAAGCAAGGAGGAGGGGTGCTAGGGGGATATACACCATCACACACACTCATTTGAGACACCATTCTCTCTTGGTGAAAGTTGAGGAACACCACCTCCTTCTCCAAGCTTGTGAGAGTGAAAGCCTACACCAACACTCTTGGCTATGGAATGCAAATCCAACCAAGAGCCATGCTTCAATGCTTAAGCTTGCCATCATATCCAGCTCCATTACTATGTTATTATGTATGCTAGCAAAAAGAGTAATGATAAGTGAGGAACTACTTCTTTCTCCTATGGAATGTTTCTTCTTCCTCTTTCCTATCCTCATTCCCCGCTAGCTCTCTCCACCTTCGAAGGTGTTTGAGGCCTTGGGACTGAGGCTTGGGATAGTTAATGCTTTCTTCAAGTTGTTATGTTTGTGATGCATGAGGCTGTAAGGAATACAAAGATGGTATTGTACCAAGTCTCTCTTGATGGGAGAAACTATAATACAAATGCATATGAATCCGGTCCTCAACTATTGTCATGTTCTCTAAACTCTCTCTCTCTCTTGCAAAAGTATTGTTCATGCCAAGTTAACTAAGTACCATGTTTATGTTACTACCATCAACTAAGTTTACCCGCTATGCTCACAAAGTAATCTCTTAAAAGTCCTTCACCTAATTTCCTAATTTCGCTACTTCCAAAGTTCATAGGCAATTTCCATTACACGGATAGTGAGATATATATTCAAGCAATGATGGGTATTGGCACATGGAACATGTCTCCCAAGCCGTCCAATTTCGATCTGCCTCATTTGTAGGCAAAAATTATTTGCTAAACATAGCTAAAAAAGCTGCCCAACTCTGTGGTATGATATTCTTCTCCTTGAGAGACATCCACCATTTGTAGGCCTTGCCTTCCAGAGTTAAGCTCGTTTGCAGAGCTCTGATTGCGTCCGGAGTACGCCGTAAGGCGTGAATTCCATCCAACTTTCTGAGAAAGATATTCACTTCATCCTTATTGCGGTCTCGGTCTTCTCCCTTAAAAATCAGTGGTTTGGTGTTTTTCAACAACTCATCCACCTCTTTTGCAGTGAGAGTGTGCAAAGTATCAGCAGTTGGGCCTTGCCCCAGATTAGAAGGGCCTTGCCCTAGATTAGAAGGGCCTTTCCCTTGTGTAGCAACGTGCTCATGCATGTGCGTGTCAGCAGGACCCTTGGACTGTTGTTACATTAATTGAATCACTAATATGGATAGTTTAGTAACATTTGCATTAAAAGCTTTAAAATTTTCATCCATGACTGACATGCGTGTCTGAAGTGCACGAAATTCTTGAATATCGAGCAATTCGTAAGTGTCATCACCTGCCGTAGCGTCGCGGGTACTCTCCTTGAGAGGATCCGGCTGCGGGCCATCATGGGCAGGATCAGGCGTACTCTGCTCAAAATCAAAAGTCATATTGATATCTGAATCCATGGCGACACAGTGCGGTGCAAAGAATAGTCAGAAAAATACATGAGATTGAGAGCACTTGCAAAGTGTAACTAGCCTTGCTAATTCCATCAAAATCGATAGTATCCCGGTGGAAATCGATCCGAATGTCCGCCGTATAGGGAATTCCTTAATTCCTTGGTAGCTGAATCAATTATGCTTGCAACCGTTAATTGATTTTGGAAGATAATGGTACTTTGAACTCCCGTCAAAATGTTTTGATTAAATTTCTGAGTTTCTACCAGTAATACGCAGAGAATTGGTGTGTCGAAGTTTTTGCCGGCCGTGTCGAGATGACGTGCCTTGCCGAGCCTTGCCGAATCCGCACATAAAGGAGGGGGGGTGCCCCACTGTGGGTACCGTCCCTTGTACTTGAAAAAAAAAGGTTTGGCCACTGACCCCCAATGGGTTGGGCGCCCGTTCTTGTGTAAAGACACAAGCTCAGTGGCTATGGCCGCTTACAGTAGCACACGAGGGAGGAGATGAGGCCATGGCGGTCACTGCAGTGCGCAAGGGGCTTCGGCCCTAGGTCGAGAAATACTCCCCCACCCGGCGCAATGCTGTAGAGCCCGCAAGGGTTGGGTTTGGTGCAGGTCCCGCCTCGGCGGCTTCTCCTTGCAAGGGGAGTTGCCCACAGATTCCGGCTTGTCGTTCTCCTCACAGGAGAGGTGCTCAACGGTCCCTTGACCCCGACATGCAACTTGCTCATACAAGTTTGCGTGGCTCCCCTCCTCCACAGTTGTGCCTTTCCCAAATAAAGAACCAAGCTCTTGATACCAATGTTAGACAAGGGGAACTAGAACCTAGGAGTCCACCACCCAACCACCCACTATATAGCATGGCCCTTGGCCCTTTGCCCTAGTTGGACTCCCTTTCCACACTGCCTAGCTCGGCCTTGCCCTTGTCTAGTCCGGCCTTGCCGGTGTCCTGACATCACGATCCACATCTCAAAAGACTCTCTTGGCTTCAATTGGACCTCAACATTGCCAATAGGCTAGCGATACTGAAGTGCTATTAGCACTACAGATTTGCTATCAATTGAAAGGCCAATATTTTCAAAGGTAAAGCAAAAACTACAGAATACCATATCATGAAGATATTGGTGAGGGTTGATACAATGTGGACACTGCTTTGTATGAGCTTTACGCTCAAGGAATGTCCATATTATCTATATAATGTAATTAAACATGCCCCTTCATCCCTCGATGAACCCGGTATTGCCTCTCCGCCGGCCCCACCTCCTCCCTTGATTTTACAAGCTCAACAAAAGGCTCCCTATCCCTCGTCTTCTCTCGCAAGAACGCACATGTGGGTACCGGTCCATAATTAGATTTAGGGAAAATTACCAAAATACTCCTCTGATTTGTGGGAATACCCCTTATCTATTTTGGTTGGATTGTTAAAGACTTTCTAATCTTTATTCCTTTTTTACAATTGAGGATCGTTTCTAAGTGCTTAGCATGTAATTTGTCACAAATTCCCTAGCAAAAAAAAACAATTATGTCTAAAAATAACGAAGCAATTCATCTCCAAAGCTTACATAACCAACTCAAACTCTAAATTTAGCATTAGATTCTTGTATTGATAGACAATCGTCTTCTTATGAAAAGCTACAACTTTGTTTATCTTTGGAGAAATTTAATCTCACAACCAGGGGTATTTTGGGAATTTTGGAAAATTTGAAGGATATTTTGGAAATTTATGAGAAAATATTGGGGGCATTTTGGGAATTTTGAAATTTGAGGGGTATTTTGGGAATTTCCACAAATTAGAGGGATATTTAAATAATTTTCCATTACACTTATTCTCTCTCTCTCTCTCTCTCTCTCTCTCTCACATTCATGCATATGCTACACACGCAAGCAAGGCTTATCCCAATCAATATAATTGCATGATGCTTTGAAGGAAAGGGTTCAGGCAGAAGTATGCAAGTTGTGTGGGGTAAAGGGGTAGCAGAAAAGCTGTTTCTGTTCTCCCGCCCTGTTCGTTCTCTCTCTCTCTCTCTCTCTCTCTCTCTCTCTCTCTCTCTCTCTCTCTCTCTCTCTCTCTCTCACACACACACACACACACACACACACACACACACACACACACACACACACACACACTCTTGAGTCCTGTGTCATCGGCCTGGGTTGCAGAGAACATTTGTCGGAGCAAGGAGAAATCGCCATGTGGCCGTCTGAATTGTTGTCCCCTTCATATGTAGTATAGATAAAACAAGATAGTGAAAATAACTTTTATGAGATTTTTAAATGAAAGGACCTTTTATCAATACCCAATATCATGGGATCAAACTACTATGAATAACCAAAAAGATGACTGAAGCTTTTAAAAATACCATTTAAAAGACTATGATGTCTTTCTATTCGCAAGACTTTCAAGGCCCTTTGGGACACTTGTCAAGCAATGAAATTTGAACAAGCTTCACCCATAGTGCACTAAGGCCTTTAGCATGCCAAAAAACAAGATCACAAATGTGAAACTGTTCAATATGCAAAAGGCACTCTTACATTTCTGTCTTTGAAGTGACACATCCGTAATATTGAGGATATTTGTCCAAGTCTCATGACCATTCATTATCAATGCAGTCTCCATAGCTCTCCCGAATCCCATAATTCTACTTAAATCCCATGTTGCAATTTGCATAATAGGAATCTTTGAATTTCTTCTTCTTCTTTTTTTTTTTACCATAAACGCGGAGAAATTCTATTAAGAAAGATCAGGAATTACATCAAGAAGTAGCCACACCATCCTCGCGATAACAAAAAACAATACCTTATCTTTGAATTTCTTCTTTCTCAAAGATCGGTTAGGTGTTATAGTTGAAATCAAGTCCTTTACACCTTTTGCTTGTGGCTCCAACCCTCCCTAGCAAAGGTTTTCATTTCTCTTGGAACATGGACGCATTGAAAAATGGAGTTTGTCTTATTGAGAAGCCAAGTGGACGCATTGAAAAAGCGAGTTTGTCTAGGTTTTAGTGGTCACAGAAAACCTGTAAACAATTACAATGCACCTGCAAGATTTTGGTTTCTACATGTAAAATAAAAATTTACAATCTGAAAAAACTATAAAAATTTTCTTAGTTTAGTTATAATTTAAAAAAAAACCCTGCAAAAGTTTGGAGAAAAACCAAAAATTTTCAAAAACCCGATTTTTTAAGGGAAAATTACCAAAATATCCCTATAATTTGTGGAAATTCTCAAAATACCCCTGAAATTTCAAAAATTCCCAAAATATCCCCAATATTTTGTCATAAATTCTCAAAATACCCTTCAAATTCCCAAAATACCCCTAGTTGTGAGATTAAATTTTTCCAAAGATATAAAAGTTTGTAGCTTTACATAAGAAGACTCGTTATCTATCAATACAAGATGCTAAAACTAGAATTTGAGTTGATTATGTAGGCTTCGGAGATGAATCGCTTCATTATTTTTAGACATTATTTCCTTTCCTGCGAGGTAATTTGCGATGAATTACATGCTAAGCACTCAAAAAACGAATCGCAATTGTCAAAAAGGAATGAAGATTAGAAGATCTTGAATAATCCAACCAAAATATATATAAGGGTATTTTGGGAATTTTTGAAATTTCAGGGGTATTTTGGGAATTTCCACAAATTAGAGGGGTATTTTGGTAGTTTTTCCTTTTTTCTATTTGTTTGGAAAATTGTTCTTTGGGATTACCCGAGTCCCGACCCATTACGTAGACACGACACGTGTTGTCGGTAGCCAGCCAACAGATCTATAAAGCTTAGCAGTTTAGGGAGGGAACGTTTTTGAGAGCAGGCCCGAAGCTTTCATCGACAGCAGCAGGTTAGATGTTCGTTCGTTGGTTATTCGTCCAATTCTGCGCGATCATCTGCATTACCAGCATCATTATCATTCTTTGCCTCTGTCCCGAGTCGTCGTGTTTGGTCCAGCGTTAGTGCAAATGATGCTGCTGCGGATCAATACTTCTTGAATCCTCTTCTGCCTCTTTGGCAGAAGTGGGCGTGCTACAGAGTGGAGGTTTCTCTGCACCGGTCATTTGCTTTTTGATCCTGGCGTCAGCTGAGGCTGCCATTAGTCTTTTACACCCAAAAACTGGCGTATGTCCCGCCCTATTTGATGATACTTTGTGGTGTATGTCCTGCCCTGTTTGATAATACTTTGTGGTGGTCTTGATGTTTGCCCCTGACATGAGTGTGTTGGCTGTTTGGATGTTTAATGCATATGTCACTCCTCAATTTTGATATGAGCTTGTTGTGACATGCACGATAGCAGGCATGTTCATTACAATGCATCTAAGGCTATTACACCCATTTATTTGAACTCTTTCCCTTTCAAAGAGAAGCTCTTGAGCTCCTCTTTGTTTTTTCCACACATGCATTGGCCTCTGGCCATTTTCATGATGGTTTGATTTAAGATCCGTACGGGCATTCTGACATTGTTTGGATGTCGTATGAACCTTTGGTGGGGAGGATTGCGATCTCCGGTCGCAAACATCGCACAGGTAATAACACTATTTTGGCAGTTCTGCATAATCTGGCAAAATCTGGCAGTTTTTGCAAATTCTGTATATAGCATCTTGCTATTCTGCGGGTCTTTTAGCAATTTACCAAAAAATCTGGAAGGTGGAGCCGCGGATGTTTTTAGTGGGTATTTTGTGTCTTTGTGATGCTTTGTGTTTTGATATCTCTTGTTGTGCAGATCTTTTGTGAAGTTCGCACTGGCTAACACTTTGGAAACTCTGGAGCGAGAGAACCGGCAAGTGGTGCTTGCCTTTTATGAGGCGCTAGCTTCGGGGGATGTGCAAACTGTACAGGGGCTGCTAGCCTCGGATGATTTAGAGTGGCGATTCCACGGCCCTCCATCTGACCAGTATTTGATGCAATTTCTAACAGGAGCGGCACCGCACGACAGCTATGTATTCACTCCTGTGAGTGTGCGTGCAATTGGCGACAAAGTGTTTGCGGAGGGACAAAGCTACACACCCAGTAACAAGTGTTGGGTGCATGTGTGGACGGTGAAGGGAGGAAAGATCATCCAATTGAGAGAGTATTTCAATACTGCACTTTCTGTTGTGGGGCCATTCGCACTCAACAAGCTGCAGGAATATCTGTGGGAGAGCCGGTTGGGAAAGAGTGTGCGAAAATCGATTCCCTCTCTCATTCTAGCTATTTGAATTGAGTTTGCCTTGTGTTGCATTTATCTTACAGTGAAAATGTAGAACTCTTTGTGTGCAGCCGGTCACTGTAAATGCATTGGCGGTAGCTGGCAGAAAGCATAGAAGATTATGGGATTGATCTATGATGGAAAATTGGATATTTTCAGAAAATATGTATTTTTGCTTAGAATGTTATCAAATGACAGAATTATTATGGGTGGTTTTGGTATTCCCTTTCTGCTGTATTTTAATGTCTTGGAGTACCTATCTTATACTCGTATTTCTTCGAACGGATTGCTTGCTTTGCGTATTGAGTGGGCCACAGAAGAAGGGTTGGGATGAGCTCATGAATTGCAAAAGGTGGAAATTGATACATCTGTTTGTTTTGGGTTGATGCTGTATGTATTGTGGCATAAATTTTCAATTTGAACGTTTGATGTGGATGAGTCCATATAGCCCATGTATAGGGTAGATTAGTCAGCAAGGAGGTGCGCAAGGCCTAAAATTGACCGGCATAGTAGCAATTTCTTTTGACGACAAGCCCCCTTTCATATGCTTTGTGTAATGCGATCAACTTACATAATTTGCTATATATAACATAAATTGAAGGGTATAAACACGAAAAATGACAGTCAATTTCGAGATTCCAGCATGTCGTTGGTTTTTTTGAGGCACCTATTTTGACCGGCAACGGCAATGTTTTTTGAAGCAGCTGTTTGACAGGCAAACTAGCCCTTGACAGGGAAAACAGGTGTCAATTTTAGGTTGTGGAGGTGTGCATCAATGGCCAAGTGTCAGAGGCCCATCATTAAGCATAAAAGAGTGCAAAACCTTCAAAGGTGATTGGTTGAGTCCCCACTTTTTTAAAGAGTGCAAAACCCTGAAAGGTGATTGGTTGAGAGTCTAACTTTTTTTAACCTTATTTTGCAGAGGTTTCAGAATTTTGAGGTGCTGACTTGCACATATTTCTAGAAAATATTAATATCGGTCTTGAAAAAGCCCTTAAAAAGAAATATCCAAATGTAAGATTCGCATTGCATAGCCAAACCCCCCCAAAATCGCCCTTTTTTTTGTTAGGAGCACTTACACTGGGATTGTTATGTGAGCTTGTGTGCGTGCACATGTGTGTGTCTTTGAGTCTTGACATGCATCTGGGAAAGTCATCTTCCTCTTAAAAAACGTTCGTTCCTATGGCGATGCCTTGTTGGAGTGCTTCCTGTAGATGCTTGATGTCCATGTTGTCAACGTGTGGACGAGACTCAATACACATTTGCTTTTGGTTCTCTCCTTCCTCCTGGGCATTGCTTGTATGTATTTCCAATTGCAAATTTCCTTCTCTCCACTTTGGGTGGCAACACAAAATGTCAGATGTGCGGCATCCATGTCCTGCCTCTCGAGCATTGCTTGTGCGCATTTCAAGTTGTCTTCGTGTTAGATTCCCTGTGGTTATGGTTGTTTTGGTGTGTTGTCCTATCCTTTTATGGATGACACCTTCTTTAGTTGGGTTCATTATCGGCCTTTGTAGTCTATTTGGAGTTTTAGAACCGATCTTTTTTTCCTTAGCCTCAAAGAGATTCTTTTCACTCCTTTCAAAAGTCTCTTTGACAGTTGTTCCATTCTCGTTCAACATTCAGGACATCTCAAGCAGACATTCTAGTGTGTGTTTTAACTCTTCTACTTGCCTCCTCCCTCAATCAATTTCGTCTCGGTAGTTTTGATTGGGACTCTGTATGTGTTGATTGGAAGGATGGTGCCAACATGCAAGTGGATGGGATGAGAGGGTTAAAATGCTCATGAACACTGCTAGCTTCTTCTCTGTGGCCGAATTCTTCCTCGTCTTAATGCTTTGTCAAATATGGAGGAGCTCTTTGATAGGTGAGGGTCTTGCAAGGTATATGTTGCTAAGAGTTAACCGATCCATAGCCTCAATGCACGGCAGTTGCCTGTGATAAACCTTTTGTGATGCAAATTACTATTGGTAGCTTAGGAATAGCAAGACTAATGGAAAATTTACTACTGGTATTATTACAAGTTATGTACAACAAGGCTATAAGCAATTAGCAATCAATACATACACGAACTCAAAATGAATTAAGATAGAACACACCCCCCCGAGGTTACACTATAAATTGCAAAAAACAGATGTTCAGGAGGGCTAAGCTTACTCTTAATGCTGATCTCCTCTATCAGTCCATGGCTCCAACACAGGCTTACTTGTGAATCTTAGCCCCCGACTAACCAACCTAGTCTAATACCAAATGTAAACTAAGGTGTATCAAAAATAAAGCAAACTGTGACTGAAAATGAGAGAGAGAGAGAGAGAGAGAGAGAGAGAGAGAGAGAGAGAGATTAAACCACTCAAAGCACATCTTATAGAGTGTGAGCACATTTTAGCCCATGCCCAGATTCACCCTCAAAGGAAAGTGCAACTCATGGTAGTCACCCACAAGACAATATAACCATCAGCTCCAACATGCATAGTATTTACTAAATACTACGACGTCCTCACCAACATCGTCAATGCCCAATAGTGGGTGTCGGTCACCCACAAGACAATATAACCATCGTCAGTGTCCAATAGTTGGTGTCGGTCACCCACAAGACAATATAACCATTAGCTCCAACATGCATAGTATTGACTAAATATTACGACATCCCCACTAGTACCCAAATACAACAAATCAATTGGACTATTGTTCTCATTTGTTGCAAAGGTATATGTTGATCTATCCATGTATGTTTTCACTTGATGGTGGTGATACTCCTACGTGTTATGACAACATATTGTTAAGAATATGATCCTCTGCGGTGGTTGTCATGAAGAGTAAAAGCCTTGCCTTTACTCGCTTGCACATTGTAGTTTTTCTATGTGGATAAAACAACTTATATGTTGTTGTACAAGGATTTGTTGACAAGTTGAAGTGAGAAAGACTACTAACAAGTAAGCAAATACAAGATATAAGCAAAAGAGCAAAAGAAACATTGTCAATATAAGCAAGGCATCAAAAGTGCAACTAAACTACCAAAATCATATCACTAGAGTAAGGAGAACTCCCATCTCTGTCGAAGCATAAGCGCATAAATGATGCATATACATCACATATTTGTAAGCCTACCTAAACATAAACATGTGTAACATGCATTATGCTTTGAATCTTATGAGAATTTGATTGCTACTAAAAGACTTATAGTGTTACCGAAAAAACTCGAGGGAAATTGCTATTTCACATAATTGGAGGAAATTGCCATTTTGGTCTTGACAACAAGAAACATATCAAATCGACCCAAAATCTTCCACATACAGACAAGCCTCCACACATAATTGGAGGGACTTTGCCACTGCACAAAATGGTTTCAAATCTTTGCATACCATCTCCAAAAGCTAGAGAAAAGTGCATTGAGAATGCATACCAATGAGAGCATACTCTCTCCCTCATGTTCACAAAAGCTTCTCAATGAGCATACTAGTATGTAAAAACCATAAGAAACAAGCACTTGCAATGGCAATCTTGTATCGATTTGTGATAAGAGTCATCCTTGCACCTTTGAGATACCTGTGGCACATACCAGTTTGAAGCATGGGAGAGCTCTAGAAAGATTTGCTTTTTTTTCACTCTCTCGTTGTAAACCTTGTTGTGGACCTTTAAGAGGACCTTCTATTAATGACCAAACCTTCAAAGCCTTCCAAATCAGCATAAAAATGCTTCCTACTTTCATTCTATATTGATTCTTTTTAGATAAACATCTTTTAACACTAAATCAATAACTCATATGCTTTTAAGAAAAGAGAAATATATTATTACCCCTAGTACGCTTGTCATTTTTTAGAGTCTTCACTAAGCTTTAAGGTCGAACCCACCTTCTTACGGCGGCAAAACAAAAATGTCATAATTATTATTGTTTGTTATTATTTTCTTGTGGTAATCTCCCAAAGTTTTTGCAAAGAACAATCGATTTTCAAGGTTGTATGGACACTCAAGATTTTTTTTTACCGTCGAAATTTTTTTCCCACAAGCTTAATCGCATATTTAACGGAAAAAACATAGTTCGTAGAGCCTAAAATAATAATAACAACAATAATCAAGTATTGGATAACAAAAAAATCACATGTTTGCACTGTTATCATGTTATTATTCATGTTTTTGTAGCTATGTATGTTATTTTTTTCCGCATCATGAAGGAAGTATCAATAAATGTCCCCAAAGAGTTGGTCTAACGGTAAGGCTTTAGCCTCTCAACCTATGGGTTGTGGGTTCAAATCCCCCATTGGGTCATACTCTAGAGGGACACCTTGTGCTCACCTGTTGTTCACATTGCTAGGGCTCTTGCCCTTGGACACACGAGTGCATCCTCCTCCTAGGGTGGGTCACCCAAGGAGGAGTTTCCTAGCTGGTTGCTACGAGTTCTCTCCGTCGTTCCCAGCACGTGGTGCATCAATTAGGTGGCCATGGTCATACCTACGTGTGGCTCTTGCCCGATGATACATGGCCCTTTCCCGACCATGTAACATGGCTAATATTTGGAAGGGATAAGCACCTCCCCCTGTGGGCCCTCTCGTGTGTCGAAAAAAAAAGTATCAAAAGTGACGCGCTAAGAGGACTAAGGACACATTTATGAAGTACTACATTTGTATCAAATTAAAGTTGCATCCATGCAAAAATTGGCATTCCTAATGTCACAATTTCCATCCCTTCGAAACTATCCACATAAGGCCAAATTGGACCTTTGTCGAAAAGTTTTGATATAATCTAAAGTTAGGCATGGTTATCACATCAAAATGGACATATTCGAAGCTTGGTATTCGCCGTTGAACATGAAAAGAGAGAAATTTCCATACCATACTTTAATAGAAATTTTTGAACTTACAGATGAGATTACAATATCTCCAAACCAGGAAAATAGTGTAACAAACCAAAATCTGTAATACCAAAGGGTAACATGAGTTGAGTTTTCCATTGAACCAATAAGACCCTCATATAAATCTCTCACAATTATATTATGTACATACACTATGATGCAATTATCACCATCTCTAAGAAGCACATAGAAGTTAGCAACGACATGAGAGTGCTCAAAACCCAAATGGATGAGATATATGTTCACCTTTTGATACCAACCTTGGGTGCCTACTTAAGACCATATAACACCATCTTCAACAATAGACATGATCCTCACAATCATCAAAGAAAAAACCAAGGGATTGTTCCACATACATTTCCTCCTTTAAAATCACCATTCAAGAAAGTAGACTTGGCATCCTCTAATAAATATGCCAACCATGATGTGACAATCACAACACGAATGGTAGCGAGTCATGAAGAGGGGAAAAAAATATCAAAGTAAATAATTTCCTTTTTAGCATATGCTTTAGCAAGATGAGGCTTGCACTTGTTGAAAATAACCATTAGAATGAAAATTGACCTTAAACCCCAGTTGTCTTTTTGAAAGATGGACAAGGAACAAGCTCCCAAGTATAGGATTTGTGATATCAAAAAATAATTCACCTAATTTCAAGCATGAGTCATGGAAGAGTAGAAACCTGCTCTATAAATGGTAGAATCTAAGACCCCAAAATCTTAAAGTGGAGTGCAATTCCATCTAGGCAAAACCTTGGGCTTCACATGTGGTAGATGTTGGAATAGAAGGACTACCAATATCATATAACAAGAGGATGTACAAATAGCCAATGTAGAGGGAGAATGGATACTACAAGCAAAGAATGTAGAGGGTGAAGAGAAACCAATGAGAGGGTTAGGAAAGACAATGGTGGTGGTGACATAGGGGGGAGGTGCTACAAGAGGCTAAATGATCTCATCTATCAATGGATGAGCAACATCATAAGATGAAGAAGCTTCATTAGAGACTAGCAAATATAGTCTCATCAAATTGAGCATCATGAGGAAGGACAATATCCTCCAACGAAGGACCCAAAAATGAGAGTGAGAGGCATAACTATAACTATTGTCCCCAAAGAGTTCGTCTAACGGTAAGGCTTCTCGCCTCTCAACTTGCGGGTTGTGGGTTCGAATCCCCCGTTGGGTCACACTCTAGTGGGATATCTTGTGCTCACCTAGTGTTCACGTTGCTAGGGCTCTTGCCCTTGGACACTCGAGTGCATCCTCCTCTTGGAGTGAGTCTCCTGAGAAGGAGATTCCTAGCTGGTTGCTACGAGTTCTCTCCATCATTCCCAGCACGTGGTGCATCAATTAGGTGGCTATGGTGATGCCTACGCGTAGCTCTTGCCCGATGGTACACAGCCCTGCCCGACCATGTAACATGGCTAATCTTTGGAAGGGTTGAGCACATGCCCATGTGGGCCCCCTCTAGTGTAATATAGAGTATTATCTCTTTGGGTTTAGCATCCGAAGTTCACCTCTCCTTTGAAGGCACTTGATGAGCAACACATCGAATTGCATGAAGATGAGAGACATTAGGGTTTATGATTTGTAATACCACGTATGAAGTGATGTTGTCTACTATTTTTTGAGAGTGCTTGCAAAGTATGGGAAAGCCAATAACCATATACCCGAAAACAAGATGTTGCAAAGTAGAAAGGAGGACATCTTCAAAGTAAATATGCCAAAAGCATACTCTCATCGTGTATCTCCAGAAAATGTTACACCTTTGTAGATGTCCAAAACACGTATGGGAGAGAGGCTCATCTCTAAGCTATTCATAATATTCAACAAGTGTGTAGATCTTGTGTATACATATCATTGATGGGCTACAAAATTCAATGCATAATTGCTACAAAAGAAACTAATATGATGTAATTTCTCTCAAGAGAACTCCCAAAAATTCAACTTCACATATGCCCACTTGAAACAGGCCCCCTCGATGAATACAGTGCTCTGACACACACACTCTTATAGCATTTACTAGCCCCAAGTGATCAGCTCACAGACGGATAGAGATTCACCACCTACCCCAAATAGAGGTTGAATTGTGAGTCGTTGAAAGCCAACGATGCCATGCCTGTAAAGAGTCCAGAATTCCAGACCTTTTCTTCAGAAAATGTGTCATAACTATGTTAGCATTCTCTGATTGCTCGTTCTTCGAAACACAACTGCCTCTTCATGCTCAGCTGGATATCTCAAAGTTACCTATTAATGGGGAGGCCAACCAATTTGAACCAATTTGAAAGAGACATACAAGACAATCCTACTCGACATGCTAATTCAAGGCCAACCAACATTTGTGCAAATCAATCCATACGCTCAAAAAAGGTTGGACAAACTGTAACCCTCTCTGTCTACAATAATTACTGCCTCAGCTGTCTTTCCAATACAACATCCGACAACCAGAAACTTCATACAAGACGCTTCACCAAAAATTATGATACAGCATGTCAATAGACATACGCGGTGTGGAGTTATTCCAAAGAAAAATGAAGCAAAGCAAGTTGAGATTGCACGGCTAAGTGTAGACTAGTAAGGTGCTGTAATGTTTGTTTTTCTCCATGATACCAGGGAGAATTATTCCATTTCAAAAACCGCAGTCAGTCGTAGAATCCCTCCTGCTCCCACACCCCAACTAGGAAGTTTACCATCTCCTGCAAAAAAAAGTAAGAAGCGACTGTTTTACTTTTAAAACAATCCACTTGAATGAACTAGTAAAGCAGCACACGTGCAAGTGCACGTACACACACCATACCGGTAGGGGTATAGGTTTGGCAAATGGTCGGCTTGTGCTTAGTAGGTCCTCGTATGTGGATGACCAGCTACACAATGTAGAGTTGACATTGCCACAGTAAAAATGAGAGAGAAACATGTTAAGCCAGAAAATGATACACAGTTCTGCCAGCAAGCCACTGAATTACGAAGCTCTGCACTTTTAGTTAAAACATTTACAAATAGGTGCCACAAAACCAACCTTCCACTTTGCATGTAAAGCCTATTGTTCTAGTATCGGACTTTTCTAGCCCTATTACTGTGCATGTAAAGCCTTTTGTTCTAGTATGGGACTTTTCTAACCCTAATACTGCCCTAAAATTTTGGTACACATACAGACAACCAAACCGACAGATAATACCGAATATACAATGTAGTAATAGGCTCCACACATACCTCCTTTAAAGTCAGAAAGTGTCTCTCCTAAGGCCCAAAGCATGCAATTGTGCAATTTCCCAAAAGAGAAGTTGCACAGTAGAAGAAAATGGATAAAAGTAAAGAAGTTTAATGCTGAAACCAAAGTGGAATAGCCATTCATATTGTATGACAAACCTTATTACAGGTTCATGGGTCTGGGTTGCGACTGCTTGAGATGTCTTTTTGGTCCATTCTCTTCTTTGCTCCATCCAAAGAGCCAAACCTGATCTCGAACAGAAGCTCAAATTGCCTTAGCTAGAACTCAGCATGAAGCTCCATAAACAATTTTGTAACAGTCGTAATTACAGAGGAGATCTACTACCAAGAGATACTCTCTCTCTCTCTCTCTCTCTCTCTCTCTCTCTCTCTCTCTCTCTCTCTCTCTCTCTCTCTCTCTCTCTCTCTCTCTCTCTCTAATAACAGGTCTTGAGTTCAACTCTCCACGTCGGATAGATCTTTAAAGTCTCTTGGGATAGTTTCCTACGACGTTAAAACAATCTTCTTCTCGGGGGTGTGTGTGTGCGCGCATCATCTTTGTACACAGTTTCTGGACAGCCGCCCCTCCCCGACCCCGCCGATCCATGCCCACGCACTTGTGCTTTTTTCACGGCTGAGATAGTGAAGAAGGCCATTGACAGAATGAGGACTGGGAGAGCATATGATCATGATGGCTTAGTGGCTGAGCATTTCATACATGCCAAAGATCTACTAGCAGAGCTTCTAGCAGTTATGTTTAACCGTGCCATGTGTGAGGGCTTGCCTGATACTTGGAGCCTATCTACGATTGTACCTATCTTCAAGTCAGGAGACCCTATGGAGCCTGGGAATTATCGCACTATCATGATTGGACACACATTGGCACGGTTGTACGCATCCATTCTTGAGCAACAACAACTGAGTAGATGGGCAGAGAGGGAGGGAATGCCTGCAGCTGGGCAGGCAGGGTTCAGGAGAGGTTTTTCGACTCTTGACCATATCTTGACACTCAGGGCCATCATCGAGGAGGGCAGAACCCATGGGAGATGGATCTATTGTAGCTTTGTGGACTTCCGCAAAGCATTTGACACAGTACCCAAAGCTAGATTGATGCGCAGATTACAGAAGATGGGAGTACCCACAGAGTTCATTTGGGGGATCATGGCATTGTACATATCAATAGTAGGACATGTATACACCTCAGAGGGTCTATCTACACCAGTTCATTCCACTATTTAGGTGAAGCACGGTTGCCCGCTCTCTCCTACCCTATTTGGTATGTATGTGGATGAGGTTTCTGACTACATTGAGAGAGATGGTGATAGAGGTGCACCGCTGACAGGGTCATGGATTCCGCTATTGTTATATGTTGATGATATTGTGTTGATCTCCGACTCTCCGAAGGGGATGCAACGTCACTTGGATGCTTTGCATAGGTTTGCCCATGAAAGTGGTTTGTCTGTTAACCTTGATAAAACCAAGGTCATGGTATTTAATACCACCCCATAGTGGATCAGGAGGTCATCGCCTGCATTCACATAAGGCCAGGAGACACTGGAGTATACAAATGCTTACACATACCTTGGAGTGGTTTTTAGTGGACCAGCTTTTTCATTGAGGAGAGCAGCAGAGACTAGATTGACCAGAGCCCATTTGACACTGGGTAGATTGGAGAGCATGTGTTCACAGGTTCAGTTTCAGGAACCTCAGACAAAGCTCTGGCTCTTTGACACATGAAAGCGCGAAGAAGAAGGTACCGGTAGGTACGCGTCGCGATGTACTGCAGGATTGGGGCAAGAAGCAGGAGGCACAGAGCAGCAGAGAGCTAGCGCTAGAGATCGAAGTAGGGAGAGAGAGAGAGAGAGAGAGAGAGACAGAGAGAGAGAGCTCATGTTTTTTGGGGAAAACTCAATAAGTGAGTTTTGGGTTTTCCCACTTTTATTATAAGTGACTTTAAAAAAATGTATCCAGGTTCAATGTGAACCTGGACAAAGTATAAAAATGTACAAAAAGGGGTTATTTAAGCCTTTAACCCAACAACCTCCCACTTAAAGGCATAAATGACGCCTTTAGGTTAACCAACTCCCACCAACTGTATGCAATGCTCATGATCCATAAACACTTCCGCTACACCTAACAATAGATCTTTGAGGTCTCTTGGGATTGTTTCCCACGACGTTAAAAATTCTCTTCTTCTTCTTCTTCTTGCCCCCCCCCCCCCCCCCCCCCCCTCTCTCTCTCTCTCTCTCTCTCTCTCTCTCTCATTGTTGCCTGTTTGTATGTTTGTTTGCATTTGAAATTCTCTGTTTGGTGTGTGTCACGTGTGTTTGTTTTGTCTTGCTGTATGATTTGCCTGCGGTGCTTGTGTGCGTGTAGGCGGCGTAGGTGCTCGTGTGTTGGTGCATGTGCTTGTTTTTGTTTGTTTCCCATGTTTGTGGTAGGAGATTGGGTCTGATTTGGTGTTTGGGGTGGGGTTGGGGGTGGCTCCCTTTAGCAAGGCCGGCTGGTGAGTCACCTTGTCTTGCTTGGTTGAAGATTCTTAAGGAAGGCTTCTCTCTTTGGCAAGTTCAAGATCTGCTCGTCGCAGTATGGATGGAGGATTCAGCTTATGCTGTCCCAGCGGTTTAGCCATTGGTTGGTTGGGAAACTCAACAGATCATTGCCTTCTTCAAAGTCTTGCATCGCTTGGGAGAGGTTTCGAGGCAGATTTATGTCATTTCCATCTGGATCTTCAGCTACCAGCTTTCCATCTCAGCCCCATTTACAAGTATCTTTTCTTTGTCCCAATCCTCAGGTTTTTGTTTTTGTTTTTTAATTTTCCCCTCAGCTTTGTTTTCCCTACAGAGCTTGAGGGATTTTTTCAACTACAGGTATATCATGTTGTTTGGCTTCAGCCGTGATTTGTAATTGGCAATACAAAGGGCACAAGCCCGACATCTTTGTTTAAGAGAAAACTAAAAAGAACTGGTGACTCACCATGATTTCCATCAACCCTGCTTGGACTCAGCTTAGCCTCATAACTTCCAGCACTTTGATCTTGCTTGCTAAAAGAAAGACTCCTCTGGGATGACTTGGACTCCTTTGTTAGCTCCCCTTCGTTGGAGCTTGAGCCCCAGAATTCCTTCACACGTCTAACTGGCGAATCAGGAAACTTGGACGGTTGCTCAGCAGCAGAGAGTACATCAGGGGACTTGCTACAGCTCCCAAAACAAGCACTGTGCTGTTGCAAACGAATATTATTAGACTATGGTCTTGCTGCACAACAAACCGGCTTGTTTTGCATACTTAAGATAAAAGCACAAACAGTGTGTACATAATGCACAGCCCTGCTCTTCATCATTTTCAATATTCATGTATAAAGCACAAATACCCAAGCAAGCATCCAAAAATGGTTGAAAAAAATCAAGCACAAGTAAATGAATCCAAAGGAAGCTCGTGCTCACCTGCAGATTATTATCAAATTTGGCAAACAAATGAGACGAGTTTTTGGACTCATAACTTACTGGTGATTGTCTCACAAATAGTAAGGCATTTCCGAGTCCTAAATAAACAGCCTTTCAGATAGCATTACCAAATCATTGTATATTCTTACTGCCTGCTCTACGAGCCTTTGAGACAGATCACCTAAACAAGCCACTTTAATAAAGATAAAAGATACTTAAGATAAAAGCACAAACAGTGTACATAATGCACAGCCCTGCTCTTCATCATTTTCAATATTCATGTATAAAGCACAAATACCCAAGCAAGCATCCAAAATCGGTTGAAAAAAATCAAGCACAAGTAAATGAAACCAAAGGAAGCTCATATTCACCTACAGATTATTATCAAATTTGGCAACCAAATGAGACCAGTTTTTGGACTCATAACTTACTGGTGATTGTCTCACAAATAGTAAGGCATTTCTGGATCCTAAATAAACAGCCTTTCAGATAGCATTACCAAATCACTTGTATATTCATACTGCCTGCTCTACGAGCCTGTGACAGATTACCTAAACAAGCCACTTTAATAGGTCTGTAAGGACACTGGATAGGTCTACACACTGTATTATTACCATCAATGCATTGTTAAACAAGGTGAAGTCTCACAATGGGCTGCATATTTACCAGCATAAAGACAAGAAAAGAGTAGCCAATTATAGGTTTGCTGCAGAGGTCTCGGTGTGTTGTTGACTATGGATGGTGAGCATATAGTGTGGCCACAAAGAGGAATGAGCTGCTTGGAATAGAGCCAAGAGGAGGGCCAGGGCAGATGGTGCTATGCATATCTGATGATACCCACTCTTTAAGTCTATGCAACTAAAGATCTTGCACTTGTAGCTTGTCGAGAATGTCATCGATTCGAGGTCTTGATTGAGATCTTGTTTAGAGATTGGTTATTTATGCACATACAAAACGTGCCATCTTTCTTCTACACCGATAGGATTGGAGAGCAGTAAGGAGAAGTACTTGGTTGTATCAAACCTTTCTCTAGAAGCTCGTTGACTTGCTTCAAAATTTCCTCCTACTAAGCAAGACTGACCCTGTATGGGGGTTGATTGGGAGGAGAGCTACCTCGTATAAGATTAATGATCTCTCGGACGTTCCGAAGGTAGCTTATCTGAAAAAGACTCAATAAAACAGTGCTTGTGCCTTTCAATAGATTGAAAATGGCATTGATCCAACACAAAGAGAGAACGCCTTCCTCGGCATGCTCAAGGTGCTCAGCCAAATGTGACTCCCGCCAAGCTTGATACCACTAGATACATGGCAGCAGTGAACACTTTACTGTTACTTGTCTTCTTGTTAGTCGCAAAGTAAGCATCAAATTGATGCAACCACGAATGAATCATAGAAGCATCCATCTTACCGTACTTACTAAAAGTCAACTTCTCAATGACTGGATTGTTGGAGTCGTCGCCTCTTCCTGTGCTACGAGAAGATTCATTTGCTTCTTCGAGTGGCTCGGTCTTGGGGTTGAGTACCAATAGGATCAACTCTTGCATGCATTGATCCCTCTGCGCCTCCCGCTCTAAATCTAGAGCCGCTCCCTTTTCTTCGGCCGCTATGCGTCGAGCCTCACATGCTTTCTCGCGCTCGAGCTCCATAGCTATTGTCACAAATTGCTGACATGTAAAAGTCACTGAAGAACGGAGCCAGAGGCCTAAAGTTTAAAGCCTAGAAGCAGTAATAGAAGATGAAGCAGGACCAGCGAGCACACGCACACAAAAGATACACAGCCAGCTAATGACATGGCAGACCAGTACGGATTTTTGGGTTTTGCATTGACATGCTGACATGGCAGATATGTACGGATTTTCGCGTTTTACGCTGACTGCTGAAGAGACAAAGTTTTACGGATTTCCGTAAAACACGCTGGCAGCTTTTTGGATACAGCCCTTTTGGACCAGATGCTTTTGAGTTACTACTTTTCATGTAACTGCTTTTGAGGCCAAGGGCCTTTACATATGTGCAGAGGGCTCAGTTTCTAACACGCTTCAGTGAGAAGGTGCAGAGCGCGAGTATTGGCATTGTACTGAGTTCAAGTAATATAAAGAAATAGCGAAAGGGGCGTTGAGGCCAATACTCTCTGGGGGTGGAATTCCGCCACTCCGTGTCGCGTCTGCTCTCTCTCTTTCCGTTGAGTTGCTATTGAAGTGCTAAAAGTCTGTTCAGTTTGTTCTTTTCTATCGGCACGTGGTGCCCGTCTCATGACAGTGGTATCAGAGCATCAGGCATGTGCTTTTTTGAAAGCATACCGGTCCTACAAAAGAGCAAGCAGAGCGAATTGGTACTTCCAAAGGCTACTGGAATTTTACTTGAAGAATCTTCAGTCTCGACCCCAGACTAATTAGCTACTCCCACCCTTACTTCATCGCGCATCGGGCGCGCTACCATCTTCATCGCTCTGTCTTACAGGGCATAAGCCATAAAGAACCCAAGACATGGCGTTCATGGATTCAGCATAACATTTGCAGTTCTTCTCGACGAGCTTCACGACATTCTTTCGCGGCATCCTCAACAGAATCTTCCGATGCTGTAAAGTTTTCAACAATTTCTAAATTACATGTTACCCCCTCTGATGCCCCACGTGGTACCTCCTCCTCCGGCACCAAAAAGTACGAGAGCTTCCAACCGGCAACCTTCCCAACCGTCTATTCCGATCAGGGGAGTCTTCAGGAATATGGTGCAGCCATCTGACCCTAATCCAGTGCAACCGCAGTTGTCCCCCAACTCCCCCACCACCACCGCCACTAGGCTACAATGGTTGGAGCCCATATAGATACCCTTCTTATCCATACCCGGGTACGTGCCTAACCAACCCAAAGATTTCAAGGATGGCGGCACGACAATCAAATTTTTCACTTTTTCCGGGGTGAAAGATCGGAAGAAAGCATTGCAGTTCCTACAACAATTCGACAACATCTATGCTTTGGAGAACTATACAAAAGAATCCAACATTTCTCGAGCAGCAGGATTTCTTGAAGATAATGTTATGCAGTGGTGGAGTTCAATCGCGACACAACCGCATACTCCAAGGACCTGGCAAGCTTTCAAGACAGTATTTGCATGCAGTTACATGACTTCTATTTTTGAGGGCCGGATTTTGGCAAAATGGGGCAACTTGAAAATGCTTGCCACCGAAACTGTAATGAAAATGATAAATTGTATTTATTGTTTATTGCACCTGACAAGTGGCAAAGGCATAGATGCTTTATGGAATGTACAAAGGATATCATATTATTATCATTGTATTATTAAAAAGCTCTTTATGAGCTATGGCCAATTAATGTCCAGCCAAACAGTGTGTATTCATTTTGAGCATTCAGAAATCTATAAAGTAAATACGTGCAAGAGGAAAATGATGACTCTCTTGCACAGGGGAAGATTGCACCCGGAGCTCGCGTCTTTCTTCTCTTCTCTCCTCTCTTCTCTCTCGTTGTGCCAGTGTAGCACTCCGCTCTAGGAGGTGCACCTGCACGGTTTCTCCTACTCTTGTGCGTATATCTCGATCATGTGTGTGTGCGATGATTTAGGTATGCCAATTTATCGTTTTATGCGTTGTAGCATGTTATTTTACGTATTTGCAAGGCTCTCCGCGCATCTGTTTGTAGCAGTGGTATCAGGGCTCAAGGAGACAGTCTTGCATGTTGTGGAGAACTTCATCTATCAAAGCTAAGTGTTGCACCGTTTTTTTTTTTTAAATAATTATGTCTCATCTTCGACATTAAATGCTTATACTTGATCTATACATGTTTGATTGCCAATTCATAGCTAGATATAGCTAATTGAATAGCATAATATAGAGATTAAAATACTTATGAAAAGTGAATCATAAAGTAATTATTAGGCATTTGTGTGCAATTGATTGCACTGCGAGTAGCGTGTATATGAATGGTCATGCTCGGAATGCATGAAGGGAGAGTTGGGTACGAATGAGAAGATAGTATAGGATAAGAAAAAGCAGCAGAAGAAGGTAGGAGTAGACATGTCACAAAGAATTCAATGGTTTGTTTACCATACTTCGATGAAAACATGAAGAAGAAGAAGGAGAAGAATGGTGAAGATCAAAATAAAAACTTGGCGATCCCACGGGCCCACATCAACAAACCCTCAAGATCTCGGGTTTGCAAAGGAGTTCGAGCACAACACTAAATTGACATTGGAGGCACTTCATGCGGTGGGAAATACCCATTAGGGATTTTATTTTTTTTATTTTTTTTTTAAAGAAGAAGATCATTATCATCGATCGAGAGACTTCTGTATCACCAATCCAAAAAGGAGGACTGATCACGGACCAGGGCCGCATTCGCCATGAGCTCTCAGCTCTAAGGCATGCTCTCTAGCAGCACACCTATACTCGCAAACCCCTCCGATGTGCTGTCTTCAACTTCCACCCAGAAGGGAACATCTGCAGCAACACAAGTCACTCATCGTCAGCCACGTCACGTCGAACTTTTGAGTACCGTTCATTAACACTCTGCATTGAGTGCTCTCTCTCTCTCTCTCTCTCTCTCTCTCTCTCTCTCTCTCTCTCTCTCTCTCTCTCTCTCTCTCTCTCTCTCTCTCTCTCTCTCTCTCTCTCTCTCTCTCTCTCTCTCTCTCTCTCTCTTACTCCAATCACCGTCCACTACGCACCACACAACCGCCATGCAGGCCTTTGTCGACTAGCCAATCATCTACTATCTCTCTCCCTTTGGCCAACCGCCATTGAACTATCTCTCTTCCAAATAGTAGCGTTGGTTGCTTGACGTAGCCATGCAGAATATCTACCACACACCACAAAAGCCCGTCATGCGGCTACCATCCCTCTCGCTCGTCCACCAACCAGACCTAACTAATCTGCCCCTTTGGTAGACCATGCACACACCCACTCTCAAGTGACAACTGCCACCAACCAATTCCGTTGAACTCCCTCTCTCGTTCGTCAACACACACACATACCCACAGAGGGCATGCAGCTCCTTCAACTGCACCTCTCTCTCTGCAGTTGGGTCGCTTCCTAACAACCCACTCTCTCGACAACCCGTGGCGCCCACACTCCAACCAACCCCTCTCTACCTATCCTCCACGTATCTCAGTCTTTCTTTCTCCCCACCTCGTGAGCATCGCGTCTCCAATCATGATACCTTAGCTGGTGTTGCCATCAAATATGAAGTTGAGGTGATTGTTTGAAGACATCTTTTCTCGCGTGTCGGCAACTTTCTTGTTTTTGCACATGTAAATCATCTAATACAAGGATTGAGCCCAATAAGCGGTATCATTTAGTTGAGCACAATAGAAGCATGACCACTATTGCAATGTCTTTCACCGAGTGGTCTAGTTCTTCTCACCGTGTGTTTATCAATGTCCGACTGAGTTTAGACGACCCCACCTGGCAATTTGGAAAACGGAATCAGTAGTTGATGCATGAGAAAGTCTCGTGCAACGTATCATAGAATTGATCATTTTCCCCCACTCTCGAAATGCCCTAAATGATTGCAAAAGCTACATTTGATTGCTATGTATCTTAGTCGAGTGTTTTTTTATGTTTTGTCTTAATCTAGTATACTCAAGGTATTTTTATCTCCTTAAGTTCTAGGATCAGTCTCTCTTATCTCCCCCCTCCCAGTACGCCTACCTAAAGAGGCGGACATTGACGACGCTCTTTCGTGCCTGATGCAATACGTTCTCCAACAAACGCACGCTGCCGAGCATTCTCAAGCATTGATGATTAAACCTTGGCAATTTTAGGCTTTTATGTTAAATTTTTATTTTTACTTCATTTTATTTTTGTACCCAGGCATTGGTTTAGATCCACAAGGATTGTATCATAGGTAATTTTGTGTTTTGAAGACGTTTAATTTAACATTTCATTTCAGTTACTCTCTCTCTCTCAATGCAGTTCTACTCTCCATCTCCCCACAACAACTCACCGAGCGTTTCAACTTGCACCAATCAAATAGCTTCATCTGGGTTACCTACGTGCACCATCATCCCCTGCACAAAAGTAATTGCATAGGTGTTGATCATTAGTGCGTATATTACAATCCTCTATTCAAACTCACCAACCACTCCTTATAGCCCAACACTTCAAAGACCCCACCAAACGTAGGAATAATCAGATGATGCGAACGTCTAATCACTCTCACGGCCATTTGAAGAGGTCCACCTTGGAAGTATTGCCGATGATCAACACGATGATAATTACGCCCGTCCAATTAGCATTATCATCTTTGTCTTAAACTCTCCAATTTTGCATGAGCTCTTGATTTATCTGATAAAGAGGATGGAGATGGTGACCATGTGGAGTTATAGAACAATAATTTGCATCTCCTGGTCATGTTGGCTATTAGTTTATTTTGACACTTTCATGCCCTGGATTGTAAACACCGTGAATAATCATAACGTACGAGGGTAAAATTTTCACCCTCAAGATACATCAGGCCTTAATAGTCTAGCAATGATGAACATAAACGCACTCTGATTAGATACGCTTTGAGATACCAACACCCACATTGAATGTTACCTGCATTATTAAGCAATTATCAACCATAAACAAGAAAATCTCTCTCTCATCATTATTTGCAAGAGCCGAGCAAGAGCCGATGATGTTATAATGCAAGATGTTGTAGTGTTTGACTTCATTGAGTTCTATTCTTTGCGAGTGAGCCTTGGTATACTCTTGATTTACCATGTCCATGTTAGAGAGAGAGAGAGAGAGGGGTTGTGTAGGTGGCTCAAATGAAACTCTCTCTCATACACACCACCGCTCTAAATGATAGCAAAGAGCTTTCATCACTTTGGTCTTCCATAGTCTCTCTCTCTCTCTCTCTCTCTCTCTCTCTCTCTCTCTCTCTCTCTCAGTGGTGGCCTCCGTACAAAGAGAGAGAGAGAGAGAGAGAGGTGTGGTGTGGTGAGGGATGCCAACAAGGGAGAAAAAGAGAGAATGTGATGTGTGTCATGGAGAGATATATAAAGATAGAGAGAAACTATATAGGATTGGCCTGAAAAGCGCGCAAGATCCATCGGAGACGTGAGTACGTACATAGATACTTAGATGAGTGAGCTTTACGAACTGTATAGGATTTGACGGCTTGGTAAGAGCGAACGAGACCCGCCAGGAGGCGGGTCGCGTGAGCTCGTCCCCATAATGTAAGTTTATACCCATTAGCAACTATGTAATGTAATTAGATTTTCACTTTGATTGCTCTACAAATTGAATTAAACGTTACATCATATGGCAATCAAATTGTTGTTGCATATTACTCAATATTGTTCCATTTATTTGCTTCTGTATCACATCCCTGCCAATGTTTCCAATACTCCTTCGCAAAGGACTACGATTACTAAAGAATACTTACCTCTATGCCAGACTTTGAAGCCAACTACTTTAGGAGACCTCCTTTTGACCTATCCTAACATTTCTGCATTGAGTGTGGCATCACTTTATCTGAAGACCGATATCCACTGGTTACACTCTTGCAAACCACCCTGTCAATTTAAATAACACCCCTATTATCCGCTCGTCTGTACTTCAAGTTGTCTACTTTCATTCTCTTGTCTTGGCAAACAAACTTTGTATCAATTTTGTCCTTCATGGATTTTAAAATGTTAATGCATTTGATGTACAGTAAAACTATTCTTAAATTTAACAAGAAATAATTTTTTTAGTGCTGTCTTTCAGAAATACTTTTGCAGATGAAGCTAACTACAATGCTATCATATCAAAGAACCTCCAAGTAAGCTCTCTCTTCATGTATCCTTTGGGTAAGATACTCTAAGACAATGCATCATAGTTTATAAGTATTTTTTTCTACCAAAACATACTCTATTTTTGTCAAATTGAGACAAAACGATAAAACTAAATAGAAACGAATTGTGTTGTTTCACTTATCTTTAGTGCACAATCACAAAGATCTAAGTTTGCTTGGATGTCAAGTTGTAGATCACTTTGATCGTTTGCTACCAAGAGCGTAGCCTTGTGCTCTGACCATTATAGCTTGCCATACACACACAAGTACGTACATTTTTAGATGCAAAATACCCTTCATGTATGTATATCAAATACGTCACTCCTCTTTTCAGATTTCATTTCTCTGCATTGTATTCTAAGCTGAGTACTCAAAACACTGCTAAGGTCATAGCTTCCAATTGTATTGCAAGGAATTTTCATTAAGCTCTGTAGCTACTCAAATGAGCCAAGGTGCTCTGGGATAGTGAACAACCATTTGTTAGTATTTTGCTACTCAAGCATACTCCAATTTGGTACCAGGTAAATGTTTTGTAATTGCGGAATTTTAACTTTGCAATTGAGGATAGTTGCTTTCCAACGGAGAGGTATGTAATGGAAATGATATTGTATTTATTGTTTATTGCACCTGACAAATGGCAAAGGAATAGATGCTTTATGGAATGTACAAAGGATACCAGATTATTATCATTGTATAATTAAAGTGCTCTGTATGAGTTATGGCCAATTAATGTCCGGCAAAACAGTGTGTATTCATTTTGAGCATTCAAAAATCTATAAAGTAAATACGTGTAAGAGGAAAATGCTAACTCTCTTGCACGAGGGGAGATTACACCCAATGCTCGTGTCTTTCTTCTCTCCTCTCCTCTCTTCTCTGTCGCCGTGTCGGTGTAGCACTCCGCCCTAGGAGGTACACCTACATGGTTTCTCCTACTCTCTCGCGCTCTCTCGATGTGTGCGTATATCTCGATAATGCTCGTGTCTTTCTTCTCTCCTCTCCTCTCTTCTCTCTCGCCGTGTCGGTGTAGCACTCCGCCCTTTCTCCTACTCTCTCGCGCTCTCTCGATGTGTGCGTATATCTCGATCATGTGTGTGCGACGCAAGTTATTAACTCCTTTAGGTTGAGGTAGGACAAACTATCCACCAACCCAACAAATTAAATCATTAAATGATTTAATTTGTACGCTTTTTTACTAGGGGTAAGTTTTGGTGAAACTGTCGCACATCAGTCAATCCGACAATCCTATTGACACGGGGAATGGCTCGTCAACGATTCCACTAGCCTAAAACTACATGCACATCAAGCAAATGCCCATCGTAGTGTAACAACATCCGTCAAAACGTTTGTAAAATCCATTTATGCAAGAGGGTTCCAAAACTAGAAAATTAAAAACTTGGCTACAGAAGTTGATGAAGCATGTCCACGTGGCACATAGAGCCATATGCACGTGACAATATAATCCTAGTGTAACTGAATAAAGATAAAGTTGAGCTATAAAAATCCTTGCAAGAAGATATGCTAATGTAAACCACAAACCATGCAATTGACACATAGTTGTGCCATGAGTGCAAGCTCAACTTGAGCTTGACATGAGTTCACACACCTTTGGGGAGGGTTCCTAGGCAATCGCCCCACCTTGTTTAAATTTTTTGTCATGTCAAGTAGTTAATTTTCTTGTTGTTGGTTGCCAACCCCAGCTTGTACCTTATAAACCAAGGCTTTTAGAACTCACTCCACATTTAAATTCACTTTAAAGGACAAATCGCTGAAAATTTAAACAATACTGCATCTCGTATATGATACCGTGTGGTCAGAACACAACCCTTTACCTTTAAGAAGTATATTAGGGGCAATAACTACAAAGCAAATTTACCTAGTGCACTATACCCTACGAGGAAAATGTGCCTTCTCTGTTTGCTACATGCATACAAAGAATTCATTGGACCTTCCCTCAAATTTTTTTACAGACATTAATTGATACTAGCAATAGCTCACAAACTAACATAATAAGGTAACCACTAGAAACAGATAGCATAAAAATGATAAGAATTGAATGCTGCATCTAGTGTAGATGTAAAGCACTCACCCCATGCATGCGACGTGCTCACAAGCAGCGAACAGAAACTCTTTTAAGGCAAGCATGTGCCTTTCCACTGATTCAAATACTACTAAAACCTTGAATTCTCTTTCATCAAATGGTGATCCAATGACTCCAGGTCCTTCCCATTTTGGCATAGACACATGGCTAGTCAGACAAAAAAGAAGACCTGCAAAAGTAGCAAGAACCAGTTGATCAATACACATAACCTTAGTCTTACACTCTGTTGGTCAATAAATAAAAATAATTGCAGTGTGGAAAGATAATTGCTTATCAGAACTACACTCTCCTGTCAATTACAAGCGATAAGGACCCAATGTCCTTAGGAAACAATGAATAGATATTCTCCTATTCCTCCGTGCACCTTGATCCGTTGGCACTGGTAAAAGGCAGAACTTTATGACCTAAGCAACTTAAGTCTCTTCTACATTTGGAAACATTCCCTTAACCCTTTGTTTGCCAGCCACCCTGAACCTGCTTCAAAGTATTGTTCTAAGGGCTCCAATAAAACCTATTGGAAACAAGTACAGCCACACAACCAAAGAGCAGGCATACTAGAAGTACAAAACGCGCATGTTGTGAGTAAGTAAAGATTTAATGGTGAACTCATGGATAAGGGACACTCCAAACAACAGCGCTCATGGTGTCCATGCCAAAAACATCCATGCGCCAAGCCCTAAAATAACTTGATAGGAGGAGACACCGATAAATCTCAAACCAGGACTAGCTGTTAAGGTAGTTGCATGTCTGCTGTACACATGTGCTGATTGAAACTTTGAGCAGCCGTGCAATCCACATTCAATTGATCGGTGGAGTATGAAAACAAAGCACTGCCCACCAACATTTCCCTTGTAACATGTCTGATTTTACATCTAGTTCTCTGGCTTATGGTACTGCGAGGTGATTTATCTACTGAGAATCTCCTAACTGAAAGAGAAGACTGTGTGTGTGTGTGTGTGTGTGTGTGTGTGTGTGTGTGTGTGTGTGTGTGTGTGTGTCCCAAGTCGCAGCATTACATAGCACAGAACTGAGGGCATACCTACAGGCTGAAGGACTAACAAACGCAATCAAAAGTAAGAGCTTGGGCACGAATGTAAAACAAATGTGCAAACACGTGTGGGAGAGCTTGTATATGAACAGGACCCACAATAGGCATTCAAAGAAGAGAGTAAAGTGCGACAGGGATACAAAACGGACACGTGCTGGGTAAATGAAAAGGCGCGACGAGTGCAGATCCGAAGCTTACCGGAGCTGAAATGGTGGTCTTCGCGCAGAGTGAGGGGGAGGGAGAGCCTCCTTGTCGGTGAAGCAGGGGAAGCGAATATGGATGAGCCTCGAGCTCTCTTCTTGTCTGCGTGAGGGTAATGCGAGAGTGCCACTGGCACCCACCCTCCTACGAGTGTGTCATTTTCCTAGATTTCTTGGTCGTTCACCACTATCCAGCTGGGCCTATATGAGCTAAAGCGGTTCGCTTACACCTAAAGCAGTTCTGTTCTTTCCGATAAAGCAAACCAAGATGCTTCATCGCTTTTATGCTCATTCCTCTCTCTATCCTAAGCTTTGAGTCACTTGCCTTCTAGGAGCACAAGCTGATCAGATCGACAAAGCATCTTTGAAGGAACCTTTGCGTCGCAATGACCCTTTGAATCTATTATGTCCACCAGTTATTGATAAATGTATTTGTCAAGAACTGATTGTTTTAGTACACTGTGGACTTTCATATTGCCTAAAATTGCCATCTTTTGAACCAGCAATACTTTCTGTGCAGCCATCTCTTTTGTGAGTCTCCATTTCTCAGTAGTTAGAGCGAAGCTTTGGAGATTCAGTTGTTTTGTTCTTGGTTGGAGCTCTTTGATGGTCTTTGTGTTGTGATCCCTCTAACACTCTTCTTCAATTAGATATTCTTTAAGCTTTATCACATCCTCTCTGAAACTCTTTGCTTTGACAACTTCTTGCTCTAATTGTTGTTTTAGCAGCCATCAAAATGTTGCATTGAATTCCACACCCACAATCTAGTCTTTTTGGGCTTCTACCCCATTGAGCTTCAACAACACATTCTTGACGTTGACATGTTCAAGTATGCTTGTTGCCTATTAAAGGTATTGCCAAACATACCGAGTCTTAAGTAAATTATGGGTTTTGACTTTGGAAGTGGGTCCCAACATTGTTGAATAAAATTGTGCTCAGATTGATGGACGTCTTGACGTTGATGGCTCTGGCTAAAAGCATGCTAAAAAGCTCCTCTGATACATATGTTGGGTTATTCTTTGAGGCTTATTGCCTTCGTAGCGAACCTGTATGTTGCTCTATGTTCTAGTATAGATACTCAGATACTCCGTCCTCTCGAATTCCTCTTTTTCCTAGATTCAAGGGTTTCATTTAGAAAACCATCGATGGTGTCAACATTGCTAGGTTGCGCCTTCTAGTCAAGTGGTAATCTAAAAATATGTAATATGGTAACAATAGTGATCTGTAAGTTGCAACCATTAACCACTACAGTACTTGTGTCAGCATCAAAAGTTTTCACTACTTGTTCAATGGTAGTCAAATTGATGGGCAATTTTGCTACTTCTAGAATGACCGCCATGTCGCAGTTATGAAGTTACTCCCTCTCTCCCTCCCGGAGCACATCTTTGTTTATCGATAGGTAGGAAACTGTCAATTGAGGTTGATCCTCTACTAATCCCTGCTTAAGCTATGCTATGGCCTGTTGTTGAACAATTAAACCTGCTTGCATTGCCTTTTTGAAAACATAGTGCCACGCTTCCCCATCTTTGAGCTCTGCGAAAGGGGTTGTGTGGAAAAGGAGAACTCACTAGATGAAGTAGGCATGGAAATGAGGCATGTACATAGGTTATTGCATGCGTAGCCATTGGAGATGAAGGTGTTGTAGCAGGAAGGTATGTCGCAAGGAGCTCTATAGGCACAAGAGGTGAAGGTGTTGTAGCAGAAAGGTATGTCGCAAGGAAATCTATAGGCACAAGAGGTGGAGGAATGGTTGTAGGGTCGTGTACTCTCCTCATAGTGATTCTAATTCGAGCCAGCTCCACATTTTTCATGTCTTGAGAACATAGCAGTCTTTATTGACGTGCCATTCATGCATTGGATATTCCTTCTAATGATTTTATTGGGATACCCAAAAAGATATGTGTTTTAATGCCCTGCCAGTGACCCGTTCCGATTTCCTGCAATCATATGGTACCTGACCATTCTCCGGATAAATATCATCATTTACTTTGACCACTTCTCATTTGACCAAAAATAAGTCCAGTGGAAAGCTTTTAGAGTCAGATGTGTCAGTGACCTCATGAGCTGGTATAGGAAACTTTGTTGGAGTGGAATAGTACAACTTAATCTTCCACCATTATAGAACCCATGTAATATCAAACCTGACACAATGTGATTGTGCCATTAGAGAAAACCAAGTCTACTTCATAAGGTCCTAATTATGTTATCTTTAGATTGGGTTTCTTCGGGCCTAACTTTGGTTGATATAACAAAACCAAGTCGCCTTTCCTGAATTCCCTTACCATTTGTTTAATATCATGCCAATGTTTCCTTTGTTGTTGCACCACTTCCTATTCTAGCATTATTCTTTGTCTTATTTCACCCAGCTTGAGTAGCTTATCATGTATCTTCTTCATAGTTGATTTGTAATCTATAGCATGCTCTATTACCAGTCAGAGACTAGATAGTGCAAATCCCACTACTTTAGTTCCATACACCATTTTGAATGGTGTCGCTCCAGTTGTAACCTTATATGTTGTCTTGTATGCCCATAGTGTTTTTTGAATATTTTCATCCGAGGTTCCTTCTGAACTATCTTAGTCAAAATAGTCTTATTGCTACTCTCAACCTGTTCATTGCATCTACGATAATAAAGTGTAGACTTTTGATGCTTGATTGAAAAAATCCTAGTTAAAATCTAAATAGTTCCATTTATGAGATGGTTTCCTTGATCTAAAACTATTTCAATCGGATTGACATATGATGTGTTCATATAAGAACCAGTTTGTGGACTTGGCTGTATTCCTAGGCAATGCTTTAGCTTCCACCCATTTGATGACAGAATAGGTAGCCATGACTATATACTTGTTTTTTTCGGAATTAGCCTTCTGAATGGTCCCATGAAATTTAGACCCCATTTCATGAATATTTCTAATGGTTGTAATGTGGTCAGAGATATCATATTTGTTGCATTGGGTCTACCCATTCTCTAGCAAATATCACATGTTTTACAAAAAGCTTTGACGTCTGACATCATACTCTGCCCCCATAACCCTACTTGCAAGATCTTCTTATAAGTACTTTCACTAGAAAAGTGTCCCCTTGAACTACCATTGTGGGCTTCAATGATCACTTACATCCTTCCTTACATGGGTACACATTTTCTCAATAGCCCATCAATACCCAGTTTGTACAGAGATCCAGCTATAATAGTGAATTTCAGACTTTGATTATAAGGGCCTTCTTACTGGACTAAGAGTAGCCTTTTGAAAATCCATCATACTACAAAAATTCATATACATCCTGGCACTTTGGATATGGCTCGTTTGATATCATTGTCTAAAACAGTCGAGCATTGACTGGTTCATCCCTTAATGATGTCACTAAAATATCTTCGGTGCTTCTGGATAGGAAATCTGCACACCAATGAGTCTTTCCAGGCTTGTGGAAAATCTTGAATTCAAATTGCAATAGGAACATCATCCATCTAATTAGTTTTCCTTGAATGACCACTTTATTAATCAGATAGAATAATGCGTCATGATCACATAAGAATGGAACAATTTCCCCAACAAATCATGCCTCAATTTTGTGGCACTAAATACCATTCTCATTGCCTCTCTCTCTCTCTCTCTCTCTCTCTCTCTCTCTCTCTCTCTCTCTCTCTCTCTCTCTCTCTCTCTCTCTCTCTCTCTCTATTGTGGAATATCATTTCTCTGTCGTGTTGAATCTTTGACTGGCAAAGTATGCTATAATCCACTTTTCCATCAGATTCTGCAAAAATAGCTCCCATCATGATACTAGAAGCATCTACATGAACATGAATAATAAATTTTCAATATGGCTAGCAAAGTATCGGCTTCATACTAATGGCATCCTTAAGAGACTGGAAATTGCACTCACATTTTGGGGTCGAGAAAAATTTAACCCCCTCCTGTGTTAATTCATATAATGGGATGGCCTTTGTTGCAAACATATGAATAAACCTTTGATAAAACTTGATGTACCCCAGAAATGAAATAAATTAGACACATTCGTTGGTGCTCTGGGTTGTTGGACACTTTGGATCTTGCCTTCAATCATCTCTAAGTCATTTTTGGACACATTATGTCCCAATAATTATCCCTTCTAGACCATGATTCTAATTTGAAGGGATTTAGATAGATCCTCTTCTCTCTACATCTCTCAAGAACTCACGAAAGATCTCCATCACACATCATTGAAAATTTGTTGGAGTGTTACATAAGCTAGGGTTTTCTTTTTTGGTAAACATTTCACAGCGAACGCTTTTTTGGAATCCGATGAACATATTCCAAAAAGATTCTAGAGAGAGAGAGAGAGAGAGAGAAGAAGAAGAAGAAGAGAGCATATGTGATCAATGAGGATGGGAGGAGAGGGAATGCATTCCACAAAGGCTGTTCTAATCTGTGAACAGAGAGTCATGTGGACAAATCTTGGATAAAAGAAAACTAGATCCTACAAGACGTATATACACATTCTTTTCAACAAAACTCATAATGCTTCATTCCGTACCCATTGAACAATTAGATCAAAACATAAAAAAGATAAACATTCATAAATTATAAAAAACATTACATTTCATATCAATTGTGGGACATATGGCATTTGGATAGATCTTGGATAAAAGGAAAATAGAACCCATAATGCTCCATTTCGTATACATTGTACAATCAAATAAAAACATCAAAAAGATAAACATTTATTATTCATAGAAACCATTATAGTACATGCAGAATGTGGATAGATCTTGGATAAAAGAAAAATATATCCTATGAGACATACACATTCTTTTTAACAGAACTCATAATGCTCCATTCCATACCCATGTACAAATAGATCAAATATCAAAACAATGAACATTCATTATTCATAGAAACCATTACATTTCATATCAATTGTAAGAGACTATTCATCATGTGCCCTAATTGCTCCTTTAGTTTCTCTTCATCCTCCTTTGTGATGATCCCAATTATTTCCAACAAGTGAAGGCAAATTTACCCTTTTCATTCAAGCTTTGCAATGAGCACATTTTGAGGTCCGTGCACACTTGGTAAAAAGGCCACACATTTTCGCTATTGTATTGACAACCTGCTTGAACCATTGTTTTTCATATGTTGCTTCATCATTGGGGATGGCCTCCACGGCATCCCAAGTGGATTTGATGAACGTCTCAAGATCGTCAGACATCGTCATTAGAAAAAGTAGTGCACAATGTTAGTTGTTGTGAAAAAAAGAAGATGTGAACATGAAGCTATCTATAACATTTGAGAGGCTATTAAGTTAATATTCAATTGAATAGACCGATTTGATAGCTCAACAGTCTCTTTTCCTACGATACTAAAAGAAATAATTTTGAACAATGCTCTGTACGAGTGGGACAAAAAAAAACATATATTCAAAAACGGTCTAACATGGCAAACACATTGAGGAGAGATAACAAAGGTCGTTGTATGGAAAAGCGGATCAAAAACCAGTTGCATATCTATTGTAGGACAGGTGTTCTCTCTGTTGAGTGTATTGAAGAGTTGGACCTCTCTAATACTTGGTCGGTGGATAAACATATTCTTGTTTTAGCTTAGGCATAAAACACACAAAAAAATCAAGTAAATGTGATTACATTAAAGATATGGTCGCTTGCGTGCTATATGATCTTGAAGATCCGGGCATGTACAACTTGGCTCAAATTTGAACCTCATACATATTCACATGATTACGGTCTCCATGTGATTTAACCTCGAAGACTTCGTTCACTCTTTTCACCCATCAAATTTCCTCTACCACCCTTGCCTTCAAAACTCAAGCTTGTATGACTGTTAGGGGGACAACCCGCCCCCTTCCCCCTTTATATAAAACGGAAGGGTTTCCCCTTTTTCTCTTTTCTCTCACACTCTTACTGTCTCTCACAAGCTCACTCTCAAATCCTTCACTCTCACTCATGGAGTGAAGCCCTCTCACCCTCACTATCCCTCCCTCCCATTACTTTTTATTCTTCTTCCCCTCCCTTCCTACCCTCTCTACCATTCCTCTTTTCTCATCTCTCCCACCCTCTCACCCACTTTCTCTCAATCATCTATTCTACCTTCTTTTCCACCCTTCCTCTCATTACCCTCTACCTCTCCCCTCAATTCCCCTCTATCTATCTTTCCCTCCCTTCCTACCCTCCCTCCCATTTTTCTCCTCTCATCTCTCCCATCCACTTTATCACTCTTTTCCTCTCCTACTCTCTCTCTCTCTCTCTCTCTCTCTCTCTCTCTCTCTCTCTCTCTCTCTCTCTCTCTCTCTCTCTCTCTCTCTCTCTCTTTGTGCATTCTCATTCCTTCGTATCGTTAAAAAAAATACAAATTCTTATGAAAACCAATCCAAACGAGTCAACTACCAGGAAGAAATCCCAATCCACATGACTCAAGAAAGCAATCCTTCTCTTGCATGACATATGTGGTTGCTGCATACGTTGTGCTGACAGTTGCACACGTAACTCCATCAAAGGGTGCAACCTCTTCAACGACCATAGAGTCACAAAATACTGATAACGACCCGTTGAGTGATCTCTTTGTATCTCTAGTCACATTTTTCGGGTGGATTAATGCACATATCGTGCCATACAATCACCTATTGCCAAGAGTTCCTCTTTGTCGTGCTTTGACCAATCTGACCATTAGAATGAACGATGATTGTGTGGCACAACTTATGTCATCAACTCATGGTGGCTCATTCATTGTGTTGAAAGCTTTTCTTGGGCAAGATTTTTCACCTTTCAATAGGCATGGCACTTATGGGAGAGAGTTAGTGATGTTTGCCACGTTGATGACCAAATTAGAGCCATTCTAAAGCTCTATAACATGGAGGAGAAAATGTTCATTGTGGGGGATGGGAATCATCGGCTCCTCGTGTGGGAAGATTGGGCATTGTGCAAGTGGATGGATGAATTCGCAACCTCAAAGGTTGAATCATGATTGTGAAGTTTGACCCTGAGGAGATGGGAAAATTTCTATTACTACTCAGCATGATCAACAAGTAACCCTTTTTTACATTATTTTTATTGCACTTGAATTTTGAATTGCTCTTAAATTGCTACGATAAAAAAATAGGGTCACATGAGTCCATGTGCATCATACCACTACCCATGACATCTTCATGATGCAAAAGTTGGCACTTGCAGATCCACAGTGTTAGTGGGTCGACATGATCGGATGTCTGCAGCATAGCTATCTCTGGCACTAACATAATGTCAATACTCAGGGAAGCGACTCGGATGGGGAATTGAGACTCTTTGAGGGTCTCAACCTCAAGAAGTGAACCTATAGGAAGAAGCCATCTTTAGCATTAGCAAATCTATGTACTTAGGCAATATGCCTATGTCCTGTCTCACCACTCTAGGTTGTCACGCCATTTTGACACTCAAACAAAGTCAAAATGCTAAGAAACATTAGGAGGAGGTCTAATAGGTCTAGGGGAACTATCCTACCAATTCTGGTCACAATCCAACAAGGTACGAAAATTACGATCCATCATGATCAAGGTCCCAAAAATTGAAACAGAACTATCCAAATAGGTCTCCTCACGGTCTAGGAACACTCTCCTATGGTCGAAATGTCAAAAAACAGCAATTTATGCACTCAAAACATCAGCTTTAGCTCGTAGACAGGACATTGTGAACCACAACAAAATTGAGAATGATTATACTTAACTTAAAGAGCACAAGACAAGAACACAATGCAATTTTTGAAAACAAATTTGGATTACCAAATCTTGAGAAAAATCAATTACAAAGTGCTTGAGAGTAGCCGCTCTCAGTTGTACGCTCAAAAGCTCCAAAACTTTAGATAACGATACAAAGGGTTGTGTTCAAACTAAAAAATTTGAACTTTATACCTAGGGATCTTTTGGTCAGTGGCCAGCTTACAAGGCTCAAAACTTAGAATCAAAGTGTACATCTTAGATTTTACACAGATATGGCTTAGTAATCATTCGGCTTAATAATCTACTTAGTAATCATTCGGCTGAATAATCACAGTTTCTCTTAGTTACAAGGCTTTCTCGAAAAAAATAATAGGAGTACAAAAATTATGGCTTTGTGGAGAGATGACCAACTAGGAGGGTGCATGTTTGGTTGATTTGCTAAAATTCCCCCCTTCCTAGTTGATGCACGTCCTCATGCAAGCATTGCCTCAAGCTTAGTCTTCAGTAGTTGAAAGTTCTCTTTCCTAGTGTCTTGGTGACCATTATGAACTTCTCTGGTCTGGCCACCATGTTGTCTTAGATTGCTAGATCCTTAAACGGGTTGTTGAGGGTTGCGCTCTGATAAGCTATATGTCAAGCTGGCAGATCCTTTGTCATGGGGTGCATGTAGAGTGTGCACCATACACGATTTCGTTGGCTTGTAGTTGTTGATTGGCTTTGATAACACTGGATAGTTCAACACTAATGGCCGCCTGCTTTGCCATATTTCATAACTCTCCCAGGATCGCCTTCTAATGATAGGGCAAAAATTTGGGTCGATCTTGAGGTATTGTGGTGCACTTCGATAGGTTGTTTCATCATGTGGCCACTCTCAAACCACTTCTTGCGCCATAGAGGGTGACTTTCTAGAATAGTGAGCACTTGGTGAGCTGAGACTAGAACATCTTTGTAATCACCTTTTTGGCCTATCTGTCATACTTCTCTTGAGCCAGCTCCGCTTTGACTGTTTTAAGCTCTTTTAGTGTTGCGGATGGTGCTTGTGATGTACCACCTAGAGTTGGTCTGTCTTTGTTGCTCCACCCGCATCTATTGTTTGCTGCAATGTGGTCTTGTAGATCACAAAAGTATCCTTCCACTTCCCTTGTCACTCGTTCTAGTACTTCTTACAGGTTCTTTGTGTCCTCCTTAAGGCCTTCTATTTGTTGTTGCAGCCTTGTATTCTCTGCTTTTGCCACATTTGCCTCCTTCTTGGCATCTTGAGCACTTAGCTATTTGAGTTGGGACACTGCCCGTTGGCATTTGAATTGAAGTTTGATTGCTTCGAGATGATCTTCTAGGTCAAAATCACGAATCAATCTATCATGTCTTCAATCACACCTCTGGAGTGTGGTGATATTGGGCCTCTTTCTTGATTTGTCTGTTGTTGTTTAGAGGTCCCAAGTACCAATTCTTTGCTTTGTTGCTGACCAAGTTTATGGTCTTGACCTCTTTCTTTAGTTTGGTTTGGTCTTCTTGCACAAAGTCCTTCTATTCCATTTGAGCCTTCTCTTGACATTCAACTTTCTTTTCAAAATCTCCTTTGCCTTCATTGGTAGGCGGCAATGTTGTCAGTCTTGGGGATGATTGTTGTTCCGTCTCAATAGGAGTGTCTTGATTGTTGTTAACAATTGTCTCCTCCCACGACAGTTCTTCTTATGTTGTGTCTTGGCCCTTGGGGGAGTCCAACAAAGACTCTAAATCTTCTGTTCTTTGTTTTTTTAAGTCGTCCTTTGCATGTTGCTTGGTCTTTTTTTTTAGTACTTTATGAATGTGTTGCCTAAACGTGCTGGCGAGCTCCACTTCCTCATCTGCTTTCCTCCTATATTGTTTAATATTTTCCATTTGCTCAACTTTTCTCTTTTCCGATTTCTTGTCAATCTCCACATCGTCTTCATCATCAGCATCCTATCTCGCTTCATCAACTTTCTTTTTTTCTCTAGCAAGTTTTTTTAAACCTCTCCTCTCACAACTTCTAAGCTTCTTCCATGGATCTTTGTGTCAGTGTTTTGGGTATCTGCTCAACTGGCTTGCTTGGTAATATCATCCTCCTCTTCTTCTTCAATGGTTGATTGGAATTCAGATGCAGTGTCTCTATTCCTCAACCCGATCTCTCCGTTGAGCTCAATATCAGATTCTGTTACTTCACTATCTTTAATCTTGGCTTTTGAGCTTTGTTCTCATGTTTTCCTTTTGGTCGAAGTGGAAGAAGACCCTCCCACTGCTTTACCTTGTGCAGTAAATCTAGTTGTGACTCTTCTGGTGGTAGTTGATCTATCATCCCTCGTGCTTGATAGGAAATTCTTGTCAAAACTGGGCCCTAGTTCATATAGGTCTTGTTGCGATCACTGCCCTTCAGATTCACTTACGCTAAGTTCTCCAGGGTATAATTGCCAAGATCACACCTGATCACTTTTTGCTCCATTCTTTGCTAGGCTAACCCCATAGCCATCACCACTGCTATGTGTAGATTGGGCTCTGTGTACTGGGAGGTTTCTAGACCTTCAAGTTGTTGGGGTATAGGCGTCTGTGCCTTGCCCGGCCGCCCAGAGTCTGGGCGCCCACTGACTTGTATACCTTATACATAGCATAAGTGTATAGGGGGTTCCTCACTCTTTGAGTCTCCCCACCCACATCGTATGTGTCTCTCCTTCTCTCTCTCTCTCACTCTCCGTCTGTGGTGCTCCCCGATCCCCTTCAACTGGTATCAGAGCTCAGATCGAGGCTCGGGGCAGCACGGCAGGAGGCTAGAGTCACCAACTCAGATTGGAGTGAAATTCGACAAGCGAAGACACGGCCCCAAATCTCGTGGGTCATCTCGGCCACCGTTTGGCTTCGACAAAGGTCTGTGCAGGCCATTTTCGACTACGTGGTCTCAACGGGTGCAGATCCGACTCTGCAAATTTGGGGTTTTCCGCCTACGACTGCAGGTGCTGAGGATATCGACACTCCCAGAGTGTTGATTTGTGGCTGTCTACACATCGAAGGACGGCTCATAATTCTTGGAGGCGTGTCACATACGACACGGGCGCATCTACACATTACAGTAGAGCGAGTTCACCATATCGTCGTGCTCTTCTTCTCGCACTCTCTCTCGCGTCGCACTTCCGCTCGTACTCCTTCAACTGGTATCAGAGCTCTCGCTCTCGTAGCGAAATCTGACATCCACAATCTCTAAGCTGACCAATCGAGATCAAACTCACTGTCAAATCTGGTACATAGCGCACATGTCGTAACAAGTAAGATGCACCACTCGGTAATGACGGTCTCACATCTCCTGCACCTGCTATCGCATGCACCGATCCATCGGTCAAACGTACACTGCCAAGCATCCCGCTAGAATAGCTACAAAACCATTCACGATGCGGCGTGACATGAAACATAGCATCTGCGTCTAGCAACCACTGCGAAGGGAGTGCACTATCCACATGTATAGCATCTCGTGCATAGCTCGAGGTAAAAGTGACATCCCCGTCACTAGTATACTCCGACACTACATCTGCCTCAACTGTCAAAGCAACTGAGTAGTCATGTTTGCAGTGGATGATTGCAGAGGAGGCTTAGATGTCAGGTATTATGCAGTCATTCCTTTCTATGCTCGACAGTGAGCATGGGGATATAGTTGTGCAGGATATGTCTTCCAGCAGACACCTAGAGCAGCTGGTTTGCTCTGAGGTTGCACGACAGGTTGATGCGTCTTTTGTGGACAGTCAGGAGATGCATGTGGCTGACACCTCTTGACAGTCAGAGATGCCTATTGCCAGGGATATATATGTTGATGCATGCTCCGTAGAGCTAGCAAGGCCCGCTAGCATTGCATCGGCATTCGGTGGTCTCATGTATGAGATGTTGATCTTGAGACCGGATATCGCAGGTGCAGTGGGAGCATTTGCAGTTGGGATTGTCAGTCATTTGTTGACTGATGATGGCATAGTGCACGAGGGAGATATGCAGGTATTGCGTACATACTTGCAGTACGTGTGCGGTATGTCTGGTGGTGTATGGACTTACACGGGAGCAGGACAGCCGGATGCACACGATCACAGCCAGCCAGTGGGCATCGGTTGAGAGCGGTTTTCTCTCACCTTTTATAGTCTTTAGACTAGGTTCCCTTGCTTAAAGGCACAGTCGCCTTTAAGTGGGAGGTTGTTGGGGTATAGGCATCTGTGCCTTGCCCGGCCGCCCAGAGTCTGGGCGCCCACTGACTTGTATACCTTATACATAGCATAAGTGTATAGGGGGCTGCTCAATCTTTGAGTCTCCCCACCCACATCGTATGTGTCTCTCCTTCTCTCTCTCTCACTCTCCGTCTGTGGTGCTCCCTGATCCCCTTCACAAGTGTTGAGAGATGAGCCTCAAAGGCAGCTCCATCTCCGTGTAGATGAGATCCTTGTATGTGATCTTGTGCCCTTGTTGCTTTAGCCATAGCCACCACCACTGCTATGTGTAGATTGGGCTATGTGTAATGGGAGGTTTCTAGACCTTCAAGTGTTGAGAGATGAGCCTCAAAGGCAGCTCTGTCTCGGTGTAGATGAGATCCTTGTATGTGATCTTGTGCCCTTGTTGCTTTATGAAGGCCTTGTCATTGTCTATGGACTTGGTCTTGTGGAGTAGGTTATGGTTTCTTGCTAGTATATGTAGAGCTTGGTTGATCAACTCATTCGTTATCCTAAATTTGATTGTTGCTCCATATTTGTTGATTAGTTTTGCTTTGCCACTATAATGAATTGAGCTCATTAGCTCGTGGGCTCTTTGGAGATATGTTCCCCATGGTTGAAGTCGGAAGAATGTGTCTAACTATAGACATCTTGACCCCACAAATAACTTCCCTCTGTTGGTGCAATGTCCAACTCTCTAGGGAATATGGTTGTCTTCACTTTGGTACCATTAACCGCTTGGAACTTGCCGATGAACACATTGGCTGGAATCTTTGCTAATTCTTCTTCAAAGACGTGTGTTGTCTCCATTGGATGCGATGTTGATGAATTCATATGGTGTTGCCTCGCACTCCTTTTGGGATCTTCTACGAGGAATTCTGGTATTAGAATACCAACTGGTTAGCTCTTGAAATTTGTCGAAGGTCGTCAAACAAGTCAAAAAATGCAAACTTGACCATAAAATTAAAAAGAAGCATAACTTGACCAAACTTCACTAGTACATCTAGGACAGCTACATGCACTAGATCATGTGGTAACAAGTCAGTTTTGAGTTTGAGGTATATGGATCGCGATCCATGTTGGAACACATTTTAGACTCCTGATGACACCATCCGATTAAGCATGATATGGGGATGCTATGGTTCAAAATTGTTTGAATTGGATTATTTAGATTGTTGGTTGGAGAGTTATGCCACTTCTTGGAAAATTTCCACAGACTTAGAGAAATGTGGCCCTTTGTCCAAGGTTTTAAAATCCAAATGGCTTGATACTTTAGGGTTAGGCTTTTCTTGACAAATAGGACCTGTTAGTAAAGTTTTGGCTTGCGAAACTGAAAAAGGTACATGGATTCCAATCCATGTTTGGTAGTCTTTTGAGGTGAAACTTGGTAGACATGTTCATATAGCCTATCCTAATACACTGGTGAAATCTTTTGAGATTTGGACAAGTTTTTCCAACTTTTCCCAATTTCCAAGTTTATGGCCCAATTTGGTGAGGCTTTGCCATATTTGGTTTTTGATGCCATCTTTGATCTCTCTTTGTGATTATTCTATTTAAGAATTTCCCAATGTGATGATTAAGAGCTAAGTGTTACCATTTACATCTCGGTAGTGATGTGTGTGAACACACTTAGGACCGCCAGGGCATTTTTTCCTGCACTAGGAGGTTTTTTTCCCTGTGCATTGTATATATGCCCATCATTCTAGGGCTATCTATCTTTCCATTGCACACTTAGTAAACACTCTTTGTTGTGTGCCTTGAGCTTCCTTCATCTTCTCCAAGCTGTGTACGTTTCCTTGCAACCCTAATTCCAACAATTGGTATCAGAGCAGGTTGCGTCCTCCCGAGCTTAGTCACCAGCAACTCCAGCACACGCCTGCTCACCTTCCTTGATTTCAGTGAGCTTTTGCAAGTATTCATAGGTCGACAAAATTTTTGGATGAGCTCGTAGAGAAATATCTATTCAGATTTCTGATTTGGGCTCATTTCGGCCTCCGTTTCCACTACAGCCAGTACTCTACAGGCTATTTTGTCATTTTGCACATAATTTTTGTCAGTGCCGTTTTCTGCATAACAGGTCCCTTACAGTCTTCTACGGTGTCGTGCAGCTCCGCTTCCATAACAAGAAAATGAGCAAAGGGATGCCAATCAATTTTATTTGAATCCTATATGTTTATTCAGCAGTAATAAGGGCTTGCTAACAAGCCAATCTTAAGCTAAAAGTATGCCAGATGCGGCTCTAAGGGCCAAAAGATGTCTTCGTAATGCTAACAATGAGTATACTTGAAGTGTTCATAGCTAGGATTTTATTGATCAGAGTTGTAGTACTTGAAGTGCTATATAGGCTTGTCTTTATGGCTCGTCCATTGGAGCTACAGATAGGAAGTTATGTCAATTTGAAGTTCAATCAGTAGTAGATTTATACCAGATTGGGCAGCTGCTGATAAAGGATCAAAGATTATATGAATGCATGGGCTTGAAGTGCTCACTTTGAGGAGCGTGTTGGTCTTTCCAATTCGTCAATCGGGGTTCCAATTGTCAAGATATGGCCAGTTTAAGTTTCATCGGGGGCCAGTTCCGTATCACTTTGGTCGCCTCGGTCAGTTCTTCATTTGGGAAGTTTTAAGCTTCAGCCAGGTCCTGGAAAATGATATCGTGTTCAAAATTTCATCACTTGTAATGCATTGACAGCTGGTACTTCAATAGATTTGTATTCCATGGCCAGCTAACAAATACACGACAAATGTGTAAAGCAATGCCTTGGCCAATATGCATGTTAAATGTGGTGTTGGAAAAGATGTCCGATTGGAGAAAGAAGTCATGCTTGGTGGTGCTTTGGAATGCAGATCAATGACGGCTATTGGAGAACAATGCTGAGCTACTGCTATGCTACTTTGATTAATATGTAGCATTGCCTTGTTGCCTTGATTAATATGAAAGCCAAATGTAGTGCCCTCCTGAAGCAAAAGCCACTATAAAGCCACCCACTAAGGCACTGCCCATAACTATAATCAATGGGGCATGGCCGCCCAATAAAGCAAGGCCGTCCAAAGGTAGCAAAGGGTTTTTTTTCTTTAACATAGTGTGAATGAAAAGAAAAGCAATGGGAGGGCAGCCAGCGAGCGACAGCGCAGGGGAGGAAGAAGATGCTCGTAAGGAGCATCACATGGCCTGGATGACAACGCTGAAGAAACGAGAAACAACCAACTCGCCATGGCGCATTTATTCGGCCCCATCATCGCTCGGTTTTTTGCTAGTCGAAGACACGGACTGCCACATCATCGAGGCCGTGCCCATTAGCGATATCATTAATGGGTTGGCCGAAAATAGAAGGGGCACTTATTCTGTAAACCAAGCGGTGAGTGTTATTAGCTTGGAAGCTAAAGGGAAGGCAAAGGTAGAAGAACCAATTCGAGAGAAGCACAAAGGGAAAGCAAAAGTAGAATAAGTGGATGCTATGGGAGTGAAGCGTGCCAGGCACGAATATGCCTCTCAAAGAGAAGAGAAAATGAATGGGAAAGCCGAGTCTAGCAAGCAAGCAGCTAAACTGCGACGGAAGATAGACATCGTGGATTTCACACTAGGTGAATATGCTAAACCCTATGACTTAGTTCAGGATGTGTTGATGCAGGGCCGGAAGATAACTTGGCCCCAATTACTCCACCTTGCACCAAGGATGAGGAGGCAATGGACAAAGATGGTGAGTACCAGGAAATCAAGACCAAGGATAGCTGGGGCTATCCCTGGGAGGGATCTTGACGACATCCTACCAACTATGGATGCCCACATCAAGGGGCAACAAATCTCAAACGTCTACATAGATGGTGGCACGCAAATATGCGTCATGAGTGAAAAAATGATGCACCATCTAGGTCTAGAGGTGAGTAGGCCGGCACCCTGTCGAGCCAAAATGGCAAATAATGTAAGAGTGAAATGCGTAGGCATTGTGAATGTGGTCAAAGTAAAAGCATTCAATACAGAAGTGGAGGTAGACATCTTTGTCATACCACACAAAGGGGAGGGCTACCCTATCATTCTTGGGAGACCCTGGCTCATGGCTATGGAAGCTAAGCAAAACTGGAGCACCGGAATGATTTAGATGAAGGACGCTAAAGGGAAGTCCATATTCTACGACATGAGGACTGGGAAGCAACACAACATGATCTTGGAGGCTTCAGAAGATGAGTCCACCAGCGACTATTCGTCTACCTCAAGAGAAGAGACAACAACAACTGATGAGAGTGACAGTAGCATCGAAGTGATGGGGGTCATCCTTAAAGACCGAAAAAGATTGACACAATCTGAAGCACCCCTGATAAACCGAGAGGAACCATCAGGTACGCAATCCTTAGAGGATGCAAGTAAGTTACATCGGATGCTCTCAAATGAGTTAACCGACGAAGAAAAGAAGGAATATGTCTCCATGCTAGTTAACTTCACTACATTGTTCATTGATGGCTATGATAAGATCACAGGAATCACAGTAGTACAACACCACATAAAACTCAAGGAAGGAAGTAAACCCGTAGTGCAAAAGCTCAGAAGACTTGGGGTAATCCAACAAGAGACACTAATCAAAGAAGTGAGGAATTTGCTACAGGCAGGTTTCATCTACCTCGTAGAAGACTTAGAATCGGTCTCTCCAATAGTAGTCACACCAAAGAAGAATGGCAAGTGGAGAGTCTGTTTGGACTATAAACCTCTCAATGCAGCCACAAAGAGGGATCACTTTCCCCTCCCATTCCACGATGAAATTCTCAATGAAGTGGCAGGTCATGAGCACTACACAGTATGTGATGGCTACTCAGGATACTTTCAGATTAGCATTGCGGAAGAAGAACAGAAGAAGACAACCTTCATCACACCTTGGGGATGCTTTGCTTACAGAGTGATGCCTTTTGGCCTCACCAACACTCTGGCCACATTTCAGCGCTATGTGACTTTTGTCTTCCAACCCTACTTTGGAATGTCAATACGGGTTTTCATAGATGATTTTTGCATCTATAGTTCACGCTCCCTCCATTTGAGCAAAGTCTATGATGGCCTGACCATGCTGCAAACCTTGGGTGGCCAGCTCAACGTGGATAAGTGTCACATTGTTGAAAGCAAAGTCACTCTCCTTGGCCATGTAATTTCAGCAACAGGGATTGAGGATGACCCTAACAAGATTCAAGCTCTCGTATCTTTGTCATCACCCACCACCGCTAAGCAGTCGGTTTCTTTCGTTCAGAAGGTAAGATACTTAAGGAGGTTCATTCACTTGCTATCTCAAGTGGTTCTCCCTCTACAACAAGTCACCCAGAGGGATGTCTTCTCAGGGAGTGAAGAAAATGAGTAGCAATTTACTGAGGTGAGAACCACTTGCTATCTCAAGTGGTTCTCCCTCTACAACAAGTCACCCAGAGGGATGTCTTCTCAGGGAGTGAAGAAAATGAGTAGCAATTTACTGAGGTGAAGCAAATCCTAGCTACGCTTCCCACCATTTCACCCCCCAAGTGGGACGAGCCATTTTATGTGAACCCCAGTGTAGGAAGTCATACACTCGGAGCCGTACTAATGCAAAAGGAACCCCAAACTTCTTTCATGCGTCCTATTTACTTCTCTAGTCGTGTCATGACCCCATCAGGAAAGGGATTCACCGAACTAGAACACATGGTTCTCTTACTAATGTTTGCTACCACAAAGTTCCGCTCCTATCTTCTGCCTAGACCCTTTATAATTTTGACAATGGAGGAGGTTTTTCCGTACGTAATGCGACACATGGATGTCTCATCTAGGATCTCTAAATGGCTCGTTAGATTACAAGAGTTTGACTACACCATGCAAGTGGAAAACTCCACCAGGGCTAGTTTAGCGGGAATACTTACCCATCGCCACTATGAGAAGAAGCTGAAGGTCAACACTGAAGCAAAAGAAAAGACACCAATGATAGGAAGTCCTAATCTAGAAAGAGCTCACTCTCTTTTCTTTGACGAAGCATACAAAAGAACAGTGGACCAGCTTGCAGCTGGCATAGTCATTTTCAATGAGCAACAGGAAAGGGTATTCTCCATCTGGCAGCTATTACACTCCCACTCCAACAACGAAGCAGAGTATGTAGCTTTAATTCTTGGGTTAGAACAGTGTATTTCACAAGGAATTCACCGCCTAAATGTGTTTCGCAATGCTTTGCTTTTGATAAAGCACATAAACGGCACTTGGGTTTGTAAAAATCGGGTTTTACTTGGTCAACTACGCCAAGTTAAGGATCTTTTAAGGAAGTTTGAAGCAGTGCAATTATTTTATGTCCCTAGGATAGAAAATCAGGAGGCAGATGCTCTAGCCAAGGAAAGAATACAACACGTTCCCGTAGGAGCAATCAAACTGAAACTACCCCTCTTTCAAGGTAGTGATGCTATGCCTGATATCATTAGCTTTCTAAATACAGGAGAATGTCCGGAAGGGTACACTAAAGGCCAGAAACAGTGGTTGGTAAGGAAGGCTACCAGATACCGCCTTGTAAACGACCACTTGTATTGTAAGGGCAAGGATCAGATTCTCAGGCGAGTGCCAACCTACAATGAGATCACAAAGGTAATTTCAAGTTGCCACGATGGCGTCTGTGGCGGTCATTTTGCTCTAGATATCACCAGTAGGAAGATTCTACAAGCAGGATACTCTTGGCCTAGTCTAAACAGGGATGTACATCATTGGTGTAAAACATGCAAGGCCTGTCAAGTGGCCAGTGATCGCACACTAACCTATGAGCCACAGACTCCTATCATCTCATATGGTCCGTTTGAGAAGTGGAGAACAGATGCAATCGGTCCTCTACCAAGGGCCCAATCAGGTAAACTATACAGTCTAGTTGGTGTAGACTACATGACCTGATGGGCAGAAGCAGTAGCCACCACCCGCATTACAGCCCAGGAGGTAGCAAAGTTCATATTTGAGCACATCTGTTGCCGTTTTGGCACTCCTCTTGAGATATTTTTATCAGATAGGGGACCAGGTTCCAGAGGCGATCTGGTGGGAGAACTGATGAAAAAGTTAGGCATCACACGCCGACATTCCACACCATACTATCCACAGTGTAATGGCCTAGTAGAAAAGGTAAACGGAATGATCTGCAAAATCATCACAAAGCAGGTGAACAACACACAGGAGACTAGGATAAACATCTCATGGCCGCTCTATGGGCCTACAGAACGACGTTCTGAACATCATTAGGTTTCACCCCTTTCCATCTAGTTTATGGAAAGGAGGCAATTCTGCCCATTGAGGTACAAATAGCCAGCTTACGAGTCATGGCTAGCCAAATACAACGCCCGATTGTAAATCTCCGCAACCACATCCTGGATCTGGAAAGGCTCCAACTAGATAGGGATGAAGCAATCAATCACTATGCAGCGCAGACAGAGCGACGCCGGCTCACCTTCAATCAAGGGCTTAAGCAAAAGGGCCTGGAGAAAGGCATGCTAGTATTGAGATACGACAACAGTTTTGACACCAGGAAGGACAAGAAATTTCAACCCCGATGGGAAGGACCATTCATTGTCAAAAAGCGCTATGACAACGGCATCTATAAGCTGATGGAAGCAGATGGAAGAATTCACAAGACTAGAGTCAATGGATGGAGACTGAAAAGGTATTTCCTTAGGTTTGATCCAGAGTTTATGCTAGACATTCCAGAAGAGGGAGAACCCTCCAACTCCACAACTAAAGATTTAGAGGTAGGGTTAGAAGCATGAATGCCTCTAGCCAAATGGGACGGCCGGTTTTCGAAATTGTGACCGCGAGAACCATACCCTAAGAAGGGGAGAGCATATCACCAAAGAAAAAAAAAACAAAAAAGGGAAGTTCTTTACCATTTACCACCCCTCTAGGTTTAACCACTAGCGGGGCGCCACCAGTTTGGCCACACCTCTCCATTATCGCCAGAAGACGGACTCTCTCTCTCCTACTGCTCGGCTCCGCCAATTCTCTCTCTCACCTACTCTGCCACTGCATCACCGGGCCCAGTGGGCGCATAAGATGAGATACCTCTGTCACACCCTCTGGCGGGCCGCCACAGATATTGTATATTCCCTCTCTCTCTCTCTTTCAAATATTCTCTCTCTCTCTCTCTCTCTCTCTCTCTCTCTCTCTCTCTCTCTCTCTCTCTCTCTTTGCTCGTTCACATCCCAGCCCTAGCGAGCCGCCATATTATACCCCCATCTCCCCTCCCGTCCACACCCCTTCGGCCTTATACCCCCCCTGTTTTCTTCCCCAACTCTGGCGAACCACCAGCCTAGCACCCCCCCCCCCCCCCCCCCCCCACTCTCTCTCTCTCTCTCTCTCTCTCTCTCTCTCTCTCTCTCTCTCTCTCTCTCTCTCTCTCTCTCTCTCTCTCTCTCTCTCTCTCTCTCGGGAGAGCCGTCCCGCAAGCCATGTAAGGAATCCACTAGCTCTATCTCTCTCTCTCAATTCCCTTCTCCACACACCACACACACACCCTATCCTCTCACCCTCCCTCACCCCACTCACACCCTCTCTCACTCTTTTTTCCCATGGTGGGAACCCGCCGTTAGGAACAATCTCTCTCTCTCTATATATATATATAACACACCCTCCCCCCCCCTTGTTGACTAAACCCTCCCCCCTCGTTTGCGCCCTCTGACGAACCCGCCTACGCCATGCTCGCGCTCGACCCCGGACCCAGCCCATACAGGCGCCCCTTGAAGAAACACCACATACACACCCTATCCTCTCACCCTCCCTCACCACCTCACCCACAGTCTCTCTCACTCGCGCTCGCGCACGCACCCACAGCCCCGCAAGCGGCCGCTCCTCGCGCTCTCTCTCTTCTCAGCTTGTGTAGGCGCCGCACCCAAATTGTACACACACACACACACACACACACACACACAGATACATATAAGTATATATTTTTTATTTATTTTATTTTTTAAATTTCGGTGGTTCACTGCTGGCGACGCAGAGGCGGGGAGAGGGATGGAGTGAGACAGAGAGAGAGAGAGAGAGAGTGTGTGTGTGCGCAACACAGATACATATAAGTATATATTATTTATTTATTTTATTTTTTGAATTTCGGTGGTTCACTGCTGGCGACGCAGAGGCGGGGAGAGGGATGGAGTGAGACAGAGAGAGAGAGAGAGAGAGAGAGTGTGTGTGTGCGCAAGCGTGTGTGGGTTTGTGTGTGTGTGTGTGTGTGTGTGTGTAGAATTCGTGATATTTCAAATCACCGTTGTTTGCATCCTAGCCGCTCAAAGCTAGGTGGTGCCCCCTGTTCGCTTTACCGTGACCGGCTCGCGGCGTGCATCTGCTCCTGGCGTTTTAGAGGCCGTCGGGGTTTGTGTCTCGCTTTGCCACCGTTAATGCCAAACTCGACGCATTGTTTCAAACCTGCATGGAGGGCGAGATATTCCGCTTCATTGTTAGTATGGACATCCTCCAAATCATAGACTTTTGAGAAGATTACCTTGCTTGTGGACCATGTATCACCACACTTTCACCAGCGTTCTTTATCACCCTCCTATATGCACCATGAAACCACATGGTAAAATCTCCCACTAGGTCTGGCTCCTCTCTGGCTTCATCTTGTACCATTCTTGGATAAATTGGCAAATCTACGGCCTTGTTGACCAAAATGTCTGCCAAATGGGATCGGCTTATATGGTTGATCTTGAACTCGAACTCGAATTTTTGCAACTCTATCACCCACTTCATGATTCGCTTCCCTGGATTTAAGTGTAACACTAATTCAGGTAATAGATTGTTAGCCATCAACACATAGAACTTATGCACAATGAGGTGCACTTTAAACTTCCTGCAAGCAAAAACCAATGCCATGACCCACTGCTCTGCTTCAATGTAAGTTACCTCTCTAGGACTTGTCACCCTGCTTTTGAAGTAGATAGGCTTATAGCTCCTTCCTAACTTTTGCAGTAACACCGCCCCAATAGCCATGATACGTACCGTCATTGCCACATAGAAATCATCCTCTTGGCTTGGAGGGCACATAGTTGGCATCTGACACAAAATTTCTTTCACCCTGTCAAAAGCTTCTTGAGCATCTTCATCCCATTCAAAGCCATGCACTTGTTGTGCCCTCTTTTGAAGAGGATACACATACTATGACAACATCCAAAAAAAACGCGACAAGTACTTTAGCTTATGTGCAAAGGAGGCCAAGCCTTGTGCACTAGAGGGAGGCTGCATCAAGACTACCACCTTGACCTTCTCCGGATCTGCCTCAATTTCATTTTGTGACACCACATGGCCTAGCAACTACGCTCGAGATTGTGCTAGCTTGCACTTCTTAGGGTTTAGCTAACCTCCTTCTTCGTCCAATGTTTGAAAACATAGCCGTAGCTTTGACAAATGATCCACCCTTGAGCTATATCATCCAATGTCATCCATGAAAACTCTAATGAACCTGCCAAAATAGGGACCAAACACCCTATTCATCCAGTCTTGGAAGGTGGCGTAGGCATTCACCAAACCAAATGGCATCCTACGATAGGCAAAGCATCCCCATGGAGAGATAAACATCGTCTTCACCTAGTCTTCAAGAGCAATCCCTATGTGAAAGTACCCTAAAAATCCATCCATAATAGAGTACCTCATGACCTGCCACTTGATTTAAGATTTCATCTTGGAACGGTAGCGGGTAGTGGTTTCTCTTGGTCGTCGCATTCAATGGCTTGTAGTTGATGCACACCCGCTGTTTCCAATTCTTCTTAGGGGTGATAACCACCGAAGAAACACACTCCGATTCCTTCATGGGGCATATGATACCTTCATCTAAAAATTGGTTAATATCCTACCAAAGAGCCTCCTCTTGAATCTCCCCTAGCCTCCTTAGCTCCTACCAAAGAGCCTCCTCTTGAATCTCCCCTAACCTCCTTAGCTCCTACCAAAGAGCCTCCTCTTGAATCTCCCCTAACCTCATAAGCTTCTGCACCTTCGGTTTGCACCCTTCTTTAAGAACTATCTTGTGCTCTGCATCCCTTTGCTCCTCATAGATCCTTGTACTTCGTTGCAAATAAATTCAAAAAAGAGGCACACAGCTCGACGTAGCCTTCTCTCTCTTTCTTGGTCAAATCTTCGCTTATCATAGCAGTTACCTCCTCTGCACCTATTCCATGAACTTGTGGTTGCACCTCTCCTTCAGCATGTGATCTTCAACAGTGACACCAAACAAGTCGGCATCTATCCTTAGCATATCATCCTTGCTTTCCTCTTCCTCAGTATCCGTGTAGCCCTCATCATATGCTGTCTTGGTCTCGTATTCATAACTTGTTGTATCATCTTCATCTTTTGCCACCACAGGGTGAAAATGGCTCTCTTTGGTCTTTAAATCAAGCATCACCTGTCTCCCTCTCTCTTTGTTAGGTAGGGTAAACACCCTGCTCTCCCAATATTGCTTAGCCCCTATTGCAAGTAGCCATGGCCTACCCAAGATGATTGGATAAGCATTGTCACCTGCTTTCATCACAAAGAAATCGATTAGGCACTCAATGCCCATCACTTTCACTCTTACATCTTGAGCCATGCCCAAACACATGGCTTTGGTATGTTTAGCCATTGTCATGCGTACATTTGATTTAGCTATTGCTTTGACACCTGTTTCCTTCATAGCAGCCTTCGTCATGACGCAAACCTGTGCTCCACCATGTATATAGACCTGAACCTGCATCCTTTCAATGACCGCATCCACTGGAGGAAGGACATATGTCAGGCTACCCACTCTCAATGCCATGTTTTGCACTGGATGCACATTCCCCTTAGCCTTTGGCAGCCTCGTGCTAACGGTTGTAGACCATTGTCTTTGCAGCTTGGGATTCAAAGCCAACAATTGACCAAAGGTAATGTTAGCCTTTTGATTTTGAACATCACTTACCAGGTTGTATTCGGGGTAGCCACGCCCTAGCTGAAAGTCTTCTTGCTTGATTTTGCGATGCCTCCTCTTCTTGCTAGTTTTTAGCTGCTCCTTGCCTTTGTACACTCTCTTTACCTCTACGAGCCCTCGTTTCCCTCTCGGTTTCTGTCTCCCTTTCCATCCTTGCACCTCCTAACTCTGCCTAGCACACTTTAAAATGATCCAAAAACAAACTGAACTCTTCACTTACATCCTACTTGAGTGCCTTCAGTTGGCATCCATCTCGACTGAGGATGCCTCTTTGCAAAAATCATGTAGGAAACGTGCTCGTAGAGTCGGCCAAGCATGCCTCGGCTCACCTTCCAAAGCTTCCTACCATACCTTTTCTTTCTTGCGCATCACCAAAGGAAATGTTTGCATCTTGCTGTCCTTGTTCCACATACACATTGACAACATATACATCTCAAAGTCTGCAACCCACTCATCATGATTCTCTTCACCTATAACAATTGGCCCATAGCTTCGAGACGCCATGACGACCAACACCAAAAACTGCTTCTCTTCACCTAACTGGGAGCAATCAGTTCGCTCCTCAATGGGGGCACCAGAAGATGGAGAGGGAGAATGGGGAACACACCCAACACACAAACAACTGACCCTATATAGCTCATGGTATTCACAACACCCCTATCCTCTTGGAGAACACCTTCAAAAAAGACGATTCACACTAGCAGGGCCTCGTCTCCACTTCACCCAACGCACAAATGCTCTGTACAATCCTGAGACAGCAATCACACCGATCTTCCCGCTTCCAGCTCTTCCACATCTCAACACCTCTCTCTCTTTCTCTCTCTCACACACACACACCAGGGGGCGCACACACTCACACACACTGGCACCGCACACCCTGGAGATGAGCAAAGAAGAAAGGGGGGAAGGGGGGAAAGACGATGCCAAAAACCGGCAATGACAGCTTCTCCTTCAAAGAAAAAACACCATGTACAAAATCCATATGGCCTACTCTAGGTCACACCATGGCCATCATGAAGCTGTATAGAAGGGGACACACCTCCCTCGAAGCTCGACTCCATCGGCACACACCTCAACAAGAAAATTCACCACTGGCAACACTTCAACATCAGCTTTTCCTCTTGGCAACCTTCTCTTGCTTCTTCTCTTGCAAAGCACTTTCCCTTCTAAGCTCCTGCACGATGATTCACCCTTGCATGCCAGCTTCGATCGCCGATTGCGTGATTCTCTTCCTTTTTCTCCGAGCAAAAAGAAAACCTCCCCTTTTTTTCTCCCCAAGTTCAAAGAAAACAAAAGAAAGCCCTCCTTTTGTGAAACCGCTGCCCCACCTTCTTTTTCCTTTTCCCCTCTTTTTTCAAACTTGCTAAAAAACTCCTCCGTAGTAGCACCGCGTGCCACTACCTCTTTGAGTATCCTTTTGAATTTTTAGTCACTTCCCTTTTTTTTCCTTTTAGCCTTGAAGGTTACCTTTTCACTTTGAACTTGACCTCAACTTCCAAGCGTCCATTTTGCATGCCGTCGGTATGTGAAAATGTGAGAAAAAATGAAATTTAATAACCCCTTCTATTGCACTCATGTGATAATCACATAATTGTTAAGTGACCCCCCGAGCTAGGATTGCACCAGCCTCCACTTCATTGCCTCCAAGCTTGACTTTTATTGTAGGGTCCATCGTATGCTCCTCTTCAAAGTTTGTCACTTTGATTAAATTGATCCGTAGTGGTTGTCCTTGTTGTTGGTGTTGTTGTAGAAGCTTTCGTTTTTCCATGGGCTCCTTTGCTTCGTCTTGAGCTTCTTTATCTATGCGCTACTTTTCTTGAGATTGTTTCTTTTCAGCATGTATTGATTGAAGCATGTTCTGGGTTAGTGGTAGATGATAAAATGGATTTGGAAAAAAAAATTACAGAGTGAATAAGAAAAGGATGTATTTTATTCGTAAAAAATCACAAATAAGGAGTTTTAAAATTAGTCCTTGAACGCACGTGATATACAAAATTTATACATAGTGACTCCCCCAAAAATCATGAATCCCGGAGCTCAGGGAAATCTTACTTTCTATAGCCTATATAAGCAGCCAACACTTGAGGAAGAGCTTCAATCAACACAAAAGGACATTCAAAGTTATTCGGAGCATTCAATCAAGGCCATGGGGTGGACGGTGCTACATGTGCAGATTAATCAATATCTCTATCCGCATAAGTTTTATGTGCTAGAAGATAAGCCAGCGTAGCATCCATTATTGCTCGATCAGCCATGATAAAGAAAGTAAGATGTACAAAGTGATTGGAGATCTGACACAGTCAACATTCAACATGCGAAAGAAAGCCAAGTGGTTCCATTTGCGGTAGAACAAAACGGCAAACCATTGGTAACGGACTTAAAAGCTAACCCTTCCTTATAACAAATCAGCAATGGATTCCAAAGAGCAAACCAAAGGAGATTACTGCTGTAGAGTCGAGCACTGAGAATAGTCCAAGGAATCTATCCAAAAAAAACCCACCAAGCCACAGCCACCATTGCAGTCACAAACAGTACTTAAGCAAGTCTGGGTTAAGACGGCTAAGGTTGCACAATTTATGCAACCAAGATTAAAGCTACCTCAATAAAGGCAAATGATAAACCCCAAAAATAAACTAAAAGGTATGATCAGGTTTGGGTGCCAAAGAAGTTGATTATGTACAAGGTAATCAAGCGCAAATCTAGATTTTAAAGCAACACAACAAGAAACTCCCTTCAGTACAAACCCCTCAGATCCAACCAAAACCAAATCCATATCACCCACAAAAACATGTGAAGCAGATTTGCGTACCGAAGCAATTATGGCAATCTCAAAAAGACCAAACTCAAATTTGGGTATTTTAACAAAGGCCAACACAAACGTCACATATGCGATATTGGATTCAAACAAGCATGCCACCACAAGCGAACACAGACCAAAAGTACAAGGGCATTCCTTGCCAAACAAACAACAAGCAGCATAATTAGAATGATTATTATTTCATCTCTCTCCCACATAATAGGAAACCTCAACATTGAATGCCAATAAGCAATTTGCTCATACCTCCTCTCGCACAGTATTAATTTTTTCCATGCATTGACCGAGTATGCATATAGGGACGCATTACATGGCCTGCATAAGCACACCATTGTAATCTATCCACAATACATCCCCTAGGGTGACACACCTTTGTCCGAGAGGACTCCGACTAGGAGGAAGGGAGGCATTCTCAATGCGAACCCGACAGACTTAGAAAGTACTAAAAGGGCATTGTTTTCTGTGTTTAGAGTTTGGTTGCATTTGATTGCAAAAAAAAAAAAAGTAAAGTCAAGTATATATGCCCTTATCTAATGTGAGTCTAGAGAGATATGAGGATAAACGCCAAAAATAAGCCTCTAGGTGTGTGTGTGTGTGTGTATCTAAAAATAGTAGTTTTTATGCAAAAAATGAGAAAAATGAAGCAATCCGGCCAAAAATATTACAAATGAATATACATATCAGTTTATCGTGTTTTTTTATTTATTTTGATTTATTAATATTTTTTAAGTTAATTTAAAGTATTTTCCATTTATTTTTATTTATTTTTTACAACAAAGAAAATTGAAAAAATCAGGTGCGATGGAGACGTAATGACAAAAGAAAAATACAAGAGTGATCAGCAAGTCAAGGGCAACATGTGGTGAAATCGGGGTGCAATTATGAAAATATTGCAAAAAGACCGATCCGACCAGTTTTTGGACGAAATGACAAATGTTTCAAAAATGGGGCAAACGAAGTCAAAACGAAGAGATTTTTGAGCCGAAAGTGCATTTTGCAACAAGATAGGAACACATGTCAAATTTCATGACAAGTGGCTCGAAACCCCCGATATAAGATTTTTTGGGCCCACTTATTACATCGTTTCTACTATTCATAGTTAGAGAGTGCTTGAGAGACCTAGAGCATGTGGACCTTCGTCTTTGTACAACGCACACGGGACACCAATCGATGCCAGACTTGAGAGGTAGGTCCCTCACCATGTGCTCTTCTTGTCCTATGCTAACTTCAACACGAAAAACCTACGAAAGCGTCAAGGTGGCATCGCCAAGAAGAAACCAAAACGGGACCGAAACTTAACAACCACTAATCCAATAGCTACAAAACTTGATAGGGGGTTAACCCTAGGCTAGATCACAAAATACTCCAAAGCATCAAATTTAGTTTGTCTCACAACAAACTTTTGCATTTGAACCTTTCCATTTGAATTCACAAACACATTGTGAATACTTTAAGCATGAGGTACACAAAGTTTCATAAGGTTTGGAGCTAGTTAGGGTGTCCAATGCCCAAAAACCGCCAAGTCTAGGGCCAACTCAGCATTTTGGCCTTAGACCTACCAAAAGTGCTCCAAACCTAGTGAAACTTGACACAGACACTATACTTTGCATATACAGCATGCTCATATCATCACATTTGAAATACTTCACAAGAGACATCATTACGCGTATGATGTCTATTCACTCATACAAATGCCAAACTCAACATTTTTCATCATGAGCATGTTCACCACATAGTATAAAGGCCATGTATTCAATTTGGACCAGTTTGAGCAAGCTTGTGACCACTTGGTCCCATTTGTCAAAAAATCTTGGCCTAAGACACAATCTTTGGCCCAAACCACATGAATCCATCTCTAAATCAAAATCTAAGATTATTAGAGAGCTATCCATCACCTAGGGTCCTACATGTTAAATTTAGACCAAAAATCTCAAAATAGACATCATACGTGCATGATGTCTCTAGAGGCCAAAATGACCAATTTGGCAAAAAAAAAAAAACTTTTAATGCCTTTATCCCATCATACTTAGCTCACAACTCAAGTTCCATCAAGTTTCAACTCTTTATACCCATCCAAACCCAAGTTTTGGAACTCAGAAGCTCTATACTTGATTTTTGGCTTCAAGCACATGAAAACATTTTCATAAGGAAGTGTATGTATAATGCGGTTTTTTTTTGTCAAAAGGGCTCCAAAATGATCCAACTAAGGTGACATGTAAAGGTGCCCGAGATGCTAAGTTGGTGCTCTAGAATACGATCTTCAAGATGTTGTATAAGTTGGTCCAGACGGCTTATTAATCGGAGCTCCGTGGTGAGAGATATTGAAGTTCAAAGTTAGAATGCTTTGCAGATCCTTGACAAATAGGGCAGGCGGGGACAGGTGGCCTGAGGTGATATGAATGGATACACATGAAGTGCTTGAGCTGGGAAGCATGCCGATGTTTTTGGATTTCCATTCAGAGCTCAGACGTGTAAGTTATGGCCTATGGAATATTTGTCGGGGTCAGGTATGTGCTCATCGGGCCATGTCGGTAAGCACACTGACATGGCCTCTTTTTGAACTCACCAAGGTTTTGGGAAAGCATGCAATATGGGAAATCAAGCAAAATTTACGGCCCATTGATCAGAGTTGTGGGTACTGGGATACGTCGAAGCCAAGCTCACATACGATCATGACAAAGGCAGATCAAATTTTTTCCAGCTTTATGGATTGCCATTCGAGGATGTGAGACGACTGAAATGTGGTGAGGATCTTAGGTAAAGCTTCAACAAAATGAAATTTGATATGGCAGGGCCGAATGGAAACCTGATGAATGTGTGCGGTTTTGAGCACCGACGACATGCACAAGCAATCACTAATCTAATTAGGCATTTCCTCACCATCCAATGTAGCAAGGCTCATAGCCTCACTTGGTGATATATCGATGAAGGATCCACATCCCTCGCTTTTTAAGTTTCTTAGCATGTTGTTTCAATGTATAAACCATGACATACTCTCCTATTTTAAACTCTTTTAAGTGCACATGCTTATAAAAAATTTCCTTTTGTCTTCTTTTCTTAGTGTAGATAGAAGCTATAGCTTTCAAGAGAAGCTCATCTAGTTTCTCTAGGTCAGTCATCGACTCTTGAAGAAAATTCATGGCTTGCCAACTTGAGTTTTTGAGCCACTATTAGTGTTGGGATCAATAATTACATAGGCAAGATAACATTAAGACCAAACACCATGTTGTACAATGTTGTTCCAATAGATGTTTTGTAGGCTACCCTATAAGCCCACAGAGTAGAGTGTAACTTTTGGTCCCAATTTACTCTTGAATTTGATACTATTTTGGTCCAGACAGTGCATAAATTTTTATTTGTAGCTTTAGCTTGTCCATTAGCTTGTGGATGGTATGGTGCAGACTTCCTGTGAACTACCATGAATTTTTGTAAAAGATTTTCAATAACTTCACTAATGAAATGTGTGCCATGATCATTGACAATTTCTATGGGTAGACCATATTTAACAAAGATAATTTCATATAGAAACTGTGCAATGGTCCTTGCATTTGCTTTCTTTATGGACTTAGCTTCATTCCATTTTGTGAGATAATTCATAGCCAGAATGATATATTGGGCACGAGTTCTATAAGTGGGGGTTGAAATCGGTCCAACAAAATCTACACCCCACTTATGCTTTGGCTCCCATCATTGGCCTTAAGGGCATCTCATCTCTCCTTATTGGCACTTTGGTATGTTTATGTGCATCACATCTCTTAACATATTGGTTAGCGTCTATGTGTAATGTAGGCCACCATATTCTAGCGATTAAGACAATTTTTGCCATCTTATCCCTTGAAAAATTAGCATCCGCTTATTTCCCCATGTGCTTGCTCCAAGATAGATATGATTTTCATAGTATATATCTTGAGCTGGTTGTCTTTTCTCTCTTGTAAAGTCGATTTTCAATCAATGTGAAGTCGTGACCCTCTATTTCTATGGCTCTTTGACGTGCTCTAGAAGTATTGTCAGGAAATGTTCTCTTCCTTAGGTAGTCAATTATAGATAATTGCTCCATTCTCGTGCACTTGTTCTCTGAAACAGTGTTGCATGTTCGATCGGGGTTTGAGACACATATGTAGTACAATTAGCAACATTCTCATAAGCGTCAATGTGCAAAAACGGGCTTGCAAATATCGTCAATATCTACAGGAGGAGCTGCGACAAAGGCAATGATGAATATAGAGGTTGCGGTTAGTTCACGCAATTCCTCTTCCCGAGCAGGAATGAAAATAATGGGATTGCTTCCAGCTTGTTCCGACCTAGGGAAATGAGCTCAAGTTGGTCAATAAACTCTTAACTATTTCAAGTGCTGGTTTGTTTTTGTTTGCGAGCAATGAAGTGTTAAGTCCTGAACATGTGCTTTCAAAAGATAGCAGTTGTACTCCTCCGGACTTATGCATAATTGTAAAATGTTTTCGAGCCTAAATGCTACAAACATTCGCCCAATAATTGGAAATACATTGATTGTCGAACCGTTTGTCTTTTAAACTCCTGCCCTGTTCTATCAAAGTCACCTCCATAGGATAGTAAATTGACTATCTCCTGAGACCATTTTGGTATCATTTCAACGTTAAGAAAAAATGCATTAGGGATGTCATCGTCTACCCCTTATGGAGCTTCTTTGTTTGGCAATCTGGAAAGGTGATCTGCTCGCAGATGCGTCTTTCGTGTTTTAACCACGATAGTAAAATCAAACTCTAGCAATATAATAAACCATACAACTCTTTCGGTATTGCAGGGTTTGTTTACGAGATCTAAGAGGGCTTGATGATTGATGAAAAACACAAACTTGTTTGCAATGAGATAATGCAGAAATTTCTTAACAACATGTTAGGTAAAGGCGGTGTGCCTCACCGTGTTTTTTCGGTGTCTATCGGCCACTGTCCGGCTGCCCACATTTATCTCCTTATTCTTTATACATACAAAGAATAAGGAGCTCTCACTATTTCTCACACTATGCTCATACAATGAGTTTTGGGAGCTCCACCCCACATCCCTATGTCGTGCTCCCCCTCTCTTTTTTCTCTCTCCATGTTCGCTGCACACACGCAGGCCTACGATCCATTCCTTCACAATTGGTAACAGAGCTACGGCTTGGCAATGGTGGGCAGTACGATGGCTTTGAGAGCTTTGAGGTGATAGTTCGCTCGCTCTCAACGATGGAGAGATCAAGAAAGCTTGAAAGCTTTGTGAGAATGCACTGGGATCTTGTGAGCTCGGTTGAGAGTGATGTATGCTCTTGTGGAAGCTCAGAAAGGAGTGTGGAAGATTGTGTGGAAGTGAAGGTGCTACCCTAAACACTCTGTGCGCAGCAGCACTATCTTAAGATTTGTTTTTCTCCTTGTAGAATGCAGATATGAGAATTTTGTCCACCAAGCCCATCCGTTTTGACGTTGGTGCAAGCAAATTTTATTCGAGCCGGGAAGGGTGAGAAGCAATGCTATGGATGCCAGCAGGTGCATGGTAATGAGCTAGAGCAGGTGGGAAAGTCCTGGGAAAGCAAGGTGCAACTGAGGTGTATGTTTGATGGGATATTTTAGGCCAAGGATGCTCCATGATGACTTGTATAGGGTGGAGGGTCCAAAGGTGTGAAATGCTCAGTTTTTGCTCGAGGGGGTAGAGCTTGATATGCGGAGTCAGTTGCTCTAGACGACTCATCAAACGGAGCCCCAATGCGAAAGATATCAAAGTTCTAATTTAGAAGCCTTCTCAATTCCCTGATGGGCAGGGCAGATGGGGATAGATGGTCAGAGTTGACGTTAGCATATAGGATTGAAGAGCTCAAATTGTGGAGAATGCTCGTCATCTCGGATCGCCATTCGGGGCTCTAAAATACAAGTTATGGCCATTTGAAAATTTGACGAGGGCCAATTTTGGCATGGTTTGACCGTCCCATCAGACGCACCATGTGGAAGTTTCTTATCCTTGCGAAGGTTCTGGGAGCAAGTGTACATTGTGTGGAGCAAGTAAAAAATGACGATTCAATAATCGGGTTTACGATTAGTGAAATACGGCTCGGCAAAGTTGGGTGCAATTTACGAGAAGGTGGATACGAATAATGATGGCCCATTTTCTCGGCTTTGTTCGGTGGACTAGGAATAGTCAAAGTGGGGACAGCATGTGCAGTGGAGACGGACGACCATGGGTCGGTTTTGGGTGGTGTCACCATTGAGGCGAACAAAGCAATGACTTGGAGGGAAATTGTGCGAATATATTCACACGGGGGGCATGGAATCCTCCTCCTCAAGTTAGTTTTAAAAAGCAAAAGACTCAAAAGGGAGCAACGACGGTGTTGTCTTGCCCCTTGAGTCAAAAAAGGAGGGAGAAAGGATATCAAAAGAGAGGCGAAGGAAAAGGGTAAAGAAAAGAGGAAAGGGGGATTGTTGAAGGAGAAGGAAGGAAAAGAAGAGAAGGAAAAGGAGAAAAAAGAAGGGGAAGAGAAGGAAAGAAAGAGGAAGAGGAAAGGAAGAAAGAAAAGGGAGGAGGGGTTTTTTTCGAGGGAGGGGCGAGGGCAAAAAAGAGGTTTATTCGGCTTCTTCTTTTGTTGTCAAGGAAGGGGTGAAGGAGAAAAGAAGAAAAGAAGGGAAAGAGAAGGAAAGAAAGAGGAAGAGGAAAGGAAGAAAGAAAAGGGAGGGGGAAAAAAAAGGAGGAGGGGTTTTTTTCGAGGGAGGGAGGAGGGCAAAAAGGAGGTTTCTTCGGCTGTCAAGGAAGGGGTGAGTTCAAGTAGTTTTTCTTCGTCCTTTGGATGATGGAAACTCGATGGAGCCTGTGCAGGTGTGCAACCGCAACGAAGGCGGGAGGGGAGAGACTCCACAATAGTGGTGGCATCAGCGAGGGTTGTTGAAGTCTGTTTTTTTCGTGCTTGTCGAGGTCGTGCTGACGGGACTATTTGTACTTGGTTATATTGAATACAGTAAATGCAGTCATTGTCCGCTTTCTGGTACGTTTTTCCTTTTCTCCCTCTCTGTTCTGCTGCTCTTGTGCTTGTGTCCACACTGTTGAGTGTGTGTGTAGGCAAGTGTGCCCCCATCAAACCGGCGGTGTCTTGTGGCAAAGAGAGACAAAGAGGCTTTGGGTGTGCATGGGAAGCTAGGAAGTGTGTCATGCGGTGTGTATGTGTTTAAACGTGATCTGATATAGTGTGATCCACTCGAGAGGTGTGCAGGTGGGGGTCTGCTTAGCAGGAAAAAGGATTTTGAAAAGGTGAATCCCAGTGGATTGGGTGATGTGTTTACCCTGAACTGTAGAAAGGCAAACTGTTTGTGTAGTGGGTGTGGACCCCCTTCCCCCTATCCATCTTCTGGTGCCCCCATGGAGGAGCACGCTGATTGCTCCCGTTGGTGAAGTAAAAATACAGGTTTTTGTATTGGTAAGGATAGTGTCCCGAAGCTATGGTCTGATTTTTACAGGTGAGGAGAATCCAGAAGGATGGCTTGCAGATTTGGAATTGTACATGTTGTCTCTGTGAATGCCTAATGAGGACAGCAAGATCAAACCTTCCCGTTGGTGATGCGTGGAAAGGCGAAACTCTGGTTTGAAGCTTTGGGGGTTGAGCCGAGACAGGCGGCCGGCTCTACGGGCAAGATTTTTACATAATTTTCATCTCCAATTGAGATGGATACGAGGCTAAAGGCTCTAAAGCAGGATGTAAGTAAGGAATTCAACTTGATATGGATCGGTTCAAAGCATGTTGGGTGGAGTTAGCAGCGGCTATGCAGCTAGCCAATAGTGAGTACTTCAAATTGGATAAGTTTATGGCATGCTTACATCCGAAGGTGTGAGAGAAAGTGGACTTTGAAAGCCCAGAGAACTACAACGGAGCAGTGGCGATTGCAAGGTCAAAAAGTAGAAAAATTAAAAAGAAAATAGAGCAAGGCGTAGCAGATTATGAAGCAATGGCACCTGTTCAACCACAAAGTCCTCGAGAGTCAACTCAAGAAAAAAATGAAGGGAATAGGGCTACAGGGCTATGGTTGCTATTTCGCAGCAGTGGATACGTATGGTTCAAGATCTATCAGAGCAGATGCAAGAGCTGCAGCTGAGTGTAATGGACAGGGGATAGCCAAGAGGAGCAAGGGACAGGGCAAGGCCTCTACTTGTAAGGTGCTATAATTTCGGTGAAGAAGGGCATTATGTGCCAGACTGTCCTCATTCGCTGAGGGAAAGAGGTGGGATATACCCATTGTCTGGGAGAGGGAGAGGCCAAGCACAATTTAATGGCCCCAGTGCAGCAGGCCCAAACGGATGGCGGTGAAGTCCCTAGAGTGAACATCATTGGGGTGGATAAACAGGATGTCGAAGTGTTGGCCAAGAAAAGAGCTAGAGCTGAAAGGGAGACAAAGACTGAGCAGGATGTTGGGGTATAAAGCCCAATGTGGTCGCCCAGGTAAGTGGGCGGGCCGCCAGGTATGTACACATATTCTTTTGTAAAAACGTAATAAGAACTCACTATGCTCTACACATTACAACAAAGAGAGTTCACCATATCGCCGTGCTCTTCTTCTCGCACTCTCTCTCGTGTTGCACTTCTGCTCGTACTTCTTCAACTAGTATTAGAGCTCAGATCGAGGCTCGGGGCAGCATTGCAGGAAGCTAGAGTCACCTGCTCAGATTGGAGTGAGATTCGCAGGCGAAGACATGGCCCCAAATCCTGTGGGTGAATTCGAAGAGATCGGTGTTCTCATAATTTCATTCTGAGGTCATCTCGGCCACCGTTCGGCTTCGACAAAGTTCTGCGCAAGCCATTTTCGACTACGTGGTCTCGGCGGGTGCAGATCCGACTCTGAAAATTTGGGGTTTCGGCCTACAACTCCAGGTGCTGAGGATATCGGCACTCCCAGAGTGTTGATTTGTGGCTGTCTACACATCGAAGGACGGCTCACAGTTCTTGGAGGCGTGTCACATACGACACGGGCGCATCTACACACAGACTGTAGGCGACATCCACTAGTTCATCAGGTAGCTTGTGTTTGTTGCTTGATATCCCAGATTTCATCCTGACATTGCAGGTACTTCCACATGGGATGTATTGTCAGAGATGATGTATGTTTGTTGAGGGTTTGCTGGCTGTGAGTCACGCAACAAACAACCGCCGCAGCAGTTACATCATACATTGGGAAATTTGTGGATGTATGACTTTGTGGGAAGTCTATGTACTGTCAGATTTACTGCAGCCTTTGTTGAGGATCGAGTGCGGTTTTATTGAGCTGGGGGACTCTCGAATGTTGAGATCCTTTCGGTGATATAGGTCTTGGAGCGATCCCTCGAGCACCCTTAGATAGGCAGCTAGGATGTATTGACTGTGAGTTAGACAGTTGGAATTGCATCTTTGCTTTACTGCCGTTGAGGCATTGTCGTAGTCTATGCTTACAGGACAGTGACAGGACAGTGAGAGACAGTACAGGTGCAGGACATGTTTACCCACAGCTTACAGTGTTAGAGAGACAGTGGTTTTTTGAGCTGTTTTTGGTCTGTTATTGAGTACACCAGAGCCATTTTACAAAGGAGACTCTACCGAAATTTTTGCAGAATTTGAAGCTTTCTTGGTTCATTTGACAGGTTGATATTGGTTCAGAGGTCAGTTTACAGGGAAAACTTTGCCGATTTTTTCCCAGGAAAGTAAACTACTGTGAAGCGTAACTATGGCTGGATCACAAGACACTGCTCTTTACAATATCAAGAAGCTGGATGGAACCAATTTCCCATTGTGGAAGAAGCAGATTTGGCACGTGTTGGTACAAAAGAAGCAAATAAAACCTATAAAGCTCAAGGGGATAAAACCAGAAGATATGGACGAAGATGAATGGAGCGAAATGGATGAATTGGAACTTTCTACCATTATGATGACTTTGGCAGAAAGTGTTTACTTCAATGTAGCAGACGAGATGTCGGCTTATGAAGCATGGACCAAGCTGAGTGATCTTTATGAGAAGCAGAGTGCAGCTTCACATGTCTACTGGCTTAAGAAGCTTGTTGACTTGAAGATGAAAGAAGGGACACCTATGTCCAATCATCTGAATGAATTCAACACCATCTATAGTCAGTTGTCAGCTCAAGGTGTCAAGTTTGATGAATCTGTTAGAGCTATGTTCCTGTTGATCACATTGCCGGAAAGTTGGGACACTTTTCGCATAGCTTTGAGTAATTCTGCACCTCCAGATGGTTTGACCATAGCAGGTGTAGAAGGCAGTCTGCTTACTGAAGAAACCAACAGAAAGACAATTGACAAAGGCAAAGGAACAGCCTTAGTTGTCAGGGGAAGGACCAAAGAAAAGTACAAAGGTGGAAAGAGGAATCAGTCTCGTAGCAAGTCATGTAGTGCTAAAGGCAAGAGTGACATAGAATGCTACCATTGTGGCAAGAAGGGTCACATGAAAAGAGACTGCAGAGAATGGAAAGCAGAAAAAGGCAAAGAGAAAGCTGAAGACCATGGTGAGAAGAACAAGTCCCGACTGAAGATTCAAGAAATAAATGTGACAGAGGATAACGGTCTAGTGTCAGGAGACATCTACTTCTTGAAGAATACAATGGACTCAGCTCTTCTTACAACATCTGATGGACATGCACTGAGTGATTGGATTATAGACTCAGGGGCATCACTTCATGTGTCTCCAAACAAGGAGTGGTTTATCTCTTATGTGACCACTAAAGATCATGTTCGTCTAGGCAATGGGCAGACATGTGAGATCTTAGGTGTTGGAGATGTTCAATTGAAGTTTCAGAATGGCTCTTCTTTCACGTTGAAGAATGTGAGACATGTTCCCGCAATTACGAAGAGCTTGATCAGCACAGGTTTACTTGATGATGCTAGCTACGTCACCACTTTTGGACAGAACATGTGGAAGATATCCAAGGGTTCTATGACAGTAGCACATGGATTAAAGTCAGGAGGACTTTACATGATTATGTATCAAATGTCTCTAAAAATGTAATCAATGTAACCGAGCAGCCGAACATTTCTTTGTGACATAGCCGGTTAGGACATATGTCCAAGAAGGGAATGGAAATCTTGTCTCGTTCTGGTTATTTGCCTGGCTTTTCATTTAACGATTTTGGATTCTGCGAACATTTTATGTATGGTAAGCAAACACATCAGCCACACAAGCATAGAAGCAGTAGAAGAGATACACAGTTGGCACTTGTTCATAATGATTTGTGTGGACCTATGCCTAACCTATCTCTAGGGGGAGCTTCTTACTTTATGACATTTATAGATGATTACTCGAGGAAAGTATGGGTTTACTTTCTCAAGCACAAGGATGAAGCGTTTAGTGTTTTCTAAACGTTTGTGACACTTGTGGAGAATCAGAGTGGCAAGAAGCTTAAATGCTTACGCACTGACAATGGTGGAGAGTATGTTTCAAAGGCCTTTCAGGACTTTTGTGAGTCAAAAGGTATAAAACATGAACTTACTGCTCCTTACAATCCTCCTCAAAATGGTGTTGCTGAGAGGATGAATAGGACCATACAAGATAAGGTCAGAAGTATGTTGTCTAATGCACATATGCCAAATGGGTTTTGGGCTGAAGCTGTATCAACAGATGTTCATCTTATAAATAGATCTCCTAGCAAGGTTTTGTAGAAGGATTCAGTGGCAAAGATGGTATGGTCAGGCAAGGTGCCCTCATACAAGCATCTCAGAGTCTTTGGCTGTGAGGCATATACTCACGTTCCAAAGGAATTTAGGAACAAACTTGAGCCAAAGCGTAGAAAGTGCATCTTTCTAGGCTATGGTAATTCTGGTGAGATGGGGTGCAGACTTTGGGATCCCGAATCTAGAAAGGTTATCTGCAGCAATGATGTTCACTTTAATGAAGCCAAATATCATTCTAAACCAGAGAGGGTTGAGGAGATTAGAAGAGTTGTCTTCCAAGAAGATGGACCTGCACGTGAAAAACAAAATGTCAGGGCCCAAGAGGAGCAAGGACATGATAGAGTGGAACCACAGGTTGTGGCTGAGCCTGAGCCACCTATTTTGCGTAAATCTAGACGTATCACGCGACCTCCTGATCGGTTTGTTCCATCTATGAACTATGTCATGTTGACTGATTGCAATGAGCCTTCATGTTACAAGGAAGATTTGGTTATCTCAAACAGAGTATATTGACAAGGTTTTGCAACGTTTCAATATGGAGAAGGGAAAGGCATTGAGTGTTCCATTGCCACCATATGTGAATCTTAGCAAACAAGATTGTCCTGTGTCTGAGGAAGAACATGCTAAAATGGATAAATTTCCATATGCATCTGCAGTGGGTAGTTTGATGTATGCAATGATTGCTACTCGCCTAGACATTGCATTTGCAGTGGGAGTAGTAAGTCGATACATGTCAAACCCAGGCAAGAAACATTGGGAGGCAGTGAAAACACTAAACGCTTCATCCTTGTGCTTGAGAAAGTAAACCCATACTTTCCTCGAGTAATCATCTATAAATGTCATAAACTAAGAAGCTCCCCCTAGAGATAGGTTAGTCATAGGTCCACACAAATCACTATGAACAAGTGCCAACTGTGTATCTCTTCTACTGCTTCTATGCTTATGTGGCTGCTGTGTTTGCTTACCATACAGACAATGTTCACATAATTCAAAATCATTAAATGAAAAGCCAGGCAAATAACCAGAACGAGACAAGAAATGGATAAATTTCCATATGCGTCTGCAGTGGGTAGTTTGATGTATGCAACGATTGCTACTCGCCTAGACATTGCATTTGCAGTGGGAGTAGTAAGTCGATACATGTCAAACCCAGGCAAGAAACATTGGGAGGTAGTGAAAGGAATATTGAGATACCTGAAAGCTACAAAGAGTATGCGTATATGCTATGGGAGTCAGGAGCTAAGTGTAAAGGGTTTTACAGACTCAGATTATGCAGGTGACTTAGACAACCGAAGGTCTACGTCAGGGTATGTCTTTACATTGGTTGGTGGAGCAGTATCATGGCGTTCTAGATTACAAGATTGTGTTACTCAGTCTACTACAGAGGTTGAATATGTTGCAGCATCAGAGGCATGCAAATAATCAATTTGGCTTGATCGACTAGTAACAGATTTGGGAATCAAAGAAGAGATGCCTGTGTTATATTGTGATAGTCAGAGTGCTATACAATTGGCTCGCAATCCAGTTTATCACTCAAAGACAAAGCATGTGGATGTGAAGTATCATTTCATCAGGGAAATGCTCGAGGATAAGCAAATTCAGCTTGTCAAAGTTCACACCACAGAAAATCCTACTGATCTACTTACAAAAGGACTTCCCTCAGAGAGCTTTGCGCATTTTCGCAAGTAGTTAGGTGTAGGGTAGTACATCACTTCTCTACACCTCTTGTATATTAGCTTGTATAGTAGCTTCTCTCACACTTAAAGTACCACATTGGACTTTAAGTGGGAGGTTGTTGGGTTATAAAGCCCAATGTGGTCGCCCAGGTAAGTGGGCGGGCCGCTAGGTATGTACACATATTCTTTTGTAAAAACCTAATAAGAACTCACTATGCTATACACATTACAACAGAGCGAGTTCACCATATTGTCGTGCTCTTCTTCTCGCACTCTCTCTTGCGTCGCACTTCCGCTCGTACTCCTTCACAGGAGACTAGAGCTCGTAAGGGCAAGGAAAAAGTATACGAGGGGAAAGAGAAGCCTGAAATTAGCAAAAAAAGAAGGTGTTACAGGATTAAGCAAACGGATTTCCAGCTTGGGTGCGACCATCCAGAGTATGATTTGGTGAGTGATGTCCAAAGTCAAAGAGCTAATATTACTTTTGACCATTGTTGGCATTGAACCCAACATTGAGGCGACAGTGGTTGACTAGCATTAACACCAGGCTACCAAGGGATAAGGGCAATGTGTAGGGAGTGCAAAATATGGCACTCAGTGTCGGTAGCCCGACACATGTTCTTCCTTTGGTGGATGGGTCAATGAGAAAAGGATGCAGGTTCAAGCCTATATAGATGGTGGAGCACAAGTTTGTGTCATGACGAAAGCTGCAATAAGGGAAACATGTGTTAAAGCGGTAGCCAAGTCGAATGTGCGCATGAGGATGGCTAACCATATTAAAGCTAGGTGTTTGGGTGTGGCCTAGGACGTAAGAGTGAAAGTGATGGGCATAAAGTGCCTAATCGACTTCTTTGGGATGAAAGCTGGGGATAACGCATATCTTATCATCTTGGGTAGGCTGTGGCTATTGGCAATAGGTGCCAAACAAGATTAGGAAAGTAGGGCGTTTACCTTGCCTGATAAAGAGAAAGGAAGACAGGTGGTGCTTGATTTGAAGACCAAGGAAAGCCATTTCCATACCATGGCGGCGAGAGACGAGGATGACACAACCAGCTATGAGTACGAGACTGAAATGGCCTATGATGAAGGCTATATAGATACATAGCAAGAAGAAAGCGAGGATGATATTCTCAAGATTGATGCTGACTCATTTGGGGTCACTGTGGAAGAACCTTCTGCAAAAGAGGAGGTGCAAGCATAGGTGCATGCCATAGGTACTGAAGACGTGATCAATATGGTAAGTGGAGACTTGACCAAGAAGGAGAAAGAAAGCTATGTCCAGTTGTGTGCATCCTTTTCGAACTTATTTGCAAAGGAGTATAAAGATTTGTGAGGAGTCACGGGTGTTGAGCACAAAATAATCCTCAAGGAAGGATACAAGCCTAAGACACACAAGCTAAGGAGATTGGGTGAAATTCAAAAGGAAGCCCTTTGGCAGGAGATCAATCAATTATTGGATGCAAGTATTATATACCCCGTGAAGGAATCAGAGTGGGTTTTCCCGGTGGTCATCACTCCTAAAAAGAATGGGAGATGGCAGGTGTGTGTCGATTATAAACCATTGAATGCTGCGACCAAGAGGAATCACTACCCATTGCCGTTTCATGATGAGATTTTGGATCAGGTGGCTGGCCATGAAACGTATTCCATTATGAATGGGTTTTCAAGTTACTTTCAAATAGGGATTGCTCTTGAAGACCAACTGAAGATGACATTCATATCTCCATGGGGTTGCTTTGCATATCGGCGGATGCCTTTTGGGCTAGTAAATGCCTATGCTACCTTTCAAGACTAGATGAACAAGGTTTTGGGTCCCTATCTGGGTAGGTTCATTAGGGTTTTCATGTACGACATTGGATGTTATAGCTCAAGGGCGGATCATTTGTCAAAGCTGCAAAACTGTGTTTTCAGAGGCTGGATGAAGAGGGAGGTCAGTTGAACCCCAGGAAGTGTAGATTAGCACAACCCCGAGCATCATTGTTGGGCCACGTGGTGTCACAAAATGGGATTGAAGCAGATCCAAAAAAGGTCAAGGCTCTAGTCTTGATGGAGCCTCCTCCCACTGCACAGGCTTTGGTGTCGTTCATGCACAGGCTAAAGTATCTGTCGAGGTTTTTTTGGATGTTGTCGCAGTATGTATACCCCCTTCAAAAAAGAGGGCATAGCAAGTGCATGGTTTTGAATGGGATGAAGAGGCTCAAGTAGCTTTTGAAAGAGTGAAAGAAATCTTGTGTCAACTGCCTATGGTGTGTCCTCCCAATCATGAAAATGATTTTTATGTTGCCATGATGGTAGGCACCATAGCCATTGGGGAAATACAATTGCAAAAGGTGGAAGAAGCTATAAACATCTTTATTTTGAAAGTAGGGTGGTAAGTCCCGGGGAGGCGACCTACACTGAAGTGGAACAGTGGGTCATGGACTTATTTTTTGCATGTAGGAAGTTCAAGGTGTATGTCATCGTTGTGCGAAAGTTTTTTGTGCTGACAGCCAACAATTTATTGCCAGAGGTAGTGTTGCACTTGAAGCCAGAGAAGCCGATCATGAAATGGGTGATAGAACTACAGGAGTTCAAGTTTGAATTAAAATTGACCATACAAGTCGATCTCACCTAGCGGATATTCTAGTCAACAAGTCCGTTGATTTGCCAATCTATCCCAAGGTGGTGCAGGATGAAACCAAGGAGGAGCCTGACTTAGCAAAAACTTTTACCATGTGGTTTGATGGAGCATACAAGAGGGTAATACAGAAGGCAGGTGGAGGTGTGGTGATACGAGATTCGCACGACAAGGTGATCTTTTCAAAAGCCTATGACTTGGAGGATGTTCATACCAATAATGAGGCATAGTATCTCATCCTCAATTTAGGTTTGAAACAGTGTGTTAAGCTTGGTATCTCGAGGTTGGTGGTGAAAGGTGATGCACTAGTCATCAAGCAGTTGTTGGGCCAATGGTAGGTTACACGGGATTCATTAAAGCATTGGTTCGATGCCATCAAAAAGTTGCTAAAGTTTTTTGAGGAGGTTTAGTTCAAGCATGTTAGAAGAGAGCAGATCGACTTGCAAGCAGCAAGCTACAAGTGCAAATTACAGGTATATATGTGGCCCCAGCCACCTATAATGGTCGTGAGACCTTGAAAGAAATTGAAGACTTTTTGAGCAGCGTTCAGTGCTCCGAAAGATTGTCGAAGCTACAAAAGTGGAGGATAGTACAGAAGTCTTGCAAGTTTACACTGATAGGGGAGGATCTTATGACCTATGGACGGGATGAAGTGCTGTGAAGGGTACTTTATAAGGAAGAAATCGGTATGGTGCTGCAACAATGTCATGAGGAAAGTGGGCATTAGGGTAAATACCAGGTTTTATTTCAAATCTTGAAAGTAGGTTTTTGGTGGCCATCAGTAGTACATGATGATGTGTATTATTGGTGCACAACTTGCCATGCATGCCAGACTATTGGGTGAGAGGAGCCCACGCTATGGGCACCCGTTCACTGCTCACCTTTAATTGACAAGTGTCTTGTCAGGTTCGCATCCTGCATCATTGATACCTGTGTATTCCATTCACCCGTTAATTTTCATCGATACCATTATGATTGCTTGTATGCATAGTGTGACAAGTAGCATTCCATGTATGGCAGGCATCTATATCCTGTAGACATTCATATTGTCTATTCTAACTATGTTAACTAGTATACAAAGTTTGTTAACCACCATGATCAATATGCTAACTAGCATACAAAATATGCTAACAAAGAAGTGTGAATATAGTGTGTATACTAACTAGCAAAGAATGTATGCTAATTAGCATACATATAATGTTAATTAGCAAAATTGTGTGTATGCTAATGGTATGCTTATTCCTGATGGTGTGCTAATTAGCACACATGGTATGATTATTAGCATACATAGTTGTATGCTAATTAGCATACCATGTATGCTAGCATAGATGGTATGCTAACTAGAAGATAAGTTATGCTAATTAACATAACATCTCTGCTAATTAGCATACCATCTTTGCTGGTTAGCATACTGTGCACGCTAACTGAAATACACATTATGATAACTAGCAAAGAGGTATGCTAACCAGCATACACATTATGCTAGCTAGCTCAGAATGTATGCTAACTAGCATAGAGGTATGCTAAGAAGCATACACATTATGCTAGCTAGCAAAGAAGGTATTAGTAACTAAAATTTGAATGCTTGTTAGCATGCACCAAATGCTAGCTAGCATACAAGGTATGCTAGTTAGCATACTGAGTATGCTAATGATCATATCTTATTTTCTAGTTATCATACTTGCATGCTAGCCATCATCCACAATGTTCTAATTAGCATAAAAAGTATGCTAGTTAGCATATTATATATGCTAATTAGCATACCTTGTTAGCTAGTTAGCACATAGCATATTAAATATGCTAATTAGCATACCTTGTTAGCTAATTAGAATATTTAATATGCTGTGTGCTAACTAGCTAACAAGGTATGCTAATTAGCATATATAATATGATGTGTGCTAACTAGCTAACAAGGTATGCTAATTAGCATATATAATATGCTAACTAGCATACTTTTTATGCTAATTAAAACATTGTGTATGATGGCTAGCATGCAAGTATGATAACTAGAAAATAAGGTATGCTAATTAGCATACTTTTTATGCTAGCATACTTGCATGCTAGCCATCATACACAGTGTTCTAATTAGCATAAAAAGTATGATAATTAGCATATTAAATATGCTAATTAGCATACCATGTGTTAGTTAGCACACTATGTGTGTGCTAACTAGCAAACAAGGTATGCTAATTAGCATATTAAATATGCTAATTATAAGCATACCTTGTTTGCTGGTTAGCACTCTTTGCACTAATTAGCATACTTTGTTTGTTTGTTAACTAGCATAGACGGTATGCTCATTAGCATACACAATTGCTAACTAGCATACAGAAAATGCCAACTAGTATTCACAATATGTTAGCTAGGATAACTAGCCGTGCTAACTAGCATACACAATATGCTTACCACCATAACAATGTATGCTAGTTATATCTCATAGTATGCTAACTAGCATAACTAGGTTTGCCAACTACCATACACAATATGCTAGCCACCACACCCACTAAGGTAACTAGCATACCTTCTATGCTAACTAGCATACACAGGGCTAGTGTAGGAATCGAGGTTGGATAACTGTTCCTTAACATTATCTTATGAAAACTCTGTGTGATTGGAGGTCCTTTTTTTGTGACCTTACCACACCATTCAGTCGGTATCCTCTACTAGTAGGTGGAAGCTCTACATTTGATCCCCAGGGAGCATGCATCAACAAAGCAGATTAGGTGATAGGTAAGCTCACATGGAATTTTGACCATTGCACTAATTTTGTGTATTTCTAGTGGCAAACCATAGCCAGTACACTCGTTGCTTGTTGTCCCATCGTGTACCCCTCCTATAAACTATGTAAAAGTGTCCATAGCTATCTTGCATATGGCAGTGGGGATGAAGGAGCCTTGTATCATGCTACTTATCTGCATGAGCAGATGCAATTGACTATCATAGGAGTGCACTTCCGCTTCCTGCACCTCCACATTAATCTAAAAACCAATCAAAACAGAAGCATGGTAAGTACATAGGATAGTTGTGCACATATTCAAAATATAAGGTTCAATCACAAAAACTATCAGCACTTACATGAAGATAGGTTATGTCAATATCAACAGCAGTGGGGGTGTCCTCACTGTGAGGAAACCCCAAACCATCCGGTGTCTCTTTCAGTGTCTTGATCTTTACCTTGAGCTCTATTTGTCTCCTTGCATCCACACTATCGGTGAGGCCTAAACACCGCAATTCATTCTGAGCATCATGAAGCTTTTGTCTCATAGCAAGTACTACAGGGCTGACCATATCATGGCTTGATTTCAGAACCCTCGCAGCTTCAAGCTCTTGACCCGCATTCTTGAGCTGATGTTTAGCATCCTGCAGTTGATTTTTGATATGGTCACTTGCACTCATGATGTGCTGCAAATCAGAGAGTCCAAAATATGAGAGGCTTGCTATCACTTTGTGAGAGCTGTTAATACAGAGGGGTGTTGCCTTGGTAGCAGAAACAACATTTGGATCATGGCCAACGCAATCGCCCTTTGTTTCCGTGGAGCCCTCCTCTGTTTTTTTTACTTGAGGGGTGGGTATTACGCACCCTCCACTTTTCAACATGGGCATTGTAGTATCCTTTTTCTCGAAGGTCCTGCAAATACTGGGACAACAAACTCAGCCCAATTGAATTGAATGATTGAGCCACTTGCAATTGCCACTGGACTGGATTTTTTTACAAAACCCTTCGCAAAAGCCGAATTAATTTCCATGTTGGTGGGGGCCTTTTGGTACACCCAGTAGTGCAGCTAAAGTACTTGCTTGTACATGTCACTAAGAATGCTACAGCATTTGAAGAGATATTTGCTGCGATCCTTTGCCTCTCTGAATACACTTAACCACTCCACATCTATAATCTGCTACCACTTCACCAATTTGGGGTCGACACCGTCCATGGAGAGGCCATGGACAACATTAAATCTTCTGTTGTTACACAAAATTTTTCCTGCAGTGGGATGTTTAGCTTGGGATCTTTCCATTGGCCTGCACACCACACAGGATTATAAGATTAAAACCTTACAGAACTCCACTAAAATAGGGTTGTCAAGTAATTTCTACATACGAAATTGTGCGGGCTCTCCTTAGATGCAGTAATCTAAGCATGCACCTTGAATGCCTAAGGCAATGCACAAGCACCTGACCAGTGCAAGGGAATCCACAACAAGATTGCAGCCAGGGGCTACTGCAAAAACAAGCATATAAGCTGAATGCATAGTCCTCTATGTTGATTGCAGCATATGCTTAGCAACACAATTTTCTCATGGGTGAAAGGATTCACTAACAGATTAGTAGTCGGGGACTGTTGGAGAAATGTGTCATGCTTTGCTTGATTTACAACTTCCAAATGTGGCCCCCTCATTGAAGAGAGAGAGAGAGAGAGAGAGAGAGAGAGAGAGAGAGAGAGAGAGAGAGAGAGAGAGAGAGAGAGAGAGAGAGAGAGAGAGAGAGTACTTGAGTCTTGCTTCCCCTTCTTTGCATGCATGTACTTTGACATTGGGGATCCTTGGGAATTAGAAGCCTTCAATCTTTTGCAGGGTGGATGAGAATCAACAGAACCTTTGCCCTTGACTTCCTTCTTGGTGGAGTACTGTCAAGAGAGCTATCAGAGGTGGTTGGCTCTAGTGGTGAGCTATCCTCCACTTGGGTTGACTGTTGGCCTCTGACTGCAAACTTGCGTGCCGCTCACAATCGCCTTCCTCCCTCTCTTTGACCTATGGCCCCTGTGCCATGCTTCCCTCCATGCATCATGACTACACCACTACCTCAACGTAACGACTGAGCTTAAATGTTTGAGATTTTAAATATATTACGATTCATTTTTTTGAAGTCCAATAGTCACGTTTTTTCAAGTGTGTGGGCCCCCATCATGAACTATACAAAGTGTATCATGTGTTATGCTTACAAGATGTGATTTTTGGTATACGTTAACTAGCACAAAAAGCGTGACACGTTAACATGATTTCACCCATACTTGAAATCTCACAAGAAGAGTATATTCACAAGGTATTTCAATGTTTTAATATGCAAGCGGGGAAAGCATTGAGTACCCCAATGGATACATACAAAAAAGCAAGCATGATTGTCCCAAATTGGATCTTAAAAAGGCAGAGATGAAAAAGGTGATGTATTCTTGGGTAGTTGACAGTCTCATGTTTGCCATGGTTAGCACATGGCCATACATTGCATATGAAGTGGGAGTGGTCACCAGGTATATGGAAAATCCAGATAGAAAGCATTGGGAAGCAACGAAGCACATCTTGAGATACATCAAGGGCTTAGATAGCAAGTGCTTATGCTTTGCGAATAGTGATGCATCCATAGTTGGATACATTGATTCAGATTATGCGGGTTGTATGGACACTAGGTGATCCAAATCTGGTTACATTTTCTTGTTTGTTGGAGTGGCAATTACTTGGAGATCATGTCTCCAAAATTGTACGTTGCCTTCCACCACTGAGGCAGAGTATGTTGCAGTTTCCAATTCCAGTAAGGAAGCTGTGTGGTTATCTCGTTTAATGGTAGACCTTGGTATACACTAGACTCCAATCCTACATTGCAATAGTCGGAGTGTGATTGCATTAGCAAAGAACCCCGTGTTTCACTCCAAGTCAAAACACATAGAGGTCAAGTATCATGTGGTACGGGATATTTTGGCTAGCACAAACGCATTGTGTTAGCCAAAGTTCACAGGGATGAAAACCCAACAGATGCTCTAACAAAGAGCTTAGCCTCATAGCAGTTTTCACATCTCATAGAGATGATGGGCATAGGGTGAAGCTATGGTCATGCTTCATGGTTGTACACTTGTACATAATAGTCACTTGGGCCACATTGGCCTTCAAGTGGGAGACTGTTAGATTTCAAGCTCGTGGCCGATTTGACCGGGCACCCACCCATTCATTCTATTCTTTTGGTTATAATGGAAATAAGAAGAGTGAGTACATTGGCCCACTAAGCTCCACCAAACAGGTTCTTCTTCTCCTTCCCCCTTATCTCCTTACCTCTCTTGCATCTCTCTCCACAGGGAGGGTACCCATAGTAGCCCCCCCACACCTACTTGGCAGCCTATCAACACCCCTCTTCACCTCATGGTCGGGTCCTAAAGCAACAATTCCATCCGAATCTTCTGAAATCTCAGAAATGACACGGATTTCAAAGAAAAATTATTTGTTTATGAAGCAAGCAACCTATTGCACACAAAATTTTTGACCTTTGTTTTGAGCGTCAATCAACCAAAGCGAACAAGTACACAATACCATATTATACACTAATCAAAGTGATTATTGCAAAATCAATGTGATTATTCTTGGTGAGTTCTTGGAACCAATTTAGCAAAGTGTCCATTGCTTCTAGTAATTTTGCAAGATTTCTCAGTTTTTATGCTCAAAATTGACACCGTATTTTTTGGCAAGTGTTTCAAAATTGATGAAGTAATTAACAAGTCTAATTAGGGGCTACTGTGGTGATTTTAGTAGATACGATTGGCTTTCATCTAGCATCTTTGCAACAAGGTACTCCGTCTTTTCTTGCTATCACAACACATAGTCACCATGGATTCAGATGTCAATATGTTCATTACATATTTGATTTTGAGTAGAACACACCTAACCCTCCCGATGCTTCCACGTGACCATATACTCTCATGGATGGTACAAGCATGGCTACGGGAGTGGAAGATGGTTATGAATTGCTTGATATTCAATAATTTAGAGCACTTAAAGCATGCATGTATATCATAGAGAATAATCTTGCACAATTTAATGCCAACATCATCGAATTGTCTGATATGTTTGCACACTAGAGGGCAAGACCTACAAGTGGTGGATGTCACTCAAGGAGAATGTCAGCATACCACAATCATGGGTAGCCTTCGAGGATGTGTTTAGAAAGGAGTTTTTGCCCAAAAATTAAAAGAAAAAGGTTGGTCTACATGGGATAAGTGTTCTATGAATCCGCATAAAATATTGTTGGAATATATCTCGCACTATCAGGATGTCATTATAAAGATAGATGGTTTGATGATTTCTAGCAAGTGTGTGGGTTTATTTGTGGGTTGAAACCCAAGCTTAGGAAGAATTTCAAAACCTAGGATCCCAAGACGCTTGAGGAGGCCATAGTGCAAGCTCACATCCACGATGATCTTGGCGATAAGACACATCATAGTAATCACATGTGTGACACCATACATGCTAATGCACGTGTATTTGGGTGTGAAGCATTCTCTCACGTGCCAAAAGCGCTTAGACAAAAGCTGGACCCCAAAACACACAAGTGCATCTTCATTGGATATGGTGTAGATAGAGAGATGGGGTATCGTCTCTAGCACCCGGAATCTAAGAATTTTATATGCAGCTCATAGGTGATATTCAATGAGTCTAAGATACATAGATAGCCAGTGAAAGACATTGAGTATTGCAGATTACGATTTGAGGATGCTGCCTCACCACCACTTACATAGAATGTTGGATGTGTTAGTGATGCACCCTCCACTAGTACGCACACACATGATGCTCCAGAGAGAGAGGAATCGAGCAGTTAGACACTTCAGAGATCTACTGATACATCTCATACCTTGAGCGTTTTGAGCCAAGATTGGACTATTTGCGGTGAGCCCACTTTCTACAAAGAGGCCATTCAAATGGATGATAGTGTGAAGTGCGAAGAGGCTATGCAATTTGAGTATAACTCAATCTTAGAAAATGAAACTTGAGAATTGACAGAAAGTAAATAGACATTGCCATGCAAATGGGTGTACAAGAAGAAGAATACCATAGATGATGTCGAGCCTAAGTACAAGGCTAGATTGGTTGCTAAAGGGTTCAAACAACAAACAAAAGTCATAGACTTCGATGAAATCTTTTCTCCCGTGGTCAAGATGACTGCACTACATCTTGTGCTTGGTCTAGTAGCCATCGAGGACATGGAATTGGTCCAAATGGATGTGAATGGGGATCTTGAAGAGGATGTCTACATGAAACAACCAAAAGGTTTTGTGATAAATCCTGAGAAGCCAACACGGGTATGAAAACTTGCACTTTGTGGGCATCTAGATGTATACGTGAACGCATAGAGGTTCTTATGGGTGGTCAACTCTCTTGCATTGGGTTATGCACACTTGTAGAAGATATATTGATCCCCATTTGCAAACCTATACAAGCCCTCATCAGATTAATCCATAATCACTCTCATGGATTCATTGGTTTTGATGAATCTCACGTTTGGTTTGTTGATTAGAGGATACCTCTCCAAGCTAGGTATTCTCACAATCCAACTGTTACTGGCATCAAAATATTTCTTACATTTTTCATGTGGAGTAGAAAAACCTGGTGGTGAATGATTTGTCATGGTTAAGGCTCACTTAAAACTCTCAAAATATTCTCTAAGAAGTCCTCTTTGGATTAGTGCAACTTATCCCTTTTTGCCCCTGGTTAGATCTCTCAAAAGATAGGTCTTTGTGGTCCTTGGGTCTCTGGAAACTGGTTTTGGGTACCCTAGAAGTTTAGAATTAGGAATCATGAAAAGTTTTAGCTGTAAAACCAAAAAAAATTATTAGAGCATATCATATATTTTTTGTCTTCACCAGGCCCTTACAGATAGCGTTTCCAAATGCAAATCGGAAGGGCCCAGGTAAAAGGTAGACAATGTGCAAAGCATAGGAAATGTTTCTCATTTTCACCAGCCCTTTGCATAGCGTTTCGAAACGCAAGTCGGAAGAGCCCGGGTAAAAGGCAAACAATCTTCACATTGAGGAGCTCATGATTGCAAGCCATAACTACCAGAAACTAGAGACCTTGCTGGAGGCGGCTTCAAGGTAGCTACAACTAGAGAGAATGAGAAGGCGGCTTCAGCTGGTTGAGAAGGTCTAGCAGGAGAGGGGAGGAGTTCGCCAGAGGAGACGATGTTGGGGCGGACTGGGCTGGGAACTTGAGCGAGTGATGTGGAGGTTGAGATCTAGCAAGGTGGTGATGACAAATCGGGGAGCAAATGTGCAGATCATTAGGCATCTCATTGAGTTGCAATACCGCATGTCAAGGGGGGTGGTTTCTAAGGTGAAAATAAGCATTCCGCTGCCCGCAGCAAAGCAGCTCGTGGATGGGGCGAGTCGCCATTGGGCTCGGCAGGCAGCAAGGGCACCATGGGAAATGCTAATCCGCAGGGGGAGGAGGGGGGTTTCTGAACGGTGCTGGCAAACCAGGGGCCGTTGACTTCTGAGCAGCATATAACAAATTCGTGATAGAGGAAGGCATAGAGATGAGAGAGAGAGAGAGAGAGAGAGAGAGAGAGATAGATAGATAGATAGAGAGAGAGAGAGTTTCCTCAAAACCTAGAAATTTCATTTAAAGAAGAAACAAACTTTTTGAAGGGTGGATTCAGACCACTCACGGGTAGCTGTGCATTGAGCTGGCTCTTTCCCTCTCAAATTCACAGTGCAATTTTTGGCACCTTTGGAAAAGCAAGCAACAAGAAGATCAGATGGCTGGTACGACTTGTGGTCCTAGGATAAACAACATATCCTCGCATTGCCTGTTGCAAGGCACATGGAAGCTGGCTGCATCCCGGTGTTTGAGGCCGCCCGTAGGAGAGGTGAGTTTCCCTCTTTCCAAGCAACTCATGTTTTGCCACATCCTCACAGTGCTCCTATTCCTGATGCTCAGATGATTGAACCCAACCTAATGCTTCAACATGTAGAAACAACTTGACAAGTGCTTGACGAGTGATCAAGATCTACTCCACTATTCTTGAGTCAAATCACAAGAAACATAGACAAGGACCAAGGACTCTTGAGAACAAAAAGATCAAAGAACAAGTGGAGAAACAGATGCAGCAGCCAAGTATTTTGGTGTTTTGAACATTTGTTATAATAAAAAGATACACCAAATACTTGTTCACCAAATCCTTCCACCTTTTTGCAAGGGAATTTTAATTTCAAACAAGAAAAAGGAAATAAATTTTGGTTTTGTGGAGAGAGAGAGAGAGAGAGAGAGAGAGAGAGAGAGAGAGAGAGAGAGAGAGAGAGAGAGAGAGAGAGAGAGAGAGAGAGAGCTATATCTCTCTTTAATCATCTCCTGCTTCTCTCAATTTGTTTTCGTGTACCCTCTCCTACCTCTCTCAAATTCATTGGCACTAATTACCTTATGAAGGCCATCATCAGTTCTCTCCTTATTGGCAATAATGTCACAATCGAGTGGCAAAGACAATAGAATGAACAGACCCATTTTGACAATAAAGTTGTTACATGACAAAAATATATACTAGGTAAACTTAAAAATGCTTTAGGCTATATTGTACTCTAAAAGGCTGCCATTTCAGGAATCCTCAAAGTGAATTTTTTAAAATGGTAGTAGCCTTTGAGACGGAGAGGAGAAGCTTATAAATACAATGTATAAAAAATGCAAGAGAGTGCAGAAACATTTTCATGGGGTTCAAAACAGTTGGATCATGCATAGTCCATTAAAATGGATATCTCTAGGGTTGCAATTGACTCATTCATTTTGGTTTTTTCTACCTATAAAATGTTTTCAATGACTATGAAATTTTGAGAGTGTACTTGACTTCTTACCCTTGCTCGCTTTTAGCTGCTCATACTTTGCTCATTAAATGATAGCACCATGGGCATGATGTTGTCGCTCAAATTTCATTTGTTTCTGCTCTTGTTGTTTCCTCTTTCTTACTCTCTCATATTACCTGATTACAAAAAGAGCTGGATCTTGGGAGTTGTAATTCTTTGCCTGTAGTGGCTCTCTTCTGCTTTTTCCTAAGAACTGTAGACGTGCATAATATATTACTTACTTAAAATCACTTAAATGTATAGCTTTCAACACTTGATGCTGTAATACACACATACTATGAACAAATGACCTCACAAAACTATAGATGTGACCAACAAAACCAATGAATTCATTTGGAATGGGTGGGCTACACATAAGATTTGCTTACCATCACATTACAATACGGCTCCATTTCCAACATTGGAGCTAGTGGCAATAATGTTGGTTGCTGGTTCTCCATATCTGTAGGTCTGTGTCAGAATGAGAGAAAGAGCTCAGCTTTGACAACTCATCTCTGAGGCAGGATGCCCGGCGCAAGGAACAAACGAGAGAGAGAGAGAGAGAGAGAGAGAGAGAGAGAGAGAGAGAGAGAGAGAGAGAGAGAGAGAGAGAGAGAGAGAGAGAGAGACTCCACATGTCGTCTTCAGTAATTGAATACAAAAGCACATGAGGAGGGAAAATAATTTTTTTATGGAACATTTGAAATTCAAAGGACTTGCCCATGGTAGATAAGTATGGTCGAGAGTACAAACTTGTTGATCCAATGGAGTTAGAACAATATAGATACATGGGTACTTACTTCCAGCCAAAAACGATGCCAGAGCACATATCAAAGAATATCCCACCAATATTTTCTCCAAGATGAAAGGAGAGAACAAGAGACATCTTTCCAAGAGACCACAAATTTGTTAGATTGGTGACTGGAGCACAACAGTTAAGACCATATAAACTGGCCCAATATGCCAAAAAAAAGCACAATGGGTCAAGGGATCCATATGCTCATGTCTCACTCTTCAAACAAGTTTTGAGAGCTAAACAAATTGCAAATTTTCATACTGTAGTACAAGGGATTTGGGTTGACATTGCAAGGAGCAGCCTTGACTTGGTTGTGACCACTAAACAGAGATGATTTTTTGAACATAGCAAAACTCTTGCAAGAATTTATAGAGAAGTTCTTGAAAAAGGGAATCAAGTACAACACGGTGTCACAGATATACACTTTCAAACAAAAAACAAATGAGAGATTGAAGGACACTTTGCTTTGCTTCAAATAGTACATACAGAGATGTCCTGCACGAGAGTTACCACAAGATGAGAGATTATCAGTTTTCTTTATTGAGGGCTTGAGGAACAAGACTCTAAAAAAGGACCTACATTTGAAAGGATGCATGACTTTCAAGAAAGTTGTTGCAAACCCTACAAAGAGGTGACATATGACGTAGAAAATGTGACTAGTAGTGTCTCATCTCCAAAGAGAGAATCCACAACAAAGCTACATGTTCAAAATCCTACAGAACCAAACATTGATCAAATGGGCAAGGAGGTGATTAGAATAATAAGCCAGGGCTACAGTCAGAAACTAAATGTACACAACCTCAATTGAGGAGATGTGAGACTTGTGGAGGGGATCATCCCACTCCATGGTGTAGCACTCAATTGAATCTACAACTTGTGCTAGGGAAAAAACCGCCTCTTTTGAATAATGGTAGAGTGGTAGTCTACTACACTCGCCCAACATATGTGCCACAACCCATGAAAAACCAATACTCCATGATGTATCACCAGCTATGCAACAAGAAGGTCCATGCTATGAATGTGGAGGTGACCATTGGGCATGAGGTTGCCCAAACAACGGTCAAAAAATAGAAATTGGATTTTGTGGAGAGATAATCTACTCCACCACTGTGCTAAGAATGTAGACTACAAGAGGAAAGGAACAACGAACATTGTAGGCGGGTTCCCTTAGTCAAGTAAATCCGAGGTAGAACCCACAATTCATTTAAAAGTGATGACTCAAGCTCAAGCTCAAGAAATTGCCAAATAAAAGCAATCGAGGAACCCATATTGCCACCTCAAAAAGAAATCGAGAACATATCGGTGAGAATTGGAAGAAGATCATGGAAAGCCAAAAGGGACAAAATGAAAGCAAAGAGGCTAAATGAGAAAACAACATTGGAAACAAAAATACACCAAACAAAGTAACTGCTTAGACGAGAGCAATAGAGCAAGAAAAATGCAAAGGGACCTGAAGAGTCAAAGACTGACTCAGGTGGTTTGGTCTTGGTCAAGAAAGTGAATGAGCACTTAGACGCAATATTGCAAGCATATGCTGCAAGGCTTAAAAACAACCAAAATTAGGAGAAAAGATTGTTGACCTACCCGCATCCAAAAGATGAATCTAGGAGAATGGAAGTATACAAGAGACTTGTAGAAACCGCTTAAGCCATACTCCAGTCAGAAATACCAAAAACTTCTGAACCAATAACGCAGGAATTGAGAATAGAAAACACAAGAAAAGATAAGGAAACCAACACATGTAAAGACAAAAAAATTCAGGGATTTGTGATCAATGTGGAAAATATCACTTATATGAAAATTGAACTCAAAATCCAGACAAAAAAATCAAACCCAAAACAACAAACAAATGACCACAAAGGTAGTGGCAAACACAACAGATGAAGGAAGATCTTTAGAGATGTAGCCGATTCCTAAAGTGGATGAGACATGGCCACAATAATTATGGGAGATGATCAAAAACCAAAAATATAGTAGTGCTACTTTACCTCAGCACCTATCCCTGATATCAACATGGAACATGAATTTTTCCAAGGAGATATACAATCTCTATAAGGGGATGTTGGGTCTGAGGCATCTGAAGAGAGCAAACCGCGCTCTCTACAAACTTTTCCATCTTTCGTAAGAGAACTCAAAACAAAATTTGACATTAGACATAAGAAAGCCACACCAAAATTCACGGATAAAAAGAGCTTACATAAATTGATGTCTTCTCCTATGCAATGTACACTTTCTCTCTCAAAGTTGCTGAAAGTTAGACCACATTATGGGGCCAAATGTGCAAACACCTGGAAAAGATGGGGTTGAAAACCTCTTCACATGACCAACTTGCAGATGAAAAAATGGGTAGAACTTCACCTAAGAAAACAGACAAAACTGATACCAGTGAATAAGCTGGGTGACCATTGCGAAGGAGAAGAAGGAAACACCACATTACCATTTGAGTACAAGGGAGTAAAAACGATAACCACACTTGATAGTGGGGTTGGAATAGCCATTTCTATGAAGGGAATCTAGAAGAAATGGGAAAGACTAGCTCTCAAAAACAGTGCAAGCAAGGAGAGAGGGAGTGACCTTACGGTAGAAACGAGGCGGTTGAGCAAAGGTGATGGCGGGCACCCTCTTCACGGTGATGCAAGATTCTTGCAACGACTGAAAAACAGAGGTGAGTGACACACCGTTGCATTCATGAGCTTCCTTGCACACGGGTTGCATGTTTGTAGCCTTAATGGCTCACATGCTGTTAGCAGCAAGCTAACTCGGATACCATTTTTTGGAGCTCTCATTGTAAAAACGTTTAGCTTGCTGTTAGCAGCAAGCTAACTCGGATACCATTTTTTGGAGCTCTCATTGTAAAAACGTTTAGCTTGCTGTTAGCAGCAAGCTAACTCGGATACCATTTTTTGGAGCTCTCATTGTAAAAACGTTTATTATTTTGATGAATCAGAAATATTGTAACTCCTACTTTCCAAATAAACTTTGTACTTGATGAGCCGGGACTACAAGCTTCCAGATTGTATCAACCTGTTTTTAGTTAGAGCTCCTAGATTATTAGTTTTGACCACCAAAAACCTTGGCTAAGATATAAAAGCCATTTTTTGTAAGTTTTTGGATAATAGAAACACAGTATGAGCTAACGGCGCTCACTTCTCTCCTTCTCGCACTTCCTACTCCCTCCTTGGTTGTCCATTGCAATCGCGTTTGTTGCTTTGCAACCGCAGGTAAGAGCTCTATGCATTGATGTAAGCATTTCACGGTATTTCATAGCTTTTGGCATCGTCGATCCGCGGCCTAATTTCATCATAAGTAGAATTTTACACTTCAAAATAAAAAACTAAGTATAGGCGAGGTATTGGGGTATCATTGCTAAGCATTTAGATGCATTCTGGGTCAAAAACAACTAGATAAAAAATTCACTGTTTTTAATAATCGTGATTTTTGCACTTGAACTAAAGTGAGATTTGAGACCATAAGCATGTATGCTTAGGTCTTATAAACATGTCCTAGAAGTTTTGTGACGTTTGGATGTCGTTTGATGCTATAACGGATGTGATTTGTTTGCCGATGAGCGATTAGCTTTTGGTGATTTCCGTCATCTAAGTGTAGCTTGAGTTAAATGCGAGTTGTTTGTTGTTTTCCAAGAGATTGAAAACCTCTTGTAGCCTCTATGCACTAGTCAAGTCCGCTTCGTCCCATGGATTGATAATTATATTCATGGTTCTCGCTACGTTTGCAATAAGATAGGGTGAGGTTAGACACCCGTCCCACATTTGGCGCCGCTGCTGGGGATTGAAGAGACCTAAAATAGGGAAAAACACGAGCGTCTTGTGAAGTTATCCTTTAACTTCTTTAGGATCTCTTAGAGTCAAAAATTTATTTTTAAAACCGCATAGCTTAAGATTGTCGTCTTTTGCTGTGTAGAGGTAGCTTGGAAGTAAGTAGTACTTGCTAAGTACCTTTAGGATTGTAGGATTGTAGAATTAGATTAGGATTTTGAGAATGATTGATGGACAAGACAAGTCTTAAGATCAAGGCTCGGAAAACCATAAAAAACAAGAAAATGAGTGTTTGTGGACACTTTTCACAACCCCATTGCTGTAGAATCTAGGAGTAGGGTAAGTAGAATCCGAAGTGGATTTCAAGACATTGCTCTCTCCAAAAGAATCAATTGTGATTTGTTATGTGAAGTTGCAAAATTTCAGGTCTAAGGCTAGAAATAGCACGAGAAGACTGTCAACCACTCAATCCGACTGGACAGTATGCTTTAAAAGTTGTAAGAAACAGTGGGTAAGCTCAAGGACACATTGAGGTAAAAATTTCAAGAGTTTACAAAAACTTAGATTATTTACTTATTCTTGGAGTTCAAAAAAGTGTTCATTTTAGGCTTAAAGTAAATAATCGCGATTATTAACTTTCAGCTCAAAAGTAACCAAGGTTGATACCAGAGACTCTATGCATGTGTACAAACAACTTTTGTAAAGGCCCATAGAATTTGGATCACCAAATTGACCAAAAACTAGGAAAAAACTAAATTTTGTACTGACTTTCGAGAACTTGAGTGTAAATTGAGAAAATTTTGGTTCAAACTCAATGAAACTTGACTTGTAGGCTTATATTGATGTGATAAACATGTGTACATGCTCAGTGATAAAAAAGATGCAAAATTTTGCCAGAAGTAAATATTTGTGATACTTTACTACTGTATTATTTTTCAACCTTTATGACCAAGTCAGCATACCACTAGCTTTAGCATGTTATATTAAGTCCACAATTTGGTAAGATTTGGATCATTGGATTGAAAATTGTGGCCAAAATTGCAAAGTTAGTCTGCAGATACAAAATTGATGACCATTTGAACAAAATTTATCCAAACTTGATGAAACTTGGCTAGGGAGCTTAAGTTAAGCTGCTTGACAGATCTGTGTCAAGATTTTTGCAAAAGCTTGCAAAAAACTAGTAGGAGTAAATAATCGCGATTATTTACATATGCTACAAAAATTTATATTCTTGCGCATTTGAGTATACCACAAGGTCAAGCATGTCAAGTAGACCACACAAATTAATTTTGGTGAAATTTGGATCATAAAAGTGATACTTAAGCCACATTCTTGAAAACTAACTCTGCGAACAAGAAACAGTTGATAACTTGAATAAATTTTGTTCAAACTTAGTGAAACTTGTCTAGAGATCTTAACAAGTTGCATACTTGGCAAATCAAGCCAAAAAGTGCAAAAAACTAAGAAAGGTAAATAATCGCAATTATTTACTACTGCTACACAGAGACACTATTTTTGACTTTTGAACTTGTACATTGTTAGACCAACATAATACAAGGCCACCGGGCAATTTTGGGTTCAATCGGATCCAAATTAGTACATGTTCACTCAGTTTCTAGGTTGCAGATTAGTCCTTTGGCTTTTTGCAAAAGTGGAATATGAAAGTCTCAAATGCTAACTCACTTAGCTCGATTTGAAGTGATACACATAGACCAGTCACAATAGTTAGCAAAAATTGTACAGTCTTTGTGAAAGAATAGCTAACTTGATTAAAACTGATACACGAATCAGGTTGCCGACAAGGAATTGGAAGCTTGACAGAAATTGACAACAAGTCAATTTGACGGTAAGTACTCTATCCAGGGCTTCACAAGTCTATATGAACCTTAGATCTAGTCGTATACTAGGAAATCAAGGCATATTTGGAGAGACCACTAGTAGAGTATCCACTGAAGAAAGTGTGAATCAAGGAAATCCCTTGCACACTATCCTTGAAGAAGTCTTAGACACTTTTTCAGAATCAATATATGAAATTTCTTCCTGTTCGACTCATTCAGAAACTGGAACGACAGTGCGTTATAAGCATATACTCTCTTTTGATAAGACTAATTGCCATGGAGCTCAGGTTTACCTGGATCCTAATGAAGAGTATGCTATTCGCATTGACGACCATGGCATAGAGTTTGAAGAGGAAATCAGGGCAAACAAACAAGAAAAAATGTACATGGATAAAAACGGAACTCAGTATTTATGAGTTGAAAACCCTAATGTGATAGACAAATGGGAGTTAGAGGTAAATACCATAATTCCATATATGGCAACAAAATAAGGACCACTGACTTTAGAATTCGAGGGATACGATCAAGTTGATTTGAAGCCTTTGAAATGGCTTAGTACGGATAATCCTAGGATCGGAGTCTATTGTTGGGAGGATAGAAACGTCAAAGATCTGCTATGGACTTCTCATGCCAAATCATGAAAGCTAACGCCCATGAAGATCATTTATTTTCTTCAAAATCAAAGACAAGGGATCGACAAATCTACAACCTACCTATTTAGGGATTGTTATAACAATAACTTTGTTATGATGACTCCTGAGGAGGTGGAACATACCAAATATCAAGGGTACTCCATAAGGGATTGGATATTGGGCCAAGGACCAGAAACTATTCACGAGAAGAACTCCATGAGAGATCTTTTGAGAGTAATGTTAAGAAACTAGAAACCACCTCATCACAAATAAAATTGGGTGACACTAAAGCCAGTCCAGGGATACATGAGTCACTATTTCCAACAGACTGGTTTGAAGGACCGGAATAGGACCAACTGCCAGGAGTATGGGAGTTGAATCAAATAGACATGTCAGACCAGCTGATTTTCAGAAATGGGTCAAAAAATACAGTGAATCTGGGGATCCATATGACCACTTAGCAAGCTTTAAGCAAGTGCTAAAAGCAGAACACATATTTGATTTCCATACTCAATTCAAGGGATTTGGAATGACATTAGAAGGAAAAGCACTGACATGGTTCCAAAATATTCCACCAAGGCCAATCATGGACTTGAATACATTAGGTCAAGGATTTGTCTACATGTTCCAAGACGGGGATCAAACATAATGCGGTAGCTCAAATCTATAGCTTCAAACAGAAACAAGGTGATTCTGTTAGGGATTGTGCAGCTACAATGAAACAATACATCGCAAGATGCCACGAGTTAGAGATACTTGCTGAAGAAAGACTAGTATCATTGTTTCTAGAGGGACTGCTAAACAAAGAACTTCATGCTATACTGTATAGCAAGAAGCATATGACCCTAGAGGAGTGTTTGTCAGATGCTATTGACTTAGGAGACAATTGTGATGTTTTCAGTGAAGAAGATGTCCCTAAGGATAACTAAAGCAAGAAAACGACATCCATCAAACCAGCACAAGTGGGAACGGCTGCTGCAGCACCGCTTTCAGCCATATAAGACATGCTCAACAGGATGAATGACATGATGGAGAACATACAAAAAGCACCTATGGGGGGACCAGGACAAGGGATACCTCAATAGGGACAACCAATTAGGCCGCAAAAATGGTGTGCAATCAACGAAAACTGGACCAACCATGAGACCAATGAGTGTTATTACCGACCAAAGTATGATGGGAATGTTCAATACCTGCCTATGAGGCCACAAGGACAACCCATGTACAGATATTAACCTAATAAGGCCCAAGTTCAAAGACCACCAATGGGTATGGAAAGACCTCAACCCGTGTTGGGTCAACAACCTCCATATCTTGGACATAATGCAGTGCCTATAAAGTACATGCATTCAGAGGGATTCATAGATGAACAAGCACTAGTGCATGTTACACCCTATGCTAAGCCTAGTCCATCTACCATAATGGTAGAAGGAGATTGGTATAATTCACATCCACCACTAATGGAAGAACCTGTGACTTATACTACACCAGAGCTTGCACCAATGTACTATGTAGATAATCAAGGTGTTAGACCTCCTATGGTAAGAACCATGATTAACTTTCATAAGTGTGGTGCAGATGATCATTGGAAAAATGAATGCCCAGAGCCTGATAAGAACCTTAAGCCAGTTGAAGCTTATTGCATACAATGTGCAAAAAGGGAGGACACTTCCTTGAAGACTGTCCAAAAAATCCTTTAAACAAGGGTAAAACAGTAGTGAACGTAGTCCAAGTGATACGTAGTAGCTCATCGGAGAGTGAACCGATCGTTCCAATGAAGGTAATCACCAGAGCCCATGCTAAGAAAAAGAAACATAGCTTCTCTTATGATTCGGAGAATACTAAAATTTACTCTCAAAAGACCAAGAGAAGCAGAAACAAAAGGTATGAGATGAGGAAACAAAATCAACGGGCTGAAATCGAGGAGAAAGCAAAAAAACTATTCCAGGAAAAAGTGAAACAAACTGGAAATGAAATCAAGGAAACCACTGTAAAATCTGGAGGATCAATTTTGGTAGACAAAATTTTTGAGCCAATTAATGCAACCTTGGAAGCTTACAAAGCGGGACTTAAAGCAGGCCAAAACATGGAAAACAAATGGAAAAACTATCCTTCTCCAGACATGGAAGTAGCTAAGCTTGAAGCTTATCAAAATCTGGTAAGAATTACTCAAGAGATACTGGAAAAACAAAAACCAAAGCTCGAAAGTATGGCAAAATCTGAAGAGCTTGTGGTAGGAACAATATAATGAGAAATCAAAAGAGGTGGTAGAACCCCACCTTGAAACAAAAGAGCCAGAACTTATGGTGTTGGACAACGAAGATGCCTTAGACAAAATTCCATTCATAGAAGAAGACTGACAGGACACTTATGGAAAAAAGTTAGAGAGATTAACGATGGGAGCCTAACTCTGAAGTCAGCTCCTATAGAAGAAGTTTGGTTAGACAACCTACCTCCTGATATGGACATAGATGTAAGATCCTTGTATGGGGATTGTGGCTCTGAAGCTTCAGGAATGTCTAAACCATTGACTTTAAAAACATTAACCTCTTACTTGGGAGATAATGAAGATGAATCCATAGTGTGTAAAACCACTTAGGTAAAAAGAGCGGAACAGACCCTAGAGGTAGACAACATCCATTCAATCATGTCTACACTCATTCAATGCAGTCTTACTTTCGGAGAACTGTTAAAAATTAGACCATATTTATGAAATGGTACCCAGAAAACTCTAGAGAAGGTGGGGATAACAGGGCTAATCACAAAAAATTTGGAAAAATTGAAACATGAGATGGATAACAAAGAGATATGATATGTTCCAATGAGAAAAGTCGGAGAATACTACAAAGAGGAAGAAGGAAACACAACCCTTCTAGTGAGATATAATGATATTGAAACTATGGCAATACTAGATAGTGAAGCAGGCATAGCCATAGCCATGAAAGCAGTATGGGAATCATGGGGACAACCAGCCATTAGAAAAACTCGAACAAAATTGCAATTGGCTGATGGACACATCGAAAGACCCTTAGGACTGCTTGAAAAAGTGATAGTTAATTCCTCTGGGATTGAATATCAACACATTTTTGCCATAGTAGACTTGAAAAGAAACTCAATTACGAAATCATATTGGGAAGACCTTTCATGCGATAGTTTCAACTCATCAAAGATTGGGGAAACAATTATTTGTACTTGAAGCAAGTGGGATCAATACAAGGTTTAATCTTAAAGATCACACTTCTAGAGATGTCATAAAAACACCCATACAAGAATTTGATTCAGTCTCTTTGGTTGAAACTAAGCTTCCATTTTGGTTGAACAATGACACACCTATTTGGATGTGCGGAGCCTCAAAAAACGGGAGCTTAAAAAGAGAAGAATGTATCTTAGAAAGGGATTGCACAGATGAAGCCTATGTACCTTTCCGGACCATTTGTTTGAGCCATTTGAGTGGACTCAAATTTTAGCAACAATGGATGTATGTGTAAATACGTCTATGCCTACTCAATTATGCAATTAGGACGGCTATGATATAATTCCCATACAAATGATCTCAACCCTTTACATTGAAGACAAAATTCAAGAATCCAAGGACTTAATGGAAGCTCAACAAGTCTTTTTAGACCACTACTATGATGCAACATATGAGTTAGAAGAACAATCAGCTACCTCAGATGATTCGGGGTCAGAAAAAGAACATGTGAGAGCTAAACTACTCACGAAAAGAGGGGAGGAAAAGTTTTTTGACTTTCCAAACCAGAAACCGAGAAGACAGAAATGGTATAGACAAAAAAGGGACACCAGAAACTTGAAAACTAGACTTATGCCATGAGTTTCCAGTAGAACGCAGTTCCTGATGCAGATAGATGGACATGATTATGTCAAAGATAAAATCACTGGTAGATATCCTTTAAACAAAGAGCAAAAAATATCATTTTTTTTTAGAAAAGCGAAAAAGGAAACTCAAGCAAAACCTAAATACTAGGACAAGGATTCAACCATGACACGAGTTGAACGGAGAAAGAAATATCAAGAGTTGAAAAAAGCTCTAAAGGAGATATATACAACTGAAATGGAAACCATTGAGGAGGATGGTAGAGATGTAATGAGTGTTCCATCCTATTACAAGAAATATACTCTTCAAGATCAAAACATCATAGTTGAACAACCTGTCAGGGAACTACGAAAACAGGGCAAGTCCTACAAAGAACTTGAAACGCAAAAAAGATCGATTCAGACGAACCAGTAGAAGAGCCTAGACCTACGCACATTGCAAATGACCTAACAGAAGAAGAAGAAGAGCTTTTGTTAAGCTTACTAAAAGAATACCAAGATATCTTTGCTTGGTCTTATAAGGATCTCAAGGGTGTTGATCCAAAAATCTGTCAACATACCATACGCGTGAGATATGATGCAAAACCAAGCAGACAAAGGCCATACACTTATAATGAAACATTTGCCAGGAAGATCAAAGAAGAGATAGAAAAGCTAAAGGAATACGAATTCATTTATGAAATTAAACACACAGATAGGGTGTCTCCAATTGTGGTAGTACCCAAGAAAAATGGGAAATTAAAAGTGTGTGTTAATCGCAAGAAATTGAATGCAGCTACCATTAGAGACAACTTTCCTCTTTCCATCACTGAGCATGTTTTAGAATGAGTTTCAGGAAAATAATCTTATAGCTTTTTAGATGGATTTTCGGGATACAATCAACTTTTGGTTGATCCCAAAGATCAGCGTAAACTTGCCTTTGCAACATAATGGGGTATTTTTGCCTATTGGGTTATGCCTTTTGGGTTAACTAATGCTCTTGCCACCTGTCAAAGATTAATGAGCCATGCTTTTAAAGAATATCTTCAGAATTTCTTGGAAGTATATATGGATGATCTATGTATACATTCATCAATCTGAGTTGATAATTTTGAACACCTCAAAAAGGTATTCGAAAAATGTAAACTTTATAGGATTTGCTTAAATCCTAAAAAGTGCACATTCATGGGCAGATAAGGAAAAATTCTTGGACATATAGTGTCTTAAAATGGCATAGCTATAGATATGGATAAACTTCATATTATTGTTAATTTTTCTAGACCGACAATAGTCAAAGGGATTCAAGCCTTCATGGGACATTGTGGATATTATAGGCAGTTCATTTACATGTACGTTATAATTGCAAAACCCATGTACAACTTGATTACACGCTTTGAATGGACTGATCAGTGTGAAGAATCGTTTATGAAGCTTAAGAAACCTCTCACCTCAGCTCCAATATTGAAAGCACCAGATTGGAATAAGATATTCCACATACATGTAGATGCTTCTAATTTTGCCATCGAGTGTATCCTAGCTCAACCAGGAGACGGAAAAATTGATTTTTATATTTCTTATGCTAGCCGACAGTTGAATATGGTAGAGAAAAACTACACCACCATTGAAAGGGAAGGACTAGGAATAATCTATGGTGTGAAAAAGTATAGACATTATCTATTAGCTAACAAATTTGTGTTCTGTGTGGACCACCAAGCCTTATTGTACTTGGTCAACAAGCCTGACAACACAGGAAGAATAGTGAGATGGTTCATCATTCTTTTAGAACTTGATTTCACTGCAGTTGTGAGAAAGGAAACCACTCATTAAAGAGCAGATCATTTGTCAAGGATTGCTTCAGGAGAACCACCTAAGGGAGTAGGTGATGATCTACCAAATGCGTATCTATTCTCCTTTGAAATGATACCTCGATGGTCGGAAAACATGGTATTCTTGATGACCATAGCTCAAGTGGATTTGCAAATACCGGTTTTTTTAATAGATTTCTTAATTCTTGGATTTTCATTTTGCTTTTCTAGCGCATTTTGTTATTTTCTTTGATTTTTTCAATAAACAGGTCAAAAAATAATAATAAATAGCAAATGAGCTCAGATGGAAAAACTGAAGATACGCTGATGATCAGAAAGACAAAGCGGACAGGCCTTAAAAATTTCAATCAAATCAGCAGATGGAAACGAGAAGCTAAATTAGGCGGCCAAGGCCTACTTTTGCAGAATTCTTGCAGAATGAGCTACAGGAATTTGATTGAGGAAATTTTTGAGGCTAACATAGTTTCACGGCCTAGTAGGACTAACAGGGGAATTAGGGGAAAAATGGTTCGGGAAGCCCGAGTATAGATATCCAAGGTAGTCTAAAATCACCTCATTTCCACTTGTCACCCTTGAAGAGAGAGCTTTCGACCTTCTTCGCGTGAGATTTTCGGAGTCCACAGTTGTTCGTTTACAGCGCCGTCTCACACGAGACATGAGGGGTAAGTTCTCTATGTATCAATGATCTATTATGTATGGCTAGCAGCTAGTTTAAACCCAAGGAAAAAACCCTAGAAATCGAGCAGTGTACGAAGTCGTACGACCAAAAATTGACCATAGCAGCCTGTCAGCTCAACCAAATCGGACAAGACTTGAACTGTAGCATGCCCCTATATAATAGAACATTTCTATATCACCAGCTGACCATTCGGTAGGGGTAGAGGGGGGTCCCAAGTAGAAAAGCTAGGTTTTTGGCAGATGCCAGAATTGGATTTTGACTCCACAGACAGCTTATAGACTGGGTCTATACACAAGGTATATGGTTGGTTTCATGAAAACAATCAAGGCAAGCTCTCAAAAAGAAGAAAACCGCTCGAAGGCTACAAAGCATCAAATTTGACATATGAAGTCAAACTGACTCCAAATGGGCCAAAACTGGATGAGTAGCTTCAGGACTATGTAGAGGCCATGTAAAATTGGTGATTTCAGAGTCGACAAAGCAAGAAGTAATGCTGACACGAAAAAACTTTACCAAATTCAATTTAGGACTTGTTTTAGGTGTATTGAATATGTTTAGGTCAAAATTTGTCAAGTTTAGCAAAAAGAGTTGACTGTTGTAAATAATCGTGATTATTTACTTTTGCAATTTTTTGGCTTGAAAATGGTACCATCACTTCACCTATCATTTGTACACACCTATTACATGCCCCATTTCAAGTATGAGCCAAAATGATCAATGACAACTTGGAAAATTGTCAAAAAACGACAAGAAGTCCTTCCAATCCAAATTTTGAGTTATCTGTCACATTTTTTGATCCAAATCACCCGATATCTCATACACAAGGTCTACATCATGCCTAGAACCAATTTGCAACAAAAAATGTTCATTTGATGGGAAAAAAGTAAATAATCGCCATTATTTACTTTCTTGCCAAAATGGGGGGAAATTGCAATTTTGGCCTAATGGGACCAAAGCACATGATGACCCAATGCCACTGACCAAATTTGAGCTAATTTGGATCTCAAAATCCCAAAATCCCTTTATATCTATTGTTTCAGAGATGAAAAGCGTAAATTTGGCACCATTTCCACCCTGTGGACTCAAATGAGCCCACACTTCACTTAAAGTACCCAGATGATATATATTTTGAGCCTATGATGCCAAAAATGCAAAAAGTTGGAAAAATACCTCAACTGTAAATAATCGCGATTATTTACTTTTGTTGCAAATTTTTGTTTGGATTTTATGAAGTTGATCTTTTCATGTTTTTATGCATCTATGCATGTTCAAAAATTGACTTGAAGAAAACTGGACTCAATTTGTTAGCAATTCAGTCTCAAGGGCATTTCAGAGCGGAAATTGCAAAAAAAAAAAAAACTTTGGCACTGACTTCCCCTAACAGGAGCAATGCAAGCCGTGGAGAAGGACAAGAAAAGGGTATCCCAAAAAGAGAAGCTGCAAGAGATGCCACCCTACCAACTGGTCCCAAGTTTAATAAAGAATGCCATGGCAACATACTTGTCCAGAGAACAGCTTGATGAAAACAACACCACAGTTTTCACATGCAGGTTCAAGAGTGAAGAAGGACACCAAGTAGAGCTACAATTACTGTTGGGGTATAAAGCCCAATGTGGTCGCCCAGGTAAGTGGGCGGGCCTCCAGGTATGTACACATATTCTTTTGTAAAAACCTAATAAGAACTCACTATGCTCTACACATTACAATAGAGCGAGTTCACCATATCGTCGTGCTCTTCTTCTCGCACTCTCTCTCGCGTCGCACTTCCGCTCGTACTCCTTCAACTGGTATCAGAGCTCAGATCGAGGCTCGGGGCAGCACGGCAGGAGGCTAGAGTCACCAACTCAGATTGGAGTGAAATTCGACAGCCGAAGACACGGCCCCAAATCTCGTGGGTGAGCTCGAAGGGCTCGGTGTTGTCAGAATTTCATTCTGAGGTCATCTCGGCCACTGTTCGGCTTCGACAAAGGTCTACGCAGGCCATTTTTGACTACGTGGTCTCGACGAGTGCAGATCCGACTCTGCAAATTTGGGGTTTTCGGCCTACGACTGCAGGTGCTGAGGATATCGACACTCCCAGAGTGTTGATTTGTAGCTGTCTACACATCGAAGGACGGCTCACAGTTCTTGGAGGCGTGTCACATACGACACGGGTGTATCTACACATAGACTGTAGGCGACATCCACTAGTTCATCAGGTAGCTTGTGTTTGCTGCTTGATATTCCAGATTTCATCCTGACATTGCAGGTACTTCCACATGGGATGTATTGTCAGAGATGATGTATGTCTGTTGAGGGTTTGTTGGCTGTGAGTCACGCAGCAAACAACCGCCGCAACGGTTATAGCATACAGTGGGAAATTTGTGGATGTATGACTTTGTGGGAAGTCTATGTACTGTCAGATTTACTGCAGCCTTTGTTGAGGGTCGAGTGAGGTTTTATTGAGCTGGGGGATTCTCGAATGTTGAGATCCTTTCGGTGATACAGGTCTTGGAGCGATCCCTCGAGCACCCTTAGATAGGCAGCTAGGATGTATTGACTGTGAGTTAGACATTTGGGATTGCATCTTTGCTTTACTGCCGTTGAGGCATTGTCGTAGTCTATGCTTACAGGACAGTGACAGAACATTCAGAGACAGTACAGGTGCAGGACAGGTTTACCCACAGCTTACAGTGTCAGAGAGACAGTGTTTTTGAGCTGTTTTTTTGGTCTGTTTTTTAGTACACTAGAGCCATTTTACAAAGGAGACTCTGCCAAAATTTATGCAGAATCTGAAGCTTTCTTGGTTCATTTGATAGGTTGATATTGGTTCAGAGGTCAGTTTACAGGGGAAACTCTGCCGAAATTTTCCTAGGAAAGTAAACTACTGTGAAGTGTAGCTATGGCTGGATCACAGGACACTACTCTTTACAATATCAAGAAGCTGGATGGAACCAATTTCCCATTGTGGAAGAAGCAGATTTGGCACGTGTTGGTACAAAAGAAGCAGATAAAACCTATAAAGCTCAAAGGGATAAAACCGGAAGATATGGACGAAGATGAATGGAGCGAAATGGATGAATTGGCACTTTCTACCATTATGCTGACTTTGGCAGAAAGCGTTTACTTCAATGTAGCAGACGAGATGTCGGCTTATCAAGCATGGTTAAAGCTGAGTGATCTTTATGAGAAGCAGAGTGTAGCTTCACAGGTATATTGGCTTAAGAAGCTTGTTGACTTGAAGATGAAAGAAGGGACACCTATGTCCAATCATCTGAATGAATTCAACACAATCTATAGTCAGTTGTCAGCTCAAGGTGTCAAGTTTGATGAACCTGTTAGAGCTATGTTCTTGTTGATCACATTGCCGAAAAGTTGGGACACTTTTCGCACAGCTTTGAGTAATTCTGCACCTCCAGATGGTTTGAGCATAGCAGCTCTAGAAGGCAGTCTGCTTACTGAAGAAACCAATAGAAAGACAATGGACAAAGGCAAAGGAACAGCCTTAGTTGTCAGGGGAAGGACCAAAGAAAAGTACAAAGGTGGAAAGAGGAATCAGTCTTGTAGCAAGTCCCGCAGTGCTAAAGGCAAGAGTGACATAGAATGCTACCATTGTGGCAAGAAGGGTCACATGAAAAGAGACTGCAGAGAATGGAAAGCAGAAAAAGGCAAAGAGAAAGCTGAAGACCATGGTGAGAAGAACAAGTCCTGATTGAAGATTCAAGAAATAAATGTGACAAACATTGTTGTAGAGGATGACAGTCTAGTGTCAGGAGACATCTACTTCTTGAAGAATACAATGGACTCAGCTCTTCTTACAGCATCTGATGGAAATGAACTGAGTGACTGGATTATAGACTCAGGGGCATCACTTCATGTGTCTCCAAACAAGGAGTGTTTTACTTCTTATGTGACCACTAAAGATCATGTTCGGCTAGGCAATGGACAGACATGTGAGCTCTTAGGTGTTGGAGATGTTCAATTGAAGTTTCAGAATGGCTCTTCTTTCACGCTGAAGAATGTGAGACATGCTCGCGCAATTACAAAGAGCTTGATCATCACAGGTTTACTTGATTATTCTGGCTACGTCACCACTTTTGGACAGAACATGTGGAAGATATCCAAAGGTTCTATGACAGTAGCACATGGAGTAAAGTCTGGAGGACTTTACATGATTTATGTATCAAATGTCTCTAAAAATGTAATCAATGTAACCGAGCAGTCGAACGTTTCTTTGTGGCATAGCCGGTTAGGACATATGTCCAAGAAGGGAATGGAAATCTTGTCTCGTTCTGGTTATTTGCCTGGCTTTTCATTTAATGATTTTGAATTCTGTGAACATTGTCTGTATGGTAAGCAAACACAGCAGCCACATAAGCATAGAAGCAGTAGAAGAGATACACAATTGGCACTTGTTGATAGTGATTTGTGTGGACCTATGCCTAACCTATCTCTAGGGGGAGATTCTTACTTTATGACATTTATAGATGATTACTCGAGGAAAGTATGGGTTTACTTTCTCAAGCACAAGGATGAAGCGTTTAGTGTTTTCTAAACGTTTGTGACACTTGTGGAGAATCAGAGTGGCAAGAAGCTTAAATGCTTATGCACTGACAATGGTGGAGAGTATGTTTCAAAGGCCTTTCAGGACTTTTGTGAGTCAAAAGGTATAAAACGTGAACTAACTGCTCCTTACAATCCTCCTCAAAATGGTGTTGCTGAGAGGATGAATAGGACCATACAAGAGAAGGTCAGAAGTATGTTGTCTAATGCACAACTGCCAAATGGGTTTTGGGCTGAAGCTGTATCAACAGCTGTTCATCTTGTAAATAGATCTCCTAGCAAGGTTTTGCAGAAGGATTCAGTGCCAGAGATGGTATGGTCATGCAAAATGCCCTCATACAAGCATCTTAGAGTCTTTGGCTGTGAGGCATATACTCACGTTCCAAAGGAATTTAGGAACAAACTTGAGCCAAAGAGTAGAAAGTGCATCTTTCTAGGCTATGGTAATTCTGGTGAGATGGGGTACAGACTTTGGGATCCCGAATCTAGAAAGGTTGTCTGCAGCAATGATGTTCACTTTAATGAATCCAAATATCATTCTAAACCAGAGAGGGTTGAGGAGATTAGAAGAGTTGTCGTCCAAGAAGATGGACCTGCACGTGCAAGACAAAATGTCAGGGCTCAAGAGGAGCAAGGACAGGATAGAGTGGAACCACAGGTTGTGGCTGAGCCTGAACCACCTATTGTGCATAGATCTGGACGTATCACGCGACCTCCTGATAGGTTTGTTCCATCTATGAACTATGTCATGTTGACTGATTGCAATGAGCCTTCATGTTACAAGGAAGCAGTGCAAATGAAGGACTCCGGGAATTGGCAATTGGCCATGCAGTCAGAGATGACAGATCTGCATAAAAACAAGACATGGAAGCTAGTTAAATTACCACAGGGCAAAAAGGCTCTACCTTGTAAATGCGTTTATAGGTATAAGATCACCGCTCATGATAGTCAGCCAAAGTACAAAGCAAGGCTTGTTGCCAAGGGCTTTAAGCAAGAACAAGGCATTGACTTTGATGAAGTCTTCTCTCCGGTGGTCAAGATGACTACATTGAGATGCTTTCTTGCATTGGTTGCCATATTAGATTTTGTGTTGCACCAAATGGATGTCAAGACAGTGTTCTTGCATGGTGATTTAGATGTGGAAATTTACATGCAGCAGCCAAAAGGGTTTGTTGAGAAAGGCAACGAAGATTAGGTATGCCAGTTGTTAAAGAGTCTTTATGGCTTAAAACTATCACCGAGGGCATGGTACCATAAATTCCACAAGTTTATGCTTTCTCAAGGCTACAAACTAAGTAAGTTCGATCACTGTCTATATACAAAGAAGGCTAAGGATGGTAGTTGGCTGATCCTTATTTTGTATGTGGATGACATGTTGATTGCTGGCAAGCACTTGGAAGAAATTTCAGCTTTGAAGTCAAAGATGGCAAAATTGTTTGACATGAAAGACATGGGTGAGGCAAGTCATATACTTGGTATGCGCATTAAGAGAGACAGATCAAAGAAGTTGATTTGGTTATCTCAAACAAAGTATATTGACAAGGTTTTGCAACGTTTCAATATGGAGAAGGGAAAGGCATTGAGTGTTCCATTGCCACCATATCTGAAACTTAGCAAACAAGATTGTCCTGTGTCTGAGGAAGAACAGGCTGAAATGGATAAGATTCCATATGCGTCTGCAGTGGGTTGTTTGATGTATGCAATGATTGCTACTCGCCCAGACATTGCATTTGCAGTGGGAGTAGTAAGCCGATACATGTCAAACCCAGGCAAGAAACATTGGGAGGCAGTGAAAGGAATATTGAGATACCTGAAAGCTACAAAGAGTATGCGTATATGCTATGGGAGTCAGGAGCTAAGTGTAAAGGGTTTTACAGACTCAGATTATGTAGGTGACTTAGACAACCGAAGGTCTACGTCAGGGTATGTCTTTACATTGGCTGGTGGAGCAGTATCATGGCGTTCTAGATTACAAGATTGTATTACTCAGTCTACTACAGAGGCTGAATATGTTGCAGCATCAGAGGCATGCAAAGAATCAATTTGGCTTAATTGACTAGTAACAGATTTGGGAATCAAAGAAGAGATGCCTGTGTTATATTGTGATAGTCAAAGTGCTATACAATTGGCTCGCAATCCAGTTTATCACTCAAAGACAAAGCATGTGGATGTGAAGTATCATTTCATCAGGGAAATGCTCGAGGATAAGCAACTTCAGCTTGTCAAAGTTCACACCACAGAAAATCCTGCTGATCTACTTACAAAAGGACTTCCAGTACATCACTTTTCTACATCTCTTGTATATTAGCTTGTATAGTAGCTTCTCTCACACTTAAAGTACCACATTGGACTTTAAGTGGGAGGTTGTTGGGGTATAAAGCCCAATGTGGTCGCCCAGGTAAGTGGGCGGGCCGCCAGGTATGTACACATATTATTTTGTAAAAACCTAATAAGAACTCACTATGCTCTACACATTACAGTAGAGCGAGTTCACCATATCGTCGTGCTCTTCTTCTCGCACTCTCTCTCGCGTCGCACTTCCGCTCGTACTCCTTCAATTACTACCAAAAGAGATCTATGATGTCGCAGCAAAGCCAAATACGAAGGAGGCCAACAGAAGACTCGGCCTCAAAGAATTCTACGACTAGGAACCATGTGGCGTAGATTTCCATAAAGCTAATGAGTTGTTGTCTACAAATAAAGAGGATGGATCAGCCCAAATCACCGACCAACAAGGGCAGAAAGTAGAAGTGGTCATAATAAAGGAAACCGTGACCGAGGCACTGAAGTGATCGACAGAAGGGATGACAATGAGGGCCCGAGACAGGAAGACAACATGCACCTTCACCAAGGAGAGTGCCTGCTGCAACCTTTGCCGACCTCATCCAAAAGCAAGTGGAAGAACCAGCACAGTTGTATCATCAGCACTTCCATTTTCTAGCAAAGAGACCGCCAAGGTACACAACACCTATTCATGCAGTTGAGACTACATTTACCCAAGTGTTGAAGTCGACAACCAGGCAACCGATTGACCACGCTCAATATGTGCTATCAACACTAAAGGGCACCAAGAAAGAAGGTAAAATCATGTATCTGGGCGCTCCTGAGGTATTGACAAGAATAGCATACCATGCTATTGACATGGTAGACAATTTGCCGCTTGCCCCAGATCAGAACACATGGATTGTGTCTGTCCAGCCATCTCACAGAACCACACGATTGTCAAAGAGAGTTTACAAGTCAGATGAAGAATCTATTAAAATCTCCCACGAAGCTCATAGCAGTGAGAGCTCAGACAATGAAGAGAGGAGAGCCAAAATAGAAGAGATGAAGAAAAAATCAGTGGCTGCACACCAAGGGGAACCTCAGTAGAAGAAGGAGAGGTTTGAAAGAGAGAAACACACTTACGGAGGAAGCTGCCAAGCTGGAGGTGAGGACCCGGCAAGGTGGGTGCCAAGAGATATAAGAGGACCTCGAACCAAGAATCCTACCAGGAGAGAACCAAAAGATCCCAAGGATTCTCTTGAGCGCATGTACATGGAAGCAGAAGCCTTAAGCTAAAAGAAGCTCAAGAAGCTGAAAGAAAAGCAAAGGAAGACGCGATGGAGCAGCAGAGATAAGCTGAAGCGGCCCAACAAAGTGAATCCTAGCACGAACAGGGTGAGATGTCTCCCATACCATCATCATCATATAAGGAACAAGAAGACCAACCGATGGTAAGCCCTCCACCTTCACCAACCGTTAGATCCACTGAGGGCGAGGAAGCCAAAGAAAAAGAGCCTGAACTAGAGGAGGCAGCAAATTTTGAGCAACCAAGGAAAACTAAACAAAGAGAGGCCACCCCTTCTACAACCACCCAATAGGAAACGACCGAAGCATCGATGAAGCCTCAAGAAGACAAAGTAGATGAGGCAACCGCACAGCCTCAAGGAGAGGTAGAACCCCCGCCACAACCACAAGCCACTGCAGAACCATCCAAGGAGCCACACACAAAGACTGTTGAAACATTTGGGCAGCCTACAGAGCATGAAGAATGGCACACAAATGATGAAGCCATTCTACAAGTAAACGAATATGCCAAGCAGATGCAGGTAATGACCGAGAAAATGTGAACAACAGCACTTAGCCACAGTGCTAAAGCTAGAGAGTTGGAGATGGTCATCGATGCTCTATAAGGAGACTTAGATTAAAGAATGAATGTCATCTCAGATCTGCAGAGAAATATCCAAAAGCTAAGAGCTGAAGTTGAACAACACCAGCTAGCCAAAGAGAAGCAACAAAAAGAAATGGAGGAGCTCGTCAAACTTCTCAACAAAGTTAACAGATGCCTGCAAGATCAAAGACCAACAGCTGACAGAGGTAACAAATAAAATCTCAACCACAACTCTTTCATTACAAAAGATCCAAGTGCATCTCAACGTAGAAAACGCATTTGTGCGGTATTCAGAGCAAAGGATCAATGATCAGACAGCTTTCTTGAGATAGATAAGGGAAACTCCCACAGTTGCCTCGATCAAAGGTACAGACAAAGTATATAAGGCATTGGAAAAGAAGAATAAAGATCTTGAGCTAGAGCTAAAGCTAGAGCAGTCACAACAAAGAGACCTGGCACTGATGCGGGTACAACAAGAAGAACAGCTGTTCAAGGAGATGACAGAGCTCAAGCAAATCAATCAGATGTTGCAAGAGGGACAGTCAGATACACAAGAAGAATTTGGTACCTCAGAGCAACCAAATATTGAAATTCCCTCAATCTCTTTCGCTGAGATGGAAACACAATCGGTATAAGGTCTAGGAGGAGAGGAAGATTTCCACGTACCACTAACAGATGATGAGCAGATGCCCATGGTCCAATTGTCTAAAGCTGAAGAAGATGTACTTAAGGAACAGGTTGCTCACAAGATAGATGAACATTGGAAAGCAACGATGGACTGGGAGTTGAGAGTTCTCCATTCAGTCAACGTCACTCAACTCACTCCCAACCAAATCAATGCACAATGGCATCAAAAATCATTGCCATATCCCTTGATCAAGGTAGAGCTTTTACAGGTCAAAGAAAGACTATATAAAGACATGCAGGCAGAAGGCGCAGAGGAAGTCCACCCAAGTGGAGAAAGAGCCGGCTGAACAAGAATCCATGATATTTGATTCTGTTCACAAGAGCACCTGCATCCCTTCAGAAAGACCCAACCTTTTGTCCTGTACCACGGGTAAGGACATGGCAAGCACATTGAGCACTGAATAAGAAGCGGCCTACATGGCTCAACTATCCAAGATTGCCAACTCCAGAGAGCAGGGAACACCGACAGAGGAATACATGGTGAAAACCCTAACGGGTGCCATGAAATTCTTCAAATGTCTCGCTGATCTCTCATGTGCCATGCATGCTCTACAAAATTTGCCGAATGCTGCTCACATGCATTGAAGCTTTTCACGAGCCAGAGTAAGCAGGAGCACCGTGGATGTCATTCCTTGAGGACAATAAGGGTCCTTGCTACGACCTAAGTGGCCAGCCTTTTGAAGAAGTTCTTTACGGCTTCTACGCCCGATGCATGTTCTTTCCTTCTAGCAATATGTTGGCGTTTGAGGAAATATTTTATACAGGGTTCTTGACTTGGTGAACGAAGATATTTGGGCCAGTGATAAGCAACCTAACCTCCAGATTTGTTGGCTACTCAGCCATTGAGCTCAAAAACAGAGTCATCATGCAGTTCTTGCAGGTTCTAGACAAAGAAAGAAAGATCAGATATGAGAAAGCCTTATGTACACTGAAAGACCGCTTCGCCAACCGCCAACCCGAAGATTACTTCAGCCCATAAAGCTGTGTCAAGGGACAACATAGGCGAGGAGGGGGGGGGGGGGGGGGGGGATGTTAGCAGCAAGCTAACTTGGATACCATTTTTCGGAGCTCTCATTGTAAAAACATTAATTATTTTGATGAATCGAGAATATTGTAAGTCCTACTTTCCAAATAAACTTTGTAATTGATGAGCCGGGGCTACAAGCTTCCAGATTGTATCAACCTGTCTTTAGTTAGAGCTCCCAGATTATTAGTTTTAACCACCAAAAACCTTGGCTAAGGTATAAAGCCAATTTTTGTAAGTTTTTTAGAAGTTTTTGGATAATAGAAACACATCATAAGCTAACGGCACTCACTTCTCTCCTCCTTGTGCTTCCTACTCCCTCCCCGGTTGTCACATTGCAGTTGTGTCTGTTGCGTTGCAACCGCAGGTAAGCTCTACACATTGACGTAAGCATTTTAGGTATTTTGTAGCTTTTGGCATCACCGACCCGCAGCCTGATTTTAGCATAAGTAGGAATTTACACTTCAAAATAAAAAAACTAAGTATATGCGGGGCATTGGGGTATCATTGCTAAGCATTTAGATGCATTCTGGGTTAGAAACGACTAGGTCAAAAACTCACTATTGTTAATAATCGTGATTTTTGCACTTGACCTAAAGTGAGATTTGAGACGATAAGTATGTATGCTTAGGTCTTATAAACATGTCCTAGAAGTCTCGTGACGTTTGAATGTCGTTTGATGTTGTAACGGATGTGATTTGTTTGCCGATGAGAGATTAGCTTTTGATGATTTCAGTCATTTGAGTGTAGCTTGAGTTAGATGCGAGTTGTTTGTTGTTTTCCAAGAGATTGACAACCTCTTGTAGCCTCTATGCACTAGTCGAGTCAGCTTCGTCCTATGGATTGACAATTATATTCGTGGTTCTTGCTACGTCTGCAATAAGATAGGAGTGCGGTTAGACACCCATCCCACACACGCAATGCAAGTCCACTGTGATAAGAAATTTTTGACGTCGCTATCAGGGAGGTGTTGTGCGCTTAGCTTGCACGCAACTGTTTATTGTTCTTTTTGCAATTTTTTTATTTGATGCTTTCTGCAGATGTGTTGTTTGGCTAAGGAAAGGTTGGGGTTGGGGTTAGATCTATTGTTTTTGCATCACAATTTTGCTTTTTTTTGAAATTTTCTTTGTTTTACAGTAATTTTTGTACTGTCTGTATTTCCCAGCATTTTTTAGAATGTAAAATCTTCTTTATCTGTAATTTACTGCATGGGCTACAATTATTTGTATAAAATCTTTAGCGTTATTTTTCAATTCTCTGAATTCTAGCAAAAAACAATATGAAAAAAAAAAAAAAAAAAACAAAAAAGCAATCCAAAAACAAAAATAAAATTTAAAAAACCGTGCATTAAAAGAAGGATCGGGATTGGGATCTAGATCATTACCCAAGCCTTGGTCCTTAGTCTTATGATATAGTATAGACTCAATACTATATATAAAGTCTACTTCCCCAAGAGAAATGAGGCCATGTAGAATAAGTTCTCCTCCCTCCCCTTCACACTTGCATCCTTCGACTTCTTTGAGCCTTGTGCCCAACTAGTAAAAGACTATTTCAAGGATTTTGAGGGTGTAAAGTAACCAAATCTAGGGTTGTAAAGCACGTCACATCCCTCTAACCGAGATGCTCATTTTGAGCTATCACATGCTCTATTACATGGTTTGGTAAACAAAAAGACCAAACAAATCAAAAATTTGAAAGTAAAACTGGGTTGCAAAACACCCAAAAAACTAGGTGAGCGGCCTTCACGGGCACTTACCAACACTTGTAGGGTGTCAAGGTCACATGCACCTACGCTCTGATCGGGTGCTAGAGCATGAGAATATAGAGAGTGCCTCTGCTTACATGGACATGCGTTATCCCTCCACATTAGGCTCTAGACAGTGGGAACCCAGTGCAATACTACTCAAGACCCCCACCTAGCAGCTAGTGACTCTTCCTCTGACTCAGATGTGATGGAGCAACATCGTACCCAGCTGGGGACCCAAGGATCACCCATATTCCTAACCCGATACCAACCCCCATTCCACATGCAGTCCCAAGAGCACTTGTCCCCACTATACCTGCTCAATTGGATGACTTAGAAACATTTTCTCAAGCTATCGATCGATCTATTGTTGAAAATATTTGTAACCTTGACTGATAGAGAGCCTAGAAGTAAGCCACTATAAGTGGCCAAGATCACACAAAAACAAAGTGGGGACGGGGATTCTAGAAAGCATATCAAAGTATCTGAACAAATATGCAATTCTGTAGGAGAACACAACGAACTACATAAGAGCAATGCTTTAAGCCTGACTTTGGCTGGGAAGGCTGGGGATTAGTGTAGGACCCTAAGGATGGAAGAGAAAACAATTTACCCTACTCTTAGGAGACTGTTCTTGAAAGAGTACATACAAGAGGGAGTTCTTTGGGGTGTAGCATCTCAGCTCCAAAAAGACCAACGAGGTCTGTGAGAGACTTTACTAGCCGCTTGAAGCATTTGAATTCTCATTGTAATCCAAATGAGCACTTCAATAATATCCAATTGCTCGATATATTATTTAGGGGACTACGACATGAGGATATCTACAATGGCTTAGTCATTAGAGGTATCACCACTTGGGAGGCAGTCACCACCAATGCAATCCAATTGGAGGACAATTTAATGATTCAAGGAGAAAGAGTGTCTGTTGAGCCTAAATCTACTAGCTTGCAAGCATCGGGGCATGAGCCAATGACCATAAAGCCTATTGTTAAAGAGCCAAAGATATCTAAGATGAATTTAGCAGATCTCACCAAGGCCATTCAAGAAAGTCTTAGAGATAATTGTGCCTCACAAAAAAATCATATGTATCCATGAAGGGAACAACAATGGTGCTTAGTTTGCTTTGATCCACATAGCACTAGTGAATGCCCTACATTTAGAGTAAAATTCAATGGGAACTACAATGCATATGGAAGGTATGGTCACCAAGCTAAGGATTGTATAATGTTCAAACGTGTGATGGCAAATAGACCACCCTTGGCTTGGACGGATTCACTTCAGGTTTGTACATTGATGTCTGCCCCACCTGTTGAACAACTATCACAACACATGGTTCATAGAGCCCAAAATGTTGCTCAGCTACACCACTACCACCTCCAGTGCTTGGACCACAACCCACAAATCCAAGAGTCACCCCTGCGAATCATATGGGTTGTGAGCCATCTAGTGCTTGTTTGGAAGGCTATGAGGAAGATATAGACCCTACTATTGCCTATGGGATGGATTCATTTGAAGAGTGTCCACAATAACACATGGAGGACTACTGGGGACAAGTCAAACATGTGTAACAAGTAGCTACTCTTGCAGTAAGAGACCAAAATATCAATCTCGCTGCCAAGATACCACCTCTTCAATGCTACAATTGCGGGGGCCCGTATCATGTAGTTGAGTGTCCTATTAGACTACAAAAGAATTCCACACTAGTGCATACCAATCAAGGGAGCACATCTACAATGCCAATACTCATGTGTAATCAATGTGGCATAGATCGTTTAACGATGAGTGGAATCCTTGATGGGGACACTAGGGTTAGCATTGTAACTAAAAACTGTTGTGAATCTATGTGGAGACCTCACCTTGGGACTACAAACATTGTAGTAAAGATGGTCAATGGGACCATCGTTAAACCTATTGGGATGTTAGAAGATCTCAAGATCAAGGTTCTTCGACACAAGGTAAGGCACACCTTCATTGTTAAGGATTTTTCCAAGCACACTATGTCATCTAAGATGATATTTGGACGTCCTTTCATGAAGGAAGAAAAAATTGTGCATGATTAGTCTAAAAACCATGTTTACGTACAATTCCAAGACTATGTCATTCGAGTTGACCTTGAGACTGGTCGAGCACATCCTCTACGAAACAGATTTATAATTGATCATCAATCTGACACCACAATTTACTCGGCCCCATTGTAGTATTGTTACACGTGTAAAAATGACAATGATGTTGGAGAAGATTCCCCTTATATGGATGTTTTACTTGGAATGGCTGAGTCTGACAACATGGACTGGGTCCACCTAGCAACAACCATAGACACTTGGGGAACTAGAGGGATGACTTTGGTAACACCAGAGGGGGACGAAGTGCCACAACTTGTACCTTTAAATATAATAGGAGCAATGCATATAGCTTCTAATGACCTACCAGATGAAGGCTTGACTAGCATTGGAACCAGTAGCGTCTCAGAAAACTATAGACCACACGATTTAGAGTCGGAATTATCAATTGAAATTGACTCTAAGGACAAATAATCTGAGTTAAATCTTGGTGTACATGTGCGGACAAACCATTCAAGGCCCAATGGTATTTTAGATGACAATATATCTTGGAGAGGAGAAGACACAAGTAGCGATTCATCTAGCGACTCTGCACTAGAGATCGGCCATAATAAAAAATCAGACAAGAGGAGTAAGCAATATAAGAGACGGTGATATCGAGCCAATGTACGTGCTAGGATAAATGAAAATAAATCTACCGCAGAATGTCTCAGTTATATGGGGGCATCTAATGCTCATCGGAAGTTGGTAGATAAATGGGGTGAATATTTTTAAAGCATCATGTGGTGCCGCCCACAACCCATTGACATTGCACAGTTAGGACCACAGAGAATCCAAAGTTGAGTTGTACTATAAGGAGACATCAAAATCAAGAGTTATCTCAACCATTAAGGGAAGTGGAAGAAAAATCACAGTCCACAACAGAGCAAGATCCCACAGAATTACACCCTTCACCTAATCATTTCAAATCGTACACCATGGAGGAGCGTAAGGTTGTGTATACAAAGGCCCAAAGAACACCTACTAATGGAAGTAATGGAGTCTATGATGGTCCGGTGATAGTTAAAGAAATAGAGTTAGCGGACCCATGTGAGGACTTCAAACCTCTTTTCACTTCCCAAGACCTGACAGAGACTGAGGAATATGTACTTAAGGATCTACTCAAGGAATTCAAGGATATATTTGCTTGGATATACTATAATATGAAGGGAGTTCCACCTTTCATAGTGCAACATACAATTCCAATGATTAGTGCTGCTAAACCAGTTCAACAAAGAACCTACCCAATAATCCTAAGTATGCAAAGATTTTTTTGGAAAAACTCAAAAAGCTTATCAAATATGGATTCATATATCCTATTGAGCACTCAGAATGGGTGTCTCCAATAGCTTTTATGCCAAAAAAGAATGGGAAACTCAGAGTGTGTGTGGATCTCAAGAGGGTTAATACTACCACTAGAAGGGACCATTACCCCTTGCCATAGTCGGAACATGTGCTCAAGAGAGTCACAAGAAAGGAATCTTTTGGCTTTTTGGATGGATACTCTGCTTACAATCAAACCACAATTGCGCTAGACGACCAAGATAAAACCGCTTTAATAACTGAATTTGGAGTGTTCGCATTTTGTGTTATGGCTTTTGGCTTAACTAATGCCCTGGCTACATTCCAAAGATTAATATATACTATTTTTAGGAAATAATTAAGGGAGTTTTGTAAAGCTTTTTTAATTGACCTTTGTGTTTATTCTTCGGGAAAGAACATCTATCATGTTTACGAAAAGTGTTTGAAAGGTGCAGATTGTATCGCATCTCATTGAATCCTTTCAAATGCCAATTTTGGGTTAAGCATGGAGCCATTTTACGGCATATTGTGTCCAAGAATGGGATTTCCACATATGAAGGAAAATTAAAGCCATTGCTAATTTACCACACCTACAAACTATAAAGGAGTCCAAAGATTCATGGGGCATGTTGGTTATTATCGATGGTTTATTTTAAACTTGTTGAGATAGCTCCTCCATTGTACAATCTTCTTATCGAGTTTCACTCGATCGAGGATTGTGACCATGCCTATGAATTATTAAAAAGGGCCCTGACAAGTGCTCCAATCCTGCGAATGCCCGATTGGAATGTAATTTTCCATGTGCATATTGATGCGTCAAACTTTGCTATTGGGTGTGTTTTAGCTCAAGCAGGAGAACATAAATTGGACTACTCCATTAGCTTTGCAAGTCACCAACTAAATGATGATGAGAGGAACTACACCACTACAAAGCGAGAAGGTTTAGCTATGATTTATGCAGTAAAGAAATTTTTTCTATTACCTCCTTGCCAACAAGTTTTTTTTTTATGTGGATCATCAAGCGTTGTTGTATCTAGTAAACAAACGATGATCCACAAGAAGAATTACACGATGGTTATCAATACTTCTTGAGTTTGATTTTACCATCGTGGTGAGACCCGATAAAAGACATGTCATGGCTGATCATTTGTCTTGTATACCCAATGGTGAACCCCCATTGGAATCAATAGTAAATTGCCCAATACTTTCCTCTTCCTAATCGAGACCATGTCTGAATGGAGTGAGAAGATTGTAAACTTTTTAGTTAATGATTTTTCACCCAAGGAGTTTTGTAAGGATATAGCTTGAAAGATACTAAAGGAATGTGAACCTTATTCTCTAATTGTAGATACTCTCTACATGCTAGCGAATGACAATATTCTTAGATGATCACTTATAAATGAAGTGATAAAGGAACTAACAACAAGATTCATGATATCCCATTATAAGCCAGCACCTTATTATCCACAAGCAAATGGCCAAGCTGAGAGTACTAACAAGACTTTGATTTCTATCTTGACCAAGACGGTAGAGTATCATCGCACAGATTGGGATTGAAGCTAGCATCAGCTCTATGGGCTTATCGTACTACATATAAAGTGGCTATTAATTGTACACCATTCAATATGGTATATGGCTAAGAAGTAGTTATGCCATGGGAGTTTTTCATTCCTAGTCTTCAAGTAGCTTCACATGAAGGTTGGGATGGTAACCCTTTAGTTGAGCATTTATATAACCTTGAGCGGTTAGATGAAGAGAGGCAATTGGATGTGCAAAATGCACTTGTGGAGAAGGATAGGCGAAAGAAATGGTTTGATCGTCATTTAAAGAACAAGGATATCAATGTTGGGGATAAATTTCTTATATATGGAGTGCGTAACAAGAAGAAAAAGTTGAAATATGCTGGAAAAGAACCATATAGAGTATGCAAAATCACCCCACAAGGTACCATTCGTGTGGAAACTCTTGATGGAAACCCATTGGCTTCCTCAATGGAAGTAAATTTAAAAGATTCTATGATCCTTTAGGCCAAGAGCAGCTACATGCCATTCATCAAAAGAAGACAACCAAGGCACAAGCATAATTGAAAAAGATACAAGCTCAAGCCGAGGCTCATGTGAGCGACAACAAACGTACTAGGCACCAATGAGGGGCCAAAATGGGAGTTACACATGCTTTTCAAGTTTATTCAAAGGACAATTTGGGACCCACCTCTATGCTACCCCATTGAGTTAAATAGCACCTATAAGAAAGTTCTATATAATGCTTTATTGGACACAGGAGCTAAACATAATCTGTTATCCTATCGAGTGTGGTGTCAGTTAGGAAATTCTTCTTTATCCAAGAGTACCGTTCAAGTCAAGGGTATTAACAAGAAGAAAACTAATTTCCTTTGAATCTTGCACACTCCTGTTAGTTATGACAACAAGGCCGTGGCTCAAAGCTTTTTGGTCATGCCTACGGGTGCTATGGAGGGCAACATAACCCTGAGAAGTAAGTGGATGTTTGCAACCAAGTGTACTATCGATTGGGAAATTGGAAGTATCAAAACACAGAAATAACCTCTCAGTCCTACCAATCAAGCGACAATCCCCAAGTTATTGCCACCTAAGGAAACACAGAATAGAACATTGCAAATTCAAGAGGTTGAAACATCTGTCCTTATAGCACAACCCTCTAGAGCTTTGACTTCTGTGGCTGAAACAAAGAATGAGGCACCCAAGACTCAATGTGATTTTTCAAGGGAAACATACAAATGGGTCCCTAAAGCTTCATTAACAACCACTTTTGATGCTCAATCTGGTTCAAAACAGAAGCCTTGTAAGAGATGCCCCACTCAACACATTTAGTAGAGAGAGAGAGAGAGAGAGAGAGAGAGAGAGAGAGAGAGAGAGAGAGAGAGAGAGAGAGAGAGAGAGAGAGAGAGAGAGAGAGAGAGAGAGAGCATACTAACTATCGGCCAATGGGTGCCCAAGAGTGGTTGGGACAACTCACATAAGGGCTTGTAGCCCTAACTCTTATCTCATTCTTGAAGGTATGGTTTGCTTGCTGTCTTTCTCTGCAACGTAGACTCCTATTGTGTGTAAGTATTTGAGAGTGTGTGCGTGCGAGTGAGGGTGAGCAAGCGACCTTGCGGAAATGGCAAGGTGGTTGAGCAGCAGTGATGGCAGGGTCCCTCTTCACGACGATGAAAGATTCTTGCAAAAATTGAAAAACAGAGGTGAGTGACCCACCGTTGCATTCCTGAGCTTCCCTGCACATAGGTTGCGTATTTGTAGCCTTAGTGGCTCACACATAGTGCACAGTAAGTCCCCTGTGATATGACAAAGGTGTTGAAGGAAGCTAATGAGGTTTGTGAGTATGAAGGAAGAAAAGGTGATACAACTAGATACGTCATGGAGCATGAGGTCAAAGTGCAATGTTAACCCTCATGGACACCCTATCACCTTCGACGGACGCCTTTATTATTTATTTGATGGAGTCATGGACCGTGCTTGTCGGTCCAATAGGTGTGTAGGTGATCACCGATGAGAGATGCACCACTTATCTTATTTTTATAGTAGTTTTGCAACAACCGGCCACAGTGGGCACCCATGTGTGAATGGGTCAAACTCTTATAAAAGGTCCATTTGACCTAAAAATCCTCATTCTTTGAGGTGGAAGCTAAGAAGTTCTCTTGCTCCATCTCTATCTCCTTCTCCTTTGTGTGCTCACGTGTGTGTGTGTGTGTGTGTGTGTATGCTTGAGAGAGAGAGAGAGAGAGAGAGAGAGAGAGAGAGAGAGAGAGAGAGAGAGAGAGAGAGAGAGAGAGAGAGAGAGAGAGCATTGCGGTGGCATCGGCGATGGTGAGGCGGTTGAGCGTGGCATTGGCAGCGGCTCGTTCCTCTTCGCAGCACACGATCCTTTCACGACGGAAGCATTGAGAAGTGAGTGACACACCATTGTTTCTTTGAGCTTGTTAGGACTGTCTAGTTGTGTGCTTGCAGTCTTTCGAGTCTCGCACATAGTGCACACGCAAGTTTCCAGCATTCAACACGTGCAGCAAAGCACACATTTTTGGTGCCACTGCCAGGGGCTGCCTTATACTAAGCTTGAGAAGCACTCAGTGCTACCTCTAGAAGCCTTTCTTACATTTGTTTTTAGATTTTGACTGAGTTTGTGTAGATCTGCTAAGTGGCTGTAATGTGCAGGTTTAGCAAGTTTGTTAGAATCTGCTAGTGTTGAAATGTGTAGGTTTTTTGATAGATTTGCTAAGATCTATAATGTGTATGTGTTAGTAGATCTGTTAGTTAGTGTAGACAGTGAGCTGTAGAGTAGACAGTGAGAAGGTTGACTGTATTGTGAGTGTGCAGTGTACTATGTTAGACAGTGTGTGAGCAGAGGTAATAAATAAATAAATAAATAAATAAATAAAAATGCTCAAAATATCTGAGACCAAAAAGAAAATTAAAAAATCTCATTTTAAAAAGAAGGGATCGGGATCTTCTCCCAGGACCAGGCCTAGGACCAGGACTAGGACTAGGACCAAGCCCCAGACCGAGACCAAGACCAGGAACAAGACCAGGACTCGGAACAGGAGCAAGCCCAGGACTAGGACTAGGACCTCAAGTGAAGGAAGGGTATGTGGGACAAGTTCCTCAAGTCCTCCACCATCCCCTTCACACTCACCCTTTGGACTTACTATTTCTAGCCCTCTTTCCACCTAGGACGACTACTTTTAGGACTTTGAGGGCTTTACGTAACCGAATTGGGGGCTGTAAAGCACAACACATCCCTCCATCCAAGATGCTCATTTTGAGCTATCACACATCATATTTTGTGGCTTGGTTAGAAAAAAGGACCAAAAATAACAAAAAAATTGGGTTGGAAACGCCTAAAAGACTAGGTGAGCGGTCTTCACGGGCACTCAGCAATGCTTCTAGAGTGTTGAGGTCACATGCACCTACACTCTGGTTGTGTGCTAGAGGACAATCACATAGAGAGTGTCTCTGTTTACACGGGCACTCATTATTCCTCCACCTCAGGCTCTAGGCCCTTAGCAGGAACCTAAGGTAGTACCACTCAGGATCCACATATTGTGTCTAGTGATTATTCCTTTGACTACGACGTCATGAAAGGTTATCCGATGCCTTATCTCGACAGTTCAAGCCAAGACATGCATGCCATGGGCCCATGGTCCAGATCGAGCGTGCTTAGCTGCTTGAAGAATACTTACAATAGAGTCACTCGCTCTGAACATGGAGCTAGCGATGTGAATGAAGGGGCAGGGAAGTAAATTTTCCATTCATGACCAACATAGACCGCATGCTCTCGGAGAGTGTGCATGTGGATACTCCATTCACTGCACCCCTTGACTCTTTAGAGCTATTCCCCTCCGAGGATATATTACTTGATGGTAGAAGCCTTGCCGAAGTGCAAGAGGTTGAGCGATGTATCATTGCGGCTAGGGAAAAGGAAATCAAGATCCTACACAAGGTAGAGAAATGGAGAGAGTTAACAGCGAAAGCCCCTATGTCAACATCCATGCTAGGCGAGCAATTGAGTGCTCCTAAATTAGCAACCACTAAGGGCCAACCCATAGAGAGCCACATTGCATCTAGTTCAAAGGACACCCCTAGCACCTCAATCTTAGATGGAGCATTTCTAAATGAGAGCTGGGAGTATGAACTACAAACAAAAACTCTAACCGACTTATACACAGGTCACACTATCACGTGGGTTGGTTAGATGTCCTACAATCCACAACAGGTGCTACTAGCATAGAGGATCAACAACAAAGAGTTTGTGATGTCATCCATAGGTTTATTGATCTGGAGAGGTAGAACAAGGGGATCCACATGCCTTCAATGGGTCTCATGAGACTCTTGGATACAGGGAAGGCTAAGCAACCAACCTTATCGCAAATGGAGACTTCCTCGATAAGTCTGATGGATCCTCCATATGTTGTTTCTCCAGGGGTCTCTGTACAATCTGAGCCCACAAGTGATAGCTTTACCTTTCCAAGTTTAGCTCATCTCTCTCTTGATGACACCATAGCTACCATGCATACCCCAGTGTTGGGCATGACAAAAAACATGCCATGGACCTCATTTGTTAGTAAAGCACCACTACATGGTAGCCCAATGCCTACAAGGGTATCTACAAGTGTGTTCAATCATATGCATCTATGGACCCTTGTGCTCATGTAGTTTATACCCCTCCCATTGTTTCCACAACTTATGCTCCACAACAACAACGTGCAAGCTCTTATTTCAGTGGGACCATACCGGTGTCAGGAGTTTTTTGGAGCAAGGGATTGCGCATATGTACATACCCATGCATGGTGCATCAAATAAAGTATTGCCCATTTTCCTTAGCCAGGTGGTTACGTGGGGCCCACATGTGTACAGGTAGGACACCATGTACATAGTGCATCGATTTTCATTGTTACTAGTACCATTGTGTTTTTCTACAATAAGGAGGAGTTGGTAGCGCGTAAAACTTCTCGAGGAAGCTATCCGCGGGCCGACGACGTGAGGTCAGCAGGTGCGTCAGATGGCATCTAGTGGCGTCAGGAGGGCGAACGAGGTCAATATTTGCACGCAGATGAGGACGGACACAACGTGGGTGTTTGCTTGTGAGAATTATGCAGAAAGGTCATCATGAGGACCTTTTTTTGGGGCCACTTCACGTGGTGGCGAGATGCATTATTGGAAAAAAGCTGAGTGCCAGGTGTGCGAATGATGCAAAAAGGTGACAACTATGCACTGCGAGGTCAGTTTTTGGCCTGTTCGGGGTCCGTTTGAGGTCATCTAAAAGGCCAAGGGTGCCCAACTAATAAAGCTAAGTGTGGGAACTGAAAAAACAGAGAGAAGACCAGAAAAAACGTGGAGAAGAGAGGAGGAACAGCCGCAGGTGTGTTTTTGCCCATTTTGGAGCCTGTTTTGGCCGTAAACTGCTCATCCGAGGTCGGATTTGAGCACTTTGACATTGTAGACTGGGGTTTTGGGCCGTTCCGGACGCGATGGCGCTGTCCATTTTGCCAAATTCCTCACTCTTTTTCTGCTGTTTTTCTGTGTAATCTTCTCCGGTGAGTGAAGCTTCTTCTCCAATTTGTGATTGTATCTGGTATCTTTTACCCATATTGTGTGAGCTGTTTGCCCCATTGGTGTTGGCCCAAGCTCATTTGTATCTAAACATCAGAAGTTCTCCTCTTTTGAGCTGAGTTTTTGTGTGTGTGTGTGTGTCTCTGTGTGGAGTGGGCAAGTGGATAGTCTCTCTCCTCTCACTCCAGAGGTGTGTTCCCTGTCTCGGCCAGGTGTGTTGTGTAAGCCGAGTGGTGCCCCCTAGTGTGTGTGTGTATATTCCCAAGAGTGTGTGTCGGGTCGTTATAGAGGCGCTGTGTGTGTTTTCATCCCGCTCACATTCTTTTGGTGCCCCCACTGAGGATCTTCTTCGAGTACCTTCTGCTTCGAGCTTCGAGCTTCGAGCTTCGGGATTACGGATTACAGGTTATAGGTTACAGGTTACAGGAACAGGGACAGGTACAGGTGATTCACACAGGTACAGGTAGCTGGAGTACAGTGATATACTAGCAGTGATGTCACTTGCAGTTGTTGTGGGAATGCATCACTTGGCGCCTATTTGAGCGCATTGTCTGCTGGATTGTACGTTACTTGTGGAAACTGCCATTGTACGCCTTTGTGGAGCCATATATGGTTTTATTTGGCAGTCCCAGCCATTTCTGAGACTTGGTCTGGAAGATAGTCATTTCTGAGACTTGACTATACGCGATTTGCATTAGCTTTCGTGTGAGGGTCGATAGCGTGAGGTTTTTATTGAGCTGGGGGATTCTCAAATGTGGAGATCCTTTCGGTGATACAGGTAGCTGGAGCACCCTTTTCGTGACCTCGCCATAGGCTATGTACTAGTGAGTCCTACTTGATGCTCGGGTTCTATTGTTGACAGTTTATGCATACATAGACAGTCTATATTTTGGGTTCCTACTGCTCTACTTCTGGGGAAACTCTGTCGAAATTTTCCCAAGTTATGATGGCTGGTTTTTTGGTATTTTGAGCCATTTATGCTGTTATGCTGCTGAAATTTTGGCAAAATCAGAGGTTGAGTCAGGTGTGCCTTCTTGGGAGCTTCATGGTTGGCTTTAATGGATGATCAAAATGGCCCTCAGTTCACTCCTTTTCATTTAACGCAAAGAATTCAGATTAATGTTCATGTGTCCAGGAAGATCTTTTTCCAGCAGCGCATAGTCTTTATGTTTGGGCCAAGAAGATTGAGAGAGATCCTGGAATGTCCTTTGCCTGTTGTCATTCCGATGATCAACTATGAAAACTCATTTGATGTGCATGTGTTTGTTCTCATCTAAAGCTGAGCTCCATTGAAGTTTCTGGGGATTGGGTAGTGAAAAGTTTTGGGTTCTTGCACGTGTGTTTGAAGGGGTTCTCTAGCCATGGCTTTCTCTTATCCCGAGTTTCATGGAAGAAGTGATGAAGATGTGGAAGAATTTTTGGAAAAGATGGAGGTTGCCTGCATTAGCAACCAGATTCATGACCCTACGCAAATGTTACGACTTCTCCAAATTTGTTTGAAGAGTGATGCACGAGCTTGGTCCAAAGCATTTGAAGAGGAGTTGTGTATGGCTGATCCACCTATAAGATTGAGTTGGGACAATCTAAGGCATGGATTGGAAGTGGAGTTTGTGAAGATAGAAGACCCTGACAAAGTGTGGCAAGAAGTACAGGCTTTGGTGCAAAAGGAAGGTGAGCCAGTAGATGCGTACATACGTAAGTTTTCATTGGCATGGGAGCGAATGTGCAAGGCTTTAGCACCACAGGTACCCCCGCCTGACATGATGAAGAAGGACAGGTTCTTGGCTGGTCTTTGGGAGAATATACGTTGGAGAGTAGAGCTAAAGAAGCCTAGGACATATGAAGATGCACTAGAGGTAGCAAGGAACAAAGAGTGGAAGCTGAGGAAAATGAGCCAGTTAGGGGTGGAGTCTTTGCCAATGAGGTCTGAATTTCAGCCTATGGACTCTTTACAAGGTCGTATGTCAGGGGTTCATCATGAACCAGTGGTTCCTGTTACTACTCAGGTTATGCCAGCAGTGGTCACTACAGCAGTGCAAGATGATGGCCTAAGGCAAGACATGAGGCAAGTGGTTGATCTGATGAAGAATCTCAGCCTAAACATGCTAGGTCAAGTGGGAAATAATCGAGGTCGAGGGCGGTTTGCAAATCAGCCAGGAGGTGAAGAAAGACCTAGGAATGGTGCTGGACAAAGTAATAGTAGGTTTTGGAGGCAGACGCCCACATGTTATAATTGTGGAGAGTTGGGTCACATCAGCCCGCAATGTGATAAGCCACCAAGGATGGGGGGAGACATGTATCCATTGCCAAGACAGGTGCTAACTAGATCAAATGATTATGGCATCGAAATTAAGGGAGACGAAGGAACCAGTGGACTGACCCAGGAGGAAAAAGGAAAGACAAAAGTGCTAAGTGTAGTCACCTTGGAGAAGGCATCAAAGCTAGAGGATACATTAGTGATGCCTATTGGGAAGAGGACCACAGAGGATAAGGAAGGAAGAAGTGCCTCAGGTCCTAGTAAGAAGAAAGGAAAGAGCCATGAAGGCGAGGATGTCAAGGCCAAGAGGAAAAGGAGAGCTCGTCGAAAGTTTCATGTTTCAGATTTTCCACTAGGGGATGGGCAATTAAGCTATGACTTGAAGGAGGATTTGACGAGCAGGAAGGCAGATGTTACTTTTGGGCAGCTCATAGAAATGGTTCCTAAACTAAAGCGACAGTGGAAGAGGATGGCTAACCCAATGGAGAAAGAGCCAGAGAGAGGTTCAGTAAAGGTGTTGGCAATGGATGAGCTACCAGACATTTGTCCAATAGTAGATGTGTGGCATAAAAGGAAAAATTTGGGACAAGGTTATGTGGATGGCGGAGCCCAAATATGCGTCATAACACACTCATGCGTTGAGAAGATGGGTCTCACAGTGGCTGGGGTGTCAGGTTTTCGGATCAGATTGGCAAACCATCAAAAAGTAAAATGCTTGGGTGTTGTAAAGAGCTTAGAAGTGGAGGCATATGATGCAAAGGCAGTGGTTGATTTTCATGTGATGCCAGCAGGGTTGGGAGCATATCCTATTATACTGGGCAGACCATGGTTACGTGCAGTGGGAGCTGTTCAAGATTGGCGACATGGTACAATTAGCCTCTATGGAAAGACAGGTACCAAGAAGCTTTATAATATGGACACAAGGAAACGATTAGAGGAGCTTTATGAAGATGAGGATGAGTCTAGTGATGAAGACTCTTCCACGGTGACAGATGAGGACAGTGATAGCACTACCAGCAGTGATGAGGATGCTGATGTTGCATTTCTTTTGATGGATAAAGAAATCCAGGAGTGTGGTTTAGTTGCATTTGCGAATGAAGTTGAAGATGAAAGTGAAGGACCTTATGAAGTGATTGAAGGGCTGATGCAAACCAAGGTTGAGTTGTCAAAAAAGCAGGAATTAATGACGCAAATGATTAGTGGAGACCTCTCAGCTATGGAGAAGGATATATTTTTGCATATGCTGGCTAGTTTTCCTGATTTGTTCATTACTTCATATGAAGAGATCAGAGGGTTCAAGGGCGAAGAGATGCATATAGAGCTGAAAGAAGGTTCTAAGCCAGTGCGGCAAAGGCTAAGAAGGATGGGTCAAGAGCAAATGGAAGCCTTGCGGGAAGAGGTGGACAAGTTATTGAAGGCAGGGTTCATAGTCCCTGTGGAGACCACAGAATGGGTGAGTCCAGTAGTAGTCAGTCCAAAGAAGGATGGGAAGTGGAGGATTTGTGTAGATTTTAAGCCCTTAAACGCAGCTACTAAGAAGAACCCATATCCTCTTCCATTCATCGATCAGATCTTGGATTCAGTGGCAGGTTATGAGAGGTACAGTGTGTGTGATGGTTTTTCAGGCTATTTTCAATTGAAGATTGCTCTTAAAGACCGCACAAAGACAACTTTTATTACGCCATGGGGCTGCTATTGCTACACAGTGTTGCCGTTTGGGTTGTCAAATGGACCATCTTTCTATCAAGAAAGAGCAAATTGGGTGCTGGAACCATTCATTGGTAGTTGTGTTAAGGCTTTTATGGACGACTTCTGTGTCTATAGCAGTAGGGCTGAGCATCATGAGAAGTTGCAGATGGTATTGGCTCGATATGATGAATGTGGAGGACAACTAAATCCAAAGAAATGTCATCTAGCACAGCCAAGGGTGAAGTTATTGGGCCATATGGTGTCAGAAAATGGCATTGAGGCTGATCCAGATAAGGTGAAGTCTATTATTCTTCTTCCATCACCTATGAGTACGAAGCAATTGGCAACCTTTATACACAAAGTGAAGTACATGGCACGGTTTATTCCATTGTCTTCGCAGCTTCTTTATCCATTACAACAAGTGGCAAAGCATGATCCATTGCAATGGGATGACAAGTGTGAAGAAGTGTTTCAAGAGGTGAAAGAGGTGTTAGGGGGGTTGTCAGCCATGCAGGCTCCTGATTGGGAGAAAGTTTTTTATGTAAATCCATCAGTAGGGGATGATGCCATTGGAGCCATGCTATTGCAAAAGGGGAAGGGCAGCCATTATATGAGGCCAGTGTATTGTGCAAGCCGAGTGAAGTTGGTAGCGGAGAGAAAGTTATCGGAAGTAGAGCTAGTGATGGCTAGTGTAATATTTGCTTGTCGACGATTTCGTCATTACTTGCTACCACGGCCTTTTGTTTTCTTGACGAGTTATGCCTTTTTGCCACAGTTAATTAATGGTATTAACATGTCAAATGTGGTGAAGAAATGGGTAATTGAGCTGCAAGAGTTTGAGTTCTCTTTTCTAGTGGAAGATAGTACAAGGGCTACCCTAGCTGATTTGTTGACCTACAAGGAGAATCCCCTTATTGTTAAGGAAGAGGTGGTGAGAAAGGTAGTTGAAGAAGTGCCACAGATCAGCAATGCACATGTGTTGTTCTTTGATGGTTCATACAGAAAGAGCCATGATGCAGCTTCAGGGGGTATAGCACTTTATGATCCAGAGGGGAAGCTAGTATGCAAGAGAGGGTTCAAATTGGATGCTCATAGTAACAATGAGGCTGAATATGCTACATTGGAAGCCGGATTACACATTTGTTTGAAGCATGGGGTTCGAAGGTTGAGCATAAAAGGTGATGCCTTGTTAGTGGTGAAGCAAGTGTTGGGTGTGTGGAAGAGCAAGAACACCTCATTGAAGGAAATGTGCTTCAGAATTAAAGGCCTGTTAAAAAAGTTTGAAGCATGGAGTATCAGACACATTGAACGTGCTCTAAATGGAGAGGCACATGAAGCAGCTCAAGGCATGATTGGGGAGCTATTTGTGTTGAGGACCACTTTACCTCTTTATCATGGCCGGGAAAGTTTGGCTCAAGAAGAGGAGTTTTTGCTAACAGGAATCATTCCAAAGGAGATTCAGAAGTCTAAGAAGTATGGCTTTGTGCGTAGAGCATACAGGTACAAATTGATTGGTGATGTCTTATACATGAAAGGGGCTGATCTCGTGTTGAGACGTGTACCTTGGCGGGAGGAGCTTTACAGAGTGTTGGAAGAGAATCACGAAGGCGCATGTGGTGGCCATTTTGCTCTAAAGATCACCTTGCATAAGATTTTGCAAGAGGGGTATGTATGGCCTAGTTTGCACAAGGATGTTCACCATTGGTGTAGGTCTTGCAATAGGTGTCAAGCATTTGGGAAGAGAGTGTTGAAGCCAGAGCTACGAAAAACCATTATGGCGTTTGATGTGTTTGAAAAGTGGGGGATTGATGCAATAGGCCCGTTACCTATCACAAGCAGGGGCAAAAGCTATATCTTGACGGCAGTGGACTATCTTTCTAGATGGGCAGAGGCTATAGCAGTAAAACAGATCACTGCAAAGGATGTGGCAAAATTTGTGTATGATGAAATATGTTGCAAGTTTGGGGTGCCATTAGAGCTACTTTCAGATAAGGGGCCAGGATTTAGAGCTAAACTGCTAGACTTCTTATGCACAAAGATGAAGATTAGGCACCAGCATACCACTCCTTATTACCCGCAGTGTAATGGCTTGAATGAAAGATTCAATGGTGAGTTGGTACAGATTCTTTCGAAAGTGACAGAGCACCAAGGAAAGAATTGGGATTTGGAATTGCCTAGTGCATTATGGGCTTACCGTACTTCGGTGAAGACAGGTACAGGGTTTACTCCATTTCATTTGGTGTATGGAAAGGAAGCACTATTGCCTGTGGAGGTAGAGTTGCCTGCGGTCAAGATGTTAGAGAAGTTGCTTGGGCCGCCTAGTGATGCATTCAAAGAGAGGCTCTTGCAATTACAAGAGGTCCAGTTGGATAGGATGAGCGCATTGGAGCATTATGGGCAGATGCAGGATAAGGCTTTGACAAAGCTAAATGAAAAGGTCAAAAGTAAGGGTATCAAGCAACATGACTTGGTTTTGCGCTACAACAGTAAGCTGGACAACACCTTCCAAAAGAAGTTTCAAATTATGTGGGAAGGCCCTTTCAAGGTAGTAGAGTGTTTTCCAAATGGCACATATCAGCTGGCTAACCTGGATGGTGTTCTACATAAGTCAAGGGTAAATGGATTGCGTCTTAAATTGTATCATGCCAGGTTGATGATGGTGGAGCAAGATGAGTTTTCTGAAGAGCGAGTGATGTCTGTGAGGGATGAGGAGACCTGTGATGCGGCGAGTCTCATATCTCTCTTTGCTGCTGCTGATCATGAATGATCTAGCAGGCTAGGGGATGGGCAAATTATGTCAGGAGTTTTTTGGAGCAAGGGATTGCGCATATGTACATACCCATGCATGGTGCATCAAATAAAGTATTGCCCATTTTCCTTAGCCAGGTGGTTACGTGGGGCCCACATGTGTACAGGTAGGACACCATGTACATAGTGCATCGATTTTCATTGTTACTAGTACCATTGTGTTTTTCTACAATAAGGAGGAGTTGGTAGCGCGTAAAACTTCTCGAGGAAGCTATCCGCGGGCCGACGACGTGAGGTCAGCAGGTGCGTCAGATGGCATCTAGTGGCGTCAGGAGGGCGAACGAGGTCAATATTTGCACGCAGATGAGGACGGACACAACGTGGGTGTTTGCTTGTGAGAATTATGCAGAAAGGTCATCATGAGGACCTTTTTTTGGGGCCACTTCACGTGGTGGCGAGATGCATTATTGGAAAAAAGCTGAGTGCCAGGTGTGCGAATGATGCAAAAAGGTGACAACTATGCACTGCGAGGTCAGTTTTTGGCATGTTCGGGGTCCGTTTGAGGTCATCTAAAAGGCCAAGGGTGCCCAACTAATAAAGCTAAGTGTGGGAACTGAAAAAACAGAGAGAAGACCAGAAAAAACGTGGAGAAGAGAGGAGGAACAGCCGCAGGTGTGTTTTTGCCCATTTTGGAGCCTGTTTTGGCCGTAAACTGCTCATCCGAGGTCGGATTTGAGCACTTTGACATTGTAGACTGGGGTTTTGGGCCGTTCCGGACGCGATGGCGCTGTCCATTTTGCCAAATTCCTCACTCTTTTTCTGCTGTTTTTCTGTGTAATCTTCTCCGGTGAGTGAAGCTTCTTCTCCAATTTGTGATTGTATCTGGTATCTTTTACCCATATTGTGTGAGCTGTTTGCCCCATTGGTGTTGGCCCAAGCTCATTTGTATCTAAACATCAGAAGTTCTCCTCTTTTGAGCTGAGTTTTTGTGTGTGTGTGTGTGTGTCTCTGTGTGGAGTGGGCAAGTGGATAGTCTCTCTCCTCTCACTCCAGAGGTGTGTTCCCTGTCTCGGCCAGGTGTGTTGTGTAAGCCGAGTGGTGCCCCCTAGTGTGTGTGTGTATCTTCCCAAGAGTGTGTGTCGGGTCGTTATAGAGGCGCTGTGTGTGTTTTCATCCCGCTCACACCGGCTAGCATTAGCATATCACATCCAATGTCTGCTATGCCTAGGGCCACACATATGAACTTTGAGCCACCACATGGCACAACATCGTATCCAACTTGGAACCCAAGGGTTGCATATACACCAAACACAATGCCAACCCCCATTCCACATGCAAACCCGAGAGCGTCTGTCCCCACTATACCTGCTCACTTAGGTGACTTGGCAACATTTGCTCAAGTTGTTGGTCTGCCGGATAGAGAGCCTAGAAGTAAGGCAGTGCAAATACCCAAGCTCACACAAAAATTTAGTGGAGATGGGGACGTGAGAAAGCATATCGAAGTATTTGAACAAATATGCGATTCCCTAGGAGAACACAATGACCTACATAAGAGTAATGCTTTAAGCTTGACCTTGAGTGGGAAGGCTGGGGATTGGTATAGAACCCTAAGGGTGGAAGAGAAAACAATTTACCCTACTCTTAGGAGACTGTTCTTGAAAGAGTACATTCGAGAGGGAGTTCTTTGGGGTGTAGCATCTCAGCTCCAGAAAGCCCAACGAGAGGAAGGAGAGTACGTGAGAGACTTTATTAGTCGCTTGAATCATTTGAATTCTTGTTGTAATCCAAATGAGCGCTTCAATAATGACCATAGATTCATTAGGGGACTATGACATGAGTATATCTACAAAGGCCTAGTCATTAGAGGAATCACCACTTGAGAAGCAATCACCACCAATGCGATCCAATTGGAGGATAACTTAATGATTCAAGGAGAAAGAGTGTCTGTTGAGCCTAAATCTACTAGCTCGCAAGCATCGGGGCATCAGCCAATGACCCTAAAACCTATTGCTAAGGAGCCAAAGATATCTGAGATGACTTTAGCAGATCTCACCAAGGCCATTCAAGAAAGTCTTAGAGACAATTGTGCTCCACAAAACAATCATATATATCCAAGAAGGGAGCAACAATGATGCTCAGTTTGCTATGATCCGCATAGTACCAGTGAATGCCCTTCTTTTAGAGTAAAATTTAATGGGAATTGAAATGCCTGTGGTGGGAGGTATGGTCATCAAGCCAAGGATTGCATAGTGTTTAAACGCGCGATGGCCAATAGACCAACCTTAGCATGGACGGACACACCTTGAGTGCCTGCATTGATGCCGGCCCCACCTCTTGAACAAACATCACAACACATGGTCCCTAGGGCCCAAAATGTTGTTCAAACAACACCCATACCACCTCCAGTTTTAGGACCGGAACCACCACATTCGAGAATCACTTTTGTGAATCAAGTGGGTTGTGAGTCATCTATTGCTTTTTTGGAAGGCTAAAGGAAGATATAGACCCTAATATTTCTTATGGGATTTATGCACTTGAAGAAAGTCCACAATACTACATAGAGGACTATTGGGGACAAGTCATACATGTCTATCAAGTAGCTACTCTTGTGGCATTACGCTTCCAAGAGACCACCTCTTCAAGGCTACGAGTGTGGGGGTCCATATCATGTAGCCGAGTGTCCTATTAGATTACAAAACAATGCCACACTGATGCAAACCAATCAAGCAAGCACATCCACAATGTTGATACTCATGTGTAATCGATGTGGCATAGATCATTTTATTGCCCACTATCCCAATAATCCAAATGCACCAAGATAACACCATTGAATTTAATTGAGGTTACTGAAGAGCCAACACAAAGTACGCATGTGGTACCAATAAATGTACTCAAGCGATCGATGCTCCAAAACCAAAATTATATTCTTGAAGAAAGAGATAGAGCATCAATTGCCCAATCTGAAAAGAAGAAGAAAACACGAAGGAAGAGATCGCAAAAAGCAGCGAAGTCAGACCCCAGTTCAAAGACCAACATAGGGACTGGTGACGACCCCGTATATATGAACGACGCTGAAGAGGATTTCGATTCAAGTGAAACCATGGAGACCAGAACGACCATTAGAAAAGAAAAAAACAAGGGAGATAATCATGAGACCCAAAGGGATTTAGAGCCAGCACCTATGCAGATCCAAATTACCAACACACTGTTCCCTACGTAGAATCAACCTCACAAAGTCCATAGACCACTAGCCATACCTAGTGTCATCCAAGAAGAATGTGACTAAGTCATGGGAAAGTGTACGTTCTCCCTTCTTGTTGGAGAGAGTGTTTACAGAGGGATTACTTGACCCTATCAAAGAAATGGATATGCCATCTTTCCCATGTCAAGGGACTGACGCCCAAAAGGTGTCATTAAATATTTCCAAATTGATGGATTTCATGGCTTCAGAAGTTAGAACCACCATCATGTCCAAACTATATGAAGACCATGAGCTATTCTTAGCTCTTTGAGCTTTCCTCCATGGAGAACTTACCGCAATTTGCACAGATGGATGGAGCTAGGGAGGTGCCAATAGAGGAGGAACACCCCTGGGGATTCACTCTATATACAAAATGAGATGCCACTTGCGAGCAATTTTTTTTGATAAAACCCCTATATATGACTCATATTAGGAAATATGAACCCCCTTTTCTACGCTTATACAGTAATCAATGCTGAAAAATAGCATACCCCTATCTTACATATAAAATTTAGGTCTCACATGATCTAACTGAGTAAAACTAGGAGGGAAGCAAAAATGGTGCATGATTGGTCTAAAAACCATGTCTACTTGCAGTTCCAAGATTCTGTCATTCGAGTTTATCTTGTAACTGGTCGGGCACATCCTCTAGGAAATAGATTTATAATTGATCATAGATATGACACCAAAGTTCACCATTGCAAAATTGTTACACATGTAAGATGGACATTGATGTTGGGAAAGATTCTCCTTATATGGATGTTCTACATGGGATGAATGAGTCTGAAAATGAAGATTGGGTCCACCTAGCAGCAACCATAGACACTTGGGGAAATAGGGGGATGACCTGGGTAACACCTGAGGGAGATGAAATGCCACAACTCGTACCTTTAAATATGATAGGAGCAATGCATATAGATTCTGACAAAACCCATCCTAATATAGCAAATAAAACATACAAATGGGTCCCTAAAGCTTCTTTAGCGACAATCTCTGATGCTGAAAAATAGAAGCCTTGTAAGAAACGTCTCACTCGCTCAAAAAATGTAAGAAAATGTTGTGTTGGATTTTTAAAAGACTATTGGAAGCCCAATGCTACTATGAAGGAAATGATAAAATATGGGTGTCAAAATGTAAATTGTGTTCTTACCTGTCACCTGACCCATGTGACTCAAATCCTGTACGATAAAGCCGATTGAAGATCGTGGGAAGGAAAAGATCACAGAACACTATACACCGGATCCGGAGCTGGTATGGGTACCAAGCGAGAAAGGCTTGTTTTGCTCAGCTCAAAAATAGAAAAAACAAATTAAGCTTCTTGCTCTTCATGTAGTTCATGTACGAAAATAGAAGCTTCGACACAACCTCCACCTACCATTGTACGTATCCATATAAACGAGAAAGAATTTTCACCTCCCATTGTAAGTTCACCACCTACAACAATGTTGCAAATAAAATCATGGGAGAATACCTTACCACCCTTGCAACTAGATGAAATGCCTAGGGCGGTCAAAAACTATTGGTCAAAGTCTTCACCCATAAAAACTTGTAACAATCAGTTTCAAAGGGTGATGACATCGTTCCAAAAGGTATGATCTACCCAAGGAAGGGGGAAGTGTTTTTTGAATCCATCATTCACTTGCTCCCCTCTTACCCTTCCTCCCTAACCTCTCAATATCCCAATCTCCCAATCTCAAGGAATGTATATATATAGCCCTATACTCAAGAAAACAAAAATTAAAAAGTAAAAGAGCAAGAGCCACCAAACAAAAAGCTAGAAACCTACAAGTTCTAGTACCTGACCCAAAATCATAAAAACACATTATGCACAAGAACCAACCTTTTGACATGACCCTTATAATATTTGCACACTAACCATCATCTATCTATGTGTACAAATATGGCTAGTACGCTAGAGTCCTTGGGTGAGAGGTACCCTCTTTTCACAACTGTTTCACATAGTCTACCCCATGCTTGCCTGTGAATGGGATTTGGTAGATACGCTAGTATGTGAGAATAATTTTGATGAATTATAATGGCTGATACGTCTCTTCACCACCCATGATTGACCCATACTTAGTAGAGGATTTCTCTCTGATTGCACAAGCTTACCCTCTTGACCAAGATGACTATAGACGTCTAGTGACGTTCTTAGTGAACATTTGTACCTCTAATGATGAGAAAGAGCTACATGATTACATGGATGGCACGTATGGTCTCACGGTTGATGACTTTGATTTTCTCGATGATGGTGAGGATAGGGGTTTAGACCTAGGGCTACTTGTCCATCTATTCAATATCTTGTTCCCTTGACTCTCTAAGGGGTGCAAATAATTAGGTTAGGGTTCCTTATGTTTTTTGATTGTGTTCAATAAAGGTTGGTGCCTCTTCCCAGTGATGTGCCTCCTAGAGGTATTCCTTATGTTTTCTAGTGTGTACAGGAACGTGTTGCCATTGTTAGGATTTTGAAATTCATGGAATCTTTCTCTCGTTTACTCTTCGAATCAAGCGTGATCATTAACACGAACAGGTGTTTCTTGACCAATAGCATTGCCTCTTGTTTTTTTTAGCATCCATGATTGTCTACTTTAAATGTGATTGGTAGCATTATATTCAGCATATTTGCTTAGATTAAACATTGTATTCAATATAATTTTCTGTCATAGTCTCTTGTCTATGTTGAAGAATCAAGCAGTCACTAAGCTAGTTTGACCAAGTTCGGCATTGGAGATCTTCTTTTAATACCATGGGGAATTCCTTCCTAATAATCAATGCTTACTTTAGGTTCTTAATCCAATTTAGGCAGCATTATGTGCAATATACTAGAGCTTTCTAGTGGGCTTAGTTCCTATTGACCTTTAGCTTAAGTATTATTTAGAGAGTTTACTAGTATGATGAGCTTGGGGAGGCTAACAGTGTCATATGGCCCCCCAAGTTACAAAATTGAAATGGTGAAAACGAACAAACAAAAAAAAATCAAAAGTGCCACAATATAAAATCTTAAGCTGGAAGAGAAATCCTAGCTTGATTTGATACTTCACTCACATGTATTGCCTATGGTACTAGAGCCCTAGAGGTTCCCAATGTGGACTCTTTTCCTTGAAAATAAAAAAGCCCAAGGCATACAAAATAAGCACACACATCAAAATTGAATCAATGTGAACAACTTTGGGGGGTCAAAGAAAAGAGAATAAATCAGGCGATGATTTCATGAGCAATTTCTTTTATCGTAGCTTAACTACAAGGTCTTCTAGGTATAGCCTCTATTCAGCCCTCGGACATGAAATACTTTGCTCTCACGATTAAACAATTTAATTGATCAGAGAGAATTAAGAAGATTGCCCATGGTATTAATAATTGACCTCTAGTGCCTTTCGATCGTTAAATTAGCGCCCCCATACTTGTTTATTTTTTGACATTTACAACTGCTTATGCGTTTGATTATATTACAGTTTAATGTTTTACTACTAACAAATTGTTTAATATTCTATTATCAATCAATTTGTGTGCCTACAACTGTATATGCTTTTTAGTATATGAGAAAGAAATTACTGTGCCAATTTTGGTTGACTTTGCAGTGATTGAAGAAAGGTAAGGACATTCAATCTTGGATGCTCTTCCACCTCGACAAACGAGCTTCATCTCAATAGCTTTCGAGCATGGAATCTACATCAGGAAGAAATGCATGTTAACCCTCACGGACACCCTATCACCTTTGACGAATGCCTTATTATTTCTTTGATTTGAGTCATGGACCGGGCTTGTCGGTCCAATAGGTGTGTAGGTGATCGTCGATGAGAGGCGCACCACTTATCTTATTTTTACAGTAGTTTTGCAATGACTGGCCACTATGGGTACCCATGTGTGAATGGGTCTAACTCTTATAAAAGGTCCATTTGACCTAAAAATCCTCATTCTTTGAGGTGGAAGCTAAGAAGTGCTCTTGCTCCATCTTTGTCTCCTTCTCCTTCGTGTGCTCACGTGTGTATGTGTGTGTATGCTTGAGAGAGAGAGAGAGAGAGAGAGAGAGAGAGAGAGAGAGAGTGTAGTTGTGATCGAGCATTGCGACGACATCGGCGATGGCCAGGCGGTTGAGTGTGACATCGGCGACAGCTCTTTCTTCTTCGTAGCAGTACAAGGTCCCTCACGATGGAAGCATTGAACGGTGAGTGACAACCATTGTTTCTTTGAGCTTGCTAGGACTATCTAGTTGTGTGCTTGCAACCTTTTAATGCTTGCACACAGTGCACAGGCAAGTTCCTAGCCTTCGATACATGTGGCAAAGCGCACATGCAAACAAAGAAAGCACAACAACCACAAGAATATATCATCATTGAGATACCTGAAGAATCAACAAAAGTTGTTTCAAAGAATCCGACGCCAAAAAAAGCACAAATGAATAAACAAAGTTTTCAAGTTTAACCTCAAATGTTCAACAAATGCAAGATCAAGAGAAAGACAAGGATATGACAAAAGATCGAGTGTCTCCAACAGTGATCAAATTTATGCATAGAAACAAGACTTAAAATCATATGTTCACATGTGATACATCTAGAAGCGACAAAGAATCTAATGTCTTATGGAACGTAGATAATGATGGAAAAGTTGCCAATCATCGACCTAGAGGAGATAGTGTACACAAGTTCAAAAAAGCCGATTCCTAGCTTTGGTGTGGCAGAAGCCATACTCAAGTTGAGTACTTGGGAGTACAAGGATACTTTCCACATAATTGACTCCCATCACATCAAGGAGAGTCTAGTCAGGATAAAAATCTAGAGGAACATCCTCTTAACCAAAAGCTTCGACAACAACAACAGTAAGACTCCATGAAGCTTCTCAAATCCATGCGAAGAAAAAATTGACAACCATCGCCGAAAAAGGTGAGATCAACCTTGCAAAATGACGTTACCTTCAAGGAGCCTCCATCAAACTTCCCGCATAGCCTCTATATCAAAAGCCACACTATCGACAATGCAATGGAAACCAAAGAAAAAATTTTATCAACCAAATGTTTTATCACAAAAATATCTTCCAGAAGAAGCCAAAGAGAATCAATCAAATGTTGGTATCCAAAGAACACATCAAATGCAAAGACCCAGTTTCGATACATGAAGCACAAGATCAACTTCAACAACAAAAGGTTATAGGGTGGGTAGCATGAAATGAGTCGATCACGGCTCAAGGCTACTTCCAAGGAAACACCAGTGTTTGGGCCAAAAAGCCTAAAGTAACATCTGGATCTACTCACCTCAAGCAATAGGTTCTACAAAGAGAAAACGGAGCTATTAACGAAGGATAAACAACTCAAACAGGAGAAAGAACAACCACAACAGGCAAAAGAAAAGATCAAAGCAACAAGCAATGCAACAAGTATGGGTGCTAAAGTAAGACTTCAACCTAGCTACCCAATACAAACAAGTGTGACATTGGATGATTCCATTGAAGCTACTTGAAGCACATGGATTGTACAAAGGTAACACTCAAATATGGTTACCCAAAGTTGTACTCTACCTGGAACAAAGAATATCAATCAAGGAACAGAGGGCTCCACCCAAAGTCAAGTGAGGACAACCAAAAGCCAACAAATGTCAATCACGGTCATACAACCTCTAGATGGATACCTCATTTCTAGCTACAAAAGAAATGCTTCTACAACGAAAACAATCAAATATGGATATTGAAGCCTAGTCTCCATCAAACCAAATTAGAAGAGAAAATTCCAAAGACGACACACAGCAACCAACAACAAGGTGGGATCCAAAATCGATCGTGGAAACTCAATCACAAAGAATCCATGCACATCTACAACTGCTTCTAAAAGTGAAGGCTCCAAAAGGTCCTGCTACTACCGTAGAACATGCTTCACAAAGCTATGTCGACATACAACAAGCAAGTCAAGAAGCACCAAAGTCCATAGACCAACACAAGGAAAGAAGCCTAAATCTCCAAGACCTATGGAATTCTGGCCTTGAATAGATACGTCCAAGTCGCCATTAAAAACACATGGCATAATAGTCAAAGTGGAGAAGCTAAGCCACCAAATGAGCAAGGGGTTAGTCCCAAATCTTCAAGTAATATTCTCTATGGTCTATTAGAGCCAATTTGGAAATCACCAATGTTTTGAATATTTGGCCATATAGACAAATATCAAAGTGTTTTTCAAGGCCAAATCCTTCCACAAGGTAGTACTTGAAAAGATCTTTTAAGCCGTGGTCTCAAAAAAATTTGGCTAATATTTGACAATGTAGTCTAATCTTAAGCTCTTTTTGAAAGTGGGAATTGGTAAATTCCAAAATTCTTTAATATGGTGTTATTGAATGGTTGGAGCTTGAATGTAAGTCCCAACAAGACACATGTGCAAGCTATGTAGGTTTAAAGTGACATTACAAAGTAGGCATTTGTCACTGTTGCAAAGTTACACGATGTAATTTTTGAGTATAGGGATGAAAATTACCATATTAGTGGTATGCTAAGATGGCTGATGCAAACCTTGTGTGATAAAAAATTGGATTCACTTTTGTCTAGTTGTACTCATTTAGGTTTTCAACATGCCTTTTATGTATCAAATTGTTATGTTTCAGATGTGTTATGTATGCTAAATAAGATCCTTTGTCAATTGTTGAAGCACATAATTCAAAAATATGGTTGGTTGCAATGCAATTTGAGTACGATGCTATTGTGAAGAATGACACATGTTCTTTGTGTGACTGCCTCCTGAAAAAAATTACATTGGCATCAAGTGGCTTTTCAAGTTGAAACATAATCCTGATGCTAGTGGTGAATTCTATAAGGCTACACTTATGGAAAAAGTGTATGCCCAAGAGAAGGAAATTTTAATGAGACTTTTTCTTCCACTTCTAACTACCATTCGTAGCATTGGTGCATTGGCAGCTTATAATGGTTAATATATACATCATTTAGACATAAATACTATGCTTTTTAGTGGTGAATTTCATGAGGAAGTATATATATCGCAGTCTCATGATTTTGTTCAAAAAGGCCAAGTAAACAAGGTGATGCAGGCTTAAGAAGGCATTGTATGGTTTGAAGGAAGCTCCACGTGCTGGATATGAAGAGATTCATTCTTATGTGGCTGCACATGGTTTTTAGAATAATCTACTTGAGAGTAATTTGTATGCCAAGGATGCAGATGATGTACTTCTAGTCATTGTGCTCTATGTGGATAGATTTTGCTCACTGGACTCCAAATGAGGTGGCTGATTTGAATCCCTCTTTTGAGATATCAAGTTTGGGCCTTTTGCATGATTGTTTGGGCATATAATTTAGGAAGGTTTATGGAGCCTTTTTTTTTGTTAGAAAAAGTATATTGAAATATTGTTGCATAGATTTAGCCTTACGGATTGTAAGCCTATTTCTATTCCTATGGAGACAGTTTCAAGCTTAGTCTTTGTGATGTTGGAGATTACTTTGATGTCACACTCTACGAGAAGGTTGTTGGTTGCCTAATTTATGTACAAATTACAAGGCTAGATGCTCAATACGTTTTCTCATAGGTGAGCACATGCATGCATAGCCTAGGGTCTATGCATTGAAAGCCAATCTTAGTGAGTAAAACATAATTTTCTAACGTTTAAAGGGCTTGATGAAAACATTGGTAATTTTGAGGTTGGTATAATGAAAGACCCTTTGTGAGACCTTTGAGAAATGTTTTTCTAAATCAACATAGTTTGTGGGGATGCAGTTCCTTGAGCGTAACATCCTTGTTCTCTAAAATTCATCTTTGAGGACAAGAGCTCATGATTGGGGTGGCCTTGTATTCCATTAAGATTACTATCTTGATGAGATGACCTCTTTTTCATGTGAGGTGTTCTTGTAGTATCATGTATATGAATTTTTATCCTACAGTGTGAAGCTTAACCTACTTATAGATTATTTCAGACATAATGCTTTGTCTTGATTTACTAGCCTGTATACGTCTCTCCTCTTTTTAAGATAATTATCAATCTAATATGTGCTTATTCATGCAAGAAAGGAGAGAAGAAGGCATATATACATATTCTTGAGCTAGATTACATGATAATTTCCCTATCTTTCTTAAATACACGCAAGAAAGGAGAGAAGAAGGCATATATACAAGAATACAAGTTTGGATTGATTTAAATGACCTCAATCCTCTAAACATAAACCTTAAATGAGAACATTTACAAATGGATTTTGACGTAAAAGCAAATATCTTGATTAATCATAAGTATTTTTTCTTGTTTCAGTGACCATATTGTTGACCCATCATCATGTTGGAGTAGAGAGAATGAATAGTCCTTCTTGTCCAATGATTCTTCACTTCCTTAAAATGGACAATAGACAATGCTTGGGGAGCTCTTAATATGAGATAAGAATTTATGAATTTGATTTACATTCTCATGAGCCTCGTCATAGGAGATAGATTCATGTATGTTTACATTTGGGGCTTGAAACATCCCTTTTTTTGGTCTTAAATCAACTTTTCTTAAAACATTGTTCCCTTATGATGAGAAACAGACACTTGTATTCTTGATTGTATGTGGCTTGTTTGAGGAAGATATTTGGATAGCCCATCCACTTTAAAATTCTCCATGCCGGTTGGATTTTCTCCAATTATCCAATTCTATGCCAAAAAAGGATACTTTCCTCTCCTTCAACTTCATTGATTGGAGTCCCTAAAAAAGTCCTCTTCTTATGCATTTCTATATTCTCGAATCCATCTTTGAATAGTCTTTACATGGGTCAATCGTTGAGGTGAATCTTCATAGAAATCAAAATGCATCTTTGCATGTGAGGCTATTAAATAGATTTTTTTAATTCTCATATGAGAGTTTGTACTAACAATCAACACATGCAAAAGACTGTAAATACAAAAAAGAAAAAACATTCCATTCTTCTTATGCAATCGTTGAATGCCTTTTCTTCGCCTTATGAAAATTTAATTACTACCTTCCCCATACCATAACTTGCCAAATTTTGACACATGAGAATTATAAATTTTCCCCGTGGTTTAAATATTCTTAGTTAAACAAAATAAAGAGAAGAGTGATAGCTATGTGTGCATTGAATCCATGAATTTTTTGGGCCAATGTAGCCCAGTTTGGTCTTATGCACATTTCTCTTTAATAGTTACAAGTAGTTAATGTTTATATAAGTAAAGTTTCGAATGTATAAAACACAATTATTTAGCAATCAACACATTGTTGATGGTTTAGAGTTTTTAAGGTCGACCTCCCTTGAAAGGAGTTCTTCGTTAAACTAGGAATATGCTTACATGCAATGATAAATGGAATTTTGTAGAGACTTTTGTCAATTACATTGAAATGTGAAGGTTTAGAGATTCATGAATTGTGTAATTCGTAGCTCAAATTTGTCAAAATTAACCTTGCTATCTTACAATTTCTATCTCTCTCACAGGCATATCCGACTGTGCGAATCCAATAGCCCCATTGAGAGTGAAAAAGATTAGGTTGAAAAGATAACATATAATTGAACTATGAGACTTTAACAAAGAAGTGTTTACGTTACAAAAACCCTTTTCTTCATCATCATTGTAAGAACAAAATAGAGAGATGAAGCTCCGAGAGAGCTTCCAGATGCACTCCATGAGAGCCATGGGAAATACCTTGTTGCACACTTTTTTTTTTGGCATGCGTGCACACAGCAATTAGGTAGGAGCACTAAAAATCAATGCAAAATAGTAGATTAGCTGCTTTCAGTAGGTGATACTCATACATGCCTAGCTTGTGGCCCAAGTTAATCCACTTTTGCTCAATTTTGGGGTTGATCCTTGCTTTTTGTAACTTGAGTTAGTGATGGAGGGTCACCTTCAGCCTTCTCCTCCTCGGCCTTCTTTCATATGCACGTCATTTTATGCATTTCTCATAGTGCTCTCAAGCACGAAAACCATGATTCTAGAGCCATTTTGAACCTATTTTGATCCCATAATATTATGATGAGATGCTAAAATGACTTTTCACATTGTTCACAATGTAATGAAGATTCCTTGAGAGTTTGTCACCTTTTCCATTTTCTCTGCTCATAAGAGCTTCTTAAAAGCAGTTAAAATGCCGTGTTATCTTTAGCACATTTTGTTTTGGACAAAAACTATTAAAAGAAACCCTTGCAGTTTGTGAATTTTTCAATGCTCTTTGAACATTTATACCGGTGGCTTTTTCACTCTCGGTAGCCCATTGCAAGGTAGATACAATGAGAATGGCTAGTCATGCTTGTAATGACATGAATGTTCCAATATTCTTCAAGTTTAATAGAGTTTGGCCTAGCCATTCTCATTACCTTACTGCTCCAATTTAGGCTTTACAAAGTACTCTCTCTCTCTCTCTCTCTCTCTCTCTCTCTCTCTCTCTCTCTAACTTAGAGAGAGAAAAACCATCTTTTTAGCCACATCTCTCTTTAACTTCCTCAATATTTTTTAGAGAAACAAAAAATGAATTTTAATAGATAAAATCCATTAGGGCTTTTACCAAAATATATTTTAGTGACATAACTTGATGCTATCAATGGAGTGGGCAAAATGCATCATCCACGTTCTCCATGAAACAAAGTCAAATTCATAATATCCAATTCGCAAAAGAAAAAATAAAAAGCTTGCTACACATCAAGGATGCCTACTTTTAAACAAATCAAATAGCTGAAAGAAAAGGAGGCCTGCTTTTTTACAAACAATAATTAGAACAAGAACGTTAAGTCGAGCACAATTAGCCTGCACAGGGGGGGGGGGGGGGGGGGGGGGGGGGGGGGGGGGGGGGGGGGGGGGGAGAAACTATCCCGAGAGAGAGAGAGAGAGAGAGAGAGAGAGAGAGAGATTATACCATTTTCAGCTCTCTTACTCTGAAGGTACCTACACTCCTCCATTGAGTACTTCTCTGCCAATATTCATCAAATGCAGGAACTGCATGCATCACCAATTTCAACTTTGAGGTGTGCTCTTGATGCGATCAACCATACCACACAATTGTTAAAAGTCCATCAATCTTCCATGAGACACTACAAACTAAGCATAATACATGTTTGCATTCTGAAGGTATAAACGATTGAAAATGCGTCTTTATAGCTTTGGGATTTCACCTAAAGCTATATCAACATTACTCAACATGCAAACTTAGCTTAAAAGGTTCTTTTGTAAAAGATGCCTCAAATTCTATGAATGTAAGCAATATCGTAGAGAAAGCAGTTGTTACAATCAAGATTTTGCTCGTCACAAAATGCCATCATGCGTGTGTGCACACACATACCCATCTTTTAAAGAGAACCAAGTATGGCATGTTCATTTGCATAGATTTCTTGTGCATTGTGATCCACATAGGTTCCCAATGCGTGGAAAAACCTTATCAAAACATTACGTTCATCACCAAAACACACATTACTCTGGAGTATGCGCATATAAGGATATGTCCATGCAGTAAATCTAAAGGATCCACAAATATTCATCTTTCAATAATATCCACAATTACATTAAATCGACCACAATAAAGAAGCCTCCAAATACAGCCATAGAATCTAGGGCTCCCTTGACTTTTCTTACCTTTCAAACTTGTGATATAGCCATAAAAGGGACATTCTTTTCAGCAACCCACTAGTGAAAATTTGATATTTACAACAAATCTGCACCATACAACCAATATCTCATGTATTGCTCCTTCAAGGCAACAAGACTTGTGCCCAAACAGAAATTGTACAAAAGAGCTAGTTTGCTTAAGATTTTGGAGGTATGCTTTCAAACCCCTTTCATCACTAAACTGGATGTGTACAATTGGAAAAAATCAAGTTGCAAAAAAATCGTCTCGACAAAAGACTGTAACATGTGTCACAACTAACACTGAGCTTGCTTTTACTCGAACTCGAACTATATCAAAGAGATGAGAAAAAAAGAAAAGAAGACGAAAAGAACCGCATTATACACTCAATAGCCAAACTTAATTGAATGCTTGGCAATGTTCCCATCCTCCTTGCTAATTAGCTGGAAGGGAAGGAAGGCAAAAGGGAGAAAAGAAAAAAGGGAAAAAAGGAGAATTTGCTAGAATGATTAGTATAGTATTCCTCAAATGGACCAATAGCATGCTACTTACGGCCAGTCCCTGCTTTCTCAACCTTATAAAGGCAAACTGGAAGAGGTACAGCTTTCCAATAAATCCACTCTTTACACTCAACCTTGCCCCATTTTCTCTGCGTACTCCTTGCATCTGGTCTTGATTGCCTTGAGTTCCTCATGCAGTATCCGAAATGTATGAAGCATACGATTTCGCTTCTGCAGAGAAAACATATGAAGTCTTGATCAAAAGAATGCACTAATCATGTGAAATGAGGCTGCTACCTGAAACAAGTAGATTGACCACATGACCATGCATACACAAACATTCTTATACGTTTTGATGTAAGTACTTCAGGGTGATCATCCATATAGCAGGTATGCTACAAAGACTGTACACAGTGATTCATTTACCGGGGGGTGGGGTGGGGGGGGGGGGGGGGGGGGGGGGGGGGGGGGTTATGTTGCAAAGGAATATCACCTATGACCCAACAGGAGACAAATGAAATGTTATATTAAACGTCTTCAAAAGGCCAAAATGACTTGTGAGGCCAAACTGATACAATCCTCATGGATCTAATACAATGTCTAGGTACAAATAAAATGAAGTAAAATAAAAGCTAAAAGCTAAAATGAATATCAGTGTCCGAGGATGGCTGGCATCGGGCGCTGTCCGAGGATGTACTGCATCGGTCGCTAAAGAATATCGTCAATGTCTGTGCTGGTAAACAGTTGTACTGGACGTCTCCCATGCAGTGCTAGGGTAGTCCTAATCCTTTGATGGAGCCTCCATCGATGTCGTGGTGGCCCTCATATACGTGGGCGTCTAGCTCTCCCAAGCTCAAAGGCTCTATCAGTCAATATACCTTTGGTATAGGTGGACTTTGAAGTCTATTGTGAAGCTTGCTCATCTGATTGCTAAGTCTCTGCTCTAAAGAAATCAGTGAATTTCCTCTATGAATGTCCCCACTATCTAATCTCATGAGGAGACTCCATATGATTGCGCAGCTCTAGCAAAAACAACCCGAGGCATCTCTGATCCTGATATCTCATGACTCTAGCCAGTGGTCCAAAGCCCTCTCTGAATAGGCAGTGAAAGCGGCCTCATATCTCATGGTACACTAGACAATCACACATGTGATGTAATTCTCATCTCTGGCTCTATATGACACAACTGGCAAATCCTGGCCTTTGCTGGTACTCTCCTAAATCTACCAATCTCAATCTCTAGCTGCTGTGATGATGTGCCCATCTGACCAATAGCACATCGTATCTCATGGGATAAATGAGTGTCCATATAGGCAGACCATAAATCCATCCTCTGTGAGCTGGAGAAGATGCTCTCTATAGAAAGCCATCTTCGAGCCAAGCTCTCGTGTCGGCTATGTCCATGTCCTCTTGGTGTCTAGCTGCAAATCTTTTCTGGTGAGATAGATTATTTTTTTTGAGACACTACTTATACAGCAAAAAACCCTTCACTTTGCATGTTCTAAAAAAAAAACACATCGTTCTTTGCCCTAGCCATGTTGGGTGTATCATGACAGGTTCAAAGGTATACAGGTGTTTCGGACAGGTGGAGTTGTCCATAGAGTTACTCGTGTAGGAGTGACCTCGATTGCCATGCTTATGGTACATGTATGCCGTATATGGATCTGTGATTAAGACAGACTGGTCTCGGATAGGTTTATGCGCTTTTGATTACGACCCACACGTTTTTTCTTGCATCTTGAGCAAAGTTCAACAATCACTTCCGCTGCACCTAACATTGGTATCAGAGCTTTGGCAGTGTTCTCTCTCTCTCTCTCTCTCTCTCTCTCTCTCTCTCTCTCAGCACCTTCATTCACAGTGTCATTCACTTTGTTTGTGATCATTGCACTCTCTCACTAAAGGAACGGAAGGCTCTCCCTTCCGTAAGTAAAAGGAACCCTTGAGCACAGTTCGGAGCACTCATCTTGAGCAAAGTTCAACATTCACTTCTGATGCACCTTACATTGGTATCAGAGCTTTGGCAGTGTTCTGTATCACTCAAGGAAAGAACCAGAAGGATTTTTTTTGCTTGTTGCGATCGCACGTAACCCAAGTCCACTTGGGCGTGTTGATTCCTAATCGTGTTTTTGAAGAGTGATAGGTAACCCAAGAAAGAAGGGCGTGTCCGTCCTCCCCTAGTTCCTCTTTTCACTCATTGAGAGCGGACCGTGCACTTAGCGGCCGGCCAATCGACGTGAGGTGGGAAAAAGCAACTTTGGTGTGAGCGCAAGGCCGCCAAGGGGTACGCCCGCAGGGAAGAGTCGTGCTCGGGTAACAGAAAGGCCCTCTCAAACACCGATTGCAAGCTAAGGAACTCAAGAACCTCAAGAACTCAAGAAACTCAAGAACCCAAGTTCCTCGCGAACTTAAGTACCCAAGATCTCAGCGTATGTTCATCACCCAAAGCGGAATGGATACTTTGCATGAAGGTGATGAGCATGGAGGTGGTGAAGAAAAATTTTCCCCACCAGGAGGTTTTTCCGACCCTCCCCCTTCCCCATCTACTCCACAGTTTGCACCAAATCCTATGGAGACTTTGGTCAAGTCAATGATGGACATGATGCTACAACAAGAGGTGCAATGCGCCACCTTTGATCGCGAGCGCGAGCAAGCCCGCTTGGCGGCCGAAGAAAGAAGGGTAGCCTTGGAGCGTGAGCATGGGCACGCGCGCATGGCGGCTGAAGAAAGACGAGCGGCCTTGGAAATAGAACGTGAGGCGCAGAGAGATCAACGCATGCAAGAGTTGGTCCTACAAGTTCTCACCTCGAAGTCTGAGCCACTCAAGGATGTGGGCGAATCATCAGGTAGCACAAGTCGAGAAGCGGATTCCAACAACCACGTCACGGAGAAGTTGACATTCAGTAAGTATGACAGTAAGATGGATGCTAATGTTATTCATTCTTGGTTGCATCAATTTAATGCTTATGTTGCGACAACTAAGAAAACAGGGAATAGCAAAGTTTTGATGACAACCATGTATCATGCCGGTGATGCCATCAATTGGTATCAAGAGTGGAAAGAGCCATCAATTGGTATCAAGAGTGGAAAGAGGCACAGTTGGTCGCGCACCTAGAGGAAGCCGAGGAAGGCGTGCCCCTTTCTTTCAATTGGGCCGACTTCCAAGACAAGATCAAGGTGCGGTTCTTGCCACCTCAATACCTAGCGCGGTAAAAGGAAGATTGGCGCAATCTCAAGCAAAATGGTACCCCAATCATGTCTTTTTCTAACCCTGTTTTGCAACTTGGCACCCAATTACGCAAATCGGATGCAAAGCGCAAAGAGGCTTTTATTTTTGGTTGGATGAGTATATCAAGTTTGATGTCAAAGTCTTCGACCCCGTCAATCTCAACAAGGCGGTAGCAATTGCTCTCGCACAAGAGATGAAGCACAACAAAGGAAAGCCTAAGGAGAACAAGTCTTCTCACAGTACCTCTCAGACTCCTCAAAATCCACAGAACGATAAGAATGGTAACTCTTCTAGCCAATCTTCCTCTAATCCTTCGGAAAAGAACTCTCAAAATGAATCTAAGGGTAAAGCTGACACACTTGCTAAACCTAAGCTCACCCAAGATGAAAAAGATGCACGAGGAATTCGAGGAGGACTAGTAAAACAGCGTCGCCTTCGGCAGCGGCATCGCTCTCTCTCTCTCTCTCTCTCTCTCTCTCTCTCTCTCTCTCTCTCTCTCTCTCTCTCTCTCTCTCTCTCTCGTGCACACACACACACAAAACCAAGCTTTGTTCCACTAATGAGGATGACACGACAAGTCATTTTCCATCCTAGCAACTGCTCCACTATCACCCCTGTCCCGTGCTCTCCTCATCCCAAACCTAAATATAATCTCTCTCTGTGTGTGTGTGTGTGTGTGTGTGTGTGTGTGTGTGTGTGTGTGTGTGTGTGTGTGTGTGTGTGTGTGTGTGTGTGTTGAGTGTCCATGCTCCCATCGTATGTGCTGCTCAACTTGCTGGCGAAGCTCTCCTCCTCTTATAAGGATGATAATCATCACGTCGATGAGGTCTCCTGAAGTCCAGCTACTCATGTAGTCGAGCTGCCCTTGTCCCCTACTCTCCTCAACCTGAACTTGAAGAGCATCTCTAACTTGACATGTTGTGAGTCAGTACTGCCATTGTTTTGCTAAGCTTGCTCATTATCCTAGTGACCAAGCTCGCCTCTTCTCATGATGAGGATGATGATGATCATATTCTCTCTCTCTCTCTCTCTCTCTCTCTCTCTCTCTCTCTCTCTCTCTCTCTCTCTCTCTCTCTCTCTCTCTCTCTCTCTCTCTGTTCGTGCACCTTGGCTCGTTGCCACTGAGTTGCTGGCCTACCTTGGTTCACCACGCCGTAGCTAGCGCCCCCACAACCTGCTACAGCACCACGACGGTTGACCTCAGCAACCTGGACCCAATGTTAAAAAAAAAACTATTTTTCGAAACATACAAAATTCCCTTTCTTATATTTGTGAAGAGGAAATTTTTAAAAATCATGTTCTCAATTTTTTACACTATTTTTCTCTATTTTGGGGTGGAATTTCTCCTTTTTCCCTTGCCCGGGCCCAGTGTTCAAGAAAAACCATTTTCCCAAACATACAAAATTCCCTTTCTTGAATTTGCGAAGAGGAAATTTTAAAAATTAGGTTATTTTTCTCTATTTTGGGATGGAATTTCTCCTTTTCCCCTTGCCCTCAACATGCATTTTTGGAATCGAAAACAACACGATATTAAGCTGAGACATATTTTTTCCAAACACTAATACAAAATTACCTTTCTTGAATTTGCAAAGAGGAAATTTAAAAATTAGGTTATTTTTCTTTATTTTGGGGTGGAATTTCTCCTTTTCCCCTTGCCCCCCAACATGCATTTTTGGAATTGAAAACAACACGATATTAAGCTGAGACACAATTTTCCCAAACACTGCCCAGGCATGAGGCCACGCGATTGTCTTGACCCGTCACAATTTTTCTCTATTTTGGGGTGGAATTTCTCCTTTCCCCCTTGCCCGATCCATGCATCCTTGGGCATTCATGATAACGATGATAATGATTTTAGTTTTCACTTTACTTCATTTTTATTTTGTAATTAGACATTCCACCAAGATTGTATGAGTGTGGTCTCATAGACCATGAGTGTGGTCTCATAGACCCTTGGCCCTTTGAAGACGTTTAATATGACATTTCATTTCATCTCCCTCCTCTCCACGTGAGACTGTGAGTGCTCTCTCTCTCTCTCTCTCTCTCTCTCTCTCTCTCTCTCTCTCTCTCTCTCTCTCTCTCCCTCCGAACTCCGATTTAGGTGATCTATAGCCTCAATCGAAGAGCACGAAGCCCTCTACGCATTGATATAAAGACAGAATTTTTCTGTGTCATGGAAGGCTTTGCTGTAACAGCATCTCAGAACTGAAAAAACTGTCAAAACTTTGCGTTTTTGTTGCCGACTTGAAGGCAATGTCAGACAAAACTCGCAAGGGTGGAAAAGCCACACTCGCCATGGAGAATGATGCAAAATCTCCAAGGAATTTGGATGCTAATCCAACCACATCATCTACAACAACGGAAGCAATGATCATGGCTTACTTGATCTCGTTACAAGAAACCGTCAACAAACAAGGTGAAGAGTTGCGCGCACTTGCAATGGAGAATGGTACTTTAAGAGTTCTCGTAGTGAAGAATGAGCACCTCAAGAAGGTTCTTGAAATGCAAACAACACGCTTGATGCATCTTGAGACTGAAGTTCAAGAATGTAAACGCTCTCTTGTTGACATGAATGTATTGAAAGAGCGCTTGAGCAAAGTTGAGAGTGATCATGTATTGAAAGAGGAAACAATAGATACAATACGACATGATGTATGTGAGATGAGAAATGCATCCAAATCATGGGCTGATATATGTAAGGATAATGTGGTTTCTACATCTCCTATCACGCAAGCCGTTGTCCAAGCAAAGAATGTAGAGAATGTGGACACTCAAGAATTGCACGAACGACAAAAACGCTCAAAGAACATCGTCATTCGTGGAATCGAGGAAAGCATGGAAACACCCCAATCTCTTGCAGTTGCTATTGAAGAGTTTTTTGCTACACACTTTGGCATGTCAGGAATCATGGCTTATGGTGCACATCGAGTTGGAAAACAAGGAGTCCCTCGCTCGGGAGAAAGACCTATTGTATGTACCATGGCTAATGAGGTAAAGAGAAAGATCATCCTTGACAATGGTTGGATCTACCTCAAAGGAACAGGTTGTAATGTATATGAGGATCGCACTCTTATGCAACAAAATGTACGTCGCAAAGCATATGAGGAAAGAAGCAAGAAGGTTAAGGTATCACCTCAAGAAGAAAAGCCACTTAAGGAGGATGCAAGTCCACCCAACAAATAGGGACACATGATCTATGAGACCAACTCACGCTTGCGAATAAGCTTTTGGAATTGTAACGGGTATCCATGGAATGCGGGAATTGGCATTGATGAGCTTACCAATGACTCCGATGTGATACTTCTTGTCGAAACATGGGAGCATGATGCGCAACGAATTCTTGGATTTGACAAATACGATGTGCATTCTTTGATGTGGGCCAAAAATGCAAAGCAACGAAGAGGCCAAGGAGGCGTAGCATGTATGACCAAAAAGGGTTTGAAAGATGTTTCCATTGTCAAAGAAGATAAGTATAAACGCTACTTATGGCTGAAAATCAGCCCACCAAATGGTCAAGTCATGTTTGTGGCCGGTTGCTACATTCCTCACTATGACTCCAACTTTTATGCTTGCTTGAATATGGATAGAGATCAGCCCTTTGTTGAACTAGAGGAAGACATTGCTCATTACAAGGATCAAGGTGAAGTCATTGTTTTTGGAGACATGAATGCTCGCACAAATATGCTACGACACGACACACAACAAGTAGACATGCCGCATGTCTCAAGAAGAATGGATGACTCATACATGTATAATCGAAGTTCTAATGATGCAAAAGAAGTGGATCACTATGGAAAGTCACTTCTACATATGTGCAATAGTACCTGAATGCTCATTGCAAATGGTGTATCTCTATGGCAAGGCACCAATGACTTTACATGTAGAAAGCACAACGGTGCTAGCGTGATTGACTATATGTTGTTCTCGGAAGCCAATCTAGAATGCATACAAAGCTTTACACTTGGTGAATGGAATCCGGAATCGGATCATAGGATGTTATGTATTGACCTCAAGTGTGGTAAACGGCCCGAGCATGTAGCCTCCAATCATGATGTGAATCATTTGTACCTACGTCTAGACTTCAAACGAGCACTTATATATGCTGATATGGTGGACCAAATGTTAAGCATGATAGAGCATCAAGAGAGCCCAACATTAGAATACAATTGGAAAGTTTTTAAAGAAGTAATTTTCTCTTGTGCGAAGGAATGCTTTTCGGTGAAACACATGTCTTGCAAAAGGTCTAAGAAGGGTAGCACCAAGAAGAAATGGTTTGACATGGAATGTAGTCAAGCCCGAAAACACTTGCTAAGATTGGATGCAATCAAAGACAAGGAAGTTTACTTGGAATGTTCACACACATACAAAGCACTTGTTCAAAAGAAGAGGAGAAGGTGGGAAGTCGAAAAACAACTTCTTTTAGCACAAGAGAAAGCACATGCATGTGGCAAGTTTTGGCAAAATCTAAAAGGCAAGCGCGTTGAGAGCTTTGGTGACTTGACTCTTGAGGATATGTATATGCATTGTAAGAATCTCTATGAGCAACCCAATGTTGATAAGATGGAGTGTTGTAGCTCCCTTCCGTTTATGTCTCCCTTCTTTACCATTGAAGATGTATGCCGCGCGCTTGAGAAACTTGCTACTCGTAAGGCAGGTGACCTTCAAGGTGTCAAGGCTGAAATGATTAAATGGACAAGCAAGAAAACACGATATTGGATATGCGATATGTTTAACCTTGCACTTCAGTATGGCATGCCTCATGATTGGAGTGCAAATTGGATCAAACCTTTGCACAAAGGAGGAGATGTAAACAATGTGAACAACTATCGCACTATAATAGTTGGTTCTTTAATGGCAAAGTTATTTGGATGTATCATGGAGATGAAGATAAGTGAATGGGCTGAAAAGAATGGCAAACGTGCACTTGGCCAAGCAGGTTTTCGAAAGCATCATAGCACTATCGATCACCTTGTCACTCTTCGAGTTCTTATGGAAGCGTCTCGATTGAAAGGAAAAAAGTTGTATTGTTGCTTTGTGGATTTCAAGAAAGCTTTTGACATGGTACCGCGAGGAAATCTTTGGAGACGTATGCAAAGCCTTCAAGTGCCGAGAGAATTTATGCATGCAGTCTTTCGCATCTACCAAAAAGTGATATGTTGATTACGTACGGGAGATGGAATTTCAGAATTTTTTGCAAGCACTATTGGTGTCAAACAAGGATGCCCACTTTCCCCAACCCTCTTTGGGCTACTCATTGATGAATTGGAATGCATGGTTCTTGACTTTATGCAGCAAGAAGGCATAGAAGAGGTTAAGATTAGAAATGCGGTGATCATGCTTTTGCTTTATGCCGATGATGTAGTGCTCTTGGCACATAGCTTAGAAGATGCACAAAAGCTTATGAGTGTCTTGGAACGCTTTTGCCTACATAGCGGGCTGATCGTGAATGGATCCAAAACCAAGGTTATGCTTGTAAAGACCCTCAATGATGAAAATCCATGCATTGTATGTAACAATGAGAAACTTGAAGTGGTAGATCACTTCAAGTACCTTGGCCTTGAGGTTCCATCCAATCATAAATGGAAGGATTGTGCAATGCGTCGCTTGGAAGCCGGAAAGAGGGCCTATTATGCATTTGAGAACATGTGCAATGCAGGAGATATCAAGTGTTGGGCTCTCAAAAAGTACCTCTTTGACACATTGGTGACACCGGTGCTTCTTTATGGAGTGGAGGTGTGGGGTGGAAGCATCGGGAAGTCTACTTGGAAAGAGTTTGAGAATGTCCAAAAGCGTTTTCTCACCAACTTTCTCCAAGTCAAGACACAAACACCCTACATGCTCTTACTTCTTGAGTCCGGATTGCTTCCCATTGAGGTCTTGGGCATGCAAAGGGTTGTGGAGTACATGCGTAAGACACAACGTAGCCCTTTGCATCGACTTCCTAGAATCGCATATGAAACAAGTCAAATGGTTCAAAAGACATGCAAGAGCAAAATACTAAGTTCGGGGTGGATGCTTGATATCAAGAAATGGTTTGGAAGATGGGATGCATGTCACTTGGTCAAGGATGCGTCGATCGACTCCCAAGTTAATGAGGCCTTCTTACAACACCAATGTATCACGGCTTGGGAGAAATCCGGAGGTTCTCGCTTCAGCCATTACACCACACACGTTGCCCCAAACTACAAATCTCTCTTCTTCTCGGAACGAGGTAACCGAACCCATTCCTACATCCTTGAGCCCATCCCGTTGAGTGCGATCCGCACCATTGCCTCCATTCGTCTTAGCTCCCATTCTCTACGCTGCGAGACAGGACGTTGGGGCACTGGCGAGGAGTGTCATCGACTTTGCACCTTATGCCCTCGTCAAGTGCGAGAGAGTGAGTACCACACACTACTTGAGTGCTCAGCTTTTGACCACATTAGGTCCTCTTTTCCCCATATATTCAGCCATGATCTCTCCCTACATACCTTCCTCTCCCAACCACGATGTGGACTCTCTATTGCGACGCTCATTTCAGCCATTTTTGAGCATCGAGAGTCACTTATGAACTCCACTCACACCACGTGACATGTTCATTTGGTCCCATAGGTCATATTTGACCTCCCAGGACGATAATAGAACTATCTATCTATCTATCTATCTATCTCTCTCTCTCTCTCTCTCTCTCTCTCTCTCTCTCTCTCTCTCTCTCTCTCTCTCTCTCTCTCTTCCAGTCTGTTGCGCTGACAGCATTCTCTCTTTTCCCCTTCCACGTGCGATAAGGTGGGCGAGCGCTCCTAAGTCATCACGCTGCTTGACAGGCCCCACGTGCGAGAGGCATGCAGACCCGCAGCAGACTCTCTCTCTCTCTCTTTCTCGCTCTGAGCGCACTCGCTGAGTCGTCGAGCTGCAGAAGAAACAGGCCGGAGGAAGGAGGTCGCGCCATGTGGCAGGGGGGGGCGAAATCCCTTCCCCTTTTATACTAGTATAGATACATAACGGCAGAAGAACAAGTCATTTATTCTAGAAAAGGTCGTTGTTATCAATGTCACATCAAGGGTCATATAAAGAGCACATGTCCTAAGAACCCATCTAACGAATCGAAAGAACCCACACAACCCACATCCTCTGTTAAATTTTAATGCCATAAATGAAAATACTAGTGCGTCCCAAGTTTCCCATGATCCTCTCATTGATGAGTCTCTCATGAAGTGTTATGGTCATGTGAATGGTCAACACATGGTGGTCTTGTTTGATTCAGGCAGTATGCATGATGTGATTGGTACCTCTCTTGTCGAAAGAGCCCGCTTGGAGGTTAGCAAGACATCTCCTCTCGAGGTGTCGGGCTTCGCTCCCGGTATGGACTCTCTCATTACACGAGAGTGCCTTGATGTGTTGTTCACTATTCAACAAGCGTCCTTCTGCAGAAAATTTGTAATGTCTCCTCTTTCAAGATGTGATATGATTCTAGGCATTCGATAATTTCGTGAGCATAACCCTCTCATTGATTGGGCAAACAATACTCTCACTTTCAATGCCAAAAGTGACTCTCCCATTATCATTCGTGGGGAGGAAGTTATTCATTCTTCACCTCTCATTTCTAATGTGCAGGCGAAGCTTGACAAGAAACAAAAGAAGGAGACTCTCTCAGTCCTTTCTTCTCCAAAGCACGACACAAATGTTTTGCATGATAGAGATGTGATTGTTCACAAGGATGATGGTTTGCATGATGCTTTTTCTAGTGAAGCTAACCTCATTGCAGATACAATCAATCACGAAGGGCTCTCTAGCCGAGGTCCAAGGAGCCCACTCAGGAAGTATTGTGTGCTCGCATGATTAGTCAGCACGCATTATTCGAGTGTTTCATTTGTGACGGTTTCTTGTATTTTCGTCACCGTCGTTATGTGTTCCCTTTCCACAGGCATGCCATATTGTACGATGCACATGATTCACTCATGGATGAGCACGGATGTATGTGGATTTCTCTCGATAAGAAAAAAAGTTTGCATTCAAAAAATTCACATTCCATGTCTCTTCCTTGGCACGACACAATTTCAGTAAGAGCACAAGAAAGATTGTCCATCAAGCATCGGCATTTCCATTGTGCTTTGCCACAGTTGATAGGTTTAGGTCGAAAAGTCAAAAATTCAATCTCACTTTTTGCGTGTGTTTGGTGAACGGTTTGGCACTCCGTCACTTTGTTCATCTGCATTGCATACACAGTCATTTCAAAAGAATAGTATTTTTCCAATCACTCTACATGGAATCGGTATGTTCATGATTTTGTGTTGGAAGTGGTCTCAAGATTTTTCCTCCTCAGAGATTCTTGAAAAAAGTGGACCTACGTCCATAGCCGAAGTTGGAGCATTGAAGCAGCCACAGATCACTTTGTGCCGCTTTCGGCGCGGCCCAGAGAAGCAAGCATTCCAGACCTTCATGAAGTTCAAGTATTGCACGACCCACGCCTCAGAGTGGCCAGCGAAGCGTTCTTCGCAGGATTCCCGGAATTGTTGACGCATTTCCTCGACGCCATACAGTTCGGTACAAGTACCTCACTTTGAAAAGGAGGGGATGTCACGTGCACATCTAACCCTATGTGCATGTGGACAAGCTACTTCAGGTCTAGGGGTCAGGTCAGCTTAGGAAGTGTTCTGTCACCTTTGTGAGCCTGTGCGCAGGACGTGCATGTCCAAGCACTTAGAGTAGTTTCATATCCTCTGGTTGCACACAGCATGATCATCAGCATGATCATCAGTACCCATCATGAGCATATTACAGTGCACACAATCCATTTTTCCCATTTTATCCATTTTTCACTTATTATTAATAAGTGTCTTTGTTGGGAAACTGGGTAGGGCAAATTTGCTAAGTTTTATAAAAGAAACCTAGCACTAGCACTATCTGGCAGAAGAGGCAACAGAAGTCCACCAACTTATAGTGCACCTTCTCAGCAAGATCGGCAGGTGACCTAGCGTTTCCAGCCAACAGCAGATTAAGACCAGTGTTTGGTTTCACTTTCAACCTAGCATTTTCAGAAGTACCAGATCAGCGATGGCGTTTGCAAGATCCCAGATCAGGCCTAGAGTTTCTATAAATTGCAGATAGTATCGACGTTTTGCAGATTCCCGGCAACAGATCAGCCCCTAGCATCAACGTTTTCAGTTTTCGCACTTAGACACCGCAAGATCAACCCCTAGCCTCACAGATCTCACCTACCCGTAGCAGATCCTAGCCGCACCGTCAGATCAGCCAGCGTTTTCAGATTCAACCCGCTGTCCACAAATTTCAGCATTTGGGTTTTCAGTGCATCGTCGTCGCGTCGTTGCCATCGCCGTCCTCGCTGACACAGTGTCAGTATTCAGCAGAAATCAACGTTTTGCAGATTTCAACCCGAGCGTTTTCAGAAGTGCTGTTAAACAACATTAATGTATGGTTGTTTATGCATATAGCAAGGCTATGAGTTGTTAATAAAAAGGTTTTATTGTTTATACCTAGAAGTAATTTATATTTCACCTTCTATTATGGTTCAAACATTTCAGTAAGGCTTGCAAATGATTGCAATATATAGTATTTAGTTCTTTCTTGAACTATTTACACTCCTTTTTCATGTGTGCTACGAGCATCACATTCGCCATAAGTATTGGAAAGTATGATCATGGCGAAAGTATGATCATGGGTATGTAGGTTCAGATCTGTTTTTGCTAAATGCATGCACACTAGGTGCTACGAGCCCTAGTATTTAGCAAAGGCTGATTTAGAGCGGCAGGCATATCCATCACATTAGTTGCTTATGAAGCATTTTGCACTCTATGTGCAGTATCTCTATGAGATTATTTTTGGATCTAGCGATCACCAACAAAGGTCATGGCTCGGTTTGGGTGCTTGTGGATCTTTCAAGTTAACCAAGATGGCTATTCAGGACATTGTTGATTCCTCGGCAATGTTGTACGACGTTGTGATCCCCGTTTACCAATCATTTGGGAAGACTGTATGTAAACTGTGGGGAAACACACCTCAGTACTGCCAGTTATCCAAAGAGGATAGCCAAATTACAAAGTGTAATCTTGTGCTAAAGGATATGCGAAGTGCGTACGTTAGCACCAAGCAATTCAATTAAAAAGCATGTATTTCTCTAGTTGGAGTTTGCTTACCATAAGTTAAAGCATGTTTGTGTTAGGTAAAGGCGGTGTGCCTCACCGTGCTTTGCCCGTGTCTGTCGGCCAATGTTCGGCCGTCCACATTTATCTCCTTATTCTTTATACATACAAAAAATAAGGAGCTCTCACTCATTCTCACATGGTGCTCATACACTCAGATTTGGGAGCTCCACCCACATTCTCTCTCTCTCTCTCTCTCTCTCTCTCTCTCTCTCTCTCTCTCTCTCTCTCTCTCTCTCTCTCTCTCTCTCTCCATCACACGCACCGCATTCGGGCACTCACAATTGGTATCAGAGCTTTGGGGACGCGTACGACGGCTTCCCGACGAGACAGAAGCGACGGAGATCGGCTATGGCGGCTTGAGCTCAGCGGAGGTGGATACAGCTCGACGATGTCAGATCTCAAATTAGGAATGTATATTCAGCTTGTATAGAGCTTGTGTAGCAAGCCATTGCTGAATTTTGCAGAAAAAGAGCAGGAACAAGAAGTGTTACAGCTCGTTTTTGCTGTTTTTGACTCCCGAAACAGTGTTTCGGATGGATGTGATCCAGCAGTCTAGGTTTGGGTTTTGGCACATTCCAGACGTGATGGTGATGTCCATTTCCTAAAATTCTGCTCTAAATTATAGCAGGTGCAATAGCAGCAAGTTTATGATGCGTTTTTGGGCTGAAAAAGGAGGTTTTTGGCATATCTCTCACACCCGGACTCAGATACATGTGATCCAGGAGTCTACCTTGAGGTTTCATTCCGGACGCGCTGGTCATAACAGAATTTTGAAATTCTGAGCGCTGAATTTTCTGCAACAACATGTCAACAATCTCGACATATCGAGGTTTTGCAGTTTGATTCCTACAATGTGGAGAGTGATGCGATTTGCATCTTTGGCTATGTATGGCACACTGTGGTGCTATTTGAGAGAGAATTCACCTTGTTTTTGCATATGCAAGTGATGCTTTGGGATGTGACTTTCGGATCGTTACACATCCGGATGCGGTTTCATGCGCATTTTTTATTGTGTGGGGCATTTCAGAGAGCTTTTTCAGCACGATTTTGTGCATTTTTTATTGTGTGGGGCATTTCAGAGAGCTTTTTTAGCACGATTTTGTGCTGTTTCATGCTATGTATGCATTATGCGGATACAGTTTGAGCTAGCCATAGCTCGCAGATAGCAGGTTTACAGGTTTGCAGTGTTTTTTGGATAGGTACACGTCCATAGAGCTACTCAGTCAGGAGTGAGCCAGTTTGCCAGGCTTTTGGCATTGCATGTAGACCATTTGTGGATTTTTCTACTAAGACAATGTCTATTGTCATGCGTATTTGGTGAGATTTTTTTGAGTTTTTACTCAGTTTCCAAGTTTCCAAGGGAAACTCTGCCGGATTATTTCCAAGATTTCTCGCCATGGTTTATGCGTATTCGCAGTTTGCTCTCTGATGGTTTAGAGGTCAAGTTGACTCCCACTGTGACAGTTATCTGCAGTTTTTTGGCTCGCGGTTTGCGTTGAGTTTTGACTCATTTTGCAAAGGAAATTCTATTCGTTTTCCCCGTCTTCTCACCATTAAAGTTTGCAGTGTTATGCCATCTTGTACAGTGGTCGATATATTCCCACTTTGATAGTGATCGAGTGTTTACTCTCACTTTGACAGGTCTTGTCAGTTTGGACACAGTTTGGTATTCTTGTACCCACTCTCGCAGGAGTGAGGAGTTTGTATGCTATGGTTTTTTGGCACATTGTTCATTCATTGACACATTCTGGCAGCAGTTTTTCACTCACATATCTATGTCATTTGTGGCGTCGTTGAGTGATACTCCGGCTAGAGCAGTTTGGCTCTGTGTATGACTTTGTGAGGTGATTGTATGCCTATTGCAGAGGCTAGTGAGCTTGACTGTTTGCTCACATTCTTTGCTTGAGACAGTGGTTTGTTCTCGGCTGGGAGAATCTTGTGATGTCGACTATTGTTTGCCATAGTTTTGGCATGGATATGGAGACACTTCAGGTTAGAGGTGATTCTCGCTCACGATCGCGACTGACATGTTGGCACTGCGGCCACGATGGGCATATTAGGCGTCGTTGCTTCAGACGTATGAGGCAACACAAGAGGCAGATGCATGGTGCTACTATGAGGACAGATGCTAGAGAGTATGCATGTGACGGGCATGTCACTTTTGAGTCTAGCTTGCCTTCAAACTACTTTGTGTCTTGGCATAGCACATTGTCTACGCGTTTTCTAATAGACGAGCATGTAGTTTTTCACGTGACGCCACGTCGTTATTTGTTTTGCTCTTTCTCTAGAGGGAGACTTGGTTGTGTGCAGTTTGCTGATGGTTCAGCATATGACACAGAGGGTGCTGGAGATGTATGCATGTTTTTACCTAGCGGTGCATTGCTTACGCTACAAGATATACGTTATGTACCAGGACTCAGCCAGAGTCTCATTTCATTGCGTCAGTTGCAGAGTAGTGGACATTGTGTACTGCTTGGAGAGCGGTCATTTTAGATGCATAGGGGATCACTGGTGATAGCCAGAAGTGCTAAAAGTGGTCTGGTATACCTTTGCATATTTCTGACACACGAGGCGGTGTAGTCTCTGTGTATTTGCAGCCATGTTTGGAGCGAGAGACGAGGCGTGTCTCTTTTGCGGATGTGCTGCATGGAGAGCAGGTTGTGCATTTGTCTTGTGGTGACGTTCACACAGACAGTGGTATCTCTGGGGATGCACAGCTTGGTCACTCATCAGTTGAGGTGACATTAGTTGAGCCAGAGACCGATGCATTGTTCTATGATGCGTTTGATACATTTGAGGGCGACAGTGTCCTTCAGACAGCTGTGTGTGATTACAGTGGTGCTGATTTTTCGGTTTTGTAGTCATTCTCATTAGATATGCCTTTGCCAGACGATGTTGACATGGTGATGCATAGTCAGGTGGTTTCTGATGAGGATGCATATGGCACTGAAGATGCTGACAGGGATAGGTTGGCACACATAGTGCATGTTTCATCAGCTTTCGGGTCTCTCATGTCTGACCTTTTGGTCTCGAGACCTGATCTTGATTATGCGGTTGGTGCATTTGCAGTGGGAGTTGTCAGTTGTGCGATGACTGACATTGGCATTGTGCATTGTGGAGCCATGTAGGTCGTCACTGGATACCTGCATCAGGAGTGTCATCGTAGCTCTAGCCCTAGTGGTATGCATGTTGCATCTACACTAGAGCGGTTACAGAGTGAGCCAGTGGGCATAGGTTGAGAGCCGTCTTCTAGCACCTCTTATATATACTAATCGTAGGCACACAACCTTTAGTGGAAGAATGTTAGGTAAAGGCTGTTAGGTAAAGGCAGTGTGCCTCACCGTGCTTTGCCCGTGTCTGTCGGCCAGTGTTCGGCCGCCCATATTTATCTCCTTATTCTTTATACATACAAAGAATAAGGAGCTCTCACTCATTCTCACGTGGTGCTCATATAGTGAGATTTGGGAGCTCCATCCACATTCTGTATACTCTCTCTCTCTCTCTCTCTCTCTCTCTCTCTCTCTCTCTCTCTCTCCGCGCACACGCACCGCATTCGCGCACTCACAGTTTACGACTAGGTTTAGTCTCTTCATGTATAATTCAAGTTCTCAACCTTGAACACTAGTTATGGTGGGGTTGTTTACTGATGAAAATTGAGAACAAGTTGCTACTAAGTTACGTCAGCCAATTACTTTCATGGAAAGTGAAAAGAGGTACTCTTTTGGGTACATCTTTGTTGTGATAACTCATTTAGCATGCTCGTATGTGTTCTAAATGGAGTCTACACACTATGTTGGATAGGAGTTGTAACACATGACGGTTGCAAATGGACAACAATGTGGCTAATCAAGATGTTACTCTTGGTTTCATTGAACCTCCTACTTAACCGTATACCAGTCAAGCGAATAGTTGGATACATGAAGGATGCCACGGTGGAAAACATTAGTGTATCACCACTCTTGTTTTCGAGGACGAAAATGCTTCTCCAAGGGGGGAGTAATGTCAGGACAAGGATCCTAAGGATCAAGGCTCGACCTAGGGGGTCAGGGACCTGAGCCAGGGGCTCGGACTGGACCAATGTGGACTAGGGGTCCTAAGGAGCAAGGCTCGACCTAGGGGGTCAAGGACCTGAGTCAGTCGGCCTATATATAGGGTGGTAGGGCGGTGGATCCGACATCTCAGTCTCCTAGGTCTTATAGTATATTTGGGTAAGCTCCTATAATGGGTGTCCCAGCTCCTCTGTGGCCAAGCGTTTGTAAATACTATCCATGTAGACAGAGTCAATCTCCAATGTAAAAGTGTATCGAGTATGCATAGGTGTCTGGGCCAACAGAGCTGTACTAACCTGGAATGAAACTGTAAGTGTGAAGACGGCGGGATCTACTACTACTCCAACAGGCCTAGGGCCGACTGTAAAATCTTGAGTAGTACAGAGATCCAAGACTACTGCCTGGAACAAAAGTCAAATTCTATTCAAGAATTGATGGGTCATATGAAACGGGGTTTCTCGATACATTCGGGAAATTTGACTTACCCATTGATGGATCTTGACTCAAAGAACACGACAGACCTCTAACAATGAAAGTCCTCTAACAATGAAAGTAGAAAGAGAAAGAGTTCCTAAGAAAAGAAAGATAAGGATAAACGACCCCGGCTCACTCTTCGAGAGAGGGCCAATTACATCAAAGAAAGGAAGTGCTTTGGTTGTGGGGAACATGGACACATCTCCGCAAAGTGCCCCAAAAAGACACAGCAAGAACAAACTGAAGACAAGCCAGAGAGTTCAAGAGCAGTAGAGGGAACATGGCAGAAAATGCAAGATGAAAGCACGACTAGTACCAGATTGCATGGGTACTGACCTAAGCCTGATTGATGAAAGTACAGAACTTTGCCGAGCTTGGGGCAAAGTGAAAGATCATACAGCTCTGATTTTCTTCGATGGAGGAACCAAGGCCAACTTCATTTTGCCTGAATCGGCGGCGCGGCTCGAGATTGCACCCGACATGATGGGACCACCAGCAGAGGCAATTTTAGCAACACCCGGACGGGACATAGCCATTACAACTGTCATTGACAAACTTCGGTTGCATTGTCAGGGGTACTTGGGGCACGAGAACTTTTACATAATGCCCTTGGAAGGTTGTGACGCCCTTCCCTTAGTACCATAAGAACAACGCCATGGTCGATTATCGCGCAAAGAAAGCAACGTTGACGAATGAAAAGGGCCGAAAAATTGTACTTGATGTAAAACTGAAGGGCGAGTCTACCCCTATTGTATCGGCTTCGGCCATTTCCAAATTAATGAGATCCACTCTCTTTGTTTACTCGATCAAGCGAGTTGCCCCCATCTCGTCCTGAGGATCACACCATTGATATGATTCTTGGAAACACACCACCGAACCGGCCACCTTACCGAGTTAGCCGAACCCAGAATGAAGAGATTATGAACCAAGTGAAAGACCTTCTTGAAAAGGGCCTTATCCAGTCGAGTACTTCACCCTACTGCTCTCCGGTGGTGTTGGTTTTAAGCAGCGTAACCGCGAAACGTTTCAAGGCCGAAACGTTTCACCCTGAAACGAAGTCATTTCACCACGAAATGTTCCAGTCCAAAATTAGAGCACAATGAAACGTGCGACCGAAACGTGAGTTTAGCGACTTTGAAACTAAAACTATGGTACTTTGTTGTTAGTGAAACGGCTTGTGTTTCACTTGGTGAGCGAAACATTTCAAGGCTCAAAACATTTCACCTGTCTCGACCTGTCAAAACGCGTTTCATGGTGACGTTTTAAAGAAAGACGATCTTGGAGAATGTGCATTGATTACAGAGATTTCAATAAAATCACCATCAAGAACAGATTTCCAATTCCAAGGATTGATGGTATTCTTGACCGACTTCAGGGATCCTCTTGTTTTAGCAGGATTGATTTGAAAAGCGGATATCATCAAATCCGAATCGCGTCGGGAGATGTCTACAAGACAGCCTTTCGGACGAGCTTCAGTTTGTATGAATTTTTGGTGATGACTTTTGGCCTTACCAATGCTCTAGCGACTTTCAACCGAACGATGATAGGATTTTCAAAGAGTATAGATCATTTGTCGGCACTTTCTGTGATGACATTATAGTCTTCTCCAAGGATGAAGCAGAACATAGACACCATCCGCTACATGTCTTTCAGGCATTGCGAGATCACAAGTTAGTTATCAATGCCAAAAAGAGTGAATTTTTCTTGCCGAAGATACACTTCTTGGGACACATCGTCTCAGCAGCAGGAGTACAAATGGACCCGGCCAAGATTGAGACTATACGTGATTGGCCCAATTTGAAGAATGTTCATGAAGTTAGAAGCTTCTTCGGTTTGTGTTCTTACTACCAGCACTTCATTTGAAAGTTTGCAGAGGTAGCTTCCCCTTTGCACATTCTAACACAGAAAGGAGTCCCTTTCTCGTGGGGACCCACACAGGTGATTGCCTTTCCGACACTGAAAGAGAAATTGACTATTGGACCAATATTGACTTTGCCGGATTTGCAAGTGTCATTTGAAGTATATTGTGATGCTTGTGGTCGTAGTCTGGGAGCGGTCTTAATGCAAGAAGGCCATGTGATTGCCTATGAAAGCCAATTATTTTCAAGGCCAGAATTGATAGCACAGATCTATGAGAAAGAGCTTTTGGCAGTGATCCATGCTCTTACTCAGTGGCGACATTACTTACTAGGAGCCGATTTTACGGTCTTCACTAATCATGAGAGTTTACGCTACTTCTTGTCACAGAAGCAGCTTTCAGAAAAGCAGATACGATGGGCTAACATCTTGTCACAGTTTCACTTCCAGATTGTCCATGTTCATGGACAGAAGAGCTTGGTGGCACATGCTTTGTCTCGGGAGCCGCTAGTCTTGGCTATTTCCGCAATTCATCATAGAAGCTTCGAGGACATAGTACGCCACAGATCTGGATTTTTCGGATGTATTCACTCGAATACAGAATGGGGAGGTAGTAGCGGGATATTCCATACGGGATGGCTACTTGATGAAGAAAACAATGTTGTGCCTTACACAGCCGTTGAGGGAAAAGCTTTTGACAGAGTGTCATTGTCCACCTTTTACGGGTCACCGCGGCATTGACACCACCTTGAAAGCATTACTTCTTTTGGCAGAGACTCAAGAAGAATGTGGACGACTTTGTACACAATTGTTTAGTATGCCAGAAGGTCAAGTTTGACAGGCATAAAGCACAGGGATTGTTACAGCCTTTACCCATTCCCACCCGCCCCTGGGAAAGTATTGCTATGGATTTCATTTTTTATCTCCCGAAGACACAAAGTCGACATGATGGCATTTGGACTCTCATTGACAGATTTAGCAAGCAAGCTCATTTCATTCCAATGAAGAAAACAATCAAGCTGGATCATTTAGCGAGACAGTTCGTTGCACAGATTTTCAGAATACATGGCATGCTTGAGACAATAGTCTCTGATAGAGATCCCCAATTCACGAGTTTGTTTTGGAGGGCTATTTGGGAGAGCATTGGCACACGGTTGCAGTTCTCGTCCTCTTTCCACCCGCAGACAGATGGGCAATCTGAGATTGCAAATTCAGTTGTACTGGATTTATTGAAGTCTTACATTTCTGACCGAAAGACTCAATGGAAAAAAAAATTGCCCTTGGTGAAATTTGTCTACAATAACACAATCCACTCTTCGACAGGGAAGGCGCCCATTTGAGATCATTGAAGGTGCACAGAAGGTTCCACTTTCCTTAGCACTAAAAATAAGATTGTTGAATCCGACCAGTACACGAGGGACTTGGGCACTGCCTTTGCCAAGGTTCGGGAGGCTTTAGCGAAATCTCAAGAACGACATAAAAAGGAAGCAGATCGATATCGACAAGATTTGAAATTAAAGGAAGACGATTGGGTGCTCTTATGTTTTGAGAAGGCACACCTAAGAAAGAAAAAGGGAAAGGAGCGGCTTTTTCCAAAGCTTAACATGAGGTATTACGGCCCTTTCCAGATGAAAGAAAAGATAAATGATGTCTCCTTTAGACTCAAGCTACCTGATACTTGGAAGATTCACAATGCATTTCATGTGAGTCTATTGAAGCCTTTTAAAGGCGATGTGCCCGATGATGGGGAGCTTGATGAGCAACCCGAAGTGGAGGAAAGCGAGGAGATACTCGTTCCAAACAGATTTTGTCACACAAAGACAGAAAGATAAAAGGTAAAGTGATTAGGCGGTTCTTGGTTAAATTCAAGAACTATCCTGCATTGGATGCGAAGTGGATGGAGGAGAAAGACCAGCAGATACTCCTCAGATTTTGGAACTTTACCTTGAAGCATTCAGTTTAGCTTAGTCTACTACGATAGAACCCCGACTTGGGCAAGGGTGAATCTAGTGCAGTGGGTTTGCACAAGAGGGGAGTCACTCCGCTCCTTTGTCAATGGATTACCCCGATTTTGAATAGAGTCGTTGATGTCCCTTTTGGGTTTCAGGGATACTAAAGGGCTGAATAGTATTCTGCTGTATGCTGAAAATGAATATGATTGATTTGTACTTCACTTGTTTGAGTGCACGAACTGAAAGACCAAATGATTGCAGCATTTCGGTCTCATATATCTCTATCGACATGATTGCAATAAGGATCACTTAAACGGGCATCCATGAGATCCCAACTGGATCTAGATGCAATCACTAATTACGTTGCCAATTAATCATGTGGTCTGAGATTTGAAATGAATTTGTATGTGATTTGTCATGTGATGTCCTATGATGTCAAGTGATGTACTGTGATGTTCAGTGATGTGACTGTCGTTTTGTACAAGTACTAGATGTGTTGTGTCTAATGCGTCGGTACTAACAATCAGTGTCTACTAAGACAGTTTATGGCCTCTGTTTGTTTTGCAGGCGTTATCGAGGGCGATTACAATTCAAGAGGGGGGTGTGCCACAAACTATTGATGTGGCAGGCCCCCGGATACACACACACACACACACACACACACATCCTGTTGACGTGGCAAACAATACGGACCCCCGCAAATTGTGCTCCGAATTGTGCTCAAGGATTCCTTTTACTTGCGGAAGGGAGAGCCTTCCGTTCCTTTGGTGAGAGAGTGCAAATGATCACAAACAAAGTGGGTAAACATTGTGCATGAAAGTATTGAGACTGAGAGATAGAGAGAGAAGAATACGACACAAGAATGTTGTCAAACCCTCCTCCGAAGGCCCCACTCTCTATGGCGAGAGCGGTCTACTATTAATTGCACAAATCTCTACAATGCAATGAAGTTTTAAGTCGGTGACGACGGCGATGACGAGGGCGGCAATAACGAGGACAACGGCTGGCTGAAAACGCTGGTTTCAGGGGCTGAAAACATTGGTTTTGTCTGCTGGAAACGCTGGACAACAGGGCTGAAAATCGCAATTCCAGCAAGTCAGCAAGCTGAAAATCGAAAGGTCAGCAGGCTGAAAAACGCAATTTCAGCAGGCTGAAAACGCTGCTATACTGATCTGCTGAAAACGCTGGCACTGGAACTGCTGTAATTGCTGAAAAACGCCAGGGCTTGCAGGGGGTTCTTGCTTGAGAAGGTTGCTAGAGGGCCTGCTGCAAAAGGTTGCCTGTGCTCTCTTTGCTTCTTCTGCTCTACTGAGTGACTACCAGTTTTCTTTTATATTAACTTAGCAAATTTGCCCTACCCAGTTTCCCAACAAAGTCACTTATTAATAATAAGTGAAAAATGGCTAAAATAGGGAAAATAGGTTCTGCGCACTCTAAAATGCTCATGATGGATATGCATCTACTCTAAGTGCCTGGACATGCACGGTCTGCGAACAGACTCACAAAAGTGCCAGAACACTTCCTAAGCTAATTGAACTGAACCCATGTCATGAAGTAGCTTGTCCACATACACATAGGATTAGATGTGCACATGACATTTGGAGTTTGAGATTTTGGGGCTCTGCTTTTGGGCATCCCTTGTTACAATAAATTAGTTTGTGGGGGCCTCATTACTCAGAGCATCTGGACGCAGAGTCTGAGTGTGAGTTCCCGTAGACTCCCTTGTTCTTTGCACACATACTGATATAAAAAGAAATACCGAAAGGGGTGCCGGTCTTTGGTGCCAATACCTCTTTGCACGGAACTATGGCGGGCCGTGTCGTCTTTTCTGAACTGTTTTAAAGTGAATCTCTGCTGTGTCGCGGTAGAATCTAGACTTGGGGTGTCCAAGTTTGTTAACCTGGCCAATCCCAAATTACTGGCATCCAGCCTTCTCAACATTTCCTCTGAGCTATCATAGAAGGTTGTTTGAGAATGGCCCTCCTGGCATTAAAGTCCCCTTGGAGGATGACATCCCCATCCCTAGAGAACTCCCGTATGTCCTTATCTAAAATCATCGGGGAAGTGGCATATTGCAATATAAAGTGGCCCACCTGTCTCTGCTCTCACCTTGACCCACATATATCTAGCATGCTCATCTCTCCAAAAATATGAACGAGAGGGTGCAACTCTTCCTTGAAGAGAGAGAGAGAGAGAGAGAGAGAGAGAGAGAGAGAGAGAGAGAGAGAGAGAGATTTTTAACAAAGCAAGTATACATGTGTGTAAGTCCTCTGTCTATCGGAAAAGACAAAATAGTTCAGACTCGTACAAAATAAAAGAGAGAAGGACGTTTGGTGGGTGATGAGATCTATGGGGATGGGTGGAGCTCTAGTACAAGGATATGTGCATGTCTATATGCTGAGGGTAGTACAACCATCTAAATGCGTCAATCTAGTTAGCTCCATCCTGTGCTAATGGGGGAGGGTGTAAAATGTAGTACATGGGAGGGTCGGGAGCAAGGGCTACCCTAATGAATGCCTCGGGGTGAGCAGGGAGCCATCATCTGGGCTTGTCTCTCCTCAACAGCTCGATGTGCTTGAGTCCGGATCTCCTCGATTTGTCTGCGGTGGAGTTGTGGGGCCTGGCCCTGGCAGCCCGCGGGCGTCGTATGGCCCTCGACTCGCGTCAACCTACTAAAGAGTCACATATTCCGCTGGAGGGGAGATGTGATCCAAGTCTGTCTGATATAGACTTGCAAGAGGTCCTGTCGGGTCACTATGTTTCTCTCACTGGAGCTGGGGGAAGTCGACGTCGTACTGGAAAGGTGGCAAATTCTCCACGTCAAGGCCGTGTGCTCCAAACCATGTGTGTACCATGCTCTATCGTATCGAGCTTCTGATATCTGTACAGCTGACTCAAATGCTCGTCTTGTGAGTCTATCGATTGGGAGCTCTCTCACTCTCTGTATGAAGCAAACCGTCTGGAAGAGTGCCTCCACTACCATGGGAGGGGGGGGGGGGGGGGGGGGGGGGGGGGGGGGGGGGGGGGGTGGCAAGCTCTGCCCTGATGATGTCCGGTGTACTGTGTGCTTGCCTCGAAACAGGCGAGAAATCATATAGATATGTGGTCTCTGTGCCCATTGGCTAACATCATGGGGGAAGTGGCATATTGCAATATAAAGTGGCCCACCTGTCTCTACTCTCACCTTGACCCACATATATCTAGCATGCTCATCTCTCCAAAAATATGAACGAGGGTGCAACTCTTCCTTGAAGAGAGAGAGAGAGAGAGAGAGAGAGAGAGAGAGAGAGAGAGAGAGAGATTTTTAACAAAGCAAGTATACATGTGTGTAAGTCCTCTGTCTATCGGAAAAGACAAAATAGTTCAGACTCGTACAAAATAAAAGAGAGAAGGATGTTTGGTGGGTGATGAGATCTATGGGGATGGGTGGAGCTCTAGTACTAGGGATATGTGCATGTCTATATGCTGAGGGTAGTACAACCATGCAAATGTGTCAATCTAATTAGCTCCATCCTGTGCTAATGGGGGAAGGTGTAAAATGTAGTACATGGGAGGGTCGGAAGTAGGGGCTGCCCTAATGAATGCCTCGGGGTGAGCGGCGAGCCATCATTTGGGCTTGTCTCTCCTCAACAGCTTGATGTGCTCGAGTCCGGATCTCCTCGATCTGTCTGCGGTGGAGTCGTGGGGCCTGGCCCTAGTAGCCCGCGGGCATCGTCTGGCCCGGCTCGCCTCAACCTACTGAAGGGTCACTCCCCTCAGTGGGTCTGGTAGTGGAAGGGATAGGGGTGTAGCTCTCTAAAATAAATTTGTAAGTTGTGACTCTCTCCCTCCCCTCCCAAGGTTCTCTGGCTGCACAAGTGTGTGCATGTGCTTTTGTATCTCTAGCAAGTAGTACCCCAGTTGTCTCTAATCTCAAGAGTGCATGATATCTCGGAAGGTAGGCTATCCTCTGAATAGGGGCTCGTATCGGTCTCTAATATCCGCATAAGATTTGCATCTACAAACAAAATGCTCCTCGCTCTCCACTTCCTCTCTGCATACTCTACACACTCTCTCCTCCCTAGAAACGTCATGAGCTCGCCCCACCTCGATCTCTAGTCTGTGTGATGACACTCTGAGCTGACCGATTGCCACCCGTGTGTTGTGGCATGTAGGTGTCCATATAGTGTGGTTGGTGTATGAACCCATCCTCCAGTATGGTAAGAAAATGGTCTCTGTAGTGTGACATCTTCCACTGCAAGGGAGATGTGATCCAAGTCTGTCTGATATAGAGCTGCCAGAGGTCCTGTTGGATCACAATGTTTCTCTCACTACGTGAGAGATGGAGCTGGGGGGAATCGAGGTCGTACTGGAAAGGTGGAAAATTCTCCACGTCAGGCCATGTGCTCCAAACCATGCTCTAATCTGTGTGTACCATGCTCTATCCTATCCAGCTTCTGATATCTGTATAGCTGACACAAATGCTCATCTTGTGAGTCTATCAATCGGGAGCTCTCTCACTCTCTAAATGAAGCAGACCGTCTCGAAGAGTGCCTCCACTAACAACAAGTTACCACAGTCTTAGTTTCAAAGTCGCTAAACGCACGTTTCGGTCTCACACGAGACACGTCTCACTGTGCTCTTACTTTGGATTGAAATGTTTCGTGGTGAAACGTTTCCGCCTTGAAACATTTCGCGGTTATGCTACAAGTCTCAATATGTGCCCATTGGCTATCTGCCAATCTGGGTGCCCACACTTTTGTTGCATACATCAGGGCTGGAGTGACTAATGTGTCGAATAACCACCCCTTCACTCGGGGTTCCTAAAAGCCTGATGGCATCTCTGCTCTAGCATAGCCAATGTTGCATATCCTCTGGTAAGTCTATCAGTGGCAGCTTGTGCCATGGAGAAGGCCCCTCTTTGCTGGTGAATGTGACTCCCAGGTAGATGTAGGAGGTGACCACCTCTATTGGTCCTCCAGCTGCTGTAAATGTAGCTGCTCGTCAAACTGCTCTGGAGATGTGGAAGACATGATCTTGGTTTTCCCAAGATTCACTGTGAATCCCCTGTCATTACAAAACTCATCCAAAGCTCTCAGATGGCTCTGTAGGTCCTGTGGTGACAGTGTCATCAGCATATAGCATAATGTGGACTGTGGTACCTCCTACCCCTGCCGCTCGTAGGATGTAGTCGGAGACCTCGCCGATGTAGAGTCCGAAGATGGTTGGGGAGAGGGGGCATCCTTGCTTAACACCAATGGTGCTAGCAATAGACTCTGACATACCGCCTGGGCAGCAGACTCTCCCAGTCACTCTCTCATAGAGAGCATAGATGGCCCATATCATCTCCGAAGGTATCCCTGGACTCTAGAGTCGTTGAATAACGCCTCTTCTTCCGCACCTTTGCCCCATCAATGAGGCAGCGCGAAGATGTGGTCGATAGTAGAGAAGGTCTACCTGAACCCTGCCTACCAGGAGCCCGTAAGCCCTCGGCCTCCCCGTAAGAACTAAGCTCAGCCTCAAGAACTGCTCCATATAGTTTTTCCATTGTATGGCCAATAATGATAGTCCTGTAATCCCCTGGGTCCAGGGTGTCTCTAGACTTGTGGATCGGCACAATGGTGTGTCTAGTCCACTCCTCTGGGGAGCCCTCCCCTATAGCCCGGTTGAATGCATGTGCGATCAAGGGGGCTATAGTGGCAGCTGCATAAATGAGGTGCTCACTCTGTACACCTATATGATCTAATGATCGGCGGTGTTGTAGTCGGTGGATGGCCTTCTTGACCATCTCCGTTGTGCAGCAGGAGGAGCTCATGGGTCAAGGCCCAGGAGGTGGTGGAATCGGAGGCTGGTTCGGTACTTCATAAAGCTTCTCTGCATAGTCGTGCTATACCTGTGGATCCTCAACGGGGGTAGTCGGTCATAGATCCGGGAGGGTGTGCCATGCTGTGGCACTGTTCATACTCATGAATAGATGGTATAGCTCTAGCTCTTGTGCCTCCTCGAAAGCTCGCTGCTTTCGGCGTGTGAGTGTCTTCATCTGGCGTCTGGCCTCCAAGAGTCCGCTGAGAGAGAGAGAGAGAGAGAGAGAGAGAGAGAGAGAGAGAGAGAGAGCCCAACGTGATGATATGGCTGACTGTATGGACATGCAGAGTCCATCATAAATCGCGGCCTGAGACGTGGCAGCAAGCATTTTTAGCAGCTATGCTTTTGACGGTCATGCTTTTGGGCCACATTGCCTCTATGTAGACACAATGGCCTACATAAGATGATGCCTAGTTAATGCTCCCTTAAACACAAAAAACAGAGAAAAAAGGTTTTATCATTAACTTTGCCATGTAGCACTAGTCGACAAGCTTAATCCAATGGTCCACAGTTACTCCCAAGAGAGCACCAAATTTACTAAGGCCTTACGTAGGCCAAAAATACATAGACGGGGACACGCAGACCCAGGAGAGGACATGGGAGAACACACAAATACCAACACCTAAAACATACGAGTGTGCATATGCTTAGGAGAACACACATGTACACATGCATGCACCTATGTGTGTGTGTGTACCACACACACACACAAAAAAAAAAAGTTAAAAATTGAGAAAAGAAAGATGATGAGAAAAAATTGGGCTGCTCAAAATGAGAATTGCTATTTCGTTTCTAATGTGGCTAAACCTGACTACAGCACTGCTTTTTACCTTGTGGTGCAGAGCATATTCTCGCCTTACTTTTGCACAGGTGTGAGCAATCTTCTTCTCATCATCCTTACATCTAGCCCGCTCCATGTCCTTCCTGAGAGATTCAAAAGGCTTCCTGCAAAATAACACGTTTATGAGAGAGTGTTTACAGAAACATCACAGCAAACAGGAAAAAGAAATACTTTTAAAAGCATTTTTTATGTGATTTTCAAAACACAGTGGCTTAGAACATCTAGGTTAACAACACAGCAGAGTCTAAAACAGTTGAGAACTTGTCAGAAGACAGCTTGGATAACTGATGTGTGAGCGCTTAAACAAATCATTTTGTACCCAGGACTAGATTACTCAAGTTATCAAGGCCCTGATCATGTGCTACATAATGTAAAGCCTTCTAAAAGCCATCTAAAACAAGAACTTTCTATCAAGGTCCAGACCAGCTGCATTTTCTAGAACTTGTACACATGAAGCCTTCAAAAGCAAAACGTTTCTGAGGTTACTAATCTTCAGAGCTCTTCAGCATGTTCTACCTGTTGTAAATCTCGAGCTTTTCCACAGTCTAGCACCATGAAACCTATATGTTCTTGCGAGATTTTGAGATGGGCTACTGCAAAGTGTCCTCGTGGTGCAAGGAATGGCTAATCATAAAATCTTAAACAACAAGCAAGTTGAGGTTTCCTTCCCAATACATTAAGCAATAAGCAGGTTGAGGTTTCCTGGGTCAATGCTCATACAGAATTTATGTATTGATATTCTAAGTTTAGAGTTGTCGAACGAAATTCTCCAAATATCTAGTGACAGAAGTTTTACAAGCCAAGGTTGTCAGTCAAGGGATTTATCACTAAAAAAATGTGGTTGCGTTACTCCCAAGTTACTTCTTTGTAGTAGTTGTTTAGTTTTGCAGCACAACAGTGGCTAGAAAGAAGAGCGATACATTGGGGTACTAAAGGTTGAAATGTGTTTGCGTTTAGGTAAGTGTAGTGAAGGCATAAAATTGTGTGTGAAGTATCAAGCCAATCTCACTGATCAAGTGATCATATTGTTTCTGAATGATGCTTCATTAAGCGATTTGACTCAAATTTGTTTCTGGCAGCCCTTTCTTAGCTCTCAAAAACCTACATACCAATCAAAGGTAAGAAAACTCTTGTGACTACAGGCCCCAATCCCTGCAACTAATCATTGTAAACTGTTGCTGCCAACCACAACCTTCTGCTAAGCTCAGGCAAGCACCCAGCATGGCCATGCTTACTCCTAGAAGCCATGCTTCGACACTAAACAATAATGTCTACTTTTCATGGAAGACCACAAATGGCCTTGAGGCCTGCCTTGAAAGGCTAAACGACAGCTGTTTCCTGCCGGTTGGGCAGGGCACTGGCAATGAACGAGCACGTAGACAAAGTGCTCAAAGTAGAATCAGCAATACAGCATAAGTAGTCATGCTTCTGAAGTCCCTGAAGCAAGAGAAAAAATCAAGCTAGGGGAAAATTAGCCTTATTATAACATCTTGTAGTCAATTGAACTTGCTCTGTATTTCTTTGATCTGAAAATGCATTGAATAATGTTACCTATAGCATGCTACCCAAAGTGGCTCTATAAACATCACAAAAATGACAATCCTTCAAAAATATAAAGCCAAAATCCAGGTAGAGCTTACTTATTATGTTCAATAACTCCATTGAGTTTAATATATACAGGGTACTTTTCGCGGTACTCCTTGCAATACTCCTTGTACCTGAGAGAGAGAAAAAACGTGTCATTTGCGTACGGCTAAGTTGTCACAGTTAAAAACCTTCTCAAATCCAAAAACACTTACTCGTGGAACGTATTGATTAATCCTCGCAGATCTGCCTCCTTTTTCTCGTAAGGCGCAAAAAACTCAGATCCGTCTATCTCATCTGCAGAATGAGGAGATAGTCTCTTGGAATTATCCAAGGAATCTCCGGCTTTGAGATTGTCCCTGCGCAGGTCACTGGATGCAGCACGCGTATGGCTTGCCCTTTGCTGTCTATACGATTCATCCAGCTCCTCGTCCGACCTAACACTGTTTTCCAGTGCAGAGAACTTGCTGGTCCCAGCATATTCTTGAGAATCAGAAGCACTAAACCTCCCCTTCTCTATGTGATTTTTCTTGACTGGACCTCCTTGAAACCATTCCTCTTTGTGGTGTGGCTGCTTGACTTGACCTGCACCTCCCCTTCTCTTTGATCTTTCCATCTCTGTATTTTCACTCTCTTCATGTCTCCTCTTTGCACTCCTCGAGTCATACGCATGGTACCTGGAATCGTCAAAAGTTCTAACAGGGGATAGCTTTGGCAGTTCTAGAGCCCTTCTATCTAGAGGTTGCAAGTCGTCCTGATCTGGACTCGAACTTCCTTTATAAGGCAGTCTATTTATGGTACTGGAGGTTGCCTTACTCCTGGAGTCCTCCATAGGAGTGAGCCACTTCCTTGAGTCTAATGTGCCATTTTCAAACGGTGGATCTCTCAATTCAGCTGGTTGTGAAACTGTCCTGCAGTTCTCTCGTACATTACTTCGCCCATGACTTTGGCCACTCTCTCCAAAACGTGCTGTCTCCTTAGCTACTACATTGGAAGGTTCTACACTAGAAAGTCTTCCACCTGGCTCTGCTTCTTTAAGGGCACCCTTTCCATACACATCCTTCCCTCTTCTTGTAGAATCTGAATCTTCTATTGGCCTTTCCGCCAGCTCTACAACCAGTCCAGCCCTATCCAGTGACTCGCCTTTTTGTCTGCTATGTTTCGTTACCTTGGACTTGTGCAAATGTGGTGAGTCTCTATCATGCGCACCACTGAGATGATTCGAGTCCCTGGAGACACGATGCGCGCTGCCTTTGCTTGGAGCAGCAACATCCTTCTGCTGCAAATGCTGTGTTTCAAAGTCACGGCTCTGTCTCCCAGAAATGTCACCAGTTTTTGTTGCATCCACCATGTTGTCCTCCAGAACCTTACCTTTCCTCTGTTTCATCTCCAGAAAATCAGATGTCTCTGCGCCCCCTCTATCAGAGAGTCTGCCAATCCTCTCATCATCCAGCTTCCAAGCAGCTTCAAAAGCATTAGAAGATCCTTGAGTCGAGCGCGCCACGTTGCTTGGACTCCTTCCTTTCACTACTTCAGGGGCCTTTGCCCTCTCAAATCTCTCACGAGTTTCTTTCGTAGCCGATTTCTTTGAGCCAGTCTTTCTCGCTTCAGCACCTGCTTGAGAAAGCCTTTCAGATGAAGCTATGTTCTGCAAGCGCTCTTCCATGTCCATAGGTGAACCTTCATGAAGCGAGCTATGCACCTCTAAACTGCGATTCTTCAATGCTGACCTTCCATCACTAGAAGGATAAGCACCACGTTCTTTTCTATCCAAATTTGAAGAGCCTATATACTCAGTATCAGCTCTTCTCTTGTCATTGTCTTTGCCAGGACCAGGGCCACCTGATTTCAGAAGTGGCTTATGATGTTCTTGCTGAGAACTAAATAAACCTCCTCTGTTGCCCCCGCCAACCTCCATATTTGCCTCAGATATCTTCTCTACAAGGATATCTAATTTCTCTTCTATTCCTAAAGCCTTGTTATCTTGAGCAGAGTTTTCCTGAGGCTCCTCAAAATTGCATCTATCTCTGGAGTCTTTACTAATATGAGCTTTTGCAGGAGCTTTTCTTTCCCCATACTGTGATTTTGCTGCTTTTTCTTGTCTGGAGTATTCACCTCTGGTATGCTCTCCTGAATCTTCTCCAAAATTGTTTGGTTCATCTGTTCCAAACACAGCCTCAATAATGTTGTCTGACGCTTTAGCCAACGTGTCTGGCCTGGTAGCGTTTGCTTGATCCAAGGTTGCCACTGGATTATCCTGATTGAAATTGCGGCCCTCTTCAAGTATATTATTTTCATGAGTTCTAATATCCTCCTTTGTCAGTGGCTTAGACTCTCTCCCTTTCACCTTCTGTTTAGCATCCAACTTCCCCTTTTCAACATCATCATCGCTCATAATATCCACGTCTTCATCCATGCTTGCTGCACTGCTACTGCTACTAGAATCACTATCACTCCCACTTCCACTTCCACTTCCACTGTCAGTGCCACTACCACTACCACTGCTATCAGAATCACTATCACTTCCACTGCCACTTCCACTAGAGCTGCTGGACTCACTACCTGCATTACTTGGATCCTTTGTTGCATGAGCTGCTTCCTGCTTGGTTAAGTCTTCATTGCTGACATTTGAATTTCCTTTGTGTTTTGGAGAAGCTTCTTTGATATCATAATGAGAAACAACACTTAACGGCCTGTCGTACGATGAAGGCTCTTCCTTGTCCTTAGCAGCTTCTTTCTCTACAATACCATTTAAAGGATCGGCCTCGTGTGTGGTAGGCCTCACAGCTTCTTGAGCCCTTCCAGAGCTTGTGGGTGGCACTGGCTCAAGATAGCTTCCTTTCTCCACTCCAGCATTCAAGAGATATTTTCCAGGTGCATGGAATGATGCTATCTGTTCAAGTTTAATATTAGATACAGATGAGCAGAACAGATGTTAAGATTAAAACACTGACATTGATGGGGTAAACAACTCTTGACACAAACCACTCACCGACTTCATCACTTTATCAAGCGCCCTTTTATCTGCAACTCCAGAAAGACTTTCTGCCACTGCCTTCTCAATCGCCTGAACCACCATGAGGAGAAACAAGTCACATACGTACACTATAAGAGTCGAAACCATTGCAATTGAGCAAAGGTGTGCATCATTAAAGATAGAATGAACTAGCTTCCTTCCTTTTCTCCTTTTGTCAAACTAGAAGCATAGTTATGGGAACACAGTTACAAGGAAACTCGGTTCCGGAGTTTATTGTATCGGAAACAGAGTTTCCAAATTCGCACGTTTCTTGTTTGCGTTCTGCCATTTCTTCAGAAAGTTCCAAACATTGGATACAAAATATACCTACAAAAGGCCTTTTCTAAACCATCTCAGTGAAAAGAGCAAGCCGTTTCTGTCTTTGATGGCCTTACGGGCTCTTGTTCCTATGTGAATGTATGGGAAACAAGGAAACAGGAACAATGGCGGAAATGGGAACAAAAACAAAAACAAAGAAAATTTAAAGTTTTTGGGAGTTTCCAGTAACTATAGGGAGTGAGGGGAGTGGCAACGGAAATGAAAACAAGAACAGAAACTGAAATGGGGAAACAAGAAAAAATACGGAGTTTCAGGGAGTTCTAGGTAGCTAGGAGTAGAAGAGCTTGTTAAAAATAACAAAGTTTCCTCCAGGCAGGTGCAATCTTCTAAGAGAGTTAATCTTCAACTGTTTAGTACGTAAAGAAGCTTAAACATCATTAGGAATCAACAGAGCTTAAACATCATTAGGGATCAACAGAGCTTGTTAAAGACAACAAACACGCTCTTCAAAAAGCCCAAGTCCTCAAGGTGAGTGAATTCTTCTAAAAGAGTAAACTTAAATAATTTAGTACGAAAAGAAGCTTGTTACATGGGATGGAAAGAAAATAGAGAAAAATAATCTTTTGACACATGTTTTGGACCTCCAAAATCTTCCTCTGCAGCAGTCAAAGAGAAGAAAAACTTACTTTAATAGAGACTCCTTTTGGATTCTCTTGCAGAAGACCAATCAGAAAATTGCGAAGATCTGTTAAATTGGTAGCAGAACCACTCTTTGCAGTCTCAGGAACAGCAGATGCAGCAGAAGTTCTAGGCTTTTCTTTCGGTATAGAAGGTGAGGGACCCACCACCCTCTCAGATCCAGCACGTCCCTTGGAAAGATGGGAGTCACTCATTTGGTTCATTTGATTTCCCCTCACACTTGCGACAGGAGGATCGAAAGAGGGAGAAGCTGGGGAAGCAAACTGACGATTTCCAGGGACAGTAGTGATCTGAGGTCTTGGTTTGGCTGATATCCAAATAAATCATTCAATCATGATGAGAGAAAGAGCAGACACAGACTTAGCATTATATAATTTATAACTTGTCAAACAATCCTTACTTGGGCTCGCGGTAACCCTCCGCTTTTTGGGGGGTGGTTCTTTGGACACTTTGGGTGCAGGTTTTCGGCCGTTGGCTGCCAAAACAAAGCATTAACTGATCAAGGATGTGCAGGAGAAGCTTTCAAAACAGCCAGTTTAGAGAGTACTTACCGTCTGCTGTGCCAGCTTGTGGAATGATCATTTGTGTGCTTGGATCCACCAGAATAGACCTACATAAATTTAGCTTCCAATTGGTCATAACAAGCCTGCATATAATCTATGCTTAAAAGCACAAAGATAAGAAACCAAGAACAACTTGCGCTGTTTCTGTCGATGTTCTGCTTCAGCTGTCCTTTTCTTAACTCGGTCCTTCTCAGTGGCACTTAAAATTCGCTGCACAGACAACTTTCGCCATGCAGATCCAGACTCAACAAGAACAGCTTCTCCAGACTCCCCTTGTTTTTGCTCGTAGATGTCACATAGGTCCCCAGGTTCCGGAGCAGATGAAAACTTGAAACTTTTGGAGCCTACTTGTATTACCTGCAAGTGAATACAAAAGAAAATAGATAGAAGTATCTGAAAAGTTATGAATAGAAAACCACCTTTCTCATTGATTGAAAATGTGCAACAGATGCAACTGCTGCTTGTGGAATGTACACCAAATCCAACTTTGAAATGCATTTATCAAGCCAGCATAAACAACAAAAGCTAGAAAAAGATACTAAAGAACTTTCTATCACTATGCGATCACATGACCAGATTACCTGGCCAGCAGCTGGTAGAAAAGCTCTTCTCTCACAGCTCCAGGCTCCAGGCTCCAGCCAGGATGATCATGTACCCTCGCATCCAGGTTGCATGCACAAAATGCCAAGGCACTTGGCCTCTTGACTCACTTGCCGACTTCCAGCTGATAGCGTGTCGCAAGTTAGTGACGTGGCAAGACACAAGGGATTAGGTTTTTGATCCCTAATCCCTACGAACTCTGAAGAACTTGGCCAACGGGCCTAAAACCCTTTAAAAAAAGGAGAACTGCAAATCTCTTGGCGTGGCATGCGTACGGAGTCCGGACTATCAAAGTCGACGATGCCGAAGCGTAGAGCAATGGGGAGAGAACACGAGAGAGAGAGAGAGAGAGAGAGAGAGAGAGAGAGAGAGAGAGAGAGAGATAGATTTTATTATCGTCCTCGGAGGTCAAATATGACCTATGGGACCAAAGTTACATGTGATGTAGTATGTGTATGGCTGATGAGTGACTCTCGATGCTCCAAAATTGTAGTGATGAGAGTCGCAATGGAGAGCCCACACTTTGGCTGGGAGAGGAAAGTGTGTAGGTCTAAGTTATGGCTGAAAATGTGAGAGAAGCAAGTTCGGATGTGATCAAAAGCTGAGCACTCTAGTAGTGTGTGGTACTCAGACTCTTGAACTTGCAGTGAGCATAATGTGCACAATCGATTTGACTCTTCTCCATTTCCCCAACGCCCTATCTCGCATCGAAGGAAATGGGAGCTAAGCCGAATTGCTGCGATAGTGCATATCGCGGACAAGGGAATAGGCTCAAGCATGTAAGTGTGAGTACAGTTTCCTCTCTCAGCGAAGAACATGGTTTTGTAGTTGGGGGCAATATAGGTGGTGTAATGTATGAAGCGTGACCCACCGGATTTCTCCCAAGCCGTAATACATTGGCGTTGTAGAAAAGCTTCATTCACTTGAGAGTCAATTGAAGCATCATGTAGCAAGTGTAATGCATCCCATCTCCCAAACCACTTCTTTATGTCTTGCATCCATCCTGTGCTCAAGATCTTGCTTTTATGCGTCTTTTGAACTTTTTTGCTTGCTTCCCATGCAATTGTAGGAAGTCGATGTGAGGGGTTTTGACGCATCTTTATCATGTACTCCACAACCCTTTCCATGCCCATAACCTCAATTGGAAGAGATCCCGACTCAAGAAGTAGGAGCATATATGGTGTTTGTGTCTTAACTTGGAGAAAGTTTGTAAGAAAACGCTTTTGGACATTCTCAAACTCTTTCCAAGTAGACGTTGAGATGCTCCCGCCCCACACTTCAACTCCATAAAGAAGAACCGGTGTCACCAATGCATCAAAAAGATACTTCTTGAGAACCCAACACTTGATGTTTCCTGCATTACACATGTTCTCAAATGCATAATATGCTCTCTTTCCCGCTTCCAAACGACGCATAGCACATTCATGCCACTTGTGATTGGATGGAACCTCAAGGCCAAGGTACTTAAAGCTCTCAACAACTTCAAGTGTCTCGTTGTTGTACACAATGCATGGCTTCTCCTTATGGTTGGTTTTCACAAGCATAACCTTTGTTTTGGATTCATTTACAATCAGCCCACTATGCAAGCAAAAGTTCTCAAGGACAACCATAAGCTTTTGTGCATCTTCTAAAGTGTGTGCTAGAAGCACTACATCATCCGCATACAACAAAAGCATGATTACCGCATTGCAAATAGTGACCTCTTCAATGCCTTCTTCTTGCATAAAGTCAAGTACCATTTGTTCCAATTGATCGATGCATAGACCAAAGAGAGTTGGTGACAATGGACATCCTTGTTTAACCCCAATAGTGCTTACAAAAATTTCTGAAATTTCTCTTCCCATGTGCAATTGACAAATCACCTTCTCATAGATTCGAGAAACCGCAAGCATAAACTCACTTGGCACTTGGAGTTCTTCCATCCTTCTCCACAAATTGTTACGTGGAATCATATCAAAGGCTTTCTTAAAGTCCACAAAACAACAATACAATCGCTTGCCTTTCAACCGACTTTCCTCCATGAGAACACGAAGAGTGACAAGATGATCAATGGTGCTATGGCATCGACGAAAACCCGCTTGTCCCTTTGCACGCTTGTCATTCTCTTCAGCCCAATCACTCAATTTCATCTCCATTATGCACCCAAACAACTTTGCCATAAGAGACCCAATCATTATAGTCCGGTAGTTGCTTACATTCTTTACATCCCCTCCTTTATGCAAAGGCTTAACCCAATTAGTACTCCAATCATAAGGCATACCATGTTGAAGTGCAAGGTTGAACATATCACACATCCACTCATGGGTAAAATCTCCCGTCCATTTGATCATCTCCGGCTTAATACCTTGAAGATCTCCCGCTTTGCGAGTGGCCAACTTTTCAAGCCCACCGCATACATCCTCAATAGTAAAAAAAGACGGCATACATGAGAGTGAACCATAAATGGCATTTTTTCAATATTTGATTGCTCATATAATTGCCTACAATGTGTGTACATATCCACTAGACTCAAGTTACCAAAATTCTCAACCCGCTTGCCTCTCAAGTTTCTCCAAAATCTTCCACATGCATGTGCCTTTTCTTGGACTTGAAATTCTTGTTGCTTTACTTCCCATCTTCTTCTCTTCTTTTGAATCAATGCCTTGTATGTATGCAAATGACTTTGATAGTTGTCTTTGTCCATAGTTGCATCAAGCTTTATCAAGGACTTTCGAGCATCTTGACATTCTTTATCAAACCACCTTTTGCGTGATCTATCTTTGTTGATACCATGGAGATGCTTTATGGCAAAGCATTCTTCCGCACAAGAACAAATAGCTTTCTTGAGAGAGAGAGAGAGAGAGAGAGAGAGAGAGAGCAAATTGATACAATTTTGGTGGATCTTATACAATGTCTGAGTAGAAAATAAAATGAAATAAAGTAAAACTAAAACTAAAATCATCATCATCAATGTCCGAGAATGCCCGGCATCAGGCGCTGTCCGAGAATGTATAGCATTGATGGTTGAGGAGCATCGTCAATGTCCACCTCTATGAATAGTCGTACTGGATGTCTCCCATGTCGTGCTAGAATAGTCCTGATCCTCTGATGGAGCCTCCGTCGATGTCATGGTGGCCCTCGTAGACGTGGGCATCTAGCTCTCCCAAGCTCAATGAGAGAGAGAGAGAGAGAGAGAGAGAGAGAGAGAGAGAGAGAGAGAGAAATGAAATGAAATGATATATTAACGTCTTCAAAAGGCCAAAATGACCTATGAGACCATCAGATACAAAGTGGTGAATCTAATACAATGTCTGAAGTACAAGTATAGAAAAAGAGAGAGAGAGAGAGAGAGAGAGAGAGAGAAATGAAATGAAATGAAATGTTATATTAACATCTTCAAAAGGCCAAAGTGACCTATGAGACCAGAGTGGATCCGATACAAAGTCAAAGAGTAACAAAATGACAAAATGACAAAATAAAAATACTATGGAATCCTAAACTAGTACGTGTGAACTAAGCAGCTAGCTGGGATAGCTAAATCACAAGAGATCCAGCATCGGTCGCTGGCGGATCTCATCAATCTCCTCCATGGTCAGCAGTCTGACCGGGTGTCATGCATGTCGGGCCAAAGTGATCCGAATCCTCTGATGTAGCCTCCCTCGATGCTGTGTAGTCCTCCGCAGTCGTGGGCGTCTCGATCTCTCCAACTCAGTCGCTCGGTCGATCAGTGTGCCTCTGGTGTGAGACAACAAGCTCTGCTGTGGTAGTAGCTCCTCCGGGTGTCCAATGTCTGCTCTAAAGAAGTCTGCGATGTGTCTTTGAGACTGGCTAGCCTCTCCTCTCATCATGCTCTCTCTGTGTCTACGCAGCTCGAGCAGAAACAAACCCAAGCATCTCTGATCTCGTACCTCATGACTTTGGAGAGTGGTCCAAGCCCTCTCTGAACAAGCAGTGGAAGCGGCCTCGTATCTCGTAGTAGACGGGGCAGTGGCATGTGTAGTGCAACTCTGTCTCAGGCTCCATGTCACACAGGGGGCCTCTGCTAGTACTCTGCTGTAACTCCCAGTCTCGATGCGCAGCTGGTGTGAAGATGTGCATATCTAGCCAATAGCACATCGTATCCCATGAGACAAGTGGGTGTCCATGTAATTGGGCCTCGTCACAAAACCGTCCTCTGTAAGCTGGAGAAAATGCTCTCTGTAGAAAGCCATCTTCGTGCCCAGCTCCTGTGCTGACTATATCCATGTTCTCCTGGTGTCTAGCTGAGTCAGGTCCTGGCGGATGAGCCTAGTGATCTCGCAAAGAGGACTCGAGTGCAAGGCGGGGGAAATCTGTCTATGTTGAACCCTTGCGCCTGAAACCATGATATCATCTCCCTGCATGGCTAACTGTCGAGAGGACTCGAGTGCAAGGCGGGCGTATCTGTCTCTGGGAAGTTCCCACATGCGGTGTATGAAGGAGACAGATCTGGTGAGCGCCTCAACCACTAGTGGGGAGGCAGCTACCTCTATTCGGATAATGGCGCGTGGTACTGAAGCCTTGGCTCTAATGAGCCGTGAGATCATAGAGAGAGAGAGAGAGAGAGAGAGAGAGAGAGAGAGAGAGAGAGAGAGAGAGAGAGGGGAAGAATAAGAAGAAGAGAGGAGAATTTTAACGTCATAGAAAACTATCCCAAGAGACCTTAAAGATCTATCTAACGAGGAGAGAGTTCTTTATTATTATGCTCGCAAAGTGCAACTCCCGAGGGTCCAACTCTTTCCGAGACTCTGCACCCGGATGCTCTCCAAAGAGTGACCCTAGGGGTACTTATAAACACACAAGGGATGCCCAAAAGCAGAGCCCCAAAAGCACTTAATTCACTAAACCCCAAAAGTATCTGCTAGCAAAAGCTCACATAAAATTGCCAAATCTGCCAGCAACGCAAAACGTGAAAATCCGTACAGCCTGCCACGTCAACACCTACAGCGCAAAATCCGAAAATCCGTATAGCCTGCCGCGTGTCATGTCAACGCGATTACAAACAGTTGGGCCAGAGATCAAGCTTTTGGTTTTTAGGGTTTTAGGCCCCCTCGGCCAATGCTCTATAAGTTGGGTAAGTTGGTGGGTTAAGTTGTAAAAATCATAACCCCCTAGTTAGGCCCCTCAGTCCCAACTTCTTCAGGGTTCTTCTAGATTCAGTTTCTCTTGTCCATCGACCATTTCTTTTCCAGTTGGACACACCACATCATCACTTTGTGACATTCCCCTCTATTGAAAGAATTGTTATCGCCCTCCATTACGCCTGCAAAAACAACCACAGGGCAAAAACTTTCTTCAGTAAACACTAACTCAATGAAACCATGCACCAGACTCCATCAATCTAGCACTTCTACAAAGACATCAGTCACATTTCTGTTGAAGGTTTCAGATACAAATCATGATCATTGTAATCTATTCAGCAATCACATCTAGACCGCCCTCATCTTTTCACGGATGCCTTGATCTACTAAATCTTGTCAGTATCAGATTCATATACTTTCTTTTCACATCTCAATCAAGCAAACCATGCCTATGACCATCCACATAGCATGCAATTCATAAAATCACACACGTAGTTCACACTCAAACACCCTGTTTCAATCATTCAATCTAGCCATCTCATTTCGTCCAGAACTCTTGATGCACTTAGATCATTGTGGAGCCATCTCATCCTTACGGAACTCTTGATGCACTCACACCAATATCCAGTCATCTTATCCAGATAGACATCTTGATGCACTAGAATCTCATTCAGTTCTCGTTCACTTCTCATTCACTTAGCGAGCATATCCAAATCTCGCTGATCTCTAACAAATGTCTAGATGCACTAAGTTCAAATCATTCATCAAACAAAGTGTTGCAAACATTTCATCTTTCTGTACATGTCTTTAACAATACACACATGAAAGAGCACATGTCTTCAGTTCAATTAAGGAAATTTCCAATTCAATATACATCTATTCATAAAGTCATTCCACAAAATATTGTCTATCTGTTAGTATCCCTAAAATCTCAAAGAGAAATTAGTGACTTTATTCAATCTAGGCAATCTATGACAAAAGGAGTGGAGTGGCTCCCCTCTTGTGCAGTCGGCACCGCACCAGATTCAACATGTTGATCGATAACTTTTGGCATAGATTGCTAATATTCCAAAATCTTTAAGGTATAGCTCTCTCTGAAGAAAATTTGTGATCTTCTCCTCCATCCACTTTGCATCGAGGGCCAAAAAGTACCCTTGACCAAATTATCCAGTGGACCTAGCTTACCTTTCTCTTTTTCTGTTTTGTGCCCTGTGAGCTAATGGTAGCCCTGCTGACCTTCCCTATCCTTGGCACCTCAATCTAGATCTTTGGAATTCTTTGATCTACCAGCTAATTACCTTTATATTATTTTCTTGTACCCTAAGACTTGTTGGTAGCCTCGCTCGCCTCCCCTGTCCTTCGGCACTTCAATCTCAATTATCGTAATGCTCCGATGAATCATCAGCTGCCTCGTCGGAACCCTCAGATGCACTATCATCTGATTTCCTTTCTTCTTCGGAATCCTCTTATCAACTTGCATTTGGTTCCCTTAGTCGGAACCCTCGGATGCACTACCATCTGATTCCCATCCTTCATCCTCTGATGAACTTTCATCCACTTCCCCTGGTTCATTCTCTTCACTGAAAGACTCTTGCCATGTTGAGGTGAACACTAGCCTGTCCGTAGGATAAGTCAATATGCCGGCATGCATTCCACAACCTTGCTTGGCATGTCCCATAAGTCTCTAAATAGAATCAGACTTCTATTGCAGACAATACTGTCGAATCTCTTTTGGCAAACAACAGTCGAACCACTCAATTTGGTCCCTCAAAGTGACCCTCCGAAACAAGGACACTAGCAAAAAGGTATCCCAAGATTCCCAAAACCTCTAACAGTAGTCATCCAATTGAGAGAGAGAGAGAGAGAGAGAGAGAGAGAGAGAGAGAGTTCCTCTTCTTCGGTTACCATTGTTCGAATTCTGTTCGGACCTTGCTGTCAAGAGCTGATCAGTGGGATACGTAAGAGTACCGGCGTGCATTGCAAACCCTTGTTTGGCATGCCCCATTAGGTGGTCGTATGGACTCGAACTTCTACAGCAAACAGTAGTCCCGTATCTCTTTAGGTAGACCATAGCAAAATCACTCAATCTACTGCTTAAAGGTGATCCTTTTGAAAGAAGAGGCCGAAAGAAAAGTATCCCAAAATCTCTAGCAGTAAATGTCCAATGTGTCTTCCTTCGTCATCCGCAGATGATTCCAAGTGGTGATCACATCACGTTCGTACTCTTGAGTGAGCCAAAAAGAGGTAAAAATCCACTTGAACTGTAGCCACTTCGTCGGTGCATTCCTTTGTAACAGTAAGGCAGACTACCATGTTTGCGTGTTTCCCTTAAAATAAGATGTTGCCCTCCTAACCTTGGAGTGCTCTGAGTCGCGTCCTCCGGAGTAGGCTATGTCGAATTGTTGGATGAAAGCGAGGGCCTTATGGGTATCTCAAAAACTCGAAAAAGTATCAAATTTTAGCGCTTTCCCACCCTCCTTGAAATCTTCCGGCTTCTTGCCCGTATCCTCGAGAAAATCATATTGGTTGGCTCTATAAAAATGCTTCCTCTTGGTATAAAACGTTTGCTCATCAAAGTCTGAACTTTCAGAGGAAGATGAGTCCTCATCCGGACTGTCTGAATACTTCCAAGATCTCCAGTGGAATCTGCTCTTCTTTGCTTTCTTCTTGCTTTGGTTGTGCATCTGAGTCTTTCTTCTTTTCCTGTTCTTTATATACTCATCACTAGAGTCAGAGGAGGAAGAATTGTCTGAGCTGTCAGAAGTGGATGAGGATAAACTCGAAACACCCTCAAAGCGCACACGCTTCTTTGTCTTTCGTGCATTCTCAAAAGTAGATTTCCGACCGAAGTAGCCAAGATAGTTTGTTGCTCGACTCTGTCTCCTTGGTTGCTTCTTGGCTTTAAGATCCCATCATCTTAGCATCTAGATCCTTTGTATCAGTATTTGTGCACTCTAAAGCAAACACCTCTCTAGCAGTAGAGGGGGCCCTTGGAGGGGAGTTGCATACACAGGCAATTCCCAGAATTGCCCTACCTAGCTTGAAACCCCACGATCTTGATAATGGCCTGAAAATGCTAATAAATATGTAAGCTCAATTAAATTGACCTGGAATGCATATTTAGTAGCAGAATTGTAGAACGCTCGAGAGTTTGACCTCGGGAAACCCTAGGAACGGGGGTCCCGTCTCATGCCAGCCTACCGAGTGGGCTGCACCATGGAATGCAACGCCGAGAAAAGGTATGTCTACCTTAGATATGGCCGGGCACAGCCACAAAATAGCCCGCACTCCCTAATCTGTAGCCACAAAATAGCCCTCATACTAGAGCCACTAGCGGACACGAATCTGAACTCTAAGAGCAAGATGCATCAAGTTCCCAAGGCTTGAGCTCTACATATAGCTGCTGAAGAAAACAAGGTAGCTTTGGAGCTAGAGCATGAGGCTGAGAGCGACCTAGGCATACAAGAGTTGGTCTACCAGTTCCTCTCCTCGTCAAAGGGCGATCTTCCAAAAGAAGCTGGCGAGTCATCACATAGAGCGGGTAGAGATGACAAACTCCCACAATCGAATTGTAACATTTAATGCACTAGTAACTTGTGTGTAGCGGAAAATGATAACATAGTGAGCATTTCATTAAGAATAAGTTCATGTCGTCAATAAAAACATCTTGGAATCCCTTGAGGAAATTGGATAACTCTAATTTCTTTTGATTGCTTATATCTTCTTTTGCTAAAACATTAGGTTCATTTTGAGAATCTTTGACAAAAATCGTGTACACGGAAATAGAGCTCTTTATTTACTTTTTCAAAGCTTGCTTATGTACAATGGGTATGGTGCTACCCAACTCCTTAGCATCTATGTACATATCTTTTTCCCTATACCTAAAATAGATTTGTCTTTCACGGAATTTAACACTGGCAGCCATGCGATCAAACCATGGTGCCCCTAGAATTACATCCTCATGTTTGAGAGGAGAGATGAATCTCAATGTGGAAGGTCCAACAGTCGGTACTGGACAGCAATGGAGAACTCAAGGTGCCAAGGATAGTTTAGATCCGACAGGGAAGAGGCAAATCGTTGATGGGTACAAAACTGACAATGCAAGGTGTGTGTGGCGACCCCTCTACTACAAAAACGCCATGCCGGCCAAAAAACTCAAGGCAAAAAAAACGCTAGCAGAGTAGGAGGTGGAGGAGGAGGCGCTAGAGAGGAGCGCAGTAGAATATCCCATATCCACAAAAACACTGGCCTGAAGTAAAACCGTTGGCAACCAGAAAACGTTGGTGAAAGGGGAGAGTATTCTTCGCGATGAAACTCTCCCAAAGGTCCTCCAGAGGAAGGGCAATGAAGGGAAAACGCTGGAGTTGAAGCAACACCACAAGAAGCGCAGATCTGAATGCTGAAAACGCTGCCCAGATAGGGAAAAACGCTAGAGATTCAAATGCGAAAGTGGGTTCGATAAGGCACATCCGCTCGAACCTCCTCATGAAGGGTCACAATCACCGATACGCCTTCACACACAACTGCATCTCTGTCCTTTATGTAGATAATTGGAACTGGATAAATTTAAGTTACCTCATACGCGTAGTAGAAGTACACCATCTTTCCTCTGCGGCCATACAACACACGAGGTGAGTGTTGCGGGTAGGGTCAGCAACGGCGAGGCTAGGTAGACGCAAAATCCAAAGGCCCGGGAAAAAAAATTTGCTCTGATACCACTGTAAGGATTCTAGGTGCTAATCCTTAATTAAGTACTTAAACTCATGATTAAGACTTAAGAAACTTGAACTGAACTCAGAAATAAGACTTAGAAGACTCTGTGTTGATTGATTGAATGTGTGATACAAGGGCTCCTTATATAGGAGACGAAGAGACATAAATGAAAAGACACGTTTCCTGGTGAAGAGACGTGTCTTTAGACGTAAAGACACATCCTTTCGGCGAAGAGCTGCAACCATTAGGCGAAGAGTCGCACCCGTAGAGCGAAGGGGTGTGACCATCCGTTGAAGGAGTGTGGCTTTTGGCGAAGAGGCACGTCTCTTGGGTGAAGGGGTGTGACCATCCAAGCGCATGGGTCCTCCTTGGCATGGCACTTCGCGTATCTGCAACTAAGAGTAGATGTATTGTTGTTAACATAGTCACAATCGTGACACTCACAGAACCCACATCTTCTATCAGTGTCATGAATGAGCAAAATAATGTGCCCCAAGTTTTTAATGAACATCCTGATGCATCCCTTATTAAGTATTATGGTCATATGAATGGCCAACGCATTGTGATCTTGTTGGATTTTGGCAGTATGCATGATGTGATTAGTGATTCTCTTGTGAAGAGTGAACATTTAGAAGCTATTCTAGCGGATCCCATTGTGGTTTGGGATTTTACACCGGCATGCACTCTTCAATCATGCATGAATGTCGTAGTGTACGAGTCTCAGTTCAAAATGTAGCTTTTCATCGTAAGTTTATTGTGTGCCCTCTCTCTGATTGTGATATGATTTTAGGCATGAAAAGTTTCGTGAGCTTGAGCCACTAGTTAATTGGAAAGGTAATACACTCACTCTCTCTTGAGGGTGCCTCTCGTGTGGTCATTCATGGTGAGCAGAGCATTCCTTCTTTATCACTAATCTCTAAGGCACGCAATACAGTTGCATTTTTCAGTATAAAGTTAAACAGTTCATAAAAGAATCACTCAGTGCGCGATAAGGAACCTCTCTCTGTCATTCATTCTCTAAAACATGAGAAGCATATTATAAGTTGTTCAACTTATGGGATCCCGTCAGATGGGGGCCCAAGGGACACTAGGAATTAAAAAAGAGCGTATTTCCGTGATTTGCGGCAGAAGTGTTGACGTGGCAAAGCGTACCGATTTTCGTGTTTTGCAGCAGCAATGCTTGCTGTTTTTGGGACCATTTGCTCATACAACTTGGAGCTTTTCATGTCCTGCTTTTGGGCCAAGGGCCTTTAAAAGAATTGCCAGGGCCTCTCTCTCTCTCTCTCTCTCTCTCTCTCTCTCTCTCTCTCTCTCTCTCTCTCTCTCTCTCTCGTCTGACCTTTATATCATCCAAGTGTGGTAGAGTGATTATTCCATTTCCCTCTTGAATAACAGGTCTTGAGTTCAACTCTCCTCGTCGGATAGACCTTTAAGGTCTCTTGGGATAGATCATAGTTTCCTACAACGTTACATACTCTTCTTCTCGGGTGTGTGTGTGTGTGGGTGTGCTAATAAAAAGAGGAAATTGGTATAACCTTTCTATCACCCAAGTGTGGTAGATTGGTTATACCATTTCCCTCTTGAATAACAGGTCTTGAGTTCAACTCTCCTCGACGGATAGATCTTTAAGGTCTCTTGGGATAGTTTCCTACGACGTTAAAATACTCTTCTTCTCGGATGTGTGTGTGTGTGTGTGTGTGTGTGGGTGTGCTAATAAAAAAAGGAAATTGGTATAACCTTTCTATCACTCAAGTGTGGTAGATTGGTTATGCCATTTCCCTCTTGAATTACAGGTCTTGAGTTCAACTCTCCTTATCGGATAGATCTTAAAGGTCTCTTAGGATAGTTTCCAACGACGTTAAAATACTCTTCTTCTTCTTCTTCTCCCACAGATTGGCTTGCCAAGCATTAATAATAAAGAAATACCGAAAGGGGCGCCAGACTTTGGGGACAATCTCTCTCGATGCGGAACTTTGTCGCGTCGTGTCGTCTCTCTCTCAGTTTTGTTCACGTATGTTAAGTTGTTTTCAGTTTCTCTCACGTGTGTTACATTGGATTCTCGACTTGGCGTGCCCAAGTCTATTACAGTGGTATCAGAGCTCAGTCGATTCTTCCCTCTATGGAGGATCCGATCCCTTTTATTGCGACATACATGGATTTAGTTTTGACGAATCCCGTCAACAAGAAACTGTTGCACCTGACCACTCCGCTTCGGGTGAAAACACAAAAGATTCAAATGGACGACAATCACCTTCTATTGATTCGAAAGGAGAGTACGAGCAACTTCCACCCACGGAGTATGAATGAATGGAGATGCAGCATCAACAGTAGGTTGATGTCTGTGCCCAACAGATGCTCCAGTATTCAAAAGATCCTCAGTATGCGAAATTTTTTATCAAGCACCCAATTGACGAAATGCATTCTCGATGGCGTACGGCCATCAATTCACCTCTGAAGCCAGCGCTGAAGAAAACACCTACGTTGGTTACACCCACTCAGAGGGTGTACTCGGAGAATGAATTGATGAAGCAGTAGAAAGGCGAGTCAATCGACTTCTAGAGGTAGATGCTTCAATCTGAGAGGCTAAGGACTAAAAATGGAAAACGCTAGATTGACTAGCTGGATCTGTGACGGTATGGCAACATTATGGCTAAAATCTGAGAACGTTGATATTCTTGGGCTGAATTCTACAAAACGCTGGTGCTTGTAATAGGCATGGACACTCCCAAGCGTGAAATATGTAGCAACGTACTTGAAAAAACTGCAAACAATTGTATTGAGCTTGAGTAGAGAGAGAGAGAGAGAGAGAGAGAGAGAGAGAGAGAGAGAGAGAGAGAGAGTCCAACGGAGTTCCGCTCCTAGATGCAAATATTGGCGGACCACCTCACCTTTCACTTTCCTTTCCTTATGTGTTAGGACCTGTTTTGGGACAAGAATCTCTTCCGTCTCTTCCACTTCTAGTTGGTTGTATGGCTCTGTCACAAACGGTGACGTGGCTGCCCAGTATACCACACACCCCCTTTTGGCCAGGACAATGATGAAATGGCTGCCTTGTGGAAACCCCAAAAATGATCTGAAAAGCTGACGTGGCTGGCTGTACGGCAGCTCCGAAAACTGCATAAACTTGCCACATGGCAGCTGTACAGACATCCGCAAATCGCGGTGCTTCTTGCAAAATTTTCAGTAGATTTTGGCCAACTTTTACATGGCTTCTTTTCTACGCAAGAGGAGAAAGGGAGAGAGCTTTTATTTTTAAAGCTTACTTTATAATTTTACCAAGCCTTGTGAGAGGTGGTGCATTATTTTTAAATGCTTTTTTATTGGCCAGCTTTTAGGACAGCTTTTGGGACTCTGCTTTTGGCATCCCTTGTAACCTCTTTATAAGAGTTGTTGGGCTCTCACTTCTCAGAGCATCTGGACGCAAAGTCTGAGAGTCAGTCCCAGGCGACTTACTTGTACTTTGAGTTGCAGATTACTACAAAAAGAAATACCGAAAGGGGCGCCAGTCTTTGGGGCCAATATCTCTAAGCACGGAACTCCGTCGGGCCAGTGTCGAATTGATTGTGAACTATGAATTGTTTTGAAGTGGTTATTTGTGGTGTCACGGTAGATTCTTGACTTGGAGTGTCCAAGTCTGTTACAGTGGTATCAAAGCACGGCCGATTTCTCTTCTACGGGAAATCCCCGATCCCTTTTACGTGGCACTTATGGCTTCAGGCAAAGACCAATCTACTTCCTCTGCATCCGGAGATGCGGGAAGAGACCACAACGAAGATTCACGCGAGGAGTATGGCCCGCCTCAGCCAACTCAGGCGGAGCTCGAAGAGATGGGAGCGTCGACGATTGATCGGCGATGCAACAAAGATGATGCTCAATTTTGCGAAGGACCCAAAATTTGCAAAATATATGAGTGAGACCTCTTTCGATGAGGTGCACTCACAGTGGCGGCGGACCACAGAACCACCCCTCAAACCGGCTATCAAGAAACCTCCTACTCCCAGGATGTACACAGAGCAAGAATTAGATAAGGTGGTTGATGCACGAATTGCTCAGCTTTTTGACACGCAGAACAAAGCTAAAAAGCACGACAAAAAGCATAAGAAAGGTGCTCCCTTCCCGGGTTATTTGGGTCGTCAGTCTACCTTCCTTTGGAAGGTTGTGATGTTCTCTTGGGAATTCCCTTGTACCACAAGAACAACGCCGTGGTCGACTATCGAGCGAGGAAAGCGACATTGACCACAGAGAAGGGAAGAACCATTGTACTCAATGTAAAACTTAAGGGCAATTCTGTCCCTATTGTATCGGCTTCGGCCATTTCTAAATTAATGAAATCCAGTCTGTTTGTTTACTCGATCTTTTTGAAAGAGTTGAGTGATGAGGATAGGACCAATATGTCTGAACTTGATAAAGAATGCCAAAATTTTCTCCACTCTCATGCCGATTGCTTCTCAGAGGGCCTGCGTTACCACTCGCTTGATGTGATACCTGGAAGCACACCACCGAACCGGCCACCTTACCGTGTGAGCCGAGCCCAGAACGAAGAGATTATGAACCAAGTGAAAGACCTCTTGGAAAAGGGTCTTGTCCAGCCTAGTGCTTCACAGTACTGCTCTTCTGTGTTGTTGGTTTTGAAGAAAGACGGATCTTGGAGAATGTGCATCGATTATAGAGCTCTCAACAAAATCACCATCAAGAACAAATTTCCAATTCCTAGAATCAATGATATACTTGACCGACTTCAGGGATCCTCGTGCATTAGCAAGATTGACTTGAAAAGTGGATATCATCAGATCCGAATCGCGCCGGGAGACGTCTACAAGACAGCCTTTTGGACGACTTTTGGGTTATTTGAGTTTTTGGTGATGCCTTTTGGCTTAACCAATGCTCCTGCGATTAACCGGATGATGAATAGGATTTTTCGAGATGATAGACTATTTGTTGGCACTTTCTTTGACGACATCATTGTTTTCTCCAAGGATGAGGCAGAACATAGAGACCATCTGCTTCAAGTCTTTCAGGCATTACGAGATCACAAGTTAGTGATTAATGCGAAGAAAAGTGAATTTTTCCTACTAGAGATACACTTTTTGGGACATATTGTGTCAGCAACAGGAGTGCAGATGGATCCGGCCAAAATAGAGACTATCCGTGATTGGCCCGATTTGAAGAATGTCCATGAAGTTCGAAGCTTCTTGGGATTGTGTTCGTACTACAAGCGGTTCATTAGAAAGTTTGCAGAGGTTGCTTCCCCTTTGCATGTTTTGACACAGAAAGGAGTCCCTTTCTCGTGGGGACCCACAAAGGTGACTGACTGCCTTTCAGACAGTGAAAGAGAAATTAACTACGGGACCAGTTTTAACTTTACGGGATTTGCAGAAGTCATTTGAAGTATATTGTGATGCTTGTGGTCGTAGTCTGAGTGCGGTCTTAACGCAAGAAGGCCATCTCATTGCCTACGAGAGCCGATTGTTCTCAAGGCCAGAATTGACAACACAAATTTATGAGAAAGAGCTTTTGGCGGTTATCCATGCTCTTACTCAGTGGTAGCATTACCTACTTGGAGTGAATTTTATTGTCTTTACAGACTTCCAGATTGTCCATGTGCAAGGACATAAAAATTTGGTGGCAGATGCTTTGTCTCGAAAGCCGTCGGTTCTGGCTATTTCTGCAATTAATCATAGGAGCTTCGAGGATATGGTCGATCAGTATTGCCAAGGATAAAGATTTTGCAGACATTTTCACACGAATATGGGATGGGAGACAGTAACGCGATATTCTATTCGGGATGGCTACTTGATGAGAAAAACCATGTTGTGCGTTACACAACCGTTGAGGGAAAAGGTTATGATTGAATGCCACTGTCCACCGTTTACGGGTCACCGTGGCATTGCTACCACCTTGAAAGGGGTAGAGAGATACTTCTTTTGGCCGAGACTCAAGAAGGATGTGGACGAGTTTGTGCGCAGTTGCTTGGTATGCCAGAAGGTCAAGTTTGACACGCATAAAACACAGGGATTGTTACAACCTTTGCCCATACCCAACCGCCCATGGGAAAGTATTGCAATGGATTTCATTTTTAATCTCCCGAGAACACAGAGTGGTCACGATGGTATTGGACTGTTATTGACGGATTTAGCAAGCAGGTTCATTTCATTCCAGTGAAGAAAACAATCAAGCCAGATCACTTACCGAAACAGTTTGTGGCCCAGATTTTCAGATTACATGGAATGTCTGAGACGATCGTCTCCGACAGGGACCCTAGATTTACGAGTTTGTTTTGGAAGGCAATTTGGGAGAACATTGGCATGCGGTTGCAGGTCTCGTCATCTTTCCACCCACAGACTGACGGGCAATCTGAGATTGCCAATTCAGTGGTTTTAGATTTATTGAAGTCTTATACCTCGGATCAGAAGACTCAATAGGAAAAGTATCTACCTTTGGTGGAATTTGCCTACAACAACACGATACACTCTTCCACGGGGAAGGCGCGATTCGAGATTATTGAAGGTGCTGCGAAGGTTCCACCCTTCCTAAGCACGAAAGATAAGATTTTTGAAGCCGATGAGTACACGCGAGACTTGGACACGGCTTTTGCCAAGGTCCGCGAGGCTTTGCAGAAATCTCAGGAAAGACAGAAAAAGGCAACAGATCGCCATCGTCGCGATTTGAAATTGAAGGAGGATGATTGGGTGCTCTTAAGTTTTGAGAAGGCATGCCTGAGAAATAAGAAGGGAAAGGAGAGGCTTTTTCCAAAGCTTAGTATGAGATACTACGGACCTTTCCAGATCTCCGAAAAGATCAATGATGTCTCCTTCCGACTGAAACTACCTGACACTTGGAGGATTCACAATGCATTTCATGTAAATCTCTTAAAACCTTTTAAAGGTGATGTGCCCAAAGATGGGGAGCCTGATGAGCAACCCGAAGTGGAGGAAAACGAGGAGATCCTTGTTCTTGAACAGATATTTGTCACAATTGTGACTATGTTAACAGCAATACATCTACTCCTAGTTGCAGATACGCGAAGTGCCATGCCAAGGAGGACCCCTGCGCTTAGATGGTCACACCCCTTCGCCCAAGAGACGTGCCTCTTTGCCAAAAGCCACACTCCTTCGACGACTGGTCACACCCCTTCACTCTACGGGGGCGACTCTTCGCCCAATGGTTGTAGCTCTTCGCCGAAAGGATGTGTCTTTACGTGTAAAGTCATGTCTCTTCACCAAGAGACATGTCTTTTCATTTGTGTCTCTTCGTCTCGTATATAAGGAGCCTATTGTACTCAGTTTGAATCAATCAAACACAAAATCTTCTGAGTCTTGTTTCTGAGTTCAGTTCAAGTTTCTTAAGTCTTAATCATGAGTTTAAGTACTTAATTAAGGATTAGCACCTACAATCCTTACAATGGTATCAGAGCAAAAAAAAAATTGGGACCCGAAGCCTGTGAGCCTCTCACCCTCGCCGCTACCCTCTTCCTGCAGTTGTATGGAAGCAGAAGAAATGTGGGCTTTCCTGATGGATACTAGCTGGCGTACTTAACCTCGCCCGCTCCCGAAGCAAACATTGCCTTGCAGAAAGATGACGTGCATCTCTTACCCGAAGCTTGGGCTCACGTGCTTGCTGATTCTCTACAGGCGTGGCCCGACAGCAGGTGCTCATTCTGCGCATGCCTCTTCATGGTGTTGCCTTCCTTGGTGAAGGGACACACCCTCTCACCTCTTGGCACCTCTACCCGCTGGTGGCTGCCCAAAGTCTCGCACCCCCTGCAGAAGATCGCACCCTCTCGGACCTCTTCGCTGGTGATTGCTGGTGATTGCACCTTCTGCATACACCTTTTCGGTCCAGATTTCTGGATTGTTGATCGCTGGTGTTTTGTTTGCTGAAGTCTATGTGCGCTTTGGGATTGCCTTTCGCTGGTGATTTTCCTACGCTACACTTCACATGGTGAGTGGCCGGGCAGGTTAAAAGAGCAAGACCAAATTTTTAAACAAGTTTGGCCATTGGTTCATTTGGGCAGCCAGTGCATATTTTAATAAAGAAACCCACGAATTCAGCCCTTCCAGTGTACATAATTCAGCATCATCATGTGGGTTCAATATTTTCACCAACCCCACCCTTTGCTCTTGTCGATTGACCACCTATGGTGTACAAAATGGCTTCATCATCATCTGTACCGCTGGTTCGCAGACAAGCAGAGCCCAACAATGGTTCAGCACACTCTCTTCTCCCAGTAGCTATTGCTACATAATCAACGATGGAGACAAGATGGCGACAATAATATATCACCGAAGATCCAATAGCAGTTTTCAAAAAGGAGATGGCAGCAATTTCATCAAGCCTCGCATCGATTCACACTCGCTTGGATCAAATGCAGATGCAAAACTCTTCTCGGAGTCAACCAACAACTTCTCGGACAATACATGCATCTTCTTCCGACGCTTCAGTGGTCGACCAGGAAGAACCACTCAAACAAAAGCCTTCGGAACTCAAATTTTTTCACTCAGAGCATGGTTTCTCAGAGACAACTAGACACAAAGTATCTTCGTACGAGCAGCAAAAGTCTTCGCATGAATATTCTTGGAACTGTTACAATTCTAAGCATCAAACTTCTTATTGGAATCATTTGCAACAAAAGCAGCAACATGAAGCTTCCAAAAGATCATCAACGATATCAAGATGGGCTTACTTAGTGGCACATATATCCGACCGTAGTCGAGTACTCGGTCGTGAACACCGCGACGCTGGACAAGTTCCCCCTTGCGAGCCATGCCCTACATTTAAGTCTTTCTTATCTGATGGTGGTCAAGTCAAAGATTTATTGATCCTTTCCTTGTGCAAGAGGATCCTTCAGAGGTCTAAGAGGCAACAACTTCCTCAACCTCCCCCTTGTCAATTAAAAGCCTTAAAACTTGCTGAGAAAACTTTGGATGCAGAAGCACTACAAAAATATATGTCCTTCTCCTGGAGTTTTCTTCAACTACCCTGGGTTTTATTTAAAGAGGGAGGGATGTTATAAGCAATACATCTACTCCTAGTTGCAGATACACGAAGTGCCATGCCAAGGAGGACCCTACGCTTGGATGGTCACACCCCTTCCCCCAAGAGACATGCCTCTTCGCCAAAAGCCACACTCCTTCGACGACTGGTCACACCCCTTCGCTCTACGGGTGCGACTCTTCGCCCAATGATTGTAGCTCTTCGCCGAAAGGACGTGTCTTTACGTCTAAAGTCATGTCTCTTCACCAAGAGACATGTCTTTTCCTTTGTGTCTCTTCGTCTCCTATATAAGGAGCCTATTGTACTCAGTTTCAGTCAGTCATTCAATCAATCAAACACAGAGTCTTCTGAGTCTTGTTTCTGAGTTGAGTTCAAGTTTCTTAAGTCTTAATCATGAGTTCAAGTACTTAATTAAGGATTAGCACCTAGAATCCTTACAATATTGGCACATAAGGACAGAAAGAATAAGGGTAAAGTCAGAAGGCAGTTCTTGGTTAAATTCAAGAACTATCTTGCATTGGATGCGAAGTGGATGGAGGAGGAGGACCTAGCAAATACTCCTCAGATTGTGAAACTTTACCTTGAAGCTTTTGGTTTACAATAGTCTACTCCAAATGGAACCCCGAATTCAGCTTGGCCGGAGATCTGGTGCAGTGGGTTTGCACAACAGCGGAGTTACTCCACTTTTTTGTCAACAGATGCCTCGATTTTTGAATACTAGAGTCACTGATGTCTCTTTGAGCTTCACGGATACTGAGAGCTGACAGTATTCTGCTGTATGACTTTATGAAATGGAATTCCGGATAATATGAAACTGATTTGTTCTTGACTTGTTTAAGTGAGGAACTGATAGACGAAATGACTGCAGCATTTTGGTCTGAACGATCTCGAATAGACATGGTTGCAATAGGGATTAGTCAATTGGGCATCTATGAGGTCCTAAGTGGATCTAGATGCGATTGCTAATCGCATTGCCTATAAATCATGGTCTGAGATCCGAATGAATTTTGAATGTGATTTGTCATGTGATGTCCTGTGATGTGACTGTCGATTGGTACATGTGCTAGATGTGTGTTCCTAGTGCGTCGGTACTAACAGTCAGTGACTGTCGATTGGTACATGTGCTAGATGTGTGTTCCTAGTGCGTCGGTACTAACAATCAGTGTCTGCTAAGACAGTTTATGGCTTTTCTGTCTGTTTTGCAGGCGTAATCGAGGGCGATTACAATGCTTTCAAGAGGGGGGTATGTCACAAACAGTGACGTGGATGCCCACTATACCACACACACCCAATTTTGGCCAGGACAGTGATGAAATGGCTGCCCTGTGGGATCCCCCGAAAATGATATGAAAAGCTAACGTGGCAAGCTGTACGGCAGCTCCAAAAACTGCCGAAACTTGCCACATGGCAGCTGCACGGACGTCCGCAAATCGCGGCGCTTTTTGCGGCAGAATTTTCGATAGATTTTGGCCAGCTTTTGCATGGCTGCTTTTCTACGCAAGAGGAGAAAGGGAGAGAGCTTTTATTTTTAAAGCTTACCTTATATTTTTAACAAGCCTTGTGAGAGGTGGTGCATTATTTTTAAATGCTTTTTTATTGGCCAACTTTTAGAACAGCTTTTGGGACTCTGCTTTTGGCATCCCTTGTAACCTCTTTATAAGAGTTGTTGGGCTCTCACTTCTCAGAGCATCTGGACGCAAAGTCTGAGAGTGAGTCCCGGGCGACTTACTTGTACTTTGAGTTGCAGATAATACAAAAAGAAATATCGAAAGGGGCGCCAGTCTTTGGGGCCAATATCTCTAGGCACGGAACTCCGACGGGCCAGTGTCGAATCAATTGTGAACTGTGAACTATTTTGAAGTGATTATTTGTGGTGTCGCGGTAGATTCTTGACTTGGAGTGTCCAAGTCTGTTACAAGCTCCCTGTTCACTGGCACTTCTCCTTTAAAAGATCTCAATAAACTCACATGGAATGCATTGTGAATCTTCCAAGCATCTAGGAACTTCAGTCGAAAAGATGCATCATCGATCTTTTCTTGTACCTGGAAGGGCCCATAGTATTGCATACTAAACTCTGGCAAAAGGCTCTCCTTACCCTTCCGCTTTCGTAGGCGTGTTTTTTCAAACTGGAGTAGCACCCAATCATCCTTCTTCGACTACAATTCATGTCGATGCTTGTATGTTGCCTTCTTACGCCGTGGTTGAGACTTCTACAAAGCCTTCCTTACCTTCACAAAATCAGTATCTAGATCTTGCGTGTAGAGATCTACTTCAAAAATCTTGTCCTTAATGCTTAGAATTGATAGAACCTTTCTAACACCCTCCACGATCTCAAATAGTGCCTTCCCTATGGAGATGTGAACAGTGTTGTTGTAAGAAAACTCCACCAAAGGCAAATACTTCTCAAACTGAGTCTTATGATCAGAGATATGGGACTTCAACAAGTCCAAAACCATCAGGTTGGCTATCTCTAATTGCCCATCTGTCTATGGATGAAACAAGGACGAGAATTTAAGCCAAGTGCCTATATTCTCCCACATTGTTCTCCAAAACAAGCTCGTGAATCTAGGGTCTCTATCTGACTCTATAGATATAGGCATGCCATGTAATCCGAAAATTTGTGAGAAACAATTTGGCCAAGTGAACGGTTTTAACTATCTTCTTTACCGATATGAAGTGAGCCTGCTTGTTGAATCCATCAATGAATGTCCAAATGTCATCATGTCCACTTTGAGTCTTCGGAAGATCGAAGATGAAATCCATTGCTATACTCACCCAAGGTCGGTCTCGAATAGGTAAAGGTTGTACGAGTCCTGGGGTTTTATGTGTTATAGGCTTGGACACTCCAAGCGAGAAATAAATAGAAAAACACAAACAAAATATGTTTGTGGTTGGCTACAAACCAATGAAGGGAAGACTAGAATTTATAATTGACAACCAACCAGCAACTACACAGATTCCAGAATCGTCGACCACAACGTACAAATTCGCAAGATTCTCATGACACTACTACACCTGCACGACCTTGCTTGACCACCCGCCAACGAGATACTCTTTCACAAGAAGGCAGGTGCTTCCAATGCTTCCAGACGGGGCACACTTCCTATGTTTGTCCCCACAAAGGTGAAAAAACTCCAAAAATACCCCTTGCCAAGAAAGCCAAAACCTTGGGACTTGTTCCAGAGATTTATGCAATTTATGCTTCCAAGAAATTATGCAGAGCCTATGGAAAGATTGGTGGCTGCAAAGCACTTATCTTATTCTATTCAAGAACCACCGAAAACTTCATCCACCCAGAGTTCCTCAAGCAGATGGACTTCGAGTACAACCGGTTTGTTGGAGGCATTGAGGCCAAGCTGGCTACAAGAGATACTAGCACACTTGTCCCACTTATGCAATTTATGTTCATGATGCTTCCAAGAAATTATGCAGAGCCTATGGAAAGATCCGTGGCTGCAAACACTGCAAAGCACTTATCTTATTCTATTCAAGAACCACCGAAAACTTCATCCACCCAGAGTTCCTCAAGCAGATGGACTTCGAGTACAACCAGTTTGCTGGAGGCATTGAGGCCAAGCTGGCTACAAGAGATACCAGCACACTTGTCCCACTTATGCAATTTATGTTCATGATGCTTCCAAGAAATTATGCAGAGCCTATGGAAAGATCCGTGGCTGCAAACCATTTTAAAAAATGTAATAATGTTTTCTGAATTGTCCACCTTTTGTTGGAGGCATTGAGTCCGAGCTGGCTACAGGAGATACCAACACACTTGTCCCGCTTATTGGTGCCATGCCTGTTACCATTAAAGGGTCACACTTCAAGGCAAAGTTTCACATTATGAAGTTATGGCATTGCGACGCTCTTTTAAGCATGCCTTGGCACGACAAGAACGATACTACCATTCACATCCGCAACAAAACCATCACTTTGAACCAGATGACAAGATAGTTGTCCTTCGAGTTCAATAGACAAAACCAACCCCGAACGATTTAAGTTCTGCTTCGTATTTAAATACTTTTGGAGCACTATTTGAAAACTGTTTGATTTCTGCTTTGAACTTATTTTAGTGCCGATTGAATTCGTTTGATCCTGGTTTCAATGCTCGTTTCAATGTTGTTTGATAACCTCTAAACAATGCAGTCTACGTACTAGGGAGCGTTTAGTTGTACTTGGGACCTCTAAACAACGCACGCAATGATACAGGGAGTGTTTAGTTGTAGATGGAAACCTCTGAGCAACGCAGATTGCCGTCATGGGCACATTTAGTTGTAGATGGAAACCTTTGATTAACACATATTGCGGTCTGGGGAGCATTTGGTTGTTTATGGAACCCTCTGAACGACGCAAACCTCGACCTAAGGAACGTTTGGTTGTATTTGGATGTCTTTATGTTCTGTGTTTGCACAATTAAATATATGTCATTTGTAAAGCATTTTGTGAAGCGTATGAATAAGGTGCATCACTAATTCCAATTTGGATGAGGTTGTCTAAATATGTGGTCTTAGCCCATCAAGACATCTACTAGAGATTGGTGAGATCTGGATGTGCTGTCTAATTTTGCTACATCGGAATACAAAGAGCTCCGAGATGGATGAGATGACTGGATGAAAATTTGATTCTGGAACGATAAAATGTATGCATGTTGGTAATGATGGTCATTGGCATATATGCGTAAAGGCAGTGTATACTAAAGAATCGGATTGTGTTTTGCAAGTGTAACCGCAAGGGATTACTCTTCTTCAACAAAAGGGTATGTCACAAAGTGCTGAGTCTGCTTACCTGGCAACTCCACTGAAGGAGACCCTTTTAAAGGGCACGAGGTGACCTAACTTTGAAGACGGCATTAAAACCCTAAAAACATACTAATGTGGCAATTGTGCGGACGCCCCAATTTCCTACCACAAATCACGAAACTGTACGGACAGACCCGGATTTTGCGGTGCCAACTTTTGGGCATCAGCTTTTGCTACCTAACGCTCTTAGAGACCAGGAACCTTTAAATACAAGCATCAGGGGCTCTCTCTAGTATTCTTGTGTGTGCATAAGCAAAGGCAGAGCTTCCTGGCGGTTGTACCTTTTCTCAAGCAATATAAAAGAAATACCTGAAGGGGCACCAAGTTCGGGGGCCAATAACCTATGAGTGTTTACCGTGTGGATCTCTCTCTCTCTCTCTCTCTCTCTCTCTCTCTCTCTCTCTCTCTCTCTCTCTCTCTCTCTCTCTCTCTCTCTCTCTCTCTCTCTCTCTAATTGATTTGAAGTGCTAAAAGTTTGTTCCAGTCTATTCTTCCAGTTGGCACGTGGTGCCCTTTCGAGCTTTGAAGGCTATTCAGATTGAGAGATTCACTATTGCAAGTAAATCCCAAGTGGAGATTAATGCACCATGCCTAGACTCATCCACACCACATACAAAAAAGAGTCCTCGACAAGGCCTTCTAGGTAAGATGCAGTCACTGACTGAATTTATGCATTGTCCCATTCATAGGATTGCTTCATTTCTCCATCCTCTCTATAAGACCCAAGACTTAAATTCAAAGATTCTAAACATCACATATGCCGAGGATAAAACAACTAGCTATAGACTCCAAGTTGAGCAACTACATGAACAACCTAGGATCATCTTCTCGCGGATTGTTGCCTTGAGAAAGGAAGCTTGCAAGCTTCCTTTGACATGGTGGCAATGTATCGTAGAGGGCAAAAGAATAGAATTGGAACAGACTTTAGCACTTCAAAAACAAGTAAACAGCGAGAGAGAGAGAGAGAGAGAGAGAGAGAGAGAGAGAGAGAGAAAATCCACACAGTAGACACGGAGTGGGCAGGGTTCCACTCCCAGATGCACTTGCCCAAACCCTGGCACTCCTTCCGATATTTATTTTATATTGCTCTAATAAAAGGTACAACTAGTCGCTACAATTTGCGCAAGCTAGACTGCCAGAGAGCTCCCTCAAGGCACATTTAAAGGCCCCACGCTTTGAAAAGCATCAGTTACAAAATCTGGCACTGAAAGCACCTGCTACTTGCGAGTGGATCGCCACGTCAGCATCTCGTAAATTGCAACGTGAAATCCGAAATTCCATACAGCTGCCACGTCATCACTTTCAGGCAGTGCTTAGAACAAGTCCTCTTCACTAACATGCCACGTCATCACTATTGTGACAAGCAAAATTATGGACCTGGGTATTCCTTCCTTATGCCATCTAGCTCTATCAATGTGCTCTCAGATGATCATAATTGTCAATACCTACTACCTAAAGTTGTCTGCAGAGAGCAATGAATAGAGAGCTTAGAGCTTTCATGGTTGCAGGATTACTCAGCTGGTACATGCGAGCATAATCAAAGCATGTATTCAGGAATCCATACCAAGATCCACAATCCCTAAGCACCACCCAGCTAGAGAAAATAATTTATTATTGAGCAAAGAAGTTCTTTATACATAAATGTTATGCCTTGGGGACACCCAAGCACGTGATAAATAACACATCTTCACATGTCTTTAGCATAAATAACGGTGCCTTTGTGATAAGTGTGGATCTTTTTTCTACCTATTTCAACAATAGAACCGACGAAAGTGAAGATGGTAGCCAATTAGTGCCGTGGAGGTCGAGGCTTGGATCATAAACAAGGGGAAGTCCTTAGAGAGTGTGGATCGTGTGACAAGTCAGTGGCATGGCATGGCCACAGTATGAGAGCATACGAGATTTTGAGAGAGAGAGAGAGAGAGAGATTCAAAATCTGTTGTAGCAGCCCTGCTAATCCCGTCACAAATCGCACGACTATATAGAAATGTTGATGTGGCGGCACTACTGACTTGATGATAAGGTACCAATTTCATCACAAACTTTGAGCAAATTTCCAAAGTGGAAAATTTAGCAAATGCTTTTAACCGTTTTTGAGACTAAGGGCTTATGATATGATGCCCAGTGTGTCACTTGTCACCTCAGAATGTGGTGAGTGGTCCCACTCGACATTGTAAAACTTTGATGATCAATAAAGAAGAGATCGCCATGAGCACCCGACTTGGGGACCAATACTCTTTGTGTTAAAAGTGTCAAGTTTTCTCTATGTGCTTTTAGTTACTTCCAGTTGCACGTGGTGCTCATCGATTATAATGTCAGAGCTCAATATTTCTCTTGTTCTCACAAGAAGAACGATAACCTATGATGGAGGTAAGACCTCATCCAGCTACTACAGAGGGCACTAAAAGCAATTCTCACCATCTTCTCACTTACAATATTCCTACAACTTCTAGGGGCCAAGATTATTTAGTCCATTTGGTTCGATAATAACACATTGTTAGCACTTCTGAACAATATGCACAGTGTGTGAAGGCAAAATTTTCCACAATCTCTATGATATCTCGGTTTGTACTTTACCATGATACCCGAATAATTTTCCACATAAGAATTCTACTTCTACTACTCTTCCGACTATTCCCCATCTATTCCACCGATTCCCATCGGTCACTTGACGATTCAAATGCCTTATTATACAATCAGATCCAAAATTCCCCAAATGTCAAAGACAAAATGATCGAGTCCATCTCGATCTTCTGTTGATCTCTGACAAAGAAGTGAAGTGGCTCCTCTCTTGTGCGACACATACTGCACCAGCCTCGACTCGCTCAATCGATGTGCACTAATGGAATAGCCGTGGAGAAACCAAAAGCCTCAAGGTAAAGCTCTAACAAATAAGGGGCATCTAGCCAGTCCTCCATCTCCATCTACTTCGCATCAAGAGCAGGGTGGTTTGTAAACTTGACCAAGTATTTATAAACTAGCTTACCCTTCACTTTGCTTAGGCATTGAAGCGCACTTGCTAAAAGTCGGAAGTTTTGGTGGCCATTCAAAGAAATAAACATGGAGGCTGATGCTTACAAGAGACGATTCGATATGGAAATTTTAGAGGTGTCATGGCAATCTCGCTTGGGATGCATGTGTCACAACCCAATGAGTAAGTAAACTCTCTTGTACCCTTTTGTTACAAAGCGATTTTATTGTTCTTGACATTTCCAAAGTTTTTCTTTAGATAAAATAATGCTACATGGAATTTAATCCAACTAAATTATAACGCAATATGTAAGCTACCTCTTTGGGTGGCCACAAAGTAATGGCAAACCAACACACTGGATTGGATAAATAATAGTTCACAATTCCTCCTAGATGTGCCAATTCCCCATTGGTGCTCTCACACAAGCTAGATACAACTATGTTATTTTGAAAATTTGAGGATGTTGTGGGATCAAGAAGACTTGTTAGATACAAGGTACCTTGCCCGAGCAGCTTATCTCTATGCTTCTATTAGAAAGCATGAAAAATTGGACTTGACCGATACTGGTAGTTAACTACAAGTTGACGGATCATGCATGGTACCTTGGGGGCCACTCTTCAAGAAAGCATGCACATGGATGAGGGTCATTGGAGAGTAAACGGGATGAGGGCCCTAAGTATCTTCGCTCCAACGCTATGCAACGAGTATAAGTGTTACAAACACGTCAATATATGCTTGTGGGGTCCGGATGAGAGGACTCTTGCATTCCTCCAAAGAAGGGTAGGGGTCAAGATTAATGCTTGAGCCACAAATTATCAATTATAAATCTGTTCATGTTAAATGGCTTGGCAAACTATTCGCAAATACTCATTGGAGCTCTCATTGCTATCAAGAATGGAGACTGGAAGACGACCTTGTAACATTGAACATCCATCGCTATCCGTTCATGCTTTGAATGGCTTGGCAAACTATTCACAATACTCACTGGATCTCTCATTGGTATCAAGAATGGAGACTACCAGACGACCTTGTAACATTGCACAACCACCGCATTGCACCCACATTCAGAATGTGAGGGGGGATGTCAGCGGGTTCATCTACTGTATGTCGGTCATGGTGAGTGTGTAAACAATATAAATTCATCAATATTCTAACGTTTACGGAACCTTGAAGTGTTCTGTAGCAAATAATTAACCCTCAAGCTATTGCAGCATGTACAAAAGAGGCAGGAAAGCTGGACTATGTGTTCACCCTGTTTTACTGCTTTCATTATCACAAAAAGAAGGGATCATGCCACCATAGAGAAAGAAAAAATCAAGCTGATCAACTGCACTCTCAAAGGAGAGAAAAATGACAGAGGGACTTACATGTCCAGTCGCATTTGCTCCAAATTTCATCGATGCCTGAATGCCGTCTGCTTCTGCCTGCTTCAGCTCCTCCAGGATCTCAGGTTGCAGTCGTATGAGCATAGCAAATGGCCGACCCATAGTACTTGGGTGAGCGAGGAGTTGAAATGACTCCTCCCGGGCACTTCCACTACCTCCATTACCTGCACAAAGGGATCCAATAGCATCCCTTCCTTGACCTAGAGAAGTCTTTTTACTTGAGGCTGGCCCATGCCGCAAAGGCAGAAGCCCTCGATTTTGAGGAGGACGAAACTGTCCACGACCTGTCCCCCTAGGGAACTTACTGCCTGAGGACATGGTGAGGAGGCCTCTGAAGCACTAAAATATTAAACACATTCTGCTCAATCGAACTGAAACTGATGTATGCAAGGAATTTAGCACCACAGATACTGTCTGCAAAAAACCTTCACACTCATCATCCTGCGACTGGCTCATCCTTGGCCAATTCTTTAGATGATGTTACTTTGATTGAGCATATGATCATGCTCCACAAGGTGCTTTCCAGCTGACAGTATCCGGTGGCAATTAGCGAGGACACCCAAGGTGTCCAAAATCAGTTACTAATTTCTTATTTCTTCCAGAGGCAGGGTGCCAGGTTCTACAAGCAATGCGATGATACAAAAAATTGGCCCGCCAATGCTGCTGGATTGATTGAAAAATCAAAATTTTGGTGTTGACATACTCCTTGCAAATTCATACGAAGCAGGAAATAAGGCGATCCACGGGAAAGATTGGCATTTCATCTGATTGCAAAAGTAAAGACCCATCATGCCGATGATAATCCAGTGAATTTTTAAACACCTGAGAAGCAGCGATGGAGTATTGAAGAGACGAGAAAGTGATGGCTCCTTCGAGAAGAGCAAACGAGCTCCACTCCTGTTGGGAAAACGCATCAGCTGCCCATCTCCATCGTCACTGTCTCTAAAGAAGAACGCAAACGCAGGTGGAGAGACCCATCTTCGCCTCTCGCGTCTTCTGTTTTAACTGAACAAGAAAACAGCCCCGCATTCCTCTCTCCCTCTCTCTTCCCTTTCTCAATTCTCCTACTCCTCCTCCTTCCAGCTCTACCTCGGCCAGGTTAAGTTGACCTCCTGCCTTCTAACCCCGGTTAGTTTTACCCCGCCACGTGGGCAGTCTTCGTTTACACCTAGGCTAATGCAATTGGGTGTACGCTACAATATAAAGGCTTTTTGCCTTTGCATAACCTTATCATCATAAAAGTTCGACACACAGATGTTGACACTCCATATACTCTAAATACAACTATATAATCTTCCTTATTCATGGCAATTTTGAGTAGGCTACCCTACAAGGAGGAGTCCTTATCTACACCTAGCTATTTTAGAATCAATACATCATTATGTCTTCACCTATTCAAACCTGTTTTTTGTAGCTTGCTCAAAGGAATCGAGGAGGGAAGGAGCGCATGTGTGTGTGTGTGTGTGTGTGTGTGTGTGTGTGTGAGAGAGAGAGAGAGAGAGATGTGTGGGGTGTGCGTGCACTTGTATATGTGCTTGAGCATAAATCTATCCACATTTGAGTGTGTCTTCGTGATCAAAAAGATCCAAAACTGGAGGAAAATTAAAATTGCAGATGAACTCTTCATTTGTTATTTTGACGAATTAAAACAAAAAAAAAATCTCTTACCATTGAAAAAGTCAAGAAATTTGCCTTGCCCAACAATCCACTACTGCCTTCTCTAGAATAGACCGAAATACTTGATATATCTTACTCCTATCTCAAACCTATGAAGATAGGGAATCCATGGCATGTAATTGCCATATATTCCTTACAGAAATCACAAGTTCTTCTTTGATTGGCAAGATTACTTGTAGGCAAGAAGAGATCGCCAATGTTTATTAGTAAGTTGCTCAACACATGTTGTCACAACACACCGAAAAACGTTGATATGCCCCATACCTATCTCACCCATTGTGAGGACGAAAGAATCCATGGCATTTGAGCACCAGAGATTCCACACATCACATTTGCAATTGATAAGTACATAAATATACATATTGTTCAAGTGATTGGCCGTGTTTTTAGACATAGCCCTTTTGGGCCTACCTACTAGTGACATCATTTATGCACCAATAGATTGGTTGAAGTATATGAGAGGAAAAGAGCAAGCTATGTGTTTAAAACCCACTTGAACCATTAGTTTAGCTTAGATTTATTTTAGGATTATTTTGGATTTTGTGCACTCAACTAATTGCCTTGCATACACTCACAGTGCAGTGATTGTGATGGGGGATGCTTGTGGCTTGGTTGACTCGATTCGGGGGAGAGTTGAATGAGAAAAATTTGATGCTCCATGAAGTGAAAAAAATAACCCAAACTTTTTTTTTTTGCCCTTTTTTTTAGAGAAGGCTTTTGTTGGTGAAAGAAGGAGTAAAAGGGCATTATTAAGTGTCTTTTGTTGGTGAGGAAAAAGGAGAGAGTGAGCTTGCAAAGGCAGAGGGGAGAACTCTCCTTTTTGCAGCCTCAAGTTGAAATTTCAAAGTTGAGAAACATTGTAGCTAAAAGGGAAACATCCATTTGCATTGGAGAGATTTTTCTTTTGGATCAAGACAATTTCCAATGAATTTGACTTCATCTTCTTGAACTCTTCTTAATGAAGGGAAGTGGTGAAGGAATCAAGAAAAAACTAGAGGCTTTGGTTGATAACATTGCTTATCAAGTGTATGGATCTTGAGAGCAGTTTAGATGGAACTTAACAACAGCTTAGGGTGATCTTTCAAGGTGTACATTGACCAAGATTTTCAGTATACAACTGAATAGATTGATTTGGTTGTTTGGCTTGGATTTTGGATTGAGCTCTTCTTAATGAAGGGAAGTGGTGAAGGAATCAAGGAAAAACTAGAGGCTTTGGTTGATAACATTGCTTATCAAGTGTATGGATCTTGAGAGCAGTTTAGATGGAACTTAACAACAACTTAGGGTGATCTTTCAAGGTGTACATTGACCAAGATTTTGAGTATACAGCTGAATAGATTGATTTGGTTGTTTGGCTTGGATTTTGGATTGATTTATAGATAGTTGATTCCCTATTTATCTCTATTTGTGCTCTATCCGGGGAAGATAGGGCACAAATTTACTAAAGAGACACTACAGGAAGTGAAGATTGGAGATGAGGTCTTTTGTGTTAGAGTGTTGACATCTCTTTGAATTCGTTCGGTCGGTCCCAATTTCTCTCAAGAACAAGTGTTAGGGAGTGAGGGTTGTTTTATGGTTGTGCCCGGTTGTAGGGAGGTTGTTTTCTCATGCCATGATGTGTTTATCCATGTTTAGCTTAGGCATTTGGCTTGATTCCATGTCCATTAGGCTCCTACAGGCTAGGAATATTTTTCTTAGCCTTGCCAAATTTTCCAATGGCCCTATTGGGTCACTAGTTCTTGTTCTCAACATCCCCCCCCCCCCCATTTATGAGGTCGTGATTGGTGGATAGCTAGTCGACCAGCATGCTAGGGATTACTTATGTGTAGGTCGGGGCACTAGAGGGAGAATAGTGTGCATAGTGCCTTTGGGTGCAAGGAGCCCCTAGGGAGCAGCCTTAGGGTGGGCGATGGGAAGAGAGCAGATCAGGTTGCTGTCGTTTTTGGCTCAGCCTAGCGTTTTGCTAAGCCCTGACAATTTCCCCTCCCATTAGTGGGGCAACACCATGGTCAGGTGGTGGGTAGTAGGGATACCTCCCTTGCATTTTTCTCTAGTAACCTACAGGTGGACGATCGCATGAGGAGGCGGAGCATCTTTGATGTAGGCCTAGGAGAGCGGAGGAATCCTTTCCCTCAAGATGGCAACCATACAACGACAACCTTGAGCCTCCTTCTCTCTCTCTCTCTCTCTCTCTCTCTCTCTCTCTCTCTCTCTCTCTCTCTCTCTCTCTCTCTCTCTCTCTCATTCTCAAATGTCATGTCTCTTTCTACCTCCATGATCTCCCTTCTCCACAAGTGCCTTGTTCATGTATGTGGGATTGTAGGTGTTCTATATCGGATTCAATGTGTCCACCAGATTTGCGAGCCGATTCTTACCTTCATTGCATCTTTCGATGCGTACTTTGACATGGTATTAGAGCCCAAGGTGATAGACCACCTTGGATGCTTGGATTTCTAATCTCTAGAACCACTTCTTGTATGATCATCCGACCAGTGGATGAGGTTTAGAGGTGGAGCATGTGATGCTAGATGCTTAGTCGACAATGACAACAAAGGAGTGGTAGATGTTTGGTTTGATCTCATGGAGTTTACTTAGGTAGCTAGGTCCTGTTGAATCCTGGCGTGTTCTTTGGCAAACATGATCCTCAGGTGACAACCTCTCAGATCTTCCTATTCTTAGTAGTTTGAGTTTACCAATGGTGTGATCCTCTATGAGTCTCAATTTTTATGAGATTGAGGATTTTCTATCGAGCTACATAGGAAGTAGTCCTACTCGAGGTTGTCTCACATTTCTTTGTGATGGTACTTATTCTCTTTTCCCAAGACTGAGCGGTCCTACTTGAGGGGCCCTTGGCTTTAGCTCTTGAGATTTTAGTGACAGTGTTAGCTGTGTTTTGAGGTGGAGTTGAGTCAATTGTTACCTCAGGGTGTACTTTTGAGGATACTTCTCTTTCAGAGGGGGCTTTGAGCTTATTATCTTTTATCGACTATCGGTGCTCCATTCAATAGAGTTCCATGCATGGTGTCTTCAAGTCCTTGCTTTCCTTACTCATTCCTTATGGATTCAATGGTGTGCTTTATCCCACAATGCAGTTAGTATCTTGGTAGATGTTTTTCTTCTTGGTGGCTACTTTATCTTTCAGATTGGTGGTGTGATGGTTGCTCTTTTCTAGTGCATCCAAGCAGTAGTTCCTATGTTTTGTCTTCCAGATCCTTGGAAACTGTACCATCGATGACATACGTACTTCCCTTATCCTTAGACTGGCATGTCATTTTGTACAGGTGGATAGTGGTCCTTCTTGGACTAGGACCACTTAAAGTTAGCTTGCACATTCTTTAAAGTGGGGAGATGTTCTTCTCTTTCTCCCATATTTGGTTCCAAGATCCACAAGTATATTTTATTTTGGGCTCACCTACCCTTGGTGGTCCAATTACACAAGCAAAGACTATTGGAGAGTTGTGGTATTCATCCATGGTTTGAGTGTTCTCCCTTCAAAGGGGGATGGGGAGCTAGCTTGGGAGTCAGTTTCAATGGACTACTTTTTTTTTGTTTTAGTGGTTCCATGTGTAAGCAAACAAGATCGATAGTCTATTTGGTGGCCTTTTTATAGCACTTTGTTATTCTCTTGCAAAGCTTGAATGCATGGTCTCTTGATCTTGTCGTATTAATTGCAGTCTTAGTGTTGATGTGTGGTCCTTTCTGTTGGATGTTTGATCGGTCACGAATCACTTTAAGAATGGGGTGATATCGTCTTGGGATGTGTTCCAGATAGATGAAGATCAGTAGCACTTTTCACTCTTAGTCTCGATGATGTTTCTCCAAATAAAGTTTGTACTTTATCATTCTATATAGTGGTTGGTGTAGTTTCTTGGTTCTTCATCATGAGACATTTAATCTCTCATTAGCCTCAATTGTCAACATTCTATGAACTTCTCGTAGCAGCTTGGAGATTATGGCATGTGGTATGTGACAGGGGTGCAAGTTTTGGACTCTTTCTTTGATGATGGAGCAATTGAGGGTTGGGAAATGATATGGATACCAATAAATCATGCCTTTACTGTCATTTTTGATGCATTCTCTTAGAGCGGTCAGTAGCAATACCTTCTACAGATGGTTGGTTGTGCAACTTGTGAGTCAATTGAGTTGAGGGGATTCTTGATAGAGCTCAACTTACTTTCAATAAATAGCATTTTACTTCGCGGACATCTTTTGGGGGTAGCAGTTGGATATACTACGACGCCTTGTATTGTTCGACCTCAAAGTTCTGAAGGAGATACCCTCACCCACAAAAATATCTCTGTACAGTTGCAAGTTGCTCACTCCATCTTCCTGGTCTATCTTCGTTTCCAAGAGCTAAGAGGGGATTTTAGAGTTTTGGCATCTCTCAAGATTCGTCTAGTTGGTCAGTTTCTCCTTGGAATAGGTTTTAGGGAGTGAGGGTTGTTTTCTGGTTGTGCCCAATCATAAGGAGGTTGTTTTCTCATGTCAGGATGTGTTTAGCCATGTTTAGCTTAGGGTTTTGGCTTGGTTCATTAGGCTCCTGCAGGCTAGGAATATTTTTTCCAACCTTGCCTGATTTTCCACATGGCCCTACTGGGCCACTGGTACTTGTTCTCCACATTACCCCCTATTTATGAGGTTGTGGCTGGTAGACATTTGGTTGCCAACTAGCATGCTAGGGGTTACTTATGTGTGGGGAGAGGCACTAGAGGGAGCAGAGTGTGCACAATGCCTTTGAGTGTAGGGTGCCCCTAGGGGTATCCCTAGGGTGGGCGATGGAACAATTGTAGTTGTGTGTACCTCAGGTCTATCCATTGGCGCATGTCAGTTCTATGCCAGACCACCCTTGGTCACTTATTAGAGCAGCTTGTTATCAGCATGGAGAGCCTTTCCCAGATCTCTCTCTCTCTCTCTCTCTCTCTCTCTCTCTCTCTCTCTCTCTCTCTCTCTCTCTCTCTCTCTCTCTCTCTCTCTCTCTCTCTCTCTCTCTCTCTCTCTCTCTCAACTCCCTTCTCCATAGGTGCCTTGTTTATGTATGTGGCATTGTAGGTGTTCTAGATCGGAGTCAAGGTGTCCACCAGATCAGAGACAGTTCTTGACTTCATTGCATCTTCCATTGACTACTTTGACATTTTGGTTACAAGAGGAGATAAAGTGTTTCTACGACATGTTGCAAAGACGTTGGAAGGATTTTGGTTTCCAACCAGATGATATTGGGTAAATCCTAATATTATAGCATGAATGATTATCATCAATGTTCCACAAATGCCTCAAAATTTACGATCTATACCGGTTCCAAAAGCTCGTCTTCAAAAGTTTATTGATTTCCTTAATGAAAAGATTAGGATGGAAGAACCATCTTGTGTACCTTATCCAAACACGTGGATTACAATTCCCAAAAAGAATGGTGTATTGATATCATTTTAGGATATGCAAATGTTGAACTAGGTAGCAATCAAGAATGTGAAAATAGGTCCAATTTTTGATGATTTTGGAGAGGATTTGATAGGAAGAGCCACTTACTATGTGGAGAATCTATGTATAGGATATGATCAATTTCAATTTGAAAGGTTATGGTGAATAGGTTAATGTAGCATTCATCATGTAATTTTAATGATTATATAGAGATATTAACTAGAGATTAACTCAATGCTCAATGGACTAGAGTGTAGACAAACATGATTATTCAACTCACTAACAAGTGTTTACATGGACTCTTACTTAGGGCAAGTAGATCTTCCAACTCTCCAAGCGGCAAGTTACCTTTTGACCCTTTGACTCTACTCATCATGACCCTTCACATAGTCTATAGGGAATCACATGGTACACATGGCTTCACATGGGTAATAGCTTACATGGCTAACACATTGGATAGGGGGAGTTCTTACGATGCAAAAAACCCCCCTTCTCAAAAACCCTCTCCGTGTGGGTTTTGTTGCACAATAGGTTGATGATGATAAGTAGCATTCACATAAACTACCTCCCCTCAAAACACACAAAGGGTGAGGATAACAAATTGTCTCCCCTGACACAAAGGGTGTAGACACACAATCCTCCCCTAGAACACAAATAGGTAGAAGCAAAAAAAAAAAAAAACTCCCCTACACACAAACTAGGGTTGAGGACCACACTCCTCCCCTACACAAAGAGGGTAGCACACAATTGAGGCTACACATTTTTTTACAAAGTGTCTGATTGGTACTTTGAGGGATACTTTTTTCCCTCACACAGATATTCAGATTTTTGTCGTTGTTTGTTGAAAATTTTTCCATGTTTTTGTTGATCATTGTCCTTGTTGTTGTTTTGGTTGTGTGTGCTTGACTAGCCATATGTGGTGCGTCACATGTGATGACAGATACCTCGACAGATGTGACATACATTTCAGGTGAGGATGATCTTACCATTATTAAAATGGTAATGTCTATTCCCCTCACAACCAATTGCAATGTATGTATACATCTCTGGTCACTTGCAATCATGCCGTGTTGTTGAGGTCAAATTGGTGCTCCAAGATATGGTACATGTGATGAGAGATATCGCATATATTGCCAATACAAGTGTGTGCGAGCTCATGATGTACAAAGCAATGTGAAGGATTCTACAAAACAAGCCCTTTGTCCTTATAGCTTTTGTGTGAATGGTTTTTGTGGGAACTATCGCTTGCCTTGATGAAGTGTTGGAGGTATGGCATAACATGTAGCATTTGACTTTGTGGAAATGGTAGCACATTGATCGCAAACCTATGAGCTTATGGCAGAGCCTACATATGCAATGGTTGTGTGTGATTAGCAATATTGCAAGAGCAAGGATGGAAGATGCTGAGGGTTGCATAGCTTTGATGGCCAGCAACAGACTTAGGCAGCATGTGCATGCAAGTACTCGCAATGGATGGTTGGATCTTCCAGATTTTAGTGCATGGGAAGATATAGAGATGGGCTACAACAAGCAGGACCAAAGGTATGAGGCAACATGCAAGTATGAGGGTTGAAGAGCTGATAGCTGAGAGATGACTCAGGTAACAAACTGGCATGGGTGATTGATTGATCCTTTGTGAGTGTGTCATGGGCTACTAGTTGGATAGAGTGAGGACGAACAAGATGATGATGACTCGTGGACCCGTGGTAGGTTTTGGACCACGTGCAATAGGGTTTGAATAGTGGAATTTTCTTTGCCTGGGTTGGAGTCGGAAAATGGGGAGTTGACACTGTTGAATGAGGCACTTTGACGGGTTGGGGCTAGAAGTAGATGTCGAAAGTGATGGGGTGTGACCAACGACACAGTGGGGACAAGAGCAGAGGACGCTATAAGGCAATAGGTGGGCAGTGTGAGAAGATGTATAGGCCCGGGGGGTCCACCTCAACTAGTAATACTTAAAACCAATGATTAAGAGTGCAATTCAAAGTTAGTAATAAAGAGATTGTAATCACTCAATTAAAGCACCAAAGTTTTCTGTGTGTGTGTGTGTGTGTGCATGCGCGCGCGTGTTTTGTAGAATAACCATCCCAATCAACTTTTGCATTGGTTTATGTGAGCTTAATTTGCACCAAAAGCATACTTTTAATCGAGCCATTCCTTCTTGCGTCATTCGGATTGTGTTGTGTGACATATGGGTTCAAATATCAAGAAATCCATTCTATAGAGTCCTCATGTGCTAATAACCAAGTTCCTAATTAGCCCTAATTACCTCATGAGGGTAGTGACCCATGGACATGCCCTCAATGGGAGAAATGGGATAACAATTTTATTGGCCAAGAGGGCATGTGCCAATCAATCTAGCAGAAAAGATTATGTATAGGACCTAATGCAATTAGAAGATGCTAATCACTTTCTTGTGTTGATACCAACTCAAAGGTTATGGTAAGTAGGTTAATGTAGCATTCATCATGTAATCATAATGATTATATAGAGATACTAACTAGAGATTAACTCAATATTCAATGGACTAAAGTGTAGACAAACATAACTTGATTTTTCAACTCACTAACAAGTGTTTACATGGCCTCTCATATATGCACTATAAGTAGATCTTTCAACTCTCCAAGAGGCAAAATAACTTTTTACCCTTTGACTCTATACATGTTATCACTATTACTACTTTTGGACATTTTGTCAATTTTTCTTATGTTTTATTCTCAAAAACCATTCAAAAGAAGCAATGCAAATACTACTATTCTTAGAGTTTAAATGAAAAGCAACCACTTCTATTTTTGGGTGCATGCATGAAGAGAGAAAGAGAATCCCAAAATAGCATCTTCGCGTGCACCATAACCTAGTGTTTTATCCCCCTTTCAAAGCCAACGAAGCCATCAGAATCTCGATCAGAGCAAAGCTACTAAAGATATACTTTTGTGGTTTTCTATACTAATTTTTTCTCTTAATCATGGCATAGTCTCTTGATTGCATAGCTCATGCTCTTTTATATTTCATATACTTATCTTATTGTAATTCATGCTCCATGGGATGAATAAAGAGGCGAAAGACAAATATTCAATCATATTGATTGAGGGGATGGTGGGTACCCAGTATGGTGTTTTTTGTTTTGATTCTTGTTTATGTTTCTCTCTTTGTGTGTCCATCAATCATTTTGTTGAATTTATGTTTATTATGAATCAAAGTTGTGCTGAAAGTGTTGGGAAGGTTTTAGGAAGCCAATAATGGAATCAGAGCTTTGAAAATGCTCTAGATAATGTGTAGAAGAAAAAAAGAGTGCTTCTTGTGGGCAAATCAAATAAATTTTGGCATTAAGAATCTCAAGAAGATCGTTTTTGGAAGGCTCTCTCTTTGCTAAAGATGCAAGAACAACAAGCTTCCTTACCTCAATAGTTTCAATCACAACTGCTGCAAAGAAAATGATGCAAGTAATTGAAGAAACCCAACAAAGACAATTCATGCATCGCTTACACTGTTGAGGAACAACCACAAAGTATCAAAAATCAGCCTCAAAATCAATCAAAGTGCCTACAATCATCAAGAAAACAAGAAGACGCTCCCTCAACTGTTTCTACCCACCGTTTTGGAATGTTCAAAGGCTTTGCATATTCATTGGAGGTCTTCTTGGAATTTTTCTAGCTCGTTCAGCATACACATATATCATCTTATTTGTTTTTCAATGCCCTTTTTTCTTTTGCAATTTAAATCTTGCATATATTTTGGATTTACATTTATATTTTAACTTTTCTTTTGCTTTACTTAACCAACCATGACTGCCCAAGATTCTCTTGTTATGGATCAAAAGATTGATGTTCTTTTTGAAGAGCTTGAAAAGGAATGCTTTGCACGTACTCTCCTTCAACAAAAGCTTGAGAAGTTACAGAAGCAGATTTCCCACAAGTGCAAACATGAAATTGATATACGAAGACGCTTGAAGCGGCTTATCAAAGTGATTAAGCCTACTTTGGTTGCTCAAGCCAAGACAAAACAAAACAAGATCTCTAAAAAGGCGTCTACTTTTATAAAATATGATAGAAAAAAGGATGCACGTATGCTTCTCTCTTGGTTATCAACCTTGGATGTAACATTTAATGGTCTAGTAACTTGTGTGTAGCGGAAAATAACATGAACATAGTGAGCATTTCATTCGAATAGATTCCTAATGAGAATAACAAGAGTGCTTGGGTGGAGAGAGCAACAAAAAGTTAACACCTAGTTAGATAGCATGAACAATACTTCAAAAGAGAGAGGAATTAAGCAATTGACAACAGTTGAGGACCGGATTTGCATGGAGCCGGTCCCCCCTCCAAAAAGGCTTTGTATTATGGTTTCTCCCATCAAGAGAGATATTTTACAATACAAGTCTTTGTGTTCCTTCAATACTAGCTTGTGCAATGAAGATGGAAACTTCATACACTAAGAAAAACACTTATCAAACACAACATCAATTCCCTCACGGTCTCAGACCCAAGACCTCACACACCTTCGAAGATGGTGAGAGCTAGCGGGGTATGAGAGTAGATTGAGAGGAAGAAGTAGTATTCTTACGAGAAAGATGTACATTTCCTCACATAATCACTCATATTAGCATAGCTTAGCTTAGTAATTAGCATGGTAGAGGAGATGAGTATGCATTGAAGCTTGGCTCTTGGTTGGATTTGCATCACAAAGCCAAAAGTTGTGGCGTAGGCCTCCCTTCTCACAAGCTTGGAGTAGGTGGTAAGCTTTCCATTAAAGCTTGAGAAGGAGAGAGAGTCTTCTTTGCTTCACACATGAAATTGTGTGAGTGTGTGTGTGATAATGCCTTGCAAAAATCAGCCCCCTCTCTCTCTTGGTCGACCCCTCTTGCTATTTGCTCATCCTCACACCTCATTGGACCTCCCCGGGCCTAGCCAATGGGAATTAAGCAGTATAAGTGATAGTCTTTTGACATGTGTCCCCCTTTTCCCTTTTGTGAGAGATTTAGGTAATTACTTAATTCAACTAAACTCTCATTGGACCCCTTTGCCTCCTAGCCAATAGGAATCAGGCAAGCCATTGGGTTGTTGAATGCTCAATTGACCCCTTGGGAGACTGTCCAATAGTCTTCTAGAGAGCTTAATTCTTATTGGTTCTTTTATTAAGTGTTTTTAAAATTAATTAAACTAGATTTACTCTAGCTTAATTCTCATTGGTCCACCTCCAAGGCCATCCAATAGGAATTGAGTACACCTTGTGGGCATCTGGGCTAGGGAGCTGACATGTGTCCCTCATTTCCTTTGTGTAAAGGGAGCTTGTGTGTGTGTGTGAGAGAGTTTCTCTCTCATCTCCTACTTCTAGGGCTCGCCGCCTCCTATGTAGGGATGGTTGAAGACTTTTGGGACACACACAAAGCATCCAATTTCCCTAGGCTTTTGAATTTTGGAACCTTAGCAGTTTGGAAGTCTTAATGGGCTGAACCTTAGGGTCTTTTAAGCCCATTGGTGCACATTGCTCTTTTGTAGATGGCCCCCCTTTTGTATCCCAATTTTCCCTCCTTTGGATCCCTATTGTGGCCGGTCTGCTAGCTTAACCAATATTCTAGCTTTTTCTCCCCTGGCACTTCCCCATATTAAATGATCAGTTTAACATGAGAGAATCATTTAGGAGAATTAGATATTGATTATTATGACATTACCTCTCTCTTGAAATCATAGTCATCCTCGACTATGGGGTGGAGAAGATAAAGCATATTCATTAGTCCTTTTTCCTAGCGGGTAGAGGATCCCTATGTTACCCTACGACATCGTTCCAGAATGGATGACTAGTCCCTTTGGCGCTTGAGAGCCTAAGCTGCCGCAAGCATGTCTGCACATTAGTCCTATCAATCTTCCATAGTAGAGTGACAAGATCTACTTGGTGTTTGGGAGACGTCGTCTCCACAAACTTGATCTAAGCATGCATACTACTTCATTTTTGTGCACAATAAAGAAAAAAGAGAGTGTTATAAGACAAAAACTTTGTTCATTTTTAACATTTGTACATTTGCTTACTCTAGGGAAGCATTGTGACCATTGACAAGGTTTAGGTTATCCTTTAATTGTATGCCTTGCATCCATCTAGCATCTTCAAAAGGATAATTCTTAAACTTAATAAGATATCATCGGATAGTCTTACCGCCTCTTAGTACCTTGTCTTCATGTCGGAGAATGGACTCGGGTTGCAACACCTCTTCTTGTTCCTCGATCTTCGGTGGGTCTTCAATAGTAGGTTCTTGAGGTGGCTCTCCTTTGTAAGGCTTTAATAGGCTCACATGAAAAGCATTGTGTATGAGCCAATGACTGGGCAACTTGAGTTGATAGGCCATCTCATTGATTGGCCTAAGAATCTGGAAGGGACCATAGTACTTTTTTGCTAACTTAGCATAGTACTTTTGGTGTCCCAGAGGATTCTTGCCTGTCGTGTGCCTTGATTGAGCCTTGGGAAATTTTAATAAGACCCAATCATTTTCTTTAAAGGCTTGGGATCTTTTGTGCTTGTCAACAACATCCTTTTGCCTTTGCCGTGAGATAGAGATAGCATCCTTAATCTTTTGGAAAGATTCTTGTAGGTCTTTGTTATACTCATCTACAACGAAGATCTTCCCGTGTACCTTAAGTAGCAGGGGACTTTTTGATCTTCCCTCAATTACCTCAAAAGGTGCTTTTCCAGTGGAATTATGTACAGTATTATTGTAGGCATACTCCACTAAGGGTAAGTACTTCTCCCATTGGGATCTTTGATCTACTTCCGTTACATAGGCTTTTAGTAGATCGAGAATTGTTAGGTTAGCTATTTCACTTTGGCCATCCGTTTGCGGGTGATAGGCCGAAGAGAAATTTAGCCTTGTCCCTAAATTCTCAAAGAGACCCTTCCAAAAATTACTGGTCATTCTGGGATCTCTATCCGACACTATGGACATTGGCAAGCCATGGTATTTGAAGATTTGTGAAATGAAGAGGGTTGCCATTTGATGGGCTTTGATAATTTTTGACAGGTATAAAATGAGCTTGTTTACTGAACCTGTCTACTATCGTCCATATTCCCGTATTCCCATGGATAGACTTAGGCAATCCAAAGATAAAATCTATGGATAAAATCCAGGTTGCTTCCCTTTATCAAACTTTGTCTTTTGGCATACCACACATTTAGAAACATACTCTTGTATGTTTTTTTTCATGGTAGGCCAATAGAAATACGTTTCAATCCCCTTTAAGGTAGATTGAATCCCTCTATGCCCCGCATAAGGAGGTGCATTAGATTCATACATTACTTTCTCACGTAGTAAGCTAGTAACGCATAGTCTATTGCCATAGAGAAGATAACCATCTTGTAAGGTAAATGGTTCCTCTTTCTTCCCTAATGCAAGGGCTGAAATCACATCTATAAAATCGGGATCAATAGCATACTCATCTATCATAGAAGAATCAAGATAGATCATTGTGAGTTGCTATGGAAACCGCATTCACTCTCGGCCGTCTTGAGAGTGCATCGGCTACTTGATTATGCTTGCCAACAATGTGAGCAATATGAAAATGAAATTGCGAAAGGAAATTTTCCCACCTCATTTGTTTGTCAGAGAGCTTGGTCTGCGTCATGAAGTACTTAAGACTTTGGTGATCCGTTCGTAGAATGAAAGGAGTCCCCAATAAATAGTGCTTCCATGAGTCTAAGGCATGTAGAACTGCGAGGAGTTCCTTTTCATATATGCTTAGGGCTTGCTCAATAGGGTCAAGCCTTCGACTTTCATAGCCTATGGCATGCCCTTCTTGGAGCAAAACAGCTCCAAGGCAATCACCACAAGCATCACATTGGACCTCAAATGGCTTTGAGAGATCCGGTAGTGTAAGCACAGGTTGAGAGATAAGCTTTTCTTTAAGCTTTTCAAAAGCATTGTTCTCCTTGGTAGACCATGTGTACCCAACGTTTTTCTTTGTTAGGTCATGTAATGGTCCTGCTATTAGTGAGAAATTTTCTATGAATCGTCTATAGTATGCACACATACCTATAAAGCTTCTTAACTCATGAAGATTTCTTGGTTTAGGCCATCCATTTATTACCTCTAACTTTGATGGATCCATTTGGATGCCATCTTGAGAGATAATGTGACCTAAATATTGAATTTCTTGTAAGAAAAAATCACTTTTCTTTTGATTAACATAAAGTTTATTCTCTCTTAAAACTTGAAATATTACCTGGAGGTGTTGCTTGTGTTCGTCTAATGAATTAGAGTAGATGATGATATCATCAAAGAACACTCCAGTAAAGCTTCGGTGAGGCCTGAATAGCTTCTCCATCAAGTGGTTGAATGTGGATGGTGCATTGGTCAAGCCAAAAGGCATGACAATGTATTCGTATAAAGACCAAACGTAGTGCGAAATGTGGTCTTTACAACGTCTTGATCAACTATCCTTCTTTGATGATAGCCACTTTTTAGGTCAACCTACTAAAGTAGGTGGACCCTTGTAGCTGATCAAATAGGTCTTCTACCCGTGGAACGGGAAACCTATTACTGATAGTGATCCTATTTAGTGCTCTATAGTCGACACGCATACAATATGTGCCGTCTTTCTTTTGCACTAGTAGCATAGGAGAACAAAATGGAGATGAGCTAGGTCTAACCATGCCCTTCTTGACTAACTCATGCACTTGCCGCATAATCTCCTCTTGTTGAGCTTGAGAAACTCTATAAGGAGGTTTGTTAGGCGGTGAACTTCCTCGAAGAAGTTCAATTGCATGGTCATCATTACCTCGTTTAGGAGGTAGCTCACAAGGGATGTCGTCAATAAAGACATCTTGAAACCCCTTGAGAAAATTGGATAACTCTAATTCCTTTTGATTGTGTATATTTTATTTTGCTAAAACATTAGGTTCATTTTGAGAATCTTTAACAAAAATCATGTACACGGAAATAGAGCTCTTTATTGACTTGTTGAAAGCTTGTGTATGTACAATGGGTATAGTGTTACCCATTTCCTTAGCATCTATATACATATCTTTTTTCCTGAACTTAAAGGAGATTCTCCTTTCAGGGAATTTAACATTGGCAGCCATGCGATCAAACCATGGTGCCCCTAGGATTACATCCTGATGCTTGAGAGGAGAGATAAAGAAGTCCTCTTTGTCCACATAGCTTTGGACATGGAGCCTCAATTTTCCGATTAAGGGAGTGACTGAAGCTTCTTGCCCCTTGAAAGCACCGTCTGCGGGTAGGACATCTCCCGGCTTGTATGCCTAGCTTGGTGGCCAACTCTATAGATATAAAATTGTGAGTAGAACCAGGGTCAAAGAGAATAAAAACATCATGTTCTCTTACCTTTCCCCAAGCATGGCATAGAGGAGATCCTTTGTGGTGAGATTTCGACCAAGGTAGCTCTAGGAGGTTCATGGCAGATGTTCTTTTGGGGACAAGTGCGGTACGCATGCCCTTGCTTGCCGCACTTGAAACAACGGTTATCCTTGCGATAACACTCAAGCTCTTCAGGAGAGAGTTTATTTTTGCCTTTATAAACTCCCTTCTCTTTAGCTTTGTTGGAGTTGCCCTTATGAGACTTTTGGACATTGTCCTTCCCCTTAGGCTCATTGAAGCCCTTGTTTTCCGTGGGCTTAGAATTTCTTTTAGCCCCCATTTGGAAATTGATTCGAGAGGCCACCATAGTATGGTGTATAACCGCTGATATGGTGCGTGGCCTTTGGGAGTTGACATACTCCACCATTTCTTCAGTTAAGCCCACACAAAATTGTTGCTTTTTCTCTCCAAAATCCAACTTCTTGAAGACAGTGGCTTTGAGTTGTAAATCCCAAAACTTTTCTACATATTTGTGAATGGATTTGTAGGGAGAGAGCTTCAAGCTTTGCCATTCTGTGAGTACTTTGTCTTTGGCATCGGTGGCCAAAAACTGCTTCATGATGGAAGCTCTTAAAGCTTTCCATGTTCATGGAGCTTCACCGTTGGCCCGTAGGCTAGACCACCATTGCCTAGCGGACTTTTGAAAGTGCATAGCTACATGGTGTAGCTTAGAGGACTCTGTGAAGCCCTCATCTCCAAACGTCGCATCGAATTGTTGGATAAAGGCCAAGACTTTGTCCGTAGCACCAAAAGTGCTATCATAGGTAAGGAAAGAGATGCTCTTCTCTCCCTCTTTGAATTTCTTGAGCTTGGACGACCTCTTCCATGCGGCATAGGACTCCTATGGCCTCTTATTTTTTATGGTTCAAAGGTTGCACCATCACTTTCTTCAGAAGATGAAGAATTTGAGGAAGATGGAGAAGAGGGTGACCTCTTTCTCGCCTTTTTCTTTCCTTGATCTTCTTTGTCTTCACCATCACTTTCATAAGAGGAAGAGGATGAAGAAGCTGGAGAAGAGGGTGTCCTCTTTCTCGCCTTTTTCTTCTATTGCTTTTTGTCATCCCTCTTTGAAGTATGTTGTGGAGAAGTATGCGATGGTCTTCTCCGTTTTGGAGGTGATGGAGAGAGTTTAGCCCACTGTCTTTGTGGAGCTATCTCCGCCGAGGTGGCACGAGACCTACTTCTTTCTCGTTCCTTCAATGGAGGCTCTTGAATTCTCCTTTGGGAAGGAGCTGCGTCATCAAGGAGCAAATTTTTGAGCCCTTCATATGGATCCTCTTCTTCTTCCCGAATCGGAGAGAGGCCTCTTTTGGAAGTCTCACAAGGAGGCTTCCTAGGTGCTCTCTCGTCATGGTGGGGGGCTTGGAGAATCCCATGAGCATGAAGCTGCCGTTGCATTTCACTTTGGAGGGATGGATTGCCCATGGCTTGTTGAAGCCTAGAAACAAGATAGTTAACAAGCATCGAGGCATCATTAGTAGCTTGCTCATTAGCAAAATCAAAGTTATCAACATTAATTTCACTCTCTTTACTATTGTTAGCCATTCTAACAACTTTTAGGTGTAAACATTTTAGGTGTACTTTGGCACTTCAAACCCTAGTTGCTACTCCTCTTTACCCCTTTAGAAAAAGCACTCAAGCTATTGTACGCGTGGCTCAAATACCATTAATTGCAAGGAATAGAAGAGAGGGTCGTTCAACACCAAACATCATCGGCTCCTGTCAAGCTTCTAATAGCTCAATAGTGGTTAAGACGTAGGAAAGCCCCTTAGGACTTCACTATTAAGACCATAGCTCTTGACGGTGATGCCCCGTTAACTGCATAAAGGTAGGTGCACTACAAGGTTGAAAAATCCCTATTCTACTTACTCACATGCAATTAATAGTACCAACCATTTATAGCTAGCTTGAGGACCTCCCTTCTTGAGCAAGAAAAGAGAAACCTTGTGCTATGATACCAATGTAACATTTAATGGTCTAGTAACTTGTGTGTAGCGGAAAATAACATGAACATAGTGAGCATTTCATTAGAATAGATTCCAATGAGAATAACAAGAGTGCTTGGGTGGAGAGAGCAACAAAAATTATCACACCTAGATAGATAGCATGAAAAACACTTCAAAAGAGAGAGAAATTAAGCAATTGACAACAGTCGAGGACCGGATTTTCATGGAGCCGGTCCCCCCTCCAAAAGGCTTTGTATTATGGTTTCTCCCATCAAGAGAGACATTTTACAATACAATTCTTTGTGTTCCTTCAATACTAGCTTGTGCAATGAAGATGAATATCAAACACAACATCAATTCCGTCACGGTCCTAGACCTAAGACCTCACACACCTTCGAAGATGGTGAGAGCTAGCAGAGTATGAGAGTAGATTGAGAGGAAGAAGTAGTATTCTTACGAGAAAGATGTACATCTCCTCACATAATCACTCATATTAGCATAGCTTAGCTTAGTGATTAGCATGGTAAAGGAGATGAGCATGCATTGAAGCTTGGCTCTTGGTTGGATTTGCATCACAAAGCCAAGAGTTGTTGGTGTAGGCGTCCCTTTTCACAAGCTTGGAGTAGGTGGTAAGCTTTCCATTAAAGCTTGAGAAGGAGAGAGAGTCTTATTTGCTTCACACACAAGATTGTGTGAGTGTGTGTGTGATAATGCCTTGCAAAAATCAGCCCCCTCTCTCTCTTGGTCGACCTCTCTTGCTATTTGCTTATCCTCACACCTCATTGGACCTCCCCAGGCCTAGCCAATGGGAATTAAGCAGCATAAGTGATAGTCCTTTTTCATGTGTCCCCCTTTCCCCTTTTGTGAGAGATTTCGGTAATTACTTAATTCAACTAAACTCTCATTGGACCCCTTTGCCTCCTGGCCAATAGGAATCAGGCAAGCCATTGGGCTGTTGAATGCTCAATTGACCCCTTGGGAGACTGTCCAATAGTCTTCTAGAGAGCTTAATTCTTATTGGTTCTTTTATTAAGTGTTTTTAAAATTAATTAAACTAGATTTACTCTAGCTTAATTCTCATTGGTCCACCTCCAAGCCATCGAATAGGAATTGAGTACACCTTGTGGGCATCTGGGCTAGGAAGCTGACATTGTCCCTCATTCCCTTTGTGTAAAGGGAGCTTGTGTGTGTGTGAGAGAGAGTTTCTCTCTCATCTCCTACTTCTAGGGCTCGCCCCCTCCTATGTAGGGATGGTTGAAGACTTTTGGGACACACACAAAGCATCCAATTTCCCTAGGCTTTTGACCTTTGGACACAACCTTTGAATTTTGAAACCTTAGCATTTTGGAAGTCTTAATGGGCTGAACCTTAGGGTCTTTTAAGCCCATTGGTGCACATCGCTCTTTTACAAATGGCCCCCCTTTTGGATCCCTATTTTCCCTCCTTTGGATCCCTACTGTGGTCGGTCTGCTAGCTTAACCAATATTGTAGCTTTTTCTCCCTTGGCACTTCCCCATATTAAATGATCAGTTTAACATTAAAAAATCATTTAGGAGAATTAGATATTGATTATTATGACATTGAATGACTAATTTCAAGAAGAAATAAGTTCAATGAACTAGACAAAATCAAGTGTGCAGCAAACCAAATGACGAAGCGTGCTTCTCTTTGGTGGAATGTGATCACGAGTTCTACCAAAGCCCGAGCGATATTTTCTGAGCAAACACAAATCCGAGCGCACAATCTAGGGTCGACATGCATGTATGTAAGAGTTACACATGAACTAAATCATGAAACAAGGAAATGATGTCAATAAGTTACATAACCATAAAATATTCATTAGCATTATGTATTTTTCATAACACACATTACATTATTAATTCATGACTAAAGAAGAAATTTAAAAACATCGAACAAAGTTTTCTTTGTAGAAGGGAGAAAATTCAAATTTCTAGCATGAGCCATTTGACACCTCACATGAGGATTTCCAAACATTGACTTGCAAAATCAATTCAGGAATGGCATATCGATGTGTCAATGGATCAAAATACATGTATGTATGAATGGAACCTTAGAACAACAATATGATGTCAACAAGCTACACAACCATAAATCATAAGCATTATGGAAGTTTGTCCTTCCCACACATTGCATTGTCAATTTATTGCTACAAAGAGAAAAAATGGACAAAGTTTTCTTTGTACAGAGAAGATAATTTCAAAATTTAAATATGGTTCATTAGACACCTCACATGAGGATTTCTTAACATTGACTTGCAAAATCAATTTAAGAATGACATATTTATGCGTCAACAATGAACCCTATATCAAAAGCACTTGCTCCAAATTCTTTAGAATCTCCGAAGAGTCGCACTCATCATGAATAAAAACATTTCATATTTGATGCATCTCACAAATATGAGAGTCGTATCGCAAGTCCACCGTCATCTTTTGAGCCATCGCCTCTACATAGATCGGCAATGCACTTCCACAAACAAGCAAAAGTTAGGAAATAAATACACATAAAAATAAAAATCCTACCAAAAAACACCTAAACAACAATAGATAGAAGTCACACACCATGGTATATGCCGAGCAACGATACACAATATCAAGACAAAAAACATAAAAGCAATGTCAACATCATAGTAGAAGTGGACCTCACTAGTCATCAACGGGGTTGACACGCGAGGGCATGTCACCCCCATCATCAACATCTAAAGAGGTGGATGCTTCCTCCCCTGTCTCATAAAATCTAATATCTAACCAACCCAAATTATTTTCTCATATTAAAATGATCTTTAACGTGGGAGAATAAACGCAAACAAGGGTTAGAATATAGACATGTGCTTATGGATCTGTCTCAACACGTGGCCAAGGTTAAAGGGGTCCAAATGAGAGCTGGTCTGTTAAAGAGAAATGCTACCTAATGGAGCTTAAAGACCTTAGGGTTATCTTCATTAAAGACCTCTAAAAGTTAGTGTTAAAAAGTCCTTTGACCTTAGGCAAGCTAGGGATGACCTTGAGGTGGGAACCCTACGCAAGCATGAGGTGCTTGTCGGCTTGCTAATTGAAGTGCTTAAAGTATTTGTGGGAACCTTGCCCAAGATTAAGGTGACTAAGGTTCTTGAAGTGTTTAATCAAACATAAACTCTCAAGAGGCATAATCAGTTTCCATGCTTAATTGACTAGGTGCTTGAAGTCTTCAATTCAAACATGATATCTTAAGAAGCATAAAAGACACATGTCCAAATGATCCTCCACATATGGCCCTCATGATGTCTAAATGATCCTCCATATATGGCCCTCATGATGTGCTTGAATCCTATTGGATAGGCTTTAAAGGGGTCCAATGAGAATTTAGATGGATAAAAAAAATAATTAAGTTCTTTCTCTCAAAGAGAAAAAGAGGACACATGTCTAAATGAAATAATTAAATAATGAGAGAGAGAGAGAGAGAGAGAGAGAGAGAGAGAGGACTAAGCATGAGAGGGGGGTATACTCTCCCACACACACACACACACACACACACACACACACACACACACACACACACACACACACATTCTCTCTTTGTGTGGAATGCAAAGTGCAAGAGCTCATCTCCTTCTCCAAGCTTGTTGAGAAGTGGAGAGCCTACACCAACACTCTTGGCTATGGAATGTAAATCCAACCAAGAGCCATGCTTGAATGCTTAAGCTTGCCATCTTCTTCATCTTCATTACTATGCTATTATGCTATGATAAGCAAGAAGAGTGATGATAAGTGAGGAACTATTTCTTTCTCCTATGGATGATTCTTCTTCCTCTTCCCTACCCTCATTCCCCGCTAGCTCTCTCCACCTTCGAAGGTGTTTGAGGCCTTGGATTGAGGCTTGGGATAGTTAATGCTTTTTGCAAAATTTATGTTATGCTTGTGATGCATGAAGCTTTCCATCTTCATTGCATCACCTAGGTCACAAGGAACACAAAGATTGTATTGTATCAAGTCTCTCTTGATGGGAGAATCTATAATGCAAACGCCTTTTGGAGGGGGGACCGGCTCCAAGTAAATCCGGTCTTCAATTATTGTCATGTTCTCTAATACTCTCTCTCTCTTGGAAAAGTATTATTCATGCCAAGTTAATGAAGTACTATTTTATGTTGCTACCATCAGTTAAGTTCACCCTCTATGTTCTCAAAGTAACCTCACAAAAATGCTCACTCTAATTCTCTTGATTCTACTATTCTCAAAGTTCATAGGCCATTTCCATTACATTAATATCAGAGCATTTGGTTTCTCTTTTCTTGCTTAATAAGAGAGGTCCTTTAGTAGCCTATTAATGATGATTTTGTTAATTATATTAGGGTAAGTGGGACTGGGATCTATTATCGGTTTTGTTGAGCCCACTATGTGGGATATGGTGAACACCTTGGGAGCAAAGCAATCTCCTCGTGCTTGGTATGAGAAAGCTGACATTCATTTGGTCAAACAAGGCTTTCATAACAGTCCAATAGAAATTACATTGTATGTCAAGCGTGAGGGTGATGTACTTCTCATTGTGGTTCTTTATGTAGATGATTTGCTGATCACTGGACCAAATGAGAGACATATTGCTGAGTTTAAGGCTGATTTGAATGCTGCTTTCAAGATGAAAGATTTGGGGCTATTGCATCATTACTTGGGTATACAATTTAAGCAGTGTGATGGTGCTATTGCCTTGTGTCAGAAAAGTTACATAGAGACATTGCTATGTAAGTTTGGACTTGAGGATTGCAAACCTATTGCCACTCCCATGGAAACAGGTTTGGAATTGAGTCTTCATGACGCTGGTGATCCTGCTGATGTCACTCTTTACCAAACTACTGTTGGATGCCTCATTTATGTATGCAACATGAGGCCGGATATTCAGTTTGCAGTCTCACAGGTCAGCAGATTTATGCATAGCCATTGGCAAGCTGTGTAACATTTAATGGCCTAAAATCTTATGTGTAGCGGAAATTAGCATGAACATAGTGAGCATTTCATTAGAGTTGATTCCTAATGAGAATTACAAGAGTGCTTGGGTGGAGAGAGCAACAAAAAGCATAACACCTAGTTAGATAGCATCAACAATACTTTCAAAAGAGAGAGCAATTAAGCTATTGACAACAGTTGAGGACCGGATTTGCATGGAGCCGGTCCCCCCTCCAAAAGGCTTTGTATTATGGTTTCTCCCATCAAGAGAGACATTGTACAATACAATTCTTTGTGTTCCTTCAAGACGAGCTAGTGCAATGAAGATGGAAGCTTCATACACCAAGCAAAACACTTAATCAAACACAACTTGAATTATCCCCGTTCTCAGACCCAAGACCTCACACACCTTCGAAGATGGTGAGAGCTAGCAGGGTATGAGAGTAGATTGAGAGGAAAAAGAAGTATCTTACGAGAAAGAAGTACATCTCCTCACATAATCACTCATATTAGCATAGCTTAGCTTAGTAATTAGCTTGGTAGAGAAGATGAGCATGCATTGAAGCTTGGCTCTTGGTTGGATTTGCATCCACATGCCAAGAGAGTGTTGATGTAGGCTTCTATCTCACAAGCTTGGAGTAGGTGATGAGCTCTCCATTAAAGCTTGGGAGAAGATAGAGTATTTTCCCTTCACACATGGTCAAGTGTGAGAGTGTGTGTGTGTCAATGCCAAGCAAAAATCAGCCCCCTCTCTCTCTTGGGCGAGCCCTAGCTGCTAAGTTAGTCTGGCTTTTGCCTCATTGGACCTCCCCAGGTCAAGCCAATAGGGATTAAGCAGCATAAGTGATAGCCTTCTGACATGTGTCCCCCTTTCCCCTTTTGTGAGAGCTTTAGATAATTAAATAATTAAACTAAACTCTCATTGGACCCCTTTGCCTCCTGGCCAATAGGAATCAGGCAAGCCATGGGGCTCCTGAATGCTCATTGGACCCCTTGGGAGACTGCCCAATAGTCTTCTAGGACACTTAATTCTTATTGGTTTCTTTTATTAAATGTTTTTAAATTAATTAAACTAGATTTACTCTAGCCTAATTCTCATTGGTCCATTTCAAGGGTCTTCCAATAGGAATTGGGCATACCTTGTGGGCATCTGGCCTAGGGAGCTGACATGTGTCCCTCATTCCCTTTGTGTAAAGGGAGCCTGTGTGTGTGTGTGTGGCTTTCTCTCTCATCCCCTAGCTTTGGGGCTCGCCCCCTCCCATGTAGGGATGTAGAAAGACTTTTTGGGCACACACTAAGCATCCAATTTTCCCTAAGGTTGACCTTTGGACACAACCTTTGAATTTTGGAACCTTAGCATTTTGGAAGTCTTAATGGGCTGAACCTTAGGGTCTTTTTAGCCCGTTGTTTCACATGGCTCTTTTGCAGATGGCCCCCCCTTTGGATCCCTATTTTCCCTCCTTTGGATCCCTACTGTGGCCGGTCTGCTAACTTAACCAATATTCTAGCTTTTTCTCCCTTGGCACTTCCCCACATTAAATGATCAGTTTAATATGAGAAAATCATTTAGGAGAATTAGATATTGATTATTATGACATTACCTCTCTCTTGAAATCATAGTCGTCCTCGACTATGGTGTAGAGAAGATAAACCATATGCATGAGTCCTTTTCTTAGCGGGTAGAGGATCCCTATGTTACCCTACGACATCATTCCATAATGGATGACTAGTCCATTTGGCGCTTGAGAGCCTGAGGCTGCCGCAAGCATGTCTGCACATTAGTCCTATCAATCTTCCATAGTAGAGTGACAAGCTCTACTTGGTGTTCGAGAGACGTCGTCTCCGCAAACTTGATCTAAGCATGCATACTACTTCATTTTTGTGCACAAATAAAGAAAAAGAGAGTCTTATAAGACAAAAATTTTTGTTCATTTTTAACATTTTGTACATTTGCTTACTCTTGGGAAGCATTGTAAGCATTGACAAGGTTTAGGTTATCCTTTAATTGTATGCCTTGCATCCATCTAGCATCTTCACAAGGATAATTCTTAAACTTAATAAGATATCGTCGGATAGTCTTACCGCCTCTTAATACCTTGTCTTCATGTCGGAGAATGGACTCGGGCTGCAGCACCTCCTCGTGGTCCTCGATCTCCAGTGGGTCTTCAATAGTTGGTTCTTGAGGTGGCTCTCCTTTGTAAGGCTTTAAGAGGCTCACATGAAAAGCATTGTGTATGAGCCAATGATTGGGCAACTTAAGTTGATAGGCCATCTCATTGATTGGCCTAAGAATCTGGAAGGGACCATAGTACCTTTTTGCTAGTTTAGCATAGTACTTTTGGTGGCCCGTAGGATTCTTGCCCGTCGTGTGCCTTAATCGAGCCTTGGGAAACTTTAACAAGACCCAATCGTTTTCTTTAAAGGCTTGGGCTCTTCTGTGCTTGTCAGCAGCAGCCTTTTGCCTTTGCTGTGAGATAGAGATAGCATCCTTAATCTTTTGGAAAGATTCTTGTAGGTCTCGGCTATACTCATCTGCAGTGAAGATCTTCCCATGTACCTTAAGTAGCAAGGGACTTTTTGATCTTCCCTCAATTACCTCGAAAGGTGCTTTTCCTGTAGAAGTATGTACAGTGTTATTGTAAGCATACTCTACTAAGGGTAAGTACTTCTCCCATTGGGATCTTTGATCTACTTCCGTTACATAGGCTTTTAGTAGATCGAGAATAGTTAGGTTAGCTATTTCACTTTGGCCATCAGTTTGTGGATGATAGGCCGAAGAGAAGTTTAGCCTTGTTCCTAAATTCTCAAAGAGACCCTTCCAGAAATTACTGGTCATTCTAGGATCTCTATCCGACACTATGGACATTGGCAAGCCATGGTACTTGAAAATTTGTGAAATGAAGAGGGTTGCCATTTGATGGGCTTTGATAGTCTTTTTGACAGGTATAAAATGAGCTTGTTTACTGAACCTGTCTACTATCGTCCATATTCCCGTATTCCCATGGATAGACTTAGGCAATCCAAAGATAAAATCCATGGATATGCTCTCCCATGGTGAATTAGGGATTGGCAAGGGTTGAAGCAATCCAAGTTGCTTCCCTCTATCAAATTTTGTCTTTTGACATACCACACATTTGGAAACATACTCATGTATGTTCACTTTCATGGTAGGCCAATAGAAATATGTTTCAATTCCCTTTAGGGTAGACTGAATCCCTCTATGCCCCGCATATGGGGGAGCATGAGATTCATACATTACTTTCTCACGTAGTGAGTTAGTAACGCATAGTCTATTGCCATAGAGAAGATAACCATCTTGTAAAGTAAATGGTTCTTCTTTCTTCCCTAAGGCAAGGGCTGAAATCACATCTCTAAAATCGGGATCAATAGCATACTCATCTATCATTAAAGATAGATCATTGTGAGTTGCTATGGAAACCGCATTCACTCTCGGTCGTCTTGAGAGTGCATCGGCTACTTGATTATGCTTGCCAGCAATGTGAGCAATATGAAAATGAAATTGCGAAAGGAAATTTGCCCACCTCATTTGTTTGTCGGAGAGCTTGGTCTGCGTCATGAAGTACTTAAGACTTTGGTGATCCGTTCGCAGAATGAAAGGAGTCCCCAATAAATAGTGCTTCCATGAGTCTAAGGCATGTAGAACTGCAAGGAGTTCTTTTTCGTATATGCCTAGAGCTTGCTCAACAGGGTCGAGCCTTCGACTCTCATAGCCTATGGCGTGCCCTTCTTGGAGCAAAACAGCCCCAAGGCAATCACCACAAGCATCACATTGGACCTCAAATGGTTTTGAGAGATCCGGTAGTGTAAGCACAGGTTGAGAGATAAGCTTTTCTTTAAGCTTTTCGAAAGCATTGTTCTCCTTAGCAGACCACGTATACCTAACATTTTTCTTTGTTAGGTCATGTAATGGTCCCGCAATTTGTGAGAACTTTTCTATGAATCGTCTATAGTATGCACACATACCTATAAAGCTTCTTAGTTCATGAAGATTCCTTGGTTTAGGCCATCCTTTTATTACCTCTAACTTGGATGGATCCATTTGGATTCCATCTTGAGAGATAATGTGACCTAAATATTGAATCTCTTGCAAGAAAAATTCACTTTTCTTTCGATTAACATAAAGTTTATTCTCTCTTAAAACTTGAAATATTACCTGGAGGTGTTGCTTATGTTCCTCTAATGAATTAGAGTAGATGATAATATCATCAAAGAACACTCCAGTGAAGGTTCGATGAGGTCTGAACAGCTTCTCCATCAAGCGGTTAAATGTGGCTGGTGCATTAGTCAAGCCAAAAGGCATGACAATGTATTCGTAAAGACCAAATGTAGTACGAAATGCGGTCTTTACAATGTCTTGATCAACTATCCTTATTTGATGATAGCCACTTTTTAGGTCAATCCTACTGAAGTAGGTCGATCCTTGTAGCTTATCAAATAGGTCTTCTACCCGTGGAACGGGAAACCTATTCTTGATAGTGATCCTATTTAGTGCTCTATAGTCGACACACATACGATATGTGCCGTCTTTCTTTTGCACTAATAGCACAGGTGAGCAAAATGGAGATGAGCTAGGCCTAACCATGCCCTTCTCAATTAACTCATGCACTTGCCGCATAATCTTCTCTTGTTGAGCTTGAGAAACTCTATAAGGAGGTTTGTTAGGCGGTGAACTTCCTGGAAGAAGTTCAATTGCATGGTCGTCATTACCTCGTTTAGGAGGTAGCTCAGAAGGGATGTCGTCAATAAAGACATCTTGAAACCCCTTGAGAAAATTGGATAACTCTAATTCCTTTTGGTTGCTTTTATTTTCTTTTGCTAAAGCATTAGGTTCATTTTGAGAATCTTTAACAAAAATCATGTACACAGAAATAGAGCTCTTTATTGACTTGTTGAAAGCTGGTGTATGTACAATGGGGATGGTGTTACCCATCTCCCTAGCATCTATATACATGTCCTTTTCCCTGAACTTAAAGGAGATTCTCCTTTCAGGAAATTTAACATGGGCAGCCAGACGGTCAAACCATGGTGCCCCTAGGATTACATCCTCATGCTTGAGAGGAGAGATAAAGAAATCCTCTTTGTCCACATAGCCTTGGACATGAAGCCTCAATTTCCCGATTAAGGGAGTGACTGAAGCTTCTTGCCCCTTGAAGGCACTGTCTGCGGGTAGGATATCTCCCATCTCGTAGGATTGTATGCCTAGCTTGGTGGCTAACTCCATAGATATGAAATTGTGAGTAGAACCAGGGTCAAAGAGAATAAAAGCATCATGTTCTCTTACCTTTCCCCAAGCATGGCATAGAGGAGATCCTTTGTGGTGAGTTTGGTGAATCTCCTCCTCTTGGATTTCAACCAAAGAAGCTCTAGGAGGATCTTGGCGGTTGTTCTTTTGGGGACAAGCGCGGTACGCATGCCCTTGTTCGCCGCACTTGAAACACCGGTTATCTTTACGATAACGTTCAAGCTCTTCAGGAGAGAGTTTATTCTTTCCTTTGTAAACTCCCTTCTCTTTAGCTTTGTTGGAATTGCCCTTAGGAGACTTTTGGACATTGTCCTTCCCCTTAGGCTCATTGGAACCTTTGTTTTCCGGGGGCTTATTATTTCTTTTACCCCCCGTTTGGAAATTGATTCGCGAGGCCACCATAGTATGGTGTATTACCGCCGATATGGTACGTGGCCTTTGGGAGTTGACATACTCCGCCATTTCTTCGGTTAAGCCCGCACAAAATTGTTGCTTTTGCTCTCCAAAATCCAACTTTTTGAAGACAGTGGCTTTGAGTTGTAGGTCCCAAAACTTGTCTACATATTTGTGGATGGATTCATTGGGAGAGAGCTTTAAGCTTCGCCATTCGGTGAGTACTTTGTCTTTGGCATCGGTGGCCAAAAACTGCTTCATAATGGAAGCTCTTAAAGCCTTCCATGTTCGTGGAGCTTCACCGTTGGCTCGTAGGCTAGACCACCATTGTCTGGCGGACTTTTGAAAGTGCATAGCTACATGGCGTAGCTTAGAGGACTCCGTGAAGCCCTCATCTCCAAACGCCGCATCGAATTGCTGGATAAAGGCCAAAACTTTGTCTGTAGCACCGAAGGTGCCATCATAGGTAAGGAAAGAGATGCTCTTCCCTCCCTCTTTGAATTTCTTCAGCTTGGACGACCTCTTCCATGCGGCATAGGATTTCCTATGGCCTCTTCTTTTTGATGGTTCAAAAGTTGCACCATCACTTTCTTCAGAAGATGAAGAATTTGAAGAAGGTGGAGAAGAGGGTGACCTCTTTCTCGCCTTTTTCTTGTCTTGATCTTTGTCGTCTTCACCATAGCTTTCATAAGAGGAAGAGGATAAAGAAGATGGAGAAGAGGGTGTCCTCTTTCTCGCCTTTTTCTTTTCTTGCTTTTTATCATCCCTCTTTGAATTATGGCGTGGAGAAGAGTGTGATGGTCTTCTCCGCTTTGGTGGTGATGGAGAGCGTTTAGCCCGCCGTCTTCGTGGAGCCATCTCCGCCGAGGTGACGGGAGACTCGCTTCTTTCTCGTTCCTTCGGTGGAGGCTCTTGAGTTCTCCTTTGGGAAGGAGATGCATCATCAAGAAGTAAGTTCTTGAGCCCTTCATATGGATTCTCTTCTTCTTCCCGAATCGGAGAGAGACCTCTTTTGGTAGTCTCACAAGGAGGCTTCCTAGGTGTTCTCTCGTCATGGTGATGAGCTTGGAGAATCCCGTCAGCACGGAGCTGCCGTTGCACTTCACTTTGGAGAGATGGATTGCCCATGGCTTGTTGAAGCCTAGAAACAAGATAATTAACAAGCATTGAAGCATCATTAGTAGCTTGCTCATGAGCAAAATCAAAGTTATCAACATTAATTTCACTCTCTTTAATATTGTCAGCCATTCTAACAACTTTTAGGTGTAAACTTTTTAGGTGTACTTTGGCACTTCAAGCCCTAGTTGCTACTCCTCTTTACCCCTTTAGAAAAAGCACTCAAGCTACTGTACCTGCGGCTCGAATACCATTAATTGCAAGGAATAGAAGAGAGGGTCTTTCGACACCAAAACAGCACCGGCTCCTGTCAAGCTTCTAATAGCTCAATAGTGGTTAAGCCGTAGGCAAGCCCCGTAGGACTCCACTATTAAGACCATAGCTCTCGACGGTGATGCCCCGTTAACTGCACAAAGGCAGGCGCACTGCAAGGCTGAAAAATCCCTATTCTACTTACTCACAGGCAATTAATAATACCAACCATTTGTAGCTAGCTTGAGGACCTCCCTTCTTGAGCAAGAAAAGAGAAACCTTGAGCTCTGATACCAATGTAACATTTAATGGCCTAAAATCTTATGTGTAGCGGAAATTAGCATGAACATAGTGAGCATTTCATTAGAGTTGATTCCTAATGAGAATTACAAGAGTGCTTGGGTGGAGAGAGCAACAAAAAGCATAACACCTAGTTAGATAGCATCGACAATACTTTCAAAAGAGAGAGCAATTAAGCTATTGACAACAGTTGAGGACCGGATTTGCATGGAGCCGGTCCCCCCTCCAAAAGGCTTTGTATTATGGTTTCTCCCATCAAGAGAGACATTGTACAATACAATTCTTTGTGTTCCTTCAAGACGAGCTAGTGCAATGAAGATGGAAGCTTCATACACCAAGCAAAACACTTAATCAAACACAACTTGAATTATCCCCGTTCTCAGACCCAAGACCTCACACACCTTCGAAGATGGTGAGAGCTAGCAGGGTATGAGAGTAGATTGAGAGGAAAAAGAAGTATCTTACGAGAAAGAAGTACATCTCCTCACATAATCACTCATATTAGCATAGCTTAGCTTAGTAATTAGCTTGGTAGAGAAGATGAGCATGCATTGAAGCTTGGCTCTTGGTTGGATTTGCATCCACATGCCAAGAGAGTGTTGATGTAGGCTTCTATCTCACAAGCTTGGAGTAGGTGATGAGCTCTCCATTAAAGCTTGGGAGAAGATAGAGTATTTTCCCTTCACACATGGTCAAGTGTGAGAGTGTGTGTGTGTCAATGCCAAGCAAAAATCAGCCCCCTCTCTCTCTTGGGCGAGCCCTAGCTGCTAAGTTAGTCTGGCTTTTGCCTCATTGGACCTCCCCAGGTCAAGCCAATAGGGATTAAGCAGCATAAGTGATAGCCTTCTGACATGTGTCCCCCTTTCCCCTTTTGTGAGAGCTTTAGATAATTAAATAATTAAACTAAACTCTCATTGGACCCCTTTGCCTCCTGGCCAATAGGAATCAGGCAAGCCATGGGGCTCCTGAATGCTCATTGGACCCCTTGGGAGACTGCCCAATAGTCTTCTAGGACACTTAATTCTTATTGGTTTCTTTTATTAAATGTTTTTAAATTAATTAAACTAGATTTACTCTAGCCTAATTCTCATTGGTCCACTTCAAGGGTCTTCCAATAGGAATTGGGCATACCTTGTGGGCATCTGGCCTAGGGAGCTGACATGTGTCCCTCATTCCCTTTGTGTAAAGGGAGCCTGTGTGTGTGTGTGTGGCTTTCTCTCTCATCCCCTAGCTTTGGGGCTCGCCCCCTCCCATGTAGGGATGTAGAAAGACTTTTTGGGCACACACTAAGCATCCAATTTTCCCTAAGGTTGACCTTTGGACACAACCTTTGAATTTTGGAACCTTAGCATTTTGGAAGTCTTAATGGGCTGAACCTTAGGGTCTTTTTAGCCCGTTGTTTCACATGGCTCTTTTGCAGATGGCCCCCCCTTTGGATCCCTATTTTCCCTCCTTTGGATCCCTACTGTGGCCGGTCTGCTAACTTAACCAATATTCTAGCTTTTTCTCCCTTGGCACTTCCCCACATTAAATGATCAGTTTAATATGAGAAAATCATTTAGGAGAATTAGATATTGATTATTATGACAAGCTGTCAAGAAGATTTTTCGCTACCTTAGTGGCACTTTACATCTTGTCTTGTTTTATCCCAAGCGGGGATCATTGCCGCCAGACTTACATGCTTTTTCGGACTCAGATAGGGCTGGTTGTTTTGACACGCGAGTGTCCAGAAGTGGTTTTTGTTTCATGCTTGGAAGTTCATGTATATCATGGTTGAGCAAGAAGCAACGTACTGTGGCCACTTCGAGTTGTGAGGCTGAGTACAGGGTAGTCTTCACAGCTACGATTAAGTGTGTATGGCTCAGACGCCTTATGGCTGATTTGGGTGTTGGACAGAACACTGCCAACACTATCTATGTTGATAGTCAGAGTGCACTGGTAGTTGTGAGGAACCCAATTTTTCATGCTCGCACAAAGCACATTGAGGTGCATTACCACTATGTCAGGGAGAGGCTCTCAGCAGGAGATATCAGCTTGGCTTGTATGCCAACACAGGACAACCTTGCAGATCTTCTCACAAGGCATGTCTCGTGAGAAGCTTGAAGCTTTTCGCAAAGCTTTGGGCTTACTCCCCTTTGTGGACTGATCATGTCCTCAGGGCATGGCACTTCCCTTTACTCATGTGTCAGCTCTCGTTCACTGCATCACTCCAGGGGGATTTGTTACCATATACATGTGGTAGTGATGTGTGTGAACACACTAGGACCGCAGAGGCATTTTTTCCCTCTTTAGGAGGTTTTTCCCCCCGTGCATTGTATATACACCCATCACTCTAGGGCTATCTATCTTTCCATTGCACATGAAGTAATACACTCTCTATTGTGTGCCTTGAGCTTCCTTCATCTTCTCCAAGCTGTGTGTGTTTCTCTGCAACCCTAATTCCAACAGGATAGGTGGGGTATTGGGGCATCGTTGCTAAGCATTTAGATGCATTCTGGGTCGAAAACGACTAGGTCAAAAACTCACTGTTGTTAGGAAGTTTCGTGACGTTTGGATGTCGTTTGATGCTGTAACATATGTGATTTGTTTTCCAATGAGCAACTAGCTTTTGGTGATTTCTGTCATTTGAGTGTAGCCTGAGTTAGATGCGAGTTGTTTCATGTTTTCCAAGAGATTGACAACCTCTTGTAGCCTCTATGCGCTAGTCAAGTCAACTTTGTCCCATGGATTGACAATTATATTTGTGGTTCTTGCTATGTTTGCAATAAAATAGGAGTGAGGTTAGACACCCATCCCACACAAGCGATGATGTAATCAACATGTATGTGGACTTAAATGAAGATTGAACCTGTTGCAAAAAGATATGTGTGGCACATGCCGGAGGATGTGTAGGTTTAGAGGGGATGGATGTCGGTGCCGTGGCACGTGCATAATGTGAAAATAAAAATATCTACCTCACTCTTAATGTTTTCGATGTGTGGGACCAAATGCTACAATGTACATAGTGTGATATATGAGAAAAAGGATAACATGGTTGCAGGCATGTACATACCTTGTCGGGTAGGCGAGCCAAAGGACATGGCACCCTTGCATGTTTTACCACATTAAAGCATGCGTAGTTTGATTTGGGAATGTACAAATGTCAAGTGTTTCGAAGCTCGTTTTCCCTAGAAAGTTCAATGCGGACGATCTTGGCCAAAAAATGCAGGTTTCCTACACGGGCATAAAAGATGTGTCCAAATAGCTTACCAAGTGGAAAAAATGAGGTTCAACATGAAATTTGTGCCCAATGGGATTTTTCCACAAACTTAGAGATTTCTCCCCATCTCGTTTGGGCATTTTACGAGGACAAAAAGGGGCATTTTTGGACAAAAAATGGGTTAAAAATAGCCATAAAATGGTCAAAAATAGCCCCAAAATAGCAAAAAATGGCAAAAAATTCCACATCAACATCTGTGCTGTCATTGCCCAAGCTAAGGGGGAAGTTTTAGAGCCAATAATGAGCTCATTTGGGCATAGAAAAAAGAAGATACATCCTTTCCAACATAGGGTGCTAGTGCAGTCCCATGCTGGTTGAGGATGTGAGGCCTCCAATTAGGGTTTCCCCTCCTTAAATAACTACTTGGGTTTCTCTAATGAAGTACTGAAGCTTCCATGAAATGGTCACGACAAAGAATCGAAGCGTCAATTTAGGGTTTTTAACAGGTCGAAAGAGCAATGCATTGTGCAATTGGGAGCGAGGCTACACCTAATCTTCATACACACAAGAGTTTTGAGTTAATCTTGGTTCTTTTTCAAAGTGGAGCTTTCATGGATGGAGTTTTTTTCTCTTTTAGTGTGTTTTTAGCTTCAAATCATCTACCCTTTGCTTGATTTTGCTAGAAATCCTCACAGTCAGAGGCCCGACGCTTTCCTGGCCGCATTGCGCACTTCTTGACAACGTCCTAAACTGACTACATCTTTGAAGCATTTTCTAAGATACTTGAGATGTTTTTACTTCTCCTCAAATACTAAAAATCCATCCATAAAAATGCGCATGAATTCCATCAAATACAACTCAAAAGTTTGAAAAGCTATTTTTGAAAATAATGGTGGTCCATTCTTCAAGCCAAAACTCATTACTATATATAAAAATGCTCCCCATTGCTATAATGAATGCAGTCTTTGCAACATCCTCCTTAGTTGTTTGTATTTGATTATATCTTGAAAATCCATTAAAAAAGCTATACATCTCATGCCCAGCAACATCATCTAAATTAAATCCATAAATGGCAATGGGAATGGGTCTGCAATTGTTGCTGCATTCAACTTCCTATAATCCACACATCCGAATCTTTCTAGATTTCTTTGGTACAACAATTATTGGTAACAACTATTCCGCCTCATCAATTGGCTTAATGAGACCCACTTGCAAAAGCTTATCCAATTCCTCTTTTACCTGCTTCACATAATTTGGTTTCATTGTATATCTCTGCTGGATTACTGGAATTGCGTCCTCTTTCAAATTAATTCGATGCTTATACACATTTGGATCTATGCTTTTAGGTCGGAATAATCCCAAGCAAGTACATTGATAAATTCCCGCAACAACTTCTTAAGATCCTCTTTAAAAGTGTCATCCAAGTTAACACTAACCTTGACAACTTTTGGATTGACTTCAGACCCCAAACTCAAATCCTGCAAGTCATCTTCTTTTAATCGCGAAACTCTTTCCATCATCTTATCATAGAGGAATTTTGCCCTAGTGTTTGCCTCATTTGGTGCCATCTCCCCATCTGAACATTTAAATCCTCTTTCAATTCACCCATCTGAGTACTTCTTGACTCTTGAATTGAATACTAATCTGCATCTGCTTTCTCTTACTTATCAGATAACTTCTCAGAGTCCCCCTGACAAACATTCTTTCCAAAAATTCTTTCCACATCAACTTCAAACATCCATACAACAGTGGGATTGGCTTCCAGAAAACATGCTTCTTCATCATCTTCAACCTCTTCCACTAAACTGATTTTTGGAGCCATCATTGGCCTTAATGACGTTGACAAATGCTTTTTAGAACTCATCAAAATTTTTACCACAAACACTTACCCTTCTTGAGAATCACTTCATTATTCTCCCAATTTTGCTTGAGCTTTGTTGTCTTAAACAATGGCCCTCCTAACAACATGGAATATGCATTACCCGCATCCTGCATTCTCAAAACAACAAAATTTACTTGAAATGGGTTGAAAGCATGGTTTGGTGGTACAATGTGCACTGTCAAGGACACTACTTTTTTTGGGTAGAAAATTAGCCTTTTTTGGGGAAGTCCTTTTTATCCACTTTATTAGGAAATTCGTTTCTATCTTTTTTTGGGGAATTCTTTTATGTTAAAAAATAATGTTTGGTTTGTAACAACATAGTTCTATGTAATGATTATAAACGAGTTGTGGACTCTCTCTCTCTCTCTCTCTCTCTCTCTCTCTTCCTGTCTTTCTTCCTCTGTGTTCACGACATAGCCGATTCTGTAGCTCTTTACCTCTCTACACTACCCACACTCTTTCCAGCATGGAATTTACATATTGACCAGAGAATACAACTGGTTTTCCTAGCATGGAGAATATGCAGGGCTAGGTAAACATGGATAATCCTCAAGGCATGGAATTCAAAACTACTTCTCTTGGCATGGTGTTTGCGGGTCGCCGCGACGGACGTCCATAGCATAGCTCTCAAGCATCAACATAAAATTATCGATACAGGGGAAGCGACTTGGATGAGGCATGGAAACTCACTAGGGTGTCAATCCTAATGAAGTGAACTCGAAGACATGCAACTACTAACTCTACAAGCAAATCAATCACGCTAAAGCCAAGTAATCTGCCTATGTCCTTCTACACAGCTCTACAGTCATCACGCCCGTTCACCATGCAAATCATATCGGAATCGCAAGAAACTTGAAGGGAAGCTACAGGGGACTATCAGGAACATTTCTTATCACTGTCACAGCATTCTGGAGAGGTACAACGATCGCGATCGTTCGTCCCACAGTACACAAAAACAGTAAACGAATGATCCTAAAGGGTCGTTTTTAGGTCCCTAAAGCCTCTCCTAGGGTCAAAACAACATAAAATACGCATATAAACACTCAAAACAACGATTTAAGGCCTAAACGGATGCGTTCGAAACCTTCACCGAATCTTGAATGCTTACACTTGAATGAAAGAGCAGAGTAAGAGGAACACAATGCAAGAAACAAAAGTGAATTTGGATTACCGTAGCCACAGAAGCGATGATTACAAGTTGGAGCAAAGAGGTAGCTCTCTGTACGTAATGCAGTAGTCCCTTATCTTCAAAAAATAATCTCCCTTTTCCCACCAACCTTAGTGTATTATATACCTAGGGCTTTCTAAAGTGGCCGACGGCCAACTTCTCATGGACCTTTACATACATCATTGGAAAAATTACATCTTTGACTCAGACTTGACATAGGCAATTGTCATTAGACTTTTACAGGGTTTGATGTATTAAACATCGGAAAAATAATGTGACCACATCAAAACTTTGGCCGGCTGACCCAACGGGCGCCTTGGCTAGGTGGGCACTTGTATGTTTTTATCACCTCCAAACACATGGTGAATGAGCAAGGCTGTCCAAGCAGGGATTGGTCTACTATGCAAGGTTGCCTAAATAGGGATTGGACTATGGAGAGGAATGAAAATGTTCACAGCATGGACATCGCTTCTATGCGTGAGTATTGGGCTATTAAGAAACGAGAACAAAGAAGGAAAGAAAAAGAAAGCACCAGGTTGCAAGATCCATCTTTAATGGATGAAGCCAAATCAAGAAATCTGAGTTGTTCAGCTATGGCAAAATTTTGGCTCACGTAGACACTAGGGCTTACAAGAAGTATCCAGACAGAGTTATTCCAACAACTCTTGCTTCATCCTACTTTTAAGGATATGCAAACATCAACAACTAATGTTGAAAGCACTCTTCTATCTAACATCCGTAACATCATCAGCCAGCTCAAGGTGCCCGGCTCAACACATGAGCTCTTCTTTGACGATGGTAATGAATAATATTGATGGCACAACACAAATGAACCATACAAGAATAGTAGGTATTTTGGGTGTTCATCAGAGAAACATTGCTGCAGCCAGTTATTGTCTTGAGATTAAAGATGATGAGGAAGTTTTGCCATTGAGTGCTTGTCAAAGACAATTGCCTCAAGGTAACATTGTCAGAAGTGAAGTAAGAGATCTAGTTTATGTCTTTTGGAGCTCAGAGACTCGAGTTTTGCCCAACAAAAAGGACATATGTCAGAAGAGGATTGGAAGAAAAAATGTTGTCAAACATCCAGTGCATCTTCTCAATGACTCTCAGGTAAATTCAAACCGTTGCTAATGTCTTTTGTGCCTCTCTATTTTCTCAGGTGTAATGTACTCTACTTATAGTACTTGAAGGTATTCCATTCGTTTTACCTCATATAATAACTCTAGTAACTTGCTGAAGGTATATCATTTGGTACATGTAGCAACCTAAGGTATAATAGTAGCTATATTAATATGAAGGTACTCCATTGTTATACCTTATAATGCCCTACGCGTCCATGCTAGGTACTCAATAGCACTTTTCATGTGATTGGAGTACCCTATAATAATGTTCATAGGTCCTTCATCTACCATATACTACCATATAAGGTACACCATAGTACTCTCCATTTGATTGGAGTACTCTATAGAACCTTGTGATGTAGCCCAAAGTACATCTATCTACCATACGGTAGCATGTTATATAGAGCACCCACAAATGTACTAAAGAGTACCCTATAATTCCATGTTATGTACTACATAATATCCCCATCCACCCTATAGCATTACTCAAGGTACTCTATAGTACATTTCCTAGTACAAAAAAAAATTATCTTTCATTGATAAAGTCTTATAGTACCAAAATTGGTACTATACATCACCAAATTGGTACTTTATGGCCCACCTTGTACCACCATTTAAGGTACTCTATAAGACATTTCCAAACTAGTTTTAAACTTGGTACTGAACAATATCAAATTGGTACTCTACTGCACCAAATGGTAAAGTACCAAATAGCTAATGTCTTACTATACCAAATTTGGTACTGTACAAAATCCAATTGCTACTGTACTCTACCAAATGTACCAAAATTGGTACTGTTCTGTACCAAATGGTACTATACAAAATGGCTAATATTTTGCAGCCCCAAATTTGCTATTGTACTGTATGGTATTGTAGTGTATCAAATGGTACTGTAAAAAATGGCTAATATTTTACTCTCATAAGCTGTTTTGTTTTAGAGTCACAGGTTGAGTTGTACCAAAGATTCAAGAGGGCCCATCCAGAAGTGGAGATTTCTCTTAGATGTTTTGAGGCTTTAAAGCCTTACTTTGTCTGAAAATTGCAGGAGCAATATACATGTTGCTGTGTATATCATGTCCAAATGATATATTTTAAAGAGGCATTTAATCAGATGTGACAAAACAAGATGGGCATCATGGAAAGGATCATGCCTGCACATGTTCCGTTTGTTGCAGTGATGATTCAAGTAAGTGTACTCCAACCCAATCAGTGTGTGATAGCATCACTGATATGTGGGAATCACTTTTATGTCCAAAGGTGCATGATGCAGAATACTATGCAAAAAAATGCTTGTTTGGGGATTGCTCTAGATGTGGCATAAACAGGCTGACATTGTGTCCTGATGAGATTTTAGTGGATAGTAGGGAGGTCACTATGAAGATCTTCATAGATGTTTCAACCGGGCAAGTTGATGCAGGTGGGTATGAGAAGAAAAGAAAGGACTTGGTAGTGCGACGAATAAGACCCTCTAATTTTATTGACCTATTCTCATCTCAGCTTAAGAGCTTCATCAAGCATAACTACATTTTTTGGTGGTAGGCACAACAATTTAAAGAGTGCTTACTCAAGTCCATCAGATGTTGTTGTTTCGATCATCGACTTTGCCGAGAATTATCGATTTAAAGTACAAAATGAGATATAGTCCATGCACTGGTGGTCTAATCAGGTTATGATACTTGTTCACATTACTTATATGAGAAACTCAAGAGGTGGTGTTGAAAAGACACTCCACTTTTACATTTTTGATGATATGTTGCATGACACTCTATTTGTACAACATTGTTTTCTTCTTCATGACAAGTGGTTGAAACAGAAAGGCCATTCTTTACAACGTCATTGGGTGTGGGCAGATGGTGCAACGTCTTAGTTTAAAGCACGAAGACCTTTCTACTTTGTGGCTAGGTACTATCGATTGACAGGTCTGCAGATGATGCATAAGTTTTCAGCATCAGGACATGGAAAAGGCGAGCACGATGGAGCAGGGGCAGTCATAAAGAGAACCCTTGCTCACGAGGAGTTGAAACCAGATGGCTGGCCTATGAAGTCTATAGCTGATGATAAATGAAACATTTTAGCATAATAAAATACGCAAAGAGTTTTTTGGCTAGTTTCCAAGGATGATGTGTGATGCCATGTCCAATAGGATTGGCAGCATATTACAGGATCACGATCATTTCATTGCATTGATGGATATTCACAGGATAATCCACACGCTCTAGGATATTGGACACTCTCATGTTTTTGTGATTCATGTATCTGTGGGCAATGGAGAAGATGCAAGAACAGAAAACATGTAGAAGAATGGAAATATCTGATAGTCCAACCATTATTGGAATCAGACGATCCTTGTAGTGATGAAGACGATGATGCCGAATAAAATAATAGTTTTGATTTCAATTTGCCAATGCATAATGTCTCTAACCTCCCCATGTATGAAGGGAACCCTGACTGTTTGTGTGAATTGTTGTCAATTGGTGACAACTTTGCAGTCAAGGCAGTAGAGAAGGGACATGATTTCTATATGGTCAAATGCACCAAAAAGATGTACCAGACAGCGAAGGCACAAAAGGATGCATGGCACAACAAAATTTTTAGAGGGGGGAAAGTAGTTGAAAGCTTGTACTATGGCCAAGTTGAAGGCAGTTTTGATACATACAGCCTTCTAGATCATACACCTCTAGTTATGATCTACTCACACCTTGTAAGAGCAATACGGTTTCCCATGGAGCCTATCCCTGGATGCCAAAATAGATTCAGGTTATCTATTGAAATTTATGAAAACATATACAATAGCATGCCATATGATGATTGGAATTGGAGCTGATCTCTTTAGATAGCTGATTCTAGTGTTAGAATTTACAGCTACGGGTAATTCATTAGTTCAATCAGTAGAACTGGAGGAGAAGATAGAAACTGAACTGGAACGTTACATGAACTGAAATACATCTGCTGAGGAGAGAGACAAACTGAATGACTGGAATTAGTGTTCAGATTCAGATTCATATTCAAATTCAAATTCAATAGCTGAGAAAGAATGGATACAAAGTATATCTAACTGAAGTACACTCGACTAATGTATTAGGGATTACATAGTAAGATTACAAGTGAGGATAATGTAGCTTGGGAACAGCTTCAGGACTACAACCACACAACTAAGAGTAAGAAGTCAAAAGATAAACAACCCAAAAGTACAGCCAACCCGATTACAATGTAATGGGTCCTATTTATAGCCCCTTTGAAGTTACTGTGGTAACCACCATGGTAATTACTTGACTGGTCCGCTGTTTGGCTTTCAGGAGCCGGTTCCCACCTAGTGAGACTGCCTCCGCCATCTACATCCTTCCCTTCTTTCTTGAATTTTGGTAAGACTCCAAAATTTTTGAAAATAAATCCACCGTCTGATCCTTTTGGAAATATAGCTTTATGCCATATTTCATGCTTGTTGAGTGCTTGACACCCCTATAATTGTAATTCCAAGGGGGTCCAGCCAAAGAGATACCAACACTTGACTGAGAAAATCCACCGATTGATTCTAAAAATTCTTGGAAAAATCCACCGTCTGATTCTGAGAATGGCTAGAAATTTCCTCCATCAAATTCTGAGATGGAACTACCCAGTATCCTTCCACTGAACCCACTTCCTTTTGCCCTTAGGTCTTGATGGTGTCTCAGAAGTCCCAGTGCCAGCATTGTCCTTCTGAATGAGTCTGTAAATGGCCTCTTACTCAAGCTGATCCCGCCTCTCTGTGGTCATTTCGACTTCATAAGGCGTGAGGGGATGATAAGTTTTGGTGTCAGGATCATAGAGTGTGCGTATGCCTTTTGTTAGACAAGTCCTGACCAATTTGTGACAATGTGAAGCTGTGTGGATCCATCCTTCTAGAAGAGCCTGATTTGTTTTGATCCTAGCTTCAAAGAGAATCTCAGCCATCTCTCTGTACTGTGGTCCTAGGCCTGGTTTAGCCGTAATGTCTTTTTCAGAAACTTTAGAGGACTCAACAATGAGTTGCAGCAGCTGGTTTGTGATGTTAGTGAGAACTCTAATCTGGATTTTCCATTGTCCCATACACAGCTTGATCCTCTGCACCTCTCTCATCTCTTAATTCCTGGAAATCATTTAATTGAAGAGCATCATTGGATATCATTTGCCAGGTTTTCCATTCCACGGTTGATCGCTCATACCAATCCTGAAGATCATCAGTAATCTTATAGTATGTGAGACGATCCACTGGTTCTGTATGTTGAGGATATAGTGCTGGAAAAAACCTCGGCAGCTCCGCTTCTCTTGCTGGTAAAGCATACAGGAGCACTGGGGAATCAGGTGCAAACTCTAGAAAATTAAGAACATCCTGGTTCTCTTGTTGCATCATCTTTCTGGTAACTTTAACCAGCTAAAATAATCTTCGAGAGCAATTTCCTGTTCTCCTACTGTCATTTGAGTTCGAGGTCCCTTGCTGGTGGTAGTTTGATCTTCAAGAATAGTTCGCACCCTTTGATCTAGAACTCCCCTAGCAATCTGCATTTGCACCAAGACCTCTTTTAATTGACTTCTAACATCTTTCATGCATTTATATGTCGGCTTATTCCCCACCAGGAGCTCTAATTCCACGGCTAGGGAATGACAATCTACAGTAGAATGCCATTGCCAATGTGGATTAGCTACTTTCTTGTCAGCAGTTAGTATCCATTCAGGCACTCTCTCTAGCAACTGTATTGTACTAGGATGCTCAGGCAATTGACACACCTCGTGCTCATGGAAAGTAGCTGATTTCCAATGTTGAACCATTTCCCTAGCGTCGACATATAGCCACTGAAATCGCTCCAGATCAGTGATAAGATCATTATTCTCCAGATACATCCTGGTTATAAGAGCCTGCTGATGTCGTAATCTCTTGTTCAGTGTGATGAGCTGTAATGAATGTTTCTCATCACCTGTTTGAGTCTCAGTCAACAGCTTTGCCTTTCCCTTTATCATCCATAATATGTTGTGACTGGTGTACTGGTGAATTTCCAGCGTTGCTGGGTTGTTGATCTTCCACCTGCTAGTCACCCGACTGCTGACCTTCATGCTGGTCTAATTGGTATGTCTTGTACTGATTCCCTCCGGTAGCCCCCACTCCACCAGTACCAGGTCCTGAAGGTGGAGATGGAGGAGAGTCATCATCATCATGCCCTTCTTCTGATTCCTCCTCCTTCTCTTCTTTTTCAACTTCTGCCTTATCATCATCTTCCTCAAGGTTGTTATGCTCTTCGATATAATCAAGGATATATAGCTTGATTTGCTAGAGCATTGTTATATTCAGAGAGTTTGTCTTGAAATTCACTCTGCATTGTCTCCATGAGAGTCCTCAAACTATCCATATTAAACAAAAGCATTCCCCTCTGGATTTAATATCTCAGCCATATTATTATAGATGTATCTTTCTGTTAATGTGGCTTTCAAAGCAGTGTGGGTAGTCAGCAATGAGTTGAAATCAACTCGCTTTATTCTCAGCAGAGTTTCAAATCTGTCCGCAACCCTTTTAGATTCTGCCTTTTCTTCCCTCAAGGTCCAGATCTCAGACTCCACCTTGGATAACTTATTTTCTAATTGCTGAATGGTCCTAACTGACTGAGTTTCAAGGATACTGTGGTGTAGAGTCTGGGCTGCCCTCTCCTGCTCCATCTTTTCAATCTGCTACTTAGCCTCCTTCAATTCATTTTTTACCTTGGTTAATTCGTCATCTGACATTGAAGCATCCAGCATTTGTCCTATGACATTCACAATAGTGTTCCAAGATGACTGAATTAGTACAGAACAACCATCCTTCACTGTGACTGGGTCATAGGCAGTTGGCTCATAAACCATGACAGGAGCCATATATGGTAATGTAGAATAATCAGATTTATGCAGAAGTAGGCGTCCTTTGAGAGGATGAGTCTGCAGCTATTGTAACCTAACTTTCTTTGTTAAACGCAAGGCCACTTCACTATAAGGGATGGAAACCTTTCCAAGTGGACTTGAAGGTGCTGGTCCTTTTTCCTTATCAGTTTGATCCGCTAGCTGCTCAACATTGGCCCTATCTGACTGGTCTTGTCCCATACTGGTGGTTGCTGAAATTTGCCGTGTTGATTGGCTAACTCCACCAGTGGTCTGGTCGAGAGGTTGTTCAGTCTGGCTAGATAGAGTCTTTTTGGTAGACACTATTTGGATCTGGCTTTCTAACTGCTTAAGAAGAGTAGCACTTTTAGTCAATGTCGTCCTTGGTCTTTTAGAACTGCCAACCTCCTCTTGTGTGGCCTTTCTCTTCTGTCCAAGTGAGAGCTAGCCGGTTTTTTTGGTGATTCTTCATCTGAAAATAATTCCACATTGCTGGGAACTGGAATTGGCTTATGGTTCCATGCCATTCTTACTTGGACATGGGCGTTTGGAGCAGATGCCCAGTACAGAAACTGCCAAACATACCAAGCTTTGAAGACATTCTGAGACTTCAACTTGGTAATTTGCTGAAGCACATTGTGTGACAATATCTGACAGAGATTGATAGAAACTGTAGAGTCTAATCTTTTTGCTAGGAGCATAGAAAATAGCTGTTCTGACACATAAGATGGATTATTTTTAAGACTCACAGCTTTGGCTGCAAAGCGGTAGGCAACATGAATGTCCAGACTTGCTACTGGCACTCCTTGCGCACTGGGTTTTTGTTTCTTTTTGGTAGCATCATCTTCTTCAAGGCTGCACTGATTTGCTCTGCAGTTGCCACAGATGGCTTTGGCCCATTTGGCATTCGGAATGCAAAAGCAATATTTTTTGGAGTGATTGACACTTTCCTACCATAGACCATAGCACTTCCGTCTTCGGCATTGAAGGAATCCATAACTTGCCTTATATTAGCTGTGTCAAACTCTATCCTTGTGTCTTGCACAACCACATGCAAATCCCACTGTCTAAGTAAGGCCTCTACTTGCTCAGTAAACATATATCTCTGTATTTTGCTGTGAGGAATAAGCGGAAGAGTCTCTTTTGCAACAGGAATAAGGGCTTGGGTTTCTTCTATAGTTTCTTGCATCTTCTTCGACATTTTCTTCCTACCCATACACCGTGAAGACAATGAATCAATATACGAAGAAGGAGATGACTTACTTGATGCATCAAACCCGTATCCTAGTGTGGCTGGCAAGGATAAGTACCAGCCCACAGTCTCCTCAGATGAAGAAGTTTGCACCTGTAGCGAGGAAACTTCAGAGCTTGGTGATGGCGAATGAACGACATTTGGTAGGCGTCGCGCAGGAGACTTGCGAGGAAAAACGCTTACTCGCCTCATTGTTATACGCGTTTGTGCCATAAAAGCTCCACCACTTACCGTTCCTAGAGTTCCGTGCACCGCAAGTGACGTAGCAGACATGCATTGGACGAGACTCTCTCTTGTCTTTGAAATGATTACAATTGATAGTCCTTCTGACCATTGTTTCCATAAGAACTGATATTGGTTTCCATACTTTTTTGTTTCTGGTATGGACATGGTTTGGTCGTACTGGTACATTTCTAACTTTTTGACTGGCTTTGGTACTAGTTGTACATGAAAAAAGACCTAAAATAGCTGATTCTGAAATTTCCTGATCTTCAGTTCCCAAATCATCAATACACCTTTCCCAAAAAGCTTCCCTGGCTTCTGAATAATAGAGCTTGATTTTAGCTCCACTATAAACCCTTGGAAACATTAATCTAGACAAATCTTTCAGCCTTATCGTGCCATTGGAGAACACCCAATCAACTTCAAATGGTCGTGCCCAAGCTATTTTTAAGTTCGATTTCTTAGGGCCTAAGTTTGATTGATATAGGAGAACCAAATCACCTTTCAGAAACTCCCTGACCTTAATTCATCTGTCATGCCAGTGTTTTCTTCTTTGCTGAACAATTTCTTGTTCCAGCATAGCCCTCTGTCTCAGCTCATCTAGCTGTGTTAGCTCCTCTAGTCTCTCTTTTAGATTGTGATTAAAATCCAAGCCATGCTCTACTGCCATCCTGAGACTGGGTATGATAAACTCCATTGGTACAACAGCTTCAGTGCCACACACCATTCTAAATGGTGTTAACCCCGTAGTGACCTTATAAGTTTTTCTATGTGCCCATAGAGCAGTTTGAAGTTTCAAGTCCCAATGCTCTCACTTTTTTTGCACAATCTTGATAGTCTTGACAGTCTTGTTACTGCTTTCAGCTTGCCCATTGCATCTAGGATAATATGGTGCTAATTTTCGATGCTTGACTGAAAGCATATCCACGAGAATATCCATAGTGTCATTTATAAAGTGTGTACCTTGGTCTGACACAATCTCCAAAGGACATCCATATCAGCATATAATATTCTCAAATAGGAACCTAACCATGGATTTTGCTGTGTAGTCGGGAAGAGCCTTAGCTTTGACCCACTTGGTTACATAACAGGTAGCCATTAATATATATCTATTCTTCCTTGGAGTAATCTTTTTGAATGGACCCATACAATCCAAACCCCATTTCTCGAAAACACCCAGTGGCTGGACTGGTGTTAAAGGAGTCATATCTACTGCTGTGGGTTTGCCCATTCTTTGGCATATATCACATGTTTTACAAAAACTTCTAACATCAGATATTAAAGTTTGCCACCACAAACCAGCCTGCAAAATATTCTTGAAAGTAATATCGGTAGAAAAATGTCCACCAGATTCCCCATTATGTGCCTTTGCAATAACTTGCATTCTACCCTCCATAGGCACACATCGGCGAAGAATCCCATCGACACCCAATCTGTAGCGAGCCACCAATGATAGTGAACTTTAGACTTTTAATAACCAGAGCCTTCTTTCCACTACAAGAGGCTCTTCACATTAGCGACGCTCACACAGCGACGCTCAAAAAAATTTTTTCCCGGCGTCGCTATGAGCGTCGCTATAAGCGTCGCTATGAGCGTCGCAAATTTACAAAGAAATTTGCGACGCTTATAGCGACGCTCATAGCGACGCCAGCTGGGGTAAAAAAAATAACCGAGCGCGCCCAAAAACTCAGATCTCAGATCTGAGTTTTTCGGCGCCCTCAAGCAAAGAGCAGGTAACGCTCTCCCTCACTCTCTCTCTCTCTCTCTCTCTCTTTTTCTTTTACACACACACACACACACACACACACACACACACACACACACACACACACACACACACACACGAGGAGAGGAAGGAGAGCCAGGTATGCTCCTTCCCTCTCCTCATTCTTATGTTCCCTTCCCCTCTTTCTCTCTCCCTCGCTCTCTCTCACACACACACATACACACACACACATAGTGTTTTTGAGAGAGAGAGAGAGAGCGAGAGAGAGTGCAAAAACGCACACACATACATAAACAAAGAATGCACACACACATTGAGAGAGAAAAAGAGAGAGAGAGCATGCATAAACAAAAAACGCACGCATTGAGAGAGGAAAAGAGAGAGAGAACATGCATAAACAAAAAACGCACACATTGAGAGAGGAAAAGAGAAAGAAAACATGCATACGATCCAAAAAAACGCACACACATTGAGAGAGAAAGAAAGAGAAACTAAGGGAGCGTCGTAGGAAACTAATTTAAATTAAAAGACCTAAAGATCTAGCCGACGAGGAGTTGAACTGAAGACCTATTATTCAAGAGAGAAATGGCATAATCAATCTATCATACTTGGCATGGGTGATAGAAAGGTTATACCATTTATCTCTTTTTATTGGCACACACATCCACACACGCGCACACACACAGGAAGAAGAGAGTTATAACGTCGTAGGAAACTATCTTAAAAGACGTTAAAGATTAGGTTATATGTAGACTTACATTAAATTAGATTTAGGTTTATTTTTAACTAGATTTACGTTTATTTAAGCTAGATTTAGATTTACGTTATATTAGATTAGATGCGGGTCTCCATAGACTGCGATGCCTGCATGAAGCGGGTGAAGAAAGCCCTCAATGGAATATAGGGTATTGCTGCCTTCACTCATGGTGGGCTCCGTCGATCCAAAAGTACTGGTGAAATGTCTTCAGAAGATAGGGAAGAAGGTGGATCTTCAGGGCGGCAAGAGTCACTACATCCCCGACACAATGACCATCTAGACAACCTCTAGTCATTAGACTTACGTTAAATTAGATTTAGCTTTATTTTTAGTTAGATTTACGTTTATTTAGATTTACGCTTATTTACGTTAGATCGAGTCCACGCAAGAATTACTTACGGTTTAGGGTTTAGAGTTAGACGAACAATGAAAAGATCTACTGTGAAAAGATGTTAAGATGAAGTCAAGTGCTACAGCTAGAGAAGAGGCAAAGGGATTTTGTCCACTACATGCAGTATCATGTAGACGTGGGTGTCTAGATTTCTTGTACCCACAAATATAGGTATTGACCAATAAAGACGAGATTATAACCCGGTGGTTCTGATCTCCGTGCACCTCTAGACCGAGGTGTGCGGGGATTGGACATGACTAGAGAATGTGAGGTAAAGAGAGAGAGAGAGAGAGAGAGAGAGAGAGAGAGAGAGAGAGAGAGAGAGAGAGAGAGATAAGACGAAGAATGCCAATAGAATATTAAATTTGTTGTCTAGGTTATAAGTTTTTTATCCTCATTATGAGTAGCGACGAGGATGTGGGACCGTCCAACCGAAACACCTATCTCTCAACGAGGGTCTTATGTCCTTGTAATCAATGCAAGCATGCTGTGCGACGGACAAGACGTGTTTCTTTGCAGCACGTTCGCGAATTTGGCGAGTTCGATCCATCTATTATAGATCGAGTTGTTGCCAATTATAACTCGTCGGACTCTGACGCTGGCCAACAAGCAGCAATCTTGCAACCCAATAGACGTATTCGCAGGCGCTTTGGTCAAGCAGCATATGTGAGGCCACAAGATGTAGCCTCTGACAGCTCGGGGGATGATCATGCAGAGCACATTCCCAACGAGACAATGTTTGAGCCCGAGATTGATGAAATGATCGAGACGATCATGGATTCAGAAAGGCTTATCTATGATGATATGAAAAGTGAAGCCGATACATCATTGTATAATGGAGCACGTATGTCTAGATTGAAAGCACTCCTGGTTCTTCTCAACATGCAGGCAAAGTTTGGATGGAGTGACACTAGCGTCACAGCGCTTTTCAGGTGATCTATTACAATTAGTTTACTTTAATAGAACTCTAAATGTATAATGATCTGATAGATTTTTACACGACTGTATCATATTTTTATGTTGTGTAGATTGCTGAAAGAGCACATTCTACCAGCTGACAATGTGATGCCAGATTCCCGAGATGAAGCAAGAAAGATTTTGCGAAACTTGGGGATGGATTACAATTCTATCCACGCTTGTCCTAATGACTGCATTCTTTTCAGAGGGGAATACACAGACATGGAGAAGTGTCCGAAATGTGATTCCGAAAGATATCGAGTAGATCTCCACGGGACAAAAATTCCACAAAAGGTTTTGCGACATTTTCCTTTGCTTCCTCACATCAAGCATTTCTTCGAATGTAAGTCCATGGCCGCCCTAGCATCATGGCATGAGGAGAATAAATCTTCGGATGGTGTGCTACGAATTCCTGCAGATTGCGCAGCCTGGAAACATATAGATGGAACATGGTCGGATTTTGCCAGGGAAGCTCGAAATTTGCGCTTAGGCTTGGCTATGGATGGCGTAAATCCATTTGGTCAAAGATCAACATCTTACAGTGTATGGCCCGTTGTCATCGTCAACTACAACATTCCCCCGTGGTTGACTACGAAGAAGGGGCACCTATGGCTAAGCTTGATTGTGCCAGGGCGATATAAAGTGGGGAATATGGATGTGTATCTTCGTCCACTATTGGAAGAGCTACAACAATTGTGGATTGGCATAGAGGTGGTGGATATGAGCCGACACACAGGACGACGGAATGCTTTGATCAGAGGTATTCTAATGTGGACCATGCATGACTATCCCGGGCTAACAGAATGCTCAGGTGATCTATTGACACTCCTCTCTCAGACACTGTAAATCTTGTTTTTCCCCATAGTTGATCTATTATCATGTGTATACATGCAGGGCTTCAAACAAGCGGATACAGTGCATGTGTCACATGTGGACCTAGACTGAATGCACGTAGGGCACCCTCACTGAAGAAGCAAATCTACGAAGGTCATCAAGCGTATCTTCCGGAGAATCATGTGTTACGCGACGGCTTTTTGGGAAGAGAGCCACCAAGGATGTCTGCACAAGCATGGTTAGAGCAGAAGGAGATGTGCGATGACGGATTGCCTCCAGGGATGAAGAGACTATCTCTATGGTACGAGTTACCATACTGGCCCCGACTTGTGATCAATCACTTGCTCGATCCAATGCACATATTCAAGAATGTGGGTAATCTACTATGGGACCATTTGACCGGCAAGAAAGATACTTTGGGAGCCAGAGTTGACCTTAGAAATGTGGATCGTATGGAGCAATATTGGCCGCAAACAGCGTCTGATGGATCGATAAAACTTCCTAAAGCACCATGGATTTTCACAGGAGCCCAAGAACGCAAAGTAAAAGAGGCCATTCGATCTTTGCGGACCCCCACTGGCGTAATGCACTCGCTCCGAACGTGTTTTACTAAAGAAGGAAAGCTTACCGGTTTGAAGTCACACGATTGGCATAAAATGTGTCAGGTACGTTCATAGTGGACTTTAATATCATTGCATAAAATGTGGACTTTAATATCATTGCTGCACATACTTTACAGTTTATTTTACCGGTTGCCATTGAGGGATGTTTGTCTCTCGACATCCGTAACACAATCTACAAACTTGCAAAGCTGGTGCAATGGATCTCACAAAAGGAGATCGACGTAGACTCCATACCATTCGCCAAACTAAATGCTGCGGAGCTTGTGTGCATGTTTGAGAAACATTTTCCTACTACAATGCTAACCATTCAGGTGCATCTTCTTATTCACATAGTTGATGAGGTGGAAATAGCTGGCACAGTTCATTCCAGATGGATGTTCTTCTTAGAGCGTTTCATGAAAACGCTTAAGGGATATGTGCGTCAAAAGGCACGTCCGGAGGGTAGCATGGCAGAAGGTTGGTTGGTATCAGAGTCCCTAGTGTACATTGGAGAGTGGCTAGACGGATTTGATAAATCCCGGTACACGCTATGGCGAACCATAGATGATGAGCGCATATCTGGGATTGTCATGTGCAATCTCGGTGTTGAGAAGAAGATGACGGAAGATCTAGAGGCTAAAATCAACCGATTTTGCATGCTTCACAATCCAGTGATGCAAAAGTGGATTTCACAATATGAGGATACAAAGCAAGAGCGACAAAGGGCACGAATCGAGTGGAGACGGGGAAGACGACCACCGATGCACTATCCAGCGGTTCTGGAGAGCCTACCAACCTTCATGAGCTTAAGATGGTTGCACAACCAATTGAAAAGCGCACAACAATGCGGTGACAAAGTGACTGAAGAAGAGTGGGAGTACTCTCGGGGTTGCGCGACCAAGGTAAGTTTGCAATGTACGACTAGCAAGTGACTTTATTTATAAACGTTTGAACGGCCACTCATAATCTTTGTTCGTTGTAGTATAAGTCATACACAGCAGCATGGTGTAAAGGTCGACATTTTAGGGTGGAACGAATCGACAAAAAGCGTTTTACTCAAGATTGTGGAATCATGGCAAAATTTGAACAGTCTAGTCGACGACGTTCCTCTGATGCAGATCCCGTGGTGGCGGAACTCACTTACTTCGGCACGCTGTAAGAGATTTTGAGGATCGATTACAGAGGATTTTTTGTCGACTTGTTCGACGTGCAATGGTTCAAGATAATCATGGAGGGTCGAAACGCTACTGTGCGTAGAGGAGAGTCTGGTTTTCTTGAGGTGGATTCTACTAAGAAATGGACTGACCTAAGAGACACTTTCGTACTACCCGAGCATTGTGAACAAGTAAGTATATAAATAGTTAACATCCCCCTTTTACAAGTTATGTGCTTGAAAGCTCTCATGTAAGTTATGTGGCTCTGGCAGGTAGTATTTCATCCTACAAAGTCTACATCAAACTGGTGGTACGTCATAGAGGTAGCCCCTCGTAGTGCAAGGACGTATGAAGGCTACCATGTGCCAATCACAACGACATCAATGGAGGAGATCAGAGAAGATGCTCAATAAGAAGCCGCTGCGGTGGTGCCAGACGAGCATCAAGATGCTACTACTCTATATGGGGTGCATGCAGAGGAGCTACAAAATGAAACAGAGGATATGTGTTTAAACGGAGAGCTCTATATAGATATAGGAAGTTATGCTGAGTTATGCGAGGATGAGAGAGAGATCTCTTAAAGCCACAAATATTGTATTTGAACAATTTTGCTCCGTGTTGTAAAAGCTCTAGCTCTCTAAGTAGCTTCCATGGTGTGTAACGCTCTTTTCTACTCGCGCTCACATCTTTTGATTGAAAATTCTGAGTTTTCGACTTGCCTCTTCTACCACTCGATTCATTGCGTCATTGTATTTATATGCGTCATTACGTCATTGTATTTAATGGTCTTTGCGTCATTGTCTACTCTATTCATTCAATATTAAGTTTAAATATTCGTGTGTTTAATGCAGGTATGGATGATGAGGAGTTTCTTTCTTCTTTGTCACCGCAGCAGAGACAGTGGTACGTGGAGCGTCATCGCTCTGGCGCATCATCGCGCGTTCCTACACCATCCGCATCTCCCTCTCTTTCGGAGCATTCGGCGCGCTCCGAAGCTTCGGCGTCGACGAGACGAGCGTCACACTCGTCTAGACACCGGCGCTCTAGTGGTGGCGGTGGCGGTTGTTGTGGGGATTCCGCCACCGATGCCTCCACACCGCCTCGTGTTCGACGAGGCTCTTTACCCTCCCCTTCTTTGCCCGCCCCCACACCAGCCACAGCATCGCCATCTACGCCAGGTTTTGCACGGCTGACTATTCCTAGAAGCTACACACCTCTACCTACTCCGCCAGGAGTCACCCCACTCGACACTCCTCGCTTCGGGGCCCAGACGCCGGTGGAGACACCTGACGTCCATACCCCCATCGACACGCCGCTAGAGACCCCTGCCGGGACACCCAGGTTCACGCGTCACCGGCCAGAGGGCTTGCCTTACTCCGTCGACATCAGCGGCGGCATCATCATGGATGATGACGGCAAGAAGGTGATCTCGCGCATGCGTGGTCTTTGCTCTCAGCTGTTTAGACACTATATACTAAACAAATGGAGTGAAGTACCAAGTGATTTAAAAAACAGAGTCATCAGCATACTTCATGATGAGTTTCCCGTTCCAACACGGGATCAGCGCTTCAATGAAGACCTGATGAAGATTCGAATGCGCGAATACTGCAAACACAAGCGTTCCGAAGTGCAAAAAGCAATCAAGAATGGGTGGAATAGGCCAGATTGGCTGGCCAAAGAAGATTGGAAGAATGCGAAGAAAGCAGCGCGCGAGAATCCCGACAAGTGGAAGCAACAAAAGGATGCAGCCAGAGCGCGAGTAGAGGCAGGGAGCTCGCACCACTTGGGGAGCGGTGGATGGGCATCATTTGAGGCCGATTTTGTAAGTCTTTTCACATTGCTCTTTATGCATGTTTGATAGTTTAGGGTTTATGAGTTTTTTAGTTCTAACATAATGAAATCTTTGTATGTTTTGACAGTGGTCGATGACAGGACGTGATCCCACACCGTACGAGCGCGAGTACGCAGGCAGGAAGGGCTTAAACGCCCTGATGGACATTCTCAGTTCTCGCGGCGGCATGGTTAGTATTAGGGTTTACTCTTTTTTATTTTTTGTATTGTTTTATAAATGTCGTTATATGTTTATATTTACTGAAAACTGTCTTATTGTCTTTTTTTGCAGAATCCGACAGATACGCCGCTTGGACGCGATGAGACGTCTGATTAGACGACGTCAGTTTAGCCGTAGCTAGATAGCATTAGTTTAGGGTTTCTCATAGCTTATGTATCATGAGACGGATTTTATACGTCTTTTTGAACCATGTATATTATTACATTTGTCACCGCAATTCCTTTTGCCAATCAATTCTTTATGCCTATGATGTTGTACGATTGTCATTATTACATTTGCCAATCAATTCAGTTTGTCTATGATGTGTACAATTGTCAATTTTGCAAACAATGCGTCTTGTGGGTGACTATTTTGGGTCTATTATTTACCTTTGCACTTTTTTTAAAAAGTGAATCAAGTACAATATGGTTGATGGGTGGCAGGGCATTCAATGCCCTGCCACCAAAAAAATATTCTCTCAGGCGTCGCTATAAGCGTTGCTGTTTATGGCTCTGTAGCGTCGCTATATGCGTCGCTATACTCTTCTGTGAGAGCGTCGCTATCTGCGTCGCTATAGGCGTCGCTATGAGCGTCGCTATATAGCGACGCCTATAGCGACGCAGATAGCGACGCTCTCGTAGCGACGCTTTTAGCGACGGTTATAGCGACATCGGGGGTTATAAAAACCCAGTGTATTTCCGTCGCTAAGAGCGTCACAAGAGCACACAACCTCTTGTAGTGTTCGATTCCCAGTCCAGTCATCTGGGAACCCACCCTTAGACAGGAACTGATATACTTCATACAATTCTAGATCAATTGATTCTGCCACTTCTAGCTGAAATAGTTCTGCATCTACTGTCTCGTCTCTTAAAGACTCCTTAGAGTAGCCCTCCGTACTCCTAGACAAGAAATCAGCACCACAATGGTTTTTGCCAGGTTTATGGAAAATACAAAATTCAAATTCCATATAAGGAACATCATCCACCGTATTAGCCTGCCTTGAATAATGACTTTATTAATTAAAAATAGTAAGGCTTGATGATCCACATAGAAATGAAACAGCTTGCCCAAAAAATAATGTCTGAATTTAGTAGCACTGAAAACCATCCCTAAGGCTTCTCTTTCAGTAGTTGTATATCCTTGTTCAGCTGGACTGAATCTGCGTATACTAGATAATCAGTTCTTCCTTTTGGCTGAGCTAGTATTGCTCCCATCGCCAGTTCTGAAGCATCCACATGTACATGAAAAATGACATCCCAATTCTGTTGTTGAAGAACTGGTTTACTGATGATGGCATTCTTTAATTTCTGAAAACTTTCTTCACATTCAGCAGTCCAACTGAACTTGCTAGTTTTCTTTGTAAGTTCATACAATGGTAATGCTTGGCAAGCAAACTTGTGCACAAATCTTCAGTAAAAATTAATATATCCCAAGAAAGAACTTAATTCTGATGCATTTCTAGGTGCCTTGGCCTATTGAATGCACTGGATCTTGTCATTGGCCATTTCTATTCCATTTCTGGACACCACATGTCCCAGTAGCTGTCCTTTCCAGACTAAGAAACAGACTTGAATGGATTTAGACAAATTTGCTTTTCCTGATAGTGCTTAAAAACCATCTCCAAAAATAGTAAATGCTTTTCCTTTGTTGAATATACAGTGAAGTCATCCATGAATATGGTGAGGAATCGATGAACAAATTCACTGAATATTTCCATCATACATCGTTGAAAAGTGGCCGGTGCATTGCAAAGGCCAAATGACATTACCAGATACATAAATGCTCCCCACTCCATAATAAAAGTGGTCTTACCCCGATCCTCAAGAGAAATCTGTAACTGGTTATAGCCACTATACCATCCATAAAGCTATACATCTCATATCCTGCAATTTCATCAAGTAACATATCTGTGAAGGGTAATGGAAATGGATCCTTGATGGTTTGAGCATTCAGTTTCCTATAATCTACATATACTCTCAGCTTCCCATTCTTCTTAGGCACAACCACAGTAGGAAACAACCAATCACTACTGGCTACTTCAGTAATGAACCTAGCTTTTAGAAGGTTGTCAATCTCTTCCTTGACCTCCTTAGCATAATTTGGATTCATTCGATAGCGCCGCAGTCGTACTGGTCTGGCATCTAGTTTCAGTGGTATTCGATGTTGACAGACCTCTGGATCCACTCCTTTGAGATTAGTATGTTCCCATGCAAACACATCTTTCTAGTGCTGGAACATATGACATGCCTTCTCTTTCATCATAGGATTCAGATGTTTATTGACCTTGATCAATCTAGGGTTTTCCTCAAACCCCAAATTCCATTCTTCTATCTCTTGATCATCTGGAAGCAACCAGTTAGGCCCTCCACCCTTTCTCTTGGTTGAATCCTTAGCGTAATCCCAAGACAATATTTTGAGTCCTGAATTACTATTCTGATTTTTAGTAGCTCCTCCAGAGTGTGCCTGTTCTACTGGTGTGCTGAAATCGGCTGGTTCTTCTGGCCTTCCAGTTAGCCGAACTGGATGTTCTCCTGAATTGAGTGCAGTGAATTGGTCTAGAAATTGTTTCTTTTGTTTTTCAGCTTGATCTTTGTTAAGTAAAACTGCATTGAGATCTATCTCTCTTAATGGGAAAATATTCATAGCCGCTAACATTCTCTCAATTTTCTTCACCTTATACTTCTGGCAAAGTTCTTTGGGTCTCAGTTCCTTTCTCCAACTTCTAGTGTTATTCGTCTGAATCTAGATTTTGTCACTAGCCCCTTGTATTGTTAGAGTCTGATTAGCATAGTCGTGAACAGCCTATGCCGTTCGCAGCCATGGGCGTCCCAATAGCATCCCATACGCTCCTTGCACATCCAGTACTAGGAAACTAGCTTTGAACTTTTCTTTGCCCACTCTTATCTGCATACTCTCTATCATTCCAGTTGCCTGCACCACTCGATGATCCGCCATTCAAACTTTGAAGGGTGCTGGTTTTAGGTTAGTAATTCCCATCCTCTGCTGAAGATGTGCTCCCAGAATGTTTATCCCTGCTCCTCCATCTAGTATGACACTCGATAATGGTTCCCACTGTTTCCAAACTTTGTGATCCACCTGAATCATGGCACTTCATCATCTCTGACAGCTATCAAGTCGACTGGTTTGGCCTCCGCATCAGCCTTCATTCGCTGTTTGATGAATTTCGTTGCTTCAGGCAAAGTTCTTCTAATGTCCTAACTCCACAGTGAGTTTCTGAATTCTGTCACAAATCTTGACATGAATTTCCTCTTTCTCATGATTAGAGCTGTTGTTAGAACTTGAAGAACTGGTAGTATCTTCACAATACCATTCCTTTATTTTAGTGCTTTCAGCTCCTTTATCAGTTCCCAATTCTTTCATCATCCCTTGTACTGCAGCCAACATGGTCTTAGGTATTCCAGGCTTTGACTGATTTGGTTGTGCTGTCTCAGAAAACTGGGTAGGTATCTTATGAATGACCGGGCGTCAGAAGTCTCTGGCTGCTTTGGCAGCTTCTTGGCTAAATCCTCTATGATTTTCACTGCTAGTTCTCTCTGCTCCTGCCATTCATCAACCACCTTTTCTTTACCCTTGGCCTTCCATACCTCTCTTTGCTGAGCCCATTTGCTACTTTCAGGAGTGACTGGTTTCGCTGGATTATTTGGAATTTCCTCAATCACCACCCCTTTACTTCGTGTAACTGCTCATACAGGAACTGGTTTTGGAACCTTCGCCTCAATATCCGCAGTCAGGTGTTTCTGGACACTGAGCCGCAAAATGCCCATACTTACCACAAGTATAGCGATTCAGGCTTTGATTCTGAAAATTACCATGACCTCGGCCCCGGCTAGTACCCGCTTGGTATCTACCGTCCCCCTGTACTAGTACCACTGATACCTGGTTTCTCTTCTTGAGAAGCACTGGTAGTTTCCACTCTTACTGGTTTAGCATTGGTAAATGCCACCACTGACAAATCTTTTCCCTTCTTGAAATGATGAATTCGAATACCAGAGTTGTTCCATAGATGGCCATAGGATTTGCAATAAGTACACTATGGACATTCATTTGAAACATGGTTTTTAGATTTACACTTTGAGCACCAGGTTTCCATTCTTCCTACCGGTTGTCTGGTCTGGCTAATTTCAGCAATTTGCGGGGCCATCTCTTCAATCTACCTAGACCAAGATCCCTTCTTAATCTTGTCTTTGGTCCTTTCATCTGAGCTACTTTCAGAACTACTGGAGGCTCTACTGGAATCAAAATCTTCAGTAGAAGTACTGCTACCACTGGACCTCCTCTTCTTATGACTCTTTTCCTTCTTAGCTTGCTGTTCTAGCTTTAGGGCTCATTGCACCAAATCATTGAATTTCTTTGTTGGTGCTGGCACCTCCTGTTCCCTAAGCTTCTTACTGCAAAAACTATTCAAAATCCATGCTCGCAGCCGCTTTTCAGATGGTGGTTCCTGCAATTGTCTAGTTAGTTCCTTGATTTTCTCAACATAACTTCTGACTGACAGTTTTCTCTGCTTTATCCAGCTCACAAAGTATATCCTCATCTCCTCTTGTCTAAATATTCCAGTCGAAAATCTTTAAGCAATTTATTATATGATCTGAGTTGACAAGTTGGGTAATGGTAGTACCATTTCCTTGCTGCCTCCTTTTATGTTTGTTTAAAGTATTCCCCCTAGTCATCTTCTTCAATATTTTTTAACTCAACATACTACTCAAAGGCTTAGATATGAACATCCAAGTCATCCTTCTTTCCCCCTTTGAACATGGGAAAAGAAAATTTCAATGAAGATGTGTAATCATGTTTATCAGCATCGTTTCTTCCTCTTCTCATCTTAGGACCGTGACTCCTTTTTGAAGCTTTCTTATAATGGTCTATGTCTGCATCCCAATTAATTTCTTCCTTCATCTTAGTTGTTGTTTCCTCCCTGGCTTTTCTACTGGAACTATGGCGACTTCCTTTACTACCTTTGGCTCCTTCGTCCCCCTGTGTGGTCCGAGAACTCTTGGCCTTGCGTTCTTCCCTTTGTGTCAGTTACTTGTTCATCCTTGGAATTAGAATCTCTTTCTAACTCCTCAAGGATAGGGTCAACGCAATAGGATGGTTTCCGGCCACAGCTGGGTTTGGGTGTCATTATGCAGCTGAAAACTCAAACTGGGAGAGGACTTTTCTGGTCAACAAGCAATAGCTCTAGCCACCATGATCGCCAAAATGGAATTGGAGCTGATCTCTTTAGATAGCTGATTCCAGTGTTAGAATTTACAACTACTGGTGATTCATTAGTTCAATCAATAGAACTGGAGGAGAAGATAGAAATTGAACTGGAACAGTTACATGAACTGAAATACACCTGCTGAGGAGAGAGACAAACTGAAGGACTGGAATTAGTGTTCAGATTCAGATTCAGATTCATATTCAGATTCAGTAGCTGAGAAAGAATGGATACAAAGTATATCTGACTGAAGTACACTCGACTACTGTATTAGGGATTACATAGTAAGATTACAAGCGAGGATAATGTAGCTCAAGAACAGCTTCAGAACTACAACCACACAACTAAGAGTAAGAAGTCAAAATATAAACAACCCAAAAGTACAGTCAAACCGATTACAATGTAATGGGTCCTATTTATAGCCCCTTTGAAGTTACTGTGGTAACCGCCATGGTAATTACTTGATTGGTCCGCTGCTCGATTTTCAGGAGCCGGTTCCCACCTAGTGAGACTGCCTCCGCCATCTACAATGATGAGAGTGATCAAGATGCACTAATCATGTAACAAACTATATCAAACACAGGGGCAGAAAGTACCAATAGATTTCTATTATGATCTCTGACAGTACTTGGGTTAATTACCAAGAATTCAACCATGTACTTCTTTTGATAGGCTAATGTCTTTTTGTTTCTCTCTTGAGTTTCCTCTCTTTATGTTCTTGTGTTTTGATAGCAGGTACCAAAGAATAACTTGGGTTAATCACCCGTCCCAATAACTTAGAATACTTACCAAAAACCAACCATGTTCTTTTCATTGCCTAATATATAGTTTCAAACATGGCACTGTATAGTACCAAAATTGGTACTATGCAATCCCAAATAGTTACTAAACCAAATGTTGCAGTACCAAAGATGATTAGTACCGAATACCAAAACTAGTACTGCACAAATTGTAACCCGCCTGCATGATATTTTAGTGCATCCTATTTTGATGACTAATGTCCACAGTACCAAAATTGGCACCATGAAGTGCCAAAATTGGTACTGTATATTGCTATTGTACAATACCAAATAGTTATAGAACCAAATGTTGCAGTGCGTAACATATATAGTACCAAAATAGTATCCAAGAAGACCAAATTGAAATTAACAAGTTAAAAAATACACATTGCAAGTAGTTGGAAATAACAAAATTACCATAAATGGTAGTAATATTAACAGTTGGATACTGAACATTAGTGAGTAGGTCAAAGTAGTGACAATGTTGTGTATGCTAGTAGCCAATTGGGATACATACTATATTTGGGGGGTCAAACCGGTAAGAATAGCCTTCATCTCTACAAAATAATTAGCAACCAGTGGGGACAAATCATCTTCAACATCAAACAATGGGTGTTTCCTACAATAGGCAAGTGGGCAGGGATCTCTGATCCACTCAACTAACCAAGGCTCTACTATAACGGCGAGATACGAGGAAACCTCGGGCTCCACTCCTGGCTCAAAAGAACGGATCGACAAGCAATCGTCGTAATCATTCTTCAAAGACTTGTAGCGGGTGTCTTCAAGAAGGATCATGTTGCTAGCATTGAATTGTGGGTGTTTTTCCCACTATGTTGCAACTTCTTCAGGAAAATAGGCTTCTGCCTAAATTTCTCGTCAACGTACGGAACACATTTAAAACTATCCCACAAAATCTCACAGAAAATATGTCTACTGATACAAAAGAAATCATATAAGACTTAATCAAAACAAGGCTGCACATTAGCTAATTACTGACTTCCTCCAAGTTACATTACCTTTTATGAATTTTGGGTTCTTCATAACTTTTGGGAAGCAAGTATTCAAGATTTGCATCAGCTTAGGCTTCATGCAACAACTCCAAAGCATAATGCTGGCTTGAGCTGCTAGTACTTTCAAGAAATCTTGGGCACCTGGCCTCAACTTACAAAAACATAATCTATTGACACGTATTCCTTGTAACGCTTGCTTGAGTTCCCATTCATCTTTTCGTAACCTAGACCAACTCTTCAAAACCACCCCATTGACATCAAGAATAATCAGTCTGCCCTTTGATGCAGGAAGATCTTGAACGGTGCCTTCCAAGTCTTTCAAACTACGTTCAATTAACCTAACGCCCCCCTTAACTAACCTAAAAGTGCACAACTTTGCCACTTACTTGCTACTCTCAAGCCCATTTTAGCAGATTTATGAATATACGTTTGTAGTTTACTTATTTTGCTGTATTTCGTAGTCCAAAAATGCCTACCCTCCTAGTCTCGTAGTCCAACTATATCTAAAATCCAATACGCGTTCTCAAATATACTAAAACCAAGTACAAAACACACAAATACATTGCAAACTCTACTTTTACAAGCATTTCATTCACATGAAGACAATTTATAATTTTTGATTTCAATATCTCAATGTCAAAATACTCTAATTTTCCAACAGCCACAAACACATAGTTACACTTTTAAACTAACATATGAACTCAATAAATGATAAAGAAATGTTTACTTTGCAGAGTCAAAACTCACTCTCAACTGCCCAGACAATTGCTCTTTGCCATAATACACAGACGAATATTGAAATAATTGCATTCAAATTATTAATTGTTTTGCAAATGTTCGCTTCTTCCCAATCCCAATGCTTCTACTATGCAATATTTTCTCAATTTAAATGTCTAGCAGACACTACACTCAATATTCAGTTTTTTTCGTTTATTATATAATTTTATGTTTATAATTATATTATAATTCAAATTTTCGACCAACCTCTCACTGAGTTGAATGTTTTTGTCATAATTCACTTTGTACTATTTTTGCGACCTCAGTGCTTCAGAGTTTCACTTCAATGCGCTCATCCATGCTAGGTTTTCTTTTCTTTTCACACTCTCACTACCACTTTGCCCACTTACTTCTCTCTCTTCCACGTAGTGTTCTCTCTCTCTCTCTCTCTCTCTCTCTCTCTCTCTCTCTCTCTCTCTCTCGATAAACAACAGCACAAATCACTCTCTCCTCTAGCATGCACTCATGCTCTCTTCTCTTCAGCTCTCTCTCTCTCTCTCTCTCTCTCTCTCTCTCTCTCTCTCTAACTACGCTTTCTCTGTCTTTACTTGTGCACACCCTATGACTTACTCTCCCTCTTGCTTACATGTTCTCCCTGCACACTAAGTCCCCCTCGCGACCTCTACAGGTGACCCTCTCGTTCTCTACATGCCCTCCACTCTCTCATGCTCGCACTCTCTCTTGGAGTTTCTCAACAGCCCACAAAAAAAAAATAAAAAAAATATATATATATCTCTCTTCTATCGGACTCATCTGTAGAGAATAGGGTCTCCCTCTCTATCCTCGCATTTCATGCCCCCCCTCTCATGCATTGCCTCGCGGCGGCTATGGCTTGCATAGAGCGAGTCCCCTTTGAGTCTCTTTCTCTCTGTCTATCCTCTATCTCCTCATGGGCACCACCCTCTTAGGCTCGCGACCTCCTCTGCATCCTCTCGGCCATCTCCCACTCACTTTGCGGCCCCTCGCGACCTCACCTTCTTGCGGTTTATCCTCATGCGGCCCTTGGCGACCTTCTACTCGCAACCCCCCCTCACGTTTTTGTTCAAATATGCAATTGTTTACAGTTTGCACCATATAAAAAGACCTTAAATTTTTTTTAAATCTACTTGGTTAGATCCATTCCCACAACATAGAAGTAGATGCACCTTCTAGGGATAACTCCATAAATGAGTTTAAAGACTTAAGTAATTAGTTTCGAGTTTTGCACTCAAAGCCTTCCGTTCTTCCTCATATCTATTTAACCTCGTAAAGATAAGCTCAAAAACTCAAAGACCTAGGATGGCGAGCCTCGAACTAAAAATCTCTCACTTTACCTTTTACGCCCCAGATAACAAATCTCTCCCTTTGCCTTACTCAAACCCTATGGATGAGCGATTTTCACGTGGTGAAGACAACCATAAAGGACCTCAAATAACTATTCCAACAAGTCATGAGATCAAAACCTCATCACTGCTATATATCGACGTTATTTTTATAGTTGCCTATAGAGGATCTGGTTTCTTAGTCAAATAGGAATAGTTTGTCAGCTTTTACACTAAAACCTATAGAAATTTTACAGCCTCCTTTGAGACAAGCTTAAAATCTAGCTAGTATTTGATAATTTAGTAAGTAAACTTAATCTAGGGACTCATTTAGAACTGATAATTTCCTATTTAGCACAAACTGAGATACCTAATACCTAATGGCCATAGCTTCAATTTAAAGTCGTTAAGATAACTATCAACAAGTTCCCTAAAACTAACTCTAGCCATCAAGTGACTAACTACCTTAAGTAAAAAGTTATCAGCAAGCAGTTATAAAACTTGAAAAATCTTAACACTAATGCATCCATTATGGCAATCATTAACATGCGGATGCGCTTAGTATGCCCATGCAAATCCCCAAATTACCCCAGTTTTGGTACAAAATATGAAAATATCTTGAGGTCTACATTCCTCCCCTACTGAAGCGTGAAGTCGTCCTCGACGAACAAGAAAATATCTTCGACACTGGAAATGAACTTCTTTAAACTGCGTCAACTCCTAGCTTGGCAGCTACACTTTGAAAAATAATTGGCTCCCCTCCTTAACTGCAAACGCCCTCGTGAGCATAATAGCCTGAAACAGAATAAACCAAAACCAACTATAGTATGTGTATTCTCATTTAACACATATTACAACATCATACTTTTTTAACATTTTAGTCAAGTAATAACATAGTCAGTGATAAATTAATAAACAGTAAACATAGTAGAATAAACCAACTAGCACTAGTAAATCTATATACTCACACTAACAGGTTTTATAAAGATTTTCCAATCAAAAACCCTAACCTCCCCAATAGGCAGCTAAGCAGTAAATAATAAAAGAGATTAATTAATAGAATAACTACAAACTATTCTAATCCTGACAATAATTTATCACGATTAATAACAAGAACATCTCCCTTCTATGTTGACAAAGCTCTACAGAGGTAAAGCCTGTTAACCCCTATATTATAGAGAGTATACCAATTTGACAACTACGTGGAAGTCATAGCCTGAAATTTTATTCCCTTTTTTCATTTTTAATTCCAATTGTTTATTGATTTTTTATTTTTTCATGCATTCATTCTTTTGTTTTTGCAAGTCACGTCAGACTTGAAATTTATAATTTTTTATTTTTCAGTCATACATTCCACACTCACTGCTACGTCGAGCAGGAATATTCTTTCACATTCACTTACCAACCCGTATAAAACCTGGCTACGGCTCGTGGCTTTGTCACTAGAGACAAAGTTGGCTCCACCCACCTACCAAGCTTATACTGCGATGGGTACACAACATATTATATCTAAGTTTCTCTCCCCTAGCTCATCACAAGTGTAATATTTAACATACCAACCATGATCTAGAGTTTAAAGGTCTCTCCCAACCACAAAGATCTATGACACTTCAAAGATTTGTTTTCACCATTAAGGGTATAAATGTACTATCCAACACTAGATTAGCTATAGTGACTATATTAATTAATAACCTTCACTACTCCCTGTCAGCCACTAACCAATTCGGTCAAAATTCTTGATTAATAATTCTAGATAAAGACTGCTAATAAAACCTTATAGATTACTAATCTAGCCAGCTTAATAAAACTATGCATGACCCTTATTAATTCTTCACAGGCATTAAAATGAAAAGATGTTAACAATTTGAAATAACAACTTGGAGATAAAACATCTGTTAAGTCTTTCTTGAAACTGTTGCGTTACCTTGAACTGCATCCCCAGATACAACTTACATCTTTTTACTTTGCAGCAACTACTCCAATCTTCTCTTTTGATCACACACTCTAACTTTGCTTATTGCAAAAGGATTAGAACTACACACCCACATTTAAAAAAAAAAAGGGTTTGAATTGTTTTTTATTGTTTAGTTGTTCTTTTTTTAATTTAAAAAAAACCATAAATTTGTAAATAAATAAATAAGCATTTAGATTTCCAAGAATAGTGCAACGGATTATAGGCATCTATACGTGGTTCAGTCACCTACATTCTAAGGAGCAATAGTGTCCTACATATAGACCGTATCCTAGGTCACATACACTTATATGTGCTACAGACACATACTTCCATTACAAAGCTACAATTTCCTACACATAGACCACACCCTCTCCAATTTCACATTCTTCACATCATGTATATGTTTTTTTTGGTTGATTTTATATCTAGAGACGGCTCTCGACTAACTTATTCTATTAGCAAACTCAAGGTCATCAAGACCAAGGTATGCACTGAGATAACCCAAAGTCTTTTTAAGACTTGTCTTTTTCGGTGTTACTACATAGACATTGCCTCTTCTTTATTGGCCAAACCCTCGGTACTAGCATGCAAAATATATGCACCGGGGTGCCCCATGGCTTTAACTGCTAGCTGGCTCCCGACGGACGCACCAAATGAATGCTGCATTCCAAGTCTTGCTAACTACATTCAATTAACCTAACGGCCCCCTTAACTAACCTAAAAGTGCACAACTTTGCCACTTACTTGCTACTCTCAAGCCCATTTTAGCAGATTTATGAATATACGTTCGTAATTTACTTATTTTGCTGTATTTCGTAGTCCAAAAATGCCTACCCTCCTAGTCTCATAGTCCAACTATATCTAAAATCCAATACGCGTTCTCAAATATACTAAAACCAAGTACAAAACACACAAATGTATTGCAAACTCCACTTTTACAAGCATTTCATTCACATGAAGACAATTTATAATTTTTGATTTCAATATGTCAATGTCAAAATACTCTAATTTTCCAATAGACACAAACACACAGTTACACTTTTAAACTAACTGATGAACTCAATAAATAATAAATAAATGTTTACTTTGCAGAGTCAAAACTCATTCTCAACTGCCCAGACAATTGCTCTTGACATAATACACAGACGAATATTGAAATAATTGCATTCAAACTATCAATTGTTTTGCAAATGTTCGCTTCTTCCCAATCCCAATGCTTCTACTATGCAATATTTTCTCAATTTTAAATCTCTAGCAGGCACTATGCTCAATATTCAGTTTTTGTAATTTATTGTATACTTTTATGTTTGTAATTATATTATAATTCAAATTTTTGGACCAACCTCTCACTGAGTTGAATGTTCTTGTCATGATTCGCTTTGTACTATTTTTGCAACCTCGGTGCTTCAGAGCTTCACTTCAATGCACTCATCCATGCCAGGTTTTGTTTGCTTTTCACACTCTCACTACCACTTTGACCACTTACTTCTCTCTCTTCTACGTAGTGTTCTCTCTCTCTCTCTCTCTAATTACAGTGTGGTATAGATGCCCTCTCTCTCTCTCTCTCTCTCTCTCTCTCTCTCTCTCTCCGCTTCTCATGCAAACATATATAAAAAGATATGCTCGATCCTACTCTCTCTCTCTCTTACTCTCTTCTCTTTAGCGCTCTCCTTCTCTATTGTGGCTCTCTCTCTCTCTCTAACTACGCTTTCTCTCTCTTTACTTGTGCACACCCTATGACGTGCTCTCCCTCTCGCTCACATGCTCTCCCTGCACACTAACTCCCCCTCATGACCTTTGCAGAAGGTGACCCTCTCATTCTCTACGTGCCCTCCACTCTCTCATGCTCGCACTCTCTCTTGGCTTTTCTCAACAACCCACAAAGATATACCTCTCTCTCTCTCTCTCTCTCTCTCTCTCTCTCTCTCTTCTATCGGACACAACTGCAAAGAATAGGGTCGCTCTCTCTCTCTCCTCGCATTTCATGGCCCCCCCTCTCATGCATTGCCTCGCGGCTATGGCCTGCATAAGGGGAGTCCCCTCTGAGTATCTTTCTCTCTCGCTATCCTCTATCTCTTCATGGGCACCACCCTCTTAGGCTCGCGACCTCCTCTACATCCTCTCGGCCATCTCCCACTCACTTTGCGGCCCCCCGTGACCTCACCTTCTGACAGTTTTTCCTCATGCGGCCCCTCGCAGCCTTCTACACGCAACCCCCCCTCACGTTTTTTTTCAAATCTGCAACTGTTTATAGTGAGGCGGTCTGGGGCGGGCAACAAGAGAGGCGACGCCTAAACACCCCTCAAGGCTCCCGTGCTGCTCAATTGGGGCTGGGGCAACCACAAGCACAACACAACAACAAACCCACATCCAAACCCAAACAAGATAGGGGCACCACCTAGTTATGGTATGCGAACTAGGATGCAAGAGAGATTTTTTCACAACCAAGAGATGCACCACAAAACACAGACAAGCAACCTCACACCAAGACACACACAAAATGGACGAGAGAGCTAGAGCAAAGGGAAGAGAGAGAGGAATGGATCTTGTGTAATACCTTATTTGTGACTTGCAAATGGAGATGGCCCGTTATGATGCTATCCTAGAGCTTGTACAAAACTAACTCAATGCTTAGTGAATGCTAAACATTGCCAAAACACACACACACACACACACACACTGTCTTAGGGTGTGGGAGACCTCTCACCACAATACCCTCATACAATGGACACAAAATTGGCAATGAAAGCACAATAAAACACTTTCTAAAGCAAGATCAAACGATAGAAACTCAAAATACACAAGTCACCTTGAATTCACCAAACCGTATGGCACAAGTGGAAGGACGAAGATTTGAACGTCGAATCACCCCTTTTATGCACCAAACCTCAATTTATTGATGATGGAGGAACATATACAATAGTGTTTTTGAGATTTTTGAACTCACGCTCTCTCACTTGCAATGTGTAGCTTGAAAGCTTCTCTCACACCAAAAGTGAAGCTCTCAAAGTGGTTGCTACGCGTAAGTCTCTTCTCACGCATAGAGTGTTGGGGTGCTATGTGAGATGTTGGATGTTGTTTTACAAGAAGAAGAGGGGCCTATATATAGGTTGGAGACCCTCATTAAGATTATTTGGAAGTCCTAATTTACAAGCTAACAAATCAGGATTATTATTTTTTCTGAATATCAAAACATTGCGGGCCTTCTTTGTCTGCTTGAGTCATGGATGTGGGCTCAAAAGAGAGAATTATTGATGGTAGATAATGTGAAAGTAGAGTTTTAAGGAAGGAGAGAGAGAGAGAGAGAGAGAGAGAGAGAGAGAGAGAGAGAGTTACTATGCACATGTCTTGAGGTGAGGTGTCTTTTATGTTTAAGTCAATTGCTATTTTGTGTTGATATGTTAGCGGTTAGTGTTAGTAATCACTAGAAAGTTAATGATATATTTACAATAGGTAGAATGAGGTGGATGGTTAAAGTAAGATGGTTGAATGAAGTGAGGAAATCCTTGTGATGGTGAAGCTTGAAGAAGTTTTGGACTTACTTGTGTAGGTTCTCAAAATGACTATCGATCCTCTTCTTCTTCTTCTTTATGCCATCGCCGCCAAGGTTAATTATCGCGATGAAAATGGAAATTCGCTTGATGATATCTCTCAATTTGCAGAGGTTAAGCATGGTTTACATGCTAAATATTATGTATATAGAGAAGGGGTAAGATGGAATTGTACTTTGGAAGTAATAGAGAGAGGCATAGAGATGGTGTATGTACATGTAGAGCTCATATGAGAGCTATGGAAGTAAGAGAGGAGGTTAATGGTGAAGAAGGTGAGAGAAACCATGGAAGTTGCAGATTTGAGTGAGGGATTGAGAGGAATGAGTGTGTGTGTGTAGAAGTGTGGAAAGAGGTGAGAGAAGACTATGGGCTACTTGTGAGAAAAGTGGGCAGACTAAGGTCCACTCAAAAAATCCTAGCTCACCGGTGGTTGCTCCAAAAATCACCAAATGTTTTGAGATAATTATTTAGCTCTTGGTCCACATTTTCTCTTTTGACCACCGCTTCAAATTTGGAGTAGAGATGGATAAAAAAAATCCCACCAAAATACCTGTTTTTCTTCACAGAAAAGTCTTTAGTGGCCCCCCTTTTGTGGAATTTGCATATGGCTCCAAAGGTGAGACCCTCCTTTCATGAGAGCATGACCTAATTGATTCTTAGGGGTTTTAAAATATGCATGGTTGTGGATTATGCATAAATATAATATATGGATATGATGAAAGAAAATGTTAGTATATAAACTATTTATGGAATCTAGAATAGTGTCATCTATATATATATATATATATAAAATGAAAAAAAGAGATATATGAAAATATAAGGAATCAAATGAGGGGACCCTCATTTGTTTTTATTGAAGTATATTTATTTACAAGAGATAAGAAAAAATACCTCTAGGAAATAGGAATTTAGTGAAAGGCAATGACTGATGGTGAAAGGTATTTTTGAGGTTTTCCCTTGGAGTGGATTCTCACCCAAAAATAAGAGAAGCTTGCATGAAAATATTTCTATATGGAATACATAGGTAAGAAAGATTATGGTAATGGTGAGTCAATGTACATAGCATACATAGAAAAATAACGCACACCTACGTAGAAATATTTAAATAAATACCAAAATAATTATGAAAATTTTCTATATTTAGGCCCTATGTACAATGAAATATTTACACACAAATGGATCATAATATATTTTATTTTTTTGATTTTATTTATTTATTTGGCTCAACTAGCCCAGTGACTAGCTAGCTGAGGGTTTTAAGAAGATATGGGAAAAGTCCGCTAACTCACACACACCTATATACAATGAAAAGGTAAGAATAGCCACAGTGTTTACGTGATTTTGGTAGGGTGAGCTAACTCACTATGGCAATTACGGAGAGCCAAAAAATGGCTATCAATAGTTTGCACTATATATATATATATATATATATATATATATATATATATATATATATATATATATATATATATATATATATATATATATATATATATATATATATATATATATATATATATATATATATATATATATATTAAATCTACTTGTTTAGGATCCATTCCCACGGCACAGAAGTAGATGCACCTTCTAGGGATAACTCCATAAATGAGTTCAAAGACTTAAGTAATTAGTTCTGAGTTTTGCACTCAAACCCTTCTGTTCTTCCTCATATCTATTTAACCTCGTAAAGATAAGCTCAAAAACTCAAAGACCTAGGACGGCGAGCCTTGAACTCAAAATCTCTCTCTTTACCTTTTATGCCCCAGATAACAAATCTCTTCCTTTGCCTTACTCAACCCTTGTGGATGAGCGATTTTCACGTGGTAAAGACAACCATAAAGGACCTCAAATAGCTATTCCAACAAGTCATGAGCTCAAAACCTCATCACTGCTATATACCGACATTTTTTTCACAGTTGCCTATAGATGATCTAATTTCTCAGTCGAATAGGAATAATTTGTCAGCTTTTAAACTGAAACCTATGGAAATTTTACAGCTTCCATCGAGACAAGCTTAAAATCTAGCTAGTACTGATAATTTAGTTAAGTAAACTTAAACTAGGGACTCATTTAGAACTGATAATTTCCTATTCATCACAAACTGAGATACCTAATACCTAATGGCCATAGCTTGAATTTAAAGTCGTTAAGATAACTATCAAAAAGTTCCCTAAAACTAACTCAAGCCATCAAGTGACTAACTACGTTAAGTAAAAACTTATCAGCAAGCAGTTATAAAACTTGAAAAATCTTAAAAGTAATGCATCCATTATGGCAATCATTAACATGCTGATGCGCCTAATATGCCCATGCAAATCCCAAATTACCCCAGTTCTGGTACAAAATATGAAAATATCTTGAGGTCTATAGATCCTTTGGGGCATTATGCTCTCATTACGCTCTATAAAAGTAGGTTCATTTAACCACCAAGATTTGAACCCTAACAAACAAGAATAGGCAAAAGAGACAAAAAACATATGATTGCTCATTAAACACTAGAATGTAATAGGCATATTTGGCTCAGAACAAATGGCTGAAATAAGGTTGGTAATACAATGTGGCACAACACATGCATTACACACGTGTTTGTGGCACACACACTCTCTATTGGTTCATCTTGTAGTGTCGCTTCAAAATGTCCTTCTGTGATTCTAGAAAGAGGCAAATACAACTGCAAGGAATACAGTCAGTACCAAGAAAATAAGAGCACCAAACAGAATTTTTTTGCCCCTATTTACCTGCTACTGATCTTGAAAATTTGAACACAAAAGAATAGGATACCTTTGCACTGTGTAGAGATCTACATCAACAAAGCGAGGCAGAAGAGGACGTGACAAGTGGGCGGAAGTCCTTTTCCTTTTACTTTTTTCTCACTGCGTGAAGGCTTAGTTGGGGTTGTGTTGTGCCGCTTTGCGGGCACGAGGTGAAAGATGCAAATCTGCATACATTTCTGAGGTTTTTCCAAAATTATGATTTATGCCAAAATTTGATATGTCATTAGGATGATAGAGTGTATGCTAAATATGGATTTCAGTGCCTAGAAATAGAGCTACTTCCTACAAGCCGAGTTGTAGTGATGCTGTCAAAATGTGATTTTATAAGCCACAATTGTAGTGTTTGACGTGCTCTCCATGCCCGTCTTTATGACTCGTCAATCGGGGCTACGGTAAAGAAGTTATGTCAATTTGAAGCTGGGACAATTTGCAGATATGGGCCGGATTGGGCATCTGTTGATGAAGGATCAAAGTTGATATGAATACATGGGGCTGAAGTAATCAATTTATGGAGCGTGTTGATCTTTTCAGATCGGCAATCAGAGTTCTGGTTGCCAAGATATTAGCATTTTAAATTTCCTTGGGGGCCAGTTTTGTACCAGTTTGATCGCCTCGATGAGTGTGCCAACTGAGAGACTTTGGCTTTTGTCCAGGCTCTAGAATGGGATGCACATAATAGGGCAATAAGTTGTCAAGGAGCATCTTGTCATGAATGTCATCTCTTGCAGTGCACTGATAAGTGGGTATGCGGGTAAACTGGTCATCGACACTATCGGGGTCGAGATGTATACCCGATGTGGTGATTTGATAATGCTTTGATTGAATGTATAGACAAATTAATGGATATTGGAGAAATATATTGTGCCAAGAAACTCACTCGGGTGTTTCTTTTGTGAGATCACTTAAAGCCTGTGCTAAGAACAAGGATTTGTATCAAGGAAACACGATATCTGCTATGTTCCCGATAGTGGGTTAGTTGAAAAAAACACATATTTAGCCGATATGTTACTCAATATGTATGTCCAGTGTGATGTACTTGCTGGAGAGCACCAAGTCCTTGATGAGCTTCCTGTCTACAATGCTGTCTTCTAGAGTGCATTGATTGTGGAAAATGCTTAGCAGTGGCAAGGACTTGGTCGTGCTTGGCATTGTTTTGGTCGGCATGTAAACCAAACGTGGTATGCTTGAGGATGGCCACCCAAGAGAGGCCGCCCTAAATAAGACGTGTGAAAATAAAGGGGAGAAGGGGAATGGCGTGGAGCAAAAAATGGGCAGAAGCACCAAGTAAGGGGGGATGAGCTCGCACTGGCTAGGGGGAGGCTCAGACGGTGATGGCCATGAAGCGTGAAGTGCTCGAGAGGTCACATCTCAGATGTTTGGTGCCATTACCGGCAAATTCCATGTTTCTCCATGGTCATCCTACCATGTCATCAACCCGACTCCCATGCCACATCACTGATGGCGCCGTCATTAATAATAAGGAGGGGTTTCTATTTAAAGGTAACGGGGGGTGACTGCATGAAAGAAGGGAAAGAATGGGAGGGGAAGGAATGAGGGGGAGGAAGAAGAAGGGCTCCAATGTGTGTGTGTGTGTGTGTGTGTGTGTGTGTGGACGTTGAAGCAACAAAGGGGATCAAGGAGGTGAAAGGAAAGGAAGGCTTCGGAAGCTCTCTTGAGCTTGCAAGGAATAAGGGTTACAAGGAGAAGGAAGCAAGAGAAGGGGTAAGGAAGAGGTGTACGGGGTGGGAAGGAGCCAAGCTCACTACGGAGTCTCTCTTGGCTTGCAAAAAAGAAGGGATCCAATCTCTCTCTCTCTCTCTCTCTCTCTCTCTCTCTCTCTCTCTCTCTCTCTCTCTCTCTCTCACTTGGAACCCACCAATAGAGGAAGAAAAAATAAAAAACGAGAGGGGATTCACTCTTGACAAAGCTTTAAAACCTTAAGGTGATCCATACCCGAAAAAATCGAGTAGTACAGAACTCTCTTGACAAATTAGGGCAAGCAAGGAGGGTATGACACTCTCATATTTAGCATTGGTTCATTGAGGAAAGGAAAAAATTATTTTTTCTACCGTAAAGCAAGACAGGAGGAGGAATTGAGACCAACCAAGAAGGGTCTGCAAAAGGGATGCGCTCTGCAAGATAGAGAGCATGCCAAAATTCGATCGGACAGAGGGCAAAAGGGAAATTTTTGGAACTGATGAGCAGGGGAACTATACAGGGTGGGGTTTGCCTGGCATTTATAGATTGCTTTCGAGGGGTTGGGGATTTTTGCTTATGGGTTTGCAAATCAACAGGCATACCGACGACGGTGTATGCAATCGATTTGTAAAAGGTTTTCATATATCAATTTATCGAAAGCATCTTTTGATTGCAAGCATCAACGAAGTGTCAATAACTAGTTTAAATTTGATTTTTTGATACTATTAGTGTGCCAAATCGTGATTTTCTTTCGGGATTTCTCCGTGTTCATTTATATATACGCTTACTAACACTAAAATAGGCACTAACCACACTTGTTTCCCTTGGTTTGAGGCTATACTGCTTCTCCGTCTATAGCCAGAAGGCTGGTGCTTCCCCGATTGACCCTGGAGAGATGCACACATTAAGATTTTTGGTGAACCCGACGTGAATCTGACCGGGATAGATGGAGCCAGCTATGTGGACAAGCCAAGAGAAAGAGATGCAGTAAATTATGGGGTTAACGACTGCTATATTGCAGTAGCAATATGAAAGTCAAGTGTAGAATATGAATCCAAATTTGGGTACCAATTTGAAAACAGAGAACCAAAATTTCAACCGTCTGCAAAAAGTGAATTGTGTGAATTTCAAGGGCAGGATGACACATACCTTTTTAAAGTATCGGAGCTAGTAATGGAAAATAGGAAATCTGAAGCGTCAGATAACTAGAAACAAGAGATGCTGCTAGAATTAACACTTGAAAATATTAACAGGGGATTTTTTATGGTTATGATCTAGTAGGATACTTGGATTTCTATGAAGAGGAGCTGGATCTGCATGGGGTGCCAAAAGAGAACAAGATTCTAAAATTCGATAGATTTGTGATCCTAGATTTTATTAAGAGAGTCCAAGAGATTCAACAACAAAATCTGCATAGCTGGAGCAAGTTTAAAGATGCTGTCGTCTGAGAAGGATGGGATCCAAGCATGTATGAAGATGATGAGGATTGTGATAATATGCCTACCTATGCGGAGTTCTGCAAGCACATTAGGGCTAAGATGGAAACTGCTATTGATGAATGCTTGCTTTAGGATGATAGGCTTTTATAAGATAAAGATGATGAAGAGGTTTTCCAAGATGTCTATGCAAAGCTTGGAGTTGTAGACTCCATGCTAATGGTTGAAATTGAAGACTTATAGGGTCAAGAAAGCATGAGGATACAAAGGGTATGTACACACATGAGGGTTCACAGGGTATGGATGTACATGTACACCTAAAGGCCTTGTGTATATCAGATTTACAGGGTTTGGATAAACCAGATTTTAAGGGCTTAGATGAGCAAGGGTATATGCTTGAAGATCCGCATGGTGATGATTTAGAGGGGGTGCAGACTACTTCTTTATTAAGATTTTGTAATGTAGAGCTCTCAATATGGCAGAATGATCATGAATTTGATGATGCTTATTTAGAGAGGGTGCATAGTGAAGTGCAATCTCTTGATGTTGCATATGATTGGGTTCATTGTGCCGATGATATGGATAGGGATGTAGTTGCAATTTTCAACATGAATGCTACACTTTGTGCTACAGAAGTTCAAAGATATTTGGATGAGGGGGAGAAACTTGATGAGTAGCCTACAATAGATGCGGCTAGCATGCATAACATATGTGGAATGCCTAGTTTGTAGCCTACGATATGCAGAGTGGAAGATTCTTCTAAAGCGGAAGACCCAAAGCTTATGTGCTTATTGGATGAAGCTTTGGAGTGCTTCTCAATTACCGTTGCAAAGGGTACCAAACAATCTGGTTTCATGCATAAGTAGGTTTATCAAGCTGTGGTTAATGATGACCTTATGCAGCTGCTGGCTACTTGGTTTTGGGCATATACAAACTAGGGAAATGTTTATTGATGCATTTTGGGATCCCAATGAAGAGAATATTTCCAGGACACACATGTACTCAAATATGCAATAAGAGAATTTTGATGCTAGAGGGGGTGAAGGTGCATTACCAATTCTCCTACGATCAACAATTGGATGAACCAGTTGCACAGGAGATACTGCAGTATCTAATGATACCTAATGCTATATGGGATTTGATGTTACCCTATGATGTAGGGGATGTTGAGCTATGTGGGATGGGTTTCTAACCTCACTCCTATCTTATTGCAGACATGGCAAGAATCACAAACATAATTGTCAATCCATGAGACGAAGATGACTCACTAGTGCATAAAGGCTACAAGAGGGTGTCAATCTCTTGGAAGACAATAGACAACTCACATCTAACACAAGATACACTCAAATGGCCTAAGTCATCAAAAGATAATCACTAATCGAGAAGCAAAACATGACCGTTACAACATCAAATGACATTCAAATGTCACCAAAATTCTAGGACATGTATATAAGACCTAAGCACACATGCTTATTGTCTCAAATCTCACTTTTGATGAAGTGCAAAAATTGAGATTATTAATAGTAGTGAGTTTTTGACCTGATCATTTTTGGCCCCGAATGAATCTAAATGCTTAGCAATGATACCTCAATACCCCGCCTATGCTTACTTTGTGATTTCCTAGCTTAACTTCCTACTTATGATGAAATTAGGCCGTGGGTCAGCGATGCCAAAAGCTACAGATTACCATGATATGTTTAGGTCAATGCGTACAACTCTTACTGGCGGTTGCAATGCAACAGAAGACGCTGCAATGTGACAACCGGGGAGGGAGTAGGAAGTACCAGAAGGACAGAAGTGAGCGCCGTTAGCTCACGCTATGTTTCTATTATCCAAAACTTAATTAAAACTTTACAAAGTTGGCTTTTATACCTTAGCCAAGGTCACTAAGCTTGACCATTTGGACATAACCTTTGAATTTTGGAACCTTAGCATTTTGAAAGTCTTAATGGGCTGAACCTTAGGGTCTCTTTAAAGCCCATTGTTGCACATTTCTCTTTTGCAGATGGCCTCCCCTTTGAATCCCTATTTTCCCTCCTTTGCATCCCTATTGTGGCCGGTCTTCCAGCTTAACCAATATTCTAGCCTTTTCTCCCCTGGAATTTTTCCATATTAAATGATCAATTTAACATGAGAAAATCATTTAGGAGAATTAGATATTAGTTATTATGACAATAAACATGTCTGCAGGATTTGCACCTGTATGCACCTTTCCTAGCTTTAGTTGTCCCTCTTCCAAAAGTGAGCGTATGAAGTGATATCTCACCTCAATGTGCTTTGTACTTGAATGATAGGTTGAGTTCTTTGCAAGATGGATAGCGCGTTGGCTATCATTGTACAAGACACAATTGTCTTGTTTGAACCCAAGCTCTTCTAAGAATCTATGAAGCCACATAATTTCTTTGCTAGCCTCCATCATTGCTACATAATCTGCTTCCGTGGTAAAAAGTGAGACCACTTTCTGTAGCTTTGAAGCCCAGCTTGCTGTTGTGCCTCCAACCATGAAGACATAGCCAATAGGCTTCTTCAAATATCTTTATCACTTTCCATATGTGCATGAGCATACCCTTGAAGAAAAATATCAGTTCCTCCAAAATACAAAGCATTTGTTGTTGTCCCTTTTAGAGACCTAAGTATCCACTTCACAGCTTGCCAGTGCTTTTTACCTGGGTTGTCCATGAACCTACTTACAACTCCTATTGCATGTGCAATGTCTCACCTTGTCCAAACCATAGCATACATAAGAGAACCTACTGCTGCAACATATGGAACTTTAGACATATAGGCTATCTCCTCGTGTCTTTGGTCACATATCCTTGGTTAGTTTAAAGTGAACAGTCAAAGGTGTAGAAACCGTTTTTGCATTTTGCATTGCAAACCTTTCTAGTACCTTCTTGAGATAGCTTTATTGTCTTCTTTGTCCTGTCTCTTGATATCTTCATACCAAGTATCCTCTTTGCAGCACCTAAATCTTTCATTGAAAAAGATTTAGACAGCTCCTCTTTTAGGTCTTTGATGTCCTGCATGTCAGCACTTGCAATCAGCATGTCATCAACATACAATATTAGGATGATGAACTTCCCATCTCCAAAATTCTTCGTGTAGACGCAATAATCTGAGTTGCACCTTCTAAATCCATGATCCAGTATCCATTGATTAAACTTCAAGTACCATTGTCTTGATGCTTGCTTTAAACCATACAAGCTCTTCTTTAATCTGCAAACCATTTTTTCCTTACCCCTTACCTTATACCCCTTTGGTTGAAGCATGTAAATTTCCTCCTCTAAGTCATCGTGAGGGAATGCCGTATTTACATCCATTTGCACGGGATTTTAATCATGAGCAGCCACAAGGCTGAAGACAAGCCTAATTGAGTTCATTTTTACAACATGAGAAAATATTTCATTGAAGTCAATAACTTTCTTACCACAAGTCTAGACTTGTATCTTTTCTTCCCTCCTTCTTTTTCCTTCATCTTATACACCCATTTGTTCTGAAGTGCCCGCTTACCTTTAGGAAACTCAACCAACTTCCATGTTTGGTTGCAATGTATTGAGTCCATCTCCACTTGCATGCTTTTTATCCATTCTTCTTTGGATTTGTGTTGCATAGCTTCCTCGTATGATTCTGGCTCTCCAGAATCTGAGATCAAGAGATGGTTGAAGGAAGGAATAAAACTTTTTGGAGGTCTACTTGCTCTTGTAGATCTTCGGGGAATAGGTTGAGGCTCCTCATTTGGTTGACGTTGTTGTATGTTGTCACCATTTGCACTCCTTGAGTCTTCACCATCCTCAAGCTCCATGTACTCATCACGTGTTTTTTTGTTTGTTTTCTTCCAAGTAATCTTTGTACATATTTTGTTCATTGAAAATTACATCCCTACGTCTAAACCTTTTACCATCTTCAAGATTCCATCTCGGGGGATTCACTATTAGTAATGGGGGTATGCCACCGGCGTGCATCCACATTAGAGAAACCCCCCTATGTACGATATCTTACATGCTAACATACCCCCCTACACATGGACAAGATATGGACGTTCTTGCAATGAGCCACCCCCCCTTGCACGGAATGTAACGATCCATTATTTTATGTATATTAGTAGCATGACAATTTTAGAAACACGTGCTTTTGCAAAAATACATGTTGAATTGCAAATGAATAGAAGTGTAGATTGTACTGTGTTTTCATTTGAGAGAACAAACCACCATGAAAAGCAACAAATATAATGAATACTAGATTAAAATAAACTAGTAGGCTTTCCACATGGGATTTAAGACACACATATGAAATGGATTGTTCTCTAAATAACAAATAATGACATGCTCATAAACAACCATGGAAAACTTTACTTATCAAATCAAAACATATTACAAAACAACCCATTAAAAGATTAATCTTTTTGAACAAAAACATTACACTTGAGAACACTTGCTACATCAACCTTAAATGATAGATCTTGTCTCTCTCTCTCTCTCTCTCTCTCTCACACACACACACACACACACACACGCGCGCGCACACACACACACACACACACACCATCTACCAAAGTCAAATGTTTTTATTGACTCAAAGCTTTTGAAAGTAATGTGTATTATATCCTATTATATACTGATGTCTAGAGATGGAGCCACCTTGTTGATGTTGGCAACTTGCACGTAGCAACAGATAAAGCTAAAAGGTCAGGAAAAAACAAGGATGTTGGTCGAGTTCCTATGGTTGTGATGTATAATGTATGTCCATTGTTATGCCAACACAATCTCGACTATTTCTGGTGAATGTGAGGGGAGGGCATCTCTACATTTTCAATCACCTATGGTTTCAACTTGAAGGCATGTGGCACTACACAAGTAATGTCAAATGAGATGTACTTTAGAGCTTCCTCCTGGGATGTCCTCTCTTGAAACACAATACTTGCAAGGTATGCCCAATAGTGGCACGACCAGCAAGCACTAGGCCGATTTTAGCGATGCGAGGCAAGGGCATCTCGCCCGATGCAATCACCTATGCTTGCATCTTGAAGGCATATAGCCCTTCATAAGATGCAAAAAAAGGATTGTTAAAAAGGATTTCATGGTTGGTAGGTTGATAGGTGTACAAAGCATGGTATACTGCAGAAAGCACAAAAAGTGTTGGAAGACTCTTCATGTCTGGATTGTCATCACTTGGAGTGCATTGATTGTTGGATATGCCAAACACAAATAAACATAGAGAGGAAGAGAATAGGTCTTTATTTGGTGAGCTCACTACCCTACTATGCTAAGAGAAAGGATTTGAATCAAGGCTGTAGGATACTTGCTGATAATCACGATATTGGGTTATTTGAGAAGAGCACGTACTTGGGGAGCATGTTAGTCAATATGTATGTTGAGTATGATTTGGAACAATGTAGCATTGCACAAGATGCTAATAGGGTCAAAAAACTTCTTGATGATATTGTTAGTCAGGGGCTATTGAAAAAAAATGTCATGCTTGGCACTACCTTGGTCATTATGTATGCCAAAGGTGTTGTGCTAGAATTGACAAGCTTCTTGTGTGGGATGTCATCACTTGGAATGTATTGGTTACAAATATGCCCAGTAGGCCTATATTCAGCGGATGCAAAGTGAGGGTATCTCTTGATATGTATTCACCTGCACTTGCATCTTGAAGGCATGTGGCACTAGGCAAGATGTTGGTATGGGCAAAAGATAACTGCAATAGCATCAATTGACAAAACTCAATGTTGGTACAAGGTCAGCTAGTGCCCTAATGAACTATCGACATGAAAAATATCTGCAATTTTCCAAGCAAAACCCCAATCTTCAATACTAACTACATAATATATAGGCACTCGCTCAAAGAGAGTTATCCATTAACTGTATCGGTACTTGAAAATTGGATGGTCAAAAGTCAAGGCGTCGGAAGCTTGAAAATACTAAAAGGACAACTTGAATTAAAGATAGCTCTTATAGCTCATACAATAGAAACTGACATGAGGCTACATTGGATACTGCTACTCTTCACCCATTCATGCTCAAATTTTATGCCAAACCAAGTACAAAATATATGTCAACAAAACAAGGTCCTAAATGAAATTGAACTCTCCGTATGAACAGAGTCAAATAGGACAATATTGACAAAAAATGGAGCAAGATTTAATGTAATTACCGACAAATGCTTTGATTTAAAAACCAAAATAGCTTTAAGTTTACCGTTTGTCCCTATTTTTTTGATTAGGAAAAAGGTTTTTGGAAAGCCCTGCAGTATGCACGAGCCTTAAGATTGCTAAACTTTGAAGTAACTACACTCGAACCTAACTTAACATATTTTAATCAGCTAATATCATAAAATCCCAGTTAGTTTTTAAGCTTGCCTTGAAGAAAACTGAGAAATTTACACAAGTTTAAGTGAAAATACTGGCAAAAGCTTCAAATTATGACCCAAAAACCGAGAGAATTTCAAGTTTTCCCTTATTTCTTTGGGTTGGGGAATCAATATATTTCTAAAGACCACAATCTAAAAATCCTAAGTTCTAACAAGTACAAAAGAAGAGACAAATTTAAATTTTGCAAATTTCTAAAGACTCACGAGTTAGGCTTGAAAATTGAGTGGGGACTCAACTCTAAGCCTCTCTGACTGCAGCACGCACAGATGGCTCCAAGAGGTAGTGGGTCCTGAACTCGCGAGGGAGTTCGTAGCAGGCTGCAATGCAACTCACCTAGGTTGAATGGATTGCAGTGACACCACCACTCATCCAGGTCGGCACTCATGACTCGGACTCGACAGCAACAAGTTAGACCCAACAACGGACGAACTCGACAGTGCACAATAGGGCTAGCAGGTCGGAATCCAGAGATGAGAGCAAGAAAGGGACTTGCAAGCGATGAGTGAGAAAATGATGTTTTAGGGGTTGTACATGTGTTCACACATAATCCCAAGCTTAAAAATTCGGAAGAGTGCCCATCCTGCAGGAAGGGCTATCATACATTTTGACCTTCTCTCCGAAGGGAAAAAAAATCTATCCTTCCAAGAATCTTAACAGATCAACAAAGCAATTCTATTCTTTGCCTGTATTGTCTGCTCATTGGATCCTAGATCACACACAATGGGCTTTGAACAAATCAAAAACCTTACAGTACATCAGTTCATTAATCAATCAGACAAGTTTCAACCCTTTGAGAAGCTAGAAGATATCAGCACCAGCCACCTGTTGTGGAATTAGAGCAATAAAATAGCTCACTCACGAGCAGCAGGAACATTTGACATCATCAGATGGAAGACTCTTTCCAATGTACATTCTGACATTAATTCATGATGCACTAAAATTACAAAACTATGCAAGGTTGACAGTCGTGTGAAGGATACAAGGGTGTCAAAAACTATCATTGGTAGGCTTGGCCCTTGACTTGACTTTGTTCAAGCATCATTCACATGATGAATATTTTTTAGAAGCAATTGCAGAAGTCTCCATTTCACTTGAATCACTAGCATAGGTGTGAGGGCATTGCGGAAGTCTCCATTTCAAACTTTGATTGGCAACAACAGACCACACCTCAAAGTACTCATCAATGCGCATGCGCGCGCGCACACACACACACATGCCTACTAATGAAGCCTAAATCAATAGCTCATGTGAGGCCAGCTACCTCCTCAATTATAACTCTCAAGAACACTACCACCTCATTAACTCACAACACACTACTCAAAGCACTCATTGTTTCTGAAGCCCATTACCAATAAGGCAAGTAGGTGGCAATTAATCTCTCTCTCTCTCTCTCTCTCTCTCTCTCTCTTATTGGAATTAGGGTTGCAGAGAAACGCACACAGCTTGGAGAAGACCAAGGAAGCTCAAGGCACACAATAGAGAGTGTGTTACTTAGTGTGCAATGGAAAGATAGATAGCCCTAGAGTGATGGGCGTATATACAATGCACGGGGGACATAAACCTCCTAAAGAGGGAAAAAATGCCCGGTGGTCCTAGTGTGTTCACACACATCACTACCACATGTATATGGTAACAAATCACCCCTGGAATGATGCGGTGAACGAGAGCTGGCACATGAGTAAAGGGAAGTGCCATGCTCTGAGGGCATGATCAGTCCACAAAGGGGAGTAAGCCCAAAGATTTTTGGAAAGCTTCAAGCTTCTCACGAGACAATGCCTTGTGAAAAGATGTGCAAGGTTGTCTTGTGTTGGCACATAAGCCAAGCTGATCTCTCCTGCTGAGAGCCTTTCCCTGACATAGTGGTAATGCACCTCAATGTGCTTTGTGCGAGCATGAAAAACTGGGTTCCTCGCAACTACCAATGCGCTCTGACTGTTAGTGTAGATAGTGTTGGCAGTGTCCTGTCCAACATCCAAATCAACCATAAGGCGTCTGAGCCATACACACTCAACCGTAGCTGTGAAGACTACCCTGTACTTAGCCTCACAACTAAAATTGGCCCTTACCGCACTGGTTTGAGGCTATATTGCTTCTCCCTCTACAGCCAGAAGCCCGACGCTTCCTCGATCAACCCAGGAGAGACGCGCACTCTGATATTTTTGGTGAACCGGACGTGAATCTGATCGGGGTAGACAGAGCCAGCCATGACGACAAGCCAAGAGAAAAAGATGCATCAAATTATGGGGTTAATGGCTGCTATATTCTAGGAGCAGTATGGAAGTCAAGTGCAGAATATGAATCCAACTTTGGGTACCAATTTGAAAACTGAGAACCAAGAATTGCAGAAGTCTGCAAAAAGTGAATTGGGTGAATTTCAAGGACAGGATGACGTAGACATTTATAAAGTATCGGAGCTAGTAATGGAAAATAGGAAATCTGAAGCGTCAAATAATTAGAAACAAGAGATGCTACTACAATTAGCACTTGAAAATGCCAAACACTCAATTTTTAATCAGTAGGGGATTTTTGATGGTTATGATCCAGTAGGATACTTGGATTGCTATTTATGAAAAGGAGCTGGAGGTGCATGGGGTGCCAAAAGAGAACAAGATTCTAATATTTGATAGGTTTGTACTGCATGAGAATTTGAGTCTGCTTATTGCATTTACACTGGTTGTCCATGTGTGAGGACAACCCACATGTCCTTTTGGAGTTATCGTTTGGCAATAGACACCTATGATTGTTGCTGTTAGCATCTCCATCTCCAAATAGGAGAATCAGATCGCCCTTGCCTTTGCCTTTTTTTGCGATCTTGCTCTCAGCCACCTCTTGTGATCTTGGTATCAGTGACCTCCAAAGCTTTGAGTCTGTTACTGCCGCATCGCCATCACCCTTGTCTTTTTATTTTTGCAATCTTGCTCTTTGCCACCTCTTGCAATCATGCTATCAGCAACCTCCAAAGCTTTACATATGTTAACTGCCACGTCCCCATCCACCTCGATGCCATTGGATATTGCAGAGACAGGTTCTCTCTCTCTCTCTCTCTCTCTCTCTCTCTCTCTCTCTCTCTCTCTCTCTCTCTCTCTCTCTCTCTCTCCCCCCCCCCCCGCCCGGCTAGCTCTCCTCTACCCGTGTGTTTCACGTTTGTGCACACTTGCGTCATGTCGGAGCACAATAATGTTGTTTGTGGTCATGCGATGCCAAAATTTGCATAGTTACAAATCATAACAAGTGGGTTGAGATTATACTAAGCCAACTATGCCCAGACAGAGTATTAAATGAATAACTAAGCCTCTTGCATGGTCACTTGAGTCTTAGTTATTCATTCATCATCCCAACTAAGACTTGAACCAGAGTATTAAATAAATAACTAAGCCTCTTGCATGGTCATGCAAGGCCTCTCAACACACAGGTCATAACCAGGTGAATAGGGGCTTGAATAATTTCCCAAGGGCCCCATTCGCTTGGTTCTGACACTCTATGCCGAATGGACATGGGTATACCGTGGATTGTACTGACATAATCTCTTAGGTCAGAACCAAGAAAAAAGGGACCCTGGGGGATTCTTCAAACTCATTATTTCCCAGGTTCTAACCCTCATCATGTGACCTGTTTTGACATTGATACTTGGGTCAGAACTTGGTAAAAAAGGGCCTAAGGAATCATTCAAGACCTCTGTTTGCTTGGTTCTGACCCTCTGTGACAAATGGGCGCGGGTACAATGTGGATTGTATCAAGATGGTTACGTTGGTCAGAACCAAGCAAATATGGAACCTGGGGGATTCTTTGGGCCCTTACTCGCTTGGCTCTAACTCTTATCATGTCATCGGTTGTCCTAAACAAGTGCGCCAGAACCAAGAAAATAAAGACCTTTAGGAAACTCCCAAGCTCCCTATTCACTTGGTTACGAGCCCAAATACTATTAAATATATAATAGTATCTTTGTCTTGATGTTTCTTTCAGACATGCAAAACATAGTCCTAGACATGACGATGTAGGTGAGAATACATGTGAAGAAGAATTATACACATTCCTATACATCACCCGTGCTCATCATCGTGCACCAGAGTCATAAAAAATGTTGAATGTAGAGTTTTATATCCAACGGATCATTGATTGCTCAATTGAGTACCTACAAACACATTTGGGGCGCATTTGTAACAATATAAAGCAATCATTTGTGATAGTTCCCTGACAATTGATGGTATGTGATTTGTGCACCCAACTAATCTAGACCTTGAGAAGTGTGCTCCAAGAAAGTTGAATTGCTTTATGAAAAAGTGTCCCTCCAATGCACTGCTTACCAAAGGCAGATGTCTTAGGCACTCTAAAAGGTGTCACTTAGCAGAATTCAACCACAGGTTTGTGTGTTATGTGTACCTGTTGACAGACGATGAGTTAGAGACTTCCCAATTGTCAAATTTTGGTAGTTTCCCATTGACACCGGAGGAAGAGGTAGAGGACGTGGAGTTACAGTTTGACCCAGAAGAAGAGCGGGTAGAGGTATTAAAGGAGACATTTGATGTAGGCTTATTGCTTCTCTTGGAAATGTAGCACTAGGAAGCAAGCAATAAATCCCGAATGAGGAAGGGTCTTTGCCTCTAAATTGCACTCCCAGTTTTGCTATAGGAAACAACCATTTCACTACATTTTCCTTACGGATATTATGCATGAGCTGAATATACGGGAGGACTAGTGCCTAGCTGCAATTGCAAATTTTTGTGAGACAGATATGGGGTTTGTGGAGGATGGAGTGGACAAGCATCTCCTTGCTGACACAACTATCCATGACACACATTTCACTTCAGAGGGTCAACTGATCAAAGATATATTCAACAAAGCAAAGTCAAGAGAAGTTGAATTGCCAACAAAGGAGCAGTTCTCCAATCGACCACAAGACAACTTGGCTTGAAATACATGGATATCCCCATGGAACCCGTAGCCCAGTTGGAAAATAGCCACTTGATTCACTTGTGGGGAAGGTCCATGCTAAATGGACAAGAATCAGATGGTAATTTATTTTAGGCGTGCAGATGGTTTTCCCCATGTCTAATGATGCAATATTGAGATCAGTCTACTTGTTCACGGGCTCTTGTGTATGAAGATAGTTTCTTTAGAAGAGCAAGAGGATCAAGGCAAGGACTTGTCACTGGAGTGCAAGGCAAGGATGTGATGTTGTCTCACTACATCGGGCATTTTAACCACAAAAAGGTTTGTAGAAACAATTCAAGTACTCGACTCTATTGTACGCATCTCAATAATAACCCATGGATGTTTTAATATTGTTTTGTAGATCATAACATACCACAAGGAATACTCCGATGACAATGCATAGTTCCCTTTGTTTGCATTAAATTTATTACAAAGTTTTGTGGTGGGTACCCCATGCCACTGAATAAAAAAAGAATAATTTCGATAAAGAAATAATTTTTTCTACGTGTGTGTTATCGGGTCACCGCAGTGGACGTCTGCAGCCTAGCTTTTTGTACTAACATAATGTCAATATGCAAGGAAGCGACTCAAGATGGGGCACGGAAACTTAATGAGAGTGTCAATATCACCAAATTGAACTAAGAGGACTATTCATACTACTCCAAAAGCAAATCAACCACTTCCTAGTCAGAAAATCAGTCTACATCCAATCTCGCCGCTCTAGGTTATCACGCCTTTTCAGCATCCAAACGAATTCGGAATGCCACGAAACTTAAGGAGAGATATTACAACACCTAAGGGCACATTTCTACCAAGTCCTGCAGCCATTTGGGAAGGTACATAAATCACGATCCTTCACAAAAAAATGTGCAGAATATTGAAATAGAACTACACAGAAAGGTCCCCCTTAAGCATTGAAACACTTATCCAAGGTCAAAACATCAAAAACCATTTAAGACTTCAAATCAATGCATTAAGATCATAAATAAGACGTCGACCACAACAAAATCGAGAATGATTACACTTAGATTGTAGAGCAAGAGAAAAGGACATTAGGAAGAGAATGGAGTCTAGGAGGACCTCTTTATTTGGCAATTTAAGGGAGTCAAACCTTTAGTATTAAGAAAGCAATCAAAGGACAACTTTTGAATTCAAATAGGTAAAACGGCTAGTTTATTTGAATTCAAAATTTATCCCCAAAATGAATTTAAAATCTAACGGGCAAAAGTATATCATGTAACATATCTATGGAAAGAGCTCGACGTGTAGATTCTAGATCTATAATCTCCGCTCAAATTGGAGATCATATGTAGGAGTTATGAAAGGCCAAAAAACATAAATTTTTCCTTCCCTTTTTGGGGGGAAAAGTGCATCCTTTGACCAGTCTTACACATCTCTTGCATACTCACCACTCTTGCATACATGGCATGTATCTATCCGTCCAAATGTTAATCACCTCCATAATCTCATGGGAAATAAAGAGGCCCTACTAGACCCCATCCTCTTTCTAATGAACACAATGTGCTATTTGGAATTGAATTCTGATTACTAGACAAGGAGAAAAGTGCAATTTGTAGTAGCAAGAAGCTCTCACAGTCACGTCCAATTCTTCTCAAAGCTAATGCTTGTGTGTTTTTCAAAACTAAGGGTTTTGAATTAAGAGCTGGGGGGAATTTCCCACGGCCATTCCCATTTACATGGTGTGTAGGCTCAGAGAGGTTAAGAGGGGATGAGATAATATATTACAATCGAGAATGCTCATTAGCTGAATTACACCGCTTCTTTTGAAAAATGAGCAACTACAACAAAGTTTGGTGTATATCCGCTTTTACTTGTCAGTCCACTGTGTCCACCAAACATTCCCCCCTTCCTATTCATTGCACGTCCTTGTGATATCTATCTTTGACTGTCTTCTAGTAGTTGATCAGTCTCTTTTCTAGCATCCCAGGGAGGTGCCTAAACTTTTGCGCCCTTGCCTCGATCTCTACTTTTGTCGCCAGCTCTCTGAAGGGATTATTGTTGAGAGTGCTGTGATATGCTATGTGTCAAGCTGGTAGATCTTTGGTCATGGGATTAAATATGGAGGAGTCTACCTGAAAGAATTTGGTCATGAACACCTCGTTGAAGTTTTGCATGTAGTGGGAGGGAAGGAACATGACTCTAGCATATAATCCCATGATGACATTTTTGCTTGGGATTTTTGTCTCCATATTCTAGCAGATCCCTCTTGTGCCTTCCACAAAAACCTACCAGGGATGCTCCACTACCTCTATATCATTGAATGCCATTATGCAGGTGATTAGCATCTTGGAAATTTCATGAGCATCTGGCATACGAGATCTGGTATCTCCTTCATCATCTTGATGACCCCCTTGAGCGTTTGAGCCATATAATTTTTTGATGGGGGATTGTTAGTGCTTGGATGTATTATAACAAGGTAATTCAACACTGCTGGTTTTTTGCTTTGCCATGAGTAAAAGCTTTCCCAGGATCTCCGTCTGTTGATGGGACAGTCAGTTGGGTTGATTTTGAGATGCGCAGAGCATTTCTATAGTATGTTTCATCTGTTGGTTGCTGCTCAAACCATTTCTTTTGCCAAAGGGGTTGAGTGTCAATGATGGTCTTAATTTGTAGCACAGTGACAGGAACATCCCTATAATCCTCTCTTTTGTTTGGCTCAAGCGCAGGTAGCATTTCCTGTTTCCATAATAGGGCCTCCTGCCTCATCAGTGGTAGGGCGATCATCTCATGCCCGAGGTTCTTCACCACTCCATCTAGAGTGATCATGAGCAGGCTTGCTGACTCCAACACTTTGAGCTCATATTGAAGATACTCCTTGTGTGAAGGGTCTTTGACTTATGAGATCAAGAGTTGAATTTCTTCTTTTGCCGTATTCGGAATGGATGTCATGGATGGATCTTTAGATTCCTGTGTTGCTTTTCCTATGCTTGTACCTGGCATATCTATTTGGTGAGATTTGAAGGTAGACTCTCAAGTACTCCTATTCGCTCAAACTCCACTGCGGTTGTTTATTTGGGCTTTTCTTGTTTTGCCCTTAGAGCATCCAAATCTCCCTGTGCCTCCTCTACCAATTGCTTTCTCAAATTTTCAATTTCTTTGTCTTTAGCTTTCTGCAATGCTCTCTGTCATATTGTCGTATTTCTCTTGATCAAGGGCCTCCTTTAAATCTTGGACCTCTTTGTTCAACGAGGTCGATCTAGTTGTCATTCTTGAGGAACTCGCCATCTCCTGCAAGGCTAAAAGCTGGGTCAAAGTCTTGCTGACACCGCATAGGACTCTTGCATCTTTTCACTCTGCTCTCTTTCCTTGACCAGCTCTTCCTCTAGTTGTTGTTGCTCAACCTGTAGAGTGGTGTTGGCCTCATTATACTGTTGGACCTCCTTGTAGTAATAGGCGGCGTTCTCTTGTTCCCTTTGTAACTTTGATTGGAGCTGGAGCTGGACTTTTTGCAACTCCTCTATTTTGTTTTGTAGATGCAGTGTGTTTTTAGCTGCTTTTGTTGCCTCTTTCTTAGTGTCCTCCAGCTCTAGTTTGCGCAAGTTGTAGAGAGTCTGGAGCTTGATCTGGTCCAAATGTGCATCAATGTCAAACGACTTGATCATTTCGGCACCCTCCTCTACCACCACTTGCGAATGAGGCGATCTTGGTTTTTTCTAACTTGTTTGGCCCTGATCCGAGGTTCTAGCCTCATCCGTTGTTCTTTCCTCAACAACAGCCGGAGTTGTAGTGGTTTCTAGCGGTGCTGTCTCTTTTTCTTGATCTGCCTTCTTTTGTGACAACACTTTGTCTGCCACTTGTTTTGGAAGATCTACAACTTTTTCTTTTTTTATGTTCCAATCTCTGAAGATAACTCTTTGTCTTTTGGTGATTCAAAATCATATTCTTGCTGGTCAAGTGTGTCTTGTCACCCTTCTCTTCTTGGTTTTCATCTTTTCCCTTGGCCTTGGTAGATTCGTCGGATGATTCGAGATCATCGATGCCTTGTTGCTTTGCATCCTCTCTTTCTCTTTGCTCCATTTTTCATTTGAGCTCATTCTGAATCCGTTGCCGCATTTTGTTGGCAATGTTCAGTTTCTCCTCCACTTCTTGTCTTTTGTGTTGCTTGATCTAGGGCTGCTGACTTTTTGTGTTGTAAGGGTACATCTTCTTCTTCTTCTTCTTCTTTTTCATCATCCTCTTCTGTTCCCTTTCTTCTTTCTTCCTCGTGTTTTGTTGGGGGATTCTCTCTCTCTCTCTCTCTCTCTCTCTCTCTCTCTCTCTCTCTCTCTCTCTCTCTTTGCACCTGTGCTTCTTCCATTGTTCTTTTGGCTTGGGTTACTGGGATGGCCTCTGTCACCCGGGTTGTTCTCTTCTTAACTCTTGTGTATCTAATCGAAAACTCACTCCCACATACCTCGTCTGAAGATTAGTATTTGGAAGGAGTATCTCTTTCTTTTGACCTTGCTTCCTCGCTGCTCGGTGCATCCAACTCCGTCTTCTCACTGTCAGTGTCAGTTCTTGTTAAGCTCTACCTTGTTTGTTTGACCTCTGGTTTTGGCCTTGTGGATGGTCCTGCTACCGGCTTTACTGCTCTTTTGGATTTGTGGATCAAATCTAGTTGTGCTTATGTTGGTGGTAGATTATCAATCATTCCCAATGCTTGGTAGGCGATTTGAGTCAGCATTGGTCCAACATTCATGTAGGTCTTGCTCTTTTGGCTACCCTTAAGATTTTCTTCCACTATATTGTCAAGTGGGTAGTTGCCAAAGTCACAGTTGACCACTCTTCTTTCTGCTAACCCCATTGCCATTACCACTGCCATGTGCAAAACTGGTTCAATGTATCTTGGTGGCTTTTGTACTTTGAAGTATTGCGATATGAGGCGCAACGGCAATTTTGTCTCCGAGTAAATCAAATCTTGATATGTCAGCTTGTGTCCTCTTTGCTTCAGAAAGGCTTTGTCATTATCTATTGTTTTGCAAGAGATTGTGTGTTCCCTGCTGCAGATGGAGAGCTTCATTGATTATTTTTGCAGTGATTTTAACTTTGATTGTCGCTCCATCTTTGTTTGTAAGGGTGGCTTCCCCATCGTATTGAATTGAGCTTATGAGCTCATGAGCTCTTTTGAGATCTGTTCCCCATGGCGGTAGTTGTAGAAAGCTATCCAATTGTAGACACCTGGCCGTAAGCTTGCACTTTGGACTTCTGGTGTAGTGTCCACAATTCCGTTGGAAAAATGGCGGTCTTTACTATTTCTTCGTCTGCTGCTTGAAATCTTTTGATGAATATATTGGCAGGTATTTCATCTAGCACCTGTTCTATGATATGGGACTTCTCATTTGAGGAGATATCTGTGATCTCATATGGAGCTGCTTCTCACTTTATTTGTGCTTTTCTTCGAGGCATCCTGAGGTCAGTTTCAAATTGAAAACAGGATTTAGCAATTGATCAAACTGTCCGAAAGTTGAAGAAAACACAAACTTTGACCATAAAATAAAAAATGAGCATAACTTTGTCAAAACTACCCCAAATTTGACCAAACTTCACTAGTCCATCTAGGATTACTATAGGCACAAGGGCATAAGGTAACATATGAATTCTAAAAAAAAGGTACATGGATTGCGATCCATGTTGGGAAACATTTTAAAGATCTGATGATACCAGTTGGTAGGGCACATCAAGGTGGTGCCTTGGTCCAAACATTTTGGGATTTGGATCATTGGTTTGGTACTTAGGTCAATTTTTGGAAATTATCCTTAGAGGAAGTTGGCAATTTTATGTGGATTTTGGAATCCAAACGACTTGAAACTTCATGGCTAGGCTTTGTTGGATAGCCAGATGATGTGAATTTGTCTCTGATTGGCCAAAAAGGTACATGGATTGCGTTCCAAGTTGGGAGGGTTTTTGGGATAGCCTCTTGCACACATGTTCCTATAGGTCTTCCTAGTACATTGTGAAATATTTTCAAATTTGGATTTTTTTTTTGTTTGTGTTTACTCAATTTCCCAGTTTATGCCCATGTTTTTCCTGTGACCATATTGGTTTCTTGGAACCACTTTGGGCACTTCCTTTGACTATCATATGATACTACCTTGATTATGGATGATTTGTGTCTAAAAACCACGGCTTTTCCTATCTCCCCACTAACTTTCATCAATTTTTGGATCCATCTGAAGGGGGAGATTGATCCAGGCAATCTGCACAACTTTGCAGGTACTCTTTTGCTTTTCTTTGACCATAAATAGACCTTTACTGTTACATCTCCTTGATGATTGCTTTTCACCCTCTTTCAAACTCCCTTTTATTTTAGTTGACTTTGTAATAGAGCCCCAAGTTGTTTCACTTGCCGCTCTGGCTAGTGGCGTAGCTTCATATTATTCTCCTAGCCCTACTCCATAATATTTTTTCTAGAAACTGATCGTTTTACCCTTGATTACTGCCAGATGTCCATTTGTAGACTGAAGGGAACAAACCATTAGAGTTTAATAATTTTAAAAGTCCTTTTTGTAACTATTTTTGCATGGTTAGTTATGCTTTTGTATCCTCCAGCCACTGAACATTTCCTGCCCTGATTTTGTCATCAAGGTACATGGATCGCGATCCATGTTGGGAAGCATCTTGCAATTCCAACTTGTGGAGGTTGTTTTTGGGCTTATGGGGACTCTACTGTGCAATTTTCTTTGGTTTTAGGGTTTGAGGAGCATAATTGTGATCCATGTTTCACCCCCTTTTGCAACTGTTTTTGCATACAGTGATTCTGCCAATTATCAGGGGTCTGCTGATGCAAAGGTTTTGGTTTTGGGTAAGTTTTGAACTCCCCATTTTCCTTGACAAATTGCAAAATTTGTGACTTTGATATGCTATGATCTGTTGTTTTGGTAATGTTGGGGCAGTGTGGAGCATACACAAGTGTTCTTGTAGGGTTAATGATCATACCTGTCGAATTTGGTGGAGTAAGAGCTACCGAGGTAGTCGCAGCACATGCAAAAACAAAGTGGAAAATCCTATGCTTTTGTCTGTGTGTGTGTGTGTGTGTGTAAATGCAAATGAGCTTATGTTGCCCCATTTGGCTATATGTCCCCAATCTACCTGGAATGCCCCATTCATACTTACCTCCATTGATCATATCTTGCTATTCATATCACCTGCAGTTCAAACCGTTCTTCATTCTGATATTCAGTCGACAAATGGCCTTTAATCTGCAGTTTTGGTCCTTTAGAAGTTGGCTCAAAATTTGTCATGTGTCAAACCTTTCCATATTTGCCATGTTCAAAGCCCTTGCTTTGAAGTTTTGGCGTTTGCTTTCATAAGTCAATTCCGACTTTCTTGGCTCACCTTATTAATTTTTGTTGATTATTTGATGTTTTTAGCTTTTTAGTAAAAGAAAATTACTTATAACTATTATTAGTTGGCCAAAATTTTGTAAAAATTAGTGTAATCACTCATACATACATATTCTTAACCCGGTATGTAGATGGTGTCAATATGGATCATGGTTATTCCTGCTAAGAGTTAAAAAGCGCTAAAAAACTGTTAAAGAAAAAGAAAGAAAAAGAAAAAGAAAGAAAAAGAAAAAGAAAGAAAAAGAAAGAAAAAGAAAGAAGATAATATATACAAAATGATGAGTATCTTGTTGCGTTTTTCCCCCTTCCTAGAGTGAGCCGTCCTAAACAAACACGTGCCAAAGTGCATGGGTACAAAGTATGTGTCTATGCATAGACGTATACTGTGGCTCTATGATGCGAATTGAGGATATGTATGGGGTAACAAAATGATGTGCAAGATATGGGTTCTGAACAATAAGTTCATTGGATTTTGATGGTGAGGTTAGGTTGAAGCCATGTGGTCCAAACAGAAGTAATTGTAGAAGACGCGCTCTTTGTTTGACAGTGGCCTCTAGTAGTTGTGACACTGCATTGTCTTGTGATTGAGGGCTCTTTTTTGGTCGCCTTTAAAATTTCTTTGATGTGGACTTCAGGGTCGGGGTATCCAGTGAGCAAGTCTTTTTTGGTTTCCATACCCACTTGACTTCTTGTGTTTGCTGATGTTGAGATTGGATTGGCCTAGGTTGCTTGACAAAAGCCTTGGGGTGGTTTGTTGAGCGTTGGTTTGGATTGATGCATCATGGGTGGACTTGCATTGCCATGTCGTTTGGGTATCCATAATTTCTTCGAATTGGTTTGCATAATGAACTTTTTACCTAGATTTTCTTGACCACTGTTTGGGAACATTGTTGCATTGGAGCAAGTGTTGATTGGAGAGGTTCCCATACATAGTCTGTTTGTGCAAATGGTGTGGCGAAAGATTTGTCATCTTGCCTCAGCTGCAAGGTGTTATCGCGCCAATGCCAATTTGATGTGGCTTGATAAGTGCGCATCCATGGCACTCCCAAAATAACTTCTTCATTAAGATCCTTATCCTCAACTACATGAAACTGATGAGGGTAAACTGTTCCATCAACAGTTATTTGCAAATTGACACGTCCCAAGCTGTTCATTGTGCGTTTGTTTACCACTTTGAACCCCATAGTATTTGGAATTAAAGGTTCCTTTGTTAATTTCATGAAGGTGGAGTAGTTGAAAACATTTTCTCTTGCCCTAGTGTCCACTAATGCGCGCTCGATGGTGCCATCGGCAAGTTGCAACATAATGCAAAGATCTATGCCACCTAACCATGTAGACTCCGTTTGTATGGATGCTATTGGAGGGAAATTGGAACAATTGTTCTGTTGGTTATTTCTCTGAAGGTTGGCCCACTCCTTCCTCTTTAATATTCTGATTTTGACTTCTTGCTATGCATGTTCCCGAATGTCATGGGCTCGACTTTTGCGCTGATCTGCGGCATGTATTGTTCTCGTCTGGTGTTAGTGGAAGAATATATTTCTTCAATCTATAGCCACTCATCCAATTAGGCATCTCCTCACCTGCCAATGTTGCAAGCTTGATGGCACCACTTTGTGATATATTATGTATTACAAAAGGCCCTATCCCTCGCTTTTGAGTTTTTTGGAGTGTTGTTTGAGGGTATACACCAAAACATAATCCCCTTTTTGGAACTCCTTGCTAATAACATGTTGATCATGGAAAGCTTTCATTTTTCTTTTTTGAGCATATATCCCGGCTACTGCTCTCATTCTGGTTTCATCTAATTGCTCCAGGGTGTCTAGGCTCTCCGATAGCTCGTGTCCCATCCATCCTAATTGTGTTGCAACCCGTAGTGTTTTAATTAAGAATTCCATGGGTAGAATTGCATTAATCTCGAACACAAGGTTAAAAGGAGTGGTCCTGATGAAAGTTTTAAAAGCTACTCTGTAAGTCTATAGTGCAATGTGTAGCTTTTGGTCTCAATCATTTCTTGAGTCACTGACTATTTTGGTGAGCACCGTGCATACAATTTTATTGGTGATCTCACCTTGTCCGTTAGCTTGTGGGTGATAGGGTGCTATTTGCGATGGATCACCATGAATTCGTCAAGTAAGCTTTCAATGACGTTGTTTAGAAAGTGTGTTCCTCTATCACTCACTATTTCAATGGGTAGAACATATCCGGTAAAGATATGTTTAAAAAGGAACTGAGCCATAGTCCGTGCATTGTTTTTCTGTGTTGCCTTTGCTTTCACCCATTTAGTCATGTATTTGTTTCTACTATGATATATTGTGCATGCGACCTATATGCAAGAGGTATGATGGGGCTAATAAAGTTGATCCCCAATTTGGAAAAAGCGCATACTCCCATCATTGGCTGTAATGCCATTTCATCTCTCCATAAGGGTGGTTTTGTGCATTAACATTCATCACATCGTTTGACATAGACCTCTAAATCCCTATACAGGGTTGGCGACCATATGCCTGAGTGAAGTACTAGCTTTGCCATTTTATCATGAGAGAAATGTCCCCTTGGATGGCCCGAGTGTGCTTGTTCTAGAATAAAGAAATATTCACTTTTTGTAGAACACAATCATAGTTGTTTGTCCTTTCCCCACCTATACAGTTGGTTTGCAATTAGCAGATAATGTTTTTCTTCTTTTGCTATAGTTCTCATTCTTGCGTTACCCCATCTCTCTAGAAAGGTCTTGGTTTTTAAGTACTCAGTTATGTGAGTACTCCATTTGGGTGCTTGTACTACTCAAAACAGGGTGGCGTGTTCCACTGGAGGTTGCTTTGTACAGATATCACAAGATCTTACATGACTATGGATGTTGTTTTCCATGTTTTGCCAGAAGACTCCTAGTGTCCTTAGCCTTTGGTAGGTTTGCATTTCTCCATTGTGAAACCCCGTATTTTGTATATGAGCCTGTTTGAGGTAGTATTCATATTCCTCCGGCTGAACACATAGTCTCAAAATCCCATCCTTTTCGTGCTTTTACAATTGTCCTGCTAAAAGCTGGAGATTTCTTGTTTGTTGTCTTTCCACCTATAATGATCAGATTGTGAGTAGAGGGATGACCTCTTCACTCCACCTCGGAACCATTTCAATGTTAAATAGGTACAAATATGGAAGATCATCATCAATACCTTCAGATGCTTCCCCATGGAACAGTCTCAAAAGATTATCTGCTCGTGTGTGTGTAGTCCCCTTTTTTACGACTACTGTGAAATCAAAATCGAGCAATAATATAAACCACCGAACAATCCTTCTAGTGTTGCAAGGTTTGTTTACCAGATATAACAGTACTTGGTGATCTATGAAGAAAACGAACTTGTTTGCAAGAAGGTAGTGTTCAAATTTCTCACAACATGTATCATTCCTAGACCTTCTCGTAGTGGTATAATTTTTCTTCACGTTGTTCAACTGCCTACTTGAGTAGCAAATGGGAAAATCCATTTTCTTCTCTCCAGGCTGGGCTAATATGCATCCTATGGCATAGGCTGATGCATCAACATGAACATGAAAGATCTTGCTCTAGTCAGGGGCTTGCAAAATTGGAGCAAAAATTAATTGCTGCTTCAATTTGTGAAAGGCATGCTCGCATTCTTTTGTCCATTCAAATTTAGCAATGAGGGCATAAAATGGCTTAGCTATTACAACATACATGTATATGAAGCCCCTGTAGTACCCACAATGTCCCATAAATGCCTGCGCTTCTTTTCATTTTTGTAGGTCTTGATAGTGCGACAATTATTTGTATCTTTTCTTGATCAGTGGAATCTCGTTTTTGGACACAATGTGGCCCAAAATTTTACCTTGTCTTACCATGAAGCCACATTTTTTAGGGTTTAAGAAAATACAATAAGTTCTATACTTTTTAAAGACTTTCTCTAGATGCGGTATGTGATCACTTCTCAGGTGAGAATGAACACAAAGATCGTCCATGTATATTTTTAAAAATTGTCTGAGATATTCCTTGAATGCATGACTCATAGTCTTTGGAAAGTAGCAGGTGCATTGGTCAGGCCAGAAGGCATTACCCTGTATGAAAATATACCCCACTCTATTGCAGAAGCTATCTTATGCTGATCTTCTGCTTTGATGGTTAACTGGTTGTAGAACCCATCTAGAAAACTATAGGCCTCCTTCCCCACAACTCTCTCAATAACATGATCTGTGATTGGTAGTGGATAGTTGTCCTTGATGGTGGCAGCATTTACCTGTTTGAGGTTTATGTAGACATGCAATTTTCCATTCTTTTTGGGTACTACCACAATCAGCGACCTCCAATTGGTGTGTTCAATCTCGTAGATAAACTCAATATCCTTGAGTTTGTCTATCTCATCTCTCTTCCATGCCATGGATTGAAGTGTCACACTCCAGATCATGGGGGCACATACTTACACGTTTCCCATCCATTGTAAGCCTCCAATTAGATAAAGGCTCCTTTGTTAACCTCCAAGTTATGGCTGAAGTGGAGGCTTCCAAAAGCACTACATTGCTTATAAAGAAAATTACATTGGATGTGATGAAAGTGCAGCTATAGGAGAAAATCTAGAGCATGTGGAAGATAGAGGGCACCTCATTGTCGACTACTAATGTGTTTGAAGACCTTAGTACTACATCTAAAAGTAATCATCATAGTTGATTTTATCTATACAATATGAAGTAACAAAAATTTATTTTCCATTTTTTGTGCAGAAAGAATTGATTGACCTAGAAGCATGAAAAGCTATTTGTGCTACTCAAACCAAATTTTGTGAGGGATTTCTTGAAAAATTGAAGAGAGGGAACTCAATGTTGCCACTTCCAATAGTTGGTGAGTAGGCTAGTCACTCGCAAGCCACAATGACTATTACATGAGTATGTGTTGCATGCAAACTTCCATTAGTGGCTTCTGATGTAGTATGTGTGTACACACTGGTATGAGTTAATGCATACCATGCTTTGTGTCTCACTGGTTGGGTTGGATCAAAGTCAAAATGGACCAACCCATATTGTAAGTAGAGTAATTCTAGACTCAACAAAGGCAATGTTGTTGTGTAATGGTTGGTTACTTATTTGCTGATTATTTGAGTGTTTAGAATCTTTTTTTTAAAAATTGATTGCTACAACTTTTGTGATGTATTTTCAAGTTCTAGTAATATGCCATGCGTTGGACCATTACTAGTTGAGGTGCCAATTTGTGTTGATGCTACTCTAGACACTCACAATGTGGACATCGACACCCACTTTGTTGATCATAAAAATCCTGCTAGTGGTGAAGACTAGCATGTGCCAAGTGAGAGGCACTCCAACTGCCAAGCCTGGAGTGTAGCCAGAAACAAAGGAATGTGACTAGTGGAATATGTTGATGTTGAGATGACAAAGTAAGTGGCACAAGAGGGTGTTGATGCGGTGTAGTACTTACTTAGTGACATGATGAAGAACTTAAAGGAGTGCAAGAAACTTGAGGATGTTAAGGTGTTTTGGCTATAGGACCTTGCACCTTATAGGAATTGAGTGATTGTGATTGTTTATGTGGCAATTATACATTTCAAAAAGATGCAAGCATCAGAGATAACATGCTCAAAGTGACAAGCTAACAAAGATATGGAGGAAGATGATGGTGAGACCTCCATTACCCATGGATTGTTCATGAATTTAATCTCAACATATAGAGCAATTTTGTAGAAGAGTAGAAGTGATGTGCTCATGTCTATAGCTCATGTCATGGTTGCTAGCATTTAAGTCAGTTGGGTTTTGGTTTTATGTGGAGAAGGAGAAGCAATGAGTAGGGAAGCACCAAAATCACTACCTCCTATGAAGAAGAATACTAAAACTAAATAATCCCCTCTAAAATCCTTGTACTGTTTCCCACCCAGTAAAGCCTCATGTATATAAGAAACTATGACATTGAAGACACATAGTGTCTTCACTCTCTTGTAATGAGAATAATCTTTGATTCTTGAATTTTGAATGCAAACACAAAATTTTATGTCGGCCTCCATTTCTAATGCCTCTCATTTTATTACGATGATTACACTTGTTTTTGTTAGAAAGTGCTTAGTGTGTATGTTCTCAAAGTAATACTGTTTCTTTTCTAGAGATATCAAAAGAAAAAGGGACTCTCAAATTGCCTATCAAGGAAATAATAATAATCAAAGATCCACCTCCATATATTCCTCCGGCCATTGCATCATTGCCTTTTGATATTTCCTACATGACCAACACTAATTTTTTGTATCTTAGTGGTGTCCTCTATGTTCTATGGAATGCATATGATAGAGATGCACAAGTTCCTAATTTGGATGCCACATCATTTAAAAAGGTTAAGGAGTCGAGCGATAGGCTATTAACTAATCCCTTTCTACAAAATTGTTTGTATGTGTATGTCTTGTGCATGTCTACCAACTGGGAATCATTAGGAAAGATATGGATCCCACACGGGCCTTGTAAGAGCAACCAATCAGATTTCAATCAACAATAGGACATAAAAGGGGGGGCATGTATAGACCATATCTATGTACCTCAAAGCTATATCATGTAACATATCTATGACAAGAGCTCGGCAATGCATTCCAAATGCACTATTTTTGGGAAAATTTGAAGTTAAATTGCTCAAGTTATGCCCATCTGAAAAATAAAAAAATTGGTGGACCGTGGCCACACACCCATTCTCATTGGTGTAGAGAGTATATTAAAAAAGCATCTTTGATCCTAAAGGACCCTTTTGGAGTTCATATTTTTCCTAATGTTTTTATAAATTTTAGGTACCTCTTTTCTTCCAAGGATAGGTACTAAGCAATGTACTTTTAGCACGTAAGCTATAGACTGCTACATGGAGAACAAGCTCTTCAAAATTTCCATTAGGTACTTTCAAACTACCCTTCAAGTAGGTGAACATGAAGTCAAGTACTTGGAACCACCAACAGTAAGTATAAAAGTACCTTGAAGTACATTTTTATGTAGGAGAGTAGCTTGAATAACTACCTCTAAGTTCATAAAGACTACCATTATGGTACTGTAAAAGTAAGTAGCTACATGATAATTTTGCAATTAGGTGTTTTTGGAGGAGGAGGAGGACTCAAGGATGAGAAACAAAAATTGAAGTAGAAAATATATATATAAGGTGAGAAGATACAAAGACCAACTTCATAATCTACAACACCATTGGTATGTTGTTGGACACATTTTTTAATTCATCCGAAGAAAATCTAAATTTATGTGTCTCACAGTGAATGGGTTATAAAGGTATCTTAATGGATCAAACTAAGTGTGATGCCAATAGCACTTTTGTTTGACCAAGAGGTATGTAATACACATCCTTGGTACAATCAACTAGCTCATAATAGTAGCATTCAACCAAATAGGAATTTACACAAATGCAATTATCCAAGGAGTATCTAAAAGTGCTATAGAATGTTGCTACCATGCATGTCATTTTGTGATGTTGTTTGCATGCAGGATTCTAATATTTTGCAACAACCCAAATTGACCTAATTTTCAATCCAAAGGCCCATTTCCAAAAAAATTGATACCATAGAACCTACTAATCATGCTGAATGTGATAGTACCAAGAAAAATCAATTTGGTTTCCCAACATGGATCGCGATTCATGTTCCTCCGATTCAACATAAGAGCAGAATTTGACAATAGAGAGAGGTAGTCCCCAAGAACTTGGTGGCCTTTTCAAAATTGAAATTGGACCTGAATTGTTGATGTTGTGAGTAAAATTGTGGGCTATTGAAAAAATTAGTTAAATTTTGTCGATTGAAAGCTAGAACTAACTGGAACAACTGTAAATTCACAGCTGTCAAGCATTTTTTTATAGGTTTCAAGTGCTAGAGAATACTACCCAACAAACAAGTAAGATCAAAATGGGGAATTCAAGATAGCTAATGAGGTAACCTCGTTTGGATTTTGCAATATCAATTCTTCATTTATGATCAGGAAGATTGTCTCCAAATAGGAACCCTAGCATCATAGACCAAGTGAGAAATCATTCAATTGAAGGTAGCGTGAATCAAAGACCACTGCATCCTTTAGAAGCCATTGTAGAGGAAAGATTTTTTGACACCTCGTCAAAAAGATCATACAACCTAATGACTGAGGAGTCCAACAAGTTCAACCCTACGGAAACAACTTCCATGGGGACGAGTCCTTCCCAACTTGCATCTGACATAAAATTGTTGTATTTAAAGTTTCAATTTGAAAATGTGCTTAAGGCCAAAATCTATAAGGATGGAATGGACCGCTACTGTGTTAAGTTGGAAAATAAGCCAAGCGAGTTCAGAGACCTTGTAGATGTGGATTATGACGGAGATATATGTTTTGACAGAGAGCGAATGATGTACCTAGTGGTTCACAACCCCTTTATAGTGGACAAATGGGGGATGACTGGCACCAAGGACAAGGTAGATAAAGAGCTAGAAGATGAACCACGCAAAATGGACGAGAAAAACGTGGTGCTCAGATGCACCAATGAGACAAAGCGGCTTAATACAGACAATACTTATGTGGGGCTATATAAATTCAATAATGGAGAACAAACACTCTCTTATTGGTGTAATGAACCTCGCATCAAGGAATTGACTGACCGCAAAAAACTATACATTTCTACTTACACAAAGGGGAGAAGTATTCAAGTGGTCATAACAGATAAGTATGAAAAATAAATATTCTCCTATGGACCGTAAGGAGCTAGAATGACATACATATTTTGGGGGATGACTCCACCAATACTATGTAAATTCAAAAGAAATGAAAATCACAACTACTCACAAAAGACCAGAAACTGGGAATGTAAGTCCAGTAAGAGCTAGAGTGGAAGACTCTTTTGGACATCAACAGTTTTCGAACATAGGGCCTATGGGATCAACGGGGTCTAGGGCTTCTATGAATACGCAGAGGGGCGGTATGGCACCTGATTTGACTTACACAACTAGAATCCCTTCGACTATTACACGAGATTGACTTGATGAACGTATGGCGGATAGGATACCAATTATAGTGCCAAGAGGAGAATATGAACCTAGAGAGACCACACCAGGAGGACCAAGGGTGGTGAGGATGGTTGCATAGTCTAGACACATGAAACCATCCAAAGTGGCAAAGTGTGTACCCAAAACGTATAGTGGGTCGGGAGATCCGTATGCTCATGTTTTGATCTTCAAACAATTGTTGAGGGCGGAACAATTACCGATTTCCATACTCAATATGAAGGTTTTGGGTTGACTCTAGAAGGAATTGATTTGACCTGGTTTCAATTCTTAAACATCCTAGAATTCCCAAGTATTCCTTAGAACGACCCTTTAGGATCAATCGTTTACTGTTTTTGCGTACTTTGGGACAAACGATCGCGATCGTTGTACCTTCTCAAAATACTGTGACAGTGATAGGATATGTTCCTGATAGTCCCCTGTAGCTTACCTTCAAGTTTCGTGCGATTCCGATATGATCTGCATGGCGAACGGGCGTGATGACTGTAGAGCTATGTAGATGAACATAGGCAGATTACTTGGCTTTAGTGCGTTCGATTTGCTTGTAGAGTTAGTAGTTGCATCTCTTCGAGTTCACTTCATTAGGATTGACACCCTAGTGAGTTTCCATGCTTCATCTGAGTCGCTTCCCCTGTATCGATAATATTATGTTGATGCTTGAGAGCTATGCTATGGACGTCCGTCGCGACGACCGGCAAACATTGGTGCCGTTGCCAGGGAATGCACCTTAGGTGATGAGTGACCAAGTGCGCAGTTAGACTCCTTAAAAAAGATCAATCCACAAATCCATTTTACACCTCAGTTAGGCTACTAGACAAGGGTTTGGAACCTAGTGGAGTCTAGAGCCGGTGGACCGGCTAGATCCTCTCTTAGGAGATTTAGGGAACTGTGAGTGAACGTGTTTAAGCATTTTTGCTCTTCAATTTCTCTAATTCGATTGAGTACTGAAATCTCACCCGAAATCCGTCGTGTTTGTTTTGTTTGATTCATTTTCTTATGTTTTTTCAGTTCTGTACTTAGGAGTAGGATAAGCAAATCACATTCCAATCAGATTTGGGGCAAAAGTTAGAGTCGAGAAACCAGAAAACCATAACTTTGGCCGAAAAAGCCATAAGACTCTGAAATTCTGAAAATCTGACCAAACATGATTGATATTGATTCAAATCACAGAGTGGTAGCACAAAACACTAGGAAACACTTGTCAGAGGGAGCAGACAAAATTTCATCAGATTTGGCCCAGGTACTACGATCACGATCAGTGTACTTGAGTGTCAGATTTGAACCAGATTTGACATGTGCCTTCCTGATAAGATTCCAAACAAGTTTGTCTAAAGCAACCACACCCAAAAACATCAAAAATCAAGGGAATCAGGCCACTTGTGTAAAACTAGCCTGACAAACCTAGAAACTGCAAAATCTTGACTTTTGGTGATCCAAATGCAAAAAGACTTGGGGGATAGCTTTAAAACATCAGTGTCTACAAGCATGACAAATTTGGTCTGATTTGGGCTCAGAAGTACGATCGCGATTGGTGTACCTAAGTCCCAGATTTTGACCCATTTCATATGTGGACTCCCCAAGTGTATACAAACATAAAAGTCTAAAGGACCTAGGGTTAAAACTGGTTAAAACCACTGAATACAGATCCAAGTCAAAAACTGCTAAACTGGCATAGAAATTGACTTTTAGTAGACCAAGACACATCAAAACTGGGAAGAAACTATATAGAGGGATAGCCTGTACACAGGACAACCCCAGATAGCTTTCAAATGCCAAAACAAACACCAAAATCTAGTCAAATTGACAGATTCAGGAAATCAGGCACTTCAGACCACAAAACTGTGAATTCTTGACTTTTTTGAGTCCAAATTCAAAAAGATTTGGCAGGTAGTCCTAAAGTAGCCCAGTGAACAAGCTGGTGAAGTTTCAGCTGATTTGGGCTCAGAAGTACGATCGCGATCGGTGTACCTCTAGCCCAGATCTAGCTCAGTTTTGACCTGATCATAAACCTAGGTTACACAAGATACCAGGAGTTTTCAGAACTCAAATTGGACATATTGTCAATAATCTGCAAGCAAAATTGTGTTAAGATAATTTTGAAGTGTTGAATCTGCTAACAGTTGGAATGATACAGTGATATCATAGCCATCCAGTGTATTCATTTGCAGAGACCGGTCGAGTAACAGCCCATGCAGTCACCTGAATTGAAAGATTTTTCCATCTCCAGGTAAGAGGTTTGGATTCGGTCAGTAAATCCCACTTTCTTCATGTTTTTGAGATCGGGAAAACAGATCAACACCAGACACCTAGATTTAGCAGATCAAACGAGTGTCGCGTCAACGGAGGAGAGTGTAAACCAAGGGATAGTACGCCAATTGGAATCGATCCTTGAAGAAGTCATTTCAGATACTTCTTCAGAGAGATTTTCAGAGAGTTTCGTAGAACACTTGGGGCAAATAAAACTAAACGGAAGAGAAAACATGGCCACAAGACCATGAGACCCCTGGGCCACGCTAAAGCTATTGTTCATCAAGTATCAATATGACAACAAGCAAGGTGCCAAGATATACAAAGACGGTATGGACCGCTACTGTGTGAAAATAGAAGATAGACCAAGCGAGTTCAGGGACTTGGTGCCTGTTAGCTATAGCAGAGACAGGTACCTAGATGACGAGGGTATCATGTATTTGGTAGTCCTAAACCCTAACATTGTGGACAAGTGGGGATTGATGGGCACGAAAGCCAAAATAGACGAGGAACATGAGGAAAGGGCTCCAACAATGAGCTTACCGAATGTGAAATTAAGGCGAGAAAACGAAATGATGCGAATCAACACTGATAACGTCTACCTGGGGCTATACAAGTATAATAATGGAGAGCAAGATCTCTATTATAGATGTGAGGAACCCTACGTTGGGGAGATGACTGAGCGGAAAAAACTTTATGTCTTCACCTACACAGAGGGAGCGGAAATGAAAATTGCCGCATATGACAAGTATGGAAGACGATATGCAGCAATCGACAAAAAAGAATTGGAGGGTTATACGTACTTTGGGGGACCACTTCACCATTATTATGTCACTCCAAGCCCTCTTAGAACAACACCTACAACTGTTGTGCCAGAACCGTTAACCATAGGTGGAGGGAGGACTCATGTAGCTGATTTTTTCAGTCGACCTCATTATTCGATGCCAAGCCCCATGGGAACGTTACATTCCAGAGAATCGATGGCTACGAATCGAGGTAGTACGGTTCCTATCTCTACACATACGGCTGTAGGTCCGACATTCGCATCCATCCCATCACATTTACCACCTAGTAGTAGATTTGGGGCGGGTGAGCCAACGAGAGCAACCTACGACCTCCCTGATGTACGAGAACGATTAAGTCGGGACATGGGAGCAATGAGAGTGACCGCAGACCATAGGCGGATCAGACCTTCCCAAGTAGCGAAGTGCATGCCAAAGAAGTATAGCGGCTCGGGGGATCCGTATGCCCATGTATCGCTTTTCAAGCAAGTCTTAAGAGCGGAACAGATCACTGATTTCCATACTCAATACGAGGGATTCGGGCTGACCTTGGAAGGGACGGCCTTAACATGGTTTCAAACTTTAAACCCTGAAATTTTTCCAAATATTGAACATGTATTGCGCGAGTTCGTAGAAGAATTCTCAAAACGGGGTATAAAGCATAATACTGTATCGCAGATATATGCTTTTAAACAAAGGGAGAATGAAAAAGTGAAGGATGCGACCTTGAGATTCAAGCAATACATTGAGAGATGTCCGAGAAGAGAATTACCGCAGGACGAGAGATTGTCTGTGCTCTTCGTTGAAGGACTGAGGAATGAACCCTTGAAAAAGGACCTTCACTTGAAGGCCTGTAGCACATTTCAGCAGGTTACGGGGGAAGCATTATATCTTGTCGACAACTGCAAAGCATATGGGGAAGTGTCCGAGGACACTGATTCAATAGCCAGTGGTTCTTCATCAATTAAGAGCGAACCCTCTACTAAAAAAGATGCTCAGGCGTCCTTGATGCTGACAGCTGACCAATTGATAGAGGAGGTAACAAAGAGAATGCAACAACATGTGAGATCAAATCCGGTGATGAGACAGTCTCAGACGAGGAAGTGTGACGCATGCGGGGGGGGATCATCCGACGCCATGGTGCACACAACAACCTAAAGCTCCAGTTGCGAGTGGACGAGTACTGAAATGGTGTGCCGTAGAGTAGAAATAGACTAATCATAGCACTGAAGAGTGTTTTTATAACTAAAATTTTGTGAGGGAAAGACCGTATGGACCTCCAGCTGGACCATCCCAACCACCTCCTCCAAGGTATCAAGTTGGACCAAATATGAACTTGGTAGCGGGAGCAGACAGACCTCAACCTGTGTTGGGTCAACAACCTCCGTTACCACAGGAAAATAGAGCCATGATTAGATACGCTCAACCTTGTGAAGCCTCACCAAGAACGAATAGTACACTTCAAGTGTCTTATTATGAGGAACCAAATGAGCCTTACGCAACTGAACCCGAATCATGAATATACACGGACGAAGCATATCAACCGTGGGGAAATAGCGAGGGTATGGCACCACCAACGTATATACCCCAACCTTCGAGAGATCAATATTTGGTAGACGAGAGAACGTTAATGTTCATTGCAAACCAGAATTACAAACCAAGAGGATATCCCAATAGAGCAAGACAACCTATGGGACCACCTGCTCCAAATCAATCAACAATTGGACAATGCTATAGCTGTGGAAGTACGGATCATTGGGAGCGTAACTGTCCTTTCAAGGGCGAAAGAGTGAAATTTTTTGGGTTTTGCGACGGATGTGGCGTGAATCACGTATTACCAGATTGTCTGAAGAATCCGGACAACAAGGGAAAAACGACTATGAATATTGTGGGGGTGATACCAAGCGCTAGCAGTGGATCCGAAACCGATCCCATGATCCGAATCAACGCGATAACCAGAGCCCAAACTAAGGACTTAGGAAAAAACGAAACTTTGGAGGAAAAGGTCGAGTTGTCCATACCAACAGAAAATGAGAGTTTATCCGTTAGAACTCAGCGAAAATCCTGGAAGACAAAACGAGACAGGATAAAAGTAAGAAGGTTAAAAACGCAAATTGCCATGCAAAACGAGTTGCATGAAACGAAAGAACAACTCAAAATAGAGAGAGAGAGAGTAAAACAACTGAGGTCATCAACAAACCGAGGAAAGCGTCCTGAGGCGGATCAGTCTTGGTTGACAAAGTGCTAGAACCGTTAGATGCTCTATTACAGGCATATGAAGCAAGGCTAAAAACAAACCAAACCTTAGAGCAAAGATGGTTGACTTATCCTCAACTAGAAGTGGAAACAAAGCATTTGGAAATGTGTAAACACCTCATTGAGACAGCCCAGGCGTTGATGGAACCTAAAATCGCTAGAACCCCAAAACAAGAAGTATTGATTCACAAAGAGCGAGAAAAGCTAAAAATCGATGAACCAAAACGATTAAACGATCCCAAGCCAAAAACAGTATTGCCACTGGATCATCAAGTTGTACCAAATACGACCGATGACGCTAAATCAATGACGATGATGCCAATTCCAGAGGTGGAAGAACAATGGCCGCAACACTTATGGGAAACCATTAGAAACAGAAAGAATGGAAGCGCGACGTTACAATTTGCTCCAATTCCTGAAATTAACATGGATAACGGATTTTTTCCAGCCGATATACACTCGTTGTATGGGGATGCGAGAACGGAAATTTCGGTAGAAAGCAAAGCCCAATCCTTGAAAACTCTGCCTTCATTTATAGGTGAACATGAGGCACGATCGGAGATAAGGTTAGTTCCATCCCAAATAAGAACTATCCCACGTATGGTCGACTCCAAGAGTCTTCAAGAGATGCTGTCGACACCTATAACATGCACCATCACGCTGTCTGAACTCTTGAGAGTCAAACCACATTTGTGGGAAGACATGGCAAAACATATGGAGCAAAAGGGAGTAAAGATTCCTCTTCCGACAAACCCTCCGGGAGAAGAAAACGAACGAGAAGGCCAACCCAAAGCCCGACCAGTGCCCATAAACAAGGTCGGAGATTACAGCGAAGGAGAGGAGGGTAACACAACATTACCTGTTGAGTATCAGGATATAACAACAATAGCTATCCTAGACAGTGGAGCTGGAGTGGCTATTGCTACAAAGCAAATCTAGGAAAAGTGGGGCCGTCCAGCTCTCAGGAAAACTAGGATGAAACTGCAACTCGCGGATGGGTATGTAGAGAGGCCGTTGGGGATCTTGGAACAAATAATTGTAACTTCATGTGGAATTAACTATGAGCACACCTTTACTGTGGTGGATTTCGGGAAAAGGAACAACTTTGACATTATTTTGGGACGACCATTCATGCGTTATTTCAAAATGATACAGGATTGGGGTTACGATCAAATCTACCTAAGGCACGAGGAACTAATAACAAAAATCAACATGAAGGATCACAACTATAGAGACGTTTCAAAAACACCAGCGCAAGAATTTAATTCTACCACTGTAAATGAAAAAGAAATATCCGTGTGGATGCAAACAAAAGTGCGTATCTGGATGTGTGGAGCATTCGATTGCGGTGAGCTAATCCAAGAGGAGTGCGTTCTGGAAAGATCTGTCGAAGATGAGGCTTATTTCCTAGAACCTTTCCCGGAACATCTATTTGAGCCATTCGGGTGGACTCAAATATTGTCAACCTTGGACGTATGTGTTAACAAATGCACACCTACGAAATTTTGTGACGAAGAAGGATACGACCTAGTAACGTTACAAATGGCTAGCGTTATCCTTGAGTCGGGATCAGAAAACGAGGAACAGGAAGAACCTCCACATAAGACTGGGTGTAAACGAATAACTGATGAGGTATCTGCAGTGAACGATAGGATTAAAACAGAAGAGGAATTCATGGATTCACTATGCTGTGACCTTCCAGCATTGGACGACGAAAATCAACTGATAGAGGCTGATGATGAAAGATCAAGCGCATCAGAGACAAACGGAAAATACAGAATGAGATAGGACAGGTTTTACAAGTTTTATAACCAAAAACCTAGTTGACAGGAGCGGTATAAATCCAAGAGAGCCAGAAAATCAAGGGCAAATAAGCATAATCCTATGCCTCTTGTCAATGACAGAACGGGATATCTAAAACTTGTCAAAGCTGAGGATTGTGTCAAAGACGGGTCACCGGTAGATTCACCAAAACTAAACCATGGGAAAACAACAAGAAGAACAGACACGAAAAGCGGATGACTAAGTCATGAAAGGAGAGGAAAACGGGGTCCGAAATGACCAAAACAGAGAGGAAAGCAGAGTACGATAAGCTCAAGCGAACCCTAAGAGACATATGGACGACCGACTTTGAAACAAATGACGATACGAGTTCTGACAAGATAGATGCACCATCCCATTATAAGAAATATACCATACAAGATAGGAAAATCATAGTGCAACAACCTATGAGGGAATTGAAAGAACCGGGTATATCGTACGACGGTCCTGAAAAAGCCAAACGAATAGATCTAGCGGAGCCAAGAGAAGATCCAAAACTTACATATATTGCCACAGATCTTACTGACGAAGAGGAAAAGCTTTTGGTAGCTACTCTTAAACAATATAGAGATGTGTTTGCGTGGTCGTACAAAGATCTTAAGGGGGTGGATCCTAGTATCTGTCAACACACGATACCCCTTAAGAATGACGCGAAACCCAGCAGACAACGTCCCTATACTTACAATGAAACATTTGCTAAAAAGATCAAGGAGGAGATAGATAAACTTAAGGAGGTGGAGTTTATTTACGAAATTGAGTACACCGATTGGGTATCACCGATTGTGGTGGTCCCAAAGAAAAACGGAAAGTTGAGAGTGTGTGTCAATCTCAAGAAAGTAAACGCTGCTACAATTCGAGACAACTATCCCCTACCCATTACTGATAATGTAATAGAAATAGTAGCAGGCAAAGAGGCGTATAGCTTCTTAGATGGCTTTTCGGGGTACAACCATCTCACAATAAAGCCAGAGGATCAGCACAAAACAGCTTTCGCAACTGAATGGGGTATTTTTGCATTCTGGGTAATGGCTTTTGGCCTAACAAATGCACCAGCTACATTTCAGAGGCTAATGGGTCATGCTTTTAAAGAATATCTAAGACAATTCTTAGAAATTTACATGGATGACTTGTGCGTTCACTCTCTTGTAAGACTGGAGCACATATAACATTTGACCAAGGTGTTCGAGAAATGCAGGCTGTATCGGATTTGCCTGAACCCATAAAAATGCGTCTTCATGGTAAGACAGGGCAAAATACTGGGCCATATAGTGTCCAAAAACGGGATTTCGACAGATCAACATCATTGTTGATCTACCACGACCAGTGAGGGTGAAGGAGGTACAGGCATTTATGGGTCATTGTGGATATTATCAAAAATTTATCTACTCATACGCTATAATTGCAAAACCACTTTACGCGCTGATAACTAAATTTGAGTGGACAGAAGAATGTGAAGAAGCTTTTCAAACGTTGAAGCAGAGATTAATTTCCGCTCCAATATTGAAAGCTCCGGATTGGGAAAAGATCTTTCACATTCATGTGGATGCATCAGCGTATGCAATAGGATGCATACTTGCACAACCTGGAGAGAACAACATGGATTTTCCAATAAGTTACTCCAGTAGACAATTGAACAATGCAGAGAGGAATTACACGACAATTGAGAGGGAGGGATTAGGTATGGTCTATGCGGTGAAAAAGTTTAGACACTATTTACTTTCCAATAAATATGTATTCTTCGTTGATCACCAAGCACTGCTGTACTTAGTGAATAAACCTTGCAGTACGGGAAGGATTGTTCGATGGTTCATCATACTGCTTGAGTTTGATTTCACAGTAGTGGTCAAGAAAGGCACTACACACCAAAGAGCTGACTATTTATCTAGAATGATGCATGGAGAAAGCCCTGTAGGAGTTGACGATGATCTGCCAGATGCATATCTTTTCAACATAGAAATGGTTCCAAGATGGAGCGAGGACTTAATTCCTTTGCTAACTATCGGGTCTTTGAATATGACAAGCCAACCATCTACCATTTCAGCATCCAGATCATTGGTAATGTTAGCGGGCAAGTTATATAAACAAGGAACGGATCAAATCCTTAGGCTTTGTGTAGAACCCGACGAACGGGAATTGTATCTAAACCAGGCTCATGTACAAACAATGGGGATTCACAATGGGCATGCACAGATGTACCAGAGATTGATGAGAATGGGTGTGTATTGGCTAAAAATGCAACATAGTGTTCACATGCATGTCAAATCTTGTGTTAAATGCACACTTCAAAAGCCAATAGAACACGCAACTCTATTCAAAATGTCCGTAGCACCCCGATGGAGTAACTACATCGTTGAATACCTCACCACCAACATACTTCCTGAGGGGATGAGCAGATCGCGAATCAAAACAATCATCAAAGAGGCAGAAAACTATGTACTGATTGAGGACGCTCTTTACAAGAGGGGAAAGGACCATCAATTGAGAATGTGCGCGACTGAAGAGAAATACATTCCTATCTTAGAGCAAGCACACAACGGACAAGCGGGTGGACATTTCTCAGCTGATAAAACGGCCAAAGCAATTCTTATTGCGGACATATGGTGGCCTACACTATTCATGGATGCCGAAGATTTTGTCAAACAATGTGATGAGTGCCAGAAAACAAAAATTCCGAGAGCGCGAGACGATATTCCCTTAAGGCCGATGATGGGTGCAAGAGCATTTGCGAAATGGGAAATAGATTTTGTAGGACCGATAGCGCCTCCGGGGTATAAAACGCACGCTCAATACATTATAGTGGCAACAGATTATCTAACAAAATGGGTGGAAGCCAAAGCAACAACAAGAAATGATGCAAAAACGACAACACAGTTTTTATACGAGAACATTTTCACGAGATATGGCTTACCAATTGAGCTCGTGAGCGATAGAGGCACTCACTTCATCAATGAAGTGATCGAATTCCTACTGGACGAATTCATGGTGATTCATAGGAAATCCGCCCCCTATCACCCACAAGCGAACGGCCAAGCAGAAAGTACGAATAAAATTTTAGTGACAATTCTCACCAAAATTGTCGGTGAATCAAGAGCTGATTGGGATCAAAAGCTGCATTCAGCTTTATGGGCGTATCGAGTAGCTTACAAAACATCCATCGGAACGACTCCATTCAACATGGTTTATGGAATGCAAGCGATTTTGCCACTTGAATTCCTTATTCCCACACTTCGAGTCGCTAAACAATTAGAGTGGACGGGCCATGAATTATCCAATCAGATAGGTGTTCTAGAAAAACTGGATGAAACTAGATTGAGAGCCATTGCGTCAATCTACGCGCAAAAACGAAACATGAAATCATTCTTTGATCAACATGTAATCAGCAAGGAATTTGCTACTGGGGATTACGTTTTAATGTATACCCTAAAACAACATTCCCGAAAACTCAAAAAGCGAGGGAATGGACCCTACGTGATTCACGATATATCATCTAGCGGTGCCATCAAACTTGCGACATTAGAGGGAGAGGAAATGCCTAATTGGATTAGTGGTTGCAGACTAAAGAAATACAACTTGCCACTAACCACAGAGATGCTTGCCAAAATACACGCTGCGAAGGAACGCAAGATCAAAGCAAAAGAAAGCTCAAGCGCAGGAGGAGGCCAAAGTCAAGATTTTAAAAAGAAAACAAGCATTCCAACAACAAGGACATCCTACAACAACGGACACGGCTAGAATTCCTATATCTATCATTCAAACTCATGAGCAATGGCAAACAGGAATTGATGTTCGCATCAATGGCAGGTATCAACGAGCATTAATTGACACAGGTGCAAGAGTGACTGCGGTCAACTTCTCCACTTACAGGATGCTAATGAATGAACCCCTCGTGCAATCCACAATTGATCTACGAGCGGCAAACGGTGCAACAATGCCAACGATGGGGATAGTAAACTTGCCAATCAATCTTGATGGAAATAGTTGCCCTCATCAATTTTTTGTCATGAAAGACGGAGAAATCAGAGAATCAATATGTTTAGGAGTTCCATGGATGAGAACGTACAATGCAGTCACTGAATGGTCAAAACATGCGTTAAGATACACACACGACTCTAACGTGTACATGACTCCATTCGCCAAAACAGATCACTCGTGGCCAAGTATCCCCATCGACAATAAGCAATCGGCTATTCAACCAAAAACAACCCCCAAGGTTATTCAGAAGGTCTGGATCAGGAAATCATTGCTGACCAACAAACCGAGCAAGATATGGCTATCTAAGAGCAAACTCTAGACGGAACCAGCATCATCTATAAAACCTTCCAAAGCTACTTCCAAGTGGAAATGGCAACCAAAAAAGGATAACGCTCAAATGCCAGAGCTCGAAAGGAACAACAAAACTCAAAACAAGAAGCCTGAATCTTCCAAATGGCACTGGAAACCGGTGAAAACCAAAGCAAAATCGGTGCAAATGCAACAAACTACCTATAAATGGGTTCCAAAACTAGTTGCAGACACAAAACCCACAATAAAGGAAAGAGCAATTCAACTGCAGGCTCTCATGTTCCATAAACAACTACCTTCGCCATCAAAAGCCGCTGAACACTACATTCAGTTCCCACATCATGCATAGCATATTGTTACCCAACGCATTGTCTCAAACATCAGAATAGGGCCACATGACACGGCCATGCATAGACACAGAGTTCAAAACCCATGCACATGCACCACCCTTCGTCCGGGGCGACTCGGACAAGGAAGGGGGGAGTAACAGTCAAGGCCATTAAGACCATTAAGAGGTCCAAGGTGTATATATTTACATAAAGTGTGTGTTTTTTCATCATTTAGAGTTCAGTTCTGAACAAATTTGATCAAAATCTGGCTTGTATCATCCGACTAGCATAATAATGAGCTGTAATGACAAATTCGGAGCATTGGGATGCTTCAAGAGAAAATATATACTTAGGGGTGAGTATAATAATTTTGGCTAAGTTTTTGCCAGTTAATAAGTATTTTCATTTTATTGTGTTTGATTTTCGTTAATAAAACTTCAAAAATTCAAAAATTCAGAAAAATCTCACTCACAAGTGTCGGAATCAAGTTCTGGAAGCAAATGCCGAAGTATCACGATAAAATTATCAAGCATGGAAGATATGAAGCTAATCTGAAGATGTCAAATTTCGGCCTCAATGATCATGACTACATTTCGCCAAAATCGCATCAAACGGTCATGCGATGCCGGAATGATGAACAGATCGACCCACACGTGGTATATAGATTAAATCGGGAGCAATGGTGAGAAAAATCAACCCTGTGTTATGGAAATCTAGGGAAGATATAGGTCAGGTAGGCCAAAGTCTAGCTCATTGTTCATTTTCACCTTTTGAGAGAGAAGGAGAGATCTTGTTTGACCTAGAGCGAGCTGCCACGTTTCTGCCCTGTACGAATGGTTGGAGCCACCATTTCACACCAGATTTCACAGGTACGTTCCCTATTAAGTTAAGATCAAGTCTATTATGCATGCAAGCGCGAATCTTTGCACAAACGGGCGAAAGGATCGAATCAAAGTCGGATTGGGTCAAAAAGGTTGAGGGCCCTTAGAGGCATCTATGCAATACTTCTTTCAGCCACAGAACACATCAGTGTGCTCCCCACAAGGCCAGGAACAAAAATATGAGGTCAAAACCATATTTGGTGGTGGTACACCGATCGCGATCAGTGTACCTACCTGAAAAAAACTGGGACAGAATTTGCCCAACACATCCCCTCAACCTCGCTTGCATACTGCTGGTGTCAAAACCAAATTTGGCCTCTGGAGTATAATCGCGATTGGTGCCCTCAGAGGAAGGTTTTGCAACTTTTGAGTTGGCCCATGCTTGGAACTCAGCTAAAAGCACACTCTCTTGAATTTTCAAGGAAAATGCACAAATTTTGCTCATAGATTGGGCCCAATTTGTCAAACACAACCAAAAGGGAAAATTTGACCTAATACTACCCAAATCTGGTTAGAAATGATGATGGATGGTTTGGAAGGAACACTTGTCCGACTAAAAGTCAGGACAGTTGCAGGAAACCTCAGATGGATCTTAGAAACCTCCTACAAGTACAGAAATGGTAATTTCAGTTTCGAATGATCACACGAAGCTAGACAGGGAGCCGAGGCAATGCCAAAACCAAAAAATCACTTAAGGATACTCAAACATCACATGGATATCCAAGAAATGCCTGGAAAATGCACAGATCTGGAAAACCTCCTAAGACAGGGTCTAAAGTGCCTGATAAGGTCAAAATCAGACATTGGAGTAGGCTGTTAGTAGCAGAACATCATAGGAGCGGTGGCAACTCTAGAACTAACTCCAACTAGCTCCAGGATCCAACCAAAGTTCATTAGGGAAACCAAATATGGTTAGACTTAGTAAAATATGGTCAAATAGTGAAAATTTTCTCTAAATTGTTCATTTTTTGTCCAAACTTGGAAATAAATCATCAGTGGGCTAGGCAAGCATAGGAGTTCATGACCATCCAGTTTTTCCCAAATTTGGCCTCTGTACTACGATCGCGATCGGTGTACCTCAAACCTAGAATTTGACCAAAACCTATCAGATCCTTTGTACACATCTTGTTTAAGTCCCCATCCAAATTTCAAGCCAATTGGACATCAAAAACTCATAAAAAATCAGAGTCTAGTCCAAAACTCCCTTGTAACACAGAAATGGGACCTGTAAACTCAAAAGTGGTCCAAAAGACACACAGAGTGGACCAAAATGACCCTCCAACTATCAGGAACCCAATCATATGATCAAACCCAAATTTGGCCTCTGTACTACGATCGCGATCGGTGTACCTCAGACTTAGAACTGGCTCAAATATTTATCAGTCATAGCTCTAGCCTTCCTAGTCCCACTGGTGAAATATGGACAAGAATGGATGAAATTTGTTCAAATTATGATCAATTTTAACTTTTGAACTGTTTTTTACTAAAAGTCTAAATGAAATTGATTTGCGAAAGGAAAATCCTGACAGCTTGTGATTCTCTTGACACAGAATGCCTCGCCCAAAGAAAGACAGGCAGTGGACAGCAGCACCATATGAAGTGGAAGAGCTTGCCACAAATGAGAAGGCTCACCTCTCGGATGAAATACTGGCTCAAATCCCTGCCCACATCTTCAGCTCAAAGTTTAAGGACGCTGATAGCGACTTGGTGAAGACAACTATCATGCCACAGGAGATATGGACTCTCCACCAAAGGCCGGAAGTAATAGAGGCTGTGCGGGCGATACACTTGGAACAATTCTTCAGATTACAACCATGGGGAACAGATTACATGAGGGCCCATGAACTCATGAGCTCAATACAATATGATGGGCAGGCAATGCTCACAGACAAAGATGGGTCAAAAGTTAAAGTAAAGATCATGAAGGAGATCATCAATGAGGGCTTGCATTTCCTCCCAGGGCAACACGATTTGTTGGCAAAGACAAAGTCACCAGACAATGAGAAGGCATTCGTCAAAGCAAAGGGGAACAAATACAAATACACCGACATGATCTACGGTGAGCTGGAATTGCCAATGAGATTGATATCTCAACATTTCAGAGTTCAAAAGCCTCCTCGCTACACAGAGCCAATCCTTCACATTGCCGTGGTCATGGCTCTAGCGACAGCAGAAAATAGATCCATTCGCTGCGACTACGGATCTTATATTCTGGATAATCTGATTGAAGCAAATTTGAAAAGCTCGGCAAAAAACAAAACCTACATGAGTGCAGGGCCGATGCTAACCAGAATAGCATACCAGGCTTTGGGAATGATTGAGGATTTGCCAGCTGCCAGCTCACAAACGGCCTTGATCCAGAAAGCGAAGCTGGTAGCACACTCTGTAAGGAAAACACTTGGCGCTACATCATTGCGCTCAGCGCAGGCCACCAATAAAAGTTCTAGTGATGAAGACAAAACAGAGACAGACGACGAAGAAAAATCTCAAGAGTCGAGAGATAAAGTGCCTTCAGAATTTGAGGAAAGTGAGGAAGAAGATTCAACAAAGCCGCTTGAGAGAAAACGCGGAGAGAGGAGTGCAATACCGCAATCGGATTTGCAAAAGGCGTATGCTGAAGCCCAGAAGAGAGTCGAAGAAAGACGCACCAAATTGAGGGCTGACAGACATGCTCGAGAAGCGGAGACGCAACAGGCACAAAAACTCAAATTAGAAAGGGAAAGACAACAAAGGATAGAAAATGCAACTCGCCTACGGGCTGAGAAGCAAAGACTGGAAGCAGAACAAAAGGCTGCTGAAGTGGAATTATCCTCACAGTCCACGGAACAAACGAAGGAACAGGACGCGGCTGAAGAGCAGAATCAGACTGAACAGCTTAAGCAGATCCAGAGAGATAGGAATCTGGATGCGCGATGCGCGATGCGCGGAGGATCTCACCCGCCAAAGAATAATCAAGATCCTAAAGAAAAGGAAAGCAGAGGCATCTGATTCGCAACAAGGTGAGGAATCTTCCAAAAGGAGACATGTGCGGGAAAAATGAAGTCCGCCTCCTCCATCACCCAAATCACCTCCTCCCTCTCCTAGAAACTCACCTCCGCCATCACCCAAATCTCCACCTCCTCCCCCTTCTCCATCGGACAAAAAACAGCCAACTCCTCCCCCTTCAACCTCGCAAAAGGAGGCTGTACCATCTACAGAATCCATTAGATACCAAGAAGCATGTCAAGCAGTGGCGGGATTTGATTACAAGCAAACACTACGAGAGTTAGAACGCCAGTTCCAGTGTCAATACGTAGTGCTCACTGAAAAGGAAAGGCAGGTACATGAAGCCCGACAAAAGCAAGAAGCAGGGCAAGAGGAGTTCGAAAACCTAAGAACGCGACTAGAACACACAACGGAGGAAAGAGACCTTGAGCGGCAACAGGCTCAGTCTCTAATCAAAGATTTGGTGGATGTCAGGACAGACCTGACTGCCAAAGAGAAAGAGTGCCAAGAATTGACGACCAAAGTCCAGAAAGCGATGGAGCAGCTCGCCTACGAAAGTGCAAGATTTCAAAGGCTTAGCAACTCCTACAGCACTGTCAAGGGCACTCTGACGGCTTTGATGGCTAATCAGGAACCTGCTGGAGCATTGGTCTCCACATCTGACAATGCCATAGCAGCACTGAAAGCAGAGCTCGAGCAGGAAAGGCTCCAAAGACAGCTGCTTGTATCGGGAATGGTAGCCCAGACAGCGGCCAACGAGTTAAGATTGAAAGAAGTAGAGCAACAACTCGCTCAAGCAAGCGCTGAACTCAAGATTCAGAGACAGATCTCTGACACATTGCTAAAGGAAAAGGAAGAGTTGCTTGCCCAAACAACAGATCAAAGCAGGCAAGGAACAGACTCAACCGCAATTGCTGCCTGAACAACATGCGACAGATTTTCCTAGAACCTCACAATAAGGGCAACAGGAGCAATAATTTGAAGGACCTGATCTGGACATACGAGATGAACTCAGTGAAAGCATACAGGACATGCCAGAAGGGCCGGCCAAGGAATATATGTTATATGAAAAGAAGATACTGGAGTCAGCAGCCCTGGCGTATTTACAACCAGAAGAGCAAGTGGAAGGGTTTGGCCACGAATACCTTCCGTTTCCTCTGATGTGCCATGAAGCAAATCTATGGAAAGAAAAGATGTGGCCAACCTTGCCACAAAACAAAGAAGGGGGTTACGAGGGCATTGCACTCACGGTGGAAGAAGCTCAGGTGCTCGTCGATGACCACCCCAAGTGGAGGCAGAAGTGGTTGGACAAGAGACCACAAGATCTAACAAACTACCACAACGCGCCTCAACATATATAGATAGATCCTACATTCTGCCCTGTCCCTCGAAGACGCACTTGGAAAGATTTCACAACATGGAAGAGGTCAAGGTAGCACAAGCTAAATTACCCGATTCTGATAGCACAACATCCCCCTACAGTGGCGTACATGGTCAGCACATTGAACTCTACAGTCATTTTGCTACGGGATGTCCCCGATTTGGCCTGCCAGATGTTAGTAAAGATAGCCCGGATGATCGTCACCTGCATCCAGGTGTTTAAAGACATTGAAGGCGATGATCATCCGTGGAATCTGTTCTTGGAAGGACACATGCATCTGTTGGAATCTATAGGATTCACCACCATGGCATATCTTGATGGCCATGTACTCCCGGCTAATGTACCTACCATCCCACTACTTGCAAACATTTGAAGAGGCCTTCGTCACAGGATTCTTCGAAATGGATTCAAGGATTTTCCATCCCATGGCGAAGGACCTCAAGGCAAGGTATGTGGCGTACCAACACACATTATCAGAAAACCCATTCAGACAACACCAAGAAGCCCTCGAAGCCGTACTGCGCACAAGAAGCTTTTCAGCTACACTCGCTTCATTAGAGCCACATCAATGGCCAAAACACTGACATGCACGAGGGCGTGGAAGGATAAGGAAGGGGGGAGTGTTTGGCGGAAGAAGCAACAGGCGGCCGTGGCCAGAAGGACCATAATTTCCTGAGAAACCATTGTAAAATTCTTTTGTAAAGAAGCATCTCTAAGCCGGACAATTATCAAGGATGTATGATTATTCTTTTGGGAGCAATTGTATATGAGAGAGCCAGTTTTAAGAGTAGGAGCTTATGGCCGGACAAGCCATTGTTTGCAAAGACCTAATCTATAAAGGTCAATTTCTGTAAGTTTTGGATAATGTTTTGAATGGAGAACTGAGAAGACAGTGTACGTTTGAGAGCTCCTTCTTGTTCAAACTTGTAATCTTCGCCATTACGGCTACGGTAATCCAAATTCAGATTTGATTATTGCATTGTGTTCCTCTCCTCTTGCTCTTTCAGTTAAGTGTAATCATTCAAGATTCGGTGTAGGTTTTCGACTACGAGTTTGAGGCCTTAAATCGTTGTTTTGAGTGTCTATATGCGTGTTTTATGTCGTTTTGACCCTAGGAGGGGCTTTAGGGACCTTAGAACGACCCTTTAGGATCAATCGTTTACTATTTTTGCGTACTTTGGGATGAATGATCGCGATCGTTGTACCTTCTCAGAATGCTGTGACAGTGATAGGATATGTTCCTGATAGTCCCTTGTAGCTTGCCTTCAAGTTTCGTGCGATTGCGATATGATTTGCATGGCGAACGGGCGTGATGACTGTAGAGCTATGTAGATGAACATAGGCAAATTACTTGGCTTTAGTGCGTTCGATTTGCTTGTAGAGTTAGTAGTTGCATCTCTTCGAGTTCACTTCATTAGGATTGACACCCTAGTGAGTTTCCATGCCTCATCCGAGTCGCTTCCCTTGTAGCGATAATATTATGTTGATTCTTGAGAGCTATGCTATGGACGTCCGTCGCGGTGACCCGCAAACATTTATTGTATAGTGTATGGTTTGCAATCATAATATGGTGCTTTTTGCTACAAATTATGTTAGTTTTTTATGGTTTAGGATCATGACACAAGCCTTGAGAGCTCCTCTCACCTTGATACACACATAATGGGCTCCCAGTGTGCCCTATATACCCTCCACTCTCCCCTTTCCCTTCCCGTGTGGGATAAATCCCATGCCATTGTTTGAGGACAAATCGAATGGGCACCCACCTAGTCGAACACGTAACTGGACACCACATTTGTAGTCTATTATTTTGCCGAGCTAGTGTAGTGACACTCTGTGTAAATCCTAATTCCAGAGTAGCAATCAATTCCCTGAGTTGTAATTCTGTCATGGACAATTGTAAAGGTACATGTGAGCCGGCTGTGGACGGCTGGCGCGTCACCATGTGGGAACGTGTTCTTAGAAGATGGGCAGTGAATCACTTAGTAATTACTAAAGTAACTACTACGGTAAACCCGAAGCATATAAATACGGCCCATTACTTTGATATTGGGTTGGAAATTGTTATCACTTGTATTAGCGCTTTGAGCTATAATTGCATTCGAGCATCAATGGCAGTATCATCGGCTACACTTTCTCTCTCTGTAATCATATTCACTGTAATCTCAATCATGATATATATATATTCCAGTGATACTGACTTCTCAACAGTCTTCTGAATTTGAATCTGAACTTTATTCCAGTCTTTAAGTCTGATTTTCATTTCAGTATTCATATTTCAGTCTAGTCACTGATTTCTGTCTAGTCTGCTGTTTGAACTCTTCCTACTCTCAGTAGCTGAAATCCTTCAACACTGGAATTAGCTGTCTCAAGAGACCAGCTCCAATTCCATTTTGGCGATCACGGTGGCTAGAGCTGAAGCTCGTTGACTGAAAGACTCTTCTCCCGGTTGAAGTTTTCAGCAATGGCACCAAAATCCAATCGTGGCCGGAAATCTACCAATCGTGTGGACCCCATTCCTGAGGAGTCAGGAAGAGAGTCTGATCCCAAGCAAGAGAAAATGACTGACACTGAGGCTCAGGAGGAGCATAGTCAGGCTGATGAGGCCGAGGACTCACAGCATTCCAGTCATTCTCGACGCAGACGGGCATAACGGGAAGCACGAAAGGCAAGAGTTCCAAGAGTTCTCAGTCTCGCCAGAATGATGAGTATATCAAAGGCAGAAAGGGAAGTCACGGAACTTCTAGCAGACAAAACAGAGAGGATACTGAGACTGAGACAGAGACAGAGATTGATTGGGATGCTGACACTGACAACTGCAAGAAGGCTCCCGAGCGTCAGTCTGAAGCCAAGAAGCGAACTGGTGGAATTAGCAGTAATCGACATGATTACTTCGCTTCCCTGAAGATTTCTTTTCCCATGTTCAAAGGAGGGAAAAAGGATGATCCTGATGTTCACATACAAGCTTTTGAGCATTATGCTGAACTAAAAAACATTGATGAAGATGATTGGGGGGAATACTTTCCACAAACCTTGAAGGAAGCAGCAAGGAAATGGTATTACCATTACCCTGCATGTCAACTGAGATCATATAATAAATTACTTAAGGCCTCCAGGTTGGAATATTCCGACAATCGAGGAGATGAGGATATTCTCTGTGAATTGGATCAGATCAAACAACGAAATTTGTCAGTCCGCAGCTATGTAGAAAAGATCAAAGAATTGACCAGACAACTGCAAGAACCACCGTCTGAGAAAAGATTAAGGGCATGGTTTCTGAATGGGTTCAGAATCAAGAAGCTGAGAGAACAGGAAGTACCAGCCCCTACAAAGAAATTCAATGACCTGGTCCAGCGATCATTAAAATTGGAACAGCAGGCTAAGAAAGAAAAAAGACACAAGAAGCGAAGGACCAGTAGCAGTAGTTCGGCTACTGAAGCTTCTGATTCCAGTGCAACGTCCAGCAGTTCCGAGAGCAGTTCCAATGAACGGACAAAGGACAAATCAAAGAAAGGATCATGGACCAAGAAAATTGAAGAAATGGCTAGGAAGATTGCAGAGATTAGCCACACAAGACAACCGGTCCGGAAGATGGAGACTTGGTGTTCAAGATGTAAATCCAAGGACCATATCTCCACGGAATGTCCATAATGTACCTACTGCAAGGCCTTCGGTCACCTATGGAATAATTGTGGCATCCGAATTCACCATTTTAAGAAAGGAGAGGATCTATCAGTGGTTGCCTACACTGAACCAGTGAAGAGAGATCCAATCAAAGTAGCCCAAGAAGAAGGACCAGGTACCAGTGGTACTGGTCAAGGACGAGGCAGATACCAACCAGGAATCGGCAGAGGAAGAGGAAGAGGCAACTTCCAGACCAGAAGCATGAATTGCTATAGCTGTGGGAAGCATGGTCATTTTGCAGCCCAATGTTCAGATGCACCGGTAACAACTGCTACTGAGGCTAAGGCACCAGAGCCAGTCCCAGTCAGAGTAGTTACCAGGAGCAAAGGAGTGATCATTGAAGAGATTGCAGACATTTCAGAAGTACCAGCCAACTCCAACAGCAGCAAGTGGGCCCAACAAAGGAAAGTTTGGAAGGCCAAGGGTAAGGAAAAGGTGGTAGATGAGTGGCAAGAGTAGCGGGAACTAGCAGCTAAAATCACAGAGGATTTAGCTAAGAAGCTGCCAGAGCAGCCAGAAAGTTCCGAGGCTAGAGTCATTCAGAAGATACCAGCCCAATCGACTGATAAAGATCAGTCAGTACCGGCCATGACAGAGACCATGCTGGCTGTGGTACATAGACTAGCTGGTGAGATGGAAGAGGAAGGAAAGAGTGGAAGTATTGCTAAAGAAGAATGGAAGTATGAGAACACTAGCTCTTCAAGCTCTGACAATCAGTCTGACCAGGAGCAAGAGAAAATTCAGGTGAAAATTTGTGATAGAATCCAGAAGCTGACTGTAGAGCTGGAGGATATAAGAAAGACCTTACCTGAGGTGACCAACTTTATCAGGCAGCGTAGGAAGACTGAGGCAGATGCCAGAATAGTAGACTTGACGGATGTTAGGGATGATGAAGTTCCACTTATTCAGGTGGATTACAAGGTCAGGAAGCAGTGGGAACCTCTCTCAAGTGTCATATTGGATGGAGGAGCAGGAGTCAATATAATGGGAACCCATCTTCAGCAAAGAATGGGTATCACCAACATGAAACCAGCACCATTCAAAGTAAGAATGGCAGATCATCGAGTCGTACAAGCAATGGGCATGATTGAAAACATGCAGATAAGAGTGGGGAGGGAAAAATTCAAAACTGGTTTCCTAGTTTTGGATGTGCAGGGCGCATATGGAATGCTATTAGGCCGCCCATGGTTAAGAACAACACATGCTGTTCATGACTACGCAAACCAGACTTTAACCATAGAAGGGGCCAGTGGCAGAATCAAAATCCAGACCAACAACACCAGGAGCTGGAAAAAGGAACTGAGGTCGAAGGAGTTGTGTCAGAAATACCGAGCTAAGAAAATTGAGCGAATGCTGGCAGCAATAAACATCTTTCCTTTGGCAGAAATTGATTTGAATGCAGTCCTACTAAACAAAGAGCAAGCTGACAAGCAGAAGAAACAATTCCCTTACCAATTCACTGAAATCAATATAGGGGAAAGAACCGTTCAGCTAGCTGGAAGAATGGAGGACCCAGCTGATACTGATATAATAGAACAATCAGCATGTCTAGAAGAATATCCACCTACTTAGAATAATAATTCAGAAATGAATGGGCCTTCTTGGGACTACGCTGAAGAGTCGACCAAACGAAAAGGAGGAGGACCCAACTGGTTGCTTCCAGATGATCAGGAAGTAGAGGAATGGAACCTGGGATCAGAGGAAAATCAAGTCAACAAGCACCTGAAACCGGTGTTAGGAGTTTTTTGGAGCAAGGGATTGCGCATATGAACATATACATGCATGGTGCATCAAATAAAGGTTTGCCCATTTTCCATAGCCAGGTGGTTACGTGGGGCCCACATGTGTACAGGTAGGACAGCATGTACATAGTGCATTGATTTTCACTATTACCAGTACCAGTGTGTTTTTTCTACAATAATGAGGAGTTGGTAGCGCATAAAACTTCTCGAGGAAGCTATCCGCGGGCCAACGATATGAGGTAAGCAGGTGTGTCAGATGGCATCGAGTGGCGTCAGGAGGTCGAACGGGGTCAATACTTGAATGCGGAGAAGTATGGACACGACGTGGGTGTTTTCTTGTGATACTTATGCAGAAAGATCATCATGAGGACCACTTTTTGGGGCCACTTCACGTGGTTGCGGGATGCATTATTTGGAAAAACTGAGTGCCAGGTGTGCGGATGATGCAAAAAGGTGACAACTATGCACTGCGAGGTCAGTTTTTGGCCTGTTCCGGGTCCGTTTGAGGTCATCTAAAAGGCCACGGGTGCCCAACTAATAAAGCTAAGTGTGGGAACTGAAAAAAGAGAGAGAAGGCCAAAAAGAACGTGGAGAAGAGAGGAGGAACAGCCGCAACTGTGTTTTTGGGGTTTTTGGAGTCTGTTTTGGTTGTAAACTCCTCATCCGAGGTCGGATTTGAGCACTTTGACATTGTAGACTGGGGTTTTGGGCCGTTCCGGACGCGATGGCGCTGTCCATTTTGCCAAATTCCTCACTCTTTTCCTGCTTTTTTTCTGTGTTAGTTTCTCCTATGAGCGAAGTTTCTGCTCTAGTTTGTGATTGTATCTGGCTTATTTCACCCATATTGTGTGAGCTATTTGCCCCATTGGTGTTGGCCCAAGCTCAATTGTATCTAAAAATCAGAAATTCTCCTCTTTTGAGCTGAGTTTTTTGGGTGTGTGTGTGTGTGTGTGTGTGTGTGTGTGTGGAGTGGGCAAGTGGATAGTCTCTCTCCTCTCACTCCAGAGGTGTGTTCCCTGTCTCGGCCAGGTGTGTTGTGTAAGCCGAGTGGTGCCCCATAGTGTGTGTGTGTATCATTCCAAGAGTGTGTGTCGGGTCGTTATAGAGGCGCTTTGTGTGTTTTCATACCGCTCACATTCTTTTGGCGCCCCCACGGAGGATCTTCTTCGAGTACCTTCTCCTTCGAGCTTCAAGCTTCGAGATTCGGGGCTACAGGTTACAGGGACAGGTACAGGTACAGGTACAGGTGATTCACACAGGTACAAGTAGCTGGAGCACAGTGATATACTAGCAGTGATGTCACTTGCAGTTGTTGTGGGTATGCATCACTTGGCGCCTATTTGAGTGCATTATCTGCTTGATTGTACGTTACTTGTGGAAACTGCCATTGTACGCATTTGTGGAGCCATACTTGGTTGTATTTGGTAGTCCTAGCCATTTCTGAGACTTGGTCTGGAAGATAGTCATTTCTGAGACTTGACTATACACGATTTGCATTAGCCTTCGTGTGAGGGTCGATAGCGTGAGGTTTTTATTGAGTTGGGGGATTCTCAAATGTGGAGATCCTTTTGGTGATACAAGTAGCTGGAGCACCCTTTTTGTGACCTCGCCATAGGCTATGTACTAGTGAGTCCTACTTGATGCTCGGGTTCTATTGTTGACAGTTTATGCATACATATACAGTCTATATTTTGGGTTCCTACTGCTCTATTTCTGGGGAAACTCTGCCAAAAATTTTCCAAGTTATGATGGCTGGTTTTTTGGTCTTTTGAGCCATTTATGCTGTTATGGTGCTGAAATTTTGGCAAAATCAGAGGTTAAGTCAAGTGTGCCTTCTTGGAAGCTTCATGGTTGGCTTTAATGGATGATCAAAATGGCCCTCAATTCACTCCATTTCATTTAACTCAAAGAATCCAGATAAATGTTCATGTGTCCAGGAAGATTTTTTTCCAGCAGCGCATAGTCTTTATGTTCGGGCCAAGAAGATTACGAGAGATCTTGGAATGTCCTTTGCCTGTTGTAATTCCGATGATTAACTATGAAAACTCATTAGATGTGCATGTGTTTGTCCTTATCTAAAGCTGAGATCCATTGAAGTTTCTGGGGATTGAGTAGTGAAAAGTTTTGGGTTCTTGCACGTGTGTTCGAAGGGGTTCTCAAAGCATTATAACTTGGGTAGCCATGGCTTTCTCTTATCCGGAGTTTCATGGAAGAAGTGATGAAGATGTGTAAGAATTTTTGGAAAAGATGGAGGTTGCCTGCATTAGCAACCAGATTCATGACCCTACGCAGATGTTACGCCTTCTCCAAATTTGTTTGAAGAGTGATGCACGAGTTTGGTCTAAAGCATTTGAAGAGGAGTTGCGTGTGGCTGATCCACCTGTAAGGTTGATTTGGGACAATCTACAGAATGGGTTGGAAGTGGAGTTTGTGAAGATAGAAGATCCTGACAAAGTGTGGCAAGACGTACAGGCTTTGGTGCAAAAGGAAGGTGAGCCAGTAGATGCGTATATACGTAAGTTTTCATTGGCATGGGAGCGAATGTGCAAGGCCTTAGCACCACAGGTACCCCCGCCTGACATGGTGAAGAAGGACAGGTTCTTGGCTGGTCTTTGGGAGAATATACGTTGGAGAGTGGAGCTAAAGAAGCCTAGGACATATGAAGATGCACTAGAGGTAGAAAGGAACAAAGAGTGGAAGCTAAAGAAAATGAGCCAGTTAGGGGTGGAGTCTTTGCCATGAGGTCTGAATTTCAGCCTATGGACTCTTTACAAGGTCGCATGCCAGGGGTTCATCACGAACCAGTGGTTCCTGTTACTACTCAGGTTATGCCAGTAGTGGTCACAACAGCAGTGCAAGATGATGGGCTAAGGCAAGACATGAGGCAAATGGTAGATTTAATGAAGAATCTCAGCCTAAACATTCTAGGTCAAGTGGGAAATAATCGAGGTCGAGAGAGGTTTGCAAATCAGCCAGGAGGTAAAGGAAGGCCTAGGAATGGTCTTGGACAAAGCAATGGTAGGTTTTGGAGGCAGACGCCCACATGTTACAATTGTGGAGAGTTGGGTCACATCAGCCCGCAATGTGATAAGCCACCAAGGATGGGGGGAGACATGTATCCATTGCCAAAACAGGTGCTAACTAGGTCGCATGATTATGGCATCGAAATTAAGGGAGACGAAGGAACCAGTGGACTGACCCAGGAGAAAAAGGGAAAGACAAAAGTGCTAAGTGTAGTCACCTTGGAGAAGGCATCAAAGCTAGAGGATACATTAGTGATGCCTATTGGGAAGAGGACCACAGAGGATAAGGAAGGAAGAAGCGCCCCACGTCCTAGTAAGAAGAAAGGAAAGAGCCATGAAGGCGAGTATGTCAAGGCCAAGAGGAAAAGGAGAGCTCGTCGAAAGTTTCATGTTTCAGATTTTCCACTAGGGGATGGGCAATTAAGATATGACTTGAAGGAGGATCTGACGAGCACGAAGGCAGATGTTACTTTTGGGCAGCTTATAGAGATGGTGCCTAAGCTAAAGCGACAGTGGAAGAGGATGGTTAACCCAATGGAGAAAGAGCCAGAGAGAGGTTCAGTAAAGGTGTTGGCAATGGATGAGCTACCAGACATTTGTCCAATAGTAGATGTGTGGCATAAAAGGAAAAATTTGGGACAAGGTTATGTGGATGGCAGAGCCCAAATATGCGTCATAACACACTCATGCGTTGAGAAGATGGGTCTCACAGTGGCTGGGGTGTCAGTTTTTTGGATCAGATTGGCAAACCATCAAAAAGTAAAATGCTTGGGTGTTGTAAAGAGCTTAGAAGTGGAGGCATATGATTCAAAGGCAGTGGTTGATTTTCTTGTGATGCCATCAGGGTTGGGAGCATATCCTATTATACTGGGCAGACCATGGTTACGTGCAGTGGGAGCTGTTCAAGATTGGTGACATGGTACGATTAGCCTCTATGGAAAGACAGGTACCAAGAAGCTTTATAATATGGACACAAGGAAACGATTAGAGGAGCTTTATGAAGATGAGGATGAGTCTAGTGATGAAGACTCTTCCACGGTGACAGATGAGGACAATGATAGCACTACCAGCAGTGATGAGGATGCTAATGTTGCATTTCTTTTGATGGACAAAGAAATCCAGGAGTTTGGTTTAGTTGCATTTGCGAATGAGGTTGAAGATGAAAGTGAAGGGCCTTATGAAGTGATTGAAGGGCTGATGCAAACCAAGGTTGAGTTGTCAAAGAAACAGGAATTGTTGACACAAATGATCAGTGGAGACCTCTCAGCTATGGAGAAGGATATATATTTGCACATGCTGGCTAGTTTTCCTGATTTGTTCATTACTTCATATGAAGAGATCAGAGGGTTCAAGGGCGAAGAGATGCATATAGAGCTGAAAGAAGGTGCTAAGCCAGTGCGGCAAAGGCTAAGAAGGATGGGTCAAGAGCAAATGTAAGCCTTGCGAGAAGAGGTGGACAAGTTGTTGAAGGCGGGGTTCATAGTCCCTGTGGAGACCACATAATGGGTGAGTCCAGTTGTAGTCAGTCCAAAGAAGGATGGGAAGTGGAGAATTTGTGTAGATTTTAAACCCTTAAACGCAACCACTAAGAAGAACCCATATCCTCTTCCATTCATCGATCAGATCTTGGATTCAGTGGCAGGTTATGAGAGGTACAGTGTGTGTGATGGTTTTTCAGGCTATTTTCAATTGAAGATTGCTTTTAAAGACCGCACAAAGACCACTTTTATTACGCCATGGGGCTACTATTGCTACACAGTATTGCCATTTGGGTTGTCAAATGGACCTTCCTTCTATCAAGAGAGAGCAAATTGGGTGTTGGAACCATTCATTGGTAGTTGTGTTAAAGCTTTCATGGATGACTTCTGTGTCTACAGCAGTAGGGCTGAACACCATGAGAAGCTGCAGATGGTATTGGCTCGATATGATGAATGTGGAGGACAACTAAATCCAAAGAAATGTCATCTAGCACAGCCAAGGGTGAAGTTACTGGGCCATATGGTGTCAGAAAATGGCATTGAGGCTGATCCAGATAAGGTTAAGTCTATTATTCTTCTTCCATTACCTACGAGTACGAAGCAATTGGCAACTTTTATACACGAAGTACATGGCACGGTTTATTCCATTGTCTTTGCAGCTTCTTTATCCATTACAGCAAGTGGCAAAGCATGATCCATTGCAATGGGATGACAAGTGTGAAGAAGTGTTTCAAGAGGTGTTAGGGGGGTTGTCAGCCATGCAGGCTCCTGATTGGGAGAAAGTGTTTTATGTAAATCCATCAGTAGGGGATGATGCCATTGGAGCCATGCTATTGCAAAAGGGGAAGGGCAGCCATTATATGAGGCCAGTGTATTGTGCAAGCCGTGTGAAGCTAGTAGCGGAGAGAAAGTTCTCGGAAGTAGAGCTAGTGATGGCCAGTGTAATATTTTCTTGTCGACAATTTCTTCATTACTTGCTACCACGGCCTTTTGTTTTCTTGACGAGTAATGCCTTTTTGCCACAGTTAATTAATGGTACTAACATGTCAAATGTGGTGAAGAAATGGGTAATTGAGCTGCAAGAGTTTGAGTTCTCTTTTCTAGTGGAAGATAGTACAAGGGCTACCCTAGCTGATTTGTTGACCTACAAGGAGAATCCCCTTATTGTTAAGGAAGAGGTGGTGAGAAAGGTAGTTGAAGAAGTGCCACAGATCAGCAATGCACATGTGTTGTTCTTTGATGGTTCATACAGAAAGAGCCATGATGCAGCTTCAGGGGGTATAGCACTTTATGATCCAGAGGGGAAGCTAGTATGCAAGAGAGGGTTCAAATTGGATGCTCATAGTAACAATGAGGCTGAATATGCTACTCTGGAAGCCGGATTACACATTTGTTTGAAGCATTGGGTTCGAAGGTTGAGCATAAAAGGTGATGCCTTGTTAGTGGTGAAGCAAGTGTTGGGTGTGTGGAAGAGCAAGAACACCTCATTGAAGGAAATGTGCTTCAGAATTAAAGGCCTGTTAAAAAAGTTCGAAGCATGGATCATCAGACACATTGAACGTGCTCTAAATGGAGAGGCACATGAAGCAGCTCAAGGCATGATTGGGGAGCTATTTGTGTTGAGGACCACTTTACCTCTTTATCATGGCCCGGAAAGTTTGGCTCAAGAAGAGGAGTTTTTGCTAACAAGAATCATTCCAAAGGAGATTCAGAAGTCTAAGAAGTATGGCTTTGTGCGTAGAGCATACATGTACAAATTGATTGGTGATGTCTTATACATGAAAGGGGCTGATCTCGTGTTGAGACGTGTACCTTGGCGGGAGGAGCTTTACAGAATGTTGGAAGAGAATCATGAAGGCGCATGTGGTGGCCATTTCGCTTTAAAGATCACCTTGCATAAGATTTTGCAAGAGGGGTATGTATGGCCTAGTTTGCACAAGGATGTTCACCATTGGTGTAGGTCTTGCAATAGGTGTCAAGCATTTGGGAAGAGAGTGTTGAAGCCAGAGCTACAAAAAACCATTATGGCGTTTGATGTGTTTGAAAAGTGGGGGATTGATGCAATAGGCCCGTTACCAATCACAATCAGGGGCAAAAGCTATATTTTGACGGCAGTGGACTATTCTCTAGATGGGCAGAGGCTATAGCAGTAAAACAGATCACTGCAAAGGATGTGGCAAAATTTGTGTATGATGAAATATGTTGCAAGTTTGGGGTGCCATTAGAGCTACTTTCAGATAAGGGGCCAGGATTTAGAGCTAAACTGCTAGACTTCTTATGCGCAAAGATGAAGATTAGGCACCATCATACCACTCCTTATTACCCACAGTGTAATGGCTTAAATGAAAGATTCAATGGTGAGTTGGTACAGATTCTTTTGAAAGTGACAGAGCACCAAGGAAAGAATTGGGGTTTGGAATTGCCTAGTGCATTATGGGCTTATCGTACTTCGGTGAAGACAGGTACAGGGTTTACTCCATTTCATTTGGTATATGGAAAGGAAGCACCATTGCCTATGGAAGTAGAGTTGCCTGTAGTAAAGATGCTAGAGAAGCTACTTGGGCCGTCTAGTAATGCATTCAAAGAGAGGCTCTTACAATTACAGGAGGTTCAGTTGGATAGGATGAGCGCATTGGAGCATTATGGGCAGATGCAGGATAAGGCTTTGGCAAAGATAAATGAAAAGGTCAAAAGTAAGGGTATCAAGAAGCATGACTTAGTTTTGCGTTACAATAGTAAGTGTGCGCTCCTTGCCGCACTGTCGAAGCAAGGGACTTGCCAATACACCGTGTGCGAGCCACAAACGGCTCCAAGCACACAACAAGCCTAAACTAGCAAGCTCAAGAAAACAAAGGGTGTGTCACTCACCGCTCTACGCTCGCCTTCGTGGTGGATTCCTCGCCGCGATGAAGAAGAAGCTGCAGTCATGCCGCGCTCAACCGCTTCGCCGCCGTCGTGCCTTCGTAATGCTCGATCGCACACACACTCTCCCTCTCTCTCTCTCTCTCTCACACACACACACACAAGGAGGTGAAGAAGAAGAAGATGGAGATGGAGCAAGAGCACTCTTCAATTGCACAAATGAGAGAATGAGTAAAAATTAGGTTTAGTTGGCTTTTATAGGAGCTCACCCCATTCACACTTGGGCGCCCATGCTTAGCCAACTAATCCCTTGAATGTCCAAGTTAAAGTGCGCCTCTCATCGACGATCACTCTACCTTTCCCTATTGGACCGACAAGCCCGGTACCTGACTCTACCAAATACATAATACAACGTTTATAGATCATAGGGTGTCCGTGTGCCGTGAGGGTTAACATGCCCCCCTTCCTGATGTAGATTCCGTCCTTGGAAGCTATTGAGTTGAAGCTGGTTCGTCGAGGTGGAAGAGCATTTGAGATGAATGTCCTTAGCCTTCTTCAGTCACTGCAAAATCAAACAACATTGGCACAGTAATGGCATTCTCTTAAAAAGCATATGCAGTTTTAGGTAGATACATTGATTGGAAAAAGAATTTCAAACAATTTGTCAGCAATGAACATTAAATTTCAATGTAATCAAATGCATAAACAGATGTAAAGGTAAAAAATTAAACAAGTCTGGGGTCGCTAATTTGACGGTCGAAAGGCACTAGAGATCGAATATTAATACCATGGGTAAGCTTCTTAATTTTCTGTGGTCAATTAAGTTGTTTAATCGCGAGAGCCAAGTATTCATGTTCGAGGGCTGACTAGAGGCTATATCTAGAAAACCTTGTAGTTAAGCTACCATAATAGGAATTTCTCATGAAATCATCGCTTGAGTGATTACTTTTTCTTTGACTCCCCAAAGTCTTTTCACATTGATTCAATTATGATGTGTGTGCTTATTTTGTATGCCTTGGGTTTTTTGCTTTTCAAGGAAAAGCGCCCACACTGGGAACCTCTAGGGCTCTAGTACCATAGGCGATACATGTGAGTGAAGTACCAATTCAAGCCAGGATTTCTCTTCCAGCTTAAAATTTTACATTGTGGCACTTTGTTTTTTTGCTTGTTCATTTTCAACATTTTAATTTTGTAACTTTGGGGGGTCATATAACACTGTTACCCTCCCCAGGCTCATCACATTAGTAAACTCCCTTTATAATACTTAAGCTAAAGGTCAATAGGGTTAAGCCCACTAGAAAGCCCTAGTACATTTCATACAATGCTGCCTAAATCGGATTAAGAACCTAAGTAACCATTGTTTATTAGGAAGGCATTCCCCATGGTATTAAGAGAAGATCTCTAACACCTAACTTGGTCAAACTAGCTTAGTTGGACTGCTTGATTTTTACACCTAAACAAGTGATTATGACAAAACATTACATTAAATTGAATGTTTGATACTAAGCAAATGCACTGAATATTATGCTACCAATCACAATCAAAGCAGACAATCATAGATGCAAAAAGATAAGGGCAATGCTAATGGATAAGAAACACCTGTTTGTGTTGATGGTCGCGCTTGATTTGAAGGTTCCATGAAGGTCCAAATCCTATCAATAGCAACACGCTCCTGTACACACTAGGAAACAAAAGGAATACCTCCAGGAGGCACATTAGTGGGAAAAGAGAACTTTTCTAATCACTCAACTCTAAAACAGAAACACTCCTATCGTACTAATCTTACCTACCCTCCATCATTCAAGTGATGAGGATCAAAGGTGTTTTATGGCATAGGTTTCTGTTTCACTGTACTAGATGTGACATGTATAGGTCTGAGTCAATGTTTTGACTTTAATGTGCATATTCGTTTGCTAATTGCTCTTGCTCTTTATTTTTTGTTTTTGTGAGTATAAAGCTTTATATGTACATTCCCTAAGATTGGTGATTAAGAGGTCAGGGAAAAAGGTTGAGAGGGAAACAAGTGAATGATGACTGTCAGCAAACACTCCCCCCTTCCTTGGGTAGATCATACCGTTTGAAATGAGCTTGTCACCCTTTGAAACCAATTATTCCAGTTGGTAATAGGTGAGGATTTTTGCCAGTAGTTTGTTATTACCCTAGGTGCCTTGTCAAGCTGCAAGGGTGGTAAGGTACTCTCCCAGGATCGAACTTGAAGTGGTTCATCAGGTGATTCTTGAACACTGGGAGGTGTGGATTCTTTTGTAGCTTCATGGAGGTCCACTACTATAGATGGAGGCTGTGTAGAAGCTTTTACTTCTATGGATGTATTACATGATGAGCTAGAATCTTCATGGGACTCCCCCCTTCCTGAGCTAGGTGGAACAAATCGTTCTTTCTTTGGTACCCAAACTAGCTCGGGAGCGGGTGTGTAGCATTCTGTGATTTTTTTCTTTCCACGATCATTGATTCGTTTTGGAGCTACGGGATTGGGCTCACTTGGGTCAGGTGATAGGTAAGAGCACAATCTACGTTTTGACACCCAGATTTGATCATTTCCTTGATAGTAGCCTTGGGCTTCCAATAGTCGTTTAGGGATCCATCGCAACATTTTCTTACTTTTCTTGGAGCGAGTGGTACGTTTCTTACAAGGCTTCTGTTTTTTAGCACTAGCTATGGTCACTAAAGAAGCTTTAGGGACCCACTTGTATGTTTTCTTCGTTACATTAGGATGAGTCTTGTCGGAAGCCATACGCATTGCTTGTAGCATATTTAAGGGTATAGGCATTTCATCCCCCTCAGGTGTTACCCAGGTCGTCCCCCTATTTCCCCAAGTGTCTATGGTTGATGCTAGGTGTACCCAGTCTACGTTGTCTGATTCCGTCATACCCGGTAACACATCCATGTAAGGAGAATCTTGGCCAATGTCTGTATCCTTCTTACAAGTGTAACAATATTGTAGTGGGGCCGAGTGAACTGTGGTGTCAGAGCGATGATCAATAATGGTTTTACTCCCTAAGGGGTGTACCTTACCAGTCACCAAATCCACTCTAAGGACAGAGTCTTGGAATTGCAAATAGACATGATTTTTAGACCAATCGTGAACCATTTGTGCTTCCCTCATGAATGGTCGTCCTAAAATCATTTCATATGACATAAGGTGTTTAGAGAAATCCATTACAATGAACGTATGTCGTACCTTGTGTCCTAGAACTTTGATCTTAAGATCCTTGAGCATCCCCATAGGTTTGGCTATGGTACCATTTGCCATCTTTACCACAATGTTAGTAACACTGAGGCGGGGTTTTCCCATGGATTCCCAACAATCTTTTGTAACGATGCTAACTCCCGCACCACCATCAAGAATTCCCTTTATAGTTAATCCCTTGGTAGTGATGGGTAGGGTCGCATTAGACTCGTCGCCTTCAAAATACTGCCCTAATTCGTTAATGGGTACGTCGATCACAGACTCGTGTCCATCTAAGTCAAGTGATTGCACATGATTTTCCTCATCAATCATAATCGAGTCAGGCCTATTTGGTTGCGCAAACTGCGGTAATCCCGTTCGTAGCTCTCCGTTAAGGAATGCTCGAAGTGGAAGGAATAACTCAGGATCTCCATACAGCTTTGCTATGATCGTGGTTCGGACCTCAGAAGACATGAAGTCCACTAGTTTGGCAACATTCATTGGCGTTTTGCAGGGTGTAGGTCCTTGACTAGGAACTGGTGAGGATGGAATCTCATATTCCTCAATGGGATCAGGTATTCCTTCGTTAAACATCCTTTCCAACAAGAAGGGTGTATGCTCACTTTCTGATGTCCCGTCCTCACTCCCTTCTTGGATGATACTAGATATGGCTAACGGTCTATGGTTCATGTGGGGTGGATGAACTTGCGTGGGAAACACTGTGTCATGAATTTTGACATGCATGGGTTCTGGTTCTAGTTTCCTTTGAGTCTCCTCCACTAAACCTCTTAGATGTTTCACCTGCTTGATCTCGTCTACAGGGTTTGGGTACGTCCCAATCTTCTTTTTACGATTTTTCCCTTTTTGCCCCTGCGATTTATCTTGGGGGTCTTGGATTGGATTTGGAAACACTTGTGGTGTTTTCAGAGGCTCTTTATGGTTTTCTCTTATTCGGTTTTCATTTGGTTCCATGTTACGGTTTTCTTTGTCGGTCTTTCCCTTTGTGGTATTGGTTCTAGTCTCCATTGTCTCGACTGAATCTGAATCATCCTCGAGGTCATTCATATACACGGGGTCATCTCCTGTTCCTATGTTTGTTTTGGAACTTGGCTTTGAATTTTCCGTATTCTGCGACTTCTTCCTTCGTGTCTTCTTTTTCTTTGCTTGGATAACTGACGCGGTATCTCTCTCTTCGAGGATATGGCTTGGCCCTTGAAGCATGGACCGTGTAATCGCATAAGCGGGTGCGACAGGTGGTATTGGTGATGTCACACTAGCAATTTTGACCAAATTTAGGGGTGTGATTTTAGGCGCATTTGGGTTATAGGGACATTGGGCAATCAAGTGATCTATGCCACAACGATTACATGTGAGTATTGGCATTGCAGACGTGCTCCCTTGATTCATTTGCATCTGTGCAGCATTCTTTTGCAGCCTAATAGGGCACTCCGCTACTCGATGTGGTCCACCACACTCGTAGCATTGAAGAGGTGGCCTCCTAGCCTGGGTGTTGATACTTTGACCTCTGGATGCGAGAGCAGTAGCTTGATAAACCGGCTTGACTTGTCCCCAACAATCTTCCATGTAGTATATAGGACACTCTTCCAATGTATTAAGTCCGTAGGCAATACTAGTGTCTATTTCCTCCTCACAGCCATCTGCATAAGCATTTGATGGCTCGCAACCCACTTGGTTCATAGGGGCGACTCTTGGATGCGGGGGCTGCGGTCCTAGCACAGGAGGTGGTAACGGTGTAGCTTGTACAACATTTTGAGATCTAGGGACCATGTGTTGCGGTAGTTGCTCAACAAGTGGAGTAGGCATCAATACAGGAGCTCGAGGCGCATCCGTCCAGGCTACAAGTGGTCTATTTGCCATCATACGTTTGATCATTAAACAATCCTTAGCTTGGTGACCATACCTACCACATGCGTTGCAAGTTCCATTAAATTTTACTCTAAACGTAGGGCACTCACTAGTGCTATGTGGACCTAAGCAAATGGAACACCATTGTTGCTCCCTTCTTGGATACATGTGACTATTTTGAGGGGGTCGATTATCCTTAAGAGACTCTTGGATTGCCTTGGTGAGGTCTGTCAAGAATGTCTCAAATACCTTTGGCTCATTGGCAATGGGCTTTGCAGTCATGGGTTCATACTCAATGGCTTGTGAGCTAGTGGATCTCGTGTCAGTAGACACCCTCATGCCTGCTATCATCAAGTTGTCCTCTAATTGGATTGCATTGGCAGTGACATCTTCCCAGGTTGTGATACCTCTAATCACTAGTCCATTATAGATTCCTTCATTCCTCAATCCTCGAATGAATCGATCAAGCAGTTGGTTATTGTTGAAGCGCTCATTTACAGGGCAGCGAGAGTTTAAGTGCTTTAGACGACTAATGAAGTCCCTTACTGACTCTCCTTCCTTACGTTCGGCCTTCTGTAGCTGAGATGCTACACCCCAAAGCACACCTTCTCGTATGTACTCCTTTAGAAACAACCTTCGAAGGGTAGGGTAGATTGTTTTCTCGTCCACCCTTAGGGTCCTATACCAATCTCCAGCCTTCCCACTTAATGTCAAGCTTAAGGCATTGCACTTATGTAGTTCGTTGCGTTCCCCTAAGGAATCACATACTTGTTCAAACACTTCAATGTGTTTCCTAGCATCTTCGTCCCCATTGAATTTTTGCGTGAGTTTGGCAATTTGTACTGCCTTACTTCTAGGCTCTCTATCAGATGCATGATGCATATTTTCCGCGATAGATCGACCTATGGTTTGAGCAAACGCTGCCAAGTCACCTATGTGAGGAGGTAGGGCCGGTGGAGGTACTCTTGGAATCATATGTGGGAGAGGAACGGGTACCGGTCTTGGCATATGTGTGGATGATGCAGGATATGGAACATAACCGGGCATAGGTCCACTCGGATAAGGGCTAGGGAGCGGCACTCGAGGAGCATAAGCAAGTGGTACAATTGGAGGTGTGGGGGCCATGTGTGCATAAGGGGCTAGAGGCACATACGGTCGAGGCCCCATATTAGGTACTACGACACTAGGTAGTGGCACTGCGCTAACCGTAGATGTCATCGGTACATTCTCTGTCAGGCTTATCCCTGGAGTGAGCACTGTGTTTTCCTTAATAGAGGGTTGAGCCAAGTTAGGGAAGCTAAAGTTTTCGCTCGGAGGCTCAGATTGCATAGAGACCCCAGGTGAAATGACGTAAGATGGGTCCATGGGGCTCATTAGAGGAGTCTCCATTTGTGATAGAGTAGGCTGTTGAGCCTTGCTCGTATCCAGAAATCTCATGGGGCCAGTTGAGAGTATATTTACCCCTCGGTTTTGCCTTTCTAATTGAATAATGCCATGGATAACATTACAGATCATTTTCTGTTGATCTTCGATGCTCGTGGCACTAGAGGTGGATTGTACAATCTCTATCCATCCTACATGGTAGGCGTGGCCAGAGTGTAGATCCGTCAACACCTCAGTGTGGAGGTCGTATGTCCAATGATCATTAATGAACCATCCTTCTAGAGTCGACGTGTTAACGGTTTCTTGTGAGGTAGAAGCAATATTGCTCCCCGTGGTTTTACTTGTCACCAACGGTACTCTAGAGGGAACTTCTGAAGGAGGCAGCTCAACAGGGCCTTCTTGGTAAGAAGTTGGTAGGATATCCACATGGACACTCTTTGGGGGTGTGGGGTCCACTTGCGATGTGAAAGGAGAGTCCACTTCCCCACCCCCTTCGCGTGCTTCATCTGCATCAGGTTCCGAGCGAGTAGCTCTACCTAATGTTTCCATGAAACGGCTAAACATACTAGTACTAGGCTGTGGAGCTTCGGGAGGTGCATGGCCTTCTCTCTCAGTGTTTTGGGTAGGGTATTCTTCCATGATTTCTGAGTCGGAGGAGGAATCACTAGCGGCTATTTTAGGGTCTTGGGTGGTGCTACCTTGTGTCCCCGCTGAGGGTCTAGAGCTTATCGTGGATGGGTAATGGGTGTCCGTATGAACAGAGGCACCCTCAATATGCTCGTGTTCTAGCACCCGCCCAGAGCGTAAGTGCATGTGCTTTTGATACCCTTAGGTGTCAAAAAGCTGCTCTAGGAGGCCTTGTGACTAGTTTTTAGCGTGTTTTTTGTTTGTTTTTTTGCTAGATTTTTTAGAGCGTGTCGTGGAATGGGCCGTGTGATAGCTCGAAACGAGCGTATCGGTCAGAGGGTCGTGTCGTGCTTTACAGCCCTCCGTTTGGTCACTCTATGCCCTCGGAATCCCTAAAACTGTCAATTTCCAGTAGGGAACTAGGCCCAAACTAGAAAGTCTAAGGGTGCAAGTGGGAAGAGAAAGGAGGAGAGTGGAGGACTTGTCCCACATGCTCTCATTCTCTCTTGAGGGAGTAGGGTATATATATAAGAGTGAGTCTAGTATATATCATAAGACTGAGGACTGAGGCCTGGGCCTGGGCCTGGGCCTGTGATCCCGATCCCGATCTATCTTTTATACAAACCAACCCGTCCGTTTTCAGAGTCACGTTTTTTATTTTCGAAAAATTTCGCCATCCGCTCGCTCGCGTTTTTAATTTCCGATTTTTTTTTATTTTTTTTTGGAGGACTGCAGAAATTGAAAAAACGCAGAAATTCAGAAATTGCAGAAAAAAAGTAGAAATTGCAGAAAATGCAGAAATTGCAGAAAATTAAATAAACGGAGAAATGCAGAAAATTGCAGAAATTGAAAACGCCGAACTTGAAAATGCAGAAATTGCGGAAATTGAAAAAACGCAGACAATAGCAGAAATTGAAACTTGACAGCAATTGCAGAAAACGCAAAAAACAGAAATCTCCACACACTCCTTCCCTGCCTTTCCTATGATAGAAATTGCACCACAAGGAAGCGTAAAGTGCTAACCGAGCTTAGTGTAGGGCATATCCCCGGCAACGGCGCCAAAAGTGTGCGCTCCTTGCCGCACTGTCGAAGCAAGGGACTTGCCAATACACCGTGTGCGAGCCACAAACGGCTCCAAGCACACAACAAGCCTAAACTAGCAAGCTCAAGAAAACAAAGGGTGTGTCACTCACCGCTCTACGCTCGCCTTCGTGGTGGATTCCTCGCCGCGATGAAGAAGAAGCTGCAGTCGTGCCGCGCTCAACCGCTTCGCCGCCGTCGTGCCTTCGTAATGCTCGATCGCACACACACTCTCCATCTCTCTCTCTCTCTCACACACACACACACACAAGGAGGTGAAGAAGAAGAAGATGGAGATGGAGCAAGAGCACTCTTCAATTGCACAAATGAGAGAATGAGTAAAAATTAGGTTTAGTTGGCTTTTATAGGAGCTCACCCCATTCACACTTGGGCGCCCATGCTTAGCCAACTAATCCCTTGAATGTCCAAGTTAAAGTGCGCCTCTCATCGACGATCACTCTACCTTTCCTTATTGGACCGACAAGCCCGGTACCTGACTCTACCAAATACATAATACAACGTTTATAGATCATAGGGTGTCCGTGTGCCGTGAGGGTTAACAGTAAGCTGGACAACACCTTCCAAAAGAAGTTTCAGATTAAGTGGGAAGGCCCTTTCAAGGTAGTGGAGTGTTTTCCAAATGGTACATATCAGTTGGCTAACCTGGATGGGATTCTACATAAGTCAAGGGTAAATGGATTGCATCTTAAATTATATCATGCCAGGTTAATGATGGTGGAGCAAGATGAGTTGTCTGTGGAGCAAGCAATGTTGGTGAGGGATGAGGAGACCTGTGATACGGCGAGTCTCATATCTCTCTTTGCTGCTGCTGATCATGAATGATCTAGCAGGCTAGGGGATGGGCAAATTATGTCACTAGTTTTTTGGGGCAAGGGATTGCGCATATGAACATATACATGCATGGTGCATCAAATAAAGGTTTGCCCATTTTCCATAGCCAGGTGGTTACGTGGGGCCCACATGTGTACAGGTAGGACAACATGTACATAGTGCATCGATTTTCACTATTACCAGTACCAGTGTGTTTTTTCTACAATAATGAGGAGTTGGTAGCGCGTAAAACTTCTCGAGGAAGCTATCCGCGGGCCAACGACATGAGGTAAGCACGTGCGTCAGATGGCATCAAGTGGCGTCAGGAGGTCGAACAGGGTCAATACTTGCACGCGGAGAAGTATGGACACGACGTGGGTGTTTTCTTGTGATACTTATGCAGAAAGGTCATCATGAGGACCACTTTTTGGGGCCACTTCACGTGGTTGCGGGATGCATTATTTGGAAAAACTGAGTGCCAGGTGTGCGGATGATGCAAAAAGGTGACAACTATGCACTGCGAGGTCAGTTTTTGGCCTGTTCCGGGTCCGTTTGAGGTCATCTATAAGGCCACAGGTGCCCAACTAATAAAGCTAAGTGTGGGAACTGAAAAAAGAGAGAGAAGACCAGAAAAGACGTGGAGAAGAGAGGAGGAACAGCCGCAACTGTGTTTTTGGGGGTTTTGGAGCCTGTTTTGGCTGTAAACTGCTCATCCAAGGTCGGAGTTGAGCACTTTGACATTGTAGACTGGGGTTTTGGGCTGTTCCGGACGCGATGGTGCTGTCCATTTTTCCAAATTCCTCATTCTTTTCCTACTTTTTTTCTGTGTAAGTTTCTCCTATGAGCGAAGTTTCTGCTCTAGTTTGTGATTGTATCTAGCTTATTTTACCCATATTGTGTGAGCTATTTGCCCCATTGGTGTTGGCCCAAGCTCAATTGTATCTAAAAATCAGAAATTCTCCTCTTTTGAGCTGAGTTTTTTGGGTGTGTGTGTGTGTGTGTGTGTGTGTGTGTGTGTGTGTGGAGTGGGCAAGTGGATAATCTCTCTCCTCTCACTCCAGAGGTGTGTTCCTTGTCTCGGCCAGGTGTGTTGTGTAAGCCGAGTGGTGCCCCATAGTGTGTGTGTGTATCATTCCAAGAGTGTGTGTCGGGTCGTTATAGAGGCGCTCTGTGTGTTTTCATCCCGCTCACACCGGTAATGAAGGAAAAGGCACGGATAATGTTCCAGAACTATAGAGATGTATTTGCCTGGGAACATACAGATTTGAAGGGAGTAGATCCTGAAGTCTGTCAGCACCGAATACCACTGAAACCGGACGCTAGGCCAATCAGACTACAAAGATACCGGATGAACGCTAACTATGCAAAGAAGGTCAAGGAGGAGATTGATAATCTTCTCAAGGCTGGGATCATTACGGAAGTAGCAAGCAGTGATTGGTTATTTCCAATAGTTGTGGTTCCTAGGAAGAATGGTAAATTAAGGTTTTGTGTCGACTATAGGAAACTAAATGCTCAGACCATTAAGGATCCATTTCCCTTACCTTTTACTGATATGTTGCTTGATGAGATCGCAGGATATGAGATGTATAGCTTCATGGATGGCTATAGCAGCTATAACCAGTTACAGATTGCTCCGGAAGATAGGGCCAAGAACACTTTCATCACTGAGTGGGGAGCATTCATGTATCTGGTGATGCCTTTTGGCATGTGCAATGCAACAGCTACTTTTCATCGGTGTATGATGGAGATGTTTAATGAATTTCTTCATCGATTCCTCGTCATTTTCATGGATGACTTCACTGTCTATTCAGCTGAGGAACAACACCTTCTATTCCTAGAGATGGTTTTTAAACGCTGTCAGGAGAAAAGGATTTGCCTGAATCCATTTAAATCAGTATTTCTGGTTTGGAAGGGACAGCTACTAGGACATGTGGTTTCCCGCAATGGAATAGAAATGGCCAATGACAAAATACAGTGTGTCCAGCAAGCTAAAGCACCCAGAACTGCTTCTGAGTTGAGTTCTTTTTTGGGGTATGTGAATTTTTATAGAAGATTTGTACACAAATTTGCTTCTCAAGCAGTACCACTATATGAGCTTACAAAGAAGACCAGCAAGTTCAATTGGACTACTGAGTGTGAGGAGACTTTCCAAAATCTGAAAAAAGCCATTACAAGTAAACCAGTCCTCAGGTAGCCGAACTGGGACATTATTTTTCATGTACACGTTGATGCTTCGGGATTGGCAATGGGGGCAATATTGGCTCAGCCAGATGGCAGAACAGACTATCCGGTCTATTTTGCTAGTCGGAGATTTAGTCAGGCTGAACAAGGCTATACGACTACTGAAAGAGAAGCCCTCGGAATGGTTTTTAGTGCTACAAAGTTCAGGCATTACCTATTGGGGAAGTTATTCCATTTTTATGTGGATCATCAAGCTCTTCTGTTTCTGATTAACAAAGTCATTATTCAAGGCAGGATGATAAGATGGATGATGTTCCTTATGGAATTTGAGTTCAGAATTTTCCATAAGCCTGGCCGAAACCATTGTGGAGCTGACTTTCTTTCCAGAAGTACAGAAGGATTTTCAGAATCACCTCTAAGAGATGAACCAGTGGATGCTGATTTATTTCAACTAGAAGTAGAAGAATCAGTGGATCCTGAATGGTATGATATTTATCAGTTCCTTTCCCAAGGTGCCTTTCCAGATGATTGGAAACAGAATCAGAAGAAGGCTCTGATCATAAAAAGCCTGAAATTTACCATCATTGGGGGAGTACTTTATCGATTGGGTGTGGATGGTATACTTCGGAGATGTGTTCCAATGGAGGGAAGAATGCAAGTTATCTCAGAGGCACATAATGGAGAGTCTGGTGGACACTTTTCCAATGAAGTGACCTACAAGAAGATTCTGCAAGCAGGTCTGTGGTGGCAAACAATGATTGCTGATGTCAGAAGCTTTTGTAAAATTTGTGATATATGCCAGAGAATGGGCCGACCAACAGCTGCAGACATGACTCCCTTAATGCCAATACAACCATTGGGAGTATTCATGAAATGGGGATTGGATTTTATGGGACCTTTTAAGAAGGTGACTCCCAGGAAGAACAAGTACATCGTGATGGCTACTTGTTATGTTACCAAGTGGGTTGAAGCTAAAGCTCTTCCTGACAACACAGCCAAGTCAACTGCAAAGTTTCTGTTTGAGAATATTGTCTGCCGATATAGATGTCCAGTGGAAATTGTGACCGATCAAGGGACACACTTTATCAATGATACTATGGAAATCCTATTGGATATGCTTTCAGTCAAGCATCAGAAATCTACTCCTTACTATCCCAGATGCAATGGATAGGCTGAAAGTAGCAATAAGACAATTAAGACTATTCTCACTAAGGTGGTGCAAAAGAAACCAGACCAGTGGGATTTGAAGCTTCAAACTACTCTATGGGCTTATAGAACAGCTTATAAGGTAACTACTGGAATGACACCATTCAGAATGGTGTATGGTACTGAAGCAGTGGTTCCTATGGAGTTTGTAATCCCCAGTCTGAGAATGGCTGTAAAGTATGGATTAGACTTCAACCATAATCTTAAGAAAAGACTAGATGAACTGATGCAGTTAGATGAACTCAGGCAAAGGGCTATATTGGAACAGGGAATTGTTCAACAAAGAAGGAAGCACTGGCATGATCGCCGAATTAAAGTCCGAGAATTCCAGAAAGGAGACTTAGTGCTTCTATATCAGTCAAGAATGGGTCCAAAGAAGCCGACTTTGAAGATTGCCTGGGCAGGACCTTTTGAGGTTGATTGGGTCTTTTCCAATGGCACAGTTAGATTAAAAGACTTATCTGGACTAATTTTGCCAGGAGTATATAATGGAGCAAAGATCAAACTTTATTACTCAGAGACCAGAGAAACTGGATCGGAAGAAGTCACTAAGGAACTGGAGGTTGTTGATCAAGAGATACCAAAATCAGATATTTTTGGTCTTTTCCATGTGCAACCAGTTCCAGCTTCAGAACCAGTACCTGAAAAATCAGATCAGGCTGATTTAAGAACCAGTACCAGTATGATCCAGCCAGAGTGGGAATCAGTTCAGAACCAGTATGAACACACTTTCCAAATTTTAAGTGGCCAACGGTCAAATGGTATGACAGTGATAATTATTACAAGGATGGGTTGCAGTCTTGTCCAATGCATGTTTGCCACGACAACGATGGTGCACACAAGTCTAGGAACGGCGAGTAGTATAGCTTTTATGGCGCGAACACGTATAACAGTCAGGAGAGTTAACATTTTTCCTCATAAATCTCCTGCGCGATGCTTCCTCCTGTCAACCTTTTGCCATCGCCGAGCTCCGAGGTCTCTTCACTACAACCGCAAACTTCGACCTCCGACGAGACAGTTGACTGTCAGACAACCTTACCAGCGACAGCAGGCAACGGCTTTAACACAAGTAAGTCCTCTTCGCTTTCGCCTGTTTCATCGTCGTCGACCTCACAGTGTATGGGTAGAAGGAAACGATCAGAGAAGATGGAGGAAACTCTTGCAGAAACCCAGGCTATAATTACTGAGGCAAAGGAAAGTCTTCCTGTTCTTCCATACAGTAAAATCCAACAATATGTTTTTACTGATCATGCAATGACTCTCCTACAACTCTGGGATCTGCGAGTTGTATTGCAAGCGACAACGATTGCTTTTGATGCAGGGATCATCAAGCAAGTTCTTGATTCTTTTGATGCAAAAAACAACAGTGCTATGATAAATAATAGGAGGGTGTCAGTAACACCAGAAGCCATTGCCTTTGCATTTAGAATGCCTAATGAGCCTAAACCATCAGTGGCAACTGCGCAGCAAATAAGTATTGCTCTAAAGGAGGATGGAGCAGCTCGAAAGAAGCGCAAGGCAAGTACTCAAGGAGTTCCAGTAGCAGGACTGGAAGCCTCCGCTGCTTACAGGTTTGTAGCCGAAGCAGTCAGTCTTAAGAATAACCCAACTTATGTGTCAGAAAAATTATTTGCTATGCTATTGGCCAAGATACTGGATCCACAAGTCCATATCAACCTGTGTCAAATACTCTCGCATAATGTACTTCAACAGACTACCAAGTTGAAATCTCAAACTGTTTTCAAGGCATGGTATGTCTGGCAATTTCTGTATTGGGCTACTGCTGCAGATATTAATGAGCAGGTGAAGCTGGCATGGAATGAGCAGCCCATTTCTGAACCGAAGAAAATTGACCTGTCCTCAGACGATGAGGAAACGGACAATCAAACAACTTCCAAGGACCTGAAAAGGAAAGCTACTACAGAGGAGGCTAGTAGTTCAAAGAAACCAAGAATTACACTGACCAAAAGCAGTGAATTCTTGAGGCACATCGAAAGCCAGGTAAAGGCAGCAAGCACTGAGACAATTGTACCTAATCAGACAGTTGTCAAACAGACAGTTGCTACTGGATCTAGGAAGGATCAGGTAAAGCTAGTCACTGAAGTGAAGGTACCAGATCAGTCAGGAGACAAAGGCAGGAATCAACTGGATAACGGGAAAGGACCAGCGTCCTCAACTATGCCTGCAACAATTCCTGCCATTTCTCAAAACCCTCTGCAACTGGTTAAAAAGGATAAGCTACAGCAAATGCAAACTCAGAAATTGAGAGGGCATCTCTCACTCACCAAGACTGATTATGCATCTCTACCTTATGTGGCTCCTGTGGCAATATATGAACCAGTTGATTCTGATCCAACAACAGTCAAAGACAGATGTTCAATAATGATACAGTCCTCTTGGAATACCATTGTCAGCTGTATGGGACAATTGGTGGAAGCTGCTGGATCGGAAGATGAAGTTAAAAAGCTTAAAGCTGAATTGGCAGAAGCACAACATCACATTGCCACACTCTAGAAAGCCCAGGAAGCGCAGAACATACAACACAGGGTATTGCAAGCTCAATCAAAGAGAGCTCAGGAGTTGTTAAACAAAAAGTTAGCTAAAGATGAGTCTGAAATTATGATCATAAAGAGTCAAAGGAATGAAGCATCGAGAGCTGCCGAGCGAGCTGAAATGGGGCTCAGAACGAAGCGGGCAGAATTTAGAAAGTTTCTATTACACCATACAGCTCTGAAGCGTTCGCTGACGGACAGATACATCTATAATAGCTTGTCTGAAATTTTGAACCCTGCAGGCAATGCTGTTTTTGATTTAGAAAATTTAAAATCCTTGATGGGAAGTCTGCAAAGTGATTTGCTAGACAAGGTGAGTGAGTTCAACAATGCTCTGATGAACCAAGCCATCATGGATTATATTGAGCAGCAGACATCCCCAGAGGAGGATGACAAAGAAGAAGAAGATGAAGTTGATAAGGAGGAGGAGGATCAACAAACCGAGCATACACAGGATGATGATGATGCCCCACCACCATCTCCACCTCTAGGACCAGGTACTGATGGGACAGGGCCAGATGAAGGAGGCCAGTCATAGCGAGACCAACCAGACCAGACTGAGGAACAACAGGATAGACAGGAAACAGAACAATAGTCGGGTCATCAGCAGACTGAAGAACATCAGCCCAGTAACACTGGAGATGAGCCAACTAATCAGTCCCATCACAGCAGAGAGGTTAAAGGGAAAATGAAGGCTCAGGATGAAGGCCCAGTAAAGGATCATCAACATTCACTGCAACTCATTACCTTAAATAAGCAGTTGAGACATCAACAGGCCTCCATCACCAGACAGTATCTGGAGGATGATACTCTGTGGGCTGATTTAGAAAGGTTACAAAGACTATATGTAGGAGCCAGGGAAATGGTGGAACATTGAAAATCTGCTGCTTTTCATGATAAGGAAGCTTGTAGACTACCTGCGCATCCCAGTACAGTTCAGCTATAGGAACGAGTTCCAGAATGGATACTCAATGCTGATGAGAAAGTGGTAAACCCGCACTAGCAAAGACAGTCTACTGCAGATTGTCAGTCCTTAGCTTTAGAACTCGAGCTTCTGCTGGGTAACAAACCAACTTACCGCTGCATGAAGGACGTGAGGGTCCAACTTAAAGATGTTCTGGTTCAACTCCAAACTGCCAGAGGTGTTTTGGACCAGAGAGTGAAAGCCATCCTAGAGGACCAAACAGCCACTAGCAGAGGACCTCAAACTCGCATGTCCGTCGGAGCAAAGGCAACTGCTCTCCGCACCTTATTCCAGCTAGTAAGAATTACTAGTAAGATGATGCAACAAGAGAACCAGGCAGTTCTGAATTTCCTGGAATTTGTGTCTGATTCTCCAGTTCTCTTGTATGTTGTTCTAGTAAGAGAAACTGAGTTGCCAAGATTTTTTCCAGTACTATACCTCAACATCAAGAACCAGTTGATCGACTCACATATTTCAAAATAACTGATGAGCTTCAGGATTGGTATGAGCGATCAACTGTAGAATGGAAGACTTGGCAGACATTGTTCAATGATGTTCTTCAAATCAATGACATCCACGCAATAAAGGAAGAGCTACAGAGGATTCAGCTGTGTATGGGCCAGTGGAAGATTCAGGTCAGAGGATTGACTAGGATTACTAATCAGTTACTGCAGCTTACAGTCAAATCTTCCAAATTGCTTGAGAAAGACATTGCAGCAAAGCCGGGTCTAGCACCGTAGTACAGGGAGATGGCTGAGATTCTGTTCGAGGCGCGTGTCAAAACAAATCAGCCTCTTCCACAAGGATGGATCCATACTGCTTCGCATTGTCATAAACTGGACAGAACCAGACTGACCAAGGGCAGGCGTACACTCTATGATCCTGACACCAAAACCTATCATTCTCTCACACCTTATGAGGTAGAGATGACCACAGACCGGCGGGATCAGCTTGAGCAGGAGGCCATTTACCGACTGATTCAGAAGGAGAATGCTGATGCTGGAACTTCTCAGGCACCAACACGGTCAAAGAGCAAAGGCAAAAGGAAGACGGTCCAATGGAAGGATACTGGGTAGTTCTATCTCAGAATTCAGGGGCGCCTTTTCTTCTCAGCAGGCAGGGAGAGATGACAGCTTCACCTTGGCCTTTTCAGCTGTCTCTCGCAATCTGTGAGCTTTCTAGAGCTCTGCATCCTTCACCATCTTCTCAATGTCAGACTCTGGCAATCCACCAGAAGATGGATTGTCAACATCAGAACCAGACGATGGATTTTTCAGTTCCACATCAGGACTAGACAATGGATTTTTCAGTTCCACATCAGAACCAGACAATGGATTTTTCAGAAATTTTGGAATCTTGACAAAATTCAAGAAAAAAGGGAAGGATGTGGACGGCTGGCGCGTCATCATGTGGGAACGTGTTCTTAGAAGATGGGCAGTGAATCACTTAGTAATTACTAAAGTAATTACTACGGTAAACCCAAAGCATATAAATAGGGCCCATTACTTTGATATTGGGTTGGCAATTGTTATCACTTGTATTAGCGCTTTGAGCTATAATTGCATTCGAGCATCAGTGGCAGTATCATCGGCTACACTTTCTCTCTCTGTAATCATATTCATTGTAATCTCAATCATGATATATATATATTCCAGTGATACTGACTTCTCAACAGTCTTCTGAATTTGAATCTGAAGTTTATTCCAGTCTTTAAGTCTGATTCTCATTTCAGTATTCATATTTTAGTCTAGTCACTGATTTCTGTCTAGTCTGCTGTTTGAACTCTTCCTACTCTCAGTAGCTGAAATCCTTCAACACTGGAATTAGCTGTCTCAAGAGATCAGCTCCAATTCCACCGGCCATTGGCCATTTAGAATGCTCTAGGTATAAAGGTCAATAAAATTAATGTGAAAAGGAGGGCTTATCTTGAGAGAAGAAGGAGCTCTGAAAATGTATGCTCAAGCTATGAGCTGCTCCAAACTTGTAATCATCGCAGCTAATGATTTGGTAATCCGTTTTTGATTCAGAAACTTGCATTGTGTTTCTCTCTCTTTGATCTTTAATTCAAGTGTAAGCATTGTCAGTTTTGTTGAGGTTCGCGACTACGTGTCTGTGAGCTGTAAATGCAAATTTGAGTGCTTAAATCATTATTTATAGTCGTTTTGACCATAAGAGAGTGTTCCTAAACCATAAGGCGACCTTTCTGGACTATTCTGTTGCAGTTTTTAGGACCTTTTTCATGATGGATCGTGATTTTGGTACCTTGTCGAATTGCGACCAGACTTGGTAGTATAGTGCCCCTAGGTGTCCTAGACCTCCTCCTAAAGTTTTGTTGCATTTCGAGTCCGTTCGAGTTCTGAAATGGCGTGATGACCTAGAGGTGTGAGAAAGGACGTAGGTAGATTTTCCTGATCTTTGAGTGTTGGTTTTCTTGTTGAGCTAGTGTGTTTGCTTGTTAAGGTTCACTTTGTGAGATTGACAATCTTATAGAGTCTCCATGTCCCATCCAAGTCACTTTCCCTGAGTATTGACATTATGTTATTGCCAGAAAGTTATGCTGCACACGTCCGTCGCGGTGACCCACTAACATTAGCGCCGTTGCCGGGGATATGATCCTTAGATGGTGAGTGACCTAATGCATATTTAGAGTGTTATTTTTCTAAAGATTTGTCTTCCATTTCATTTACACTTTAGCAATGAAGTAGCTAGACACGGGATTAGTGCTTGATAGAGTCTAGAAGTTGAGGACTTGCTAGATTTATTCTTGAGAAGTAAATAGGGTTATGAGTGAGATAGCCAAAAGCATTTCATTCTTCGATTTTCTCTATGCTTTCAGAGTGCTGTACCGTTTTCTGTTTCAACTTTATTTTGTACTATTTAGTTTGTTTTTATTTCATTTCATTTCAGTACTTAGGAGTAGGATAAGTAAAAACTACCATCATCAAATTTGGGCTAAAAGATTGAAGGAAAAAAGGGTGAAAACCATATTTTGGCCGAAATTACCATAACTTTGAAATTATGAAAATTTGATGGTATAGACCTCTAAAGTGATCCAAATTCAAAAATTTGTGGATCAAGGGCATCAATAGACTAGAGAATCAATTTGGAAAGTTTGGCCAAATTCTGTGGAAGAACATGGATCGCGATCCATGTACCCCAGAGACCAATTTTGCAAAAAAAGTGACCTGTTACATTGAGCATCAATGGGATATTGCTCTGATAAAGTTTTCTTGAAAGAAAAACTCAAAAATCACATCAAAATTGATTGTTAGGGCAAAAACAACAAAACAGGCATTGCAAACACAAAATTGAGCAAATCTTGAGATTTTGGGATCATAGCTCACTATCTCCATAAGCCAAGATTCACTTTTGTTGAGTTTATTGATGAAAACAAAGAATGTGGATGTTTTTCACAGAATAGGGTTGTTGACCACTTAGTGGATTTCAGGAGACTTTTTCTAACTTTAGTAATTATCAAACACCAAACCAAGATCTATTGGATGTTTATATATATATGTGGTATTGACAAGTGTGCACAAACTTCGATCTTTATTTGCAAGAAACTAGCTAGAATAGAAGCCAAAACTAGACTTCTTTTTGAGAAGTTTATCCTTGCTTCTCTATTAGAACCAGAGTTAGTAGAGAAATTTAATATATTTTGCAAAAGTATGGACCTTGAGACACCTAAAATTGCTACATTACCTTACCTACTTACCTCCATGTGGACAAATTTAAGGGTTGGGAGAGAATATATAGTGTCGTAGTTTTTATGAGGATTTACTCTCACCTCCAAGTGGAGGTTTAGGAAAATATAAAGTCTTTTGGTTGTTAGGAGGATTTGCTCTTACCTGAAAGCAATATCTAGGATTGTAATAAAGCTACGATTGTCTTGTTTCTTGGTTGTTATGAGGATTTAGTCTTACCTCTAAGTGGACATTTAAGACTGTGTTAATGCAAATAGGGTTTGTTTTGTGGATGTTATGAGGTTTAGTCTTGTTAAATGGGGCAACCCTCTAACCTCCAAGTAGGCTAAAAAATAGGGTTCACTTAATTGTTTCTGAGAATTTTCTCCTAACTTTAAATAAACATAAACTATAATTTAAATTTAAGAATCACTGGGTTTTTTAGGGTTTAATCTCCATAGAAATATGTATGTAATATACCTTTCTATCATCCTTATAGTCTATATTGAAAGCTCATGTTGTTTTGTCAAGAGCTTACAAGGGCTTCACTGTCGATTATTGTAGGTATCAAACTTTATTTGTAACTACTTTCAGGACATGGAGCGATGGAAAATGTGGAACTATGTGGAGAGCTGGTCCATGGCAAAACATCGCCTCACCTTCACTGTAGAACTTGTGGCCATTGCTCTCATGGAAATGCAACCTACATTGAAGGGCATATATTCAAAGCGGGTACCAGTGTAGTGGGTGTGCTTTGTTATGTGAAAAAGTGTCATGAGCAAGGTCTGCTATCTAAAAAGGGTGAAGGGAATGGGTGGTGAGACTGCTATTGGTGCCTTTAAAGGTGTAGCACCCCCATCTAACGAAGAGTGTATTCAATTACTCCACTAGCAGCAGCACAAGGGACCCACAATGTTGCCTCTACCTCTACCATGGTGAATGATATCCCAATTGTATATAGTAGGGCTAGCACCCCTCAAACTTTACATGCAACGTTTGAAAAGCAAGATATGATAGATTTACACCTGAAGTGGAAACAAACTTTCATGGCTTATAAAATTATGCTCAATGTAATTAGAAATTCTATATTCAAATATGAACTCATGTCCAAGGTCAGAAAAAGGTTTCTAATGCCTAATTACAAAAAAAATGCGCACAGAATATGTAGACAAGGGGAAGTCACAGACAAAGGCCATCCTCAAGCAAACAATGCTTGACTTTGTACCCACATTTTGGTGTACCATAGCTCTTGATGTATGGACAATATGTCAAAAGAAGCCTTTAATGAATGTCATGCTCATATTTTTTAGGGTTCCAACATTTTTGGAGGTTATTGACACCTCTCTAAAAGAGAAAACGAGAAAATTCTTTTTACAGGTGTATGAGTGGTGTATCACAAAATTAGGTGGCCCAAAAAATGCAATTGCGATTGTGATCAACAATACAACAAATTATAAAAATGAGGGCTTGTTAATTCAAGAAAAGTACATTGAAATAACTTGGGTGGCTTGTGATGCTCAATCTTTGGACTTATTTTAATGGACTTTGGTAAGAGCACCACTATAAAGCAAGTTCTCTTAGTAAACAACCATGAGACCATCAATTTTATTTTTCCTTGTTCTAGACAATCATAAAAAAAACACTACAAATTTTTTGTGCCACAAACGCTTTGCCTCCGCATTCTATGTTCTTAGTGGTCTACTAGTGGTAAAAGCAACATTGATATAAATATTTGTAGATCAAAGGTAGGAAGCATGGATCTCAAAATATCCAAACCTCTCTATTACAACACAAATATGTCTGTCTTTGTGCAAAAGCCAATGTTTTGGCAAAAGGTAGAGAAGTCGGTTGTAGAGTTGCTAAGGATCATCAACATAAAAAAGTTTGTGATTGGCAAATCAATTTGTTCATGTCATAAGTGACACACAAACTTAAATATTCCAATCATTTTCAATTAAGAGAGAAATCCCAATTGGTTAGTATAGTAGATAGACAATGGGCCTAATTGCATAGACCAATCCATGGAGCAAATTTTGTTTTGGATCCAAACTTATAATGGAATGGTCAAGGATCCAATGTGGAGGTGCTGCCGCGTGAAATGAAGGAAGAGAGGAATCAAAGAATGGATTATGTAAATAGAGAAGAAAATTTTAGTGATCCCTAGCACCTTCATGCAATCAACAAGCAGTTTGCTCCCATATGGTGAAAAGAGTACAAAAGGGAAAAAGTTGAGGTTTAGCATGTGGCAATCATCATGCTTTCTATTGCAGCCTCAAGTGGTAGTTGTGAGCATAATTGGTTTGCCTATGATTTCATCCACTCCAAGCGTATAAATTTTCAAATTGGTGTATGTGTTCTATAACTCTCACCTCATCAGTGTGCCCATAATGATTTCTACAAGAGCTACACTACAACCACAAGTGTAGATTGGAGTGGCCCAGACACACAAAGTGCTTGTAGATGTAAGGTGTAGTGACGATGAAAAGGGTGAAATCATGAAAAGGTGGTCAGACTTTTTGGAATATATGCTGGTAGAGAATTAATAATATCAAGAATATGAGATGCAGATTTAGTCCTAATCGTACCAAGAATTGTTGGGTAGGTCACATCAACAAGGCATCTTCTTTTGAACTTCAAGAATGCAAAAGAAATTTAGTGGAGTCTTTCCACATCAATTTTGCAAAGGTTTGGCACCTGAAAAATCAAAACCTTGAGGCTCTTGATATAGCTTGCAAATTGCCATAGATGGACATACCTGAAGCTTGCAATTTTCCATAAGTCTCTCTCTCTCTCTCTCTCTCTCTCTCTCTCTCTCTCTCTCTCTCTCTCTCTCTCTCTCTCTCTCTCTCTCTCTCTCTCTCTTTTTCTCTGAATGGGAAGTGTTGTGGATTACATGATAAAGATGCAACAAAACTCCTAACGTTGACTTCCTACAATTGCATGGGAAGCAAGCACAAAAGTTCAAAAGATGCATCAAAGCAAGATCTTTAGGATGCAAGACATAAAGAAGTGGTTTGGGAAATGGGATGCATTAGACTTGCTACATGATGCCTCAATAGACTCCCAAGTGAGTAAAGCTTTTCAACAACACCAATGTACTTCTGCTTGGGAGAGGAATTCAGTGGATCATGCTTCATACATTACACCACCCATATTGCCCCCAACTACAAAACCATGTTTTGCGTGCTAAAAGAGGAAACCAGACTCACCCTTATATGCTTGAGCCTATCCCCTTGTCAGTGATACACACTATTGTAGCCATTTGGCTTAGCTCCCACTATCTTTGATGCGAGACAAGATGTCGGGGCAATAGAGAAGAGTCAAATCGGTTGTGGAAATTATGCTCGCTGCAAGTTTGAGAGTCTAAGTATGACACACTACTAGAGTGCTCAACTTTTGGTCACATTCAAACACGCTTCCCTCACATTTTTAGCCATGACTTAAAACCACATACTTTCCCCTCCCAACCACCATGTGGGATCTCCATTGTGACTCTCGTCACCACAATTTTGGAGCATTAAGAATCACTTATCAACCCCATACATAATACATCACATGTAACTTCTTTCAGATTCCTTGAGCCTACACCAATAATAGCATCTAAGTTGCATTATACATTATACAAGATACGTATAATATGCCATATACGGGCATATTATATGTTACCCCATATTCTACGGGCATATTATATGGTGCCACATCACCAAAAACTGGCAACCGTATATTTTCCTAGTTTTTAGATCAAACACAACTTTGATCAAAAATATTTTGATCAAAAAATACTTTGTACAAAGTTATTTTCAGTTGAAGAATACACTGATAAAAAAAATACTATATATAGCTGCAGCGTGCTTTGTTGAGATCATTATTCATCACAAAAGGTAATTCTATGTCAAAAAATGAGAAAAAAAGTAAAATTTTTTATGATTAAAAAATCATTTGAAATCTAGAATAGTTTAAATTTACATTTGCTTAAAATGTATTTAATTTTTTTATTAAAATTTGATTGATTTTTTTTCAAAGGATCAAATTGTGTAAGCTTTGTATGTTGTGTAGAGCTCAGACTCTCACTCATACAAGGTGTTTATTTTATAGGAGTCACTTGCTATATGCTTAGTTTACTGACATGTAGAAGTGAATTAGTGATATAATTTAGAGGTTGCCGTTGTGTGCAGAGTGTACTCTCACATGAGGTAACCAGTTTGCAAAATATAATAGAATAGAGGTTAGTTTTATTTAGGACTGTTCAATTTTGACGTGTAGATATTTTCTCATCTCAAAGTGAACCTAGGTAGAAATTGTTTTGTCCTACATAGAGACATCACATTATGCTCTCACTAGAATTAAAATCTAGGAATCTCATGTCCAAATACATTGATATTTAATTATCTTTATCTCATTGTTATTTAATTATCTTTATTTGGATTGCTATGTCTATTGTACTATGTGATTGTACATGTGCAACAACTACAAATAGATAAGCACTCAAAGATTTACCGTCGTGTGAGAACTTCATGTTTGGACGTCAGATAGATATGGAAACCATCAAGGTTTGCAATTAATCCTCATGTTACAATGAGAATCAATTGCAAGACTTGATTAATATTACCGATTATCGTAATGTGTGAAAGCCGTAAGCTTACACTTTAGATAAATCGATATAGTGCAAGGTGATGATGAGATTTATTTCTATTGTTTTTAATAAGTGATTAAGATCATTGATTATCGTAATGTGTGAAAACCCAAAGCTTGAACTTTAGATAAATCGATGTAGGGCAATTTGAGCATTGTGATTGAAATGTTTGTTTTAAGTGATGGCGTTATTTTGCATTTTAAAAGATAATTTGATTGACATGAGTTAACACATGAAGAACAATAATACTATCATTGCTTATTGTTAATTGATAATGTAGTGTGAGTCTGATTGATAATGTGGATAGATTTTGATCGGTAGATTGATTGATAGAGCATTGGTTGTGTAGTTTTGTGCTTCAAATTCTTTTTGACCTCAAAATTGACAGTTAGATTTGTTGTTGCTAGCAGATTAAATTCATCTGTCAGCATGGTGAAAGGACACGAGTGGAGTTATGTCTACGAGCTGCATGCCGGGAAGAATACATCTCGATTGAAAAACAAGACCTGTGGCCACAATTTTAGTGGTAATGTAAGGTAAAAATCAAAGAGCATCTGTTTAAAGTCCCTGACAATGCGTCAAAGGTTCTGACTTTGCCAAGAGATATTCATGATAGATTGCCAAAGTACACTTGCATAGTAGAGAAAATTCTTGCAACTAAAAAGAAAAGTGCTACTGCTAAACAAGTTGCCATGGATGTTGAAATACCAATGAGGGGACGGAGCATGTGCCTACACAAGCAAATGATCACACTCCCCGTATACTCTGAGCAAAGAGGTCCCAAGCTTTAGGTTTTTCTAGCTTAATATCTTTATTGAGTTTACTCAAAGATTTCTCGGTAAGCCCACTAAACAGAGGGTCTTTGAAGAGCTGTGCCCCAGTGACAAGCAGCTTCTTACACCCTCTAGGGGCCTGACCCTTCCCTTTGGTTTTCATGAGTTTCATGTGTAAAGGCATATGGTCTGACAGGATCTTCGTTGACAACACCTTCATTTCAAGTAGCAGCGCGATCCCAAATCAGCTTGGTGAGAGTAGTAGCACATGTCAAGTTGGAGGTCGTGCGGGCATACTGTAGACTCGTGTATATGAAGCCCGGTGTGCTATTCCAAGGATCCGCCTCCCATAGGTCCATCAAAGCCCATTTCTCATAGAGACCCATCCATTTTAGTTTTTTCATAACCTTCCAACATACTAGATTAGCATGTTCTATCCTTACTCTTCTCCACCATATTAAATTCACCTATCAATAGCCACTCTCCTTCAATAGGCGAGTCCCTAAGGTGCATCCACAATTTGGCTCTATCCTTGGCATTGCAAGGGCCATATATGTTTACTATGGTGATAGGTTGACCTAATCAAATGACTCTCACTCCTAGAACTCTCCCAGAGGGGTGGTTGAGGACCACTTTGGGCTCCAAGTCCTTATCCACAATAGAGAGGATGCGACTAAACCCGTCCACTCCCTCTCCATAGAACACCAACTTCTTCCCCAATTCTTGTTTTATTTTGTTGCGAGCATTCAGTTGATGTTCTTAGATGGATCAACAACTAACTTCCTTATCTTTTCTAACTTCCTCCCAGAAGAGGGCGTGCTTCTTCTGGGTCTTCAATCGTTTCACATTCCATGATTGGATAACTAGAACTTCCATCATTGGGAGAGGGATGAATTCCTCAACATTCGATCACTGTCTCATTTTTGCATCCCTAAATCTAGGAGAGTCAAGAGGCTCTCCACCAACCCGAGGTTCCTTCACTTGAAGGGCTTCCAAGGGATTGTGGAGCGGGAGGATACAAGACCCTCCCTTTAGTTGACAGGGGGGGAGGAGACTTTCCCTTTGAAGGTTCCAATATCCTTCAATGGTACGGATTCTCTTGCTATTGACTTCACCCTTTTGATCCTCTTCAGTCCTCGGACTTGTACATCCGACAAAGTTGTTATTGTCATCGGTTTAGGGGTAGAAGCATGAAAAACAATCGAATTATCCTTGTCGGGGCCTTCGGGGATTTGCAGTGTAAGGTCTCGCTTTTCCACATACTGCAATTTGGTGGCTTCATTATCAAATATCATCGCCTCTTTTTCTTCCCCTACTCTTGTCCCTACGTTACCCTTCACTTTTTTCTCCTTCTCTTCCACAGTTGCTTCATTCACTGGGACATGGTTGTTGAGCCCTGCACTGGCATCTTGCATTATAGAATTAGTATTCCCATTAACCTTCATGGGGATTCCTTGGCAAAGTGCCCAAATTTGTTACACTGAAAGCATGCCCCAAAGTAGGTCCCGAAATTGAGTGAATAGTGATAAGCCTAGCTCCAACATTGATCACCATGCTCTTTGGTGGTGACTTAGAAATATTCCAACCTATACAAACTCGGTTAGAGGATCTGTCAAGTCCCCTCTTGTTAGGAACAAATATGGGGGTGCCCAATTGATTGGCAAGCAACCTGATGTTATCCCAGAGCCAGCTTGGCAGACCCGCGAACTCGACCCAGACTGGGTGAAACCCCTGGAGGGAATCCGTTGAGTCACATATTGGTTCCCATGGCACCACACATAGAGTGGTCCTGTTAAATATCAGGGGGCCTTTACTTTGACACATCAGAGTCCTCCTTGAATCTCACTGAGCAAAATCCCTTGGCTAGGTAAGTGGTGTTTTCGATTTCCCCCCCATGTCCAAGAATTTGTGGTCTCAAATCTATTAGGGACTCTCCCACTGAAGCCAAACACGAGCGTAAGCATAGCTTACGTGGCTAGCTTCTTTTTGATAAGTGCTGGAGAAATCGCGACAATGATAGCCTCTGCAACCTTCACTTGTTGCGGTAGAGACTTCTTTAGAGCGTCGAAGAGCCCACTATGTTCTTCGTGGGAGAAAGTTCCTTTGTTACCGTTTGGGCTGCCTTCTAACTATCTATTTACTTCTTTTAGCTCATATTCAAGCCGATCTTTAACATTCTTCAGATTTTCCTAACCTCCCTCACTTGATGCCTCATTCCTTGGACTTCGGACCCTTGAGAATGCTTGCGAATGAGATGGCTGGTCTAAGAGCAGCAAACGTTGTTGATCCCTTGTTCACATTTGTAAAAATTGGCCCCTGGGGCACGCCCGCCTTGAGGGTCTTCACTTTGAAGTTGATTACCTGAGCAGTGTGGGCTAGCTCTTTTCCTTTTCCTTTTATCAAGAGGACCTTGTCCTCCAAGCGAGCATAATTAACCATCTGGATCGGACCCCTAGGCCGAGCCCACCCTTCATTATGGTGTCGTTCGAAGGGCGCAAAGTTGTCCCTTCCTCTTCATCCATCGGAGCGATTCCATCGTTTGTCGACACTTCTAGCCGCAAGCATTTGTGAAAACTTGATGATGACTTCTTCCATGGACAAGGCCTCAAATTCCATTCTTAGTATCGCATTGGAGCAAAACTCCTTTTTTTGGTGGGCGTGGGGAGGGGGGGCGGGGCACCAAGCACCCTAGGTGACGTGGCTTATGAAGGGGCCAGCCAGCAAAGGTATTAGTCGTTGTTTTTAACAACGATTAATAGCTTAGCAAAAAGTTTTTTTTTTTTTAATATAGCAAAACTCACAATTGTGAGTGAATTATATTGATCAACCTAAAAAATTACAAGATCTTGTCATGCTTGTCTTGGGCCATGACATCAAACAGGGACCAAAATCACAACGGCTATCAGGGTTCTTTTGATATCTTTTAATTACCGATGGCTAGTATTTTCCCTCGTCCTAGGCATGCCAACTGCTGACAACAAGACACAAGTAATCCTATACCAATCCTCAGAGTGTTGCTTGCGTCCGAGTGTCCATATTAGCACTTTGCTCTCTTGTATAATTTCTGCGAAGCTTGCCACCTCGAAACCTCCTTCAAACACATAGTGGTTCCTTGTCTGCCATACAGCTTAGCAAAAACTTTAACTTGTTACTTGGGTTTTATGTCTTTGCCTTCAGGTAATCTCCTTTTTAGTCTATCTACGGCGTAAGCTGTGATGCGCATAGAATCCTTAGGTCGACTCCGAGGGCAAGGTCATGTGTCGAGCGGAGGAGGTTATGCAGAGGCGGTGATAGGGGGAAAAAATAGATTGATAGCTAGATCTATCTAGCCATTTGTTATTCAACCTATTTATTAATACTACTCTTATTGCACCTAAAATTAAACCCATCTACTCGTCCCAATTAATTAGTTTGCCAGATTCGAACGGATTCTTCTACTTGAAGGGGAAAATAGGTGGCTCGTAACCATCGTGGGTTCCCCCCCACCCGCACCACTAGGCTCACCATTCCTCCCCCTGCACAGTGCTCAGTTCCTTCGGATTCTTGGCTGCATAGAACTACATGCACATGGTTCCCTTCATACCTAAGTGGTCCATCCCTTGCACCTATCATAGCACAATGTCTGCCCGTTGACATTGCAAGAGTAGTGCGCACACACATATAGGAACGGTTGCAATCCAAAGAGGCCAAAAGTTATTTTCTCGTCTCCGCTGCTACATTAAGTACATTATCGTCTCCCATCCCTCTACTATCTCTCCGCGTTGCTTTTGATCTCTCTCCGTCTCTCCGCTCGACCTAATGCCAAGGCTCGGGAAACATTTTTTGTGGACCCAGCTTTGGAACCTTTTCACACGCATATGAGTAGGTCAACTCTAAATTTGAGAGGGATAATCACACTACAAATGTAATATTATAACTAAAATTTTCATAAATTGAACTGGCTTGAGACCCAAATTTGAGCCGACCATTTTTCATTTTGAACGGGCTTTGGATAAAGCGAACCTATCTTTTCTCAAGCCCTGCCTAATGCACCACCCACACAATTGAAAAATCTCTCTCTCTCTCTCTCTCTCTCTCTCTCTCTCTCTCTCTCTACACAAGACATCCTCTTGTGTCTCTCTCTCCTCCACGTGCCTTGTCCCTCCTTTTCCCCCCAAAGGCAAAAGCAGCATCTCATGAGATTTGCGACCCCGAAAAAAAAATTCACGCACTACGGTAGTATGTGGGTCCACATTGCCTTCACTTTACATTGAATCTTTTAAGATGCCATTCAATGCTTGGCTTTGTTAAGACTATAATTGAAAATCAACATGGAGTCCCTTGCCATCCACAACACAATCTCAAGGTCAAAAACGCATTGCGGAGCTTAGCCAGTCTGGTTGCTCCCACCACGCAGGAGCCTTTGCCTTTTTCTTCCGGTTCTCGTAGAGCATCTGCCAAGATACCCGTTAGTTGCAATGTTTCCAAAATTTAGCACACCATGCAATAGCCTTTGCCTTTTTCTTCCAGCTCTCATAGAGCATTTGCCAAGATAGTACCAGTGCTCCAAAAAAACCTAGGCTTAGTGTAATCCCACCTACAAATTTTGAAATTTACCTCTAAATTTAATATTTGAAGGTGAAAAAACCTACAAAATTTTGAAAAATTAGTGTAATTTTGGTGTATAAACCTTCAAATTTTGTCAATTTACCTCTGTTGTTTCACATATGTAGGTTTGCCAAGTTTTTGGAAAAAAGTATTTTTCGAGCACTGCAAGATACCCATTAATTAAGTATTTTTCGAGCACTGCAAGATACCCATTAATTGCACATGTTTCCAAAATTTAGCACACCACGCAATGACATTTTCCTTTTTCTTTCAGCTCTGATAGAGCACCTGCCAAGATACCCGTTAATTGCACATGTTTCCAAAATTTAGCACACCTATTTTAAGTTGATTAAACGTCGGAGGATTGGCTTAGGGCATCCCGCACCATCCAGTCGTGCCTTGCGTAATACTAGGTTATTGTAACTAAGCTTGGTTGTAACCCTATGTGCCTCAAGGCTCGGCTTGAGTTAGAGGCCTATTTGTAATCTATTGGTGACTCTTTAATACAATCACTCACAATTGTGAGTTTTGTAACAACAAAAAAAAGGCTGATTAAAAGTTGAATCCTCTTTAGCACTCCAGTGATACTTGACCTAAAAAAAGATCCAACTCGTGCACTTAAACTGCATCACGACAAGAAGAGACAGAGAGGGTGTCGCGTCCAAAACCTTGTTTGTTGTTATTTCTTACTTGACCTTTCTTTTGCAATGCTCTCTCCAACAAAGAGAGTAAAATTAAATTAGATAAGCAGCAACCATATACATCACAGCTCCGTGCTCCTGATCAGCCATGGAGTACTAGAGAATCCAAAAAAGAATTACAAGCATACAAGCTAATAATGGAGCCACCCTCTAGAACAGAACAAAAGCTTTTGTGAAATCATACAAGAGAGCAGAGTGACGATCCACATGATCGGAGGTAAACAAGCCTAGGAGGACTGGTCTAGAACATTATATCATGATGACATCTTGTAATAAGTAAAGCCTAGGAGTAGTTGTGGTTTCTCTGTCAAGCAGAGAACTTGTAATCCTTTGACCCTCAAGGCTCGGTCAGAGCTCGAGGTTGGTGTATATTTCTGATGTTCTTAATACTATCCACTCACAATTGTGAGTTTTGCAACAAAAAAAAAAAAGGAATAGAACAAAAGCATGCCCAGATCCATAACCTTGGACAAAATAGGAGAGGCCAACCCAAGACAAACCAACTCATACCAATACTAAACAGAAAGCGTATACCATTGGTAGTGCCGGATGGGCGGGGCCAGCTCACTCGGGGTGCCACGATGATGGAGCCACTATCACTGGCACACGCCATGCTTCATGCAAAAAGATCAAAAAATTGAGCCATTAAAGTTGAGATGTTTTGTTGTCTCTCGTTTAAGGTTTGGTTGACTACATTGATGCTCGACCTTGCTTGTAAAGATGTGTAAAGCTACCAGAAGACATGTTTTCAAGTGAGCTAGTGCCATTCCAAAGTTTACAATAAAACACTTTTTCAGTTTTGACACTTCAACCCAACATGGAATAAATCTTTTGAAGCAAAGGTTTATTGAACTCTACGTTTAAACTAACAAAACTATCGCATCACGAGAGCCTGTAAATGTCCTGCTCCACGTGTCATGTCCTCCCATTTTCACCTCAAAGGCTTCAAAGAATCTCCGGAGGTTCCCACTAATGGAAGCACCTCATAAAGATTGTACCACACCTATACACAAGAAGTTTTGGACAAATTCTCACAATAATTCCCACATTGTGACTTACCTCAACATCTGGGCTTTTGTGAGGGAGGCATCGCATACCTAGCTAGGTACGATTGGGGGCAGGGACCCACCGGCCCGATGGGGGGGTCGGCGGTCCCTTGGCCCCAATCGTACCTAGCTAGGTATGCGGTGCCTCTCGAGCAGAAGCTCATGATGTTATGCATTGTATGAAAAACATTGACAAAGACTCCATTTTCTTACATTAGAAAATTTTTAAATCTTCTTGTGCTACTGGTATTCTTTAGTGATCATGTCTTTGCCACCGATGTGTATCAACTAGTAGTTCACCAAACCTACGCTATGGTCGAGAGGCCTCCAAGGGGACACAAGGATGCACTCTGTATGCATCCACTCTTGATTACATTGTGAACAAAGGTTACCACAAATTGACACCACAATAGGCTACGTATGTACTTCTATACATTTATGAAGACTCGGTCACCTACTGGGTCTACGCCCCCATTACATGGAATCTACCCAGATACCCTCTCTCTCCTCTCTTTTCCATCTCTCTCTGCGCGACGCCCTGCCCTCTGCCCTACCTGCACAGCGATGCCCTACTTCCCAAAGCGAAAAAAAACCAGGCACCGCCTTGTGTTCTACTGCGTCTACGCTCGGCGCCTTGCGTCCATCGTTCTTGATCACAAGCCCTCGCAACTCCATGCGGCCCTACGACCCCCTGAACTGGTCTCCCCCCAGGTCGCTCCCTGTCTCACCCTTCGTCCACTATTGTCCCCAATCCGGCTGCCTTCTCGATCTGCACACCAACCGCTTGTCGATCCACTGCTTCACCTGCTTTGAGCATTCCCTAGTCTCCCTCCCCTGTGTGGCTTGCTATGACCTGCGCCATGCCAGTTGCCTCGGGCATTCGTCTACCCCCCTCGCTTGGCGGATGCAAGAGTCCTACCTGCCCTCACACACTCCACATGGCGACAACTTTTGCTTAAAACTGAATTACTTGTGGAGCTAGTTCCCCTTGATTAATCATTTGTGCCCCTCTCTCCTCCACGTGCCCTCCATCCCTTTTTTTTCTTCCTAAGCTTATGTGAGAATCTTCTTAGATTTTAATTGAATCACCTGCTTCCCAAAATTGGGCACGCCTACTGACTCATCCCTTTTTTTTCTTCCTAAGCTTATGTGAGAATCTTCTTAGATTTTAATTGAATCACCTGCTTCCCAAAATTGGGCACGCCTACTGACTCATGAGCAAGTTTTTGGACTCCACAAGGAGTCCTTAGCGAGGGGTGGATTTTTGGGTGCAAATATGGACCAATGGAAAAAGCTTGTCGATTAATGCCACATGACAAGCTAACAATAGGTTTAAATTATTTCTTTTAGTCCCTTGTGAGAGGGTGTTGACATTTGTGTATCTCTCAATTTAAAGAAGGACATTGAGTTTTGTGTCAAACATTATTTTTTATGTCTTTGTAATGTAAATAGTTCATTGTTACTCTTTTATAAAAAAAACATAATATTATATTGTGACACTTCATGAATAATAGTGTCACTTTTTATTTTTCTCAAAGAAGTTTTTAATTAGGAAATTCTTGTCAATCGCTTACGTAGGCCATAGTAAATTTTCACCAAGTTGAACAAGTGGAATGTGAAGGAGATCCATTAAGGAGAGAAGACTTTTTGTGGTTTGGAAAATTGATTTTTGTAAAGTACGTAAGTGTTAGAATTCTCTTCACTTCGCCTATGTCGAGAGCTCTCGAACCCTAGTAGGTGCATGACTTTGGTTTGTTGCAGTGGTTTCTTGTAGGGTGGGGGCCCCTATTGGACGATTGACTGGAAAATCAAACTACATATGCATGAGGTGCAGTGGGCTATGATCGTTGAGTTTGACAAGGAGGTGTTGTTGTAGGTTGTGGAGGATAGGGCGTGCTCCGGGAAGGGGGCAGTCAGCTATCTCTCCCTTCTTTATTGGCGTTCAAGAGGGCGGATCTGGTAGATTTTTCTCTACCAAGGGAGACCTTCCCTCCCGCTTCCCTACGGGAAGGTAATGAAGGTCAGTGCTTGGCAAGGGTGGTCCATGGCAGGAAGCAGCCCTGTGGCTCCGTGATGCAGTTCTTGTTTGGTTGTTCATTGCGGGTTGACGCAGTGGGTTCGGTTGGCGACAGTAACTCATGAATGCTTTTGGAGGTTCTAAAGGGGCTTGCCCCCGCCCCCCCCCCCCCCCCCCCCCCCCCTCAATGGCTTGATGTCTGGTGGGTCAGTTGATGGTGCTTGTGTGGTGGGCGTCTGCTCATGCCCGGTGCGGTGGTGACTCCTTTTTTGAATATCGTCCTATGGGGCCGATAATAGATACATGTGGGCTCCGCCCGTTTGCGACTGTATCTTCTCCCGTTCTTTTGCTTCCTTGGCGGGTTGATCTCCTTGGGGATTTAGCGGCCAGGGCTTGTCTTTATCTCTCTAGTCTTGCGGTGGGGTGGCTCCCCTGATAGCCAGGTATCTTTTTTTTTGTTTGATGTACTGTGGTATGTTGTTATCGGTAGTCATCTTGAGGGCAAATGTGGTTCAGAGTGGCAATCCGTGTCGGGTTAGTGACATCCTCGTGATGATGTTTTTGTTGGTCGGTTTTTGTTACTAGTTGGGTGCCATGGCTCGAGTTGAGCATGGTTGTTCTTGTAATTTTTTGGTTATATAATTTATCTACCCACCTATTTGTGGGTTTTGCAAAAAAAAAAAAGTAAGTAAATGTTATCTACTAACCAAAATGTGACTATACTTTTTGATAGTTTTTGAAGAGATTGATTTTTTATTAAGTAAATATATTTTCTTTCCCGAGCCATATTAAAGCGATAAATTCATTTATGGTCCCTTATATTGTCCTCACCAGTCCACTTCTCAAGATGGCTAAGTGTGCCGACAAAAAAACTAATAACAATTTTTTATGGAAAAATTCCTCCACACCATGACAGTGGGCCAGATGGGAGTCAGTCGCTCGACGAGTGGACCAAGGGGGTCGTGAAATTCTTAACCCAGTTGCCCATGTTGAGGTTGTTATGGAATTGATATGTTATTATTTATTGTAGCTGACAGGTGGAAAAGACTAGACCGAGCTAGGCCTATGTGAATGAAAAAATATATATATATTGTACATTTTATTATTCAAGTGCTCTTTATGAGCTTTGGCCATTTATGATCGACCGGTCAGTTTGTAATCACTTTGACCATTCAAGAAATCTATAAATGAATTATGTGCAAGAGGGAAATGGTCACTCTTGCACGGGGGGAGATTGCACTCAGTGTTTGCGTTGTTCTTCTCTCCTCTTCCCTCTTCTCTCTCGCTGTGCCGACGTAGCACTTCACTCTAGGAGGTGCACCTGCACGTACCCTCTTGCTCTATCTCGCTCTCTGTTCCTCTCTATTTGTGTACGATTTGATTATATGCTCACAAGATTCGTCAGGTATGCATATTTGCGGTGTTTTATTGTTTCTATCAGGCTATTTGAGGTATTTTGCAGGGACGTCGTGTCTTCCGCTCAGAGCTAAGTGTCCATTCCTACAAAGACATTACAACTATGGAAGGTTATGAGAATTAGAGCTAAGTACTCATTTCCTTATTCTTTCCTTATAATTTCGAGTTATTAGTTTCTAGCATAGTATACTATACACCCAGTAGAAATTGATTAGAATACTGATATAGTGCTTTTCTTAAGCCATTTAGTCTTTTTTAAGCTTTTTTTTTTTTCAGGCTACAAAATTTAGGTGAGAACAAAACCAAAGGATTATTATTTTTGGTATAATTTAAGGATTGAAATGGGACCCGCTTGAGGCTAATAAAAGGGGCAAATATATTGTTTGGTGACATTAGGGGTAGCAACTTTGAGAAACACGGCCTTAGAGAAGATTGAAATTCCGACAAGATTGAAATTCCACATAATGATGAATTTGATAGGCATCCTTAGCTTTCAAAATAGGGCAGATAAATGAAAAAAATAATAATATTGATAATCATAGTGATTTGACAGCAGTCTACGGTGTTTCTAAATTAGCTTCAAGCTTTGTCTCAATGTCACGGGGCCTACGGTTGCAACTACATATCTTGCAGTCTTCCTCCCTCTCTACCGCTTCATGCAGCCTCGCAGCCACACAACTCTCACCCACCATGAGATACGAGGTAGCTTTGCTAACCAACAACTCCGAAAGTTGATCTTCGCCACTAATCCTCACCCACCAACCAAGCTTTTGAACGGCCAAAACACCTCGTTTCTTTGCCAACCAACAACTCAGAGAGTTGATATTCGCCACTAATCCTCACCCACCAAACAAGCTTTTGAACAGCCAAAATCACCAGCCACCATGCAACCCTTGTCCCACTTGCGACTGTGAACACCCAATGGCAGCAGCCAGTGTGTGCCCACGCTCATCCTCACCCTCAGTTTCCAATAGGATGATGACCACCAAGATGACTGGCTCTTGCTCAATGGGTGTAGGGAAACCCTTGCGCGTGCCTCGGACATGCTCCAACACCTTGAGGTAGGTGGCGGATTCCACTCGTTCTACAGAGTGAAGCAGTTGATCAAGGCATGCATGTGGTGGCGATAAGCGAGCGCTATAGATGGTGGTGTTGTCAAGAGGCGAAGAAGCAAGCAGACACCTCCAACCAACAGCATGCCTTGAACCTCTCTCTCTCTCTCGCAGACAGACACAGCCGTCGCTAATGTGTGCTACGCCTCATCTAGCTTATCTCAGAAGCTTTGTTTGCACAGACTTTGAATGCAAACTTTTCACAGAGCGATCAAAACTCTCAACTCAAAGGAGAAGAGTGATAGTAACAGCTATTGACCCACTCTTAGTGAGATGGTCGAGCACAGTTGCTGCGAGTCTCGTTCTGTCTCCTCTTGATCGTAGCTGCCCTCGTGATTTTTGGAGGCCTTATAATGTCTGGTCTTACTCTAGGCCTCTTGTCCCTCGGCCTTGTCAACCTTGAAATCATTCTCAAGTCTGAATCAAAGAAAAACCACACATACGTAGTCGACCCGTACAACGTGTCACGTTAAGTGGCTCCCGGCAATTGGAGATGTGGCGGTCATGGAAACGGCGGCAATGCTCATTCTGGTGGCGTGGCAGCTGATCAGGAGAAAGAAGCTGATGCGAGGCGAGCTGCCTCATAGGGTCATACTCGGTCGTTTTATTTTTATTTCTTTTTTGTCCTTGATGATAGGGTTCATTCCCACGCTCGTGGCTTCCAACATTATTTTTGCTAGAGCTAATTGCTTAAGCGGCCCCAAATGCAATCTTCTGCAACCAAGTGTCCTTGGAAGTTACGCACCACAAAAGTTTTCGGCAATCATCACTTTTTTTTTGTTGTATACTGACAAGTAGCGACATGTCCCCACAACCACTCACCGAGCGTTTCAACTTGCACCAATCAAATAGCTTTTTTTGGGTTACCTACGAGCACCATCACCCCCTGCACAAAAGTAAAGTAACTGCATAAGTGCTCCTCATTAACGCACATATTACAATCCTCTATTCATACTCACACGCCACTCCTTATTGCCCAACACTTCAAAGACCCGACCAAACGTAGGACTAATAAGATGATGCGAACTTTTGATCACCCTCATGGCGATTTGCAGAGGTCCACCTTGGACGTATTGATGCCAATTGACACAGCGATAGGAAATAGTAGACATGACTTGGCATTTACGCTCATTCGGTTAGCGTGATTATATGTCCACTCACCTCGCAAATGGCACAACAAATTTGTCTCCAATACACTGCAAGCAAATCTAACTCAAATAATGTAAGAATTGAAAGAGCTTCACGGTATAGATTTTGTAATGATTTTTCTCTTTCTCATCTCATTTTTCTAGTTCTCACTTTGGTTACTGATTGCATTCTCATCCCTCATAAGACTTTCTTATGACCTACTTACTTAATAGTCTATTTCCACTGGTTGCCACTTGAATAACCTCTATATTCCCTAGTTTCTCGATCATCCTACGTATATATATTTCACTAATAAGTAGGATAATTTGTCATGAAGCTTACTAATCACATTGTCAATCCCCTTCTTTTACTTTTACAGTGTTACTTATCACATTCAGGTGATATTCCACTAACACTATTCTACAAGATTATCAATTGGTATTCTTTGGGTACTGATCCACTATCTAGCCTAATCTTTTACTAAGCACTTCATTTGTTGAGTTTGCTAACTCTCTTGTCTACAACTGTGACAACCTCTGGATTTGTCTGCTACTCCCTTTCAAAAACCACAGTTACAACCCTCTCCAGCTTGTATGAGCATTCTATTTTTGTGTGACCCCCTAATCCAAATTGTCATTCTTTCACTTATAGCTTTCTATGCACGCACACATAGGTACATACATTTTCAGATGTAGAATATTCTCCAGGTATATCCCTCTAGTACATCACACATTATTTTATTGTATTGATTTTTAATCTGCATTGTTTTGTCAACTGAATACTCCAACTCAGCTACTGTCAGGACTTACTACTTGCACTATATGAATTTTTTAATTTTATTTTTTGGCATGATTATTCATAATTAAGCTATACAACTACTCATGTCAGCTAAGGTGCTCTAAGATAGTGAACAATAGTTTGTAAGTACCCTCATACTCACACATGCTTCAAATTGGTTTTACACATGTGATAAATGTTATATTTTTATGCCTAGCCTAGTCCATTGGTCACGGACACAGATTCACCGATTTAGGCAGTGTATAGATACTCACCTTGGTGCAGATCCGTCAATTTACGCAACACATTGATAAATTACAGATTCATAATTTTTAAACAATATCAAATGCAGATTCACTGATTTAGGTAGCATTAGTGCAGATTCGCCGATTTAGCTAGCACGTCTTATTGATGTAGATTCCCCGATTTAGGCAACACCAATCACGAAATCATGCTGCAGTACCACTGTGACCGGTATGATTTTGTTACCCGGGTATAGAAAATGAAAGATATTTTGGATTTGGATTATATTTGGAGTTAGAATTGAAATTGGATTCTCTATATGATTTTCTATCGCGACAATATTTATGGAATTGCAATTGACATTGATGAGAATTGAGTTATTAAATGATGAGTGTGACCAATGATATCCTGATTCATCAGGATATGACATGTACTGCTTATTCTAATGGTATGGGACACTAGAATAGGTAGTATGTGGATGACGGTAGGCATAAGCAATGTTGTTTAGTTTCATTGTTTTTACTATATGTTAGTTTTTGACACAAATTTCTAATCATTGTTCTTGACAAGTATCGTTTGAAGATTTTTTAATCTTTGCAACTGAGGACAATTGCTTTCCAACGGAGAGGTATGTTATGGAATTGATATGTTATTATTTATTGTAGCTGACAAGTGGAAAAGACTAAACCGAGATAGGCCTATGTGAATGGAAATATATATATATTGTACATTTTATTATTCAAGTGCTCTTTTGGCCATTTGTGAACGACCGGCCAGTTTGTAATCACTTTGACCATTCATGAAATTTGTAAATGAAATACGTGCAAGAGGGAAATGGTCACTCTTGCACGGGGGGAGATTGCACCCAGTCTTTGTGTTGTTTTTCTCTCCTCTTCCCTGTTCTCTCTCGCCGTGCCGGTGAAGCACTCCGCTCTAGGAGGTGCGCCTGCACGTACCCTCTCGCTCTATCTCTCTCTCTCTTCCTCTCTGTTCGTGTACGATTTGATTATATGCTCACAAGATTCGTCAGGTATTCATATTTGCGGTGTTTTATTGTTTCTATCAGGTTATTCAAGGTATTTTGCAGGGACGTCGTGTCTTCCGCTTGTAGCAGAGGTCCGTTGCACCAAATTTGTGGTCTCATTGGCTAAACAAGACCAAGCTTGTGCTATCATGACCAAAGATATGCTAGATGCAACTAAACTTGGTTTGAAAAAAGGTAAGTGGAAAGGAGGAGAGTTTCACAACGAACTCTTAGCCCCGAGGTGTTAGCCTAAGTTTGGAGGGCATCTTAGGGGAACTGGTAAGGAAGTGAAAAAGAGTAGTTGGGAATTTGGAATGGGGGAAGAAACCAAGTACTTCAAGAACTCCATCTTGCATTGGTCTCCTTGGATCTCTGAAGTTGTAAGACAACCACAAAGCCCCTATTGTATAGAACCTACCAGGAAAGTGAATAATAAGGGGCTGAATCAACTAGCTCACTTTTGGGATGGTAGCAGTAAGAGCTGGAAAATGATTGACCTTCTCGCAACCCAATATCATCTAAATGGCTTTGAGATATTATTTGTCAACAGAGTGATAAATGAGCTTGACAATATTGCAATGCCAATTTATGAATCCGGGTTTTGACTGGAATGCCTGGGGATGGTCAAGAAGTAGTCTATTTTGGAAACCACATTCTAAAGGCACACATCATGCAATTATGTATTTGAATAATTGGTCTAGCCCCCTCAACAAAATATGGAAAAGAAAATGGTCGGAACAACAATGGGAGGAAGTCATGGAGAACATATGGAAGCCAAAGTGGCTACGATTTATGAAGATATTTTTATGGAAGGTGATGCGGTGGGGGGCTCTACGAATGGGGGTAAAGATCCAGGAGAGTGGTATTGGGTCAAATTGATGCCTGGCATGTACGTTAGCTAGTGAGGATTTGGCCCCCCTATTCATGGAATGCCATGCAATTAGAGGCCTACCAGGAAAAATCTGCAAGTGGGTCCAAAGGACATGGTAGAATCAGATTCTTCAAGACTGATTTGTTCCTTGGTGAAAAGAAATTGGGAAGTCCTCCTCTTCTCATCTGGACTCAAATTGTCAAGTACTTCTTCTTTCATCATGTATGGTTGGCGAGGAACCGCCATGTGTTTGAAGGAGATCTTGGTGTCAGAGTGGTGATCTATATGCTCGGACAGAAGCAAGGCTTGGAAGACTAGCATAGGGCTACCCATGTCGTGTTGTCAACCTATGATAAGTAGCCTAGAACTATAGCTCACCTATTTTGTGAAGCTGGTGATGATAAGCCTCGATGAGAGGCGGTAGACACGTGTAATCTTCAGCACCTTAAGGCTCGGTTTGAGCTTGAGATTGTTTGTAATTTTATGGTGTGCTTAATACAATTCACTCACAAACTGTGAGTTTTGCTAGAAAAAAAAAATTCTCTTTCTAAAGAGCCATACTACTCACAAATGTGAGAGGAGAAATTAAAATATGGTTCACTTATTTCGTTTCTCCTATTAAGAAAATAGCCTCCTAAGTCTTCTTGTTTGTCTTGTGCCTTGATTTCATCATTCCCGATGTGAAAAGAGGGTTGATTAAGCCTATCCCAAAACAGGTTTGCTACTCACATCTTAAGCATTGGTGTCCCATAACTATGATGTTTCTGGCATACAAAATCATTGCCAAGGCAGATGCTCTTAGAATTGCTCCCCTCTTGGATAGAGTCATCTCCCCTCTGCAACACGGGTTTATCGAAGGAAGATCAGTATATGACAATATCTTGGCAACCATGGTGGGAATTGAGTATGTAACCGCCATGTAGCAGGAATGCATTTTGCTTCAGCTAGACATGGACAAGACATTATTTGGTCCTTCATTGAAGATGTCATGAAATCACTGGGCTTTACGCCTCGCCTTTGTCGACTCATACACACTCTAGGTGCGGACGATCAATTTGAGCTCTTGTTCAACGATAGAATTGTGGGATTCTTTGAAGCAAAAAGATCTATTACGCAAGGATGCCCCATGGCCCCTCTTCTCTTTGCTATTGGGTCGCATCCTCTAATAACGATGCTCGAAGCTACTGTTGTGCGAGGTGAAATTCAAGTTCTAACTTTGTCTGGCAACGACCAGCTCCTGGCCAAGATGTTTGCAGATGACTCCCTCCTCTTCTTGAAATTCTGCCCTCAGGTACTCAAGAAGGTGCTAGAGATTGTGCGGACATTTGTTGTGGCTTCGGGATTGAAGTGTAGTATTGAGAAGTCTAGACTAGTCTCCTTGATGCTCATTTGACCCATAAGCCTGCTCCGGTGAGATTGTGTCTAAAGGAAGGATATTTTGGCATCTGGGTGCGGCGTTATTCACAAGAAAAGGTTCCAATGGATCCTAGAGAAGATCCAAAGAAAAATGAGAAGGTGGGAGGATGTATTGCTTTCCTTCTCGAGTCCGATCAAAGTGATCAGTTCATTTATGCTTCCTTATATTGTGAAGAGGGCCTCTTTGACAATGATTTTGAACAATGCCCCAAGTGTATCTGTCAACCAAAGAAAAATTTCCCATGTGTTAGGGATTCATTGAAGGAACATAACTGCTGTAAGTTCCCGGTTGGAGAAGAAAGATGACGATGAAGTGCTACCATTGAGTGCTTGTGAGAGACAATTGCCTCAAGGCAACATTATCACCAATGAATAAAGACTTGATGTATGCATTTTGGACATTGAAGACTAGAGTTTGACCTAACAAGAAAGACATATGCAAGAAGAGACTAGGAAAGAAAAGCATTGTGAAACATATGATGCATCTTCTGGATGAACCTTAGGTAATCACAATTCTTTGCAACTACAATTTCTTATGTACATCCTAAGGGAACTATTAAAATTAATTTCTTTTATAATTGGTGTATACACTACAAAATTGCAACTATGATTCTATATTGTGCCAAGCTAGTCCTATGTAGTACCAAACCTGGTGTATTTAGTATGGTATAGTACATTACCAAATACAGTATTTTGTTGCATAGCAATGATACCGAAGTCTTTCTTTACGTTACCAAAGATGGTTTGCCCAATATTAATTCCTTTTTGTATACTCTCAAACATTCAATGTGTAGTGCCAAAGACTCACTATATAATACTGGTCAAGCTCTTTTCCAATAGTTTCAAAGTCTTTGTGTAGTACCAAATTTAGTGATCGGTTGCATAGAAATGGTAAATCATCTATATAGTACCAAAAATAAACCATTGTATAGTACCAAAGCCTTACTGGACACTACCAAAGACTTTTTGTAGAGTACCAAAACCTCGATGTACAATGCCAAGGCCTCTCTGTAGAGTACCAAAGCCTTTCTATAGAGTCCAAAGCCTTATTGTAAAGTACCAATGCCCTTCTATAGAGTAACAAAACCTCACTATATAGTGCCAAATACTTTTTGTAGAGTAGCGAAGCCTTTATATAGAGCAAGTTGTAGAGTATCAAAGCAATATTGTACAGTACCAAGTCCATTTATGTAGAGTACTAAATATTCACATAAGATTACCAAAGCCTGCATGTGAAATACCAAAGATTTATTGTACAATACGAAATCCTTTTTTTGCAGTATAAAATGTTGACATAACATTACCAAAGCCAATTTGGGAGTACCAAATCCTTTTGATAGAGCAGTAAAGCCTCATTATCTAGTACCAAACCGTTCATGTTGAGTACCACAGCCTTTTTGTAGAGAACCAAAGACAATGTACAGAGTACCAAGGCCTCTCTATAGAACCAAAGATATGTTGTATCTACCAAAGTCTCTGTGTAGGGTGATTTTTTTTTTTGTGGGCTTTCAATTTGGAGCTTCTGCAATTGAATCCATTTTTTTGAGCTTTTTCACTCTGGTATTATAAAAATATAATCTCTACAAATACTAGTGTGACATGAAAAAATTCTACATGTATGTTTGCATTTCTACATTCACTTAACAATCAACTAAAGCATTCATACATCCTTCCTTGTGGCTATGTAAAATCATCCATACCTCCTATAAACATGAGCAATAATGTTAAAAAAGAAACTATATCTAATCAAGTACAGAGGAGACAATCACACCATGTACAATAGAAAAAATGCAAACTTGCCATGGTTGCAAAGTAACCAAGCTAATCAACTCAAGCAACCACAAAACCAAAGAAGAATCCAAAGAGCAATATGGTATGGTGACAGGGGCATAAATGCAATTACAAAATCAAGTCAAATGGCAACCGTGTATAATGTCATTATGCACATTGAAAAAGCTTCAAAAAATGGCTTCAATTCCAAAAGCATGAAATTGAAACCTTGCAAAAATAGAAGCCCCACTCTATTGGAAAACATTCTCCTCATCATTCAAGCCACCAACACATATTACACTTGCACTTTCACCCAATTTCTTGGAGTCTCACCCATTTTCAGAAAAAGCTGATATGTATAAGTTCTTGTACAAAGCGGGCCGATTTTATTACCTCTAAGAGCAAGTAACATGAGGTGTTCTTCTTCTTAATACCCTTTAAATTCACGTGATATAGATGATTCCTTCTAGGTGAACCCCTTGAGGTGGCATGGAAAGATTTAGGATTTGGCCACCTGGCATAATATTCTCACTAGCTTGGCTTTGTTCAATAATATTTCTTCATGACTACTTTGTCTATGAATAGTAGCTCATGATATACTCAAATGTTTATGTAGGAATTTGGCTTATCAAAGTACACATTTTGCCCACATGGAATAAATATTTTGAATTTTGACTCCCATGGAGAATGTCTCCTTTTGAATCCTATTCATTTTTGTTGAACAATAGATACTACACATGAGCTTGCATCCAAACACTTGGCTTAGCCAGCTTGAGATTTTGCTACATGGCATAATCTTTTCAACAAACCATTTCAACAATTTGACTTGAGTATTCATATCATATCAATACAACTCAAAAAAGTACAATGAGCCAACGGGTTGCTTTAAGCTTATAAGCAAAGCACAGTGAGCCAAAGGGTTACTCATGTAAAGGTCTTGCATACAAGCATAGTTCTTTGTGTTTGGAGAATGTCATCACTTGACACTTGGCTAAAATAGCTTCATTGCCACAACCATGTTGATCATATCATAGAACTCTTTTGTAAGTTGTCTCTTGCAACCAACGTATTGGTTGCAAGAGACAACGTTGTTCAAGGACTTTATACAATAAGGACATTGTTCTGTATGCAAGGAAATAGGTCTATATGATACGTGTATACATGGTTGAACTTTTTAGAAAGGCCACTCAATAGGAGCTAGCACTGGTGATTTCATATGGAGAAAAGGCCTTGCTTTGTATCTGGTTTATATAGCCCAGAGCTTCCTTATCGTAGCCATTTTGGTCATATCTATCCATTAATGTGGTCCAAGAGACAAGATTTTGGATAGAAATCACATTCATGAACTTTATGAGCTTTTGTAAGGGCACTACATTTAATATACATAGCAACCAAAGCATTACCAAGCACAACATGTTTCTCCAATAGCCCCTAATTAGAAATCTCGTTGTGAATTCTCTCACTTGTGTACAACCATGCTGTGCATATCCTGCAATAAACATGCTCCAAGAGAGATGACATCCTAGATTGTATATCCATCAAGAACTTTTTTGTGCTTTTGCAAGCATCACAAAATATGACATCTTTCTCCAATAAACACATAGAGTATGGCATCTTTTTCCAATAAACACTTATTAGCATTCTCATTGTAAAGTCTCCCACCGGTGAAAGCATTTGGAGAAAGGCCTTCCCATTACATCTGGTTGAAACATCCTCAAGTTGGGCATATTCTACAATCAATGAGACGATATCTTGCAAAAGATGCCCATCAAGAACTGTTCATGGTTTTGGTAGGGCACCACATTTGGCATACATATAGACCAAAGCATTGTTGAGCCAACATCTTGCATAAGGCCACAAGACTTCAAGGTGCAAGCTCTCCTTTCACATTTGGTGAAAACAATACAAGGCTTCCTTGCCATAGCCATGTTGGGTATAACCCAACAATCATCGCATTCCAAGTGACGACATTTCGGGCAAGAAACCACTTTCATAAGGGTACCACATTTGATATATACAAACTCAACAATGTAACTCCTAAATATGCATCAAACTGAAGCAATCCACTGCAGTCCCTAAATATGCATCTTTTTGAAGTAACCTATTGTTGTGGAGCTCCTTGGTCATCTGCACACGTGGATGATCAGGATGCTTTTGAGCACATGTTGACAAGTTTTTTGCTGATCATTTTTGTGCAGTCCCTTGCATTTGGAGAACGGCCTTTACTTCGCATCTAGTTTAGGGTGCCTTGAGCTTCCTTGTGACAGCTATGTTTGGCATATCCTACAATCAATGAGAAAACATCTCAGAGAGGATGCCCATCAAGAACTATTCATCCATCTGCTAGGGCACCACATTCGCCGTACATATTGACCAAAGCACCGCTGAGCCGATATCTTGCACAAGGCCACAACAAGCCTTCAGGGTGCAAGCCCTCCTTTCAAATGTGATGAAAACAACACAGGGCTTCCTTGCCAGAGCCATGTTGGGTGTACCTTACAATTCCAAGGGATGGCACTCCGAGAAGAAAACCGCTTTCATGAGGGTACCACATTCATACTCAGCAACGTACTCCCTAAATGTGCATCTTTCTTAAATAACCTACTTTTGTGGATCTCACTCAATTTCTACGTGCGCGCGGATGATCAGGCTGCTTTTAAGCACATGTTGACAAGTCTTATGCTTGTCTGCATGCACTCCCTTCACATTTGGAGAAAGGCCTTCCCTTTGCATCTAGTTTAGGATGCCTTGAGATACCTTGCTAGAGCCATGTTGGGCATACCCTTCAATCAATGAGACAACATCTTGAAGAGAATGCCCATCAAGACTGTTCATGCATCAAGTAGGGCACCACATTTGGCATACATATTGAACCACTGAGCTGACATCTTGCATAAGGCCACCTTTCACATCCGATGAAATTCAACCATGTTGGGTATACCCTGCAAGAAACACAGTCCAAATAATGACATTTTCAAGCAGGAAGCTACTCTCATGAGGGTACCACATTTACATAAATCTTTCTAAAGTAATCCATCATGTGGAGTCGCCGTTCATCCGCGTCCACGTGGATGATCAGACTGCTCTTGCATGTCTTAACCATGCTACTCTTCAGCGCAAGTATTATGGTAGATGCTCTTCAATGATGCAAAAACAAGTGATGACATGTTGAACAGTAAGCCACCTTCATGAGGTTACCACATTTGATATATACACGCTCAACAATGTACTCCTTAAATATGCATCTTTCTTAAGTAACCCACTATTGTGGAGCTCAATGTTCGTCCGTGTACATGTGGACAATCAGGTTGCTTTTAAGCACATGCTGACAAGTCTTCCGCTACCTGTCTATGTGCACTCCCTTTGCATTTGGAGAAAGGGCTTCCCTCCACATCTAGTTTTTGGGGTGCCTTGAGCTTCCTTGGACAGAGCCATGTTGACAATCAATGAGACAACATCCCAAAGAGGATACCTATAGGGCACCACATTTAGCATACATACTGTCCAAAGGACCATTGAGCCAACATCTTGCATGATGTCGCAAGCCTTTCAAGGTGCCAGTCCTTCGGTGAAAACAGCATAGGGACTCCTTTTCACAGCTATGGTCGGTACACCCTACAATCAGCGCATTCCAGGTGGACATTTCGTGCAGGAAGCCGGTAGCACGTTTATGTGCGTCATTCTTAAATAACCCAATGTGAAGCTCCATGCACCTTTCTAAAATAAATTGTGTGGACGATCAGGCTGCTCTTGCATCTTACAACACATTGGTCTTGAGCGCAACTATGCACAATAAGTGGCTTCAATATCTAGCGTAAATATATATTCAGGTTTTGAACTTGTGAGACAAGTTTTAAAAACGTAGGATACCAGTATGTGCCAACGTTTTTAAAAAAAGAAAGCAACATGCGAATCTTTGACAGATGCCGATCGAGGAGCTGGGGGATGCTGATTGAGGAGCTGGGAAAAGAAAAGCAGGGGAATGAAGCGCAGCCTGCAATAGGCGTCGCATGAAGCAAGGGGTGAGACCAGCAGGTCGCGCGAGTCTAGGGATGATCAAGAAGGGTGTTGCAAGGTGGGGGAAAGACAAACAGAGGCTAGTGCTTTGAAGAGCTGACAGGCGTAGAGACCTTTTTTTAAAGTTTATGGTTCTCTACATTATACAATGAGACGCGTCAGTGCATGTGGTTAGATGATGAGGTCACAATCTTGTACTCTCGAGTGTACGAGTTCAATCTAGTTTTACAACGTAATACAAAAGGGTAAGGCTGGAACGGTGGGATCCAAGAGGAATCTTCTCTAGAATGAATATAATACAGAATGAACCAGTATTTGAAATTGAATACGTAGGATACCAGTATTAATACTTGAAATTGACCTTTTAAGTGAAATCTTCCAAGATTCCCTATGGGTAAAAGGCTTTTTTGATGGCAGGTTTAAAATGTTTATGGACACAAAGAGAGATGGAACTAGCTCGCCCCAAAGAGAGAAGGAGCTGGAAATTTATGCATGTGAACAGATACTAAATTGGGAGGTCCCAAAGGTTTCATTATGAAGCCAATGGCATGTTGAGTATGAAGGCCTCCATGGGGCGAGCATTGGATGAAGGCCTATGGCATTCAGTATGTGGCCTCCTTGTTCGGTGAAGGCTTTCTTTCCCTCTTGAATAACAGGTCTTGAGTTCAACTCTCCTCGTTGGATAGATCTTAAAGGTCTCTTGGGATTGGTTTCTACAACGTTTTCTTCTTCTTCTTCTTCTTCTTCTTTTCTCTCTCTCTCTCTCTCTCTCTCTCTCTCTCTCTCTCTCTCTCTAGTTTTTGGGGCTACATAGATGTAAAGGGAATGCCTTTCTCGAGATGCCAATAATCTATGCTTTCACCTTAAAGGAATGTGGCCTTTAACAAGACAATGACATTAGTGAGGGATTTCACAAGGAGATTGTTATTTAGGCGATGTTGGAGAAAGGTGTCATGCTTTGGTGGTTATTGGGGGGAGATGGCAATAGAAGGCGGCAAGGGTGAGAGAGAGAGAGAGAGAGAGAGAGAGGGAGAGAGAACCTTTGAATTAATTGAGTTAGTTTCAAAAGAGCCAATAATTATTTCCCTTCATTAATAAGAAACTATGACAAGGGAGAATCTTTTAGGGGAGGGGTTGTTAAAACGCTCTAGACTAAAGAAGTTAGGCAGTTATAAGACATGAAAGCAATAGGAATCTTACTGAGATTCCTATAATGTTAAATTAGTAATAGAGTGAGTACATATAGCAATGGTTTCACAACATACAACATTGCTCAATAAAAACTTTTTCCTCAACCTTGTTCTTTAGATACCAAATAATTCCTAAAATTTGTGGAAATTCCTAGAATATCTCTCACGTTTTAAACATTTCCAACATAGCCCTCATGTTTGACCAAAAATCCCAAAATGCCATTCAATTTTCTCCAAAATTTCCTTCAATCTTACCCCTCATTAACCTAGTAAACATTTCTAAATTACAAATGTATACAACATTGCTCAAACCTTGTTCTTAAGATAGCCAATTTGTGCAAAAAATATAAGGAAAAGCACCAAAATAAATTTCTAGAACACCTCTCAAGTTTAAAACAACATAGCCCTCATATTTGACCAAAAATCCCAAATTGCCTTTCAATTTCTATAGAGTTTCCTTCAATCTCTCCAAAATACCTCTCATTAACCTTGCAAACATCTCTAAATTGCAAATACATTTGCAACTCTTCCTGGAATGATTGTGGGATGTTAAGATGATATTTCAATATCAATTGAAAAATTACACTACAAATGGGGATATATGAGCACACGTTTGCACGTTTTTGAAGCACAGATTTTGGCAATTTTCTTTTGAACGAGGCCTTTATAGGTTTTGGTAAATCTTCTAGTATGTTATAAATAGACTGGCAAGGCCTGTGCTAGTCAGAGACTAAACACACTTGGTTTTGATCATGCAAACCTATCTTCTCTACAAGCAATGGATGGAATGCTCACCATTGCCAAGTAGGCAATATCTCATGAGAGTGACCACGTTACTGTGGATAGGTAGAGCATATTGTTTGGCTGCATGCACACAAAAATGAGATGCATTCTCTTTTACCTCCCGGGGCGGAGAGGGGGGTCACTATGTATAAATTTTGTATATCGCATGCGTTGAAGGACTCTTTTTAAAACTCCTTATCCATGAAATTTTGACCAAAAAAATACACCCTTTTCCTATTTAATCTATAATTTTTCTTCCCAATTTCATTTCACGGTACCCTTTTGTATGTAAAAGTTTTAAGAAAAAATGAAAAATTTTGATCCCTTCTGTTGCACTCACATGATAGTCACATAGTTATTAAGTGACCCCCCGAGTCTTTTACCATGCCAATCTTTTAATGTATAGCACAAACAATTGACCACGCAGACCTTTCTAATTGTCTGTGCAAACAATGGATGGCATGCACACCTAGTGCTATAAAGGAAATATCCCTGATGAGAGTAGCCCTTTTTGGGCATAAGGACATTCATGTTTAGTGTGATTGGATTCAAGTACGTTTTTTATTAAAGTATGGGCTTCACTAAGTAACTATTCTCAAAACGTCTTTGTTTTGTTGTCGCTTCCCAAAGGAAAATGCTATGCTTTGATCATGCAAGTAAACAAAAAAAAGGCTTCATTTCATTGTAGAAAATTTAAGTTTTTTACTTTTCTTGGTTCTTGTTTTGAAAAGGCCCGAGTTTCTCTTGATCACTCATACAACACTTATTTTGTAGTGCAATGGTTTGAGTGGTGCATGAGCAACTTCACAATAAGGCTACCCTTTGATGGCTATGGAGCAGGTGTGGCAACAAGGCTACTGCCTTCTTCTCATATGCCTCTAGTAGCTACTCTATATGAAAAGGATTTCCACCACTTGAGAAAATGTGACAATGTTTCTTCTCATACACCCCTTGTGGCTATTTTGTATCACACAAACTTCCACCATTATTTGGTTGGTAGTGTCTATGGTAGCATGGTTGCCATCCTAGTACATATGTGTATGATTCATTGTGTTGGAGAAGCTGTCATGCTATTTATTAAAAGACAATCCTATTTGTTGGTGTAGAAGTGGAAAGGGATCCCTCCTAAACTTCAAACTCATCGAGGTGGTGATGGCCATTTTTTTAGTTAGCTTTTTGGTGTCATTAGAAAAGGGTCTGAATTTAAAGTCAAACAGCTCGCAAAAATGGTTTTCATTGCAAAAGCTCAAAATTAGAAGCTCGGAAAAAAAAAACAACTCTTTGTGTAGTACCAACTCCGAATAGTACCAAGGGCTTCGTATATTACCAAATCCTTACTGTATATTACCAAAGCCTGTACCAAATTTAATTTTTTCTCCACCAATTTTGGTAATGTATCCTCTCGATAAGTGACATCCTAATATCTTGTAGAAATTGACATTTTTGTTGCTTTGATGCCACCACAAGTAGAGCTATACCAAAGATTGAAGAGGAATCATCCTACAGTGAAGGTATCTCTTAGATGCTTTGAAGCATTAAAGCCATACTTTGTTTGGAGTCTCAAACAAAGAGCAAACACTGGTACACATGTTGTTGTGTACATCATATCCGGATGTTGTATTTCAAAGAGACTTTTAACCAAATGCGTATGAATAAGTTTGGACACCATGGAAAAGGTCATATTTCCCTTGCTCTATTTGTTGTAGAAGTGTGGATGCAAGACAATGTTCAGCAAATCAAATAGTATGTCAGCACATCACTAGTTTGTGGGAATCCATATTGTGCCCAAACACTCCTAATAGTGAGTAGCATGCCAACAAGTGCTATTTGGGGGATTTCTCATGATGTGCGATATGAAAATTGACATTATGTCCTATTGAGATCGCAATGGATAGCAAGGAGGTGATTGTGAAGGTCTTCATGGACATCGAAACTTGATAGGTTGATGCAGGAGGAGTGAAAAGAAGAGAAAGGACTTACTTTTGAAAAGAATGCAAATTGTTTCCTTTCTTGACCGGTTTTCAGTTCACCTCACAAATTTCATCAAGCATAACTTTGTCTTCTGCTAGCAAGTCCAATAGTATAAGGGTGCTTACTCAATTTTCCTACATTAGGAAGATGATGGGGTCTAGAAGGGCCTCTTTATTTGTCATGAGCTTATGGAGGTGATTAACATTTTGACTAATAGGTGTATGCCATGTGTGCAAGAATGGTGGGTGGGTAAGAGACATGTATGAGTAGCCAAAGGATGCACTCCCCCCCCCCCCCCCCCCCCCCCCCAAAAAAAAAGGATGTGGACAATATTATGATTTTTTGGCCTTCCATAACTCCCACATATGTTCTCCAATTTGAGTGGAGATTATAGGTCTGCAATCTACACATCAAGCTCTTTCCATAGATATGCTACATGATATGGTTTTACCCGTTAGATTTTAAATTCCATTTTGGGAGGAAATTTGAATTCAAATAAATAGTTGTTTTGCCTGTTTGAGTTCAAAAGTTGTCCTTTGATTACTTTCTTCTAAAGGTTTGACTTCCTTGAACTACTAAATTAAGAGGCCCTCCTAGATCCCATTCTCTTCCTAATGAGTGATGTTGTTGTTCCAATCATTGACTTTGCATAAAATTACTCTTTCAAAATTTATGACGAGAATCAGTCCATGCATTGATGGTCGACCCAAGTCACAATACTGGTGCAAATTACCTATGTAACAAATGCAATAGGAAGATACTACATTTTCACATATAAGATGACATGCAGCATGATACGTATTTGAAATTGAATACGTAGGATACCAATATTAATACTTGAAATTGACCTTTTAAGTGAAATCTTCCAAGATTACCTATGGGTAAAAGGCTTTTTTGATGGCAGGTTTGAAATGTTTATGGACGCAAAGAGAGATGGAACTAGCAGGCCCCAAAGAGAGAAGGAGCTGGAAAATTATGCATGTGAAGAGATACTAAACTGGGAGGTCCCAAAGGTTTCATTATGAAGCCAATGGCATGTTGACTATGAAGGCCTCCATGGGGCGAGCATTGGATGAAGGCCTATGTCATTTAGTATGTGGCCTCCTTGTTCGGTGAAGGCTTTCTTTCCCTCTTGAATAACAGGTCTTAAGTTCAAACTCTCCTCGTCGGATAGATCTTTAAGGTCTCTTGGGATTGGTTTCTACAACGTTTTCTTCTTCTTCTTCTCTCTCTCTCTCTCTCTCTCTCTCTCTCTCTCTCTCTCTCTCTCTCTCTAGTTTTTGGGGCTACACGGATGTAAAGGGAATGCCTTTCTCGAGATGCCAATAATCTATGCTTTCACCTTAAAGGAATGTGGCCTTTAACAAGACAATGACATTAGTGAGGGATTTCACAAGGAGATTGTTATTTAGGCGATGTTGGAGAAAGGTGTCATGCTTTGGTGGTTATTGGGGGGAGATGGCAATAGAAGGCGGCAAGGGTGAGAGAGAGAGAGAGAGAGAGAGAGGGAGAGAGAACCTTTGAATTAATTGAGTTAGTTTCAAAAGAGCCAATAATTATTTCCCTTCATTAATAAGAAAATATGACAAGGGAGAATCTTTTAGGGGAGGGGTTGTTAAAACGCTCTAGACTAAAGAAGTTAGGCAGTTATAAGACATGAAAGCAATAGGAATCTTACTGAGATTCCTATAATGTTAAATTAGTAATAGAGTGAGTACATATAGCAATGGTTTCACAACATACAACATTGCTCAATAAAAACTTTTTCCTCAACCTTGTTCTTTAGATACCAAATAATTCCTAAAATTTGTGGAAATTCCTAGAATATCTCTCACGTTTTAAACATTTCCAACATAGCCCTCATGTTTGACCAAAAATCCCAAAATGCCATTCAATTTTCTCCAAAATTTCCTTCAATCTTACCCCTCATTAACCTAGTAAACATTTCTAAATTACAAATGTATACAACATTGCTCAAACCTTGTTCTTAAGATAGCTAATTTGTGCAAAAAATATAAGGAAAAGCACCAAAATAAATTTCTAGAACACCTCTCAAGTTTAAAACAACATAGCCCTCATATTTGACCAAAAATCCCAAATTGCCTTTCAATTTCTATAGAGTTTCCTTCAATCTCTCCAAAATACCTCTCATTAACCTTGCAAACATCTCTAAATTGCAAATACATTTGCAACTCTTCCTAGAATGATTGTGGGATGTTAAGATGATATTTCAATATCAATTGAAAAATTACACTACAAATGGGGATATATGAGCACACGTTTGCACGTTTTTGAAGCACAGATTTTGGCAATTTTCTTTTGAACGAGGCCTTTATAGGTTTTGGTAAATCTTCTAGTATGTTATAAATAGACTAGCAAGGCCTGTGCTAGTCAGAGACTAAACACACTTGGTTTTGATCATGCAAACCTATCTTCTCTACAAGCAATGGATGGAATGCTCACCATTGCCAAGTAGGCAATATCTCATGAGAGTGACTACGTTACTGTGGATAGGTAGAGCATATTGTTTGGCTGCATGCACACAAAAATGAGATGCATTCTCTTTTACCTCCCGGGGCGGAGAGGGGGGTCACTATGTATAAATTTTGTATATCGCATGCGTTGAAGAACTCTTTTTAAAACTCCTTATCCATGAAATTTTGACCAAAAAAATACACCCTTTTCCTATTTAATCTATAATTTTTCTTCCCAATTTCATTTCACGGTACCCTTTTGTATGTAAACGTTTTAAGAAAAAATGAAAAATTTTGATCCCTTCTATTGCACTCACATAGTCATTAAGTGACCCCCCGAGTCTTTTACCATGCCAATCTTTTAATGTATAGCACAAACAATTGACCATGGAGACCTTTCTAATTGTCTCTGCAAACAATGGATGGCATGCACACCTAGTGCTATAAAAGAAATATCCCTAATGAGAGTAGAAGACCATATTAGGTAAAGTGGGAAAATCCCAATTCCCAGGTTGGACAACTTTCAATATATCATGTACAAAATATAGAGATTTTGTCAAAAATTTGAGTTTTCTTAAGGTCTCATTCTACTTTATGCACATACAATACACAATGAAAACAACTAAAATACCATGGTTTTAATCAATTGGATTATTAGGATACGAGTATATTGCATCCATTATCGTTGTCTATGTTCTACTGTCCTACCTAAAACTTATCTCAACATGGAGAGCTTGGTTTCTAGGTCCACTGCTTGTCTAAGTTAATGTAAAAGTGACTCAAGGTTCACAACTTGTGAAAGCAAGGATCCATTGAGGAATACAATCCACTTGGCTATTTTTCCTTAATTTACTGCATGTGAAATTCAAGCAAGGTCCACTTCTAATCTATAACTTCTTAATTTGAGGATTGGGGCATACATAAAAGATGTAGCATATGCTCTATTGCCTCATAGGAAGGTTGGTTTCAAGGTGAACTTATCCAGGCTAGCCTATCTTGGAGAAATGATGGAGCTTGCTTCTCTCCTTGTTTCAATGGAGACTAGGTTGGACAAGTGGTGGACCTTTGCTTCTCTCTATGTTTCAATAGAGTTAGCTTGGACAAGTGGTGACCTTGGAACAAAACCCCCATGTAAAACATATCATGGATATTCCAAGTGATTAGAAAGATTACCATTTAAGATATAACCTTATAGGTTGGACAACTGGAGCCTGGCTTGGAGAAATGGCGGACCTTTGATTCTCTCCATGTTTCAATTTAGCCTATCTTGGAGAAATGGTGGAGCTTGCTTCTGTCCATGTTTCAATGGAGCCTAGCTTGGACAATTGGTGGACCTTTGCTTCTCTCTATGTTTCATTAGAGTTAGCTTAGACACGTGGTGGATCTTCAAACTAAACCAACTATTATCAATGTTTCCTAGCTTGGACAAGTGGTGGAGTGTTTCTCCTCTCCATGTTTCAATGGAGCTTAGCTTGGACAAGTGTTGGACCTTAAAACAAAAACCCCATGTACAACATAGCATGGATTTTCTAGATTTCAATGGAGTCTAGCTTTAACAAATGGTGAAGCTTGCCTTCATCCATGTTTCAATGAAACTAGCTTGGACAAGTGGTGGACCTTGTAACAAACCCCCCCATGTACAACATATCATTGGTTTTCTAAGTGATGGGAAGGAATACCATTCAAGATATAAACTTATAGCTTGGATAAGTAGTTGACTTTAAAACCAAATTCATCATAATACAATGAAATACAGGTCAGCCAATTCCTAAATCTTGAGACCAAACCTCCCATGCTATTAGAGATAATATATTGGATAAGTGGTGGACCTTATTATTTTCCCATGCCTAGTTTAGACAACCGGTACACTTTGCAGCTATAAATGTTGGACGAGTGGTGGAGCCTTTTTTCTATCCATGTTTTGATGGATCCTAGCTTGGACAAGTGGTGGACCTTGGAAAAAAGCTTCCATGTACAACATATATGAGGTTTTCCATGTTTTAATGGGACCTATCTTGGACAAATGGTGAAGCTTGCTTCTCTCCATGTTGATTTTGGAACTACCTTAGACAAGTGGTGGAGCTTTGCTTTTCGACTCTTCATAATACAATGAAGTATAGGTTGGTTACATGGTGAATCTTAAGGCCAAACCTCCCATTTTACTGGAGATGATAGGTTGGACAAGTGGATCAACCTTCTATCATTTCTCCATGACTATATTGGACAATTAGTAGACCTAACATCTCTCTATGTTGTCTAGAGATGAGCTTGGACAAGTGATGGACCCTGCTTCTCTCTTCCCTTGGTTTACTAGTTTGAAGACTCAGTATATATACTTTCTTAGATCTAGCTTGAACAAGTGGTGGACCTTGTATCCACAATCTTAATTCATTACAAAAAAGTATATGAAAAAATAACATAGGAATCTTGGTTTGAAGGTCAAGCAATTAGGTTCCAAATGCACATAATAATATATTTTCCACCCATAAGAAAAGAAAGTTAAATATGTTATTACCAAATTGACAAAGGTAACGTCCAAGAATTCTAGCTTTGCATCTTGTCAGATCTAAATCTTCATCAAGGCGACATGCATGTATACATCAACTTTCAAGCCATTCAAGAATACATGCACTTAGATTCCATAGTTTTCTTTTCAAAGTCTTTTAGGTTCTAAAACTCTTTCACATAAAGTATGTAATGACAAAATTCTTGAAGCAAACATTTGTGCCCAAAAAAAAGATCCCTCTCACATATTTAAAGTCCATGAATTCTCTGATCCACACTTACAAGTTTTATTTTGACATCAAACATCAATTCTCTCATAGTTACAAATAAATGCAACCTCGATATATGAGTTGACAAAAAATTAATTTCTTTTACTATATGACCCAACATAGGCCCCAATCAAATAAAAAATGAGTCCCCAAAAATTTGGGTGCACTCTAGCAATACATCAGAGTCTCCTTACAATAGGATGCACTCCAATAGTACATTGAAGTCCCCTTAGAGTAGGGTGCACTCCATTGAAGTGTTCATAAAATTGACACACCTTTGTTTTTTTTTTTTAAAGACTATATCAAATTATACAAATGTTGAAAGATACACACTAGAAGAAAAAAAGCATCTTATGGCCATATTTATTCAATGCTTTCATGTTGACAAGTACACTCCAAGGACATAATTTGTCTCAGAATCACTATACTGATTTACAATTGTGTTGTATGTATAGACTCTCTTATCTCTTGCATACAACCATCCTACCAACCAGGGAATTATGGTTCTCTGCAAGAAGTTTTGAAGTTGCTCGGAAGTTTGCCTCCACATCTTTGGAAATATAAGATATGTCATTGGCATGTTCCACATCACCCTATATGGAGTGTCATCAAAAATTAAGGTATTGTTTGCATCCAAATCCTCAAATATCACTCAAATTTTTGTGATAAACCCTTGTAAATCCTAACATGATATTTGGATTTTGGCAATTTTTGTTACTCATAAACACCTTGAACTTGGTATACTGCTCAGGAAAACATTTTTGTGTGATGCGTTGCACCCTTGTTAAGTTATAGCAACTCCATATCCATAGCTCAAAGTATTTAGCACAAAAATCCAAAAAACTTTGTGCGTCTAGTCGCACCACATGATAAACTTCATCTTTATCCTCCACAAGTCGCATGTGTTGAGCCCAAGCTGGCATAGAATCTCCATGTTTCATTTCAATTGTCTTGAGAAGTAACCCCTCTAGATCCAAGATAAGTACTCTTTTGATGTCCTTGAAAGCAAGTGGTAGGTGATAAGGAGGTGATTCATTCCTTGGACAAGGTCTTGGAGGAGGTTGGATGGGTAATTCAATAGTTTTCTTCAATTTATGCCAGCATATAGCCAATCCATTTTTCTATAATGATTCTAAAATTAAAGAACAAGAACACTTAATGCAAACACAACAATAGACATGAGTTTTACATTGTCTACCCTAAGGTTTTATTAGATACCAAAATACATCTATGATCTACTCATTAATAGAAAGAAAGTCAAATTAAAATCCAGACTCTTTTTTATGCTACACTCTCTCTGAGTCTCAATACCATGGAGTTCAACTAGACTTAAGTCAACTAATAACTACTACTTGTTGTTAAAGGTATGCTTGAAGTGCAGAAGGCTTAACCAATGCTCTAGTGTAGAATGGGTATTTAGGTCTCAAGGTCTACCACTTATCCAAGCAAAGATCCATTTAGATATGGAAACCCAATTTTTCTTAGTATAATGATATAGAGTGGAAAAGTGGTGAATCCTGAGACCAAACCACTCATGCTACTAGGGATAATAGGTTGGACAAGTAGTGGACCTTGAATGTAAACCCCCCATGTACAAAGTATCATGGGTTTTGGGTATTTCAATGGACTCTAGCATCTTGGAGACATGGTGGAGCTTACTTCTCTCCATGTTTCAATGGAGTCTATCTTGGATAAATGGTGGAGCATCATTCTCTCCATGTTTCAATGGAGCCTAGCTTGGACAAGTGGTGGACGTTTGTTTCTCTCTATGTTTGAACAGATTTTGCTTGGACAAGTAGTGGACCTTGGAACAAAACCCCCATGTAAAACATATCATGGACATTACAAGTGGTGAGAAAAAATATCATTCAATATATAACCTTATAGGTTGGACAAGTGGTGGACCTTAACACCCAATTATTATTAATATAATGACATAGAGTGGACAAGTGGTGAATCTTGCGACCAAACCTACTAGGAAAAGTAGGTTGGACAAGTGGTGGACCTTGAATGCAAACCCCCCATGTACAAAATATCACTCATGCTACTAGGAATAATTTGGTATTAAGGTCCATGTTTCAATGGAGCTTCGCTTGGACAAGTGTTGGACCTTTGTTTCTCTCTATGTTTCAATAGAATTCGCTTGGACAAGTGGTGAACCTTGGAACAAAACCCCCATGTAAAGCATGTCATGGGCATTACAAGTGGTGCAAAAAAATACCATTCAAGGTATAACCTTATAGGCTGGACAAGTGGTGGACTTTAGCACCCAATTCCTCTTGATATAATGACATAGAGTGGAAAAGTGGTGAATCATGAGACCAAACCTACTAGGGATAATAGGTTGGACAAGTGGTTGACCTTGAATGTAAATCCCCCATGTACAAAATATCATGGGTTTTGCTTATTTCAATGGAGCCTAGCATCTTGCAGACATGGTGGAACTTACTTCTCTCCATGTTTTAATGGAGCCTATCTAGGAGAAATGGTGAAGGTTCCGTCTCTCCATGTTTCAATGGAGCCTAGCTTGGACAAGTCATGGACCTTTGTTTCTCTCTATGTTTGAATATGGTTAGCTTGGACAAGTGGTGGATCTTGGAATGAAACTCCCATGTAAAACATATCATGGGCATTTCAAGTGGCGAGAAAGGATACCATTTAAGATATAACCTTATAGGTTGGACAAGTGGTGGACCTTAACACATTGTTCTTCTTAATATAATGACATAGAGTGTACAAGTAGTGAATCTTGAAACCAAACCACTCATGCTACTAGGGATAATAGGTTAAACAAGTGGTGAGCCTTGAAATAAAACCCCCTAGATTGTTTCAATGGAGCCTAGCTTGGAAACATGGTAAAGCTTGCTTCTCTCCATGTTTCAATGCAGCCTATCTTGGATAAATGGTGGAGCATCATTCTCTCCATGTTTCAATGGAGCCTAGCTAGGACAAGTGGTGGACCTTTGTTTCTCTCTATGTTTGAATAGAGTTATCTTGGAAAAGTGGTGGACCTTGGAACAAAACCCCCATGTAAAACATATCATGGGCAATACAAGTGGTGAGAAAAAATATCATTCAATATATAACCTTATAGGTTGGACAAGTGGTGGACTTTAACACCCAATTATTCTTAATATAATGACATAGAGTGGATAAGTGGTGAACTTGGGACCAAACCTACTAGGGAAAATAGGTTGGACAAGTGGTGGACCTTGAATGTAAACCCCCATGTACAAAATATCACTCATGCTACTAGAAATAATTTGGTATTAAGGTCCATGTTTCAATGCAGCCTAGCTTGGAAAAGTGGTGGACCTTTGTTTCTCTCTATGTTTCAATAGAGTTAGCTTGGACAAGTGGTGGACCTTGGAACAAAACCCCCATGTAAATCATGTCATGGGCATTACAAGTGGTGAGAAAAAATACAATTCAAGCTATAACATTATAGGTTGGACAAGTGGTGGACCTTAACACCCAATTTCTCTTAATATAATGACATAGAGTGGACAAGTGGTGAATCATGAGACCAAACCTACTAGGGATAATAGGTTGGACAAGTGGTGGACCTTCAATGTAAACCCCCCATGTACAAAATCTCATGGGTATTGGGTATTTCAATGGATCCTAGCAACTTGGAGACATGGTGGAGCTTACTTCTCTCCATGTTTCAATGGAGCCTATCTAGGAGAAACAATGGAGGTTCCTTCTCTCCATGTTTCAATGAGCCTAACTTGGACAAGTGGTGGACCTTTCTTTCTCTATATGTTTTAATAGAGTTAGCTTGGACAAGTGGTGGACCTTGGAATGAAACCCCCATGTAAAACATATCATGAGCATTTCAAGTGGTGAGAAAGGATACCATTTAAAATATAACCTTATAGGTTGGACAAGTGGTGGACCTTAACACATAGTTCTTCTTAATATAATGACATAGAGTGTACAAATGGTGAATCTTGAGACCAAACCACTCGTGCTACTAGGGATAATAGGTTGGACAAGTGGTGGACCTTGAATGTAAACCCCTTATGTACAAAATTATGGGTTTAGGGTATTTCAATGGAGCCTAGCTTGGAGACATGGTGGAGATGCTTCTCTCAATGTTTCAATGGAACCTATCTTGGAGAAATGATAGAGCATCCTTCTCTCCATGTTTCAATGGAGCCTATCTTGGACAAGTGGTGGACCTTTGCTTCTCTCTATGTTTCAATAGAGTTAGCTTGGACAAGTGGTGGATCTTGGAACAAAACCCCTTTGTAAAACATAGCATGGGCATTACAAGTGATGATAAAAAATATCATTCAAGATATAACCTTATAGGTTGGAAAAGTGGTGATGGACCTTGAAAAGTGGTGAAGGATACCATTAAAGATATACCCTTAAGTGGTGGACCTTAACACCCAGTTCTTCTTAATATAATGACATAGAGTGGATAAGTGGTGAATCTTAAGACCAAACCACTCATGCTACTAGGTATAATACGTTAAAGAAGTGGTAGACCTTGAATGTAAACACCCCATGTACAAAATATCATGGTTTTAGGGTGTTTCAATGGAGCCTAGCATCTTGGAGACATGGTAGATCTTGATTCTTTCCATGTTTGAATGGAACCTATCTTGGAAAAATGATGGAGGTTACTTCTCTCCATGTTTCAACGGAGCCTAGCTTTGACAAGTGGTGAACCTTTGATTCTCTCTATGTTTGAATAGAGTTAGCTTGGACAAGTGGTGGACCTTTGCTTCTCTCTATGTTTGAATAGAGTTAGTGTTAGGAAATAAGACGTAGCTAAATAGATAATTGAGTAGATTACTTAATGGAGAGAGACAGATTTATATACACGAGATTATAGAGTAGAGAGAGAGAGAGAGAGAAAGAGTACACACGATATACGTGGTTCACCCAATGTGGGCTACGTCCACGGGAAAGCAGCCACTCAATGGCTTTGGTACTTCAAAACAAGAAGTAGTTTACAAAGGGATTATACCCTTAATGGAGCTCCCGCCTTGCTTCACTCTCACCACCTCACACTCACCTTGTTGCATCAACTTCACACTATGAAATGTGTGTAGAAATGGCCTCCTTTTATAGGCCAAAAGGGCTGCCCTCTTTAATGAGAGACAACCATGTGTAGCCGCCCTTGTGCGAATAAGTCCAAATCGGACCCTCCACTCCGCCCATGTGTGGCCGCCCTTGAGAAGACAAGTCCGCTTTTGAATTCGGCCACCGGCCATTGACTTCCGACCACAGCCACCGGCCATCGACTTCCGACCACCGGCCATCGGCCATTGACTACCGACCACCGGCCAACCGACCGGTTGTTTTCCGACCACTTTCCGGCCGCCGTCCGGCCATAATATTCCAGCGAAAAGGAATATTCTGGCGAAAAAAAGTCTAAAGTTTCCCTTGATGTTTGTCCGTGAAAATTTTGGTTTCCGGTGAGTGATTTTCCTTCACGCACGATGGCTTCTCCTCATAATGGGGGCCTTACAAATGTGTGCTTTTACCACAGAAAATTACAAGGGTAAATCAGGCTCCATACTTAACAATCTCCCACTTGGAGACTGATCTCCAAACCAAACCTGTGACTGCTTTTCATTTTGGCTTCTTATCCTTGAATGCCAATTGAAGATGAGCAAAAGCTCAACTTCTCCTTGTTGACCACCTTTGTAAACATGTCTGCAGGATTTTCACTTGTATGCACCTTTCCTAGCTTGAGCTGTCTCTCTTCCAAAAGAGTGCGTATGAAGTGATATCTCACCTCAATGTGCTTTGTCCTTGAATGAAAGGCTGAGTTCTTCGCAAGATGGATAGCGCTTTGGCTATCACTATACAAGACACAATTGTCTTGTTTGAATCCAAGCTCTTCTAAGAATCTGTGAAGCCACAGAATTTCTTTGCTTGCCTCCGTCATTGCTACATACTCTGCTTCCGTGGTAGAAAGTGAAACCACTTTCTGTAGCTTTGAAGCCCAGCTTATTGCTGTGCCTCCAACCGTGAACACATAGCCAGTAGTGCTCCTTCGAGTATCTTTGTCACCTGCCATATCTGCATCAGCATACCCTTTTAGAAAAATATCAGTTCCTCCAAAATACAAAGCATTTGTTGTTGTCCCTTTTAGATACCTAAGTATCCACTTCACAGCTTGCCAATGCTCTTTACCTGGGTTGTCCATGAACCTACTCACAACTCCCACTGCATGTGCAATGTCTAGCCTTGTCCAGACCATAGCATACATTAGAGAACCTACCGCTGCAGCATATGGAACTTTAGACATATAGGCTATCTCCTCTTGTGTCTTTGGACACATATCCTTCGTTAGTTTAAAATGACCAGCCAAAGGTGTAGAAACTGGTTTTGCATTTTGCATTCCAAACCTTTCTAGTACCTTCTTGATGTAATCTTCTTTAGATAGCTTTATTGTCTTCTTCGTCCTGTCCCTTGATATTTTCATACCAAGTATCCTTTTTGCAGCACCTAAATCTTTCATTGAAAAAGATTTGGACAGCTCCTCTTTTAGGTCTTTCATGTCCTGCATGTTAGCACTTGCAATCAACATGTCATCAACATACAACATTAGGATGATGAATTTCCCATCTCCCAAATTCTCCGTGTAGACGCAGTGATCCGAGTTGCATTTTGTGAATCAATGATCCAACATCCATCGATCAAACTTCAAGTACCATTGTCTTGATGCTTGCTTTAAACCATACAAGCTCTTCTTTAATCTGCAAACCATTTTCTCCTTACCTTTTACTTCATACCCCTTTGGTTGAAGCATGTAGATTTCCTCCTCTAAGTCACCGTGAGGGAATGCCGTATTTACATCCATTTGCTCGAGATTTAGATCATGAGCAGCCACAAGGCTTAAGACAAGCCTAATTGAGTTCATTTTTACAACAGGAGAAAATATTTCATTGAAGTCAATACCTTTCTTTTGAGAAAAACCTTTTACCACAAGCCTAGACTTGTACCTTTTCTTCCCACCTTCTTCTTCCTTCAGCTTGTACACCCATTTGTTTTGAAGTGCCCGCTTACCTTTAGGCAACTCAACCAACTCCCATGTTTGGTTGCGATGTAGTGAGTCCATCTCCACTTGCATGCTCTTAGTCCATTGTTCTTTGGATTCATGTTGCATAGCTTCTTCGTATGATTCCGGCTCTCCAGAATCTGAGATCAAGAGATGGTTGAAGGAAGGAACAAACCTTTCTGGAGGTCTACTTGCTCTTGTAGATCTTCGGGGAATAGGTTGAGGCTCCTCATTTGGTTGACGTTGTTGCACATTGTCACCGTTTGCAGTCCTTGAGTCTTCACCGTCCTCAAGCTCCATGTACTCATCACCTGTTTCTTTTGTTTGTTTTCTTTCCAAGTAATCTTTGTACATATTTTGTTCGTTAAAAATTACATCCCTACTCCTTAAGATTTTACCATCTTCAGGATTCCATAGGCGATACCCAAAGTCTCCTTCTCCATAGCCAATGAAGAAACACTTTTTGGACTTTGCATCTAGCTTTGATCTTAGGCTTCTATCTATGTGCATGAAAGCCTCACACCCAAATACTTTGAGAAATGCATAATTCACCGGTTTACCTGTCCATGCCTTTTCTGGAACTCCCCCATCCAATGCCGTTGAGGGTGACCGATTGATTAAGTACACAGACGTACTTACAGCTTCTGCCCAAAGCTCAAGCGGTAGGCCTGCATGTAGCCGCATGCTTCGTGCTCGTTCCATGATTGTCCTGTTCATCCTTTCAGAAATCCCATTTTGTTGAGGTGTCCTTGGGGTTGTCCTTTGCCTCCGAATTCCATTGCTAGCACAAAAGCTTTCAAAAGCTTGGCTGCAATATTCACCTCCATTGTCGGATCTGAGGCATTTAACCTTGGTACCTGTTTCATTTTCCACAAAGGCCTTCCACCTTTGAAATATGGAAAAGACATCGGATTTATTCTTCATGACATAAACCCATGTTTTTCTACTCGCATCGTCTATGAATGTTACATAGTACAATGAGCCACCAAGTGATGGTGTACTTGCAGGACCCCAAACATCAGAATGAGCCAACTCAAGTTTTTTATTTTTTCTTTCATTTCCTGATTTTTGAAATTTTACCCTCTTTTGTTTACCATAAACACAATCTTCACAGAACTCTAAGTCCACTTCTTTCAAACCTGGTAGAAGCTTCTTTGTTTGAAGGATTTGCATTCCTTTGGCACTCATATGCCCAAGTCAGTAGTGCCACAGCGCACTGTCAACTTCTGTAGTTGCTGCACAAGCTGAAGGTTGCGTGCTAACAGTACACAAGTAAAGTGTACCGACTTTTTCTCCCTTGGCAACCACCAAAGATCCCTTTGAGATCTTCCACCGTTTGTTTCTGAATGCAATGTTGTGACCTTCATCGTCCAATTGTCCTGTAGAGATCAAATTTTTGCGAAGAGAAGGAACATGCCTAACATCTTTAAGCTTCCATTCATTTCCGTTAGCAGTTTTGACAGAAACTGTACCTTTGCCGACAATCTCACAAGCTTCATCATCTCCCAAGTATACATACCCAAAATTACCTTTGGTGTAGTCTTGGAAATGCTGCTTGTGTGGTGTCTCATGGAATGAAGCCCCGGAATCTACTATCCAAGAATTAGACACATTGTCTAATGAGAGAATTAGAGCATCTTGCTCTACTTTACCTGCCACATTGGCCTCCGATGTTGGCTTGTTGTCTTGAGACTCTGTCTCCTTCTTCTTCTTGGACCAACAATCCTTCTTGACGTGGCCCTTCTTGCCGCAGTTCCAACATTCAAGAACTGACTTTGTGCGTGACTTGCTCCACCTTGAGCGATCACGACCCTTTTGGTTTTTGAACCTCTCCTTAGGCCTTCCTCTTGTTTCCACTGATAGTGCAGCACTTGATGATTCTCCTGTGCTTCAACATCATCAAACTTAAGAGTATTTGTGCCAAAGATAGAATTACTTACAGCCATCACAAGGCTATCCCAACTATCCGGTAGAGATGATAGTATAAGGAGAGCTCGCACTTCGTCATCGAAATTGATTTTCACTAATCGAAGTTGACTTATGTTTGTGTTAAAGTCATTTAGGTGTTCTGCAATTGAACCATTCTCTGCCATCTTTAGATTGAACAAGCGCTTCATAAGAAATACCTTATTGGATGCCGATGGTTTCTCGTAGAAGTCGTCAAGTGACTTCATCAAGTCCTCCGTGGTCTTCATCTCCAAAACATTGAAGGCCACCGTTGACGCCAAGCTTAACCGGATTGTTCCCAGTGCCTTTCGATCAAGGACAATCCATGCTTCATCTGCCATTGTTGCGGGCTTCTTCGCAAGACCGCCTAGTGGCAAATAGAGGTCCTTCTGGTAGAGATAGTCTTCAATCTGCATCTTCCAATGTTGGTAGTTTTTGCCGTTGAACTTCTCAATCTTGAGCTTCCCTTCCTCCGCCATAACTCCCACTCAATTCAAGGAATCCTTTCCTTGAGATAATTTAGCTACGAGCAAACCTTGCTCTGATACCAGTTGTTAGGAAATAAGACGTAGCTAAATAGATAATTGAGTAGATTACTTAATGGAGAGAGACAAATTTATATACACGAGATTATAGAGTAGAGAGAGATAGAGAGAGAGTACACACGATATACGTGGTTCACCCAATGTGGGCTACGTCCACGGGAAAGCAGCAACTCAATGGCTTTAGTACTTCAAAACAAGAAGTAGTTTACAAAGGGATTATACCCTTAATGGAGCTCCCGCCTTGCTTCACTCTCACCACCTCACACTCACCTTGTTGCATCAACTTCACACTATGAAATGTGTGTAGAAATGGCCTCCTTTTATAGGCCAAAAGGGCTGCCCTCTCTAATGAGAGACAGCCATGTGTAGCCGCCCTTGTGCGAATAAGTCCAAATCGGACCCTCCACTCCGTCCATGTGTGGCCGCCCTTGAGAAGACAAGTCCGCTTTTGAATTCGGCCACCGGCCACCGGCCACCGGCCATTGACTTCCGACCACAAGCCACCGGCCATTGACTTCCGACCATCGTCCAACCGACCGGTTGTTTTCCGACCACTTTCCGGTCGCCGTCCGGCCATAATATTCCGGCGAAAAGGAATATTCCGGCGAAAAAAGTTTCGGGGGCCTCCTCCCCCGAGGCCTCTAAAGTTGCCCCTGATTTTTGTCCGTGAAAATTTTGGTTTTCGGTGAGTGATTTTCCTTCACGCACGATGGCTTCTCCTCATAATGGGGGCCTTACAAATGTGCGCTTTTACCACAGAAAATTACAAGGGTAAATCAGGCTCCATACTTAACAGTTAGCTTGGACAAGTGGTGGACCTTGGAATTAAACCCCCATGTAAAAAATATCATGGGCATTTCAAGTGGTGAGAAAGGATACCATTTAAGATATAACCTTATAGGTTGGACAAGTGGTGGACCTTAATACATAGTTCTTCTTAATATAATGACATAGAGTGTACAAGTGGTGTATCTTGAGACCAAACCACTCGTGCTACTAGGGATAATAGGTTAGACAAGTAGTCGGCCTTGAAATAAAACCCCCCATGTACAAAATAAAATGGGTTTAGGGTATTTAAATGGATCCTAGCTTGGAGACATGGTGGAGATTGCTTCTCTCCATGTTTCAATGAAGCCTATCTTGGAGAAATGGTGGAGCATCCTTCTCTCCATGTTTCAATATAGCCTAGCTTGGACAAGTTGTGGACCTTTGGTTCTCTCTATGTTTCAATAGAGTTAGCTTGGACAAGTGGCGGACATTGAAACAAAACTCCCATGTAAAACATATCATGGGTAGTTCAAGTTGTGAGAAAAAAAACCATTTAAAATATAACCTTATAAGCTGGACAAGTGGTGGACCTTAACACCCAATCCTTTTTAATACAATGACATAGAGTGGACAAGTGGTGAATCTTGAGACCAAACCTATCAAGCTACTAGGGATACTAGGTTGGACAAGTGGTGGACCTTGAATGTACATCCCCTATGTACAAAATATCATGGGTTTAGGGTGTTTCAATGGAGTTTAGCATATTGGAGACATGGTAGAGCTTGCTTCGCTCCATGTTTCAAGTGGTGGACCTTCAATTATTTTTCCATACCTAGTTTAGACAACCCATACACTTTGCAACTCTAAAGGTTGGACAAGTGGTGGAGCTTTGTTTATTTCCATGTTTTAATGGATCCTAGCTTGGACAAGTGGTGGACCTTGGAAAAAAGTCCCCCCTGTACAACATAGCTGAGTTTTTTCATGTTTTAATGGAAGAGAGATTCGACAAATGGTGGAGCTTGCTTATCTCCATGTGGATTTTAGAACTAGCTTGGACAAGTGGTAGAGCTTTTCTTTTCTACTCTTCATAATACAATGATGGATAGGTTGGTTACATGGTGAATCTTAAGGCCAAACCTCCCATCTTACTAGAGATGATAGGTTGGACAAGTGGTCAACCTTCTATCATTTCTCCATGCCTATAATTAGACAATTAGTAGAACTAGCATCTTCTATGTTGTCTAGAGCTGAGCTTGGACAAGTAGTGGACCTTGCTACTCTCTTCCCTTGGTTTATTAGTTTGAAGACTCATTATATATACTTGCTTAGATATAATTACTCATTAGTTAGGTTACAAGTAGGTATGTAATTTGTTAGCCTCAAGGGACTTTGAATATTGAATAATAAGAATGTCAAGTGCTGGTTTGAAGATCTTTTGCTTATCTAAACTAGACTCTAACTCAATAATAAGTTTCTTAAGTTCCACGAATTGTCCTATTTAGGCTCCAAAAGAGTCTTGATTGGTTTGTGCTAGATTCTAACTTCCTTGATGGGGTAGAATCCTAGAAAAATGAGGCACTATAAGTTTTACCTTAGCTCAAATGGATTTTCACTTAAACTAAACTGCAATTTGGCACTCTAGTATCTTTGTCTCGATGGAGTTTAACACTAGATACATAGTAGTGATATTTAAGCTTCATGTCTCTTCACTTGATCGAGATATGAGACCATACTTTCAAGGTCACCACTTGTCTTACCTAAAGACCAATGTGAGACATGGGAGCAAGAAAGCCATCCGATATTGTTTTAAGGACTATTACATAGACAATCAATAACTTAAGTAAAGCAAAAAGACTTGGATCTTTCACAATTAATAACTTAAGTAAAGCCAAAAAGACTTGGATCTTTGACAGTTTTTTCAAACTAAAACAGCACAATCTCATGCTAACAAAACTATGAATCACAATTGAAAGTTTTGAACAAGAAAGAGATCAACAATCTTAATAAGAAGGATACTTTTCATTTCATTTGATGATTAAAAATTAAAAGAAAGTCTCTCAAGAAATTGATAAACAAAAAATGTAGGTGACTGCTTCATTATTTTGAGCAAAAATATCAAAATCTCTATTGATTGAGCTCCATCTAGTAGTATCCTTTGTAAGATCCTACAGGAAGGAATAAAAAGAAAGATTTGTTAGATACCATGCACATGAGTGTTCAAGCATGTGTATCAAGAATATATGACATGTCACTAGCACCTCAGGGCTGGTTTCTATCCAGCCTTAGAAGATTGTTCTCAGCTTTCACCTTATTTATAAAAGCCTTTGTTGTGGCTGCCTTCAAACTCCTTTTGTGTTACAACCCAATTGCCTAGCTAAAGTGGTCAATTGTGATGCCCTCATGCTTTCAATGGGTGTACGCTCCTTTGCCAAGATCTCTTGTATTTGGGCTCTTCTCATTTCATTGCGGTGGCTTGTGTCACTTGCGTCTTCAATGATAGTTTCATCTCTGTCACCTTTTGCAGGTGGTATTCTTCTTGTAAAGAACACCTTAGCTGACCAAACATCATTTTTCTACTTCCAATACTCCATGATTTGTTTGTATTCACTATCATTTGTCACTATAGGTTGTCCATAACGATTAGAAGCAATTAAATCACGCACATCCCTTCTCTCATAAAGCTGAATCAAGTATGGCAGTAGCTCCTCCAAGAGCATATTGTCAACCATCTTCTTAGCATCAAATTATGGTGGAAAAATGCAATTGTTTGCTGGTGAAATACATCCCTTGTAAGGAGAGTCATCAATAAGCATTGTTCTTTGTGGATCACATTCAAACCCCATGGCAATTTTGGCTAGAGGCTTGAACATTGCCTCAACGTTTGGATTGTCGGGTCTAAACATTTTTTGAGTTTGAGCAGTGTAGCAAACATCTTGTGACCAAATTTCAAAGAAAGGCAATGTATTCTCAGCTAAGTTGTTTAGTGCTGCAAGGATTTGATACACATTATTCCTAGTAGCTGTCGACCAAATTGCAACATTAAACCTCCGTAAAATAGTCTTCAAGAATTGGATGCAACCTGGCCTCAGTATAATATATCTTTTTGAATCCATTTGCACTGAGTTGTGGTGTGAGGATGGTTGAGGGGAACATTTCAACAATAGACCATTTAAATCCAATATAATTGTAAGCATGGATTTCTCAACATCTACACTACATGACGTAGTAGCAATTGGCAATAGCTCGTGAGTGGACTTTTCAGTCTCTTTTGATGTATGTTGCATTTTTGAAGCATCGATTTCTTGGTTCTCATTATTGGAAGCTTGCTCAAGTTGCACAACACTAGACTCTAGTATAGAAATATCATCCATCTTGGGCACTTCAGAAACTATTGAATCTATGGATTGTATAGTTGTTGACTGAACCCTAGGAGCATTATCCATCCCAGTTTGTGAATCTATGGATTGTATAGTTGTTGACTGAACCCTAGGAGCATTATCCATCCCAGTTTGTGAATCTAAGAAAACACACACACAAATGGTATCTCAAAACCACTAGAATTTTATTCACTATATTTATATGTAGAACTCATAGTAAGAAATTTATTTAAGGTAAAGTCATTGTTAGAATCCTTGCAACCATTTTCATCATTCGTACACAAAACACCACTTGTCTAAAATACAATCTACTAACTCAACATTTTCCATCCTACACTTTATTAAAGATGAGTACTTAAAGTGAAAACTAAAAGCCACAACTTGTTGAGGAAACATGGATACAAGGTCCACCAAATGTCCAACCTAGACTACAAGAAAACAATTAGAGATTTGGCTTAGATTTGGATTCAAAGGCCACCACTTATTCAAGTAAGATAACTCGACTTGTTTAAGACAGTAATGTTTGAATCCCCACCACTTGTCCAACCTAGACATTGATTAAATTTTGGTAAGATTTATCACAAATCTAGAGTAGAATCAAGATTCTATGGCCAAGGTAGTCAAATAAGTTAGACAACACACAAAGCATAAGAGCACTCTAGATTCTCATTGAGCATAAACTAAACAATAATCAAATGTTATATTCACTTGAGATTTCATCCATGAAAAATGAAAATGATGCATGTACTTGAGATTTCCATCCATGTACAATACTTTACAATGTCAAGTAAAGTTATAGTTAGCAAACAACTCTTTTCCTGCTTCAACTTGACAAATAGTCTCAATGCATACATGGCCATATTCTTCTGACTTGATGTGTGAAGAGGTGCATTTATGCCAAGGTGGCAAATTTGGATCAAATGTATAGCGTATGTTGGGACAAACATTTGTACTATGAGAACTATTTATATAGCCCGACACGTTTCCTTCTTCTACACAACCAATAATGTATGATTGATCTTCCTCTTCTTCTATGTTTGGATCCTCTAGAAGAGAATATTTATAAGATCTTGGATATATTTTTCATATCTTTTTCCAGTCTTGAAATCTATACTTATGCCCTCCATAGTTTAGAATAGTCAAACCACTTTCCAGGGTAGTATGCACAAATAGCCCATAACCAGTTCCTTAAATACATGAAAGTCGCACTTCAAAATCCACACCGTTAATATGGAAAATTACATCTTTGGGAATAGGAAAAGTTGGTGTCCCAAAAGGATCTTCATGCCAATCATAGTGTGAAATACATCTAGTTTTTATATCACTTAACTCCTTTGTGTCTGCAAAAAGAAGAAAATATTATGCATAAAATAATAACAAGATCAAAGAAAGATATCATTATTTTGTAGTCCAATAGGTCCATTGTATGGAAGACTTAGAGTGCCTCTTACATGGTGCCTCCAAGGTTTCCAAAAAAAAAAATCATTGAAAAAAAAAGGCCATTGTGTCTCCAACTATTGCCCATTTGAAGCATAGAGAGAACCAAGGTCCACCACTTGTCCAAGCTAGACATGGAGCATTGACACAAGATCCAACACTTATCCAAGAACCCTATAGTATATGTGGTAACATGGGATGCGTTGATGCAACAAAAGTAGTCTAGCCTCCTCATCCATCTCTTCTTTCTTGTAGCCTAGAGGGATTAGTTTCAAGGTCTATCACTAGTCAAAAACTACACATAGAACATTGATACAAGGTTCCACCACATGTGAAAGCTATCATCTCTAGTAGCATGGATGGTTTGATATCAAGGTTCACCATGTGTCCTACCTATACTCTATTGTAGCATAGAGATTCTGGTTTGGTGGTACTACACTTGTCCAAACTTGGCTTGTTGTTGATATCTGGAGGTAATCAAGGGTCCTCCACTTGTCCAAGTTAGGCATATAAAAAAATTGCAAGGTCCACCATGTGTACAACATATGATTGATTATAGCATGCATGGTCTTATTTCATGGGCAACCATGAAATAAGACCATCTTCTCTCCAACATGTGTCCAACCTCGGCTCCATTGAAGCATGGAGAGAAGCAAGGTCCACCACTTATCAAAGCTATTATTTTCTCCCAGTGCTTTCAAAACCCATAATACGTTGTACATGGGGGGAGGGGGGGGGGGGGGGGGGGGGGTTCTTGTTTCAAGGTCCACCACTTGGCTAAGATTGGATCCATTGGAACATAAAGAGAAGCAAGCTCTACCATTTGTCCAAGCTAGGTGCCATTGAAACATGAAAAGCCCATAATATGTTGTATACGGGGGGTGTTTTTCAAGGTCTACCACTTGTCTAAGCTATGGTCCATTGGAACATGGAGAGAAGCAAAGCTCCACCACTTTTCTAAGCTAGGATCCATTGAAACATGGAGAGAAGCAAGCTCCATTTTTTGTCTAAGCTAGGCTCCATTAGAACATGGAGAAAACAAGCTCCACCACTTGCCTATTATTGCATAGAGATTCTGGTTTGAAGGTCCACCACTTGTCCAACCTTGCCTTCATGTATGGAGATAATCAAGAGTGCAATGCTTCTCTAAGCTAGGGACATAAAAGAGTTTCAAGGTCCACTACATATACGATCTATGATGGGTTTTAGCATGGGAGGTTTCATTTTAAGGTTGACCACTTCTCCAACTCCGCTTGTCCAACCTCAGATCCATTGAAGCATGGAGAAGAAAGTTCTACCAACTCTCCAAAATAGGCAAGAAAATCTCTATAAAACCCATGAATTGTTAATATATGCTATGCTGTGGAGTTTTGTTTGAAGGTCCACTCCTTATCCAAGCTACAATCCATTGAAGCATGGAAATAAGTAAGATATATCTCTAGTCCAAGATAGGATCCATTGAAACATAGAGAGAATCAAGGTCCACCGCTTGTCCAAGCTATGCATGGGTAATTGATATAAGGACCACTACGTTTTCACCTATACTATGCTCTATCATGGATGGTTTCATATACCACCAATTTTCCAACTTATTTAGTAGGTTGTATTATGGGGGTTTGGTTTCAAGGTACTTCACTTGTCTACCACTTGTCCAAAATATGCTCCTTTAAAACATAAAATCAAGGTCCACCACTTGTCCAAGCTAATGTTTCTCTCCATTGAAGCATGTAGAGAAACAAGGTCTACCACCTGTCCAAAATATGCTCCATTGAAACATAAAAGCAAGGTCCACCACTTGTCCAAGCTAATATAACAAATGGGTGTTGGTTACAAGGTGTACCACACTTGTCTAAACTAGTCTCCATGCAAGGTCCACCACATGTCCAAGGTATATGAGCTTGGTTTGAAGCTCTACCACACCTCTTGAAATTAGGATCCATGTAAGGTCCACCTTTTGTCAAGCTATGCCTTTAGTGAGTACTAAAACTAAGTAAATTGCAGTACTTAAATACCTTTCCAAGCTCATTAAGATTTTGGTCTCTAAGGCCACCACCACATGTCTAATCTATGCTGTAATTGATTACTTATGCTAGTTCTCAAAGTCCAAACATAAGCTCCCTTCTAGCAAGGTTAGTTTAAATTTAGGCTCCAGCACCTGTCTAAGCTAGGTTCAATTTATGAAGCATCACCATTTAACCATGCTAGGATCTAATGTATCATATCAAGGGGGTATTTATAAAAGGTCCAAAACTTATTGAGTTCAAGCTCTTAAGTAATTAAGTCTGTGAGTATTAAATGTTATAGTTTTAGTCTAAAGATCCACCATTCAAAAACTCAAGTAATTTACTATTTACATTCAAACCTTGAATGCTTGAGATAAAAAATACAAACTCAATCAATACTATATAAAGAAAAATCTAAAATTAAGAGTATCAAATCAGTAACAAGAAACACTAACATGCACAAGAAACTCAAAACATACGTGTCTCCATTTCCAAAAATTCCTCCATTGACAGAGGATGTTGTTGTTCTTCTTCTTCTTCTCTTTGTGGAGAGCACTCCTCTGTAACAGGCACAGTGTCATCTAATTGCAAAGTGGATTGTTGAAGTCCAGCCCATTTTTCTATATCTTCATGAGACTTAACAAAGTCTAGCAGCATGGTCTCCACATTTTTTGCCTCCTCCACACTATCAACTAAGAATATAACTTCTTTTTTCTGTTGTATTCCTTCTTGTGCAACCAAGGAGCCATCACCAAAAACATCAACAAGCTTGCGGTCTTCAAAACAATATGTATGAATGTAGTGCTTGACCAAAGCTCTTTTTTTGGCCTCCAAATATTGCAAATCTGACATATTGTTATCTGCTACTTGAAGAAGAGAACAATCAATTGGCATGGGATGTTCCTCTGATCTTCTTCTCAGGTCTTCAAATGCATTGCCTTGTCCCAAGAAGGCAATAACTGTTAGGAATTGAATTGCTCCTTTGCAAGGAGCTGATGGAAAGTGATGCAATGCACCACAACAATGGTAGCTCAGATTATCTCCCATGGCATGAAAGGCACATTGCAATTTTGTGAAGTTAGTGAAATCCACAAATGCAAGAAAGACAAATCCACGATCTGTTGACCCTCCAGCAATAGCCAAGATCCCATCCAAAGCATTGTTAAATGTCTCCTCACTCCACTTCAAATTGCCTCCAACGTTTTTTGTCATATCTAAAACACATAAGCCAATAGGCACTTTATTATTGAAGGGGCGCATCAAGTAGAGATTGCCTTCCATTTGTAGGCTCACCACATCGATTGACCATGGCAAATCTCTAAGCTTAATTTTCTCCTTTTGAAGGTGAATTTCCCATTGCATGTATTTTATTGCTCCATCTGGAAAAGCCATTTTCTTTGTTCCACAAACTAGATCTGATCCATTCCTCGCATAGCATTACAAGTTTTTTATAAACAACATCATTGATGTTATACATTTTGACCACCTCCTCCCAATCTTTACATTGTGAAGACTCATTCAAATTGTTGAAGCCTTCAAGAAGTGCATCTTGAATCAATTTGTCTTGCTTCAACTGCTTGATTCGATCATACATGTCAGTTTCATCACCATCCTTTGCACTCTTTGACAGTAAAATCTTCTCATCTCGAATCTCGTCTTGAATAGTCTTTACCTCTGATTCCTCAAGGCCACAAAGGTATCTAAATACAGTTGTTGGTTTTCACGGAGTACGACCAAGCCTGCAGCATGTGCATATTTGATGCCTGTTCAAAATGCAAAGTCAAAGAAGGGGACTCCTTTGGCAGTAGAAGAGGTAGAAGAGAAAAAAATTAAAGATTATCATTATTGGATTCTTGATGGGCAGCATTCAATCTATGCTGCAAAAGTTTTGCTTCACAATGAACAAAACAACAAAGAGATATTTTAAAGACTGATTAGCGTGTATAAATTTAGAAAGGCTTGCATTGTTGTGAATGCTCCTCCATTTGTTGCAACTGCTATATCTGCCATTGCAAATGAGGAGGCTCAGGCATTGTATGTCCAGCAACCTTACAGCCAAATATTGAGACATTTACGGAGTCAATGGATCTTCTCAGGACGACCACCAAAGGCAGCAAGTGGAATTGCAGAGGGACATGCATCTCATGCCGGATGGGATGTAAGTTATTTTCTTTGTCTTTTTGATAGTGTTTAATTAACAAATCTTGCTCAATAGTTTAATTATTTCTCTATTTCTTTTTAGGCTTTTCTTCGATTGGCAAGAATGAGTGCAACAGCAAGTTGGATTGCTAAACAGGCACACATGGTCACGTACTCTGATTTAATTTATGATTGCTGGATAGAAATCATTGAAAGGCTAGAAGAGGGGAATAAGAATCCAACCTATAAGACTATATCTTAAAGGTTATTCTTTCTGACCACTTGGAGTGACCATGATAGGTTTTACATTGGGGTTTGGTTCCAAGGTCCACCACTTCTCCAAGCTAACTCTATTGAAAGATAGAGAGAATCAAAGGTCCACCACTTGTCCAAGCTAGGCTCCATTGAAACATGTAGAGAAGGATCCTCCACCATTTGTCGAAGGTAACTCTATTGAAACATGGGGGGTTTACATTCAAGGTCCACCACTTGTCCAACCTATTAACGCTAGTAGCATGAGTGGTTTGGTCTCAAGATTCACCACTTTTTCACTCTATGTCATTATATTAAGAATATCTGGGTGTTAAGGTCCACCACTTGTACAACCTATAAGGATATATCTTAAGGGTTATTCTTTCTCACTACTTGGAGTGACCATGATAGGTTTTACATGGGGATTTGGTTCCAAGGTCCACCACTTGTCCAAGCTAACTCTATTGAAACATGGAGAGAAGCAAAGGTCCACCACTTGTCCAAGCTAGGATCCATTGAAACATGGAGAGAAGGATGCTTCACCATTTGTCCAAGATAGACTCCATTGAAACATGAAGAGAAGCAAGCTGCACTATTTCTCCAAGATAATAGCCTCCATGAAAATACCTTAAACCCACGTTATTTTGTACATGGGGAGTTTACAATCAAGGTCCACCACTTGTCCAACCTATTATCACTAGTAGCATGAGTGGTTGGCTCTCAAGATTCACCACTTTTCCACTCTATGTCATTATATTAAGAATATCTGGGTGTTAAGGTCCACCACTTGTACAACCTATAAGACTATATCTTAAAGGTTATTCTTTTTGACCACTTAGAGTGACCATGATAGGTTTTACATGGGGGTTTGTTTCCAAGGTCCTCCACTTGTCCAAGCTAACTCTATTGAAACATAGAGAGAATCAAAGGTCCACCATTTGTCCAAGCTAGGCTCCATTGAAACATGTAGAGAAGAATGCTCCACCATTTGTCGAAGCTAACTCTATTGAAACATGGGGGGTTTACATTCAAGGTCCACCACTTGTCCAACCTATTATCGCTAGTAGCATGAGTGGTTTGGTCTCAACAAACACCACTCTTTCACTCTATGTCATTATATTAAGAATATCTGGGTGTTAAGGTCCACCACTTGTCCAACCTATAAGGATATATCTTAAGGTTTATTCTTTCTCACCACTTAGAGTCACCATGATAGGTTTTACATAGGAGTTTGGTTCCAAGGTCCACCACTTATCCAAGATATCTCTATTGAAACATAGAGAGAAGCAAAGGTCCACCACTTGTCCAAGCTAGGGTCCATTGAAACATGGAGAGAAGGATGCTCCACCATCTGTCCAAGATAGACTCCATTGAAACGGAACAGAAGCAAGCTGCACCATGTCTCCAAGATGCTAGCCTCCATCAAAATACCTTAAGCCCACGTTATTTTGTACTAGGGAGTTTACAGTCAAGGTCCACCACTTGTCCAACCTATTATCGCCAGTAGCATGAGTGGTTTGCTCTCAAGATTCACCACTTTTCCACTCTATGTCATTATATTAAGAATATCTGAGTGTTAAGGTCCACCACTTGTCCAACCTATAAGACTATATCTTAAAGGTTATTCTTTCTGACCACTTGGAGTGACCATGATAGGTTTTACATGGGGGTTTGGTTCCAAGGTCCACCACTTGTCCAAGCTAACTCTATTGAAAGATAGAGAGAAGCAAAGGTCCACCACTTGTCCAAGATAGGCTCCATTGAAACATGTAGGGAAGGATGCTCCGCCATTTGTCGAAGCTAACTCTATTGAAACATGGGGGGTTTACATTAAAGGTCCACCACTTGTCCAACCTATTATCGCTAGTAGCATGAGTGGTTTGGTCTTAAGATTCACCACTTTTCCACTCTATGTCATTATATTAAGAATATCTAGGTGTTAAGTTCCACCACTTGTCCAACCTATTAGGATATATCTTAAGGGTTATTCTTTCTCACCACTTGGAGTGACCATCATAGGTTTTACATGGGGGTTTGGTTCCAAGGTCCACCACTTGTCCAAGCTAACTCTATTGAAACATAGAGAGAAGCAAAGGTCCACCACTTGTCCAAGCTAGGGTCCATTGAAACATGGAGAGAAGAATGCTCCACCATTTGTCCAAGATAGACTCCATTGAAACATGAAGAGAAGCAAGCTGCACTATTTCTCCAAGATAATAGCCTCCATCGAAATACCTTAAACCCACGTTATTTTGTACATGGGAAGTTTACAGTCAAGGTCCACCACTTGTCCAACCTATTCTCGCTAGTAGCATGAGTGGTTTGCTCTCAAGATTCACCACTTTTCCACTCTATGTCATTATATTAAGAATATATGGGTGTTAAGGTCCACCACTTGTCCAACCTATAAGACTATATCTTAAAGGTTATTCTTTCTGACCACTTGGAGTGACCATGATAGGTTTTACATGGGGTTTTGGTTCCAAGGTCCACCACTTGTCCAAGCTAACTCTATTGAAAGATAGAGAGAAGCAAAGGTCCACCACTTGTCCAAGCTAGGCTCCATTGAAACATGTAGAGAAGGATGCTCCACCATTTGTCGAAGGTAACTCTATTGAAACATGGGGGGTTTACATTCAAGGTCCACCACTTGTCCAACCTATTAACTCTAGTAGCATGAGTGGTTTGGTCTCAACAATCACCACTTTTTCACTCTATGTCATTATATTAAGAATATCTGGGTGTTAAGGTCCACCACTTGTCCATCCTATAAGGATATATCTTAAACGTTATTCTTTCTGACCACTTGGAGTGACCATGATAGGTTTTACATGGGGGTTTGGTTCCAAGGTCCACCACTTGTCCAAGCTAACTCTATTAAAAGATAGAGAGAAGCAAAGGTCCACCACTTGTCCAAGCTAGGCTCCATTGAAACATGTAGAGAAGGATGCTCCACCATTTGTCGAAGCTAACTCTATTGAAACATGAAGAGAAGCAAGCTGTACCATGTCTCCACAATGCTAGGCTCCATTGAAATACCTTAAACCCACGATATTTCGTACATGGGGGGTTTACATTCAAGATCCACCACTTGTCCAACCTATTATCGCTAGTAGCATGAGTGGTTTGGTCTCAAGATTCACCACTTTTCCACTCTGTGTCATTATATTAAGAATATCTGGGTGTTAAGGTCCACCACTTGTCCAACCTATAAGGCTATATCTTTAAGGTTATTCTTTCTGACCACTTGGAGTGACCATGATAGGTTTTACATGGGGGTTTGGTTCCAAGGTCCACCACTTGTCCAAGCTACCTCTATTGAAACATAGAGAGAAGCAAAGGTCCACCACTTGTCCAAGATAGGCTCCATTGAAACATGACAAGAAGCAAGCTGCACCATGTCTCCAAGATGCTAGGCTCCATTGAAATACCTTAAACCCATGATATTTTGTACATGGGGGGTTTACATTCAAGGTCCACCACTTGTCCAACCTATTATCCTTAGTAGCATGAGTGGTTTGGTCTCAAGATTCACCACTTTTCCACTCTATGTCGTTATATTAAGAAGGTTTGGGTGTTAAGGTCCACCACTTATCCAACCTATCAGGCTATATCTTAAATGATATTTTTTCTCACCACTTGGAATGTGCATGATATGTTTTACATGGGGTTTTGTTCCAAGGTCCACAAGTTGTCCAAGCTAGATCTATTACATATATATTATACATACAATATTCAACTAGATTCCCTACCTATCATGTCCAGTAGCATGGATGCTCTGGCTTTAAGGTTCACCACTTGTCCAACCTATACTCTCTTATGTAAGGGAGATCTTGCTATAAATTCAAAACCTTCTCGCCTAAATTTAAAATTCAAAATCTTATCGCCTGAATTTAAAATATCCCTCCCAAATTTTAAATATCCCGCCTAAATTTTAAAATATCCCGCCCAAATTTTAAAATTCAAATTTTTTTATAAAATTTAAATTTTACCACCTAAATTTAAAATATTCCACGCGAAATTGATTTTAAATTCAAGTTTACCACAAAAAGATATCATTATCCCACCTAAATTCAAATATGCAAACCTCAAATCATTATATTGTACATAAATTCAAACAAATTCAAATTAACAAGCCTAAACTGATATTAGTTTGCATAGATATGAATTTATCAAACCTAAATTATGTCACCATGTTAGAGAGAGTGGTTAGAGAATTTGAACAAGGTCCACCACTTGTCCAACCTAGATACCAAGAAGGATTGAGTGTACAAGGTATTGTTTGGAGGTCCTTATAGTCCACTGGTCTCAAGGTCCACCACTTGTGGTAAGGGTCACCAAAAAGTGTATATATTCATCCAAAGAAATACACGTATTTTTGGTCTACATGTCCTAGTTTCAACCATTTATGTCCATTAGGTGTATCACTAAACAACACTACTTTTGTTGAGAAACAAAAGTTACAATCATATCTACAAATGGATTAGAGGAAAATCAGCTCAGCATACATCCAGAACTCGCTACAAGAATCGACTTTAACAGATCACGCAAGTAAGTCTTCCATTCAAGTTTACTAGTATTACAATGTGTTAAGTTATTTGTGATATTTATGTATGTATATATACTATGTGTGCATATCGTAATTAAGTGTAATTGTGTATCTGCATTATGTATGAGTATTACAATGAAATAACACAAATATACATACATACACATAGATAACACAGACGCACACATACATGAGCATGTATTTTCAAGAGAGAGATAGCAAGATACAGAGATAGATAGAGAGAGAGAGAGAGAGAGAGAGAGAAATATTGTTTTCTAGAGAGAGGAGAGAGAGAGAGAGAGAGAAATACCTGTTTTCTAGAGAGAGGAGAGAGAGAAAGATAACAAATTTCACTGTGTTTATGTATGTGGAAGAGAGGAAGACGATGTATGGATATATGTGCATGTATTTTCAAGAGAGAGACAACAAGATAACAGATTTCACTGTGGTTATGTATGTGGAAGAGAGGAAGACGATGTGTGGGAATATGTGCATGTATTTTCAAGAGAGAGACAGTAAGATAACAGATTTCACTGTGGTTATGTATGTGGAAGAGAGGAAGACGATGTGTGGGAATATGTGTATGTGTGCGGGAATACTTTTAAACTATGTATCTCTGTCTTTTGACGAGAGAGTGTGTGTGCAACAAAGAGTTACAGAGAACCATCTTCTCTATATGGAGAAAGACAGAGAGTGAGAGAGAGAGAAATACCTGTTTTTTCTCTATTCGTGAGGTATGCAATGTCTCCTGAGAAGAAGCTATGCCCGATCCTACCCTTCTGGAAAGCGTTGCGTACGATGTTGTTTCTTTATCTTGTGCGCGAATTGTCAATCGTGTGCGCTCCACCTGTGCGTTGTGTATGATGCTCGGTTTGCTCCTCTACGCGTGCGTATACTCCAACTGTGTGCGATCCGTGTGTGCTTTCTGTGTGTTTGCTGCTCGCCTGCTTTCTGTGTGTGCGTTGCTCGTGCGCTCTCTCTGTGCCTAATCTTGATAGGGTTTATTAGAATGCCACGTATGCTACAAGTCCATGTTTTATCATAGGATTAAAAAAAACAAAAGCAGTATAAAACATTAACCAATTCACACGACCAAAATTAAAGAAATCATGGTTGAAAATATGCAAAACATGTGTAACTCTATACTAGGAATTCACTTTTTTAAAAAAATTCTATGGGCGTCGCCCCTTGACGCGCCCGGGGCGCTGCCTCAAGACCCCGCCCGGAGCAGTATCCCAAAATCAGCCTCCCAAGCCCCGCCATCGAGAGTGCTATATTCCACATCCCCATCAAGAGCACTACCCCCAAACCTCACGTGGAAGCGTTGCCTCGTCAGATACACACCATTGTGGCATTGCCCTAAGACCCCGCATCTGGAGTGCTAAATGGGAACATTCTTCATTAATGAAAGTTTGAACATAAATTATATTTAGCATATACTTAAATATAATACAAATATTAACATATTAACTATACTACTAATTTACTATAGCAGTTCTAGATTATATCCCATACTATATTTAAGGTGCCAAAGGTTTGGCCTTATGGTCCTAGATTTAGCCAAGTGGTCAAGACATATAGGACCAAGTGCACACTGTGCCACAAAACTTGGCCACCACTTCACTTGCCAAAGTTTAGGCCACATGGTCAATCCTAAGTTTTCAATGTTTTTATTATGTCATAAGAGACAACACTTCTTTTTTGTCACTTTTTGCCTCGTGGAAAACCTAGGCTTGTTTTCACATACTCAGGCACTTCAAGCCATAATAAATTTTCATTACTCTTCGGCAACCCTTTTGTTCAAGTCTTTGAAAAAACGTTGTTTAAGGCCACCCTAAACCATTTTCATTTAAGGGTGTCTAAAACTAGCTTTTTGGCAATTCGAGAAGACAATGGTCAAAGTTTTATACTTAGTTTTAACCACTTGACCAATTCAAATATTGGAAAGCAAGGTCTTGTAATACTTTTCTTTGGACATCACACATTAAAATTAGGTCCCTCACTTGTCCAAGCTATGCTCTAATACAATTAAGGGCTTTTGGTTTCAAGATGCACCACTTTCCCAACCTTGATTCCATTAAAGAAGCTAGCTCTACTTAGACATTTAATAGCAAGGTCCTGTAGCAGTTCACATTGAACATTTTCCATGACAGCTAGGTCCACCACTTATCTAAGCTATGCTCTAATAGAGTAAGGGGGTTTTGGTTTCAAGATCCACCACTTGTCCAAACTTGATTTGGGAAGCAAGGTCCTATAATAGTTTTCTTTGGACATTCACCATTACAACTAAGTCCACCACTTCTCCAAGCTATGTTCTAATACACTAAGGAGGTTTTGGTTTCAAGGAGAACCACTTGTATGACTTTGTTTTTGGAAGTAAGGTCTTTACATAGTTCACCTTGGACCTTGGACATTGGATACTACAACTAAGCCCACCACTTGTCCAAGCTATCTTCTATATATAGCCAAAGGGTTTGGGTTTCAAGATTCACCACTTTTCCAACCTTTCTTCCATTAAAGAAAGGAAGCTATGCTTTGATATAGAAAGGGGATTTTCGCTTCAAGGTCCACCACGTGTTCAACCTTGCAAGACTCAAGGGATACTTGGACATTGGAAAGCATAGTCCTATAGTAGTTAATAGGTGGCAGTGGGTATTACAACTAGGTCCAACCTATGCTCTCATATAACAAAGAGGCTTTGGTTTCAAGGTCCACCACTGTCCAACCTTGCTTCCATTAAAGAAATGAGGGGCTACGTAAACATTGGCAAGCAAGGTAGCAAGGTCCTAAGGTATTTCACCTTGGATATTGGGCATTATAACTAGGTCCACCACTTGTCCAAGCTATGCTCTGATATAGAAAGGGGATTTTTTTTTTCAAGGTCCACCATGTGTTCAACCTTGCAAAACTCAAGGGATACTTGGACATTGGAAAGCATAGTCCTATAGTAGTTGATAGGTGGCAGTGGGTATTACAACTAGGTCCACCACTTGTCCAACCTATGCTCTAATATAGCAAGGATGCTTTGGTTTCAAGATCCACCATAATTTCCAACCTTGCTTCCATTAATATAGCAAGGAGGATTTGGTCTCAAGGTTCACCACTTGTCCAACCTATGCAAACCTTTTTCATGTTGTAGCATGATTTTTTGTTTGAAGAGTATTTTTCTATAACTATGGATTTAACAATGTAATCTTTTTCACTTACAGGATGGACTTCGAATCTGGGGAGAAAGTACATATGATACTTGACAATGAAATTGTTGGTATTGGTTGTGTGTGTAGAACAGATCCAGATTCCACTTGTGGTGGTACAAAGATAGGGCAAGGAAATGTCTCCATACTAGTGGAGGAATGCTTGAAGGATGTGGTCCTACCTTTTCCTACAATGGATACTTCATCTCTCCAAGGCTCATTATGGAGTGTTGTTCGATGGTAGAATATTCTTTTGCAATGTTTTGTATTAAATGGGAACTTAATTGATCCACAGGAAAGCTACAATGGTGATGAAGAACATGATCATTCTGATCCTCTAGTTACAGATGCAATACCTATGACAAGCCCAGAATTTGAAGCAGTGATTCGAGAGTCTTGGAGAAATCAGAGGGTCCTTTTAAAAGATGACACAATGATGCAAACCATGAATGAAGGGACCATCTTATATGTATTTCCACATGATTATGTCAACTTTCAGGAACTTGGTCATGATTGTGTGGGTGTGGGTATTGAAAGAGAAAATGCAAGCATTGATGATGTGGTTGAAGTGGGTAGCATCACTTTGCTAAAGTGGTCCATCAAGCAGACAACAATGTTGAATGGGAGCCCATTACAACGCTTTGTTCCTGTTGATGGCATGCATGCCACATATGAGGATGTATCCAACGATGACAATGTTGAAAAAAAACTTGATGGGAGTAATGTTGTCCAGTTGTCAAGGAAGAGACGATACACTTTTCATGAACAGGACTCAAAAATCAAAAGCAGCACCAGCTTCCACTTTTTACCTTTCAAACAAATCAATTCAAAGGGTATCATGCATTGATTGTTGTGCACAGAAATGTTGCCAATTTGCAGATCGTGATATGGTGACAAGGTTACGACAACAATTTTGGGGAGAGTCTCAAAAATCACGCACTAATTATGTTTATGATGTTCTTTCGATATGTTATCAGAAAGATGAGAAGTCACGATACCAATTCAGGCTAAATGGCTCTATTGTTTGTTGTAGAGCATGGTATGAGCTACATGGAATACCAAAGACATCATTTTATCTATACAAGGAGAACTTTGAAAATGGTGTGCGCCAATATGTACATGGGAACACATGTACATTGAGAAGGGGACTTCAACATACTAGTTTAGCAAGAGTACTACTAAATGAGTTTGTGGAAAACAACTCTGAGAAGATTCCACATAGAAGTAGAACACTGCTAGATGGCTCAAGAGAGACTCAATTGGTGATTCCATCAACATACAAACAAGTGGATATTTTATGTGAAATCAACACGACACTTGACCAAATGGGCTATGAGAAGAAGCTATCCCAATCTTCTTTTGGTAGAATTTGGAACAAAGAGTACCCACATGTCACTTTAACAAAGACGAGTGAGTTCTCTAAGTGCAATATTTGTAGCTCAATCAAGGCAAGGCTAGAAGCTAACCTTCTCTTGAAGAGAGAGCTCTTCTCTTGAGGGAGAGAGAAGTTCACATGGCACAACAAAAGAGTTGCAGAAGCCTATATTATGCATGGCTCACATATTCAGAAACTCAACCACAAAAATATGTATGCATAATCCATGATAAGATGGATCAAAAGAAGACTGCCATTCCTAGATTACGCATTGTTCTTAAGGGTGTGGATTCAGGATATAATCTGCAGGTGGCATTGATTGGCATGATCACTCATGGACATGGAGAAGGTCATTACGGACACTTTGTCTTGAATGGTTTGTGGCCAGTTGATCCAAATCTTACAATTGGCTCAATTGCTAATTGTTTACATAACCTAGAGAGGATAGATAAGCATCTTCTTGGTGATCTAGTAACAAATGGACTTCCAAGGAGAAATATTTCACTACTACATGCTTTGAACTCAAGGGATGCTTTGGACTACCATAACTAGAGTGATGGAAAAGAGCCCATTGTGCAGTCGTCAGAAATTGCAGAAGAGGAATTGGGGTCAACATTTTGCAGGTTGCCAGAGAACTTGTTGCTACAATTGGATAATTGTGCAGAGAAAAACAAAAATCGATACTTATTTGCCTATTTGTCAATGCTTGTTGCAAGGGGTGTTTTCAAAACCATCCAGCTGGGATTTTTAATGGTTGGGCATACACATGAGGACATAGACGCCATGTTTAGTAGGTTTTCAGAGAAGTTGAGAGTTACACAAACCTATACTTTGCCGCATTTGATGGATACATTACGAAACAGCTCATCTTCATCTCCAGCTCCATTTTTTCTCACAGAGATCCCCGATTTCAAGCAATATTGTGATGGCTATCTTTGTGATGGACAAGACATACTTGTTGGAAATTCCAAACCGCTTCAGTTCAGGTTCTTTATGCAGGATGAGACACCAATGATGCAATATAAGGCACATGTAGGTGTATCAAGTTGGAGTGGAAGTATTCACCTTTGGAAAACAGACACAGAAGGCAAGCCAATGTTACCACATGGAGATCCACCTCTAGTACAAATGGCGGAGTATGTCAAGGCCCACGAAGAAGTCATTTTGGGGCTAAAGAACTATATAAAATTTTGGAAAAATTTAGGGAATGGTTCAAGTATTCCACGATATTATAGACCCGTGATAGATTATTGGAGTAAGGTAATTGAAGAGATTGGAAAAGCAATCATATCAGAGGGAGTCTTGTATGAAATGTTTTGGACAAAAACTCAAGAATATTCTCACCTACAAAGCACTACAATGAATTTGTAACAAGGAGCAGAAAGATTCCTAGGCCTTGAAGAGTTGAACGATCATTTCTGTGGCCCTCAACGAGATAGGCCAAGGGAAGAGTTTGACCCTATCTCTGATGTGCACCAAGGTGAATTTCTTATGCTTGTTCTGAGTGACACAGAAATCTATCCAGTGTGGCTTGCAATGGCTTTATCTGACATTGATAATGAGCCTACATCACCAAACTACAAAAAACTCTTGATTCAATATTGGGCACCTTGCGCGAGAAAAAGTGGGATGACAGATACTCAAGCTTACAGTAATTGTTGGAAGGGTTATTGGGCTGTCAACTATAAGGACCCACAAGTGTGGGAAACTGTAGATGCAATTGTTTGGTCCTGCAGACCCAACAAAGAAGGACCATTTTCTAGAATAAAGATTCCAGAAAGCCATGCTCTAAAAGCCAAAGAAGGCCTCACTCGTGCACATCAACCACACTTGGACCAAAGTTCAGATATGGTATCAAATGTGGAGTAGAATTATGTGGAGCTTCTATTGTGACTATATTAGTCAATTTGTAAAAAAAATCTTTTTTGTATCTTCCTTTGTTTTATGTAATTCGTAGTTATTATTCAAATCCATGTGTTGTACATCCTCTTGACTTTTGGTGTTTATCAACACCACAATCATATGAGATTTTGACTTTATTTACTAACCACACACCTCAATTTTTCCCACTTTAAGTGGAAAATTCCTAAATTACATGAATTTAGTCAATTTGAAGATTCCCATAATGTAAGATTTTTACCAAAATACCTAATATGGTCTTGTAGCCCTTTTTGGGCATAAGGACATTCATGTTTAGTGTGATTGGATTCAAGTACGCTTTTTTATTAAAGTATGGGCTTCACTAAGTAACTATTCTCAAAATGTCTTTGTTTTGTTGTTGCTTCCCAAAGGAAAATGCTATGCTTTGATCATGTAAGTAAACAAAAAAAGGCTTCATTTCATTGTAGGAAATTTAAGTTTTTTACTTTTCTTGGTTCTTGTTTTGAAAAGGCCCAAGTTTCTCTTGATCACTCATACAACACTTATTTTGTAGTGCAATGGTTTGAGTGGTGCATGAGCAACTTCACAATAAGTCTACCCTTTGATGGCTATGGAGCAGGTGTGGCAACAAGGCTACTGCCTTCTTCTCATATGCCTCTAGTAGCTACTCTATATGAAAAGGATTTCCACCACTTGAGAAAATGTGACAATGTTTCTTCTCATACACCCCTTGCGACTATTTTGTATCACACAAACTTCCACCATTATTTGGTTGGTAGTGTCTATGGTAGGCATGGTTGCCATCCTAGTACATATGTGTATGATTCATTGTGTTGGAGAAGCTCTCATGCTATTTATTAAAAGACAATCCTATTTGTTGGTGTAGATGTGGAAAGGGATCCCTCCTAAACTTCAAACTCATCGAGGTGGTGATGGCCATTTTTTTAGTTAGCTTTTTGGTGTCATTAGAAAAGGGTTTGAATTTAAAGTCAAAAAGCTCGCAAAAATCGTTTTCATTGCAAAAGCTCAAAATTAGAAGCTCGAAAAAAAAAACAACTCTTTGTGTAGTACCAACTCCGAATAGTACCAAGGGCTTCGTATATTACCAAATCCTTACTGTATATTACCAAAGCCTTTGTATATTACTAAAGCCTTTGTATAGTACCACGGCCTCACCATATAGTACCAAATTTAATTTTTTCTCCACCAATTTTGGTAATGTATCCTCTCCAGAAGTGACATCCGAATATCTTGTAGAAATTGACATTTTTGTTGCTTTGATGCCACCACAAGTAGAGCTATACCAAAGATTGAAGAGGAATCATCCTACAGTGAAGGTATCTCTTAGATGCTTTGAAGCATTAAAGCCGTACTTTGTTTGGAATCTCAAACAAAGAGCAAACACTGGTACACATGTTGTTGTGTACATCATATCCGGATGTTGTATTTCAAAGAGACTTTTAACCAAATGCGTATGAATAAGTTTGGACACCATGGAAAAGGTCATATTTCCCTTGCTCTATTTGTTGTAGAAGTGAGGATGCAAGACAATGTTCAGCAAATCAAATAGTATGTCAGCACATCACTAGTTTGTGGGAATTCATATTGTGCCCAAACACTCCTAATAGTGAGTAGCATGCCAAGAAGTGCTATTTGGGGGATTTCTCATGATGTGGGATATGCAAATTGACATTATGTCCTAGTGAGATTGCAATGGATAGCAAGGAGGTGATTGTGAAGGTCTTCATGGACGTCGAAACTTGATAGGTTGATGCAGGAGGAGTGAAAAGAAGAGAAAGGACTTACTTTTGAAAAGAATGCAAAGTGTTTCCTTTCTTGACCGGTTTTCAGTTCACCTCACAAATTTCATCAAGCATAACTTTGTCTTCCGCTAGCAAGTCCAATAGTATAAGGGTGCTTACTCAATTTTCCTACATTAGGAAGAGGATGGGGTCTAGAAGGGCCTCTTTATTTTCCATGATCTTATGGAGGTGATTAACATTTTGACTAATAGGTGTATGCCATGTGTGCAAGAATGGTGGGTGGGTAAGAGACATGTATGAGTAGTCAAAGGATGCACTCCCCCCCCCCCCCCCCAAAAAAAAAGGATGTGGACAATATTATGATTTTTTGGCCTTCCATAACTCCCACATATGTTCTCCAATTTGAGTGGAGATTATAGATCTGCAATCTACACATCAAGCTCTTTCCATAGATATGCTACATGATATGGTTTTACCCGCTAGATTTTAAATTCCATTTTGGGAGGAAATTTGAATTCAAATAAATAGTTGTTTTGCCTGTTTGAGTTCAAAAGTTGTCCTTTGATTACTTTCTTCTAAAGGTTTGACTTCCTTGAACTACTAAATTAAGAGGCCCTCCTAGATCCCATTCTCTTCCTAATGAGTGATGTTGTTGTTCCAATCATTGACTTTGCATAAAATTACTCTTTCAAAATTTATGACGAGAATCAGTCCATGCATTAATGGTCGACCCAAGTCACAATACCGGTCCAAATTACCTATGTAAGAAATGCAATAGGAAGATACTACATTTTCACATATAAGATGACATGCAGCATGATACATTACTTATGCATCATTGTTTTATGCTTCACAACAAGTGATTGAAGAGACAAGGAATTTGTTTGCATCATCATTGGAGAGTGTGGTCAAATGGTGTTGCTTCACAATTCAAGGCACAAAGACCTTACTACTTTGTGGACAAATGTTATCAAATCAGAGGCTTGCACATGATGTACAACTTTTTTGCATCAGGGCATGGAAAAGGAGAGCATGACGGGGTGGGAGCAATCATCAAGAGAACCCTAACATGAGAAATTGAAAATAAATGGCTGGCCTATGAAGTGTGCAGTTGATGTGGTTAATTTTTTGCATGCAAAATTTCACCCAGAGGAGAAACTCCCATATGTAATACTTAGAGAGTCTTCTGGATTGTTTCCAAGAGGATGATGTGCAGCACAATCTCCAATGGATTGTGAATGCATGGCAAGAACCCACTTATTTCATACGGTGTTGATGGATATTCAAATGATTACAGATGCACAATACGCTTCCAAACACTTTCATGCTTTTGTGAACCATGTATAAGTGGGCTATGGAGAAGATGCAAAAATAGAATGCACATTGAAGAGTGGACGTGTCTCTCCGTCAAACCATTGCCATAGTCAAACAATAGAGCTACTAAGACGAAGACCAAGATGATGACGAGGGAAATGGATATTCAAATATGACATCATTGGTTGAGGTTTTTAACTTTCCAATGTATGAAGGAAGCCTAGAAATGTTGTCAAATGTTGTCAATTGGATATAACTTTGGCAGTCAAAGCGGTCGAGGCAAAAGAGGACTTCTACCTTCTTCATTGCAAGAAAACTCTATACCAAGCAGGGAGAGTACAAAAACATACGTGACATAATAAAAAATTTAGAGGTGGTAAGCTTGTGGAAGGCTTCAACTATGGCCAAGCCAAAGGAAAAGTTGATACATATGGCCTTCTGGATCATACATTTCTAGTCATGATCTATTTACATCTTGTAAGAGCCATACGCTTTCCCATGGAGCCTATCCCTAGAGTCCAAAATCAATTCAAGTTGCCTACAAAGGTATACAAGAACATATACTATAGCATGCCATATGATGATAATAGTGATGAGGGTGCATCCATGTTACATGAAACTGAAATAGAGAATCCCTTGTCACCCATACAAGTCGGAAAGTGTGTATTGCCTCTCCTACTTATTATGAAACTTTTCTTCCTCATGAGTCTAATGTGTTTCAATTTGTTGTTATCTTGCTCTATTCCAATATTGAAATTTTTGTACATCCTATTCTATAGTGAAGCAGACCAGTAACTAACTAGTACCACCAGTAACTAATTACCTAGCAAACTATTGTACATAACTAACAAATACAAAAGGTGGTACTCCATAGCACCGAAATTGGTATTGTGGAGTACACTATTTTGCAGTGGAGATCATTGGTACAATTTTGGATAACTAACCAGTACTAAAATGTACTCAATAGCACCAAAATTGGTGCTATAGAGTGCACTATTTTGTAGTGGAGTAAACCAATAACTAAATAGTACCAAAACTGTACTATAGAGTACACTATTCTGGGACTATTCTGCATTGGAGTGAATCGGTAAACTAATCAATACAAAAATTGGTACTCAGTCGCACCAAAGTTGGTACTATAGACTGCATTATTCTGCATAAGAGCAAATCAAAATCTAACCAGTACCAAAATTGGTACTTAATATCCAAGCAGTGACCAACTAACCGGCAACATATTGTACATAACTAACCAGTGCCAAAATAGGTACTCATTAGCGCCAAGTTGGTACTTTTGGTTGCACTATTTTGTAGTGGAGTAAACCAATATAGTTTTGGTATTGTAACCATTACCAAATTGGTACTTAATTAGAACCAAGATTGGCCCTATAGAGTTCACTTCCATGAGGTATCATAATGTAGTATATTCTAGAAGAGCTAATCAATAAGCACTAGTCAAGCATGTAAGCAAAATGGAACTGTACAAATTTTGTACATGAATTACAATGCAAAAAGTAACCAAAAGAACTGACCAATACCAAATTTAGTACTTTTGAACAATAATCACAGATTCATTGCACAAAATTATTGTATTCGCCTTATGTTTTTTACTACAAAAAGGGTAACCAAACACAAATCTCAAATATTAGAGGGGGGGGGGTTGAATCTATAGGATTACCCTCCATGGCTATAAAGTAATCTATAATAAGCTTGGATAGATCATCTTCAATATCAAACAATGAGTTCTTGGGGGTGTAAGCAGTTGGGTAGGGATCCTTTATCCATCCAAAGAGCCATGAAAAAATTGAGTCATCAAGTACTCAGAGCTATAGTGTGCATCGACATCCTTCGGTTAGTAATTGGGGCTACATCTTTCATGCATTTCCGCGGTTGTATTTGCACAATTTGTTTTTGCACTTGAAAAAGCTCTAAAAGAGTCGTAGCATCGTCAATATAGTCACTTGGAGTCCTCTTTGTCCCTTCTGCATTATTGGCCTCTACCTTTGCAACCCCGACCCCCTTTGCAGTGGTGGAACCATGTCTTTCCTTAGCTCCCTTCCCCATTATTGGCCTTAGCCCCACCCCCCTTTGCATTGGTTGCACCACCTCCTTCAATGGATTCCTTTGTTCCTTCCTTATTATTGGCCTCAACCGAACCTCCTTTGCATTGGCTGCACCACATCCTTCCTTGGCTTCTTCTACCCCTTCCACATTTTTGGCCTCAGTCCCACCCCCTTTGTAATGACTACACCACATCCTTCTTTGGATTCCTACCCCTTCCCGAGTCTAAGCCTCAGGCCCTTCCTTCTTCTTTGTGTCCTCAATCGCTTCCCCTGTCTTTGCATCCTCTACCCTTTATGCCCTTTTAGCCTCTACCGCTTTCCCATCGCCAACTTATGCATCCTCCATTCCTTCCTCATTTGTATCCTTCACACCAATGCATCATCTATGTCCCCCTCTTTGTTGCCAAATATGTTAGGGGCCTCATCAAAGGGGTGGGGGGTGTTGCAACCCTCACTCACACAAGTCCTTCCCCTTATCCCTGGCTCACTAAATAAGTCATCTAGGACATCCTTTACCTTCCTAGCACTTTCTTCAGCATTGAACACATTGCTTTCATTAGACATAAAAGGGTCAGTCCCATTCTTTTTCTTCTCTGACCCTTTATTATCGGTGCTTGCATTAGTAGCATTCTCGTCATCTACAACTCCACAAAGGGAAAAACACATCTTACAAACAGAGCGATAATCAACATAGAGAAAGTTCCAACATGAAAATCACTAGGTATTTTTACCCTTCACAGTATATATTCCATTGACCCAAGATATATCCACCTCCAAAATCAGCATGAGATAGCTAGGCTTGGCACAAAATGTTTGGTTATGTAACATAGCGCTAAATAAAAGGGGGTGATATTGATGTCGGCGTTCAAGCATAAATGTCCCAACAACATGGTCAAACTCTATAAGCGTGCCAGATGCAATGCAGGATCCAAACACCTAGATCATCTTGTCTAAATCCACAATCTAGGGCCTTGGGAATAACACAAACATCTTGCCATTCTTCACCTCCGTAATCATCTACTCCACAAAAATGGTATGGCCTTCAGCTTCCTTCAATGTTTCCTCCAGCATCTCATACTCACATTGTGAAAAAATAGGCAAAGGATTATATATATAAACAAGTTATTATATATCCTAATTGGAACCAATATAAATGTTATTCTAGAAGCTGACAGAATAGTACACCCAATAAATCACCAAACCTACAGAAACCAGATTAGTTGGAAAATAGTAGAACTACCAAAATCAAAAAGTACTAGATCCATCAAAACCTTCAAGAGCTCAAGCAGTGTAACAAAAGCTACCAAAAACACTAAACTTTCAAACCACAAAAGTACCAAAGAATCCCAAACACCAAAAAAAGATAATACCAAAACTACAAAAGCTTTACCAAAATATTCTATCATAGTAAAGCCCAAAACTTCCAAAAACAACAATATTAAAAAGTACCAAAACCACCAAGAGGTCAAACAGAGTACCAAAAGCTATCAAAACAGTAAACTTACAAACCACAAACTAGCAAAAGAGCACACCCACCAAAAGCTAATAATACCAACACCTCGAAAACCACCAAAATTCCAACAACTATACCAAATTATGCTAAAACAATAATACCAAACAACCACCAAAATTGTCAAAAACAACAAAACCAACAGACAGTAATATCAAAACTTGAAATTCTTAAACACATTCAAGGCACTCTCTCAACGATACTCTCTAGATCTGCAACATAATTGCTATTTGAATTGTACGTAGCAGAGGGTCCGCCTTTGTACAGATGGTGCTTCCACTATGCATCCAACGGGGCTTCTTAGAAAATGATGGCATGCTTCCATTGGATGCACCATTGGCCTTCCACCAGGTTTCAGTCTTTTGCTCTAGCCCTTCTGGCCAGCTTCCACACACAATGAATACTCTCTCTCTCCGGACCTCACCCATGCCACCTCATGAGTTGCCGACTATTTGGTTGCTTCATGGTATTTCTTGAAGGCATAGTCGCATGAAAATTTTGTGGTGATTTCCCCACAAGATGGTGAGGCTTGGTAGACCTTGTGAAATACCAACCTACAATCTTTGACCAATTGTGGTTGCACATGGTTCAAGTATATCTTGACTCCCTTCTTGTGCAATTGTTTAAACTTTGTTAGCCAATGGTTATCAGGGAGGTCTTTGTCACTAATGTCATTTGGAAGGACCGCTTCCATACTAAGGCCATGGAGCTCCTTGACTGTATAACAAAACCTTGTAAGTTGAGGGTATGCCTCTATTTGTTCGTTCCTTCAATGTGAAATTGGAAAAAACAATTATACATCTTACTTTATGCTTTTTTAAAGAAAATAATGCATTTGGAAAATCTCAAACTTAATGTGTACATTGCACATTTGCTTGGTGTTAGAGTTCATTATTGGGTGTAATACCAAATTTGGTGTTGTACAGTACCAAAAAAAAAAAAACTTTATAGTACCAAATTTGGTGTTGTACACATCTATGTTCATAGTTTAGGCTTTTACAGATATTGTTTGTTCATGTTTTAATAGACAATGGGGCATGAACCCATGCACAACATCTATTGATGCATTGAAAGTTTGCACATATCTTTTGATAAAGCACAGATATTTCTTGCATGCAATACAAAATAAAGATACATGGCATACTTTGCATGCATACAATGTACATGAAAGAAAACATTCCATGCATGCACAAAGGACAAGGCACAAACAATCTATGCTCCAATGAAGGCACCAACCTCGCCTTTGTTTTGTGGTATACCTATGTTCATCCTCAACAAAAGACCTTTCTCAATGATTGACAACCTTGGGGATCTTGCTTGCTCTCGTCTTTGGTGAGCTTCTTTCCTCCTCTGGATTAACCTCTCCTTTATTGATGCTACGAGGAGATTTTTTCTCCATTCGAGGGGCTTGAAGAGTGTGTCCTTCATCTTGCTCTTCATTTCAGAGCTAGTCTTGGTGGCATCCTTTCTTGTAGGAGTCCTCATATCAACAGCCATCGCACAAAAAGAGCATCAGAACAGCAAATGCAACTATGGAACAAGGAGATGATAATTCCTCTTGTCACATGCGCAAACATGCAGCCCGCCCACAACTACATGAATCTACTGCAACTCAAAATCTCTCCATTACCAGTCATCATAGACACCCCACCCAGGTCTTCTTTCACACGAGTGGAAGTGACCTTTTCATTTCAAAACTAACTCATCAATAGCTTTATTTCTAGTAAAATTCCATTCAAGTAATCCATTGAAATAGTGTTGAAGCGCCAAACAGATAATGTACCACCAAAGCATGATTTCAGCCACATGGAATCTTTTAAGATTTCATTCAATGCTTAGACTTGTTAAGATTATGAATGAAAATCAACATGCAGTCCCTTGCCATCGAGGCCATGATCACATGGTAAAAAATGCATTGATGAGTTGAGCCAATCCACTCAGACGCTTGTGAGAGCCTTGATATATATAGAAATATTTTTTGCTACTCCCTTTCCCATGGCTTGCCGTGGTTTTTCATATATGTGCAAAACGTGGCTGCATCAATTTGAGGCGGCATAGCTTTGCATTAATGCCAAGTTCAAGGGTAGACTCTTTTGGGAAGACATGATTTTGAACCACAAAAACTTCCTCTCATTTTTCCCTTTCCTTACTTCTCTCTCTCTCTCTCTCTCTCTCTCTCTCTCTCTCTCTCTCTCTCTCTCTCTCTCTCTCTCTCTCTCTCTCCCCCCCCTTATTTTTAAGCTTGGGAGATAAATTATTGGGGGTTGTTTGGTGGATACAGGCATATACAGGCGTATGCACACCAAACCCTGTAAACACTCTATTGTTTCGAAGAAAGCCATGTAATTCATCCTAGGATGAGTTGTAATCATGATGTAATTAGACAATACCCTCCTTACTTCTCTGAGTCTACACCCTTGTAAGAGGCCGGATGGTCATGGGAAAGCCCCCTTAACTTTGAAAGTCAAAACCCTTAGTTTTGAGAAAAGATTTATCATTAGTTTGAAGAACTAAAAACGTGCACTGTGGAGGCCTCTTCCTGCTACAACTTGTAATCTTCTTTTCTCCTGAGCTGGTAATCAAAATTTGTTTCTAAATAGCACATTGCGTTCCTTGTCTCTTGCTCTACAATGTAAGTGTAATCATTTTCAATTCTGTTGTGGTTTGCGATGCATTGTTTGTGAGCTAAATGCATTGATTTGGAGGTTAAAATGGTTGGTTTTTATGTTTTGACCATGGATAAGTGTTTCTATGCTTGATGAAGACCTTTCCAAGTACTTCTGTTTTAGTTTTCTACACATTTTTTGTGATGGATCGTGATTTATGTACCTTCCCAGAGGGTGATAGAACTTGGTAGGATTGAGCCCTTAAGTGTTGTGATACCTCTCCTTAAGTTTCATGGCGTTTCGGATTCGTTTGGATGCCGAAAAGACGTGATGACCTAGAGTGGTGAGATTGGATGCATACTGATTGTCTAACTAGGAAGTGGTTGATTTTCTTTTGTCGTAGAATGAGTAGCCCCTGAGTTCACTTTGGTGAGATTGACACTCTCATTAAGATTGGATGATGTGCAGGTATATCACTTGAGACTGCATCATGGCGCCTTCCTCAAAGCATCCGATTCAAGCAAGCAGCAGTCTAGTTAGGAACATCGAACCACCTCTGCATACGAAGTTTTGTCGTCTTGCTGAGGAATTTCATATGGAGTGTGGATTGCCATTGGAGGGAGTTGATCCGCGTAGCTTGACAAGAAACAATGACATCTCTGAGGAGGACTGGGAAGCTGTCTTTATATGCCCAAAGCCTGTTCCGGGTAGCCAGAAGAAAGTGAAGGCATACCATGCTCGGTCGGAGTTCTTACAAAAGCTTGTGTGGAGACACTGGGATGTCTACTAGGAGGGTCCCTTCATGTATGAAGTAGGGACTCAGTTTGCAAAGGCCTTTGCATTGGAAAACTGCAGTGAATCTGGCAAACATCAAATTTCTTGGGCTATCTTTGCAGAGAGGGCAATGAGAGCCTCAGAAGAAAGACACAACTTGCAAAACAAGATCAAGAGGTGGGAAGAGCACATGAGTGGTAGAGGGAGAGGTTCTAAAAACACTGCTACCTCTACCAGATCATCATTGAAAACAGAAGGTACATCTGTACCATTGTCAAGAGTGCCTACAAGAGGATGCCTGGTACAATTGGTAGAGGAGGATAGCAGGGCACTTGCAGAAATGAAGAATATTGCAGAGGGCAGATTGCAAGACTATAAGTCAACACTTGAGGGTGCAAAGAAGCAGGTAGAGGATCAAGTCAGAGAATTGCATAGGGCTGAGGGTGCTCAAAGCTCAAACACTTTGGCCATAAAGTTGAAAATGGAGATTGATTGCGTGCAAGACCCTGTAGCTCGACAACGCCTGATTGATTTGATTGGACAATTCTCGAGTACTACTAGAGAGAACGTTGCTGAATTAGAAGCCAATGTGGCTAAAGCAAAGGTGCATACCCTCCTACATGCGCTTCACTTTGTTTTGGAGTATGTGGTTCACTTCCATGTGGTTATGTGGTTAGAGTGTTATGGATTGTATGGTTATGTACTGTATGAGCATATTCTATTTCTTCTATGTGCTATATAGCCCAAAATATGTGCTATATGGTCACAACATAGCCATCATCTTCATGGAGTGGGTGGTTATATGCTATGTGCTATATGGTCACAACATAGCCAGCATCTTCATGGAGTGGGTGGTTATATGCTATGTGTGGTTATGTGCTATGTGCTTCATAGTTCAATCTAGGTGTAGCATGTTCACAATAGTAGCCTCATCTATTTGAAATGTGTGTGATTCTATGCTATGTGCTCTATGTGGTTATGTGCTATGTGATACATAACACAATGGACATGTGTAATATGTGCTATATAGCATAACCTGTATGCTATATGCTCACAGTATAGCCCTGAAGTGTGTGTTAAATATTGATATGTGCTACATAGCACAATATTTTTATGTGCTATATGCTAAATAGCACATTTTGTGTGTTATATGTTCACAATATAGCCCTGGAGTGTGTGGAATAGTGAATTGTGCTATATAGCACAATCTCTATTTTTGCTATGTGCTACATAACACATCTCTAATTGTGATATGTGCTACATAGCACAATATTTGTGCTATATGCCATGTGCTATGTCTCATATATCCCACTGCATATCATATACCCAACAAGCTTGTGCTATATAGCATATAGAGAAAATGTTTGGGCTATATCTGGTATTTTAAAAAGTCTCTCTGCTATGATCTACAGTGCATACACTATGTAGCACTTATAGCACATTATACTTGGACTGTGCTATGTGCTATATAGCACCTCCGGGGGTTCACTATGTGTAAAACTACCATATCACGTGCGTTCAATACATGTTTGTAAAACCCCTTATCTGTGAATTTTGTTAGGAATATAATGTACCCTTTTCTTTTAAAATCTGTAAGTTTTTTTCAAAGTTGAAAAAATAATGCCCTTCTGTATATATATTTTTGTAAGTTTCAAAAACTTTAAATACCCTTCTGTTGAACTCACGTGATAGGTTACAATTTTATTAGGTGACCTCCCCGGGTATAGCACAGTGCATATCATAAACCACATCAAGCTTGTGTTTATAGCATATAGAGTAAGTGTTTGTCTTATATGTGGTATTGCAAATAAGGGATAAGATTCACGCTGCATATTCTTTTCAGCAATCTGCTTTTGTTGGGTTATTGAGACTTAAATTAGATGTGTTGTCTTCTTTGTTTCACAGGCACTACTTGCAGAAGTAGAGACCAACATAGAACAATCATCGTTCAAGACATGCGATGATTCTTTGTTCTACAGGCACGACCAACATATCACAGGAATCAGAGCACTTTAAATTTTGTGTTACCATGGAGAGGACTTCACATGACGTGGGAGCCAGTTTGATGAAGCCTTTTCCTCCTGTGGATTTTAAGCAGAGCATTAGCGAGGTGGCACTTAATGGGTTCTACCATTGTGTAGGATGTGGATTCCCATTCGATGCCAGAAGCTTGGATGTATTCTCCCTGCCTTGCACCCATGTGCACCATATGCTATGCTTCGCGCATGTATGTAGGGACTATGGCTATTGTGTTGCACTAGATTGCAACATGTTTGTTCCCCCTAGAGCTAAGCATATGATTGGTATGAAGGTGAAGAGTGAGATGAAAGAATCAAGTGCAGGTAGTCATTGCGTCAATTATTTACTACTACTATTGCAGGCCCACTTTCCATTGGTAGTTTAAACTCTTGCATTTAATGAAATCATTTGTAGGTATAGACATCGCAGTAGAGACCTGTATACAAGAATCATTAAGGACAAAAACAGAGAGAGTCTCTACGCAGGCCACTGGTAGGTACCAAAATCAGTATTTATGTGTGTATTTTGGGATACTCCAAGTGAGACTTTGTAGATAGCTTTCTTTGTAGAACAATCATCGCATGCTTGCTCCAACAAGACAATGCATTCCACAAGGAAGAATAGCCTGATTACCCAAGGGATGCAGCCAGGCCTTGAAGCGGAGTCTACCCGAGGGATGCAGCCAGCCCTTGAAGCGGAGTCTGCCATAGGGGATGCAGTACGTGGAGTAGTTGAAGACATCGTGATGGCAAATTCTTCTGTAGCCAAATCACCTAGGCAACAACTAACTCCAAGAAGGCTGTTGCGTTCTCCGTTGAGTTCCAAAGCATCACCAAGTGTGGACACTAGAGATGAAGCATCAGATGAGGCAGTTGCAGATGCGGTGAAAGCAACACCCCCTCCAGCGGGGAAGAAGCCAACACCAAAGTGCAAGAAATCAATTCCCAAGAACTTAGGTGGAAGTCCCACAATGGATATACCTCTTAATTCATTTAGGAAGAGAAAGAAACCAAATGCAAAGCAATGAGTGTGTTTTTGTTGTAACTTCATGCAATTAGAAGATGTCTTTAGAAGGCATGTGCAATCCATTGCACCCCTATTGTATCCATGCTCATTGATGATTCAAGTGTTGGAATTTGTTAGTGACATGTCTCTTAATTCTTTGCATCAAGTAGTTGCAAACTATTTGATTTATTTTCTGTACATGTTTAGTAATATGTTTCTACTTTCTCTTGTCGTACATAATCAAGAAGCTGAAAAAAGAGGAACTTGCATGAGACGCACTCGCTCTTGAGGGTTTCTAGATGAGGGGTATGTAGGTTCACTGGCTCAGTCTTATCCTGTGAAGAATCCAAGAAGGGGTGCTACAGCTTCCAGGGGGGGTTACATGCAAAAAAAAAGTGTCTTTTGATACAATTGAGGGGTCTGTAGGTTCACTCTCTCAATCTTATCCTGTGAAGAATCCAAGAGGGGGTGCTACAGCTTCCAGGGGGGTTACAGGCAAAAAAAAAGAGTCTTTTGATAGAGTTGATCCCCGCACACCTACTAGTACTGTTGAATTTGCTCCAAATGTGCCTAATGCAGTTGATGTGCAGGTTGTGCATGATGATGTGCATACAGATGTTGACCGTGCTAAACTTGAAAAGGGTACATTACCCACCCCCACCACAATTGAATCTGGCACAGATGCCATTGATGATGCTATGGTATTTGATGCTTGCACAGATGCCATTGCTGATGCTACGCTAGTTGATGCCTGCAAAAATGACATTGTGGATGCTATGGAAGTTGATGCTCGCACAGATTCTGCTGTTGATGGCAATGTTAATGATGGTGGAACGGAAAGTATTATTCATGCTGTCATAGATGCCCTTCTTGATGCAGTTGTGTCTATGGGTACGGATGCCACTGTTGAATCTGGCACAGATGCTATTGATGATGCTACCACAGTTGATGCCTGCACGGATGCCATTTTTGATGCTACAGTAGTTGATGCCTGCACAAATGACATTGTGGATGCTATGGAAGTTGATGCTAGCACAGATGCTGTTGCTGATGGCAATGTTAATGATGGTGGAACAGAAAGTATTGTTCATGTTGTCATAGATGCCCTTCTTGATGCAGTTGTGGCTATGGGTATAGATGCCACTTTTGAATCTGACATAGATGCCATCGATGATGCTACCACAGTTGATGCCTACACAGATGCCATTGTTGATGCTACATTAGTTGATGCTTGCATAAATGACATTGTGGATGCTATGGAAGTTGATGCTAGCATAGATGCTGCTGTTGATGGCAATGTTAATGATGGTGGAACATAAAGTATTGTTCATGCTGTCATAGATGCCCTTCTTGATGCAGTTGTGCCTATGGGTACAGATGCCACTGTTGAGGATACCAGAGGCATGGGTGAGGAGGTCCTCATTGAGAGACAAGCTGGAACACGTGAGGCAGTGGGTGCAAGTGATGTCACAGCCCAAGCCGAGGTGGTCTGTCTAAGTGATGCAGTTGATGACATTGTTGATGCAGAGGAGGCAAAGGGTACAGATGCCATTGTTGAAGATATGGGAGGCTTGGGTGAGGAGGACTCACTAAGAGAGTACCTGGAATAGGCTCAGCAGTGGGTAACGGTGATGTCGCGGCTTCGGCCGACACAGCTAAGGCAGGTGACAGAGCAGCTCAATTGGGAGAGGCAATGGGAGAATTTCTCGTGGCTGCTACGGACATGAAAGAGGCAAATACACATAATACAACTGAGGCATGTATAGAGCAAAACAATGAGGCAGGGAAAGGCACAGAGGTGCCCACTGACAGAGCATCTCAATCGGGAGAGGCAATGGGAGAACATTTCATGGCTACTGTGGACACGAAAGAGGCAGTTGCACATGATACAACTGAGTCTTGTACAGATCCCACTAATGGGAATACCAAAGGTAAAAGTCCAGAGGTCCCTACAGTGGGAATACCAAAGGTAAAAGTCCAGAGGTCCCTATGGGTCGAGCGGTTGCTACAGATACAAATGAGGCAGGTACAAAGAATGCTGATAAAGAGGCCAAAAATGGACATGAATATGAGAGGCAAGAGAGGCCGTGTCTTGTGGTAATGCCAGTACAGATTGTTGCACTGCCTCCTGCGTCTTTTGAGGACAAGAAGAGAAGGGACAATTTATGCATCATACTGGATGTGAATGGGCTTCTCATAAGGAGGTATAAGGTCTCCTTCTACAAAGGAATAGCGAGAAGCAGTACTCCTGATTGGGCAAGATCAAGGTATCAGGTAGTCACTGGGCCAAATGCTACAGGAAAGATGCAATTTGAATGTGTGGTCAAGCCCAATGCATCAATCTTTTTGCATGCACTGCTACAAAGAGCACAAGTTGCACTATGGAGCTGCATGACCCAGGACAATCTAGCACTTGCTTTGAGTGCATGCTTTCCTAGGCTGAACAAACAATTTTTCCTCGATATTATCGGTCAAGAGGGGTGTAGAGAGGCGAGCTTCAATCTAAATGAAGTTCCTAGGATCCCTCCATGTAGAGATAACGCAAAGCCCATATTTTTCAAGTGTTTGAAAGACTTTTGGAAGCACCATTCTAAGTTCAACTCTGATAATACACTAGTGGTGGATGACACACTCTACAAGTGTCTGCTCAACCCTCTTCATTTGAACCAGCAGATATTTGTCAGTCCCCAATTTACTTGGTTAGCACATTGTTCCCTTGGTTAGTCAAGTGGACAGTCTCACCCAGCCCTAATGCTTATGCAAAGATGAACCAGTTTGAAAATCCTTCGGGCATAGTGTCTGCTCGTGTCATCAACCACTATAGAAGTCAACGAGAAGTATGTAGGGAAGGTTGATTGTGGTTATGGAATCATGTATATAGCATTTTGCGCACTGAATGTACTTGCGATTACTATACAAAAAACTGACATGTTCAAAGTTCTAAACTTAATGATTGAATGATGTAATTTTATTTTGCTGATATGATGTAATTTTATTTTGGTGATATGATGTTGTCATACTCTGATAGAGTCCTACTACATGGCACACATAATAGCATAGATAGGACCATCGGGCTATTATTACACATAGTTATGCTATATAGCACTCATACTGCAAGAAATACTATGACATAATAGCATAGATAGGGAGATTGGCCTCTTATTACACACACTTACGCTGTATGGCACACATAGTGCTTTCAATATGTAATATAGCTCTTTCACATACCACACATCATATCATAGACAGGAACATTGTGCTATGTGATACACACACTTTTACTGTATAGCACACATGTTGCTATCTTACTACAATAGAGTCCTTTTATAGCATAGACAGGGACATTGGGCTATTATTACACACACTTGTGCAATATAGCACACATAATAGCCTAGGTAGAGACAATGGACTATCTTGGCACATTTCTTGGCTACATATCACATACAGTAGCATGTACACAACTCCATAACACCCAATGGGTATCTATTCATAAGATTGAGATGATTGTAAGAATGAGACATGTTTACCTGAGATTCATCAAGAAAGTGAATGGGATGCTCTTGATAATGTTTTCTTCCCAATCGTTTCCGAAAAATATCTTGGCTAACTTTTTTCAAGGTGCAACATGTTGACAATAGTAACCTCATTATCTGAAATGTGTGTGATTCTATGCTATGTGCTCTGTGTGGTTGTGTGCTATGTGATACATAGCACAATGGACATGTGTAAGGAGGTACTGAATGGTGAAGGCTATATATATAGAACATAATATAAGCCTGTTAAATAGGTATCATGCTGCTTCATAGGGCATGGCATTGTAAATGGTTTCATGTAGTTCCAGAGATAAATAATTTGTCTTTGAGGTAGCATCTACCAAAGGCATGTCAAACTTGATTGCCCAAACAAGGTGAGAGTCCAGGTTAGTAAGAGTCCCCTATCATCAAGTAGAGTGTAGTGATTTGGGTCCCCCTCTTGCTGTTGATAATAACACCCTGTGACAACATAAGTGTTTTTATCACATTCCACTTATCTCTTAAGATGCAATCTGTCATCCATTTTCTCTTTGTACATCTCAAAAGAAAGAACTCTACACCTTCTGCATTGCCAGCGTCTGCATTGACTGCAAAGTTATCACCTCAATGAGATACTCACTCAGTATATCCTGGGATCCCTCAAACATTGCAGCTTCATCTTTTGGTACCTCAGTCTCTTTTGCTACCTCAGAGAGTGGTTTCAATGCCTTATGTGTCCACTTGCCTGCATATGATTTGTTGGAACAAGTCCTCCAATGGCCCTTCATGCAAGCATCACAAAAACAAGAAAGCCGCCTGGTCCTTAATTGAGTAGGATCATGATGACAAAAACCTGAAATGCAATGGAGTGATCGAGATCCTGGTACTCTCTCACAACCCCATAGATTAGACGTGTCCACTTCTGTCTCTTATACTAGCCAAAATTTCCTGTTTATAGTAGGACCTGCTTTAGTGGATTGTGCATAAGAGCTACATGCAGCATTGGACATTGTTCTCGTCAAAAATGCAACCACGTCTGCAGCTTGCCTAAGAACAACTCCATTACTCGTCAGTTGTTCATGTGTAAGGGATCTCTTTATCACAGCGCGAGCGCCATCATGCTCCCCCTTGCCATGGCCAGAGCCAAAAAAATTCCATGTCATCTCTGTACCTGTTAGTTGGTAATATCTAGCAACAAAGTAAAATGGCCTTGCAGCCTTGAATTGCGAGGCTGCACCATCTGACCACACCCAGTGCTTCTTGAAATTCAGCCCCTGGTCTTTAAGCCACTGATCACAAAGAAGAAAACAATGTTGGACAAATAGCGTATCATGTTGCCTATCATCGGAGATGTAGAAATGCATATGCTTGATAATACTCAGTCATCTTCGTTGTCACGCATGTACATTATGTGAACAAGGATGGTGCATTGATCTGTATGCCAATGCATGGATTGTACTTCATTTTGCTCTTTGAATGAGTAATTTTGAGCAAAGTCTACTACAGATATAATGGTATCTAAAGGAAACACCTTCAAACATTCTCTGTATTGATGTGCCTGCCATCTATAAGTGAAATTTTGCTCGATGAAGATTCTGATGTCGTCTTTTATCCTCCTTGTCAGCTCACTTAAAGCCACCTGTTTGAGTGACAACATCTTTCTCTTACTTAGACCATGCTTAGTTTGAACTTTAATGTCCTCGAAGACTTGCAGTGGAACTGTGTTTGTCATCTCTGCAAGTTCTCGTGGACAAAGGCTGAGCTTTTCCACACCACAGTTTTTGCATTGGCCCATCAAGCAGGTATGTTGATGGAACATATCCCCCTCAGCCTTTGTACATACGCATGATTCCCACAACTTCGTGATCCCTGAAAACGAGTGCTCAACAGCAAGACATTTTGCATTCACCCCATCTGATTTGCAAACATTGCATTTACATGTACATGACCTCCCATGAAAACCAAAAGCAGATGAGTGCATAACATTAAACGCATCTTTGAGATACATCAATTTGATATGATAAACACAACAGCAAGCATTTTGATCTTTCAACTTTCGCACGAACCAAGGCTTCAGCTTCTCAAAGGACCTTTGCCCAATTATCACATGTGGGTGGCTATCTTTAAAATTCAAGAAATACTCTGTCTGCTTGAAAAAAAAAAGCATTAGAATTACATTTTTCTATATATCACACATTATAGCATAGCTACAGATGCATTGGTATAAATACATATAGCTATGCTACATAGCACAGATAATAGCATAGATAGATAACTCACCTTTCATTACATGCTCAATTTTGTTATATAACACATAATAGCATAGATAGGGATTTTTAGCTATTATTACACACACATCACACACGTCTGCTATATAGCACACATAGTGCTCTCATATTATAACACAATTCTTCTACATAACACATAAAAGAGCATAGACAGGGATATTGTGCTATTATCACACATATCACACTCTGCATAGCACACATAATAGCATATACATGGATACTGTGCTACTATTACACTAACATCTGCTATGTAGCACACATAGTGCTCTCATAATATTATAAAATTTGATAGCACACATAATACCATAGATAGGTATATTGTGCTATTATACACACATGTCTGCTATATAGCAGACATGATGTTTTCATACTCTGATAGAGTCCTGCTACATGGCACACATAATAGCATAGACAGTACCATCGGGCTATTATTACACGTAGTTATGCTATATAGCACTCATACTGCAAGAAATACTATGACATAATAGCATAGATAGGGACATTGGCCTCTTATTACACACACTAACGCTATATGGCACACATAGTGCTCTCAATATGTAATATAGCTCTTTCACATACCACACATCATATCATGGACAAGAACATTGTGCTATTCTTACACACACTTTTACTGTATAGCACACATGTTGCTATCTTACTACAATAGAGTCCTTTTACATGGCACACTTATAGCATAGACAGGGACATTGGGCTACACTTGTGCAATATAGCACACATAATAGCGTAGGTAGAGACAATGGACTATCTTGACACATTACTTGGCTACATATCACATATAGTAGGATGTACACAACTCCATAACACCCAATGGGTTGCTACTCATAAGAGTGAGATGTTTCACTTGAGAGTTATTCATTGTAAGAATGAGACATGTTTACATGAGATTCATCAAGTAAGTGTATGGGATGCTCTTGATAATGTTTTCTGCCCAATCGTTTCCGACAAATATCTTTCTTGTTTGGAGACACCCTACTGTGCTCTCTCCAAAATGTAATAATTGTCTGCTTCAATTCCTCCGATAAGGACCCAGCATTTCCAGACTTCCTTTTTCATAAGTCGAACCTCAGCTTACTTGACATAGGATCGCTGTCAAGTCTACCCAAAGCTGAATATAAATTCATTGGATGAACATTTAATAGCTTTTCCACTTTATGTAGAGTAACACCTCTACCTTGGCTCCCATTATCATGCAGTAATCCATTCACCAGCATGTTGAATGTGCTTCGTTTTAAAAACATCTCGTCAGCTGATTTTGGAATCTTTAATTCCTGTAAGGAGACCTTGAGTGCAAAAATAAGGCCATTTGCAGGAAGATACAAATCTTCATAGAATGGCAAGATTCTATCATCATTGAAAACACCTTGAAGAATTGCATTCTTATCTTCTTTCCCGTAACAATATTCTGAATAGTATGTTGCTTCTTATCTTCTTTCCCGTAACAATATTCTGAATAGTATGTTGCTTCTTGTCTTCCTTTGTGTGTACATCGATGTCCTCCCTATGACAATCTTCCGCTCCAATGTTGACGCTTGGCTTTACTTGCTTTCTTGCATGACATCGCTTTCTGTACTCACGTTTAGCCTCTGCTTCATACTTCCTCACTGCAATAATTTCATCCTCATTTAAACAAGCCTTTCTCTTGGAGTGCACTTGCGTATGAATGGTGTCTATTCCATGTGCCTCATCATAAAATCCGTCGTCCACCATCCTGGAACAGTCTGCAGTAGTTTGAAATGAATGAAGTCGTACAGAGGTCGTACAAAACTTCCTGATTGTAATAGTGATCTGAAATCCATTTGTGCTGCATTGTTGAGTTCAAGAAGCTCCATTGCTGCTTCTGAGGAGGTATGAGCTGGAACCAAAGCGAGAGGAATGGAGTCTCCATCATCCATATTCTGAACAGGAGAGTAGGAGAGAGAGAGAGGGATGGAGATGGGCATTGGAGGCCATCTGAGAGAGAGAGAGAGAGAGAGAGAGAGAGAGAGAGAGAGAGAGAGAGAGAGAGAGAGAAAGGGGGAGAGAGAGAGAGAGAGGGAGAGGTCCACGCGTGCTAACCGCTCCATGTCTTTCAATTCGAGTAGTGGAGTCGTGAAGTCAGTTATCTTACCTATATTCTTTTAAAGACTATTGACTTAAAAGCCCAGCTATGGTGCCATCCATAGCGTCATACTTGATGTCCATGGACACCAAGTATTTCGACACCGTTCTATGCTTTCACCCAGATGCCCTGCTCGAGAACTACCTCAGGATGAAAGAATATCAGTCCTTTTCATAGAAGGATTGCGAAATGACAGGCTCAAAAAGGACTTGCGCTTGAAGGCATGTGTAGCTTTTGAGCAAGTCACAAACAAGGCGTTGTAACTTGTAGACAACTGCAAGGCATATGGGGAGGTGATTGAAGACACAGATCAGAGGACGAATAGCCCCTCTTCAACCACTAGTGAGTCCACGACAAAATTGGAAGGGCAAAACCCACTGTGCCGGATGTTGATCGAATGATCGGGGAAGTGATCAGAAGGATAAACCAAGGAAATAGGAAGAACCCAAACACACGACAACTACCCACCCAAAAATTCGATACTTGTGGAGGAGATCATACAACCCAGTGGTGCAACCTTCAACAAAGGCTAGGAGCAAACGCACAGCGAATATTGAAATGATGTGCTTCAGAACAAAAATGGACAAACCATGAAACTCACTAATGTTTCTATAATCGGAACTATGTTAGAGAGAGACAATACGGACCACATGGAGGGCAACAACTTTCGTCCCCTCCAAGGTACCAAGTGGGGCCAAAGAACGCAATCTTGGGGCAAGAAAAATCTCAACCTGTGTTGGGACATCAACCTCCCTTGCCCTAGGAAAATAGAGCTATGGTAAGGATTTCTCAACCCATAGAACCACCTTATGATCAGAGTATAGTCCAAGTAGTCTCATATCGAGAAGATTCAGACAATACTTATGGGAGGGGATTTGATGGGAACGCATATTCTCCAGAGGGACATAATCCATGGATAATTCTAGAAGAAATGCCCAAGCCCTCATACTATTTGGTCGATAAGAATATGCTCATGTTCATGGCAAATCAAAGCTACAAACCTAGGGGCTACCCTCCTAGAACAAGACAACCAATGCGAGCTCAACAAGCTTCTCCACCACCTATAGGACCATGCTATGAATGTGGTGGTGACCACTGGGCTAGAGTTTGTCCAAACAAAGGAGAAGGGGTGAAACTTTTTGGATTCTGTGACAGATGCACGACCGACCATCTCATTCCACACTGTCCAAAAAAACCCGAAAACAAAGGAAAAGCAACCATGAACAAAATGGGGATTGTGCGAAGCTCAAGTGGATCAGAAACAGAATCAAACATTCCAATAAACGAGGTCACTAGAGCTCAAGCACAAGAGGAAGCAAGGAACGTCCTAGCCAGCCAAACAGAGATAGACAACTTGTACGTCCGAACCCCTAGGAAATCCTAGAAGGCAAAACGAAACAAGATGAAATCCAATAGGGAAAAGGAAAAAACAGCCTTGGAAACCAAATCGCTAAAAATAGAGGAACAACTTCAATGGGAAAGAGACCTTAAGGGTAACAACGAGATAAAAAAACCATCGGATCTACCATCGGGAGGGTCAGTCTTGGTAGACAAGGTGTTTGAACCTTTGGACGCAAATCTGAAAGCTTACGAGGCAAGGCTAAAGCGTAACCAAACCCAAGAGGATAGATGGTTAACGTATCCTCATCTAGGCTATGAGAAAGAGAGGCTAAAGATGTGCAAGGAGCTCATCCAAGCCGATCAAGCACTTATGGAACCATCAGTTCCTACGGTTCCAAAAATTGAGGTACTAATCTGAGAAAAGATTCAAGAGTTAGAGGGGTGGGGAATTGAAGAGAATAACCTACCAAATCCTGTAGAAAAAACACCATTGGATACGAGGGTGGTAGCCAATACAACAGATGGAACGCATTCTCAAGTACCACTGCCAATTCTGGAGGTAGAAGATCAATGGCCTCAAGAGCTATGGGAATAGATCAAGAATAGAAAAGATGGAAGTGCCACACTTGTGTCAGCTCCTATCCCAGAAATCCACCTGGAGCATAAGCTCTACCCAAATGACATCAGATCATTGTATGGCGATGCAGGCACAACAATATCGAAAGACAGTAAACCACAGTTGTTGAAGACTTTACCTTCATTTATTGGTAATCCTGAAACTCGATCAGAGGTAAGGAAAGTCCCATCTCAATGGAAATCCAATCCTAAGATGATGGATACTAAAACTTTTCAGGAGCTGATGTCATCCCCTATCCGTTGTACACTGACTGTTCAAAGTTACTGGATATCAGACCGCATCTTTGGGACGAGGTCGGGAAAATTTTGGAAAAAATAGGGATGGTAATTCCTTCACCCGGGGTTTCTCCAAACAGACTAAAGACACAACCCTTGAAACAAACTAAACATGAGCAAGTACCGGTAAATAAAATAGGGGATTATTGTGAAGGTGAAGAAGGAAATACTACCCTATTGGTGGAGTACAAAGAGATTAAGTCGATAGCAATCTTGGATAGCGGGGCTGGAATAGCCATATCTACCAAATCCATGTGAAAAAAATGGGGAAAATATTCTCTCAGAAAGACGAGAATGAAACTTCAATTGGCAGACAGGTATCTGGAAAGACCCATAGGCATCTTGGAGCAGAATGTATAACCTCTTGTGGAATTGCATATGAACACACATTCGCTATTATGAATTTCAATGAGAGCAGCAATTTCGACATCATACTGGGTAGACCATTCATACGTCAGCTCAAAATGGTATAAGATTGGGGCTACGACTATATCTATCTCAAAAACAAGGATGTCATACAAAAATTAGTGTCACAGATCATAGCTATGGAGACGTAGAAAGAACCCCAGGAGAAGACTTGCATTCCACAACTGACCAGGAAGGAGGAATACCGGCTTGGCTACAAAACAAAGCTCATCAGTGGACAGGAGAAGCTTCGGAGTGTGGAAGTCTGAAAAAGGAAAACTGCATTCTTGATAGGACTGCACAAGACGAAGCATACATACCAGAGCCTTTTCTAGAAGAGATGTTTGAACCTTTTGGATGGAAACAAATACTAGCTACTCTTGATGTTTGTGTAAACGAGGTGACCCTCACCAAATTCTGTGAGATGAGGAAGGGTATGATATCATTCCATTTTAGATGATGGGTGTCAGCCTAACTCCGAAGACAGAGGGGGAAGTCCCTGACAAGGACAGGGTGGCCGAGTGCCGATGCATAGTGGACGAAATCTCTGTAAGAGACCTTGACCAAACGGATGAAGAAGATTTCCAAGACTCGACTGATAAGATGCTAGAGGATAATGTGGATGACAAGCTGTCTAGTAGCTCAAGTCATAGCATCAAACGGAAGGATCGACGGGTGATCTACTATGATTTCCCAAACCAAAACCCTCGAAGACAACACAAGTATCGAGATAAACACAAAAACAACCAAAACAAGCACAACGAGGACTCAGTACCTCTATTAACTGACAAAACACAGTACTTAAGATTAGTAGAAGTGATTGACTGCCTCAAGGATAAGATATCAAAGAAATACATGAAACTTGACTCAACCAAAACCAAATCGAAAAAAGCAAACACAAAAAAACCAAAAAAAGAGAAAAATACTGAAAAATCGATTAAGTTGTCCAAAATGGAGCGCAAAGTCAAATACAATGAATTGAAGCGAGCCTCGAAGGAAATTTGGACAACAGAAACGGAAACTAATGAGGAATCAAATGATGATAAATTTGATACAACTTCCCACTATAAGAAGTATACCATTCAGGATAGGAAGATCGTGGTGCAAAAATCCAAACGAGATCCCAAAGAACTAGGAATTTCATATGATGGGCCTGAAAACACCAAAAGCATCAACTTAGCAGAACCAGGTGAGGAGCCTAAACCGGCATACATTGCCACGGACCTTACTGAAGAGGAAGAACAACTTCTAGTCGATACTCAGACGATATAAAGATGTCTTTGTATGGTCATACAAAGACCTAAAGGGGATAGATCCTGAGGTCTGTCAGAACGCGATTGCCCTTAAGAGTGATGCCAGACCACGCAGACAACGTCCTTACACGTACAATGAAACTTTTTCCAAGAAAATTAGACAAATTGAAGGACACTGAGTTTAATTACGAGATTGAGCACACCGATTGGGTGTCCCCGATTGTGGTGGTACCCAAAAAGAATGGCAAATTGCGCATCTATGTAAACCTCAAATAGGTAAATGCAGCCACCATCAGGGATAACTATCCACTGCCAATAACCGATCATGTTATTGAGAGGGTAGCAGGAAAAGAGGCCTATAGTTTTTCGGATGGGTTCTCAGGCTACAACTAGTTGACAATCAAAGTAGAAGATCAGCATAAGACAGCTTTTGCGACAGAGTGGGGTGTGTTTGCCTACAGGGTAATGCCTTTCGGCTTGACCAATGTCCCGACTACATTTCAAAGACTAATGAGCCACGCATTCAAAGATTATCTCATACAATTTCTAGAGATCTACATGGATGATCTTTGTGTTCATTCTCATCGACGAAGTGACCACATCACACATCTGGGAAAAGTCTTTGAAAAATGCAAAACGTATCGTATTTGCTTAAACCCGGAAAAATACATCTTCATGGTAAGACGAGGTAGAATTTTGGGCCACATTGTGTCCAAAAACGGAATTTCAACTGATCAAGAAAAGGTACAAATAATTGATGCACTATCGAGACCAACAAGATAAAAGAAGTGCAAGCATTTATGGGGCATTGCGGGTACTACATGCGTTTCATATATATGTATGTTATAGTAGCTAAGCCATTGTACGCCCTCATAACTAAGTTTGAATGGATGGAGGAATGCGAGCAGGCTTTCCAAAAATTGAAGCAGCAGTGTTAATTTTGGCTCCAATTTTGCAAGCCCCTGACTGGAGCGAAATCTTTCATTCCAAGTGGACGCATCAGCCTATGCCATCGGGTGCATATTAGCACAGCCAGGAGAGAAGAAAATGGATTTTCCCATTTGCTACTCTAGTCGACAACTAAAAAATGCAGAGCGAAATTATACCACCATGGAAAGAGAGGGTCTGGGAATGATCTCTGCTGTCAAGAAATTTAGACACTACCTTATAGCAAACAAGTTTGTCTTCTTCATGGATCATCAAGCACTGCTATATCTAGTAAACAAACCTTGCAACTCTGGAAGAATTGTTTGCTACTTTATACTGCTACTTGAGTTTGACTTCACAGCGGTAGTCAAAAAGGGGACCACACACCAAAGAGCAGATCATCTTTCACGACTATTTCATGGGTGTCGATGATGACCTTCCTGATTCATATTTGTTTAACATCGAAATGGGTCCGATATGGAGCGAAGAGGTCATTCCTCTACTCACAATTGGCTCATTGCAGCTAGAAAGACAACCATCAATTATCCATCAAACACGAAATCTCTAGCGTTTAGCAGGATGGTTGTACAAACACGGTAAGGATGGGATACTACGACTATATGTACAACCCGAAGATACCACCTACTACCTCAAACAAGCTCATACAAAATACGAGATTTCACACTGGTGAAACACAAACAGGCCAACTGCTACAGAGACTGTGCGTCTACTGGCCAAACATGGAACACAATGTCCATACATATGTAAACTCCTACGATAGTTGTATAATGCAACCCCCAGTGGAACATGCCACCATGTTTCACGTAGTACGAGCACCTAAATGGAGTGATCAAACAATTGAGTACTTAAAAAACCAAACCTTTCCAGCGGAATGGGGCAAAGCAAGAATGAGAACTGTTGAAGAAGAGACCAAACACTATCTGCTCATTGCCAACCAACTGTATAGGCAAGGAAAGGACAAACAACTACAGTTGTGTGCTACAAAAAGAGAATATTACATTATCCTAGATCACGCACACTCAGGATAGCCAGGGGACACTTCTCTGCTGATAAAACGGCAAGGCTCGTGCGACACTCAGGCATATGGTGGCCAACCCTGTTTATGGATGCAGAGACATATGTCAAATAATGTGATGAACGTCAACACACAAAACCATCCCAAAGGAGAGATGAAATTCCATTGAGGCCAATCATGGGCGTACGTGCTTTTGCCAAAAGGAACATTGACTTCATTGGTCCCATCATACCTCCACGATACAGGACTCACGCACAATACATTATCGTAGCAACAGATTACATGACGAAATGGGCAGAAGCAAAAGCAACCCAAAAACATGATGCAAAAACTACAGCTCGGTTCCTTTTTGAAAACGCCTTTACAAGATATGGACTACCAATCAAAATAGTGAGCGATAGGGGAACACACTTTCTGAACGACGTCGTTGAAATCCTCCTTGACGAATTCATGGTGATCCATCACAAATCGGCACCCTATCACCCGCCGCAGGCTAATGGGCAGGCAAAGAGTACCAAAAAAATCCTATGCACCGTTCTCACCAAGATAGTCAGCGAGTCAAAAAATGATTGGGATCAAAAGCTACACACAGCCTCATGGGCTTACTGAGTAGCTTTTAAAACTTCCATTGGAATGACTCCCTTTAACCTGGTATTCGGGATTAATGCGATCCTACCATTGGAATTCCTAATCAAATCCCTAAGAGTGGCAACACAATTAGGATGGACGGGCCATGAGCTGTCGGAGAGACTAGACACCCTAGAACAATTATATGAAACCATACTTAGAGCAATAGCTGGGATATATGCTCAGGAAAAACAAATGAAAGCTTTTCATGATCAACACATGATTGGAAAGGAGTTCCAAAAACGGATTACGTTCTCATGTATACCCTCAAACAGCACTCCAAAAAACTCAAAAAGCGAGGAATAAGTCCTTTTGTAATACATAATATATCGCAAAGTGGCACCATCAATCTTGCAACATTAGCAGGAGAGGAGATGCCTAATTGGACGAGCGGCTGCAGATTAAAGAAATATCTTCTTCCGCTAACACCAGATGAACTTGCAACACTCCATGCAGCAACTCAGCACAGATGTCAAGCACAGGACATTTGGAAACAAGCACAGCGGGAAGCCAAACTTAGAATATTGAAACGTGAAGAACAAGCAAACTTCTAGAGGAAAGCACAATAGGACGTTGCTATTCAGAATGCTCCAATAGCATCCATATAAACGGAATCTACATGGTTAGGAGGAATGGATCTACGTATTCATTTACAACTTATCATTGCCCCCAAGGTCCAATTGTAAGAGATCCATTATCCTTTTGACATGCTCCATGGCTCCTTTTGAATCCAAAGGCCCAAAGAGAACTAAGAAAACATGTATATAGTATCTGTATCGAGCGTGACTATAGAAACTTTGATGATAGGTCCGCAGAATGGCAAAAATGCAACTTTTTGTACCTTTTTTTTTCCCAAAAAAAAATTAGTGAGGTAAAAGCAACCATATGTTTTGGTCACCAATCCATTGAAGTTAACGGGGCATTTTATCTCATGTCCTACAAAAATCCCCACTCTTATTTATATGCAATCAACCGTAAGAAATTGCTGTTTTGGGCAAAATGCACTGGTCCATCAACTTTGGAGGCTTGTAGTGACCAAGGGATGAGAGAAATTACAAGTTTCTCATTTTTTCCATATGTATTAGCTATTGAACTATAAGCTCATGAAAGGATTTTTCAAAATGAGTGGATCTACTATGGTTTTGGAATTTTTTCCCAAAACCCTGAAAGGACACTTTTATGTCCTGTTAGGTTACCATTCTAGTGTTAAGATCATCAAACCCTCCTGGATTGATACTTTCAGTCTGCAAATGGTCTTTTGGCCATTTTCACAGGAAAAAAGGTGGAATCCCAAGAAAATAAACTCAGGAGAGGACAGGTGTTGGGATGCCAGCAAGACCTATAAAGAATGGCTAAAGAAAAAGTCCTGATAAATTTTCAAATTACTGCTAAGGTCAATTGGGAGACATCACACCCTCCTCGGAGCCTATCAACAAGCGATTGTAACCTAAGGATGGTAGTAGGATCAAAACTAAGCAAAAGTTACTTGCAAAATGGTGAAAATTGCAAGGTTCGGTTTGTCTTCTCAAAGAATTCAATGTCTGGTGGAATTTGCCAAGGAACAAGGCAAAGCTATGAACTACAGATCTAAATCATCAGAAATCAAAACAATGATAGATCACAGGCAAAACATGAGTCTAAAAAGTGGTTGCTTGAAACAGATATGGTCAAAACCGGAAAAACATGGCCATAAACTAAAAAATGGGGCAAACTAAGGAAAAACATGTCCAAAGTTGAAAAAATTTCACCAGTGTACTAGGAAGAGCTATGGGAACAAATGTGCACAAGAACTGTATCAAAATTCTGTCCAACATGGATCGCGATCCATGTACCTTTTTGCCCAATATAAGCAAAAACCGTGCCATCTGATTTAGTATGTTCAAGAAAGCCAAGCCATGGAGTTTCCAACCATTTGAATCCCAAAATCCACTTCAAAAAGCCAAAAATCTCTATAATCTGCAAATGGTTTTCAAAATTTAGCCCAAATGTCAAACCATTGATCCAAATCCCAAAAATTTTGGACCAAGGCATAATCTAGATGAACCCTACCAGATGATATCATCAAATTTTCAAAATGTTGCTCAACATGGATCGCGATCCATGTACCTTCAGCCCTAAATCTGCTCAATAGCATCTCCATATGCCCAAGAACAACTTCCCAAAGTTATAATTTTCAAATGCTTCCCAACATGGATCGTGATCCATGTTCCTTTTTGCCAATATTAATCTGTCACATTACAGTCTTGTGCCTATAGTAATCCTAGATGCACTGGTGAAATTGGTCAAATTTAGAGTAGTTTTAACAACGTTATGCTCATTTTTCATTCTATGGTCAAGTGTACACTTTCCAACAATTTTTTATCAATGGCTAAAACCTATTTTCACATGCTAAAATTGGCAACGGGATGCCTCGAAGGAAAGCACAAAGGGAGTGGAATGCGGCACCTTATGAGATAACCAATATTTCATCAAATGAGGAAGTTCACCTCACTGAACAGGTACTTGAAGCAATTTTGGCGACCATCTTCATCAAAAGGTTTCAAGCAGCAGAAGGAGAAATTGTAAAGGCCACAATCTTTCCACAGGAAATGTGGACTTTGCACCAAAAACCAGAAGTGCAAGCAGGGGGCAGGTGCCTACTGCTAGACAATTTCTTTCAACTGCCTCCTTAAGGAACGGACTTCAGACGAGCTCACGAGCTCAAAAGTTCAATTCAGTACAATGGGGAAGCAACTCTGACAGACAAGGATAGGACAGTCGTCAAGGTAAAGATCACAGCAGAAATTATCAATGAAGCCCTCCACCTGCCGCAAGGGACGCACAATCTATTGCAGAAGACGAAGTCAATAGACAATGATAAAGCCTTTTTGAATCAATGAGGCGACAAACTGACGTATCAAGACCTGATCTACTCAGAAACTGAACTGTCATTGCATCTTATATCGCAACATTTCAAGGTGCATAAGCCGCCTAAATATACCGAACCTTTGTTGCATATGGCAGTGGTAATGGTGATGGGCTTAGCTGAAGGCAGGGTGGTCAGTTGTGAATTTGGCAACTATCTTCTTGACACTATTGTAGAAGCAAACCTGAAGAGGAGTCAATGAAGTAAAGCTTACATGAACGGGGAACCAATGCTCACACGTATAGCCTATCAAGCACTGGGAATGATCGAGGATCTACCACCTGCTGAAGCGCACATAGATCTGATTCACAGATCCAAAAGAACTGTAAGACCAGTGCCGAAACCAGTGCAGGACCTTCTACAGGGCCGAAACCAGAAGTTAAACAAACCAGGCAAAGTGCACCGCTAAAGGATTCTGACAGCGAGAAGACCGAGTCAGATGCTCGGAGTAGCCACGAAGAGGGGTCCCACCCAAGAGACACTCCTTCGGAGTACCAATCTTCGGAGGAGGAGCAGGACAGCCCATACACACTGGGATATACCAGGTTGAAGAAAAAGGCTACGCACTTGGCAGAGGCTATCCCCATTACTCATCCCAAGAGGACAATGGAAGAAGCTCAGGAGCTCACGCATTGAGGGAAAAGCTCCGTCAATAAAAGCAAGATCAGCATCAAACCCAAGGAACAGAAGCGGATGATGAGAAAGAAGGGGATGAAGCCGAGAATATTCCGCTGCTACGCAGTGCTACGCAGGCAAACAGAGGCTTTGGAAAGGATCAAGCGGCAGGAAGCTGAAGAAAAACAAGAAATTGTTGGCGCCATGCGGCAACGCATTCACAATGAGCTCAAGCAAAAGATGGAGCAAAGGCAAAGAGAAGAATCAAAGAAGCCACGCGTCGATGATCTCGAATCATCTGACGAATCTAGTCAAGAAAAAAAGAGAAAAGCACACACGCAAGGAGAGGAACAGCATGACACACAGAACCAACAAGGTCAAGACCTTGGTTCTCCCAAGGATGCTGAGCCACTTCCAGAGACTTCGGAAAAAGAGAATGGAGAAAGTGCAGGACTATCGAAGCAACGAGCGGAGGTAAAGCAAACGGATCAAGAAAGGGAGTCTGCCCAAACAAAGCCTACCACAACGTCTGATGCTATAAAAGATTCGATACAAAGAGAAAAGCAAGTTGAGGTGGCTGAGCAATCGGATTGAGGTGGCTGAGCAATCGGATTAGGGCCAAAAAGACTAGCATAGACCAAGATCGCCATTCTCACAAGCAGCCATGGAGGAAGGAGCGGAGTTAGTCAAATCCTTTGACATTGACGCTCACTTAGAGCAGCTCAAGCTGCAGTTTCAATGTCAAAGGGCTCTTTACAACCTAAGAGAGCTGGAGTTAGAAGACAACAAAAAAGGAAGCATCTAGAACGGCAGCAGAATCCTTGCAGGTAAAGCAACAAATCGAAGCACTAAAGAAGGCACAACTCCAGGCACAATCGGAGTTGTAGAGAGAAAAGAGAATGCAGCGTATTATTACAAGGAAGTGCAACAATTCAACGAAGCAAAGTCCTTAGTTTTGAGAAAAGAATTATCATTAGTTTGAAGAATAAAAAACGTGCACTGTGGAGGCCTCTTCCTCCTACAACTTGTAATCTTCTTTTCTCCTAGCTGGTAATCAAAATTCGTTTCCGAATAGCAGATTGCATTCCTTGTCTCTTGCTCTACAATCTAAGTGTAATCATTTCCAATTCTGTTGTGGTTCGCGACGCATTGTTTGTGAGCTAAATGCATTGATTTGCGGGTTAAAATGGTTGTTTTCTGATGTTTTGACCATGGATAAGTGTTTCTATGCTTAAGGAAGACCTTTCCAAGTACTTTTGTTTCAGATTTTTGCACATTTTTTTTAATGGATCATGATTTATGTACCTTCCCAGATGGTGACAGAACTTGGTAGGATTGAGCCATTAAGTGTTGTGATACCTCTCCTTAAGTTTCATGGAGTTCCGGATTCGTTTGGATGCCGAAAAGACATGATGACCTAGAGTGGTGAGATTGGATGCATACTGATTATTTGACTAGGAAGTGGTTGATTTGCTTTTGTCGTAGAACGAGTAGCCCCTGAGTTCACTTTGGTGAGATTGACACTCTCATTAAGTCTCCGTGCGCCATCCGAGTCGCTTCCTTGCATATCGACATTATGTTAGTACAAAAGAGCTATGCTGCAGACGTCCGTCGCGGTGACCCGCTAAAAGGGGCCTGCCCCTAACTTATACAATTACTTAACTTGTAAAATCAACCCCTCCTCTGCACTTACGTAGTGCAGTAAGTTTTCCATGGTGAATCCCTCGGGCCCTCACCTAATGCAACCATGAACACTTGTTTGGCTCCCTGCCATCATTCACTAGCCTTCACCTTTTTCTTCCAACTCCCGTAGAGAATCTACCAGGACACCCGTTAAATCCACATGTTTCCAAAATTTAGCACACCTACTGTTGCAACTTGTAACTAGAATTTGTTTTAGCCATTCTCACAAATGTGAGTGGAGATTATATAACCATAACCACAACATTACAAACTCCCCATAGAAGTTGTGTGGGAGCGTCACAAGAATTACTACAATCAACAAAACCATCAAAAAGAATTACAACTAGGAGAAAATAGTACCACCATGATAACACACTATCTTGATACATCAGCACTAAAATAGAGAACATATTGTCGTATATGGGGGCCCGGGGGAGCCCAAGAGCCCATGATTCCCCTTGAGAAACCCTTAACACTAGTTTGGTACCTAGAGATTGAAATGTCATTTGAACATTATAATGTCCTAAAACTTGGAAAAAAACATAGGTCATTTCTATACTTCAAACAATGTCAAACGGATTTTCCTAGGAAAGCCATCAATGGAGAAAACTTAAATAGGCAAGAAAAGGCCATTTGCCGGTTTTTGTCCTACCCACTCATATTGAATGATTTTTTGCCTAGGTCAAATGAATTTTGTTTGTCACAATACTTTATGTGCCACTCTATATACTTACAAACACTACATATTCATGTGATTCATAACCAACGGATTTCTCTTAATATGATTTATGCACCACATACTAGAATCTACACGCACTTTTGTAGAAATGGTATTAAAGAACCTTTTTTTTTTAGTTGAATAGTGATTCTCAAAACAGCTTTGTAGTCATGGGGCAAGTCATACACTATGCAAGTTGGTAAAAATTCATTATGATTTTGCCTTGGTATTTTCTACAAAATGATCCAAAAGGACACTGTAATGTTCGGTTGTGGTACCAAACTAGTGTTAAATATCAACCACATCGATCATATATAGTCTCAAAACATCTTTACTCTTATTTCTAGTTCAAAGCACTCCCTAAATAACTGCCCTTGCACTCAAATTTACACTCTTGCACCTTTGAATCATGTCTTTCAATACTTATATATCAAAAATGATCAAATTTTAGTTTTAATTCTACAAAAATTGGTACCTTTGTCCATTCAAATTCTAGCTCAAGGACTGGGTTTACATTATGACCTCTAGAAACCCATAGAAACTACTCAATATCTAGCCAAGTTTGTAGTCTATGATTAGATATGGTTATTACCTAGAAAATACACACAATTGGCCTAAGGAACTAGAAATATTGAGAAAGTTATACTTGCTACTGTAAAATGTATCGTATTCTTCAACAATCAAAAAAATCAACCATCATCATATACTATGCTATATAGCATATTAGGTCCCCCAGAACTCAAGACAGATTAGCTTTATGTTATACATTACACTTACACAATCAAAATTGAATTTGAATATCAAGAAAGCCACCAAAAAAATCATAAAAGTGCTAATTTTGGCCAAAAAACAAGATTATGCAATTCTTGTAAATTGGTCATAACTTTCAATTTTAACACTTAACTCTCCGTACAAGCATCAAAACATATTGAGAACTATGAAGACCTAACCTCTAGCCATCTAAACCTCACAAACATGAAGTTTAGAGTGGTATAGTTGCCAAAAACTGAAAAAAAGCAAAAAACAGGACCTGTTTTTTCACACACTTTAGGTTCCAAAATGTTGTGCAAGAGTAAGGTTAATGGTGAGATCGATACTCCAAAAAAAATGCTAAGTTTTTTTCAGCTCATAAGGCAAATTTGTGGATATATAGCACCTAGAAATTCATTTTCATACTCTTCAAATAATTCAAGCAAAATGGTCACTTAACAGGACACAAAAGTGTCCAAGGACATAAAAGTGTCCTGTTACCATTCTAGTGTTAAGAGCACTTTTTGTGATCATTTTGCATCACTAGTACCATTTGTACATTGTCCAGCTAGTAAGCCACTTTTATCCTGATTTTGGCAAAAAGGAACATGGATCGCGATCCATATTGGGAAGCATTTTGGAAAGCCAGTCATAGGAGTGTGTTCCTGATCCTCTATTGTTGCTCCTATAGAAATTTCCATGATTTTAGGGTTTGGGAAACATGGATCGCGATCCATGTTCCACAACTTTTTTCTGTTGTTTTTACCTTGGCTGATTCTATCAGTTAGTTGGGGTCTATTGATGAAAGATTCTGGTTTTGATGGGTTTTGGACTTCCCCAGTGGCCCTGTTAGTTTGTCGATTTTATGGCTTTGTACTGCTTTTGATCTGTTGTTTTGGCATTGTTGATGCAGTATGGGACACACACACATGCTCTTGCAAGGTTAATGATCATACTTGTCAAATCTAGTGTAGTAAGATCCACCGAGGTGGTCGTAGTGGGCAGAAGCAACTCCGGAAACTCTATGCTCTTGTGGCTCTCTCTCTCTCTCTCTCTCTCTCTCTCTCTCTCTCTCTCTGAATGCAAATGAGCTTATGTGGCCCCATTTGACTATATGTTCCCAGTTATAATTACCTTCATTGATTATATCTTGTTGTTCATATCACCTGTGATTCAAATCGTTCGTCATTCTGACACTCGGTTTACAAATGGCGTTCGATCTGTAGTTTTGATTCTTCAGAAGTTGGCTCAAAATTCATCTTGTGTTGAATCTTTCCATATTTTCCATGTTCAAAGTCCTTGCTCGAAGTGTCTGCGTTTGCTTTCAAAAGTCAATTCTAACTATCTTGGCTTGACTTATCAATTTTTTGTTGATTATCTGTTGTCATTTGCTTTTTTGTAAAAGAAAATTATTTACAATGATTAATAGTCGGCCAAAAATTAGCCAAAATTAATGTCGCCTCCCTTATATACATACTCTTATTCTAGTATTAGATGGTAATGGTATGGTTTATGATTATGCCAACTAAGAGTCTGTCTAGCTCTGAAAAACTTGTTGTATGTTTTTTAAAGAAAAGGAAAGAAAAGGAAAAGAAAGAAAAGAAGTAAGATAATAATAATAGTATATACAAATGATAATCCTGCTGCATTTCCCCCCTTCCTAGAGTGAGTCGTCCCCGACAAACATGTGTCAGAGTGCTTGGGAATAAAGCACGTGTCTATGCATAGCCGTATAGTGTGCTCTATGATGCTGATGGAGGACATACATGGGGAAACAAACTGCTATGCAAGAAATAGGTGCTGAACAATATGTTCAGTGGGTGGTGGTAGCGAGGTTCCCTGGAAGCTGCATGGTCCGAACAATAGTAATTGGAGAAGACACACTCTGTGTTTGACTGTGACCTGTAAGAGTTTTGATGCTGACGGTTGGGTTGCTTTTTGGCATTGTTTGGGTTGCCATCCAAATTGCTTAGGTTTGGATTCGCTAGAAGAGGCATCGTGAAGGCGAGGTTGTTTTGGTTGCCATACCCATTTGACTGTGTTTGGATGTCGAAGACACTGGTCCATTGGGTTAGGCTGTGTGCCAACATCGGTAAGCAATTTGTGGTGGTTGAATTTTTGTGTAGGCAATATAGGCTCACGTGTATTGGTTTGTCGTTTAGGTATCCACAATTGCCTAGGCTTGATTTCCATGATTGATTTTTTGACCTATATTTTCTTGACCATGGTGGTGGCATATCGCTGAGTTGATGCATGAGGCGATGGTAGAGGTTCCCATACATGGCCCGTTTGTACGAATGGCATGGCAAAGATTGACCCTTGTGTTTTCGAGGAGTAAATTGTTGTCCTACCAGTTTGGTGTGGCTTGATAAGTGCACATCCACGGCACTCCTAGAATAACTGCTTCGTTAAGATGTTGATCTTCGACCACATGAAATTGATGCGGATAAACGGTTCCGACAATGGTGATTGGTAAAATTATGTGGCCTAGACTGTCCATAGTGCCTTTATTTGCTACTTTGAACCCCATAGTGTTGGGCATTAGAGGTTCCTTTGTGATTTTTCTGAAAGTGGAGTAGTTAACCGCATTAGCTCTGGCCCCTGTGTCCACTAATGCTACATGAAAAGTTTTTTACAGCTAGGAGGGATTTGGTTCCGATGTCAAATATACCAAAGTCTACACTCATACCGATTGGTGGAAATATGGCTATAGGAATGGACGTGAATATGGAGAAGGGGAAGAGGAAGTTGAAGAGCACACAACACAGAAAGTGGTATTATGAAGTGTGCTAATACAACGATAAGGCTTTCTCTAGAGTGATGGATGCATAGACAAGCTAGGGGGGAAACTTCCTAGCGAGGAAAAAAAAGTGTCCGATGGTCCTGAGTGTTCACACACCACTACCATAATATGGTTACAATGTCAGTCTTGCCCAACACATAATCTACAGACTCACCTTCATCGATATCTGACCGACAACCTTGAGCCTTTGTAACTTTGCTCCTCTAACAATGATGGTGGAAAATTTTGTGGTGTTTGTTTGGATGTCATTTCTCCCTCTCACTTGCAAAGGGGACACCACCTTTCACTTGGTGGCACTACCCTCATCATCTCCTCCGCTTTTGTGAAACCCTCATTCACTCCCACAGATACTGCCACTCCTATGTATATCGCACCACCCATCAATTGAGGTTAAGCCTATCCTTGGCTTGGTCACATTTTATGATTCTATCAAATAAACTTGCAAAATTATCTCTCGTGCAAAGGGCCCCACCAAATCAAACAAAAACCTTACATAGGGTTGGAAAACTATTGGCAGTTTTTTAAAGCTCGATCAAAGATTAAAGCAACCTCCAACAGATACCATTAGGAGTAACCTTTAAGCTACAAAACCAAGCATCTTTTTGGACAGTTCTTACATGGTTGGAAAATTCTAATGCAATACATCAACATAATGTCAGCCCAATATTTTCCAATGCTGATCCTTACCTCATATGTTGCTTATTGCTTGAAGAATTCCATGAATTTGGAAACATGATTTGCCTTACAATTTGTGAAATTAAAAGTCAAGTTTTTTCTTTCAAATAAAAATTAAAAAATCCACAAGGCATTGCAAGAGAAGGTGGTCACTCTTTGTTTCCTAATGCAAGATTAACTATCAAGAATTGAGGAGAGAGGATTTCCATTCAAAGTTCAATTGCCAAAAGAAGTTCCTATTTACCAAAACAACAAAACCATGCTCAAGTGGATGTGCCTACACCCTTTCTGATCCAATTCTCTTCAATTCTCTTAAAATGCCCGGACTTGAACAAATTAGCTAGATTTGCTCATGGCCAAAGTTATAGAAGTCAAGAAGGGTTTTTTTCCGAGTCTGAAATGAAAGATAGACTTGAGATTGGGTCTTTCATGCTACATCCCAAGCAAGGAAATTACACGAGCTTAAGGTTTTGGATTTAAAAATGAAGCATGGGAGAATGGATACGCATTCTAGCTATCATTGACACTTGTGCCCTAGAATTGCTAACAAAGTTTTGCAATGAAATGATTCAATGGCTACATATACGAGACGAAACCAGAATCAACCTTTAAAAAATTAAGCTAGTGAAAGAATCACGAGTCATCCACAACACAAGATAACTATAGCAACCAAGGTACAAGACGGGACATTTAATATGCATCGTACATCACGTATATTGGACGTATTTTTGAGAATCAAAATTTTAAATACATCAACTTTTTTAGATATGATACTTTAATAAGCATAAATGAAGCGGGATCATGCACTTCCTCAATGACTCTTCAATGTTAAACCATAGCATACATAGACAAGCACCATGAAGCTCTAAAACACACTTAATCAACTAGCACAAGACATTGGAATAGAGCAAAAAATGCTACAATAGAATCCGTTAATGAGGCGTACTTTACATTTCGATGTGGGACGTCCCATATTCTAAATAAATACACATTTTTTAGTTATCATGAAGATAACCATCAAGCCATCACATAGCAGTAATTGGCACCACTGCCATTAATTACACCTCAAACAATGATTAGACACCCCCACGCATGCATACACGCGCGCACGCGCACACACGAATCAGCAGCCATTCATCCAAAGGTCTACCTCATCAGTTTCAGCATACTGAATAGTACATTATACCAAATCCATACACAGATGTTTGAGTGTGTGCACGCACGCACGCGTGCACACACGAGAGAGAGAGAGAGAGAGAGAGAGAGAGAGAGAGAGAGAGAGAGAGAAACTGACCTTTCCAACAAACTCTTCTTGAACTTGCTTATGTCATACAAATGGGTCCATTGCACACACACACACAGAGAGAGAGAGAGAGAGAGAGAGAGAGAGAGATCGAAAATACCAAAACTGACTTATCCAACAAACTCTTCTTGAACTCGCTCAAACATACCTAGCTTCTTCAACACATTCAGACCTTACAGGTTTTACTAACTGTTCAATAATAGCCCCACAAAAACATTAAAAAAATGCTTTATTCAAAAAGCCCGAAATTCCTACTTCGCCCATCGGAAAGTACACCAGGGAAAATGTGTGGTGTCTGTCCAATGTTTCAGGAAAGTCATTATAGTGAATATACGTTTGGCACATTGGATTCTCTTGCTTCAAAATCTCCATAGATGCACGATATCATATTAAGAACTTGGAGTCTCTTCCGGCTTTGAGAATTGTTCCTTAATCCAATCGAAGGGCTGCATCAACATTATCCGCCACGTGTTAAAAGAAAGAGGGGCACAATTAGACCTATTCAAAAACAAACCTCAAGCAAACCCCTACACTAAACATTAATCATTTGGTAAGGTTGATTATCTGTCTCTTTCAGATTTTTGTTAATAGAGCCACTGAGGAACCGAGTGCTCAAACTTTTATTTGATGCACGGAGCTTCCATTTCTGTCTACCTCTTCCACACACTCAGCCTGAACTCAAAGAAAATCAAACTAAACTACAAGACACTTCAAAGTTCACTGAACCACATCTGCATCTCTTTGATTCTGACAAAATTGAGATTCAATATAAGCACTGAATTGATAAACAAGGTGTCTGGAGACAGCTTTCACTCCGGTTGGAAAGAAAGAAACAGAGAGAAGAAGAAGAGTATTTTAAAGTCGTAGGAAACTATCCCTAGAGACCTTAAAGATCTAACCAACGAGGAGAGTTGAACTCAAGACCTGTTATGTGAGAGAGAGAGAGAGAGAGAGAGAGAGAGAGAGAGAGAGAGAGCAGATTGATGAGCTGGCACGCTCACCATATACAAGAGACGGAGAGCAAGAGAGATCGCAGATGATAACATAGCACGGCTGTACGGACAGCTACCATGACGACTTGTGTGGGTGCTGATATGGTAGAGCCTGCAGGCCTAATGAGATGGCAGCCTGTACGGCACTGCTGTTGACGTGGCAAAATCAGTATCTACGCAAGCTTTTCTTGCAGTTCCAGCATGCATTATTGGCCATAGTTGCTTTTGGTCCTAAGCTGAAAATAGCAGATTGCTTTAGATGCTTTTGGGCCCCCATGGCCTTTAGATTAAAAGCCAGGGCACCAATTGTAAACTTAGGTTATTTGAGTGATCTCAGTTAACAGTTTTAACACAGTTGTTGATCACTATTAAAGTAATATGGCCAAGGACGCTCAGCTTGGGGGCCTGTGTTTCGACTCTTAATAAATGTGCGCGTATGATATGGAACTGATTGTTCAAACAAAGACGTTTACTCTTTCAAATGCCCTATTTGTTTACATACTTGCAAGAAGAGGGATTGGGTGCACGGCGGCCCGGGGGGGGGGGGGGGGGGGGGGGATAGATAGTCAAAGATCCAGTGGCGACGCCTATAAATAGGACTCTGAGTTGACCCTTATGCAATAGCCCCTTATAACTCTTAGGCGACCCTTGAAAGAGCTTAAGAGAGGCTGTTGTTAAGCATTTGTGTCATTTATATCTCTTGGGCTAGAATCTGATCCCAAGCTATCAATCAATCATTTCCAGAGTCTTCTTTCAAAAAAGCACTTGTATACAGCTGTAGTCTGACTCTCAGTTGACCTTTATGCATTGACCGCTTACGAGAGTCTGTTGTTAACCATTTGTGTCATTCGTATCTCTTGAGCTAGAATCTAATCCCAAGCTATCAGTTAATCATTTCCAGAGTCTTCTTTCAAAGAAGCACTTGTATACAGCTGTAATCTAAATCACATTCTGAGTTATGACTCATCAAGTGTCTCTCTGATATGAACTTGTTCATTCATTCAGTTCATTTCAGTTTCTCTGATGCTCTATGATCTAACTATGAGTTCCATTCATCTGAAGTCTGGTGCTAGACTCATCTGAATCTACCTTGTCTAATTCGATGCTATCTCGTTATATGTCATCTTGCATCTGAAGTTTTGAACCATTAACCACACTTGACCAGCTCATCTGATACTCAGATTTCCTGTCCAGTAGCTCTGAGTCTTAACTCTGAAAAGCTATCAAGCTCCAGCTCTTTCCATTTTGGCAATCATAGTGGTGAGCTAAATCTCTTGACAGATCCCATCTCCCAAGTTTCTCTTAGAGTTGATTAGCCAATCACAATGCATGTACGTCGTCCAGCAAGAGGTAGGAAAACCACCAGAGCATTTGCTGAAGAGGAGAACCATATAAGTACTACTGTTGAAGGATCAAGGCAGGAATCTAATGATATTTAGCCACGCTCCCAGGGTGAGAACACAGAAATGGACTCAAGCAAGCGAGAAGGTGAAGCACATCGAGCTTCAAGAAAGTCTGAGTATTCAAGAAGAGCGTATTCAGAGAGGTCTCAAAGACACTTACTCACACAGTGCTCGGCATTCTTCAAGGGAAGGCAAAGCTAAGATACACATACTGATTATCATGTCAAACCCAAATGCCGAGAGAAGACCAATGCCTAAAGATTGTTTTCCCAACTTTTAGAGGATACAAGCTTTTGAGCAGTACGCTAATCTCAAGCATATCGAGCAAGAAGACTGGGCAAAGTATTTCCCTCAAACACTGAAAGAGGCAACTTGAAAGTGGTATTACCACTATCCAACGTGTAAGCTGAGAACTTACTCTAAACTGAAGAAGGCTTTCATCTTAGAATAAAGTGAAAATAGGAGTGATGAAGACATCTTGAGTGAATTAGACAAGATACAACAAGGGAGGTTATCTGTAAGAAGTTATGTGGAAAATATTAAGGAGCTGACCACGTTGCTACACGAACCACCATTGGAAAAAAGAATGGGAACATGGTTTCTAAGCAGATTCAGAAGCAAAAGTTGAGGGAGCAGGAGGTACAAGCCCTAATCAAAAAGTTCAACGACCTGGTTCAGAGAGCTCTAAAACTAGAACAACAAGCTAAAAAGGAAAAGAGCCGAGGGCCAATTTCCAGTGAAAGCTCTTCGTAAGAAACTTCATCAGACTCTAGCTCATCTGACGCTAAGAGCTCTGGGATGAAGGACAGCTGAAATCAAAGAAGAAGGGAGCTTGGACCAAAAAGATTAAAGAGTTGTCCAAGCAAGTATCTAAGATTTCCAAAATTAAACCATCTTTGGGCAAGGTGGAGACCTGATGTGTCAAATGCAAAACTAACCAACATTCGACGGACAAATGTGTTCAATGCACTTATTGTGCAGCCTATGGTCATGTTTAAAACAATTGCAAGACAAAAATACATCATTTTAAACAAAACAAAAATATGTGTCAATGATTGAATTGACAAATCCATAACCAGTCAAGTCAGAGGAGTTGGTGGAGAAGCGGAACACTGGAACAGCCACCAGAGGAATGGCTGGAAGGGGAGCATATCAGAATTTTACGCGTCGAAGGAGAGGATGAAGAGATTTTACCAGAAGAAAATTTAGTCGTTATACTTGTGGCAAGTACGGGCACTTTTCAACGCAATGTCCAAAAAATTTAAAGGTTGAAGTGACCGAGGTGAAGATGGAAAAAACAATTCGAGTGCAAGTAATCACCAAGAGTTTTAGTGTTGTTATCCAGGAATTACAAGAGGAGCCAGTCGACCAACCCAAGCAGATTGAAGAGAGTCAGAAGAGGGAGAAGTAGAGGGCTGTGTGGAAAGCCAAACGGGCATAGTTACATGGGACGGCGGGTCGGGGTCGGGAACGGGGTCGGGACGGCAAAAGTCAGGAAACGGGGACGGGGGTCGGAACGGCAAAAAAAAAAAAAGAGTTTTTTTGGCATTTTTTGACCTACACACATGCCACACACATAGAGCATCACTTTGACCATAAATTTACACTAAATAGACCAAAGAACACGAGTCATATAGGTTGAAATGTGCTAATAAAACATCGATGATCGATGGATACAAAATGAGAAGTGCATGCCACAAGGGCTCAAGAGTCAAAAAGCCTAAAGGACTTAGGACAAGCCTGAGGCCTCAAGGATAACAAAAAGTACAAAGGGCTATGTAGTAGGTAGAGTCGTAGACTCAAGAGTCTAGACTCGAGAGTCGAGTGATCAATGATCATCAAACTCAAGAAGTGCTCGCCTGCTGAATCTCCACATCGTCGTCGTAGTCGAGGTCGTCAGCAACGTATGAGGGCTCCGGCTCGGGAGGCTCGCATTGAGGCTCGAAATCCTCCTCTAGCTCCTCCAAAAGAGTATCGGCCATAGATGGATTCTCTTGTGCCATCTCCCACTCAGTGAAAGGATCTGCCTTGTGTGTGATGCTCTTGGCAAGCATGCGCAAGTTAGCGCTCACAAACACCAAATCATTGGCCCTCCGAACGCCAAGGCGATTCCTCTTCTTAGAGGCAATGTGGCTGTACACACTCCATAGTTGCTCCAAGCAACTAGTGGTACATGCTTGGCTAAGGACACGAACAGCCAAGCGCTGCAAATGTGGGCCATCTCCTCCATAGTCCTCCCACCACAAAACCGAGCCAATCTTGTTGCGATCAAGCTGTGCATCTACACATCCATAGGAGCCCTTCTTTTGCCTGTAGTTGAGTAGCTCGTCTCTAATCTTGCGCCTAATGTCACTGCTAGGCTCAAGGCGCTCCAATGCAAGCCGCCATCCTTTGCTCACCTCCTTGTCGGTCTCTTGACGCCTTCCTTGAAACTCAGGGTCAAGCACATAAGCTGCCGCATGAAGTGGAGAGTAGTATCCATTCCACCTCGACTCACACAAGCCATGAATCTCCGCATACTGAACAGGGTCAGGCACAAGCTTCTCAAGTGCCTCTATCATCCGATCCATGGCTTCGTAGACTTTGCCAATGCATGGCTGCAAGCCATCCACCACTCGAAGTAGGTGTAGAATAGGCTTGACCATGGCGTCAAGAGTCTTCACCTCCTCCCACCAAGCGGCGTCGTCGGCCCATTCTCGGCATTTCAATCCTACTGCTGATGTAGACTCCGGCATGGCCTGGAACTCATCACTGAGAAAGAGGCCCCTTAAGGCTCCGCCACATGTAGACAAGCGGCCTAGCATAAGCCAATTGAATGCAAATCTTGTCTCTGAATATTTGAGCAAAGACAACGGGCTCCTCTTTGAGAATTCATGGCGCACTTTTTGATGGTTGAGCACAAAGGAGACAATTCGAGAGGCGTCACCAATGGTGGGTGAAATCCATGACAAGTTCCCTATGTCCTTGAGGAGGTTATTGAGGCAATGCGCCATGCAAAATGTGACATGGATGCTGGGATACATGCCCTCAATGATAGCTCCGAATGCCCTATTTGACGCCTCTCCATCTGCAACCATACAAAGGACATTCTCCGGGCCGGTTATCTCTATGGTGCTTGTCCACTCCGCAGCAAGCATCTCGGCGGCCTTGCCACTATCGGATGCATCATGTGACTCCACAAAGTACATCTCCCCCCGAGAGTAGGCCACCACCCCGTGGATGGACCGCTTGCGGGTGTCGCTCCATCCATCTACAAGAAGAGAGACGCCATTGGTCTCCCACAAATCCTTTGTTGCTTGGGCCGCTTGCTCCACGGCAAGCTTCTCTTTGTCAAGAAGGGTGGTGCGAAGCCTCTCCGATGAAGGTGGCACATAAGAGGAGCCATATTCCCCTATTTTCGTAACCATGGTTCGAAAGTATGGAGACCTATCCACACAAAATAGAGCATGTTGCGTTAGTATGGAGAGTCGAGAAATTATAACCCATTATGAATACAAAATGGAAGATTGCAATGTGCATATGCCAAGGGAAACTCACCGCGAAGCATGGAAGGCAATGTGGTCGTGGAAGAAGAATCGGGCAACCGACCTATCTACCTCTTCCTTCAATTTAGGATTCCAATTTTCGTTGAGAGTGGTTTGGCGATGCGGAAGGGAAGAGGACGGTGTAGATCCATGGCTCTTGAAGGTTCGAGAGATGTCGTCAAGGTTGGCTTCCCTTTGCTCTCGCGGTGTCGCCGTGGCGGAGGGATCAACGGCAACAAAACGGCCCCTCTTGGCCGCTTCCGCAACCTCATACACCGTGAGTTTCTCAAGAAGATCCAACCTCTTCTCGGGAGCTACATGAGGGCAAAACTTCACCTCGTGACCGGGTTCATGAAGAAGATGGGCTCGCACTTTGTTTGAACCACCCGATCTCTTGTATGGACATAGCTTGCACGTCCATGGTCTTGCACCGCCACCTTTGCCACGCGAGCTAAAGTCGACTTCATCCCACCACGACCACGTTTGCACGGCGGGCCTCCTTCGAGAAGAAGCGGCTTGAGAAGTGGAGTTGGCTTGAGATGACATGATGGTGGAGAGACTCGAGAGAGTAGAGCTTAGAAGTTAGAAGGGTTAGGAGAGCTTGTGTGGAGAGAGAGTAAAGGAGAGCTTCAAAGTGGGTAGAAGAGGGAGAGGAGAGCTTCAAAGTTCAAACTTGAGCCTTGAGCTTGAGGGAAATGGAATGAGCTTGAGCCTTGAGCTTGAGGGAAATGGAATGAGCATTGAGCATTGAGACTATGAGTATTAAGAGGCCCAAGGGAGCCTTTTATAGCCTCCCAAGGGCCAAGGCTTAAAAAATATGGCAGTTGGGGCTGCACAGAGCCGTTGCAAACGGTCAAAAACGGTCACTTTTTTGAATCCGACCCCGGCCGACCCCTGCCGTCCCCGTCCGGTCCGTCCGACCCCGGTCCGGCCCCTGCCGTCCCCGTCCGGTCCGTCCGACCCCGGTCCGGCCCCGGCCGTCCCCGGTCTGTCCCCCCTGCGACCCGCCCGTCCGGCCCGTTTTCCGTCCGTCCCTCGACGTTCCGAGCCGTTCCCGGCCCGGTTACGGCCGTTCCCCGGCCCTAGGGCCCGTCCCCCCCATCCCCTGTAACTATGCAAACGGGAAGTCAAAGACGTAGATAAATGGAAAGCGCAAACGGTTTTGGTTGCTCAGATCACTCAGGATCTAGAGCAAAGAAAGACACAGAAACCAAAGTGCTCGAAAACAAGACTCGTTCAGAAGTTTTTGCCAGTAGGTTCAATCGTCCAGACCACAGGACTCCTAGAGACTGGTTCTAATGTTCAGATTGTTGAGAAGGCGGTGTCGCAAAACTCTGAAGCACTTCACTTCAAACAACTTGAATAACTGAGAGAGAGAGAGAGAGAGAGAGAGAGAGAGAGAGAGAGAAAGAGAGAGAGTAACAAACTTGGACACTCCCAGTCAAGAATCTACCGCGACACGACAAGAATTCACTTCAAAACAGTTCACAATTTGATTCGACATCGGCCAGTTCCGTGCCAAGAGGTATTGGCCCCAAAGAGTGGTGCCCCTTTCAGTATTTCTTTTTTTATTAAAATCTGTGCTCAAAGTACAAGGGAGTGATTGGGTCTCACTCTCAAACTCTATGTCCAGATGCTCTGAGAAGTGGGAGCCCAAACCACACTTATAAAGAGTTACAAGGGATGCCAAAAGCAGAGCCCCAAAAGCTGCCAATTAAAAGCATTCAAAAATGAAGCACTTCATCTCACAAGCTTCTTGCTTGGTAAACAAAGCAAAATAAAGCAATTTTTCCCCAAAAGCTCTCACTCTTTTGCGTAGAATTCAGCCTTGCACTTGCGTAGGAAAAAGCTGGAATTCCCGTACGCTACTGCCACGTCATCGTTCCGTAGAACGCGCCGCAAATATCGGAAATGTCCGTTCGCTACTGCCACGTGTCACTGCAGAATTTCGAAACTGCTGCCACGTCAGCCAGCCAGCGCGGGGGTGTGTGCGTGTGTGTGTGTGTGTGTGTGTGTGTGTGTGTGTGTGTGTGTGTGTGTGTGTGTGTGTGTAGAGCCACATGACAATTTGTTGACATACCCCCCTCTTGAAAGCATTGTAATCGCCCTCGATTACCCCTGAAAAACAGACAGAAGCCATAAACTGTCTTAGCAGACACTGACTGTTAGTACCGACGCACTAGGAACATACATCTAGCACATGTCATCACACGACATCACTTGACATCACAGGACATCACTTGACAAATCACATTCACAAATTCATTCTGGTCTCCGACCATGATTTATCGGCAACGTATTTAGCAATCGCATCTAGATCCACTCGGGACCTCATAGATGCCCGATTGACTAATCCTTATTGCAACCATGTCTATCGAGATCTTTCAGACCGAAATGCTGCATTCATTTCGTCTATCAGTTCCTGCACTTAAACAAGTCAAGAACAAATTAATATCATATTATCGGGAATTCCAGTTCATAAAGTCATACAGTAGAATACTATCAGCCCACAATATCCCTAAAACTCAAAGAGACATTAATGACATTAGTATCAAAAATCGAGGTAATCTGTTGACAAAGGAGCGGAGCAACTCCCCTCTTGTGCATACCCGCTGCACCAGATTCCGCCCAAGCTGAGTTCGGGGTTCCATTTAGAATAGACTATGCTAATCCAAATGCTTCAAGGTAAAGATTCACAATCTGAGGAGTATCTGCTAGGTCCTCCTCCTCCATCCACTTCGCATCCAATGCAGGATAGTTCTTGAATTTAACCAAGAACCGCCTTATCGCTTTATCCTTAATCTTTCTGTCTTTATGTGCCAATATCTGTTTTGGAACAAGGATCTCCTCGTTTTCTTCTACTTTGGGTTGCTCATCAGGCTCCCCATCTTCGGACACATCGCCTTTAAAAGGCTTCAAGAGACTCACATGAAAAGCATTGTGAATTCTCCAAGTATTGGGCAGCTTCAGTCTGAAGGAGACATCATTTATCTTTTCGAAAATCTCGAAAGGTCCGTAGTAGCGCATACTAAGCTTTGGAAAAAGTCTCTCCTTTCTATTTTTCTTTCTCAAGCGTGCCTTCTCAAAACGTAAGAACACCCAATCGTTCTCCGTCAATTTCAAATCACAACGATGGCGCTTTGCTACCTTTTTTTGTCTTTCTTGAGATTTCTACAAAGCCTCCCGAACCTTGGCAAAAGCCGTGTCCAAGTCCCGCGTATACTCGTCGGCTTAAAAAATCCTCGTCTTTCGTGCTTAGGAAGGGTGGAACCTTCGCAGCACCTCAATAATTTCAAAATGGCACCTTCCCCGTCGAAGAGTGTATCATGTTATCGTAAACAAAATCCACCAAAGGTAAATACTTATCCCATTGAGTCTTCTAATCCGAGATGTAAGACTTCAATAAATCTAGTACCATTGAATTAGCAATGTCAGATTGCCCGTAGGTCTGTGGTGGAACGATGACGAGAACTGCAACCGCGTGCCAATGTTCTCCCAAATAGCCTTCCAAAACAAACACGTGAATCTGGGGTCCCTATCGCTGACAATCGTCTCACGCATGCCATGTAATCTGAAGATCTGGGCCACAAACAGTCTCGCTAAGTAATCCGGCTTGACTATCTTCTTCATTGGAATGAAATGAGCTTGCTTGCTAAATCTGTCAATAACAATCCAAATACCATCGTGACCACTCTATGTTCTCGGTAGATCAAAAATGAAATCCAATGCAATAAAGTCCCAGGGGCGGTTGGATATGGGTAAAGGCTAAAACAATCCCTGTGCTTTATGCCTGTCAAACTTGACCTTCTGGCATACCAAGCAACTGCGTACAAAATCGTCCACATCCTTCTTGAGTCCCGACCAAAAGAAGTATCTCTCTACACCTTTCAAGGTGGTAGCTATACCGCGGTGACCCGAAAAAGGTGGACAGTGGCATTCGGTTAAAACCTTTTCCCTCAACCGCTGTGTAACGCACAACATCATCCGGTTAAATGTCGCTGGAGTATTGGTTAGGCCAAAAGGCATCACCAAAAACTCAAATAACCCAAAAGTCGTCCGAAAAGCTGTCTTGTAGACATCTCCCGACGCGATTCGGATTTGATACTGTTGGAAGATTGATTCGAAGAGTTATCATTCTTACCATTCTTACCGTTCTGCGAGTTCTGAGAAGTCTGCGAGGTACTTGTGGAAGTCTTGTTCTCCTTAGGCTTTCCTTTGTTGTGCTTCATCTCGTGGGCGAGAGCAATGGCTACCGCTTTGTTGAGATCGATTGGATCGAGTACCTCGACATCATACTTGATATACTCGTCCAATCCGTAAAGAAATGCCTCCTTGCGCTTTGCATCCGATTTGCGTAATTGAGTGCCAAGCTGCAAAACCCGATTAGAGAAAGACATAACCGGCGTACCGTTTTGCTTGAGAGCTCGCCAATCGTCCTTCAATCATGCAAGGTACTGAGGTGGCATAAACCGCGCCTTGAGCTTGTCTTGGAAATCAGCCCAACTAAAAGAGAGGGGCGTGAAATCGTCGGCTGCCTCTAGGTGCGCGGCTAGCTGTGCCTCTTGCCATGCCTGGTACCAATTTATGGCATCACCGGCAAGGTGCATAACTGCCGTCAAAACTTTGCTATTGCCTGTTTTCTTAGTTGTCGCAAAATAAGCATTAAATTGATGCAACCAAGAATGAATAACAGTAGCATCCATCTTACCGTCATACTTACTGAAAGTCAACTTCTCTGTGACTGGATTGTGTGAATCCGCATCGTGGCTTGCGCCACTTGATGAACTCCCACGGTCTTTGGTGGTTAGGTCTTCGAGGCTAGGATTTGGGCTATAAATTCTTGATTGCGAAGCTCCCTTTGAGCTTCATGCTCGGCCTCCTTTTTTGCTTTGCGTTCTTTTCGTTCAACGCGTTCGCGTTCGAGAGCAAGTCGCTGATCTTCTTGTCTTGCGGCAAGAGCAATGCGCTCACGTTCCTGAGCAAGTCGCTGTTCTTCCTGTCTTGCGGCAAGAGCATTGCGCTCACGTTCCTGAGCAAGTCGATTCTCTTCTTATTGTGCAGCAAGTTTGTCGTTTCTTTCATCGCGCTCGCGGTCCTTGGCTTCTTGTGCACGGTCCTTTGCTGCCTGTTCATCTGCTTTGCTTGCGAGTTGTGCCAAGGCAACTCGATTCGTTTCTTGTTGCTGTGCCATCATGTCCAACATCGACTTGACCATCATCTCCATAGGAGTGAGGACAACTCGTGGCGTAGATGGCGAAGGGGGAGGGTTGGAAAAATCTCCTGGTGGGGAGAATCCTTCGTCGCCTCTCTCATGCTCATCACCTGAATGCGACGTATCCATGCCGCTTCGGGTGACGACCATGCACTAGGATCTTAGGGTCTTAAGCTCGCGAGGAACTTGGGTTCTTGAGGGTCTTGAGGTTCTTGAGGTCCTTGATTCGTGAGAATCCTGGATTTCTGAGGTTCTTGAGTCTTGAGGGTCTTGGGTTCTTGGGGTTCTTGAGGTTTTCTTTCGCTTGCAAATCGCGTTGGAGAAGGATCTTCTCTTCACCCGAGTTCTACTCCTTTCTGCAGGCGCACCCCTTGGCGGCCTTGCGCTCACACCAAGGTTGCTTTTTCCCACCTCACGTCGATTGGCCGGCCGCTAAGTGCATGGTCCGCTCTCAATGAGTGAAAAGAGACACAAGGGGAGGCTGGACAAGCCCTTCTTTCTTGGATTCCTGTCACTCTTCAACAAAACACGATTAAGAATCGCCACGCCCAAGTAAACTTCGGTTCGTGCGATCGCAACAAGCAAAAAAACATTCTACAGCAGAATGAATGTTGTATTTTCTCAAGATTAGTGATCTTTATTGCTCAAGGTTCCTTTTAGTTCTTAGGGAAAGAGAGAGCTTTCCGTCTGTAGAGTGTTGTGGTCACGAACAAAGTGAATGGATTGTGCATGCAAATGAATGAGACTGAGAGAAGGAGAGAGAAGAGATACGACACCGAGAGGTTGTAAAACCCTCCTCCGAAGGCCCCACTCTCGTCGGCGAGAGTGGTCTACTTTGATTGCAAAAGGTGTACAATGCGTATGCAATGGACTGATGCAATGGGACTATGCTGATGACGACGACGGTGGTGACGACGACGACTCGATGGCTGAAATCTGTAGGCTTCTAATCGCTGAATTCGGGGACTGTTTCGGTGGCTGAAAATGACTGTTTTGGCTGCGTTTTTATGGCTGAAAATGGGGGAACATCTGCAACCAACTTGGGGGAGTTCGGCTACTGTGTCGAAGGCTGAATTTGCTGTGTATCTGCTGTAGATGAAGGCTGAAAGCAAAAACGCTAGCAAAATGCTAGGGCTGATCTGGGAAAAATGCTGGTAATGCTGGATCTGCTGGCGACCATATGATCCTGCAATCGCTAGGGTTCTGTTGTTGATGGCGAAGGCCTGCTGTGGAAGGAAACGCCAAGGCTGGGGTGTAGATGCAAAAACGCCAGGGATGGATGATGATGCAAAAACGCTAGGTGGCTGAGGGGGTATTGCTGAGAAGATAATCAATGCTCCTGCGACAATTAACCGGATGATGGACAGCATTTTTCGAGACTATAGGCTATTTGTTGGCACTTTTTTTTTCCGAGAAAAAGATCCTTCTATTAGTTAATGAAAGTTGCCCGTAGGGCTACAACCACCTCTGCAAGAGAGGGCTACAACAAACATGATGGGGAGACTCTCCCAATGAAAGAACAACATATATACAATGAGGCTAAATCAAGGGATGGGAGGAGGGAAGAGCCACACAGGTAGTCGGTAGTGCCATCTGAGCACACCCTGGACAATGGTGTAGAAAGGCCCAGGGCGCCAGAGTCGAAGGAAAGCCTCGCGCCGCTCCCGCATGCGGTCGGAGCTGCCTTGTAGTCCCTCAAGCTGTCCTCTGAGAGTATGGATCAGCTCTAGCCAAAAGTCACGAACAGTCTCTACTGGCGGCACACAGCGAACCTCAAAAATGCAGAAACAGCGGGCTCGCCAAATGAACCAAAGTGTCAAGCCACTGATGAGCTCCCAACACTCCTCTCTCTCACTACACCACTCCTGTGGAGTAAGCTCTGTAGCAGGCTGGAGTGTAGGACGCCCCCCTTGTATCACTATCATCCTGCTGGTGGAAGATAGCTCAAACTGAAGTGCCGAGCCCGTGAGAGTGGACCAAGCCGCTGCCCCCCAAGTGTACTGTCTAGCCGTGGAGAGAGTAGGCATCAGCCGAAGAACTCGTAGCCACACCTGTTGGGCCGAGGGACAGTCCCAAAGACAATGACGCTGACTCTCCACCAACTGGTCACACAGGCTGCACATGCGGCCGAGAGACCACTATGCAAGCCAGCTCCCTACTGCTGTAGTTGTGTGTGCAACCAACCACTAAAACAAAGTGACGCGCATCGGCTGTCTGGAGTCCCACAGCCTCTGCCAAAAGGCTGCCAAGAACTCGACTGTGAGGCCCTCCTCCTGCAAATGACGTGCTGCAGTGGGGCGGGCCTCTCTCTGTGCTGCAAGTATATGACATCCAAGCCGAACAGTGTACTGAAAGAAGGGGACTCCTGGGTGGTCTGCAGAAGAGAAGGGGTCCCTCCATAGCCACTCACCAGGATCCCATTGTACTCGTGCCAGTGGACAACACTCCCAAGCCTATAGCCTCCAGTGTCCAGTCTCAAGAGCTGCTGGGTCAGGGTCTATGACGCAAGTCCTCCCACAGATGCCCACAACTCGAATCCTCTGAAAACAGCACTCTGCTACCTGCGGGGCCTCTACTGCAACTCGTTGTAATCGTCCCCCACCCTACAGCTCGAAGAACAAGGCTGGGACAGTCTCTGAGCAGGCCCTAACTGAAATGAGAACCTCCAGTCGTGTGAAGGCTCCCATCCACCGGGGTGCTACTGGCTCGAGAGGCGTGAGCCACTCAGCTGGAACTGACTCTGAGATGTCCTGACACATGCTCTGCACCCCTCTCATGCCCTGCAGCTGGAAACCATGCACCACGTCTGGCAAACGTATGAGCTCTAGCCAGTCACCTAGAGAGCGCGCTGGACCTGCTGCCATGGGACCCCAGAAAACATGAGGCCGACTACCAACCAAGTGGCCTCTCTGAGTGCTAACCATGGGGTTCCAGATGAGGGGCTGCCGTAGGCAATCCTCCATGCACATCGACAGTCGCTGCTCCAGGACACGCCGTAAGAGCTCCCAAGAGCGAAGCAAACTCACAACGAAGCGGTCCTCCAGTCTCCTGTTCAAACCAACTCGGCGCATCTCTGTAAAGATCCATCTGGTCAAAGGTTGCCAAGGGCCTCGTGATTGAGGGACCCTGGCACGAAGCCTCTGCAACAAGAACTCCTTCGAGGGCTCCTCACCTGGAAGAAGTCCTCTGACTATGAACTTCCCAAGAAGGGCTCTGCTCTGCTGTGCTGGATCAATGATCCCAAGCCCTCCCTGAGAACAAGGAAGCGTGATGACCGACCAAGCCACCTTGGCTCGGGCCATCTGAGTGTCACGTCCTAACCAAAGGAAGTTCCTGATCAGCCTCGCTACCTGGCTGATACAAGAACTCGAGAAGATCCAGCAGGAAGTGATATACCACATAGTCGCCAACAGCACCTGGTTGGCAACTACTACTCTACCAGCCAGCGAAAGTCGTGCTGAGCTCCAATGTAACAGCTTTCTACTGATGGACAGGAGAAGAGGAGCAATCTGCTGCTCGGGAGACAAGTCCAAACCAACCTGACAACCCAAGTACCGAACTGCAGTCCCTTGGGGAATCCACCTGAAACCCTCTCCTGGCATCCAATCTGGCACAAGAGCACTACCAACCGAGAAAGCCACTGTCTTTGTCCAGTTGATCAGTGCGCCCGATGCACAACAGAAGGTCTCCAAAGCTTGCTCACATCTGTGAAGATTGGCCTCTTGGCCATCTAAGTACAAGGCTGAGTCATCGGCAAACTCAGCGTCCAGTAGCTCCTCTCCCCGAATAGGGAGTGCTAAGCCCCGAAGACCAACCTGCTGTGACACGAAAAATCTGCTCATCGCCTCCGCATAGAACAGAAAGAGAAAGGGGGCAAGAGGACAACCCTCTCTGACCGAGCGTGTGAGCATGAAGCGCTCACCTCTCCCTCCTGCCAAAAGCACCTGACTGTGAGCCTGTCTGTACAAAGCTGACACCCCTATGATCCAAGCATCTGAGAAGCCCATCCTTCGGAGAGTGCCCTCTAGAAATTCCCAGTCAACTCGATCGTATGCCTTCTCAAAATCGAGAAGAAGAATCACAAGGTCCTCGGCACGGAGCCGTGCCAGGGCAAAAGCCTCCCAGAAAATAAAGATGTTGTCAAGGATACTGCGTTCCTTGACAAAACCTGTCTGAGTCCCATGTATAAGGCTCTCTAAAAGTGGCTTAATCCTCAAACTCAGAGCCTTGGCAAGAATTTTGTAGGCTGAGTTGAGGATGGTGATGGGGAACCACTGTCGAATCTCATCCAAGGAGCCACCCTCCTTGGGAATGAGGTAGATCAGGCCCTCACTCATGCTCTCAGGCATCACTCCTGTGTGCAAAATGTACTGAAAAGCACTACAAAGATCTGGGCCAAGCAGGTCCCAATACTACAAGAAGAAGCTGGGAGTCAACCCATCCTCACCTGGACACCTACCACGAGGGAGGGCCCTATGAGCCGTGTGCAGTTCCTCAAGCTGAAGTGGCATCTCTAGCCTCTGGCGCATCTCCTCTGTCACAAGACATGGCATCTGTGCCCAAACCTGCTCCCTGCATGCATCCTGCCGCTCTGACTGAGGCTCAACCGACAGTAACTCACGGTAAAAGTCAGTAGCAACTGCATGCATATCCTCAGGCTCACAAGCAACTGACCCATCGGGCCTCCTCAACTGAATGACCTTGGCATGCGAGGAACGAGGTCCCACTATCTCAAAAAAAGCACCAGTCACTCTCTCACCCACCTGAGTCCACTGAGATCCCTGTCGGTGAAAGGCAAACTCATGACGCCTCTCCTCTGTGCTAGCAAGCTCCTGTCGAGCCTGCTGTAATTGCTCCTCCAACCATGGACTGTCTGGATGCTGCTCCTGCATCCTCTGTAGTGAAGCAATGGCTCGTCTGAGATGCTGCTCCGCCTCTCTCGCTGCAACCCGGCGACCCAGAGACTCCTGAGAAAAAAGTGGCTAAGCTGAGATAGGCCTGAGGCCACTCTGTCTGCAGGTGAAACCTGGCTGTCCATGCCCTCTGTCCAGAGAGCCTCTACCCTCTCTCTGAGTTTTAATGTCTTTATGTGTCACTTGGGGCCCCATCGGACGAGGTCCCCATAAGTTGGTGGGAACTCTTCTTTTAAAAATAGGCCACTCGTCAAGACTTTGTAACTCTGTAAAACTTCTTCTTCTTCTTCTTCTGTTGCTTCTTCGTAGGGTTTCTGATTTTAGGGTTAGGGTTTCGGGCAGAATTAGGGTTTTGGGCAGAATTTAGGGTTAGGGTTTTTGCTCTCGAGCAAACACGTCATCACTTTGTGACACTTCTTCTGTTACTTGTTCTTCTTAGGGTTTAGGCCCCTCAGCCGGTAGCTCCGTTCTTCAGTAGGTCGACACGTCATCAGTTTGTTACACGAAGACATATCCCGCGACACCGGCACCATTCGTGATTGGCCTGATCTGAAAAATAATCATTAAGTTCGAAGCTTTTTGTACTTGTGCTCATATTATCGGCGGTTCATTCGAAAATTTGCACGCATAGCTTCTCCTTTGCATGTGTTGACTCAAAAAGGGGTTCCTTTTACTTGGAAACCGTCAAAGTTGCAGCATTTCTGACTCTCAAGGAAAAATTGACAATGGATCCGGTATTAGCTTTGCCAGACTTGCAAAAGCCCTTTGAGGTTTACTGTGATGCTTGTGGTCGCAGTTTGGGAAGTCTTGAGGCAAGAGGGCCGTGTTATAGCTTGCGAAAATAGGAAGTTTTCACATCCTAAACAGGTTGCACAGATTTGTGAGAAAGAGCTTTTGGCAGTTATTGATGCTCTTTCACAGTGGCAACGTTTTCTACTCGGAGCCAACATTCCTGTGTCTACAGATCATCAGAGTTTACACTACTTCTTGTCTTAGAAGCAGTTTTCGAAAAAGCAGATGAGGTGGGCTAACATTCTGTCACAGTTTCATTTCCAGATTGTCCATGTTCAGGGACCGAAGAATTTAGTGACACGTCTCGCAAGCCCTTGGTTTTAGCTATTTCCGCGATTCATCACAGAAGCGCCGAGGATATGGTAGATCAGTACGCCACCGATCCTAATTTTGCAGACATCTTTAACCGGTTAAAGAGTGGAAAGAGATAGTTGCGGGCTATTCCATACAGGACGGCTATTTGACGCGGAAAACGATGTGTGTTACAAAGCTTTGAGGGGAAAATTTTGACAATTGTCCTCCTTTTTCCGGCCACCGCGGCATAGATATGCGTTATTTCTACTAGCCAAGGCTCAAAAAGGATGTGGACGAGTTTGTTCCTAGTTGCTTAGTATGCCAAAAGGTCAAGTTTGACAGGCATAAGGAACCGGGACTCCTACAATTGTCACGTGACACATCCAACTCTATGTGTCTCTGGACAAGCTACAGCATGACAAGGGTTCAGTCAATCCAGTCAATCTAGATTTAGAAGCGATCTGGCACTTTTGTGAGTCTATTCGTAGACCGTGCATGCCCAATCACTTAGTGTAGATGCATATCCTCTGGTTGCACACAGCATGATCATCAGCATTCCCATCAGAATCCATTGGGGGAATTTTCCAGTGCATTAAACCTATTTTCCCTATTTTTGACATTTTTCACTTATTTATTAAGTGACTTTTGTTGGAAAGTAGGTGGGGCAAATTGAGTAAGTTTGTATATAAGCAAACCTAAGCTAGCACTAATTGACAGAAGAGGCAGCAGGAGCACTCGCTCAACAGGCAACTTCTCAGCAGAACCCCAAGCCCTAGAGTTTTTGCTCCACAGCAACCACCTAGCGTTTTTGGACCAGATCAGCCAACGTTTTTGCTTTTGTAGATCCCTGGCCACATAGGACTCAACAAGAGACCTAGCGTTTTGCAATTGCAGGCCACCCGGCGACAGCAGAACCATTTTCAGCCCTAGCGTTTTTTATTTGCAGATCAGCCCCAGCGTTTTGCAGATTCACTGCGAAGGAACACCAAGAACCATCAGCGTTTTCAGTTTTCAGCCCTTAGACACCACAGATCAAGTCTCGAACCTCGCAGATCTCACCTTCCCACAACAGTTCCGTCGCCGCACGGTCAGTTTCCGCAAGGTTTATAGTTTCAGCCCGGAAAACGCAGATTTCAGCATCTGCATTTTCAACGCATCGTCGTCGCATCGTCGTCATCGACATCGTCCCCGACATAGAGTCAGAATTCAGCAGATAAAGATTTGCAGATTTCAGCCCTTAGAGTTTCCAGATTCAACACATCTCGTCGTCGCCCTCATCGTCGTCAACATCGTCGGCAAGTCCAAGCATTGTAGAGATCTGTGCAATTATAAGTAGACCGCTCTCGCCATAGAGAGTGGGGCCTTCAGATGAGGGTTTTACAACGTCTCTGGTGTCGTATTCTCTTCTCTCTCTATCTCTCAGTCTCATACACTTCCACGCACAGTGTCCATTCACTTGTTTGTGATCATTGCACTCTCTCATTAAGAACGGAAGGCTCTCCCTTCCATAAGAACAAAAGGAACCTTGAGCACAGTTCGGAGCACTCATCTTGAGCAAAGTTCAAACATTCATTCCGCTGCACCTTACATTGGTATCAGAGCTTTGGCAATGTTCTGTATCACTAAGGAAAGAACCACAAGAATCACAAGAATGTTTCTTGCTTGTTGCGGTCGCACGCACCCAAGTTCGCATGGGCATGTCGATTCCTAATCGTGTTTTTGAAGAGTGACAGGCAACCCAGGAAAGAAGGGCTTGTCCAGCCTCCCCTTGTGCCTCTTTTCACTCATTGAGAGCGGACCGTGCACTTAGCGGCCGGCCAATCGACGTGAGGTGGGAAAAAGCAACCTTGGTGTGAGCCCAAGGCCGCCAAGGGGTGCCCGCAGGAAAGAGAGGAGCTCGGGTGAAGAGAAGATCCTTTCTCGAACACAGATTGCAAGCGAAAGAAAACCTCAAGAACCTCAAGACCTCAAGAACCTCAAGAAACTCAAGACCCGCAAGAACCCAAGTTCCTCGTAAACTTAAGAACCCAAGACCACAAGAACCCACAACTTCAGAATGGTCATCAATCGAAGCGGAATGGATACTTCGCTTAGAGGTGATGAGCATGAGATGGCGAAGAAGAATTTTGCCCACCAAGAGGTTTTCCCGGCCCTCCTCCTTCTCCACCTACGTCAAGGATTACACTAACTCCTATGGAGGCTTTCGACAAGATGGTGATGGACATGAAGTTAGAACGCGAAGCAAGACACGCAGAAAGAAAAGCAGAAATGGATCGCAGACACGCAGAAAGCAAAGTAGAAAGGGAAGCAGAAAGAAAGGTAGCCAAAGCAAGACAAGAACAGAGCAATCGACACATGCAAGAGTTCTTGCGACTCTTTTCTCAAGTGTAGGCACAGATGCAAGAGACTCAGGAGACGGAGACTCTCTCAGTCTTTTCTTCTCCCAAGCATGACACACAGAATTTGCATGATTATGAGAAGCATGATGTATTGAATGATAATGATGAGCATGATGATTTGGATGACACTGACAAGCATGATGATTTGCATAATCAAGATGTGATTTCTCACAAGCGTGATGATTTGCATGAAGACGATGTGATTGTTCACAAGGATGATGTGTTAGTTGTTGATACTTTTTCTAGTGAAGCTAATCTCATTACAGATTCGATTTCCCACGGAGAACCGATCTTGGCTCTCGAGCCTAGGTCCAAAGAACCCTTACAGGAAGTATTATGTGTTCAAATGATTCGTCGGCACGCATTGTTCGAGTGTTTCATTCGTGATCGTTTCCTGTATTTTCGTCAGCGTCTTTATGTGATTCCTTTTCCCAAGGGATGACATATTGTACGTTGAGCACGTTTCACTCATGAATAAGCACGAATGTATGCGAATTGTTCATGAAAAGCTGAAAAGTATGTATGTAAGGAAGTCACATTCCATGTCTCTTCCTTGGCATGACACATTCGTAGAACGAGCACATGAAAGTATGAGCACCAAGCATGAGCATTTCCGTTGTGAATTGCCACAGTTGATTGCTTTCGATCGGAAGAGAAAGATTCGATCTTATTGTTTGTGTGTGTGTGGTGAACGGGTTGGCACTCCGTCTCTTTGTTCATCTACATTGCATGCACAGTCTTTTAGGGAGATAAGATTTTTTCCAGTCACTTTACATGGAATAGGTATGTTCATGTTTTTGTGTTGGAAATGGTTTCATGAGTTTTCAGCCATTGGAGATTCTTGATGAAGAACGAAGCATGACTTTAGACGATGTTGAAGCATTGAAGGAGCTACAGATGATACTGTGTCGGTTTCGACGCGGCCCAAAGAAGCAAGCGTGCAAACCTTTATGAAGTTCAAGTACCGCACGACCCACACATCAGAGTGGACCGGTGACGAGTCCCTTCCAGGATTCCGGATGCTATTGGCGATCTCCCTCGACGCCATACAGTTCGGTACCAGTACCTCACTTTGAAAAGAAGGGGATGTCACGTGACACATCCAACCCTATGTGTCCGTGGACAAGCTACAGCACAACAAGGGTTCAGTCAGTCCAGTCAGTCTAGATTTAGCAGTGATCCGGCGCTTTTATGAGTCTATTCGTAAATCGTGCATACCAGTCACTTAGTGTAGATGCATATCCTCTGGTTGCACACAGCATGATCATCAACATTCCCATCAGAATCCATTAGGGGAATTTTCCAGTGCATTAAACCTTTTCCCTATTTTTGACATTTTTCACTTATTTATTAAGTGACTTTTGTTGGAAAGTAGGTGGGGCAAATTGAGTAAGTTTGTATATAAGCAAACCTAGGCTAGCACTAATTGACAGAAGAGGCAGCAGGAGCACTCGCTCAACAGGCAACTTCTCAACAAAACCCCAAGCCCTAGCGTTTTTGCTCCACAGCAACCACCTAGCGTTTTGGGACCAGATCAGCCAACGTTTTTTCTTTTGCAGATCCCTGGCCACATAGGACTCAACAAGAGACCTAGCGTTTTGCAATTGCAGGCCACCCGGCAACAACAAAACCATTTTCAGCCCTAGCATTTTTTATTTGCAGATCAGCCCGAGCGTTCTGCAAATTCACCGCGACGGAACACCAAGAACCATCAGCGTTTTCAGTTTTCAGCCCTTAGACACCACAGATCAAGTCCCGAACCTCGCAGATCTCACCTTCCTGCAACAGTTCCTCGCCGCACGGTCAGTTTCCGCAAGGTTTACAATTTCAGCCCGAAAAACGCAGATTTCAGCATTTGCGTTTACAGCACGTCGTCATCGCATCGTAGTCATCGACATAGTCCCCGACACAGAGTCAGAATTCAGCAATAAAGATTTGCAGATTTCAGCCCTTAGAGTTTCCAAATTCGACCCATCTCGTCGTCGTCAACATCGTCGGCAAGTCCAAGCATTGTAGAGATTTGTGCAATCATAAGTAGACCGCTCTCGCCATAGAGAGTGGGGCCTTCGGAGGAGGGTTTTACAACGTCTCTGGTGTCATATTCTCTTCTCTCTCTATCTCTCAGTCTCATGCACTTTCACGCACAGTGTTCATTCACTTGTTTGTGATCATTGCACTCTCTCATTAAGAACGGAAGGCTCTCCCTTCCATAAGAACAAAAGGAACCTTGAGCACAGTTCGGAGCACTCATCTTGAGCAAAGTTCAAACATTCACTTCCGCTGCACCTAACAACAACCTTTACCCATACCCTCTCATCCTTGGGAAAGCATTGCCATGGGTTTTATTTTTTATCTTTCCAAGACTCAGAGTGGGCATGATGGCATTTAGGCAATCATCGACAGATTCAGTAAGCAAGCTCACTTCATTCCGGTAAGAAGACAGTTAAGCCCCATCATTTGGCGAAACTGTTTCTCACAGATTTTCGGATTATATGGTATGCATAAGTCCATTGTTTGGACAGAGATTCCCGATTCACTAGTTTGTTTTGGAGGGCAATTTGGGAGAACATTGACACGCGGTTGCAGTTCTTGTCCTCATTCCACCCATAGAGAGACAGACAATCTGAGATAGCCAATTCAGTGGCTTTGGATTTGTTTTAGTCTTATATTTCGGATCAGGAGACTCAATGGGAAAAGTATTTGCCCTTGGTGGAGTTTGCCTACAACAACACAGTTCATTTATTGACGAGGAAGCCATTTGAGGTAATCGAGGGTCCTAAGAAGGTACCACCGTTTCTAAGCACCAAAGATAGCTGGTAGCATTTTTGAACATTCTGCACAAAGGAACCATCTCAAGAACAACTCACGATTCTCAAGAATGAAACACAAGTCTGCACTATATCCATCTCATAGCTCCGCTACCTATTTCAAGATAGACGACCCAAAAAAGAGTATCCCTATCTAGTAGCCAATGAAAAAGAGAAGAAAGGGATGTATGGCTTTGCCTTCCAAAAACTCTCCTTAGACACGCAAGAAAAAAGAAATAGTATCCTCTTCCTTCCTTGGCAAATTCCTGCTTTACAAATCCACCAGATTATACTATGGAAAGTAGGAAATGGCAATGTTGCAGGATAAATTCCAAAAATAACTACTCGATTGTGATCAGGTTTAGACCATTTGTAGTTTTTCAAGTTTGAATGCTGTTCAGTATATTTAACCATCCTCTCATTCATTTTCCAAAGTGAAGAAGCCAGTTTGTGTTACTATAATAAGGTGCATCATCTGAAAGCTGTCCATTAGAAGTCCACGCTTTCTTTTACATCGAGGCTGAGTGTAAAGAATAATGCTAACTAGTTGGAAAAAACATTACTCAAACAAAGATCAGGGGCCAAAAACGGAAAAGCACGAATCCAGGACAAACAGAACGAGAAAATAAGAAACAGAGAAAGGGTTAATGGGCGTACCTGGACAAGCCAGAGGGCCCCGAGAGTAAAAGTGCCGCCCCAAAAGACGCAGGCAGTGAGGTCGGTGGTCTGAGGGCGAATGTTGGCAGGGATGATAGATAGAATGCCGCGTGCTGCACGCCCTGCTGCTGCCATTGCTTCTGCTTGCTCGATCTGTCACAGAGAAACTCTTCGTGAGGGTAAAATGTTTCTACTGATCTCGCGCATGCATTTCGGCTGTGTTGTAGGCCATGTGGGCAGAGTTTTTGGCTCATGTTGTATGCTCACCCATGGGCGCCGGACGAGCCAAAAAAACGTCGTCCGGGCAGTAAGGATTATTGCGAAGACAACTGTGAGGTGGCAAGGGTAGGGCAAAGGAGCTCATAAGGTAAGAGGGCCAATGGTACGGCAGCTATATGGAGGTGCACCGCTTATTGTCTAACAAGCATATTGCAGAGAGTGGCCTCCATTTTTCTCTTCACAATGCTTGGATTACTCTAGTTGGAAAGTTTCTCATCATTTTCCTTAAGCAATACCTCAGTTCAAATGCAGAAGTAGCGAAAAATTGTAATATTGCATATGAAGGCTAGTAATATAGCGGATGTGAATGCAAGATGCGCTCGCTCATGGTTAGCCACCTCATCAAGCATTATTGTGACGCTTTCGATATGGAATGGTAGCGATTAGGCTCCAACATACATAGAATTTGGGGCAGCAATAGTCCTAGCCCCCTTACCTTATAGAGACAACGAGATTGTGCAAGGAATTGCTCAAGCTATGGTGTAGAGATCCAGGCGAGGAACCACAGAAGATGCACCTTGCACAAGGCTATCGAGCGTTGTTGGTGATTTTGAAAGTTATGCCGCAAAGAAATTTTGGATTTGATGTCACACTTTCCAATGCAAAACGCATTACGTGAAGCATTAGAGGCACTGCTGCACTTGTATTGAAGCATTCTTGAATGAGGTTTGAGCACGCGTACCAGCAAATAATAAGGCAGTACGTCAACTTTTGTGAGCCAACAACTCAATCAACTTCAACTGCTACTTACTCGGGGGTTATACAAGTTAGTAAAGGGGACCGTCTACTTTTCGACCCCTTTATCCTATGGTAAACACACTTTGTCCACATTTTTGTCACACAGGGTGGAGATAGTCGACGTGCATCTGCTGCATGCTTGCTAAAGAACCTCAAATCTGATTGGATGATGGGTGTTGGTGGCACCCCTAACGACCGTGAGCACGAATTCCTCTTTGTAAAGGACTCGAGTTGAAGGGACAAGTTAGCACAGGGGAGACATGCTAAGTTGCATTATACATTAAACACCAAACAAATTATACGTGTTTAATGCTCGTTTTATACGATGGCTTGTATTAAACGAGCATATTAAACATTGTCACGTCAGAGATTTTGCAATTTCATATAATTTCTTCATTTTTCAATCAAAAAACATGGTTTTCGATCAAAAAATATTTCAAACGAAAAAAAAATGATCAAAACATATTGTTATATATTCCACCACGGCAACTCTCTTCTCACAAACTCAATCATTTCAATTTTTGAATTCTTCCCAAGCTAAAGAGTTTAGAAGGTGATTTTTCAAACTAAAATTATAAAAAATTTAAAGCATTATTAAAATGAATTTTTTTTAATTTTCAGATTTGAAAAGGTTTAATTGTTGTCTCTCTATTTTGTGTTAGAGCATAGTCTCGCACTCCAAGAGAGACAGGAACTAAATAGAGGCTTTCGACCATTGTGTGGAGTGAAAGCTCACACTTGGAGATGGTTAGGAATATTTGGCTGCTAGCAATCATTGTGTAGAGTGTAAACTCACACTCCAATATAATTTAGGTTTAATTTAAATTTAAATATTACTTACTATTGTGTAGAGTTATTAATTCACACTTAGAGGTAATTTAGAGTTTCATTTGTAATTTATTTATTTGATTTTGTTGTGTAGATTTTATGACTCACACTCCAAATTGAATATAAAAATAGAGTTTCTCTCTACGTCTTTCTGTTAGAGCCATGGTCACATATTTGGATAGAGATTTACAATGAGGTAAATATTGCTTTGCATGAAAGATATTATGCAAAGCGATATATTAATACTTCAAAGATAATTTTCAATATGTTGTGTTTGAGCATATGCTCACACGTTGTATTGAACTGACATATCTATTCTGTTGTGCTAGAGTACAAGCTCACACTTCATCTCAATTCTCATAAAAACCAATATCTAATTATACTCCCAAATGATTTTCTCATGTTAAATTGGTCATTTAATATGGGGAAGTACCAGGAGAGTAAAAGCTAGAATATTGGTAAGACTGCAGACCGGTCTTTGTCAGGGATCCAAAGGAGGGAAAATAGGGATCCAAAGGGGGATAGCCTGCAAAAGAGCAATGTGCTTCAATGGGGCTTAAAAGACCTAAGGTTCAGCTCCATTAAGACTTCCATAGGCTAAGGTTCAAAAACCTAAACCTTTTATCCAATGGCCAAAGCATAGGGGAATTGAATGGTCATGGGAAGACTAAAAAGTCTTCCCACATCCCTAGGAAGGAGGGGGTGAACCCATTTTGTAGGGGATGAGAGATAAACACACACACACACACACTCCAAGGCTTCCCCTTTACACAAAGGGAATAATGGACACATGTAAAGCTTGTTGGGATTCAGGCCAACTGGCAGGACATCCCACTTACTACTAACCCATCTACTAACTTAACCATGTATACACTTATTCTTTATATACAACATAATAAGGAGTTGCAACAGGATAACGTTGTTGTGCACTCCACCCAAAGCAGGTCTCTCTCTCTCTCTCTACTCCCGCACTTACACTCGCACACGCTTCCCGCGGCACCTTCAACTGGTATCAGAGAAGGGTTTGTGCGTGCTGTTTTCGCGTCCACGCGTGCGCGCACTTTCAAAAGTGCAAACAGGTTTTCGATTTTGGCATCGACAAGTTTAGCGTTCCGAGAGCATTTCCATTAGGTGTCAAAAGCTTCATCCGAGCTACGCTTCAGGAGTTGTATTTTTCAACACCACTTTTGCTACAGCTATAGGTACAGGTACAGAACACAGGTGTAGGTTGTTCAGAGACTATTTTGGGATGGTATATAGCCGTTTTATGGCTATTATGTGCTATTGAGACGGTGTTTATGGGCTCATTAGGAGCACTTTTTGGCATCGACATTGTCTTGGGTTTTTCAGGCATCCATCTCCTCACAGGTTCTTGCATACATACAGGACATCCAGGTTTCTTACATGTTGCAGTGTTTTGCATCAGCACGGATTTCAATGGGAGTATTTGATGCGGATAAGCATTGTTATGGCACTTTTGATAGTGCTTGAGCTCTTTTGAGAGCGGTTTTACTCCCCACGGGGATTTGTTCACTGCTTGCACATTTTGTTTGGCACCTGTTTGAGCGCGTATACTGTACCTTGCAGTATTGTTGACAGTGGATGTACGTTGAGTTGCGGAAACTGACATATGTACCTTTTGTGGAGTCGATTTGGCTTGTTTCTGGCAGTCTCGACCATTTTTGAGACTCGGTTCAGAGGCCCTTTCTGAGACTGGGCTGGTTTCTTGTCTGCATAACCTTTTGTGAGGGTCGATAGTGTGAGGTTTTCTTGAGCTGGGGGATTCTCGAATGTTGAGATCCTTTCGGTGATACAGGTTGTTGGAGTACCCCTTTTTTGGTGGCCTCGCCATAGGACATGTAAAGAGAGGGCTAGGTGCATTTGACGTTGTGTTGGCAGTCTTGGATCAGCTTTTGACTTTTTATGCACAGTTAGTGGTTGATGCGCCTGTCTTATGCTCTAAGAGCATTATTTTTTTTATGCATTACTGATCCCTTGTGACAGTTTTAGATTGAGATTCTGTCAATTTTTCTGGGGAAACTCTGCCAAATTTTTTTCCAGAATATACCAGTGTTTATCGCCATATTATCTTTAGCTTGCAGCCATGTCATCTAGTGGTGAAAAGGATATTTACAATATCCAAAAATTTGATGGGACGAATTTTGCTATCTGGAAAGAGCAGATTCAAGACGTTCTTATACAAAAAGGCCAGTTGGATCCTATCATGGAGCACCCAGAGGGCGAGTATACAGATGTTGAGTGGGAGAAACTTGATGCTAAGGCCAAATCTACCCTCCGTTTGCATTTGGTTGAATCTGTGTACTTTACTATAGTTAGAGAAAGGATTGCTTGAGATGTATGGGATAAGTTGTGTTCCAGTTATGAAAACAAAAGTGCCACTAATAAGGTTTTCTTGATGAAGAAGCTGTTTGAACTTCGTATGAAGGAAGATGGCACTATTTCTACTCACATTAATGAGTTCAATATCATTTTCACTCAGTTGACCACTCAGGGTTTGGTCTTCGATGAGAAAATCAAATGTATCTTCTCGCTATGCAGTTTACCCTCGTCTTGGGATACGTTCTGTACTGCGATTAGCAACTCAGCACTTGGTACTGGTCTAGTGTACAATGATGTCCTTGGAAGTCTGTTTACCGAGGAGATTCGCAGGAAATCTCTCGAAAGCAAGATGGATGGTGATGTGTATGTTGTTAGTGATAGATAGAGGGGTCGCACTCAAAGTCGTGCTAAAATCAAGGAACGTAGGGGCTCACGCAGTAAGTCTCGCGGTTCTATGCGTAATGTCGAGTGCTATCACTGCCATAAAAAAGTGCATGTGAAGAAGGATTGCAGGAAATGGCAGCAAAGCAAGAAGGATAAACAATTCGATGAAACTTCTAAGTCTGATGATTCAAACAAGGGCAAAGCAAAGTTAGAGGAGATCAATGTGCTAGAGTCCCCAAATTCTCCTATTGGAGAGACTCTTCCAGCGGTTGTTATGCCACTTACCTCTGACGTGTTGGTCTTCACAGCAGATCTACCTGTCGAGGCTCTTGTTATAGAAGATGTGCAATATGCACAAAATTGGATAGTACATTCTAGTGTGATTTTCCATGTGACACCACATAGAGAGTGGTTCTCTACTTATTCTCACTCTTGTGGCAAAGTGAGACTTGGTGATGCTTATGAACTAGACATTGAGGGTGTCGGAAACGTCAAATTGCATCTAAGGAATGGCACGCACTTTACTTTATGTAATGTCAGACATGTGCCCAAGTTGACTAAAAGCTTGATTTCTGTTGGTCAGCTTGATGATTTGGGCTACAACACCACATTTGGCAATGGTTTGTGGATAGTATGCAAAGGTAATCTTGTTGTACTCAGAGGTTAGAAGCATGGTACCTTGTATTCCATGCATGTGTCAGATGTTGGTCATGATTACATATCTATAGCCAAGCTGCCGTCTACTGAGTTGTGGCATTGCCGGCTAGGTCATATTAGCCAAAAAGAAATGAGAACTCTGACCCGTTTCGGCTACTTACTTGTCTTGTCTTATGTTGACTTTCCTGTTTGTGAGCACTGTATCTATGGCAAACAGATTAGGTCGGTGCACTTACCATTGGGTCAAAAGCGAGCTGAACCTCTAGATTTAGTGCATAGTGATGTTTGTGGTCCTATGTCAACCAAATCTTTAGGGGGGGCCAACTATTTTGTGACATTCATAGATGACTCTACTCGAAAGGTGTGGGCATATCCTTTGAAACATAAGGATCAAGTTCTTCCTGTGTTCCAAAAATTCTTAGCACTTGTTGAGAATCAGTCTGACAAGAAACTCAAGAGGTTGTGGACTGACAACGGTGGAGAGTATGTCTCCAAGGAGTTTGACAATTTCTGTGCTAAAATGGGGATTAAAAGGCAGTTTACATTACCATACACACCAGCTCAGAATGGAGTTGCTGAGCTCATGAATCGTACGATTCAGGAAAGAGTCACAGCCATGCTTTCTAGAGCAAATCTCACACAAGGCTTTTGGGCAGAAGTCGTCTTGACTGCAATGCACATTATAAATTGTTCGCCTAGTATGCCATTGAATTATGAGATTCCAGAAGAGTTATGGTCTAAACGTAAGCCCCACTATGACCATCTACGTGTTTTTGGTTGTGAAGCTTATGCTCATGTGCCTAAACAACTTCGACGGAAGTTAGAGCCAAAGTCATACAAATGTATTTTCATTGGATATGGTGCAGATGGAGAGATGGGATATCGTCTCTGGCACTCGAAATCTTGTGGAGTCATCCGTAGTTTAGATGCGATCTTCAATGAGTCGAAGATGCATAAACAACCTATCAAGGAAATAGAGATTCGGAGAGTCACTTTTGAGGATGTTTCCTCAGAGACAGTGAAATCATCTCAGCGGGCTAGTGATGTACCTTCCACTAGCAATGCTCCAGAGGGAGTGGATAGCAACGGTCAAGGAGTGAGATGGTCTACTAGAGTCTCTCGTCCACCTACGCGTTTTGAGCCAGGTCTTGATTACATCATGTTGACCGATTACGATGAGCCAAGCTGCTACCAAGAAGCCATGATGACAGATGATGTGGTGAAGTGGGAGCAGGCTATGGAATCTGAGTATAACTCAATTATGGCTAATGACACTTGGGACTTCGTAGAAGTGCCAAATGATGCGAAAGCTTTACCTTGCAAATGGGTTTACAAGAAGAAATTTACCTCAGGTGATCCAAATCCAAAGCACAAGGCTAGACTTGTAGCCAAAGGGTTCAAACAACAAAAGGGCGTCGATTTTGATGAAACCTTCTCGCCTGTGGTCAAGATGACAATGCTTAGAACTGTACTTGGTCGTGTAGCGACCGAGGACATGGAACTTGTCCAAATGGATGTGAAGTCAACATTTCTCCACGGGGATCTCGATGAGGATTTTTACATGCAGTAGCCTGAAGGGTTGTTCAGGAGAATGCATCTCGTGAGGAGCTAGTATGTAAGCTCAAAAAGGCACTTTATGGCTTAAAGCAGGGTTCAAGGCAGCGGTATCATAAATTTGATGCATGTATGAGGTCTCAAGGATATAAAAGGAGCGAAGAGGATCACTGCTTGTACACAAGAAAGCTAGATGATGGCTCGATGATCATTCTAGTTTTGTATGTTAATGAGATGCTTATAGCTGGGAAATCCATTGCGAAAATTGCCAACTTGAAGAAAACACTTAGCAATAATTTTGCAATGAAAGATTTTGGGGGATGCTACACACTTTCTTGGCATGCGAATCAGAAGGGATCGCAAATGTCGTATTCTTGAGTTATCTCAGGAAACATACATTGAGAAAGTTTTGCAACGTTTCAGTATGCAGGAGGGGAAAGCATTGAGTACCCCAATGCAGGAATTCTTGAAACTCAGCAAGGAAGATGCACCCAAATCTGATGCTGAGCGAGCTGAAATGGCTAAGGTACCATATTCTTCGGCAGTGGATAGTCTTATGTATGCTATGGTGGCCACAAGACCAGACATTGCTTTTGCAGTGGGAGTGGTGAGCCGATATATGGCAAATCCTGGCAACAAGCATTGGGAAGCAGTGAAGCACATTCTTAGGTACCTCAAAGGTACGGTCGGCAGGTGTTTATGCTTTGGGAATAGTGATGCATCCATCGTGGGTTATGCGGATGCAAACTATGCGGGTTGTGTCAACAATAGGAGATCGACATCTGGCTATGTCTTCATATTTGCTAGAGCAGCAGTATCTTGGCGGTCATGTCTTCAAGATTGTACGTCGTCTTCCACTACGGAAGCAGAGTACGTTGCATTGTCGGATGCAAGTAAAGAGGCTGTACAATTATCTCGCTTGGTCAGAAATCTTGGCATTGATGAGACTCTAGTGATATATTGTGATAGTCAAAGTGCTCTTGCATTGGCAAAGAATCCCGTGTTTCACTCCAAATCGAAACACATTGAAGTCAGGTATCATCTCGTGAGAGATTTCTTGGCCAAAAAGCTCATTGATTTGGTCAAGGTACACACCGAGGACAACCCAGCAGATGCTTTGACGAAAGGCTTAGCTTTGGAGCGGTTTACACATTGTAGTGAGTTGATGGGTATAGGTTGAAGCCACTAGATTTCTTCATGGTTGTACATAGCAAGTCACTTGGGCTGTGTTGGCCTTCAAGTGGGGGTTTGTTGGGATTCAGGCCAACTGGCCGGACATCCTACTCACTACTAAGCCATCTACTAACTTAACCATGTATACACTTATTCTTTAATACAATAGAATAAGGAGCTGCAACAACAGGATAACGTTGTTGTGCGCTCCACCCAAAGCAGGTCTCTCTCTCTCTCTCTCTCTCTCTCTCTCTCTCTCTCTCTCTCTCTCTCTCTCTCTCTCTCTCTCTCTCGCACTTACACTCGCACACGCTTCCCGCGGCACCTTCAAAGCTCCTAGGCCAGTGTCCCCCAACCTCCCCTCAAATCCTATTGGATGGCCATAGAGGTGGACCAATGAGAATTAGGCTAGAGTAAAATTAGTCTAATCAATTTAAAAATGCTTGATAAAAGAACCAATAGAAATTAAGCTCCCTAGAAGACTATTGGAAAGTCTATCAAGGGGTCCAATGAGCATCCAACAGCCCAATGGCTTGCCTGATTCCTATTGGCCAGAAGACAAAAAGGTCCAATGAGAGTTTAGATGAATTATTTAAATCCCTAAAGCTCTCACAAAAGGGGAAAGGGGGACACTTGTCAAAAGGCTATCAACTATGCTTCTAATTTGTGATTGGCTAAGCTTTACAAGAGCCAATGGGAGGCCATCATGAGCATTTAGCAAGAGGGGTCAACCAAGATGAGAGAAGGGGCTGCATTTTACTCATACACAATGCTACACACACACACACACACACAACTCATGTGTGCAAGAAGAACTCCATCTCCTTCTCCAAGCATTGAGAGGTAGAGGCCTACACCAACAACTCTGGGCTTTGGAATGCAAATCCAACCAAGAGCAAAGCTTCAATGGCATGCTCATCTCCTCTACCATGCTAATTAATAAGCTAAGCTATGCTATTAGAGTGATTATGTGAGGGGAATACTTCTTTCTCGTAAGATACCTCTTCTTCCTCTCAATCTATCATTCCTTGCTAGCTCTCACCATTTTGGAAGGAGTGTGAGGTCTTGGGACTGAGGCTAGGGACACTAGGTGTGTTTTCCAAGAATAATTTGGTGTATGAAGCTTCCATCTTCATTACACCAACTAGTTTTATCAAGGAACACAAAGATTGTATTGTACAAAAGTCTCCTATGATACAAAGCATTTATGGAGGGGGGACCGGCTCCATGTAAATCCGGTCCTCAACTGTTGTCAATTGTTCTATTTCTCTCTCTTTTCAAGTTTTGTCAATGCCAAATTAGCTAGATGTAAATTGCTATGTTGCTTTCTCAATTAAGTACTCTCTCTATGCTCATTAGGAACTTGTTCTTAATGAAATGCTCACTATGTTATCAATTTCCGCTACACACAAGTTACTAGTGCATTAAATGTTACATCGATAGTCACGAATTTCAAGGCAATTTTCAACAAAGCAAGGCTATTGACCCCTTTATTTAGGTGAACACAAGGAGCTTGTCAAAATTTAAAATTGTGGTCCTTAGATCAAAGTGTTTGCCTAAATCAATGGGAGCTCAATAGCTTTGCTTTCCAAAATTCCAAGAACATAACAAGCACAACACGAAGAGATAGTAAATTGAACGTGCACATTGTAAAGCAAATATGTTAGATGGATATTTAGATGCACATTACATTAGTCAACAAAACTGATAAAAATTTGTATCTATCATTACATGCCATTTATTGTTCTTGCCCATCATGGTGACCCAAGTGGAGTTACGTAGATGAGGTGGTGGCAGGGAAAACAGTGTCACGCTTAAGATGTAGGTTATGTGCACATGGTTTTAGCGAGAATGCAAGTAGAATAAAAAAACTTCTATTTAAAGTGTCTGGTAATGTTGCATCTTGTAAGTATCCACCAAAAGAAATCTTTGAAACATTTCTTGAATATGCCAAGAAGGCGTAGGCAGTCATAGCCAATGAAAAGGGTGCACCCAAGGGTGTGTCTCCATCAATGGCCATGGAAGTGGAGGCTTCTCTTAGAAATGAAGAGAGGCAACCATGAGTAATCAATGTTCACTGTCAATGAGTCAAAACAGATACACCCTGTTGGAGCATCACGATCTACCCATGCATCTCTATCAACGTCAGCATTTCCACATGGATCTACGGGAGTGTTAGCTAGTGGTGGTGCACAAACGCTACACCAAAAACAATAGATGCTTGAGCTACATCTCAAAAGGACTCGTGTTTATCGCAGACGGGATTCCGTTTAATGTATTGCACAATCTAATCTTTAAAGATGCATTGATGAGCACTTCCAAAAAAGGGTTCATCATGCCATATTACAATAAAATGTGCATCAAATATCTTCACAACGTGAAAGATAGTTGTGAGTCTATTCTCAAATGCATAGTGCTGGATATTGTACCAGCATATGGTTGTACAATAGCACTTGACGCATGAACAAATTGTCAGAAGAAGCCATTGATCAAGTGTACTATTGATTTGTCCAAGGGGGTCCATCTTTCTAGAGGCCATTAACACATCCTTGAAAGAGAAAACTAGTACTTTTCATTCAAGGATTTATGAGCGCAATAGCAAAAGTTGTTGGTCCCAAAAATTTCACGCCTATTGTTGCAAACAATGCGTCTAATGATAAAGCAGTTGGACATCAAATACAGGTCAAATATCCCAAGATCACATGGGTTTTGTGTACCACACACACACACATTGAATCTGCTTTTGAGAGATATTGGAAAACTGAACTATGTGAAACAAACTCTCTTATATGTAAATCACATAGTGAAGTTCATTCGTGTGAGCATCAATTTTCATATATTTTGTTCAGAACAATGTCTTTCAATACGGCATTGCAATTTCTGTGCAACAAGATTTGTGACAACTTATTATGTGTTGTACATTGCAAGATGTGAAGGCCACTCTATGTGGAATAATTGTTGACAGACGTTGGGAAGCATGGCTCGGTAAGGATTCTAACTATCAGAATGGTGGCCATCAATGCTCTCAGCTTATCCATTCTCCAATTTTCTGGAGAAATGTGGAGAAGATTGTGAATGTGACAAAGCCCTTTGTAGATCTGTTACGGTTAGTGGACAAAGATTCATTTTTTGTTTGCCAAAGTATATATTGGTATATGTCAGAAGCCATTTGAAAGGTTATAGAAGGAATTGGAACAGGGTTGGCAGCAAGAGACAAAGCTGCAATTATTACTCTTGCGACAAAATGGTGGGGTCAGATGCATACATCATTTCATAATGATGTGTTCATGTTGGATCCAAAGTTTAAATTACACCAACAAGCTACAAACAATGAAGCGATGAAAGATAAGTGTGTCTAACAACTTCTTGATGCAGACACTGGAAATCTTGCATTCCATCAAAGAGTTGCATATTCTAATTGGGAGGGAATGTTTTAGGACCCTTCGCACATTGATTCAATTGATGTGGTTAGCGCCTCGATTTGGTGGAAGGAGAATGGTGGAGAGAAAGTGGAACTGCAACACATTGCAGTTTGAGTGCTATCAGTTGTTGCAAGTGGTAGTAGCTGTGAACGAAATTGGTCAACTTTTGACTTTGTACACACTAAGAAATGAAACAAAATTCACACTAAGTGAGCATCTGATCTAGTGCAGTCATATGCAACATACGGTTGATACATCGACCTACAAAGATTGCTACAAGAGCAGCAGACCAGTGCTTTGGTACATTGCAAACACATGACGTTGTTGCAGGTGAAATTAGCAGTGACGATGAGCCAGAGTGGGAGGACACATATCAATGTTCGAACATGGAAGAGGTGGATGATATGATGCATGTATTCAAGTGGGATGATGAGTAATCCTCAGTATTTTGTAATGACATCATGGCATGTGCAACACATGTGCTATCAACTTTATTTTGCAAACTTTGATGGTTCTAGGTACTGTCAAGTTGTTCTCTCTCTCTCTCTCTCTCTCTCTCTCTCTCTCTCTCTCTCTCTCTCTCTCTCGTGTTGATTGATCAAATGGACTCGATTCTATTAAAATGGTCTGCATTTTTGTTTTGGTATACGGATTATCACTACAAGATGGAAACAAACAAAAAACATGTTTTCTCAATTTTAAGCTAAGAGAAAAATCTCCCATGATGTATGAGAGTTTGAATTTGTCTGTCCCAAGCAAAGATCTGCTAGGGCAGGCTTTGAAGGTCTAATGCTGCTGATCCGAGCCTATCACAAATTTTTTGTTTACTATATTTTGTTGGTTTTCCTTGCTTCTAGAGGTTTACAATAAAGGAAAGAGTGAGAACAACCTCTTGGAAAAATTCAAAAAAATGATTTGATGGGAATTTTTCCTTGACTAGTTCACAGGAGGTGAAAGGTAGAACCTAATGGTAAAGGGAAGGGAAAATATGTAAATGTGAAAAGAAAAGATATGATGTGTTTGTGGAGCCATGCACCCATGATTCAAGGGTAATGAGGGGCTCATATCATCATGGCTTTGGAGCCATATGATGATTCAAACAGATGGGACCCCGGTGGAAGACTTGGTGAAGGAAGGAAACATACACATGGTTTTGCTGGATTTTTTAAAAATACGTCCACTCCGATCCAAGAAAAGTTGTCTTCATCAAAGTTGTAGCTTATGAGCTGGAGATTCTGACCATATTTTTTAAATAATTTTTGCATCTACGGTCTAGGAGATATGGCAAAAATGGTGGACACCACTTTTTCAAATGTGGTGGAGACCACCCCCTCTACCTTTACACACACACCCTTCCTTTTCCACATTGAGTCCTTCTCTAAAAATCAGCCATTAGTCTCCTCACCCTCCCCTCCTTCCTCCTCTCTCTCAAGCTCATAAAACCATCACAAATTCCTCTTCTAATCACCTCTCAAATCATGCTTAATCTTGTTGTAATTCATAAGTTTTCATTCAACCCCTTTCTATTATTACTAGATATGCATTGATTTTATGTAGATTCTTTACATTTTAAAATAAGGAAGCTCTTGGACTCAATCTATGGAGGAAGGAGTGAAGACAACACAAGTGATGATGGAGCCAATTAGTTGCAAATTGGTCAACAAATCACTTGGAAGGAGCTTCTTCATTGGTGGAATGTCCCTAATCAAGCTTCATTTGTACAAATTGCACTTGGATCTTAACCTCACTCCTAATCACTCTCTTGCCTATATAAAGAGCCCCCCCCCTTTGTAATTTCAAGCCTCCCTCAGCCTCATTGAGTCTTTGTATCACTCATCATGAGCCCATAAAGCTCATTCATTCACTCTATCCTTTGCACATTCTAGAGTGCAAAATGTTTTATGCTAGTAACCTCCTCCCTCTTACTTATGTTAATTAAGAGAGATCTTTTATGTGTGTGTGAGAGTGCTTGATGTGATTTTGGCTAAATCTTGAGTTGTTGTTTAGTAATCTACATGCTATTTGTGTTGGGAGTGCTTGAAGTTATCCATTCCTTGTACACACATTGAGGTTAATGCTTCATTCATAGCGATAGCTCTCTCTCTCTCTCTCTCTCTCTCTCTCTCTCTCTCTCTCTCTCTCTCTCTCTCTCTCTCTCTCTCTCTCTTTGCGTAGCGGTCATAGTCCACGCTTCCAAGACTAGGTGGTGCCCTCATCTCATTTCCCTTGTGGCGCAATGGAGTTTGTTTTGGTGTAGAGGCCGCCATTCCAAATTTCCTTCGGCACTGCTGCATTGTCCTCTTCTGGCAAAGCCCCATACGTTGCAAAATAACAAGCAACCTTGTTTTCTGAAATTTGTAACCTATTTTGTAGGTTTGTAATGGTTGCTCAAAGGCATGCCATTGTCTCATCTTGGCTAGCAAGCTCTATCCCTTGCGTTGCCATGGTCTCAATCACTACGTGTTCTTCAAGAAGTAAGACAATTGGATGTTTGCAGGGAGATGGGGGAGTGTTCTCCATGCTAGCAACCACTTTGTCTGCAATTTAATCACAACCAATGCCAGCTGTGTGTGAGTGATTGTCCCAGTTCACTCGCCTTCTTAAGATGTATTAGGCACAACATTGTTGAACAAAGTACATGGCTACTTGATTGTTGTTCAAAATTGATCGCACTTGACATATGAACTATTGTAGTAGCACCCTTGCCAATCCCAAGTGCTCGAGGTCAGAGAGCTTCAACAATGCAATCTCTTTAGCATTATCATTGACACTAAATAGGTTGTTGTGAACGAAGTGGTTGCTACACAACTTTCTACATTCTTTCAGGCTCAACGTCTCGCCCTCAAGCTCATCTTTGTCTTCCTGTATGTGTACGATGGTGGTCAAGTCTTGGGAGCTACAATAAATTTGCTCTACCCAAAAGATGATTTGTGCTTGCTCTTAATCTAATTCTTTGGCCATAACTACAAACCAAAACAATGCGTTCTAAATAGATTCTCTTTAGCACTTCAGTCATCAAAATCATACACTTTTTTTTTTTGAGAAAAAGATCCTTCTATTAGTTAATGAAAACTGCCCGTAGGGCTACAACCGCCTCTGCAAGAGAAGGCTACAACAAACATAATGGGGAGACTCTCCCAATGAAAGAACAACATATATACAATGAGGCTAAATCAAGAGATGGGAGGAGGGAAGAGCCACACAGGTGGTCGGTAGTGCTATCTGAGCACACCCTGGACACTGGTGAAGAAAGGCACAGGACTCTAGAGTCAAAGGAAAGCCTCGCGGCGCTCCCGCATGCGGTCGGAGCTGCCCTGTAGTCCCTCTAGCTGTCCTCTGAGAGTATGGATTAGCTCTAGCCAAAAGTCACGAACAGTCTCTGCTGGTGGCACAAAGCTAGCCTCAAAAATGCGGAAACACCGGGCCCGCCAGATGAACCAAAGTGTCAGGCCACTGATGAGCTCCCAACACTCCTCTCTCTCACTGCACCACTCCTGTGAAGTAAGCTCTGTAGCAGGCTGGAGTGTAGGTCGCCCCCCCCCGCATCACTATCATCCTGCTGGTGGAAGATAGCTCAAATTGAAGTGCCGGCCTCGTGAGAGTGGACCAAGCCGCTACCCCCAAGTGTATGTCTAGCCGTGGAGAGAGTAGGCATCAGCCAAAGAACTCGTAGCCTCACTTGCTCGGCCGAGGGACAGTCCCAACACCAATGACGCTGACTCTCCACCAACTGGTCACAGGCTGCACATGCGGCTGAGAGACCACTATGCACAAGCCAGCTCCCTACTGTTGTAGCTCTTTGTGCAACCAGCCACTGAAACGAAGTGACACGCCTCGGCTGTCTGGAGTCCCACAGCCTCTGCCAAAAGGCTGCCAAGAACTCGACTGTGAGGCCCTACTCCTGCCAATGACGTGTTGCAAGCTGGGCAGACCTCTCTCTGTGCTGCAAGTATATGACGTCCAAGCCGAACAGTGTACTGAAAGAAGGGGACTCCTGGGTGGTCTGCAGAAGAGAAGGGGTCCCTCCATAGCCACTCACCAAGATCCCACTGTACTCGTGCCAGTGGACAACACTCCCAAGCCCATAGCCTCCAGTGTCCAGTCTCAAGAGCTACTGGGTCAAGGTCTACGACGCAAGTCCTCCCACAGATGCCCACAACTCAGATCCTCTGGAAACAACACTCTGCTACCTGCAGGGCCTCTACTGCAACTCGTTGTAATCGTCCCCCACCCTGAAGCTCGAAGAACATGGCTGGGACAGTCTCTGAGCAGGCCCTGACTGAAATGAGAACCTCCAGTCGTGTGAAGGCTCCCATCCACCGGGGTGCTACTGGCTCAAGAGGCGTGAGCCACTCAGCTGGAACTGACTCTGAGATGTCCTTACACATGCTCTGCACCCCTCTCATGCCCTATAGCTAGAAACCTTGCACCTCCTTTGACAAACCTGTGAACTCTAGCCAGTCACCTAGAGAGCACGGTGGACCTGCTTGGCATGGGACCCCCGGAAACATGAGGCCGACTACCAACCAAGTAGCCTCTCTGAGTGCTAACCATGGGGTTCCAGACGAGGGGCTGCCGTAGGCGCTCCTCCGTGCACGTCGGCTGTCTCTGCTCCAGGCCACACCATTGTCGGGGAAAAATAAGTGCGGTTAGTGATCCGGGATCAACACCGGGTTGCTTGCTGTGGGAATTGGTGAGAGAAACAACACAAAATAATATCTCGGAGTTGCTAGTGATACTTTAGAACTCGGTTCTTATATTACTATCTGAAAAACCGGCTAGGTGCAAGCTACAATTTAAAAAAAACCAAAGAACCTTCACTACAAGAGGCTCTTCACATTAGCGACGCTCACACAGCGACGCTCAAAAAAAAAATTCCCGGCGTCGCTATGAGCGTCGCTATAAGCGTCGCTATGAGCGTCGCAAATTTACAAAGAAATTTGCGACGCTCATAGCGACGCTTATAGCGACGCTCATAGCGACGCCAGCTGGGGTAAAAAAAATAACCGAGCGCGCCCAAAAACTCAGATCTCAGATCTGAGTTTTTCGACGCCCTCAAGCAAAGAGCAGGTAACGCTCTCCCTCACTCTCTCTCTCTCTCTCTCTCTCTCTCTCTCTCTTTTTCTTTTACACACACACACACACACGCACACACACACACACACGAGGAGAGGAAGGAGAGACAGGTATGCTCCTTCCCTCTCCTCATTCTCATGTTCCCTTCCTCTCTTTCTCTCTCCCTCGCTCTCTCTCTCACACACACACACATACACACACACATATAGTGTTTTTGAGAGAGAGAGAGAGAGAGAGAGAGAGAGAGAGAGAGAGAGAGTGCAAAAACGCACACACATACATAAACAAAGAATGCACACACACATTGAGAGAGAAAAAGAGAGAGAGAGCATGCATAAACAAAAAACGCACGCATTGAGAGAGGAAAAGAGAGAGAGAACATGCATAAACAAAAAACGCACACATTGAGAGAGGAAAAGAGAAAGAAAACATGCATACGATCCAAAAAAACGCACACACATTGAGAGAGAAAGAAAGAGAAACTAAGGGAGCGTCGTAGGAAACTAATTAAAATTAAAAGACCTAAAGATCTAGCCGACGAGGAGTTGAACTGAAGACCTATTATTCAAGAGAGAAATGGCATAATCAATCTATCATACTTGGCATGGGTGATAGAAAGGTTATACCATTTATCTCTTTTTATTGGCACACACATCCACACACGCGCACACACACAGGAAGAAGAGAGTTATAACGTCGTAGGAAACTATTTTAAAAGACGTTAAAGATTAGGTTATATGTAGACTTACATTAAATTAGATTTAGGTTTATTTTTAACTAGATTTACATTTATTTAAGCTAGATTTAGATTTATGTTATATTAGATTAGATGCGGGTCTCCATAGACTGCGATGCCTGCATGAAGCGGGTGAAGAAAGCCCTCAATGGAATATAGGGTATTGCTGCCTTCACTCATAGTGGGCTCCGTCGATCCAAAAGTACTGGTGAAATGTCTTCAGAAGATAGGGAAGAAGGTGGATCTTCAGGGCGGCAAGAGTCACTACATCCCCGACACAATGACCATCTAGACAACCTCTAGTCATTAGACTTACGTTAAATTAGATTTAGCTTTATTTTTAGTTAGATTTACGTTTATTTAGATTTACGCTTATTTACGTTAGATCGAGTCCACGCAAGAATTACTTACGGTTTAGGGTTTAGAGTTAGACGAACAGTGAAAAGATCTACTGTGAAAAGATGTTAAGATGAAGTGAAGTGCTACAGCTAGAGAAGAGGCAAAGGGATTTTGTCCACTACATGCAATATCATGTAGACGTGGGTGTCTAGATTTCTTGTACCCACAAATATAGGTATTGACCAATAAAGACGAGATTATAACCCGGTGGTTCTGATCTCCGTGCACCTCTAGACCGAGGTGTGCGGGGATTGGACATGACTAGAGAATGTGAGGTAAAGAGAGAGAGAGAGAGAGAGAGAGAGAGAGAGAGAGAGAGAGAGAGAGAGAGAGAGAGAGAGAGATAAGACGAAGAATGCCAATAGAATATTAAATTTGTTGTCTAGGTTATAAGTTTTTTATCCTCATTATGAGTAGCGACGAGGATGTGGGACCGTCCAACCGAAACACCTATCTCTCAACGAGGGTCTTATGTCCTTGTAATCAATGCAAGCATGCTGTGCGACGGACAAGACGTGTTTCTTTGCAGCACGTTCGTGAATTTGGCGAGTTCGATCCATCTATAATTATAGATCGAGTTGTTGCCAATTATAACTCGTCGGACTCTGACGCTGGCCAACAAGCAGCAATCTTGCAACCCAATAGACGTATTCGCAGGCGCTTTGGTCAAGCAGCATATGTGAGGCCACAAGATGTAGCCTCTGACAGCTCGGGGGATGATCATGCAGAGCACATTCCCAACGAGGCAATGTTTGAGCCCGAGATTGATGAAATGATCGAGACGATCATGGATTCAGAAAGGCTTATCTATGATGATATGAAAAGTGAAGCCGATACATCATTGTATAATGGAGCACGTATGTCTAGATTGAAAGCACTCCTGGTTCTTCTCAACATGCAGGCAAAGTTTGGATGGAGTGACACTAGCGTCACAGCGCTTTTCAGGTGATCTATTACAATTAGTTTACTTTAATAGAACTCATGGTGTATAATGATCTGATAGATTTTTACACGACTGTATCATATTTTTATGTTGTGTAGATTGCTGAAAGAGCACATTCTACCAGCTGACAATGTGATGCCAGATTCCCGAGATGAAGCAAGAAAGATTTTGCGAAACTTGGGGATGGATTACAATTCTATCCACGCTTGTCCTAATGACTGCATTCTTTTCAGAGGGGAATACACAGACATGGAGAAGTGTCCGAAATGTGATTCCGAAAGATATCGAGTAGATCTCCACGGGACAAAAATTCCACAAAAGGTTTTGCGACATTTTCCTTTGCTTCCTCGCATCAAGCATTTCTTCGAATGTAAGTCCATGGCCGCCCTAGCATCATGGCATGAGGAGAATAAATCTTCGGATGGTGTGCTACGAATTCCTGCAGATTGCGCAGCCTGGAAACATATAGATGGAACATGGTCGGATTTTGCCAGGGAAGCTCGAAATTTGCGCTTAGGCCTGGCTATGGATGGCGTAAATCCATTTGGTCAAAGATCAACATCTTACAGTGTATGGCCCGTTGTCATCGTCAACTACAACATTCCCCCGTGGTTGACTACGAAGAAGGGGCACCTATGGCTAAGCTTGATTGTGCCAGGGCGATATAAAGTGGGGAATATGGATGTGTATCTTCGTCCACTATTGGAAGAGCTACAACAATTGTGGATTGGCATAGAGGTGGTGGATATGAGCCGACACACAGGACGACGGAATGCTTTGATCAGAGGTATTCTAATGTGGACCATGCATGACTATCCCGGGCTAACAGAATGCTCAGGTGATCTATTGACACTCCTCTCTCAGACACTGTAAATCTGGTTTTTCCCCATAGTTGATCTATTATCATGTGTATACATGCAGGGCTTCAAACAAGCGGATACAGAGCATGTGTCACATGTGGACCTAGACTGAATGCACGTAGGGCACCCTCACTGAAGAAGCAAATCTACGAAGGTCATCAAGCGTATCTTCCGGAGAATCATGTGTTACGCGACGGCTTTTTGGGAAGAGAGCCACCAAGGATGTCTGCACAAGCATGGTTAGAGCAGAAGGAGATGTGCGATGACGGATTGCCTCCAGGGATGAAGAGACTATCTCTATGGTACGAGTTACCATACTGGCCTTACTCGTGATCAATCCGTCGACATCAGCGGCGGCATCATCATGGATGATGACGGCAAGAAGGTGATCTCGCGCATGCGTGGTCTTTGCTCTCAGCTGTTTAGACACTATATACTAAACAAATGGAGTGAAGTACCAAGTGATTTAAAAAACAGAGTCATCAGCATACTTCATGATGAGTTTCCCGTTCCAACACGGGATCAACGCTTCAATGAAGACCTGATGAAGATTCGAATGCGCGAATACTGCAAACACAAGCGTTCCGAAGTGCAAAAAGCAATCAAGAATGGGTGGAATAGGCCAGATTGGCTGGCCAAAGAAGATTGGAAGAATGCGAAGAAAGCAGCGCGCGAGAATCCCGACAAGTGGAAGCAACAAAAGGATGCAGCCAGAGCGCGAGTAGAGGCAGGGAGCTCGCACCACTTGGGGAGCGGTGGATGGGCATCATTTGAGGCCGATTTTGTAAGTCTTTTCACATTGCTCTTTATGCATGTTCGATAGTTTAGGGTTTATGAGTTTTTTAGTTCTAACATAATGAAATCTTTGTATGTTTTGACAGTGGTCGATGACAGGACGTGATCCCACACCGTACGAGCGCGAGTACGTAGGCAGGAAGGGCTTAAACGCCCTGATGGACATTCTCAGTTCTCGCAGCGGCATGGTTAGTATTAGGGTTTACTCTTTTTTATTTTTTGTATTGTTTTATAAATGTCGTTATATGTTTATACTTACTGAAAACTGTCTTATTGTCTTTTTTTGCAGAATCCGACAGATACGCCGCTTGGACGCGATGAGACGTCTGATTAGACGACGTCAGTTTAGCCGTAGCTAGATAGCATTAGTTTAGGGTTTCTCATAGCTTATGTATCATGAGACGGATTTTATACGTCTTTTTGAACCATGTATATTATTACATTTGTCACCGCAATTCCTTTTGCCAATCAATTCTTTATGCCTATGATGTTGTACAATTGTCATTATTACATTTGCCAATCAATTCAGTTTGTCTATGATGTGTACAATTGTCAATTTTGCAAACAATGCGTTTTGTGGGTGACTATTTTGGGTTTATTATTTACCTTTGCACTTTTTTTAAAAAGTGAATCAAGTACAATATGGTTGATGGGTGGCAGGCATTCAATGCCCTGCCACCAAAAAAATATTCTCTCAGGCGTCGCTATATGCGTCGCTATTTATGGCTCTGTAGCGTCGTTATATGCGTCGCTATACTCTTCTGTGAGAGCGTCGCTATAAGCGTCGCTATAGGCGTCGCTATATAGCGACGTTTATAGCGACGCCTATAGCGACGTCTATAGCGACGCATATAGCGACGCTCTCGTAGCGACGCTTTTAGCGACGCTTATAGCGACGCCGGGGGTTATAAAAACCCAGTGTATTTCCGTCGCTAAGAGCGTCACAAGAGCACATAACCTCTTGTAGTGCTTGCAGACTGCTTGAACACAAGCAAAAAGCACAAAAGCAATGTCCTTTGTTGACAGAGCGCGAGAAACCTGTATCTCGCCTTGCTTCTCCTTCAACGGCACTATCTCCTTCGGTGCTCCTTTGTATTCAAGCTTCCTCTCTGCAAAACAAAATCCTTTCGAACTCTTCCACTCCTCTTGCTAAAAGTTCAATTGCTTCTAATTTGTTTTGTACCGGTGCAAGAATGACCGCATGGATGTCCCTGTCTTTAAAAAAAAAACCTGAGTAATGTCCTCTACAAAGCCTCTTCCAACCAACCTCGTCGCGGGCTGCTCGTCACCTCCTTCTACAACTAGTGTGGTCCTGTGGCTCCCTTCAAAGCTCTGTCCACCCTCGTCTTTCTTCTCTGCTATGCGCTTTGAAAAGTCTCTTAAGACACCAAGGCTCATCTCGGGCCTGGGGCTTTCTTGCTGCAGGACAACCTCGCTGCTCTCCTCAGACTCTTCTCGTTGCCGTCGATAGCGACTCTCCTCCCCTGCAGACAACGCTCTCGTCTCCCTTCTCTCTAGTCCCCGTGGACGACGCTCCTGCTCTCCTCACCAACTCGAAAACCAGCGCTGCTCTTGCAGTCTCGAGCCCTTTAAAGTCGCAGTTCTCCTGGCCTTCTCGTGCCACAGACTGCGTTTTCTCTTCTTCTCCTGCTCTGCTTGACGACGATGTCTACTCCTTATAGCGCTACTTTCTGTGAGCCCCTTTTCTGACTCGTCAACCCGTATGACGACGATTTCCCATGCTTTTAAGTCACCCGACCCTTTATTATTAGGGAGCTCATCGTTTTCTTATTCCCAAAATATCTTCTGTGTTCTATTAAACAATAAGCAAGCATTCACATTCTCATCCCCCTTCAAGTTGGCCATCGTTGTATTCAATGTTTTCGGATCGATGAAAAAAATAACGCCCATCAAGAACCTTCACGAACGTATCACCTTTGGCTTGTATAACAAACACTATGATAGGTACAATGCGCATTGCCATCATTTTTGTAGCCTCCTTGACTTCGTCGATGTCTAGTTTGTAAAACACCACCATAGCCTTCATTTAGCTTAGCTCTTTAAGCACACGTTATTCGGCACAAATATCGACCAAAGCTTCGCCAAGCACATCCTTATCGTTCTTGAGTGCTTCCATCGCTCTCGCATCGGCATGAGTGATACCGTCAGGCGAGATCAAATCCCATAGCATAATCTTCACTTCAAAAACTTTTGACATTGACGACTTCAGGCTCCAAGTTATGATATAAAATGCTCCCATGATAAATGACGGCCATTACAAGCTTTCCATCTATGCTCCCAACCATATTCCGAGCACTCATGAAAAACTCTGAATATACGACTCCTGCATGAAATTCTCCATTTAGACGCACGACAACACGACATCCACGCCCTCTGAACCTGCACATCCTCCGGCATGTACCAACCGTCTTCAGGTTGCTAATATTCATAAGCAAGTATCGCCAGAAGCTTCTTCTAGCGAATACATCTCATCATCTTCTTTGCATTCTCCTGAATCTATGTCACCCAGAACCACTTGTCCTTCACGCTTCTTGAATAATTTGATCCTCTTTCCTGCAATGGGTACTTTAAGCTTGGTGCCATCAAGTTCTCTAAGCTTGTAAGTTCCATTATCATAAACGTGTAGCACAACATAAGGTCCAAACCATCTCTTAACCATTTTACGCATGGCCGAATATTGATTTTCCAAACTGCTATCATAAACAAGTACCCAATCTCCATCTTTGATAGTATATGGTCTCAACCTATGCTTCTTGTCAAATGTGGCTTTATTCTTCAATCGTGCCTCCTTGAGCTTATCTATTGCATGATCAATGTCTTCTTGGCGTCTTTCAAGCTGTTGAATGTGCATAGCAAGCAAGTCCTCAGTTGACATTTTTGATTCCCATGGCAGTATGGTCCGAGAAACAATCGTCTCTTCTATAGGTATGATTGGCTTTTGCCCATACATAAGTTCAAATGGCATAAATCCTGTAACTGAGCTATGAGTAGTTCTGTCAGCCCATAAAGCAAAAGGTAAAAGTTTAGGCCAATCACCAATTCGTCCTCTACAAGCCTTGGCCAAAGATTTAACAATAGGCGGATGTCCTCTTTCACTTTTTCCATTACCTTCCGGATTATATGTTGTATAGTAAGAGCCAACTTGATTCCCAACCAATCGAAGAACTCATAAGCTTCATCTGCATCTAATTCTCCTCTATCTGCAGTAATCTTCCCAATGCAACCATATCGGCAAATCACATCCTCAAGCAAAAACTTGCATACTGAACTTGTAGCTTTGGTACGCAAAGCTCTTCCTTCCACCCGGTTAGTGAGATCCTCTCTGACAAGAACAATATACCTCATTTGCCAAATACCGACTGGCATAGTAATCAAATCTACAACCCACTTATAATGCATAGCCAATGGATAAGTAGGATGTAACTCATCTCGATGTCGCACATTTGAATACTGTTGACAAACCATGCAAGTCTCCACAAATCGAGCAATATCTCTGTACATACCTTTCCACCAGTAGCGGTCTTTAATCTTGGCAAATGTTGCCCACACTCCTCTATGTCGTGCCCATAAATTCTCATGAAACTCTTTAATTACCTGTTGTTGTTTTACTTTGTCACATACTACTCGTTGTGGTGATCCTCCTGGACATTTTGGCTGCTTCCACAAGTGCCCATCTTTAAGGAAATAACCATAAGCTTTCTTCCCGATCCTCCAGTATTCTTGATCACTCCATTCCTCTTGCTTGGTGAGAGTGCTGAGATAACGGCCTATCAAAAGCCACTCTCCATCGTACATCTCATCTAAAAAAGCTTCAAAAACACGAGCAAGAACACTACAACTTGCATGAAAATGAGAAGAAGTATAAAACTTTAAGCCCACATCATCACTCTCTGTAAGCATCTCCTCCTCATCTTCATACCTGGCTCTTGATAACATATCTGCTACCGGATTGTCCCTTCCTACAATATGACAGAATTCAGGATTAAGAGACTTAATGAAAGCTATCCATCGTAACATAGCAATATCCGGAGTGGAGCAATTCGTAATCATTCATATCAATGGCAAGCAATCAGTCTCCACTACAACTGAAGCTCCAATAAAATACTCTTTGTCAGACTTTAGAGCAGTAGCAACGCCCCAAATCTCTCTCTTAACCTGTGGGTAACTTCGTTGACGAGTGTTAAGCACCTTTGCACCAAACCGAATAGCATATCTATGACCATCCTCATCATCTTGGCCAATAGCCCAACCAATGCCTGTAGGACTAGCTGTGTCAACTGTCAAAATCACTGGCCTTCCACATTTATAATCAACCTTCCTTAAGGTAGGAGCATCCAAAACCATCTTCTTCAATTTTTTGATGGCCTTTGTATGAGCATCTTCCCACACAAATCTTTTCCCTTTTCTTAATAATTGGTAAAGTACTTCTGCAACATGAGCAAAGTGAGGTAACCAAATACGATAAAACACGCAAGCACCCAAAAAATGACGGTCTTCAGTAACTGATGTGCATGAGTTCTTCATTCTTTGTATTGCTTCCACCTTAGCTGGGCTTGGGCGTATTCCATGTGGCCCACACATATGTCCAACAATCAATATTTCTTTGGCACCAAAAATTGATTTTTGACTTGAAAGTGTTAGATTTACCTCTTCAAGTTTAGATAGAATAGCTTCACAATCTGCAATATGTTGAGCAACAAATCTTTGGCACCCCCTCTGATCTTTTATCTCGTCTTTCAAACCTTCTTCACAACCCTTGATTGGCAAATCATCAATAAAAGGCATAGTAATGTGAGGAATGAATTCTCTTAATACCTTGTTCATGCCATTCATCATGTGAGCAACAGAATTTGTGGCACCTTGCGGTAAAGTACACATCCTTACCAACCCAAGTGGAGTATGCATAGTAGTGAGATCCCTACTCTCCAAAGCAAGCTGAAACTGATCATAGCCTGAGTAAAGATCACCCATGGAATATATAGCCCTACCTGCAAAAGCTTCTGCAAACTCGTCCACAATTGGTCCTGTGCCAACATTACGAATTGTTACCTTATTTACTGACTGCATGTCCTGAATAAATCGCAGGGCGCCATTCTTCTTTGGGACGGTAACCATCGATTAGAATAAGGTGCACAAGATGGCTCCAAAATACCCATACATATCTTTTCATTTAACAAGTCAATAAGCTGTGGTAGATGGGCTTTAGCAACAGGAATAGGACGCAAATTCCATGGCATATGTGGAAAGGAAAAGATAATCATAGGTGCTACAACATTTGGATCTACACATCCAATCTCACTGGGCTCAAAAGCAAAGGCTTTACCATGTTTTGCAAGCATCTCTTGAAAGCACTTGACCTCCTCATCAGTAAGAAACCCTTCTTTGCCGATGACTACTTGCTTCAAGGTCTCCTCAGTAAATTTGTGGCCAATGTTCTTGGGATCCCTTAGCTTTGATTGGTGTGAAGCTTTTTCGATAACCTCCTCACTCTCCCCTAGGAGTGGGGTAGCTACAGGCCTGACCTTCTTTGCAACAGTCTTGTACTTTGTATCCACCTGCACTTCAAAAGCACCACCCAATTCTTTACTTACCTCCATTAGAATTTCATACATGTCCATCGAATGCACTCACACAAATTCAGTCCCACTTTGCAACCTACACTTCTTGATAACTTCAAGTTCTGACATCGTATCAACATAAGAAACTTCTTCAAAGACTCTTGAGATAGCATCATCATGTTCAAGTACATCACATCCCTGCAAATCACTTTGAACACTTACCACATATTGCTTCTCCCACTTAGGTAGCTCCATGAACTTCCTATATGAAACTGAACCTTCAGATGTTAGTCCCAGAAACCCCGAAGAAAAAGTCTCTTCTTGCGAGAACTTCTTCTTCCCTGTACCACTATAGTCCCACTCTATAGTGGCACCCCAAGAAAATCCTGAGCAAACCTGTACTCTTTAAACTCTTTCCGAACCCTTGGCAAAGGCTAATCTCTTAAGCTATCTTTATTCCTAACATGATCAACACAAACAGTCAAAAATTGAACCGCTCTCTTACCATCTTTACTTCGAATCCTTGCATATGCTAAACCATCATCCAAAATCTTTGTTTCCATACGCACAGCTGTGATGTAAGGTTGCCCTAGGTGGATAAGTGGATAAGAGGAATGTTCCTGTATAAAAAAGTTCTGCTCATCACAAACATCTCCAATTGTAACCTTGACATTTGCACATGCACCATATAAATCACCAGGCTAAGTGTTGGCAGCTCGAATCCGCCAACCATGATCCATATCGATAGGCCATTTCCATCTCTGGTACAAGCTTTTTGACATCAAATTGATTTCTGAACCATGATCCACAAGTGCTAGAATAGGCTCATCAATATCACCAATCTTAACATTTGTCTCCGTAGTGGCTCTTTGCCCAATGTGTTCTAGAAAAATGACTCCTAGGTACTGCTTCCTCACCATCATCATTATTGAAGTGAACATGTCTTACCTCGGGTGTAACTTGATTGGAGATCACTTTAGACTGTAAACTTTCTTCTTCAATCTCTTACTCGTAAGCATCCAGAATCGATTCTACATGCTGAATCACTTGGCTCTTGACCGCATCAAGTTCTTGCTCGATTGGTACTTGTCGCTTTCTCTTTATAATATCAATGATCTCCTCATGAAAATACAATAACATAACAATGCCGATGGGCTCCAGACATATATAGAGATAGGTCAAATGTGTTGGGCGCACTTTCGGAAGCACAGCTTTTTTTGAAGATAAGGTGGTGATGTATATTTTTTACAAAAAGTTTTTTATGAGTTTCCCCAAGCTCTGGGAAGAAATTTAGTATGCAATGCAAAGTGTGGCATACATTATATATATTAGTTTCCCTAGAGAAAGGGGGAGGCTCAATAGATATGCATTCCGACAGAGCTTAGGGATAGTCTTAGGCTCTTGTTTTCCCTTGACCTCCGGTGATAGGGATGTAAGCCTTGGGAATGTCTTGGTGGCGGGAAAAGTGGATGTTGATCCCCAATCACAAATGCCTGCATATACACCTTTGTCTCCAAAATGCATTATGTTGCGACCATGTAGATCATTTTGAAGGAAGTGATGGTGGTGGATAAACTTTACTATCCACAAAACTACATCGATGATGTGAAAAATATTGCTCTGGAATCTTTCAATGGTACCACATGTGTCCAAGTAGTCTCTGATAGGTGTTGGAATTAAGGTTGCAGAGAACGCACACAGCTTGGAGAAGATGAAGGAAGCTCAAGGCACACAATAGAGAGTGTGTTACTTAGTGTGCAATGGAAAGATAGATAGCCCAGGCGTATATACAATGCTCGGGGGAAAACACCTCCTAAAGAGGGAAAAAATGCCTCGGCGGTCCTAGTGTGTTCACACACATCACTACCACATGTATATGGTAACAACTCCCCCCTAGAGTGATGCGGTGAATGAGAGTTGGCACATGAGTAAAGGGAACATGATCAGTCCACAAAGGGGAGTAAGCTCAAAGCTTTGCGGAAAGCTTCTTACTTCTCACGAGATAATGCCTTTGTGAAAAGATCTACAAGGTTGTCCTGTGTTGGCACATAAGCCAAGCTGATCTCTCCTGCTGAGAGCATCTCCCTGACATAGTGGTAATGCACCTCAATGTGCTTTGTGCGAGCATGAAAAACTGGTTCCTTGCAACTGCCAATGCGCTGTGACTGTCAGTGTAGATAACTAAGTAAGATATATCTCTAGTCCAAGATAGGATCCATTGAAACATAGAGAGAATCAAGGTCCACCACTTGTCCAAGCTATGCATGGGTAATTGATATAAGGACCACTACGTTTTCACCTATACTATGCTCTATCATGGATGGTTTCATATCCTACCAATTTTCCAACCTATTTAGTAGGTTGTATTATGGGGGTTTGGTTTCAAGGTACTTCACTTGTCTGAGGTGGGTTCCATTGAACCATGGAGAGAAACTATGTCTACCACTTGTCCGAAATATGCTCCTTTAAAACATAAAAACAAGGTCCACCACTTGTCCAAGCTAAAGTTTCTCTCCATTGAAGCATGGAGAGAAACAAGGTCTACCACCTGTCCAAAATATGCTCCATTGAAACATAAAAGCAAGGTCCACCACTTGTCCAAGCTAATATAACAAATGGGTGTTGGTTACAAGGTGTACCACACTTGTCTAAACTAGTCTTCATGCAAGGTCTACCACATGTCCAAGCTATATGAGCTTGTTTTGAAGGTCTACCACACCTCTTGAAATTAGGATCCATGTAAGGTCCACCTTTTGTCAAGCTATGCATTTAATGAGTACTAAAACTAAGTAAATTGCAGTACTTAAATACCTTTCCAAGCTCATTAAGATTTTGGTCTCTAAGGCCGGCCACCACCACATGTCTAATCTATGCTCTAATTGATTACTTATGCTATTTCTCTCAAAGTCCAAACATAAGCTCCCTTCTAGCAAGGTTAGTTTAAATTTAGGCTCTAGCACCTGTCTAAGCTAGGTTCAATTTATGAAGCATCACCATTTAACCATGCTACGATCTAATGTATCATATCAAGGGGGTATTGATAAAAGGTCCAAAACTTATTGAGTTCAAGCTCTTAAGTAATTAAGTCTTTGTGAGTATTAAATGTTTTAGTTTTAGTCTACAGATCCACCATTCAAAAACTCAAGTAATTTACTATTTACATTCAAACCTTGAATGCTTGAGATAAAAAATACAAGCTCAATCAATACTATATAAAGCAAAATCTAACATTAAGAGTATCAAATCAGTAACAAGAAACACTAACATGCACAAGAAACTCAAAACATACGTGTCTCCATTTCCAAAAAGTCCTCCATTGACAGATGATGGTGTTGTTGTTGTTCTTCTTCTCTTTGTGGAGAGCACTCCTCTGTAACAGGCACAATGTCGCCTGATTGCGAAGTGGATTGTTGAAGTCCAGCCCATTTTTCTATATCTTCATGAGACTTAACAAAGTCTAGCAGCATGGTCTCCATGCTTTTTGCCTCCTCCACACTATCAATTAAGCAGATGACTTCTTTTTTCTGTTGTATTCCTTCTTGTGCAACCAAGGAGCCATCACCAAAAACATCAACAAGCTTGCGGTCTTCAAAACAATATGTACGAATGTAGTGCTTGACCAAAGCTCTTTTTTTGGCCTCCAAATATTGCAAATCTGACATATCGTTATCTGCTACTTGAAGAAGAGAACAATCAATTGGCATGGGATGTTCCTCTGATCTTCTTCTCAGGTCTTCAAATGCATTGCCTTGTCCCAAGAAGGCAATAACTGTTAGGAATTGAATTGCTCCTTTGCAAGGAGCTGATGGAAAGTGATGCAATGCACCACAACAATGGTAGCTCAAATTATCTCCCATGGCGTGAAAGGCACATTGCAATTTTGTGAAGTTAGTGAAATCCACAAATGCAAGAAAGACAAATCCAGGATCTGTTGACCCTCCAGCAATAGCCAATATCCCATCCAAAGCATTGTTAAATGTCTCCTCACTCCACTTCAAATTGCCTCCAACGTTTTTTGTCATATCTAAAACACATAAGCCAATAGGCACTTTATTATTGAAGTGGCGCATCAAGTAGAGATTGCCTTCCATTTGTAGGCTCACCACATAGATTGACCATGGCAAATCTCTAGGCTCAGTTTTCTCCTTTTGAAGGTGAATTGCCCATTGCATGTATTTTATTGCTCCATCTGGAAAAGCCATTTTCTTTGTTCCACGCGTCAAACTAGATCTGATCCATTCCTCGCATAGCATTAAAATTGTTTTATAAACAACATCATTGATGTTATACATTTTGACCACCTCCTCCCAGTCTTTACATGGTGAAGACTCATTCAAATTGTTGAAGCCTTCAAGAAGTGCATCTTGAATCAATTTGTCTTGCTTCAACTGCTTGATTCGATCATACATGTCAGTTGCATCACCATCCTTTGCACTCTTTGACAGTAAAATCTTCTCATCTCTAATCTCTTCTTGAATAGTCTTTACCTCTGATTCCTCAAGGCCACAAAGATATCTAAATACAGTTGTTGGGGGTTTCTTATTCTCCTCTTCTAGATTTTCAATGATTTCTATCCAGCAATCATAAACTAAATCAGAGTAGGTGACCATGTGTGCCTGTTTAGCAATCCAACTTGCTGCTGCACTCATTCTTGCCAATCGAAGAAAACCCTGAAAAGAAATAGAGAAATAATTAAACTATTGAGCAAGATTTGTTAATTAAACACTATCAAAAAGACAAAGAAAATAACTTACATCCCATCCGGCACGAGATGCATGTCCCTCTGCAATTCCACTTGCTGCCTTTGGTGGTCGTCCTGCGAAGATCCATTGACTCCGTAAATGTCTCAATATTTGGCTGTAAGGTTGCTTGACATACAATGCCTGAGCCTCCTCATTTGCAATGGCAGATATAGCAGTTGCAACAAATGGAGGAGCATTCACAACAATGCGAGCCTTTCTAAATTTATACACGCTAATCAGTCTTTCAAAGATCTCTTTGTTGTTTTGTTCATTGTGAAGCAAAACTTTTGCAGCATAGATTGAATGCTGCCCATCAAGAATCCAATAATGATAATCTTTAATTTTTTGCTCCTCTACCTCTTCTACTGCCAAAGGAGTCCCCTTCTTTGATTTTGCATTTCGAAAAGGCATCAAATATGCACATGCTGCAGGCTTGGTCGTACTCCGTGAAAATCCAAATAACACACTTTCAGCGTGTTTTTTATCCATAATACGTGCATTATAGTGATCAGGAGCAAGCCAACAATTTTGAATAGGGATATCAAATTCCCTATATTGGAAAGGAAAATAATTTATGTACTTATTCATTCCACCTGTATCTTTTTCTTGTCCTTTCATGGCCTCAGCTTCTAAAACATCTGGATCCACAATTCTCATCTTTGACATTGAACCCTCTGTTGATGAGGATGCCAAAGATGCCTTGTCTACATCCAAAATGGAGCTAGTTCGCTTAGCTTCTACTTTCTGCACTTTTGCTTGCTTCTTTGTGGATGGTGGTCGTGAAGCTTTCACCTTTTTTCGTTGTAGTGTGGCAATGATGGAGCTTTGAAGTTGATCTGCTGTGATATTTGGATTTGATTCTGCAAACTTCCATCCTCGAGAAAACATTGTCTCTTCTTTGTTTCTAGACATGCGCTCCAATGCATATGCTCCTGGAGATAGTTGAAATTCTAGATTCATTGGAACTAAAATGTCAATGCATTCCACCTCTGGATGACTATCAACTACAGAGACAGATGCTTCCACAACTTGTCCAACATCTTCAAACAAGCTGTCATTATCCTTTTTGGCAATAAATAGATGCACCTTATGAAATTGTGCACCCTCTATACCATGTATGTCCAAATACCATTTCCTAAGATCATTGCAAGTATAGTCAACTGAGACAGCAACCCTTGCAACCTGTTTTTTTGGAGCCATCTTTCCTGAAACAAAAAAAACCAAATGTTATTTTAACATATACTTTTTTGTAATGGATTAAGTTTGTGTGAATACAAGTTCCACCACTTGTTCAAGCTAGATCTAAGCAAGTATACATAGTGATCATTTAAGCTAGTAAACTAAGGGAAGGGAGAAGTAAGGTCCACCACTTGTCCAAGCTTAGCTCTAGACAACATGGAGAGATTGGAGGTCTACTAATTGTCTAATATAGGCTAACTATATTGAAACATAGAGAGAAGCAAAGGTCCACCACTTGTCCAATCTAGGGTCCATTGAAACATGGAGAGAAGGATGCTCCACCATTTGTCCAAAATAGGCTCCATTGAAACATGAAGAGAAACAAGATGCACCATGTCTTTGAGATGCTAGGCTCCATTGAAATACCTTAAACCCATGATATTTTGTATATGTGGGGTTTAAATTCAAGGTCCACCACTTGTCCAACCTATTATCCCTAGTAGCATGAGTGGTTTGGTCTCAAGATTCACCACTTTTCCACTCTATGTCATTATATTAAGAAGATCTGGGTGTTAAGGTCCACCACTTGTCCAACCTATAAGGCTATATCTTAAATGGTATTATTTACCACCACTTGGAATGCACATGATGGGTTTTACATAGGGGTACGGTTCCAAGGTCCACCACTTGTCCAAGCTAACTCTATTGAAACATAGAGAGAATCAAAGGTCCACCACTTGTCCAAGCTAGGCTCCATTGAAACATGGAGAGAAGGATGCTCCACCATTTGTCCAAGCCAGGTTTGATTGAAACATGAAGAGAAGCAAGCTGCACCATGTCTCCAAAATGCTAGGCTCCATTGAAATATCTTAAACCCATGATATTTCGTACATGGGGGGTTTACATTCAAGGTCCACCACTTGTCCAACCTATTATCACTAGTAGCATGAGTGGTTTGATGTCAAGATTCACCACTTTTCTACTCTATGTCATTATATTAAGAAGATCTGGGTGTTAAGGTCCACCACTTGTCCAACCTATAAGGCTATATCTTAAAGGGTATTCTTTCTCACCACTTGGAATGACCATGATAGGTTTTACATGGGGGTTTGGTTCCAAGTTCCACCACTTGTCCAAGCTAACTCTATTGAAACATAGAGAGAAGCAAAGGTCCACCACTTGTCTAAGCTAGGGTCCATTGAAACATGGAGAGAAGGATGCTCCACCATTTGTCCAAGATAGGCTCCATTGAAACATGAAGAGAAGCAAGCTGCACCATGTCTCCAAGATGCTAAGATCCATTGAAATACCTTAAACCCATGATATTTTGTACATGGGAGTTTACATTCAAGGTCCACCACTTGTCCAACCTATTATCTCTAGTAGCATGAGTGGTTTGGTCTGAAGATTCACCACTTTTCCACTCTATGTCATTACGTTAAGAAGATCTGGGTGTTAAGGTCGACCACTTGTCCAACCTATAAGGGTATATCTTAAAGGGTATTCTTTCTCACCACTTGAAATGTCCATGATATGTTTTACATGGGGGTTTGGCTCCAAGGTCCTCCACCTCTCCAAGCTAACTCTATTGAAACATAGAGAGAAACAAAGGTCCACCACTTGTCCAAGCTAGGCTCCATTGAAACATGGAGAGAAGGATCCTCTACCATTTGTCGAAGCTAACTCTATTGAAACATGGGGGGTTTACATTCAAGGTCCACCACTTGTCCAACCTATTAACGCTAGTAGCATGAGTGGTTTGGTCTCAAGATTCACCACTTTTTCACTCTATGTCATTATATTAAGAATATTTGGGTGTTAAGGTCCACCACTTGTCCAACCTATAAGGCTATATCTTAAGGGTTATTCTTTCTCACCACTTGGAGTGACCAGCATAGGTTTTACATGGGGGTTTTGTTTCAAGGTCCACCACTTGTCCAAGCTAACTCTATTGAAACATAGAGAGAATCAAAGGTCCACCACTTGTCCAAGCTAGGGTCCATTGAAACATGGAGAGAAGGATGCTCCACCATTTGTCCAAGATACACTCCATTGAAACATGAAGAGAAGCAAGCTACACCATGTCTCCAAGATGCTAGGCTCCATTGAAATACCTCAAACCCATGATATTTTGTACATGGGGGGTTTACATTCAAGGTCCACCACTTGTCCAACCTATTATCTCTAGTAGCATGAGTGGTTTGGTCTCAAGATTCACCATTTTTCCACTCTATGTCATTCTATTAAGAATATATGGGTGCTAAGGTCCACCACTTGTCCAACCTATAAGGCCATATCTTAAACTTTATTCTTTCTCACCACTTGGAGTTACCAAGATAGGTTTTACATGGGAGTTTGGTTCCAAGGCCCACCACTTGTCCAAGCTAACTCTATTGAAACATAGAGAGAAGCAAAGGTCCACCACTTGTCCAAGCTAGGCTCCATTGAAACATGGAGAGAAGGATGCTCCACCATTTGTCCAAGATAGGCTCCATTGAAACATGAAGGGAAGCAATCTGCACCATGTCTCCAAGATTCTAGGATCCATTGAAATACCTTAAACCCACGATATTGTTTACATGTGGGGTTTAACGTCAAGGTCAGTCACTTTTCCAAGCTATTATCCCTAGTAGCACTAGTGGTTGGGTCTCAAGATTTACCACTTTTCCACTCTATGTCGTTATATTATGAAGATCTAGGTTCTAAGGTCGACCACTTGTCCAACCTATAAGGCTAGATCTTAAAGGGTATTATTTCTCACCACTTGGAATGACCATGATATGTTTTACATGGGGGTTTGGTTTCAAGGTCCACCACTTGTCCAAGCTAACTCTATGGAAACATAGAGAGAAGCAAAGGTCCACCACTTGTCCAAGCTAGGCTCCACTGAGACATTTAGAGAAGGATGATCCCCCATTGGTGGAAGATAGGCTTCATTGAAACATGAAAAGAAGCAAGTTGCACCATGTCTCCAAGATTCTAGGATCCATTGAAATACCTTAAACCCACGATATTGTTTACATGTGGGGTTTAACGTCAAGGTCAGTCACTTTTCCAAGCTATTATCCCTAGTAGCATGAGTGGTTTGGTCTCAAGATTCACCACTTTTCCACTCTATGTCATTATATAAAGAAGATCTAGGTGTTAAGGTCAACCACTTGTCCAACCTATAAGCGTATATCTTAAAGGGTATTCTTTCTCACCACTTGAAATGTCCATGATATGTTTTACATAGGGGTTTAGTTCCAAGGTCCACCACTTATCCAAGCTAACTTTATTCTTCTCATAGAGAGAAGCAAAAGGTCCACCACTTGTCCAAGCTAGGCTCCATTGAAACATGGAGAGAAGGATGCTCCACCATTTGTCGAAGCTAACTCTATTGAAACATGGAAGGTTTACATTCAAGGTCCACCAGTTGTCCAACCTATTAACGCTAGTAGCATGAGGGGTTTGGTCTCAAGATTCACCACTTTTTCACTCTGTGTTATTATATTAAGAATATTTGGGTATTAAGGTCCACCACTTGTCCAACCTATAAGACTATATCTTAATGGTTATTCTTTCTGACCACTTGGAGTGACCATGAAAGGTTTTACATGGGGGGTTGGTTCCAAGGTCCACCACTTGTCCAAGCTAACTCTATTCAAACATAGAGAGAAGCAAAGGTCCACCACTTGTCTAAGCTAGGGTCTATTGAAACATGGAGAGAAGGATGCTCCACCATTTGTCCAAGATAGACTCCATTGAAACATGAAGAGAAGCAAGCTGCACCATATCTCCAAGATTCTAAACTCCATCGAAATACCTTAAACCCACGTTATTTTGTACATGGGGAGTTTACATTCAAGATCAACAATTTGTCCAACCTATTATCGCTAGTAGCATGAGTGGTTTGGTCTCAAGATTCACCACTTTTCCACTCTCTATCATTATATTAAGAATATTTGGGTGTTAAGGTCCACCACTTGTCCAACCTATAAGACTATATCTTAATGGTTATTCTTTCTCACCTCTTGAAAGACTATATCTTAATGGTTATCCCTAGCTATTATTGCTAGTAGCGTGAGTGGTTTGGTCTCAAGATTCACCACTTTTATTAAGAATATGTGGGTGTTAAGGTCCACCACTTGTCCAACCTATAAGGCTACATCTTAAAGGTTATTCTTTCTTACTACTTGGAGTGACCATGATAGGTTTTACATGGGGGTTTGGTTCCAAGGTCCACCACTTGTCCAAGCTAACTCTATTGAAACATAGAGAGAAGCAAAGGTCCACCCCTTGTCTAAGCTAGGGTCCATTGAAACATGGAGAGAAGGATGCTCCACCATTTGTCCAAGGTAGGCTCCATTGAAACATGAGGAGAATCAAGGTGCACCATGACTCCAAGATGCTAGGCTCCATCGAAAAACATTAAACCCATGATATGTCGTAGATGAGGGGTTTACATTCAAGGTCCAACACTTGTCCAAGCTATTATTGGTAGTAGCCTGAGTGGTTTGGTCTCAAGATTCACCACTTTTCCACTCTATGTCATTATATTAAGAATATGCGCGTGTTAAGGTCCACCACTTGTCCAACCTATAAGGCTACATCTTAAAGGTTATTCTTTATTACCACTTGGAGTGACCATGATAGGTTTTACATGGGGGTTTGGTTCCAAGGTCCACCACTTGTCCAAGCTAACTCTATTGAAACATAGAGAGAAACAAAGGTCCACCACTTGTCCAAGCTAGGGTCCATTGAAACATGGAGAGAAGGATGCTCCACCATTTGTCCAAGATAGGCTCCATTGAAACATGACGAGAAGCAAGCTGCACCATGTCTCCAAGATGCTAGGCTCCATCGAAATACATTAAACCCACGATATTTCGTAGATGAGGGGTTTACATTCAAGGTCCACCACTTGTCCAAGCTATTATTGCTAGTAGCGTGAGTGGTTTGGTCTCAAGATTCACCACTTTTATTAAGAATATGTGGGTGTTAAGGTCCACCACTTGTCCAACCTATAAGGCTACATCTTAAAGGTTATTCTTTCTTACTACTTGGAGTGACCATGATAGGTTTTACATGGGGGTTTGGTTCCAAGGTCCACCACTTGTCCAAGCTAACTCTATTGAAACATAGAGAGAAGCAAAGGTCCACCCCTTGTCTAAGCTAGGGTCCATTGAAACATGGAGAGAAGGATGCTCCACCATTTGTCCAAGGTAGGCTCCATTCAAACATGAGGAGAAGCAAGGTGCACCATGTCTCCAAGATGCTAGGCTCCATCGAAAAACATTAAACCCACGATATGTCGTAGATGAGGGGTTTACATTCAAGGTCCACACTTGTCCAAGCTATTATTGCTAGTAGCCTGAGTGGTTTGGTCTCAAGATTCACCACTTTTCCACTCTATGTCATTATATTAAGAATATGCGCGTGTTAAGGTCCACCACTTGTCCAACCTATAAGGCTACATCTTAAAGGTTATTCTCTATTACCACTTGGAGTGACCATGATAGGTTTTACATGGGGGTTTGGTTCCAAGGTCCACCACTTGTCCAAGCTAACTCTATTGAAACATAGAGAGAAACAAAGGTCCACCACTTGTCCAAGCTAGGGTCCATTGAAACATGGAGAGAAGGATGCTCCACCATTTGTCCAAGATAGGATCCATTGAAACATGACGAGAAGCAAGCTGCACCATGTCTCCAAGATGCTAGGCTCCATCGAAATACATTAAACCCACGATATTTCGTAGATGAGGGGTTTACATTCAAGGTCCACCACTTGTCCAAGCTATTATTGCTAGTAGCCTGAGTGGTTTGGTCTCAAGATTCACCACTTTTCCACTCTATGTCATTAAATTAAGAATATGCGCGTGTTAAGGTCCACCACTTGTCCAACCTATAAGGCTACATCTTAAAGGTTATTCTTTATTACCACTTAGAGTGACCATGATAGGTTTTACATGGGGGTTTGGTTCCAAGGTCCACCACTTGTCCAAGCTAACTCTATTGAAACATAGAGAGAAACAAAGGTCCACCACTTGTCCAAGCTAGGGTCCATTGAAACATGGAGAGAAGGATGCTCCACCATTTGTCGAAGCTAACTCTATTGAAACATGGGGGGTTTACATTCAAGGTCCACCACTTGTCCAAGCTATTAGTGCTAGTAGCACGAGTGGTTTTGTCTCAAGATTCACCACTTTTTCACTCTATGTCATTATATTAAGAATATTAGGGTGTTAAGGTCCACCACTTGTCCAACCTATAAGGCTATATCTTAAAGGTTATTCTTTCTCACCACTTGGAGTGACCATGATAGGTTTTAAATGGGGGTTTGGTTCCAAGGTCCACCACTTGTCCAAGCTAACTCTATTGAATAATAGAGAGAAGTAAAGGTCCACCACTTGTCCAAGCTAGGGTCCATTGAAACATGGAGAGAAGGATGCTCCACCATTTGTCCAAGATAGGCTCCATTGAAACATGAAGAGAAGCAAGATGCACGATGTCTCCAAGATGCTAGGCTCCATCGAAATACCTTAAACCCACGATATTTCGTAGATGGGGGGTTTACTTTCAAGGTCCACCACTTGTCCAAGCTATTATCGCTAGTAGCATGGTTTGGTCTCAAGATTCACCAGTTTTCCACGCTATGTCATTATATGAAGAATATCTGGGTGTTAAGGTCCACCACTTGTCCAACCTATAAGGCTATATTCTAAATGATATTTTTTTTGACCACTTGGAATGTGCATGATATGTTTTACATGGGGTTTTATTCCAAGGTCCACCACTTGTCCAAGCTAGATCTATTACATATATATTATACATACAATATTCAACTAGATTCCCTACCTATCATGTCCAGTAGCATGGATGCTCTAGCTTGAAGGTCCACCACTTGTCCAACCTATACTCTCTTATGTAAGGGAGATCTCGCTATAAATTCAAAACCTTCCCGCCTAAATTTAAAATATCCCTCCCAAATCTTAAATATCCCGCCTAAATTTTAAACTATCCCGCCCAAATTTTAAAATTCAAACTTTTTTATAAAAATTTAAATTTTACTACTTAAATTTAAAATATTCCACGCAAAATTGATTTTAAATTCAAGTTTACCACAAAAAGATATCATTATACCACCTAAATTCAAATATGCAAACCTCAAATCATTATATTGTACATAAATTCAAACAAATTCAAATTAACAAGCCTAAACTGATATTAGTTTGCATAGATATGAATTTATCACACCTAAATTATGTCACCATGTTAGAGAGAGTGGTTAGAGAATTTGAACAAGGTCCACCACTTGTCCAACCTAGATACCAAGAAGGATTGAGTGTACAAGGTATTGTTTGGAGGTCCTTATAGTCCATTGGTCTTAAGGTCCACCACTTGTGGTAAGGGTCACCAAAAAGTGTATATATTCATCCAAAGAAATACACGTATTTTTGGTCTACATGTCCTAGTTTAAACCATTTATGTCCATTAGGTGTATCACTAAACAACACTACTATTTTTGAGAAACAGAAGTTACAATCATATCTACAAATGGATTAGAGGAAAATCAGCTCAGCATACATCCAGAACTCGCTACAAGAATCGACTTTAACAGATCACGCAAGTAAGTCTTCCATTCAATTTTACTAGTATTACAATGTGTTAGTTATTTGTGATATTTATGTATGTATATATACTATGTGTGCATATCGTAATTAAGTGTAATTGTGTATCTGCATTATGTATGAGTATTACAATGAAATAACACAAATATACATACATACACATAGATAACACAGACGCACACATACATGAGCATGTATTTTCAAGAGAGAGATAGCAAATACAGAGATAGATAGATAGAGAGAGAGAGAGAGATAAATAACTGTTTTTTAGAGAGAGGAGAGAGAAAGATAACAGATTTCACTGTGTTTATGTATGTGGAAGAGAGGAAGACGATGTATGGGAATATGTGCACGTATTTTCAAGAGAGAGACAACAAGATAACAGATTTCATTGTGGTTATGTATGTGGAAGTGAGGAAGACGATGTGTGGGAATATGTGCATGTATTTTCAAGAGAGAGACAGCAAGATAACAGATTTCACTGTGGTTATGTATGTGGAAGAGAGGAAGACGATGTGTGGGAATATGTGTATGTGTGCGGGGATACGTTTAAACTATGTATCTCTGTCTTTTGACGAGAGAGTGTGTGTGCAAGAAGAGTTACAGAGAACCATCTTCTCTATATGGAGAAAGACAGAGAGTGAGAGAGAGAGAAATACCTGTTTTTTCTCTATTCGTGAGGTGTGCAATGTCTCCTGAGAAGACTGCCCGATCCTGCCCTTCTGGAAAGCGTTGTGTACGCTGCTGTTTCTTTGTCTTGTGCGCGAACTTTCAATCCTGTGCACTCCACCTGTGTGTTGTGTACGATGCCGAGCTTGCTCCTCTACGCGCGCGTATACTCCAACTGTGTGCGATCCGTGTGCGCTTTCTGTGTTTTTGCTGCTCGCCTGCTTTCTCTGTGTGCGTTTCTCGTGCGCTCTCTGTGTGCCTAATCTTGATAGGGTTTATTAGAATGCCACGTATGCTACAAGTCCATGTTTTATCATAGGATTAAAAAAAACAAAAGCAATATAAAAAATTAACCAATTCACACGGCCAAAATTAAAGAAATCATGGTTGAAAATATGAAAAACATGCATAACTCTATACTAGGAATTCACTTTAAAAAAAAAAAAATCTTTGGGCGCTGCCCCGGACCCCGCCTGGGGCGCTGCCCCAGGACCCCGCCCAGAACAATATCCCAAAATCAACCTCCCAAGCCCCGCCATCGAGAGCGCTATATTCCACATCCCCATCAAGAGCGCTATCCCCAAACCTCACGTGGTAGCGCTGCCTTGTCACCCCATTGTGGCATTGCCCTAAGACCCCGCATCTGGAGTGCTAAATGGAAACATTCTTCATTAGTGAAATTTTGAACATAAATTATATTAGCACATACTTAAATATAATACAAATATTAACATATTAGCTATACTACTAATTTACTATAGCAGTTCTAGATTATGTCCCATACTATATTTAAGGTGCCAAAGGTTTGGCCTTATGGTCCTAGATTTAGCCAAGTGGTCAACACATATAGGACCAAGTGCACACTGTGCCACAAAACTTGGCCACCACTTCACTTGCCAAAGTTTAGGCCACATGGTCAATCCTAACTTTCCAATGTTCTTATTATGTCACCTTTTGCCTCGTGGAAAACCTAGGCTTGTTTTCACATACTCAGGCACTTCAAGCCACAATAAATTGTCATTACTCTTCGACAACCCTTTTGTTCAAGTCTTTGAAAAAACATTGTTTAAGGCCACCCTAAACCATTTTCATTTAGGGGTGTCTAAAACTAGCTTTTTGGCAATTCGAGAAGAAAATGGTCAAAGTTTTATACTTAGTTTTAACCACTTGACCAATTCAAATATTGGAAAGCAAGGTCTTGTAATACTTTTCTTTGGACATCACACATTAAAACTAGGTCCCTCACTTGTCCAAGCTATGCTCTAATACAATAAAGGGCTTTTGGTTTCAAGATGCACCACTTTCCCAACCTTGATTCCATTAAAGAAGCTAGCTCTACTTAGACATTTAATAGCAAGGTCTTGCAGCAGTTCAGATTGAACATTTTCCATGGCAGCTAGGTCCACCACTTATCTAAGCTATGCTCTAATAGAGTAAGGGGGTTTTGGTTTCAAGATCCACCACTTGTCCAAACTTGATTTGGGAAGCAAGGTCCTATAATAGTTTGCTTTGGACATTCACCATTACAACTAAGTCCACCACTTCTCCAAGCTATGTTCTAATACACTAAGGAGGTTTTGGTTTCAAGGAGAACCACTTGTACGACTCTGTTTTTGGAAGTAAGGTCTTTACATAGTTCACCTTGGACCTTGGACATTGGATACTACAACTAAGCCCACCACTTGTCCAAGATATCCTCTATATATATCCAAAGGGTTTGGGTTTCAAGATTCACCACTTTTCCAACCTTTCTTCCATTAAAGAAAGGAGGGGCTTTATAACTAGGTCCACCACTTGTCCAAGCTATGCTCTGATATGGAAAGGGGATTTTGGTTTCAAGGTCCACCACGTGTTCAACCTTGCAAGACTCAAGGGATACTTGGACATTGGAAAGCATAGTCCTATAGTAGTTGATAGGTGGCAGTGGGTATTACAACTAGGTCCAACCTATGCTCTCATATCGCAAAGAGGCTTTGCTTTCAAGGTCCACCACTTGTCCAACCTTGCTTCCATTAAAGAAATGAGGGGCTACGTAAACATTGGCAAGCAAGGTAGCAAGGTTCTAAGGTGTTTCACCTTGGATATTGGGCATTATAACTAGGTCCACCACTTGTCCAAGCTATGCTCTGATAAAGAAAGGGGATTTTCGTTTAAAGGTCCACCATGTGTTCAACCTTTCTAATATAGAAAGGGGATTTTTGTTTCAAGGTCCACCACGTGTTCAACCTTGAAAGACTCAAGGGATACTTGGACATTGGAAAGCATAGTCTTATAGTAGTTGATAGGTGGCAGTGGGTATTAAAACTAGGTCCAACCTATGCTCTTATATAGCAAAGAGGCTTTGGTTTCAAGGTCCACCACTTGTCCAACCTTACTTCCATTAAAGAAATGAGGGGCTACGTAAACATTGGCAAGCAAGGTAGCAAAGTCCTAAGGTATTTCACCTTGGATATTGGGCATTATAACTAGGTCCACCACTTGTCCAAGCTATGCTCTGATAAAGAAAGGGGATTTTCGTTTCAAGGTCCACCATGTGTTCAACCTTTCTAATATAGAAAGGGGATTTTTGTTTCAAGGTCCACCACGTGTTCAACCTTGAAAGACTCAAGGGATACTTGGACATTGGAAAGCATAGTCTTATAGTAGTTGATAGGTGGCAGTGGGTATTAAAACTAGGTCCAACCTATGCTCTTATATAGCAAAGAGGCTTTGGTTTCAAGGTCCACCACTTGTCCAACCTTACTTCCATTAAAGAAATGAGGGGCTACGTAAACATTGGCAAGCAAGGTAGCAAAGTCCTAAGGTATTTCACCTTGGATATTGGGCATTATAACTAGGTCCACCACTTGTCCAAGCTATGCTCTGATAAAGAAAGGGGATTTTCGTTTCAAGGTCCACCATGTGTTCAACCTTTCTAATATAGAAAGGGGATTTTTTTTTCAAGGTCCACCACGTGTTCAACCTTGAAAGACTCAAGGGATACTTGGACATTGGAAAGCATAGTCTTATAGTAGTTGATAGGTGGCAGTGGGTATTAAAACTAGGTCCAACCTATGCTCTTATATAGCAAAGAGGCTTTGGTTTCAAGGTCCACCACTTGTCCAACCTTACTTCCATTAAAGAAATGAGGGGCTACGTAAACATTGGCAAGCAAGGTAGCAAAGTCCTAAGGTATTTCACCTTGGATATTGGGCATTATAACTAGGTCCACCACTTGTCCAAGCTATGCTCTGATAAAGAAAGGGGATTTTCGTTTCAAGGTCCACCATGTGTTCAACCTTTCTAATATAGAAAGGGGATTTTTGTTTCAAGGTCCACCACGTGTTCAACCTTGAAAGACTCAAGGGATACTTGGACATTGGAAAGCATAGTCTTATAGTAGTTGATAGGTGGCAGTGGGTATTAAAACTAGGTCCAACCTATGCTCTTATATAGCAAAGAGGCTTTGGTTTCAAGGTCCACCACTTGTCCAACCTTACTTCCATTAAAGAAATGAGGGGCTACGTAAACATTGGCAAGCAAGGTAGCAAAGTCCTAAGGTATTTTACCTTGGATATTGGGCATTATAACTAGGTCCACCACTTGTCCAAGCTATGCTCTGATATAGAAAGGGGATTTTTGTTTCAAGGTCCACCACGTGTTCAACCTTGAAAGACTCAAGGGATACTTGGACATTGGAAAGCATAGTCCTATAGTAGTTGATAGGTGGCAGTGGGTATTACAACTAGGTCCACCACTTGTCCAACCTATGCTCTCATATAGCAAAGAGGCTTTGGTTTCAAGGTCCACCACTTGTCCAACCTTGCTTCCATTAATATAGCAAGGAGGATTTGGTCTCAAGGTTCACCACTTGTCCAACCTATGCAAACCTTTTTCATGTTGTAGCATGATTTTTGGTTTGAAGAGTATTTTTCTATAACTATGGATTTAACAATGTAATCTTTTTACTTACAGGATGGACTTCGAATCTGGGGAGAAAGTACATATGATACTTGACAATGAAATCGTTGGTATTGGTTGTGTGTGTAGAACAGATCCATATTCCACTTGTGGTGGTACAAAGATAGGGCTGGGAAATGTCTCCATACTAGTGGAGGAATGCTTGAAGGATGTGGTCCTACCTTTTCCTACAATGGATACTTCATCTCTCCAAGGCTCATTATGGAGTGCTGTTCGATGGTCAAAGCTTCTTTTGCAATCTTTTGTATTAAATGGGAACTTAATTGATCCACACGAAAGCTACAATGGTGATGAAGAACATGATCATTCTGATCCTCTAGTTACAGATGCAATACCTATGACAAGCCCAGAATTTGAAGCAATGATTCGAGAGTCTTGGAGAAATCAGAGGGTCCTTTTAAAAGATGACACAATGATGCAAACCATGAATGAAGGGACCATCTTATATGTATTTCCACATGATTATGTCAACTTTCAGGAACTTGGTCCTGATTGTGTGGGTGTGGGTATTGAAAGAGAAAATGCAAGCATTCATGATGTGGTTGAAGTGGGTAGCATCACTTTGCTAAAGTGGCCCATCAAGCAGACAACAATGTTGAATGGGAGCCCATTACAACGCTTTGTTCCTGTTGATGGCATGCATGCTACATATGAGGATGTATCCAACGATGGCAATGTTGGAAAAAAACTTGATGGGAGTAATGTTGTCCAGTTGTCAAGGAAGAGACGATACACTTTCATGAACAGGACTCAAAAATCAAAAGCAGCACCAGCTTCGACTTTTTACCTTTCAAACAAATCAATTCAAAGGGTATCATGCATTGATTGTTGTGCACAAAAATGCTGCCAATTTGCAGATCGTGATATGGTGACAAGGTTACGACAACAATTTTGGGGAGAGTCTCAAAAATCACGCACTAATTATGTTTATGATGTTCTTTCTATATGTTATCAGAAAGATGAGAAGTCACGATACCAATTCAGGCTAAATGGCTCTATTGTTTGTTGTAGAGCATGGTATGAGCTACATGGAATACCAAAGACATCATTTTATCGATACAAGGAGAACTTTGAAAATGGTGTGCGCCAATATGTACATGGGAACACATGTACATTGAGAAGGGGACTTCAACATACTAGTTTAGCAAGAGCACTACTAAACGAGTTTGTGGAAAATAACTCTGAGAAAATGCCACATAGAAGTAGAACACTGCTAGATGGCTCAAGAGAGACTCAATTGGTGATTCCATCAACATACAAACAAGTGGATATTTTATGTGAAATCAACACGACACTTGACCAAATGGGCTATGAGAAGAAGCTATCCCAATCTTCTTTTGGTAGAATTTGGAACAAAGAGTACCCACATGTCACTTTAACAAAGACGAGTGAGTTCTCTAAGTGCAATATTTGTAGTTCAATCAAGGCAAGGTTAGAAGCTAAACCTTCTCTTGAAGAGAGAGCTCTTCTCTTGAGGGAGAGAGAAGTTCACATGGCACAACAAAAGAGTTGCAGAAGCCTATATTATGCATGGCGCACGTATTCAGAAACTCAACCACAAAAATATGTATGCATAATCCATGATAAGATGGATCAAAAGAAGACTGCCATTCCTAGATTACGCATTGTTCCCAAGGGTGTGGATTCAGGATATAATCTGCAGGTGGCATTGATTGGCATGATCACTCATGGACATGGAGAAGGTCATTACGGACACTTTGTCTTGAATGGTTTGTGGCCAGCTGATCCAAATCTTACAATTGGCTCAATTGCTAATTGTTTACATAACCTCGAGAGGATAGATAAGCATCCTCTTGGTGATCTAGTAACAAATGGACTTCCAAGGAGCAATATTTCACTACTACATGCTTTGAACTCAAGGGATGCTTTGGACTACCATAACTTGAGTGATGGAAAAGAGCCCATTGTGCAGTCGTCAGAAATTGCAGAAGAGGAATTGGGGTCAACATTTCGCAGATTGCCAGAGAACTTGTTGCTACAATTGGATAATTGTGCAGGGGAAAACAAAAATCGATACTTATTTGCCTATTTGTCAATGCTTGTTGCAAGGGGTGTTTTCAAAACCATCCAGCTGGGATTTTTAATGGTTGGGCATACACATGAGGACATAGACGCCATGTTTAGTAGGTTTTTAGAGAAGTTGAGAGTTACACAAACCTATACTTTGCCACATTTGATGGATACATTACGAAACAGCTCATCTTCATCTCCAGCTCCATTTTTTCTCACAAAGATCCCTGATTTCAAGCAATATTGTGATGGCTATCTTTGTGATGGACAAGACATACTTGTTGGACATTCCAAACCGCTTCAGTTCAGGTTCTTTATGCAGGATGAGACACCAATGATGCAATATAAGGCACATGTAGGTGTATCAAGTTGGAGTGGAAGTATTCGCCTTTGGAAAACAGACACAGAAGGCAAGCCAATGTTACCACATGGAGATCCACCTCTAGTACAAATGGCGGAGTATGTCAAGGCCCACGAAGAAGTCATTTTGGGGCTAAAGAACTATATAAAATTTTGGAAAAATTTAGGGAATGGTTCAAGTATTCCGCGATATTATAGACCCGTGATAGATTATTGGAGTAAGGTAATTGAAGAGATTGGAAAAGCAATCATATCAGAGGGAGTCTTGTATGAAATATTTTGGCCAAAAACTCAAGAATATTCTCATCTACAAAGCACTACAATGAATTTGCAACAAGGAGCAGAAAGATTCCTAGGCCTTGAAGAGTTGAACGATCATTTTTGTGGGCCTCAACGAGATAGGCCAAGGGAAGAGTTTGACCCTATGTCTGATGTGCACCAAGGTGACTTTCTTATGCTTGTTCCGAGTGACACAGAAATCTATCCAGTGTGGCTTGCAATGGCTTTATCTGACATTGATAATGAGCCTACATCACCAAACTACAGAAAACTCTTGATTCAATATTGGGCACCTTGCGCGAGAAAAAGTGGGATGACAGATACTCAAGCTTACAGTAATTGTTGGAAGGGTTATTGGGCTGTCAACTATAAGGACCCACAAGTGTGGGAAACTATAGATGCAATTGTTTGGTCCTGGAGACCCAACAAAGAAGGACCATTTTCTAGAATAAAGATTCCAGAAAGACATGCTCTAAAAGCCAAAGAAGGCCTCACTCGTGCACATCAGCCACACTTGGATCAAAGTTCAGATATGGTATCAAATGTGGAGTAGAATTATGTGGAGCTTCTATTGTGACTATACTAGTCAATTTGTAAACAAAATCTTTTTTGTATCTTCCTTTGTTTTATGTAATTTATAGTTATTATTCAAATCCATGTGTTGTACATCCTCTTGACTTTTGGTGTTTATCAACACCACAATCCTATGAGATTTTCACTTTATTTACTAGCCACACACCTCAATTTTTCCCACTTTAAGTGGAAAATTCCCAAATTACATGAATTCGGTCGATTTGGAGATTCCCATAATGTGAGATTTTTACCAAAATACCTAATATGGTCTTACACTGATTATTAGAAGAAAATAAATGCACTGGTAGTCAGCACAATGCACGTTAAACAAAAGTAATAAGCACCTGGCACAAAGGCACCACGTAGTTAGATCCCAAAGCCAGGCAGTCCAATTGTGCACCCAAATCACCAGATTTTGTTACCTTAATCAGGTCCGAAAGTCTAGGAACCTTCAAGTCCTTGAGGCCAAATTGGTTGTGGCACAATATGATGAAATTGTGTGGATGAGCTCTGAACCTATTCCCGATGTGGGAGCTAAAAGAGGGTCAATAGGGAATGATAATGATAGTCTCCTTGCTATAAACCGTCTTGACCGCTAGAGAGGATAGTTTCTATTTCTTTGGTTGTGGTTGTATACTAGGCCCATTTGGAACTGTTGTCACCTCAAGGCACATGTTGTGCTTGAGGGCATTTGTAATTTTTTAAGGATAATATAAAGTCTCTCCACTCACAAATGTGAGTACGGCTATAAAAAAAAATAAATTGTTGTTGATCCAAGTAGTGCAGTTACACGAGGGCAGTTGCATTGGATATGGGTCCCATCTACTTTGCTCGAATGCCCATCTCAGTTTTCCATTCATGTGGCATGAGATTGTGGGAAGATCCAGTACATCAAAAGATCAATCAACCTTTTCTAATAAATCCATGTTGATGGGGGTTAGTCATTTTTTCCAGCAGGGGAGAGTATCTGAGGGCGACGAATTTGAGAATAATCTTATAAGCCACTGAAATCATAGTAATGGGCCTCTAATGCTTCAGTTGTGAGTAGTAGACATTTAGGAATTGTTTAATGAGGCCCCTTTTAATGCTTGCATCTAGATCACCTCGAGGAGGGCTTTGTTAGCTATCCGTGTTATTGGGGCCCTAAGATCCTCCCAGAATTCCTTAAAACATCACTATCAGCCGGTCCCAACCAAGGGATTTCTCCTTGCCTAGAGCTTGCAGTCCCAGAGAGAATTCATCTTCAGTAAAAGCCTTCTCTAGTCGATTGGCGTCCATTTCAGGTATTGTCTTCTTAATGCTCCCGAGAAGAGTTGCTCTAGCTAAGTTCCAGTTCGTGAGAGGGAGCCTCTGGTTGGCCTATGTTTTGACCTAAGTATTCCATCATCAGCTTAGCCATTTCATCTTGGTTGTGCACTTCATTTCCTTTCCCTCTATGAGTGATTGAATAGGCCCCAAATCCTCTTCACTTTCAAGGCCTTGAAAAAAAGTGCTTGATTGGCAGCTTCTGACTGAAGACACGTCTCTCTAGATAGAAGACTTTCCTTCCTAATCTCCTCGAGACATTGATTAGCTAAATCCTCTTTAACTTCTAGCAACCTCTTGTCCTCCACTTCTAAGGCCAACCCTTCTCTTTTTTTTTAGAGGTTGGCAGATCCAATTGATCTTCAAGGTGTTTTGGGCGCTCTTCACGAGCCTTTTTTATTCTAGTGCTTGCACATTTTATTGCTTTTTGAATACCCTTGGTAAAGCTATCCCAGGATTTAGGGTTAGCCTCCTCAACATCTTTAGAGAGCTTTCTCAAAGATTTCTGGTTATGCTTCTAAAGACAAGGTCTTTAAAGAGGTGCTCCCTTGTGAATAAGAAACTTCTTTGACCCTTTAGGGTGTTGTCCTTCTTCATTGACTTTCCTAAGCTTCATGTACAATGGTAGGTGATATGACATATAATTCAAGGTCACAATCTTCATCTCAAGAAGGGGCAGAATCTAGCTAGCTTGATGAGAAAGACATCATGTCAGCATACATACTAGTGTAAATAAGGCATGGCATGCTGTTCTATGCCCCAATCTCTCACATATCCACCATATCCCATTTCTTACACAAGCTCAACCATTTAGCTTTTTTGACCCTGCTAGTTTAGTTGAGGAGCGTGTCCTATCCTTTCCCTTCTCTCCCATGTTAAAGTCTCCGAAGAGAACCCATTCCCCTTCAACTGGAGAATCTTTCAGGTGCATCCACAATTTGGCTCTTTCCTTGGCAGTGCACGGGCCGTAGATGTTAATGATGGTAATTGATTAATCAACCCATTTACCCCTCACTCCCAGAGCTCTCCCAAAAAGGTGATTTAGAATTATCTTAAGCTCGAGATGATTTAGAACCACCTTAGGCTCTAGATGCCTATCCACAATAATGAGGATGTCGTTGTACCCATCCATTCCTTCTCCAAAGAATATCAGCTTTTTCCCCAAAGCTCACTTCCTTTTGTTGATGGACCAATAGCTAATTTCCTTACCTTTTTTTATTTCTTCCCAAAATAGAGAGAACTTCTAAGTTTTCAGACCCTTCACGTTCCATGATTGGATTACAATATCATCCATCATTGAGGAGCACGTTAGCAAATGACTCTTAAAATGAATAGGATGTTGGGAAAAATATATTTTATTGGATTATGAGAAGATTCTTGCACTAAGTTGAATGCTATCTCCTCCACGTGCCATGCAGCTCTTTTCGCGCTTTAAGGAAAATTTGTCCCAAATATATTCTTTATGCACAAAATTGAACGCTATTTTCCCTTATCATATACTTCTAGACTAACTTTACCTTGACGCTAAAAGAATATGACTCTGTCTAAATACTTGAGAGGGTAGCATACAATTGAACCGTGGTCCCTTCAAATGACATCTTTGGGTTTCAAAAGAGATACTTATGGAATATTGTTGATCCAGTTAGCCTCTTGCATTGGATATGGGTCCCATCTCAGTTGTCCATTCATGTGACATGAAATTGTGGGTAGATCCACTAGTCCACAACATCAAAAGGTATTGATCGTCACTTTCCCATCATACATAGCACAAGGGAGATACTTGTAGGGTTGGTTTTGTAGGGGGGAGAATGTTGGATACCTATGGATTCTCCTTGTTAGCTTTCTTTTAGGGGCTGAGCGAGTCATCTTGCTTTGAGAGAGAGAGAGAGAGAGAGAGAGAGAGAGAGAGAGAGAGAGAGAGAGAGAGAGAGAGAGCTATTGTCCTTATAAGTTCTTTTCTCTTTCTTTTTACCATTGTCGCCTTTGGAATTTGCATGAGATTTCTTCCTTTTTTTTGGGGGGGGCCACCATAATGTGAATAATATATGAATAGTTTTTGCCATTTGAGAATTCTCATTTATTTTGATACCCCATATAGTATTGCTCCTTAATTTGAAGAAATATATTTTCTAGAAGGTAATGGGTTTGAGATGCAAGCCCAAAACTTACCTACGTACCTACTTGTGAGAATCCGCTTAGCACATTTTTAAACTAGTCAGTGAGGAATTGCATCATGATAGCAATTTGATACTCCTTCTATGTTTTTGATGCTTCTCCTTAGGCCTTAAGGCTTCCTCGCTACTATCTAGTGATCTTTTGCAAGTACATAGCCACATGTATTCCTCTTCTCCAAAGGTAACATCAAAGTGTTGAATAAAATTATGCACTTAGATTCTTTTTTTCCCGTACACCTGTGAGTGGAGAGAAATTATATTGACTTAAAAAGAATACAATCGCCTTCAAGCACTACATGTGCCTTGAGGGGGCGGGGATTCCAAAAGGGACTTGAACATAGACACAATAAAAACCAAAATAGCAGTGCTATGAGAACCATCTCGAATGGTCTATGCAATTATCCAAAAAGGGGCTTGAACATAGACGCAAAAAAATCGAAAAAGGGGACTATCAAAACCATCTCGAGTGTCTAGGAAATTAATGCATGGTTCCACTCTTTATCATTGCGTGTTGTCCCTCTCTTTGCTCCTACAACATGAATGAGCTCAATGCTTAGACACACAATATCATCAAATTGAGCCCCAACTAGTTTTACCTCAAATACAGGAAGGTTCCTAGACTTCCAGACTTGATTCTAATAACAAAATTTGGTGATTTGGGTGCACACAAGAATGGCTTGGCTTCGTAAACTGCACCTGCACCCTCCCAGGATTAGGTCATCTTTAAAGAAAAAGTCTTTTAGACCTCTACACATTTGTTAGCTTTAGCGGTCAGTCTCATGAGGCAGGGCACATGCTGAATAGATGTAGGGGGTCCTCAAAAGCTGATTTGCAACTAGAGCAAGTGTCAGTGGAAATCCCTCTAGCACACACCTTAATCCTAGTAGGAATAGCTCCCCAAAGGCACCTTCCAGATAAAGAACTTCATGTACTTAGGCCATTTGATCTCCCAAATGGCATTAACACTCTTTTGACAACGGTATTTTGACCAATTTTTCTTTTATATTTTGGTGAGTGGGGAAAACCAATTCGCTTTGTTTACCATCTCACATAGGTATTGTGGGTCTTGGGGAGCAAGAACTCTATCTTTTGGCTAATGCCAAGCTTTTCAATCTAGCTCTGACCCGAAGACAGGTGAAGGTGATATTGACAACACTTTTTAGAGTCTACTGATCAGAAGCCTTTTGTACAAACCCAAATTGTGATGAAGCACTAAGACCTCCACATCTTTCAGGCATAGGTTGTTATCATCCCAAAGATGAAAATTTTAGAAATCCCTTTGTTGCTTACATGGCGTACACTTCCCTCTAAAAGGGGTTCATGGACTGCCTTCCAAGTTTGGAGAGCCAGGGGGGACCAATGGAGAGAGGAGCCCCTGAAGTATCTAAACTTCTCCCCCCATTCTAGCGTTGATGTTGCTTTGTTACACTTTTTGTGCTAGCTCCCTTGTGCAGTCGCCAAGCTTAAGGAATGTACAGAGAGGCACCATAATCTTATCTTGCAGTGTGGCCTCCTTCCAAGTGCCCTCATTAGAGGCAAGATTTGCTTGGTTTATCATATAACATGCTATGATAGCTCATTATTTATTTTAGTCCGTAAAAAAAATTAACTAGTTTGACACACCGTAGGCTTCTACATGCATCATGGGGTCAATGATCCCAATGCAACCTTGTTTATTTGGTCTCACTTTCCATTCACATTTCCCCTATTTGCAAGTGCTTGTGGCTTTAGTATTTCTCTTCCACAAGAACCGTTTGATAGGCTTCAAAATTTCTTTCCAATTGGATTTGCTCAATTTAAGATGGGGAGACACGAATGAAATGTAGGGGATCATGAAAGAATTAATCAGAGTGACTCTGCTATGGAAGGGGAGGAGCACAAAATCCCATCTTCTCATTTTATTATTGATCTTGTTTAGGAACCGTTCGAACCTTTGATTATCCACTATTCCCATCACAAGTGGAGTGCCTAGGTGCTTGAACACAATGCCCTTACCAATAACTTCCCCTCACCATTCCATGGGGTCAAAAGTGCTGCTTTCAAAGAGATAAATTAATCTTGATTTCTCAATATTTCACATTGAGCCGAAAGCATTAGAAAATAGTTGGACAATCTCAAGGGCTCTTCTCCTTTTTCCACATTGTTCTCAAGCAAGGTCACCAAAGGGTGAGTGCTACTTGCAAAGAGCAACAGGGAAACCTTGCTTGCTTGATTTCTTGATCTCAAACATTCCCACTAACTTGTTGTTGAAGAGAAGCTCAGAATAGCTTCCCTCCTTAAGTGTGTGAGATATCACACACATTTGGGTCCAAAACCCAAAGCCTTCCTGATAACCACAATGCATGACCACAAGATTTTGTCGTAAGCCTTATCTATGTCAAGTTGGAGGAGGTTACATTTTTGCTTGGTGAAAGTACAATACTCAATGTCGATCATGGTTGAAGATCAATCAAACCTTTCATGAAAGGGAATTAGAGGAGATTAATCTCCTTAAGCTTCAAACCAAGGAGAGGAGCATTAACACTGAGGAGGCCAACAAAAACACACTACTCAAAACATTGAAGCTAAGAAAGCAGCATGCTACCATCTCCTCCTTGATCAACAATAAAGGACAATTGCATACTTGAATCAAGCATGAGGAAAGGTATAATTAAGCTCATCCCCAAGCAATTAGCTTATTCTCAACTCAAGCATTGGAGACCTATCATGATGATGACAATGGTGTTCAAGGTGTTGGCTAAACTTATTGCTCAAAGAATGACCCCGATATTAGTAAGCATATTAGCAGATGTCATCTCTCCCCATCAACATGGATTAATTAAAGGTAGATCAATTTATGACAACATCCTGGTGGCCATGATTGGTATGGAATTTTCCAAGTCCAATAAATAGTAATGACTAGACTTAGATGAGTATGATAGGATTACTTGGTCATTTGTGCAAGAAACACTACAAACCCTAGTGTTCGGCCCATGGATGTGTCAGGCGGTTAGTACTCTTAGGTAAGAGAGCTATTGAGAATTGATCTTCAATTCAATAATAGTTGGCTTCTTTGATGTCAAGAGGTCCATTTTACAAGGGTGCCGCTTTGGTTCGCCGCTTGCACCCACCCTTTGATTGGCTATGATGGAGCAAGCAGCGGCAAGAGGTGAGATCAAACGGATTCAAATCCAGAATGGTAAACAATTACTTATTAAGATGTTCGTTGATGACTCATTACTCTTCTTCCAAGCAGAAGGGAATAATGTCAGAAAAGCCTTGGAGATTATTCAGGTGTTTGCCACTGCATCAGGGTCCCAATGTTACATACAGAAATCAAGACATTTCTTTGTCAGAATAAGATAACTTTGATGTTGCAGGTTGGACACGAGAGATTGTCAAAAAAGGGAACATCTTTTGGGCGCTTGGGGTTCCCATTGGTGAAGGAATTACACGTAAGACAGCCTTTGGTTGGGTTCGAGAAAGAATTAAAAAGAAAATGAAGCGTTAGGAATTCATTTTAATTCCTTTCCATTGTAGAGTTCCAATAATTAATACCTTCTCCATCACGTACATAACCTTCACATCACCCTTCTTGCAACTATCCCAAGAAAATTGGAATTCCTTCTTGAAGCCAATCAAGGAGTTTTTGTGCAGAAATAAACTGTCTGCAAGTAGACCGTGGCAATGGGGTAAATGGGCGGCTATTGCTAAACCCAAAGAGCAAGGTGGACTAGGCATCTTGGACCCTATCAACCATGATCTGGCTTTATGTGCTAAAGTTTTTTATGCCCTTGCCATCTCCAAAGAGAGTTGGGCTTATATGGCAAGGGAAATGATAATGGAAGCCTGCATGAGGCCTAAGGTGGCTCATGGTCCAACATCAGCATACAAAATAGAATTTCCCCCCCCCTATGGAGGACTCAGCTTGGTGGATTTATTGGGAAATTTATTGATGAATGTGGTAAATCCATTGATGTGCTCATGTGGAAGGAAGAGACCAAGTATTGGAAGGGTACAGTGGTCTCTTTGGGGTCCTATAGTGGAAGGCTTGGGCCTTAATGATCATTGGACTTAAATAGCCAGGAATCTTAACAACAAGGGCTTTGACACACTAGAATTTCTTTGGGATCATAACAAAGGGGACTTGCTTTCTTTGGAACATCTAAAGCAGTGCAACAATCTCTCAGTCCAGGTGAAGGTCCTCATTGTTAGACTAATAAAAAAAAATGTCAAGTCTAACCCTTCTTCCTTGCTCCTCACCACTTGATTGGTGGAAAGATTGGAAATGTCATAGTGAAAAAATATTCTTCTTGCCCAAGACCAAATCAATTTATGATATGATTTTCTCTTCAGGTGATTGGGTAGAGCATCTCAACAAGACTTGGTCCAAAAATTGGGTAGATAGTAAGTGGAGTCAAGTAGTTGGAAACATCTAGAAGTCCAAATGCAAACAGAGAGACAAATTTTTCCTCTGGAAAGTGCTCTTTGGTTTCTTGCCAACAGAGTTAAAGCTAAAGCAAGAGGCCTGGCCAAAGGTTCTTGTGTGAGATGCAAGCACCCGGATGAAACCCTCATTCACCTATTTTGGGGATGTTCTCAAACTAGAGTCTTCACGGGCATAGTTTGCAAGTGGGTGTACACACATCTAGAAATTGTCTTCTTTAGACAATACCTAGCCTTGGGATCTAGACGCATTGACAATGAGGATCTTCTGCATACATCTTCATAATAAAAAGCTACAATAGAGAAGTCTGACAATTTAAGAATGAGCTACTCTTTCAAAAGAAATGTGAGCCTCTCGACAAACACAATGTTCTTAAATCATGCCGGTGGAAAATCCACTCTAGAAGGAATAGAAAATGCAAACTTGTCAAGAAGTAGTAGTAATGGAAGTAAGGCCCCTGGATGTATTTTTTATGGATTTTCTGGTGCAAAGGATATGCCACGCTGCTTGTAATACATTTTGTTGATAGCACTTTTGAAGAAAAAAAAACAAAAGTAGTCACCCTTAAAGGCTCGGAGTGAAACTCATTGGCCTTCCAAAGGACTATAAACATGATAATTATGGATAGTAATCACCCTTAAAATTTTAGGGTTAGAGTGAAACTCCATGGCCTTCCCAAGGACCATAATTGTAAATAAATATAGATAGAGTGCTAATTTTTTTGACCTTACATTACCACAACTAAGCAGGGAGAACTAAGAGCTCAAAAGTCAGTAAATTTTCTTTTCCACCTTTTTTTTTTGTGCAAAACTCACAATTGTGAGTGAATTATATTGATCAACCCAAAAAAAATACAAGGTCTTGTCATGCTCGTGTTGAACCATGACATCATCCATGGACCAAAATTACATCGGCTATCAGGGCAACCACCCCTACCAACCTGCCTCCTTATCCTTGATACACAAGGTCCATTATCATGTTCTTCTGATATCTTTTAATCCCCGCTAGCCAAGATTTCCCTCCGTCTTGACAACGAGGCACAAGTAGTCCTAGACCAATCCTCTGAGTGTTGCTTGCACCCAAGCGTCCATATTAGCACTTTGCTTTCTTGTATAATTTCTGCAAAGCTTGCCCCCACAAAACCTCCTTCAAACACACAACGATTCCTTGTCTGCCATACATTATAAGAAGAAGTACTTGACGATTTGAGTGCTAATGAGGAGGGCAAGACTACTTGAATTATTCCCTCCAAGGAGTAGATCAATCTTGAGAAAACCAAATCTCCATGTTCTTTGGACTCACTTTTATATTTTCCCTGCGAGGCCTTTGATAGTTGGGCAATCCATGAAGAGGTGGGCCACATCTTCACTAGCCAACCTGCACCCCAAGCATCGATCTGACCCAATCCGTCTCTCTTGAATCTTCATCCCCGTCGGTAGAGCATCCCAAGTTACCTTCCGTAAAAATACCTTCATGTGCTGCGGAACCTTTGGCTTCCAGATGTTCTCCGTTACTTGCTCCCACCTTTCCTCCGGCCATTTTTCTTCCATATCTTGTTAAGGGAGGCTAGACCAATTCTTCTTATGCATCATTGTATGATAAATGTCTTCAGGATGGGGTTTCCATAAGAGACTGCTTTTGGGCCATTTCCAAGCATTCCAGTCAAAAACACCATATTAGAGAGTTTGAGACTTTAGACCCAATTTGGGAATTGCCAATGCCTTAAAGATTTCGCCATATGGATGAATCTCAAACTAATTTTTTAGGCCAAATCTTTTCATAAGGTAGTACTTGAAAAGCTCTTTTGAGCCATGCTCTCAAAAAATTGGCTAAGATTTTGCCATGTGGTCAAATCTTAAGGTTGTTTTGAAAGTGGGAATTGGGAAATTCCCAAATTCACTAATATGGTGTTCAAACTCCAAATCACAGATTGGCATCACTTTATTGTCAAGCTCTTTGATCACTTTGTGGACAAGCAAGACCTCCAAGCTATTAAGTTGGTATTGGGTAACCAGAAGGTCAATGGTTTTCCAACTCTTGTTGTCACTGTCCCAGAAGTGCCCAAGTCGATTCAGACCCTTATTATTCAGCCTCCTGGCTGTCTCTATCCAATAGGGAATTTGTGGCGGATCTACAACTTTGGAAAGCCAGGGGGACCAATGCAAAATGGAGTTCTTGAAGTATCTGGTTTCTTCCCCACACTTTAAGACTCCTGCTGCTCTATTGCATTTTCTTACCAATTCTCCTGAGGTGCCCCCCAGCCTTAGGGTAGACCACGTCGGGGCTAATAGTTTGTCATGAACTTCCACCCCTATCCACTTTCCACCTTTTGAGCCAAGTTTAGCTTCTTCTATCATATCTTTGATCATGATAGCCCAAACTTGATCCCGTTTAGCCAAAAAAACAACAAATTTGGTGCAACAAGCTTCTGCATGGGCCACAAGGTTGATAATTCCTCCTTGATTCACTGGCCGAGCAATTGATTCCCAACGGGCCCATTGCCATGGCTTGGAGGATTTCGTGTTGTTTTTCCATAGAAACCTTTTTACTGGTTTTAAGAACTCTTTCCAGTGACACTTAGACATATTGAGAAGTGGGATAGTGAAGGCAATATAAGGAATCATAAAGGAATTTATCACTTTTATCTGACTTGAGAATGGGAGAAGAGCATACTCCCACCTACTCATTTTTGTTTTGATTTTTTCTAGCACCCACTCAAATATTTTCTTGTGAGTTACGTCCACCCCCAAGGGGGCTCCCAGATGTTTGAAGATATTCCCTTTTGCGACAATCTCCCCCGACCATTCAAAAGGGTCAAATGAGTCATTTTCCGATATAGGGAGATCAGCTTTGACTTCTCTATATTACACTCGGACCTCGAAGTTACCGAGAATATTTGTACAATCTCCAGAGATTTCCTAATGACGTGGGGGCACGCCTTCAAGAAGATGAGAGAATTGTCTACAAACAGTTTTGTTAGGAGTTGGCTATTTCCTAGTAAAGCCAGGCCTTGCAACTCCCCTCGTTCCGTACTAGCTTCAAGCGTCGTGATAAAAGGATGTGATTCTATGGCAAAAAGCAGGGGGACCAGAGGCCATCCCTACTTAATAGACCTTTTTACCTCAAAATAGCCCACAATCCTGTCGTTGAATAGGAGCTTTGACTGGCTTTCAGCCCCCAGTACATGTACCAAACGACATAGGTGAGGCCCAAAGCCTAGAGCTTTCATGACGGCTTCTATATATGTCCATGGTATTTTGTCATAAGACTTATCCAGGTCCAATTGCAGCAGAATGCACTCTTACTTTGTGATTGTTGCGTATTCGATGCCCACCATTGTTGACAAGATGTTATCGTAAATAGACCTTCCTTTGATGAACCCATGTTGATGGGGAGAGATGATCTTGGTTAGTAAGGGGGCAAGTCTGAGGGCTATTGCTTTAGCAATAATTTTGTAGTCCACCAACATCATTGTTATAGGGCACCAATGTTTGAATTGAGAACAACAGAACTGTTTTGGGATGGGTTTGATAAGCCCTCTCTTTACACATATCTCCAACGACCCTTTGACAATGGCTTTATTGGTCAACCTTGTGATTGGGACCTTGAGATCATCCCAAAATTCTCTATAGAATTCCACCATCATCCCATCCCAACCAGGGGACTTTCCTTGCCAAGGGCTTGCAATGCTAGTGAACATTCATCTTCGGAAAATTCCCTTTCCAAGCTATTAGCTTCTGAGTGGGGAATCTTCTTCTTGACACTCTGAAGTAAGGTCCCTTTGGCTTCTTCCACTTCTTGAGACTGGATCTCTGGCCGTCAAATGATTTGACTAAGATACCTCAACATCAGCAGACCAGCCATCTCATCCTAGTTATAAACTGCTTTCCCTTTCTCATCATAGAGTGAGCGGACGTGGCCCGGCTCTTCTTGATTTTTAAAGCCCTAAAAAATTGAGCTTGATTAGAGGCTTCAGGTTGAAGGAAAGTCTCCCTAGAGAGAAGCCTTGCCTTACTTTCTAATATGTTCTAGCTGCTATTTGGCAAGGTTAGATTTGGCTTCAAGCCATCGTTTGTGCTCATCCTCAGTAGCAAACCCATTGGCTTTTTTGGAGGTAAGCAATTGTACCTCCCTAACTTTCTTGATTTTGGGGCCCCAGGTTTTGATTTCTTTCTGGATGCTTTGAGCAAAGAGGTCCCACACATTGTGTTTGTTGAGGTCAACATCTTTTTTGAGCTTACTTAGTGATTTCTTGGTTAGATTCTTGAAAAGAGGGTCTTTGAATAGGTGTGCCCCTATTACTAACAATTTTTCCCACCTCTTGGGGTCTGCTCCTCCCCTGTATTCTTCTTAAAATGTATGTGCAGAGGTATGTGATCCGAAAGGATTTTTGTTGGGACTACCTTCATCTCAATCAACGACGGTATCCAGTGAGCTTGGTGCAAGCAATAGCATCTGTCGAGCCTGGAGGCAGTGCGGGCATACTGTAGGCTTGTGTAGGTGAAACCAGGCAAGTTGTTCCATGGGCTGACTTCCCAGAAAGCTCACATCGCCCACTTTTTGCACAGACTTTGCCATTTAGACCTTTCCGAGCCAGCCAGCATACTGGAGGATCCTATTCAATCCTTGCTCTTTTCTACCATATTGAGGTCGCCAACCAACAACCACTCGCCTTCAATAGGAGTATCTCTAAGATGCATCCATAGTCTAGCTCTATCTTTTGCATTGCAAGGGCCGTACACATTCATAATGGCGAAGAGATACCCTTCCTATATGATTCTAATCCCCAGGATTCTGCCGGATGGGTGGTTTAGAACCAACTTCAATTCCAATTCTCTGTCTGCAAAGTTGAGGACTCCACTGAAACCGTTAATTCCTTCTCCATAGAATACTAGTTTCTTTCCTAGCACATGCTTTCTCTTGATATAGGCATCTAAGTGGTGTTCTTGGATGGCCCAACAGTTGACTGCCTTCTCCTTTTTATTTCCTCCCAGAATAGGATACTCTTCTTTCAGGTTTTCAACCCCTTTACGTTCCAAGATTGGATAGGGAGAGACTCCATCATTAATGAGGGGTTCATTGGGATAGAGGAACGAATTCTTCAGCATCTGAATCATTCCCCCCCCCCCACCCCCCACCCCACACACACACACACACACACACACACACCTCCTCCTTGGTCTCAGGAGAATTCGGGGCTTCCCACTCAGGGTATTTCTTTTCTTGTAGTGCTACAAATGGATTGTGTAGTGGGACAGTGAACCCCCCTCCTTTCAAAGGGGTGGAGGATGGATTAGATCCTTCCACCTCAAGTGTTCTCACGACTTGAAGCACTTTGGAGTCTCGTGCCACTGCCTTGTCTCTTTTGGCTCTTTTCAGACCAAGGACTTGAATTGCCGGTCACCATTGTCACTGTCATAAATTTCGGGGTAGTAGCGGGAGTAATGATCATATTATTATTGCATCACCTTCATAAATTTGTTGTATGGGGATCGATTTCTCCATAATATTTTCCTGCATTTTTGTATCCATCATATCTTCTTTATCCTTCCCTACATTTGCCCCTTCATTACTGGCTTCTTGCTTCTCCAACCCTTCCATTGGGGTTTCCATTTCACTGGGGGCTTGTGCTGCCGGAGCTGCAGTACCATTAGACTTCAAGGGGCAATACTTGGTGATGTGTCCAAAGTTGTTGCATTCAAAACATGCTCAAGAGTATGTTCCAAAGTTGAGCACAATAGTAACAAGCCCAGCTCTGACATTGATTACCATGCTCTTAAGTGGCGTTTTAGACACATCCCAGCCTATACAAACCTTGTTTGAGGTTCTGCCAAACCCTCTCTTGTTAGGTATAAATAAGGGAGTGCCCAATTGACTAGAAAGCATCGCAAGATTTTCCCACAGCCACCTACGCAGTCCCACAAACTCAACCCAGATCGGATGAAACCCTTGTAGAGATTCAGCTGAGTTGAACACTGGCTCCCAAGGCACCACACAAACCATAGTCCTATTAAATACCAGGGGCCCTTTGTCAAGGATCTTTTCCACATCGGAGGCCTCTTTGAATCTCACTGAAAAAAATCCTTTAGCTAGGTAAGAAGTACTTTCAACTGCTCCTCCATGACCAAGAATTTTGAGGGCCCTGAAGCCATTGAATAATCTCAAACCTGTTTGGGATTCTTCCACTGAACCCAAATACAAGCATTAGCTTAGCTTTCTTGGCTAACTGTTTTTGATAAGTGCTGGTGGAATCGCTACAGTAATAGCCTCCGCAACCTCCACCTGTTGTGGCAAAGACTTTTTTAAAGCAGAAAAGGCCCGATCTCCCAACCCGTCTTCAACTAGCCCACTGTAATCTTTTTGGGAGCAAGTTCTTTTGTTGTTGTTAGGGCCAGACTCAATCATTTTGTTGACTTCGTTGAGCTCTTGTTTAAGTATAGCTCTTGTATTTTGCAGTTTTTGGATATCTCATTCACTCGACAACCCTTCTGATGAGCCTTTTCCACAATCCTTAGAGTTAGCCCCCTTGAGTATGCTAGCAAACGAGATGCCTGGCCTGCGAGCTGCAGATGCACTTGACGCCTTATTTACGTTCGTACATATGGGACCCTAAGGAACCCTGTCTTTGAGGGTTTTTACCTCGAATTTGAACCCTTGAGCTGAGCCGATTTTCTCTCTTGTTTTGTTAGAGGGAACTTTTTCAATCAAGACCGTTTTGTCCTCTTTCATGGATGCAACCTTTGGCAAATTGGGGCTCCACATTTGCGCATCATACAATGGTCTCAAGACCGAGCCGTCGCCTTCATCCATTGGAAAGGCTAACTCCATTTCGGGCATTTTACCTGCCGCTAACATCTGTGAAAATTTGACAATATCTTCGCTTATGACTAGAGTGTCGGGTTTCATTACCAAGTGACGTAGACTTACAATACTTGATTAAATTCAAAACCTTAAGGGGAAAAGGGCTTCAAGGAGATAATAATCGCTCTAGATAGTAATCGCAAGGAGACCAAAAGATAATAATCGCAAAAGCTAAGCATTGATCTCAGGTGTGTTGAAGTGGGGGAGGAATGCACCGGGAAAAACAAAATCCTACGCTATCGCCATCACTACATACAACCTCAAACAACTTCAAGCCAAGCGCAATTCTAAGTTAAAAACCGCAATCATGATTAATATCGTAGGCGATAATAATCGCGATCCTGCCAATCACCCTTCCAAAATGCAATAGCGATTACTGTTGCGTGTGATAATAATCACGGTTTAAATACTTGTAGAGCTAGATTTGGCCGACACCATCGAGCAAGGCAAGACGTTGTAGCTCACTCACAGCACCCCCGAGCATACGACTCTCTTGTTCCAGGTCTTCGCAAGCTAAAAACACCCTACTTTGCTCTCGATCCATGCTTGCATTCCTAAGCTCACCCAACCGCCCACGAGCCAAGAGCCCATGGTGCCGAGCAGCCAAGGCCCAACCCACCACAACCAGTTGTTGCCCGGACCCAACTACTAGTACTTCAAGACCCTGCTGACCTACCACTCCTCTTCAACCTTGGTAAAGCCATCGCTCTAATCTTATACATGCTGATCTTATCACTTAACCTTCATTTTTACATTTTAAAATAAATGTTTCTTAAAGTTTTCTATCAGAGTGTAACAAGTGGAGCTCTCTCCTTCCTTGAAAATTTTAAGCTCTATTATATAGTATTATATATAGTATAGAAAGATACTTACCCTTCACATTTACGTATTAAAATAAACGTTTCTTAGAGTTTTCTTTGAAATGAACTAGAGTGTGACACTTGAAGGCTCTCTCCTTCTTTAGAAATTTTAAGCTCCATGATATATAAAATAGAAAGATAGGGATTCTTTAGACGTTAAAAATACATGCATAAGAGGATGTACACGTGTCCTCCATACGCTCTAGGTTTTAATTAAGCACATGCCAAAAGGTACCAAAAGGGAAAACAAAAAAATAAATAAAAGTCTTTTACTTTATTTCTTCAAAATCATGGCAAAAAGGAGGAACTTGCTTTCTGCAAAAATGGATTATGGATTATGGTTGTGTGACATGTCACTTAAAATGCTCTTCCCAATTTCAAAAGGGGGACCAACAAGTCTAAAGGGCCAGGGAGATTATCAATCAACTTCTTCTTGACAAAGACTGCACATTTGAGCAAATTTTAGTATGACTTTGGGGGATCCAATTAATAAAGTACCAAAGGGGTAAGTGTTCTTTGCCTACATACTGGTGCATCATGGGGGATTTCAATATGGTGGAGGCTCAAAAGGATAAGATGGGGTCAGCTAGCCTGTTGGAAGGCTCTAAAAAGTCCAAATGGCAAGCACTTTGCACAAAATGGATGTTTCTTCACTTGTGGACTGTTGGTCTACGGAGCAACTTTCCGTGCTTAACATACACGAGCCTCCAACATGACAACACAGCTTCTCATCTGAATAGATGCTCCATCTCCCATCAGGCGGATTGGCTTCCCCCTTTTGTGACATGTATCAATACCTCCATGAGTATGTTGGATCACTTTCCCCTTAGTCTTCACATAGCCAAGGCTAGTAAGGATGCTTGCTCCCCGGAGGGAAAGAACAAGAAACTAGTCTCCGTGGAATATATCTCTAAGGACCCTCTCTTCAAGTCCCTTGCTAAGATGGCTCTCTGCAAACTAAATCATGATGTGGAAGTGACATATCCTTGTGCTTGTCCTCCCTGGTGCGTAACATCCAATCAGAGACAAAACAAGCAGGGCCTCAAGTGAAAAAGGCTCGAGAGGTCACAAATAGAGAGCTGAAAGAAGGAGTAGAGGAGCTCTTCAAAAGAAATCTAGAAGGAAGAGCTTCAGAGGTAGAGCACATGAGATGGCTTGAGGCTAGAGAGCTTCTTGTTGATTTGCAAGCTAAGAAGATAAAAAAGACCCGACTGCTGGCCAGAGCGCTTTACATCAAACTTGACCCTGCCAACCAGGCTCATTTCTTTAGAGTGCTTAAGGTCAAAAGAGGAAGGGATGCTATTACAACAATCACTGATAGGACGGGGAATGTGTTGAGCTATAGGCCATTGGCCCCGTGGTCGGGTTATGGTCGAGCGCCCACCCTCTTGTATTCTTTGCTTATATTGAGAATAAGGAGAAGAGAGCTAATACTTCTAATGCTCCACTACACAGCATGTCTGGTCCATCCCCTTCCCCTTCTCTCCATCCCTCTCTTGCACTCCGCATCATGCATCCATCAAGTGGTATCAGAGCCCAGGAGCAGCCCTCCCGATCCCCGCTCCCACCCCGCGCATGCAGTCCTCCCTATCGAAGGGAAGCTTGAGAGCTTTTGGCAAGCTCTGTAGAGTTGGGCAAAGGAGCAGGTCGAATGTGAGTAGGGGGAATTTGGAGCAGCTCTCCGCCTTGCATCAGATTCTGCAACTGGACAAAATCGAGTAGGGGAGTAGTGAGGCAAGTGAGCATGGCATGTGTGCAAGCCTTGAAGGCTTGAATATCGAGTTGCAAGGAACAGAGCATTGAGAGGCAAGCTTAGGATGCATCTGCAGAATTGCGCAGAGAGAGAATCGAGGGGGAGATCAAATCGATATCTAGCAAGGGAAGTCAAAGCAAGGCTTGAGAGCAAGCAAAGGAAGTCGAGCAACATTTTGACGCATCGTAGAGCTTGACTTTAATCGATGTTGTTTGACAAGTGAAGGCAGTTGGAAGCTCACGAACACTAGACATCAAGCAGATAGTACACACAAAGCCTCAGCTCCGAGTGATTAGAATGCTTGCAGGCATTTTTGTCAGTCTCTGCACATTTCAACAGTGAACATAAATCAAATTTTAAAAAAAACGATGAGCCTTTGTGTGCAAGGGCCCGCTCCCACGGAGCCCTCGACACCTCGACCTCCGACTCTCTGACCCCACTCATACCAAGCTTGAGAGATAGAGAGAAAGAGTGAGCCTTATGGCAAAGCTGAGAGTGCTGTGAGAGAGATTTTCTTGAAATGAGAGTGAGGGCAAGATTTTTCCTCTCGCTGATTCTTTGAAATTGACATCGGTGACACTCTTTACGGGCAGATTTTGACAACCGACCTGACGCCGGTCTTTGTGCTTGTGATGTGCACGGGTGAGGTGCCTCTACCATAAGAGGAGTGACACCCAGAACCGGCACTAAGCACACCCATCATGCTCAACTGCACCGTTTTGGCTTTGACCACCTTTGGCAGCTATCCGACTGGCATATTTCCGTCCGACGATGAAAATCAACACATACCGACACCAAGATGCAGGTTGTTACAGGGGGGCTTTTGAGTCCGTTTAGACGCATTTTCTCCAGGTTTCTAGACACTTACAAACACAGTGCTTTTCAAGAAATTTTGGTAGTCATTTTGATAGCAATTTCCTATGACAGATGCATTTTTCTTTAGCACACCATAGTGCTATTGAGCTCTTTTGAGAAAAAATATGCCCGTAGGGATCACTTTTATTGCATGCAACAGTTCTTGGCGCTTGTTTGAGTGCAATCATGTACGTTGAGATGCAGACACTATCTATTGTGAAACTGAGTGTGTGTGAGTGTGGGGGAGGTTATTTAGCTACAAGACAAGAGACATGGGGCCCTTTAGAGAGAGAGGGGGATATTTGGGTCATGGAATATGATAGGAGAGAGAAAGGGGGGGTGGGGTATACTATTTTGGAAGATAGGACAAGTTGCATGTGAGTTAGGGTGCATTATTGGTGATTTAGAATGTATTATTGGTGAGAGGTGGGGTAGCTTGGGAGAGAGAAAGGAGAAAGGACAAGGGGAAGAGAGAGGGGTTGACCTTTTGAGTGGAGGAGAGGAAAAGGGACACACGGCGGGGCAACAATGAAGAAAAAGGAGGCAAGGTGGGGATGGGCTGCCCCGCAGGCATGAGGTGGCCTATTTTACCTTTCTCATATATTTACATAATCATACTTTATTTTTTTCTTACTTTTTTCCAATGCCTTTTATCACTCCCTCCCTAAAAGGGGTTTTCATGGGGTGGGGACGAGAGAAGAGGGGTATGGGAGCTTGGCTTGTGAAAAGCCCCCATCATTAGCCCTCCCCTTTTGGCTAGAGGCATTCATGTCTCTAGCTCATCTGTTTGATCATTATCGTCGGAGGTGGCGGCTGATGGTGTGTCCTCATCTGGAATGTCAATAGGTGGAGCCTGGTCGAATCGAAGAAAATACGGTTTAAGTCGCCAACCATTTACCCTGGTTTTATGAAGTTTTCCATCAGCCTCCATAAGCTGGTAGCTTCCATTGGCATACTTTTTCCTGACGATGAAAGGACCTTCCCATCGGAGTAGGAGTTTCTTATCCTTGCGCGTGTCGAAGCGATTGTCGTAGCGGAGCACCAACATTTCTTTCTTCAATTCCTTTTGCCGGAGATGCTGGTTAAAGCTAAGCTTTCTATGCTCTACTTGTGCCGCTTAATAATTTATTGCTTCTTGTCTGTCCAGCTGGAGTCTTTCCAAGTTGATGATGTGATCTCTCAAATGCATGTTGGGCTGTTGAAGTTGGCTTGCCATTACTCTGAGACTTTGTAGTTGCACTTCAATGGGCAAGATTACTTCCTTACCAAATACTAGATGATACGGTGTGAATCCCAATGATGTACCGAATGAAGTTCTGTAGGCCCATAAAGCTGGTAGTAGGTACTTATCCCAGTCTCCAGGATGATTATTTACCTGCTTGGTAATAATTTTAGAAACCATTCCATTTACCTTTTCAACTAGGCCATTACATTGAGGGTAATATGGTGAAGAGTGCCTCCTTGTAATGCCCAGTTTCTGCATTAATTCTCCTACCAAGTCTGCTCTGAAACCTGGCCCTCTATTAGAGATGATCTCTAAAGGTGTGCCAAACCTACAACATATGTGCTCGTAGATAAATTTAGCTACCTCTAACACTGTGATTCTAGTGGTGGCTGTAGCCTCTGCCCATCTAGTCATGTAGTCGACCTCCATGATAATGTAGAATTTTCCTGAGTTGGCCCTAGGTAATGGCCCAATGGCATCGATACCCCATTTTTCAAATGGGCCATATGAGAGAATAGGTGTCTGTGGTTCAAGCATAAGTGATCTAGTGCCGGCCTTTTGACACAACTTTTATGTTTTGCACCAGTGGTGTACATCACGGTTGAGGCTAGGCCATATGAAGCCTACTTGCAAGATTTTCCTACTTGTTATGTCTAGGACAAAGTGACCACCACAAACCCCGTCGTGACAACTAGCAATTACTCCCGTGATTTCCTAAGAGAGAGGGACTCTCCTGAGTATTTGGTCCTTACCCTTACAGTACAAACCGTCATTGATGAGTCGATACCTTGTGGCCTTCCGCGTCAGCCATTGCTTCTGTCCCTTTGTTAAATCTAATGGGCATTCCCCTGTTTCCAAAAAATGCATGATGTCAGGCAAGGCATCACTGCCTTGAAATAGAGGGAGCTTTAGTTTTATTGCTCCAACCACCACTTCCTGTAGTCTTTCACTTGCTAGGGCATCTGCTTCTTGGTTTTGAGCCCTTGGGATATGGTGTATTTGAACTTCTTCAAACTTACCCAACAAGGTTTTTACACCACTTAAGTGAGTCCTTAAACTAGGATTCTTGCATGTCCATGCTCCATTTACTTGCCTTACCAAAAGTAGAGCATCCCCAAATACATTAAGGCGTTGTACACCTTGCGAGACGCACCATTGTAGACCCTTGGTTAGTGCTGCATACTCAGCTTCATTGTTAGAATGTGAATCTAACAATTGGCCCAGCGAAAATACCTTTGTCCCTCTGTCATCAAAGACCACTATGCCTACAGCTGCTTTGTCAAACGCTCGCTTGTAGGCTCCATCAAAGTAGAGAGAGTGTGCTCCTTCTACCATCGGTGGTACTAGAGGTAATCGGACTTCTCCTTCCTTAGATTGCTTCTACGTCCCTTCAAAGACTTGGTAGGTCATGAGTCCCCCCAAACTTGCCCTTGTCGTGCTTTCTACCTGTACTGTGTAGTCAAACTCTTGCAGACGAACTAGCCATTTAGTAATCCTAGCAGACACATGCATGTGTTGTACGTCATAAGGAAATATTTCATCCGTGGTTAGAATCACAAATTGCTTAGGTAGCAAATATGACCTAAACTTTGTAGTTGCAAATCTAAGAGCTAGGACTAAGTGTTCCACATGGGTGAAACCTTTCTCTCCTGCTGTCATCATTCGACTAGAGAAGTAGATTGGCCTCATGAAAGATGTCGTCGTATCCTTTTGGAGTAGCACAGCCCCCAATGAGTCATCACCAACACTTGAGGTGACATAGAATTTTCATCCCACTTAGGTGGCGAGATAGTTGGCAGAGTGGCTAAGACCTCCTTTACCTTGTTGTAGTGATGTTCGCTTTCCTCGTCCCAAGTGAAAGTTGATCTTTGAGTGAGTTGTTGCAGTGGTAGAACAAGTTGTGATAGTAGATGTATGAATCTACTTAAGTACCTCACCTTCTGTAGAAAAGAGACCAGTTGACGTGCGGTCGTTGGTGAAGGTAGGGCTACGAGTGCGGACACCTTACTTGGGTCGGCATTGATACATTTTTCTGAAATTTCATGGCCTAGTAGAATGACTTTACTCTCCCCAATGTGGCATTTATCCACATTTAATTGCCCACCTAGGCTCTGCAACCTGGCCAAACCTTCAGTTACCTTTTCTAAATGTGAAATACGGGAGCTATATATACAAAAATCATCAATGAACACTCTTATGGATGTTCCAAAGAACGGTTGAAAAACATATGTGACATATCTTTGGAATGTGGCAGGTGCATTTGTGAGACCAAATGGCATAACCTTGTATGCAAAACAACCCCATGGCGTGATAAAAGTGGTTTTTGGCTGATCTTCCAAGGCTATGCGTATTTGAAAGTATCCATAATAACCATCACAGACGGTATATCATTCAAAACCCGCTACTTCATTCAGAATTTCATCCAAGAAAGGGAGAGGAAAGTGGTCTCTCTTTGTAGCTGCATTTAGTGGTTTGTAGTCAACACAGACCCTCCACTTACCATTCTTTTTAGGCGTCACCACTACGGGTGACACCCATTCTGAGTTTTCTACAGGATAGATGAATCCCGCCTCCAACAGTTTCCTTACCTCGGCCAAGAGTGCCTTTTCTTGTATAACCCCTAGTCGTCGTAGCTTTTGCACAACTGGTTTTACCCCTTCCTTCAGCTTAATATGATGTTCCACCACTGTAATGCCTGTGATTCTTTCATAGTTGTCAATGAACAGGTTAGGAAATCCCATCAACATTTGCAAAAAACTATCTTTCTCCTCAAGTGTTAATTCCGTAGACAACATACCCTTCAACCTACTTCCTCCTAGGCCAGGTGATTTGCTCTCCTCTTCATTGGGTTTCCCTTTTGGTGATGGATCACCAGTTGTGCTTACCCTTTGTGGATCCTTCATAATGATACCCATCACATCAATGGAACTGTCACTTTCGTCTGTGGATGTGGTCTCCTTCTCAGAACTGGAAGATTCGCTAGTGGTTTCATTTGCCGATGTTTCCAGATTCATTTGCTTATGCTTGCCAATCCTCATGTCGTAGTAGATTGTCTTCCCTTTCTTACCGGTCATGCATAGAAGGCCAGTACCCCAGTCCTGTTTTGCCTTCATGGCCATCAACCATGGCCTTCCCAAGATTAGTGGATAGCCCTCCCCCTTAGTAGGCATTACAAAAACATCTACCTCTACCTCAGTGTTGAAAGCTTTTATTTTCACGGCACTTACCACACCCACACACTTTACTTTTGCGTTGTTTGCCATCTTTGCCTTGCATGGAGAAGGCCTGTCAACCTCAAGCCCTAATCGAAGCATCATAGCTTCGCTCATTACACAGATTTGTGCACCTCCATCAATGTAGGTGTTTCCAACCCTCTTTCCTTTTATGTTTACATCAACAATTGGAAGGATGTCATCCATGTTGCAACCCGAAATTGCTCCGGCTACCTTTGTTTTGGAGCGTCTTGTACTTACCATTTTGGACCATTGTCGCCTTACTTTAGGTGCAAGATGTAGCAGCTATGGCCATGTAATCTTCGGTCCTTGCTCTGCCACATCCAATGTTAGATCATAGGGCTTAGAACTTTCCCCTAGCTGGAAGTCGGTGATGCCCAATTTTCATCGTGACCTGGATGGCCTCTTGCTAGTTTCTCCTCTCATGCTTCTCTCATCATCTGATTGTGTAGCTTTCTCCCTCCTAGCTCTTTTCACAGTCATGGCCTCAAGTGGTTCTAAAAAGGTTACCTTCTCCTTACCCTTGTCCCTCTCCTTTGCTCTGGGTGGATCCACTACTACGGATTTTCCTTTCTCTTCTAGCCTTATGATGTTTACAGGGCGATCAGGTGGTGGGGCTGGTGGAAGAGGTGGAATGGATGCTTGTAGTGGTGTCTGGGGTGGTCGTAGAATTTGTGTTGGTGGGGCTAGTGCTCGGGGTGGGGGTGTTCTTTCTCTAGGGGGTGACAATTGGTTCCTCCTACCTCCTCTATTATAGTTTTGTCGTGGTTTGGGACAATAGTACATACCGTGACCGTATTCTCCACAGTTGTAGCAATGATACTCTCTGTTTTGTCGTCGTGCTCTTCCAGGGTCTTGATCTCTTTCTTGAATCCTCCCTTGCTGTATTAAGTGGACAGACAAATTCTGTAGTTGGTCAGTAATATGGGCCAACATATCTTGTTGGTCATCTCTTACCCCAAGAGCCGGTGGTGGTGGTGGAATGGTGGTTGTCATAGTTGCTAGTTGACGCGATGTTCCTGCTTTTGTTGACTCGGTTTCTTTGGCTTTCATTCGCAGCTTCTTGTTCTTGAGGCGAGCAATCTCAACGGCTAACTCGTACATAGCCGGGAATCTACCTTTCACCTCCTCCTTGAGAAGCGGCCATAAGCCATGCATGAACCGATCTTTTTTTAGGAAATCGGATGCAGCTTGCCTTCTTGCCAATGACTCAACCCACCGTTCCCACAAATCCACAAATTTGGACTCATAGGTGGCATATTCTAAAAGACCCTCTTGCTTCAAGTCTCTCAACTTGTCCCACAACTTTTTTGAAGTGGTACCTCCCCCAAAGCGCCTCTTAAAAGCGGTTTTTAAGGGTTCCCAGTCATCCTTGGTTGCTTGTGGAAGTGCATTGTACCACGATCTACCTTCTAGCTTCATGAGATGCTTAAAGATTCTAACCCAGGATTCATCCGCATCTTTGTTGCTCACTACACATGCTACTTCAAAGTCATCTAGGAAGTCTGTTACCAAATCCTCCCCCTTCTTTCCTTTAAATGTTGGAAATGCTACACTTGCCATGATTACTGAGAGAGAGCTAGAAAGACACACTGCTTAACTTGCAAAAGTTTTTTTCTTCTTTACAAGGAGGCGTGTATACCCTCTTATACTAGGACATAGATTAAAACTTCAAACGGTACATTGCCTTGTACCAAAGGTAAGACAAATGGTTGATCTGATGCCAGAACCTCAAAAAACCGCTCCCCACCTAGCATGGTGTCAATGACGTGCTGGTAGTGAGCCTTCAAGTCCAGTATTACCTTGATTGAGCGTACACGTGTTGGTATGTGTGATCTGTCTTCAGGTAGGTTGTACTGATTCATGTGAAGCTTAGAGGTGCTTAGTCACTATCCAAGCTTGTGGGAGAGGGTGGTGTTCTTTCGTGAAACAAACTCAGTAGATCCGTAGTTTCTCTAGTGAGAGTGTGAGCCAATGCTTCCGTTATCTGTGCTGTAGCATCAGGTGCAACTTGAAAACTGACTGTGATAATTACCTCGGTGACTTGAGTTACCCGATTCTCAAAGTAGAATAGTGTTGATTCTCTATTGTGCAGAGTTCCTTCCATTTTGTTGTTGTTGTGGGTTGGTTGTAGGTTGCGGACATGGTTTCGACCTTCTCCTTCTTCTTCTTGGCACTTGGCCTATGTATATCCACTGGGTTTGGCGTGTTGGTTGACTCTCCCACTGCAAATCTATTACCGTTACGCCTGGCACTCGAGCTTCAATGGAGATGCGGAGTTCGTCTAGTTGTGCTTAGAGCTCTTCTTCTTCTGTCGTCCAATTAGCAAATCCTGCTAGCCATTCATCCATTCACAATAGTTTAGGGGTTTCAGTCTTGTAAACTGAAGCGTTTCATGAAAAGATCCTCCGTGGGGGCACCAAATGACGGGAGCAAAGCGAACCCCGAACCCTTGACGGCCTCTAAAACACCGGGGACCGAATGGAGCGCCTCGAGCCTGTCATGGTAAAGCAAACAGGGGGCACCACCTAGCTTGAGCAGCTAGGACGCAAACAACACACCACCATAACAAAGTTTTCATCCAAGAGAGATGGATGCTTAAGAGTAATGATGAAGAGGAAGGGGAATGAGATCAAGAGAGAGAGAGAGAGAGAGAGAGAGAGAGAGCGAGAGAGAGAGAGAGAGAGAGAGTATAGCGGCTTAGTACTTAGGCACCACAGAAGGATGGCGAATCCGCACACCCTTCACACATACACAAGCTCACTCCAAACACAAGACTAAGTGGAGATTCCGCACACCTCACATGGGCAAAACATTGCAAGAAAATATACTCACAAAACCTCAAGCTTTATTTAGAGAATAAGGCGATGAAATGGGGGACATAGGGTAGGGGAAAGAGAAGGGAGAGAGTGGTAGAGCACATGGCGGATAGGTGGGAGTTGATGGCGAAGATTCGCACGAGGGTTATGGCCATCATCCTTCATTTAGCTTCCCTTCATCTTCCATAGCCCAAGGGTGTAGAGGTCATGCTCAAGACGAGCATGGTCATTGCGGTGATGGTGATGGTGTGGGTGTGTGTGTGTACACTAGGCACACACAGTGCATAGTGTACTCTTTGGTGATGTTGTGTGTGTGTTTAGTGTGATGGTGACCCCTCTTTATATAGGGAAGGAGGGGGGAGAAATTGTAGAATTTAGAAATGAAGAAATCATTATCGACATAGGCCATGTGATTGTGGGCCCCACTTGTCTAGCTGTGTGTATATGTGCCAGAAGAGCAGTCTCATGAGAGAGAGACTAAGAGAGAGAGATGGGTTGATGAAAAAAGTGAGAAGTGACATGGAGAATAAAGTAATTACAAGAGGGGAGAGAGGGGAGTGTGTTCAGAGGTGAATCTGTGTGCAGATGTGTGTGAACACAAGAAAAATCAAGTAACCACCGGGTGGGGATGGGTCTGTGGGCACCTTTTTCAGTGAAACTGAGTGTGTGTGAGTGTGGGGGAGGTTATTTAGCTACAAGACAAGAGACATGGCGCCCTTTAGAGAGAGAGGGGGATATTTGGGTCATGGGATATGATAGGAGAGAGAAAGGGGGGGTGGGGTATACTATTTTGGAAGATAGGATAAGTTGCATGTGAGTTAGGGTGCATTATTGGTGAGTTAGAATGTATTATTGGTGAGAGGTGGGGTAGCTTGGGAGAGAGAAAGGAGAAAGGACAAGGGGAAGAGAGAGGGGTTGACCTTTTGAGTGGAGGAGAGGAAAAGGGACACACGGCGGGACAACAGTGAAGAAAAAGGAGGCAAGGTGGGGATGGGCTGCCCCGCAGGCATGAGGTGGCCTATTTTACCTTTCTCATATATTTTACATAATCATACTTTATTTTTTTCTTACTTTTTTCCAATGCCTTTTATCACTCCCTCCCTAAGAGGGGTTTTCATGGGGTGGGGACGAGAGAAGAGGGGTATGGGAGCTTGGCTTGTGAAAAGCCCCCATCAATGTGTTGATTTTCACATCAAATTTGAGTCATGATGCATTGTTAGCTCTTGACGAGTGCTACACACAGAATTGGATTGTGGACTTAGGTGCTAGCTTTTACATGACTCCTCACAAGTAGTGGTTTCTACATTCACTCCCACGCATAGCACGGTGAAGCTAAGCAATTCTTATGAACTTGATATATGTGATGTGGGTAGCATCAAGTTTTCTAGGTGTAATTGCACTAAGTTTATGCTATATAGTGTCATACATGTACCCAAAGTGACAAAGAGTTTGATGTCAGTTGGGACAGCTGGATGATTTGGGTTGCACTACCATATTTGCTCATGGTTCTTGGATTATCAAGAAGGGAAATCTAGTCATACTTAAAGGCCATAATTCTGGCTCATTGTACTCACTTTATGTCTCTTCTATGAAAGAGAATTCTACTTGTGTAGCCGGGTTGCCGTCTACACAGTCGTGGCATAGCCGGCTAGTTCATATGAGTCCAAAGAAAATGAAAGTTTTGCAGCGTTGTGGTTATATCCCTATGTTAGATTACTCTAACTTCTCTTTATGTGAGCATTCTATCTATGGAAAACAGACTAGGTTGACATTAGCACCTTTGGACAAGGAGTTAGGGAGTCCTCTAGATCTCGTTCATAGCGACTTGTGCGGACCTATGCCAGTCAAATCTCTAGGGGGAGCATTATACTTCCTAACCTTCATAAACAACTCTACTAGAAAGGTGTGATTTTATCTCTTGAATCAGAAGAGCAATGTCTCTAGTGTCTTTCAAAATTTCTTAGCATTGGTAGAGAATCCATTGTGTAGAAAGCTTAAAGCTTTGTGCAATGACAATGGAGGCGAGTACATCTCCTCCAAGTTCAAGGACTTTTGCAGTAAAAGAGGCATTAGAAGACAGTTTACCATGCCTTACACATCCACCCAAAATGGTGTGACTGAGAGAATGAATAGAACCATTTAGGAACGGGTCAGTTCTATGTTATCTATGGCCAACTTAACTCAAGAATTTTGGGGAGAAGTTGTTACGACAGCTGCTTATTTGATCAATCGGTCACCTAGTACACCACTAAAGTACAAGGTTCTTCACAAGATGTGGACGGAAAAAGATCCCAATTATGACAGGTTACGTGTATTTGGGTGTGAGGCATTCTCACATGTGCCAAAAGCGCTTAGACAAAAGCTAGATCCCAAATCACACAAGTGCATCTTCATTGGATATGGTGTAGATGGAGAGATGGGATATCATCTCTGGCACCCAAAATCAAAGAAGGTTATACGAATCTCACAGGTGATATTCAACGAGTCTAAGATGCATAAAGAGCTAGTGAAATACATTGAGTATTACAGGGAATGGTTTGACGATGTTTCCTCATCGCCAGTTACATAGAATGTTGGACATGCTAGTGATGAACCTCCATTAGTACACACGCACATGTTGCCCCAGAGAGAGCAAAATCCAATAGTCAAGCACTTTGGAGATCCACTCGTACATCTCGTACACCTAAGTGTTTCAAGTCAAGATTAGATTGCTTGCTAGTCACTGACTGCGGTGAACCCACTTGCTACAAAGAGGCCTTTTAGAGTGAAGCAGGAAGAGGCTATGCAATTTGAGTATAACTCGATCTTAGCAAATGAAACTTGGGAATTGATAGAGTTACTTGGGGGTAAACAGTCATTGCCATGCAAATGGGTGTACAAGAAGAAGTACACAACAAATGATCCCAAGCCTAATTATAAGGGTAGATTGGTTACTAAAGGGTTCAAGAAAATGAAAGGCATAAATTTTGATGCAATATTTTCTCCAGTGGTCAAAATGACTACTTTGCATTGTTGCACGCATTTTTGACACTCCGTTTCTGTAAATTTGTACATATGGACATGATGCCCAATGTCAAAAGGGTGTGTGGTCTTTTTTTGTTGTGGGATTTTTAAGCTTGCTTTAGCAAGCACATGTACATGCAAGGCAAGTCAATAGCATAGCGCCAGTTGTTGGATTACTACATGTGCCTGTTAGTGACTTTTTTGAAGTGAGAGTTGTATATAACTAAAACTCATGTACAAACTTAAAAAGTTTATCCAAAGTCCAAAAATGTGCAGGTTTTAGCTTGTTTTGGCTCCTTGATGGTTCTAGATGCAGTTTTTGCCCTCGCCTTGCCTTCTTTACGTGTAGTCATACCGAAACAGTTCTTTGTTCGCGTCAATTTTTCATGTAGCGGCATGTAGATTCAATTTTGGTCATCTTCATCTTTCTTGCTAGTCATTTTTCAAGATTTCTTCCAAGCTTTAAAGTGCCCCAATTGGATTTGTGCTCTTCAAGTTACAACTAGTTCTCTGAGGGTTCTGGCTATGGCAGCCTAGCGGCAAATTGTGTGCAGACAGATTGGGAGGGCATGTATATATGAATTGTGGAGTTGATGTTGAATTTTTGGCTTTGTGATGTTCAATTGTGAAAGGGGAGGCCCTTGTCTTCATATGCATTGGTCGACGTGTGTGTTGGAATTAGGGTTGCAGAGAAACGCACAGAGCTTGGAGAAGACGAAGGAAGCTCAAGGCACACAAAAGAGAGTATATTACTTAGTGTGCAATGGAAAGATAGATAGCCCTAGAGTGATGGGCGTATATACAATGCACGGGGGAAAAAACCTCCTAAAGAGGGAAAAAATGCCCAGACGGTCCTAATGTGTTCACACACATCACTACCACATATATATGGTAACAAATCCCCCCTGGAGTGATGCGGTGAACGAGAGCTGGCACATGAGTAAAGAGAAGTGCCATGCCCTGAGGACATGATCAGTCCACAAAGGGGAGTAAGCCCAAATCTTTGCGGAAAGCTTCAAGATTCTCACGAGACAATGTCTTTGTGAATAGATCTGCAAGGTTGTCCTGTGTTGGCACATAAGCTAAGCCGATCTCTCCTGCTGAGATCCTCTCCCTGACATAGTGGTAATGCACCTCAATGTGCTTTATGCGAGCATGAAAAACTGGGTTCCTCACAACTGCCAATGCGCTCTGACTATCAGTGTAGATAGTGTTGGCACTGTCCTGTCCAACACCCAAATCAGCCATAAGGTGTCTGAGCCATACACACTCAACCGTAGCTGTGAAGACTGCCTTGTACTCAGCCTCACAACTCGAAGTGGCCTCAGTAGGTTGCTTCTTGCTCAACCATGATATACATGAACTGCCATGCATGAAACAAAAATCACTTGTGGACACTCGCGTGTCAAAACAACCAGCCCAATCTGAGTCCGAAAAAGCATGTAAGTCTGGCGGCAATGATCCCCCCTTGGGATAAAACAAGCCAAGATGTAAAGTGCCACTAAGGTAGCGCAAAATCCTCTTGACAGCCTGCCAATGCTTAGACCCTGGGCTATGCATAAATCTGAGGACCTGTGAGACTGCAAACTGAATATATGGCCTCGTGTTGCATACATAAATGAGGCAACCAACAACAGTTTGGTAAAGAGTGGCATCAGTAGGATCGCCAGCATCATGTAGACTCAACTTCAAACCTGTTTCCATGGGAGTGGCAATAGGTTTGCAATCCTCAAGTCCAAACTTACATAGCAATGTATATATGTAACTTTTCTGACATAAGGCAATACCACCATCACACTGCTTAAACTGTATACCCAAATAATGATGCAACAACCCCAAATCTTTCATCTTGAAAGTAGCATTCAAATCAGCCTTAAATTCAGCAATATGTCTCTCATTTGGTCCAATGATCAGCAAATCATCGACATAAAGAACCACAATGAGAAGTACATCACCCTCACGCTTTACATACAATGTGCTTTCTGTTGGACTGTTACGAAAGCCTCGTTTAACCAAATGAGTATTAGCTTTCTCATACCAAGCACGAGGAGATTGCTTCAACCCATACAAAGCCTTCTTACATCTGCACACTTTGTCCTCTTGTCCTTTTATGACAAAACCGCGAGGCTACGTTACATAAACTTCCTCAAATATATCACCATTCAAGAAAGCAGTAACAATGTCTGATTGATGTACATCCCAACCAAAATGAGCTGCCAATGCACATAGAAAACGCACAGTAGTCATATGACAAGTGGGAGCAAAAGTCTCTTCATAATCTATGCCTTTTTGTTGTGCATAACCCTTTGCAACAAGTCGAGCCTTATGGCGATCGATCTCACCATCCGGCTTGCGTTTCAACTTGTAAACCCACTTCGTACCAATGGCCTTTTTGCCAAGAGGCAAATCACATAAAGTCCATGTGTCATTTTCTATAAGTGCATCATATTCTGATTGCATGGCAGCCATCCAATATTCTGATTGCATGGCAGCCATCCAATTTTCTGAATTTTGTGCTTCATCAAAAGACAGAGGCTCCTCAACATCATGTAAGCTAGACACAGCCAAAGCATAACAATCTGATGCATAAGATGCATGGCGAGAGCCTGAACGAGTACAACTAGACAAAGGTGCATCCAATTTACTATCACGCAAAGTGTGCACCAGACATTTTGGCATACCTCTAGCCTGATCATTTTCAGCCCTTTCCTCATCAAGTACATCATGTACATCTGCATCAGTAATAGGTTGTTATGTAACATTTTCAGAAACCCCCATAGGCTGTACATTTGCCTCATTGGAACTTACATTCGTATTTCCACCACTAAAAAGAGGCAACAAAGTGTCATAAATGTCCTGTGAGCTTACATTACTGTCTCTAGTACATGACAGCAAGGGTTGAACAGAATCTTCCACAACACTACATCTTGTGAAACTAGAATACGCTTTGTTTGTGGATAATATAACCTGTAACCTTTGCTTTCAGCACTATAACCAACAAAAATACATTTGACAGCCTTATCATCCAATTTTCTGTGTTGTGTTTGTTGCATCAAAGCATATGCCAAACATCCAAAAACACGCATGTGCTCAATAGAAGGCTTTCTATCATGCCATGCTTCATATGGAGTAATAGAGTGCAAAGCTTTCGTAGGACACCTATTTAGTACATAAGTGGCACACATGATGGCCTCAAGCCCAAAAGAATGCGGCAAAGCTTGACTTTTGACTACTCCCCCCCTCGATCGGAACGGAGGGTGCCCATAGTACATTTCGATACATTTTCAGCCATAGCCAGAAATTGTTTGAAGCACATAAAAACTTCGGACTTCGCTTTAAGCGGAAATACCCATGCATGCCTGGAGTAATCATCAATGAAAGTCACGAAGTACAAGTAATTTCCCAAGGATGGAGTTTGCATGGGCCCACAAACATCACTATGCACAAGCTGCAACCTGCATGTGGCCCGAACTGAACCATCCTTTGGAAACTTAGAATGCTGCATCTTACCCAAAATACAGCCTTCACAAACATGTTTGACATGTGCTTCAAGAGGCGGCAAAGAAGCAACCATATCAGATTTCTGCAAACGCAGCAAACTGGCAAAATTTAGATGACCAAAACGTGCATGCCAAAGTTTTGCATCTGAAATAGCCCTTGAATCTGCAACAGCATTTGCAAAATTTTGTCCACACTTGTCATACAAAGTGAGCTTATACAGCCCACGGCACAAAAGGCCAGATGAAATAATTTCATCACCAAAATTGAGATCATGAACTGTACATTTGTCATCCACAAATTTGACTACAAGTCCAAGTCTAGCAAGTGCGGATACAGATAAGAGATTCTTCTTGATCCCAAGTACATAAAGTGCATCAACAAGTGTGAAAGAACTGCCATTTGCAGCAGTAAGCACAATCTTTCCAACTCCCTAAATTGGATAAGAGGCATTGTTGGCACAAGTGACTGAATTCCCATGAGGGACAGACTCGAGAGGGGTAAACAATTCACGCTGTGAGGTAATGTGCTTCGTAGCACCACTGTCGAAATACCACACATGTGAATCTGCAGCAACTTGCAAGCATGCATCATGGACAACAGGATTGTAAGTGCACTCTGTGCTAAAAGCCCATTCTCCATCAACATCAGCATTACAGTCTCCTTTGACAGAAGACTCAACAATGGCTGCATTTGTAGTGGAACCAGCATTTGTAGTGGAACCACCCTCTTTCTTCTTAGCCTCTTTGGCCTTCAACTTAGGACACGACTTGATCAAGTGATCATTAGCTTTACAATGATGGCAACGCATCTTCTTTTTTCCCTTATCACCAGAATTTCCAGACGAAGTGCTGCCAACAGAAGCATTGGGAACATAAGTTTTGCCACTCGCAGTAGAACCATAAGAAGTGGCTGCATTGCTGTTACCACCCTTTCTTTGAGAAGCAATAAAAGCCTATTCAACTGCACGCTGTCTAGTCATGTTTTTTCTGGAAAGTGACTCTTGCAACAACAATGTGCATAATGCATCAAACTTGAAAACTTTTGGATTTCCTTGGGTCAGAAGTCTCCAAGTATTAGCAAAAGTCTGGTAAGGCATCAAGAACAGTCTGCACAAGGGAATTGTCTGAAATGACTTCACCTGCAAAAATAAGCTACTCATTGATATCCTTGACACTAGCAAGGAAATTGTCCATATCATCTTCCTCATGCATAATCTTCGACTCCAGCTCTTTACGCAGCAAAGCAATTTTAGCCTCATTGCGACTTGCATAAAGACCAGCCAATATATCCCAAGCCTGTTTTGTAGATTTTGCTAAATGGATGTGAGGAACAATGGTGCGCTTCACAGACAACGCAACCAATGCATGAGCCTGCTCATCCTTAACATCCCAACGAGCTTGTTCTGCCATAGGCAAAACAACTCTAACAGCAGAAATCCTTGCAGCAAGACTTGCAACATCCTCAACATCGCCTACATCCCCAGAACCAGGACGTACATCAATGCCCTGCACAATATTCCAGACACCCTTTGACACAAGAACGTGCTGCATCATGTAAGCCCACATAGGGTAATTGTCCCCATCCAACCTGTCCTCAGCAGGAAACAACTTGAACACATCTGTGTTGTCGTTGTCAGCCATGGTAAATGCTACACCTGATGTGAAAACTGCCCGAAAATAGGAGAAACGGAGCGGGAACAACACGTGCTATATAGCACAAACAGTAGAAGACTGTAGGATATCGGTTATGCAAAAAACGACACTGACAAAAATTTTGCACAAAATGATGAAATAGCTTGTGCAGCACTGCCTTCAGTGGAAACGGAGGCCGAAATGAGCACGCATAAAAAATCTGAGCAGACTAAGCTCTATAAGCAGTCTCGAAATATGTATCGACCTGTGAACGCTCGCCAAACCTCATTGTAATTGGAGAATGTGAGCAGGCGTGTGCTGGAGCAGCTGGCGACTGAGCCCCAGGAGGATGCAACCTGCTCTGATACCAATTGTTGGAATTAGCATTGCAGAGAAAGGCACACAGCTTGGAGAAGACGAAGGAAGCTCAAGGCACACAAAAGAGAGTGTATTACTTAGTGTGCAATGGAAAGATAGATAGCCCTAGAGTGATGGGTGTATATACAATGCACGGGGGAAAAAACCTCCTAAAGAGGGAAAAAATGCCCCGGCGGTCCTAGTGTGTTCACACACATCACTACCACATATATATGGTAATAGTGTGCTATAAATCCATGCTCTGACAAGGTTTTGCTCCTATGTGCTATGATCGGGGTGGGCGTGTGATTGTAAATCCCCAAGGGATCATATTCCTTTTGGTCAGGGTTTACTAAGAGTGGTTTTGGTATACTTTTGGTTGATGAGGTTGAATTTTGAACGCTCTTGGTCTATAAAGCTATAGAGGTGTCCCACTTTTTCTTTTGCCCAACAACGTCTTATGCTTGGTCTAGTAGCCATCCAAGATTTTGAATATTTTGGCTGGCAAACGCATTGAGTTAGTCAAAGTTCACACGGATGAAAACCCAATGGATGCTCTAACTAAGAGCTTAGCCTCAAAGAGGTTCTTACATTGCATAGAGATGATGGGCGTAGAGTGAAGCCACAGTCATGCTTCACATTTGTACATTTGTATATAATAGCCCATACATTCTTTAACCACTTGGGCCACGTTGGCCTTCAAGTGGGAGATTGTTGGGCTATAGGCCAGTGGCCCTCTAGCTTGGGGCGCCTATCCTCTTGTATTCTTTGGTTATATTGAGAATAAGGAGAAGAGAGCTAATTATACTCTCTAATGCTCCACTACACAACGTGTCTCCTCCATCCCCTTCCCCTTGTCTCCATCCCTCTCTTGCACTTCACATCCTGCATCCATCAAAATGTAGTAAGAGACTAGAATGCTATGGCCAGTTGATCATCTCGGTCAAATTATTGGTCAGCTAGAAGATTTCTCACAGGGGATCCATCTTCTTGGTACTATTAAGTGTGGTGTACTACCAACTAAAGAAAAATCATTGGAGACGTCCTTTTCAATTGATGAATACTGGACTTCCTTAGAGGAAATGGGGAAGGAAAATCTCTTGGGTGGGATGGACTAAGAGCCAAATTTTTCAAAGAGTTCCGGGAGGTTATAAATTTTTGCTAGTGCATCTCGAAAATGCATCTCTCTTGGAGGGGCAACTAGATGCCAGCATCAAAAGAAGGCTGGTCAGACCTATTCCCAATTTGGTTTGCTACACTCTGATAAAACACTCGCTCCTATCTCAATGATGACAATTTCATACAAGCTCATTGCCAAGGTGATTGCATTAAGGCTAGATCGAATCTTGAACAAAATCATCACTCCCCATCAACATGGATTCATCAAAGGACGTTCTATTTATGATAACATCTTGGTGTGGTCTTCGTCAGAAGTCTTGCCCTACATTTTATTTTTGGCTAGCTCTTCAAATCTGAATTTGTATGTTGAAATTTTTATGGTTATTAGCCTTTTTGAGCGTAGGTCCAACTCTCTTGATTTCCGTTTGGATTTTTTTTCTAAATATTTTCCATGAGTCAAACCTTTCCTGGATGATGCCTTGGCTCAGCTCTCCGCAACTCGAGACACCAAAGCCTTAAAGTGAGCATTTTTAAACAGAGTGGGGTAGGTGATAAGTAGTTTCTTGGCACCTTGCAATTGCGAAAATTCTTCTTAAGAGAATACCAAGGTTCCTAGGAGAGGAAAGTGATATGAGAGACTCTCATTCACTAGGACTTGCATAACCAATGAAGAAGGCACAGAAAAGTTACCCACTTGCCACTATGAGAGAAGTAGGGACTGTCAAGTCTTAAGGCAGATTGGGAGGGTTGAAGGCTATAAAAGTGATACTCGTGTCATCCTTCCAAGGGCCCGTCTTCTAAGCATCCACCAGAGCCCACTTATCCTCTAGGGAAGCCAATTTTATGATCACCCACATTATACCCCCTGGTGTGGCCTCCTATTCATGGCCACTTTTGTTACACGTGAATTTTTGGTTGTCGTCGTGTGTCACCATCGGAGCTCTGCTTGCGACGCGATTTTTGCGGATGTAGGTGATGCTGCACTCCTCACATCGCACACATTCAGTCTGAAAACAATGCAATGTGTCAGAAACAATTTGTCGCCTACCTTAGGTGGCACTAACCGGGCCCCTTTACCCTAAAGGGTACACCCTCCTCGCTTGTGCACACTCACACCTACAGGTATGTGTATGTGTGTGTTAACCCTCACGGCTCACGGACACCCTATCACCTACGACGGACGTTGTAACCTACGGCGGACATTGTATTATTTATTTGGTAGAGTCAGGTACCGGGCTTGTCGGTCCAATAGGAAAAGGATAAGAGTGATCGCCGATGAGAGGCGCACTCTAACTGGAACATTCAAGGGATTAGTTGGCTAAGCATGGGCGCCCAAGTGTGAATGGGGTGAGCTCATATAAAAGTCAACTAAACCTAAAATTCACTCATTCTCTCATTTGTGCAATAGAAGAGTGCTCTTGCTCCATCTCCATCTCCATCTTCTTCTTCTTCACCTCCTTGTGTGTGTGTGTGTGTGTGTGTGTGTGTGTGTGTGTGTGTGTGTGTGAGAGAGAGAGAGAGAGAGAGAGAGAGAGAGTGTGGGCGATCCAGCATTATGAAGGCACGACGGCGGCGAAGCGGTTGAGCGCGGTGAAGCGGCGGCTCCTTCTTCTTCGTGGCGAGGAATCCTCCACGAAGCAAGCGTAGAGCGGTGAGTGACACACCATCGCCTTCTTTGAGCTTATTAGTGCTTGGAGCCATTTGTGGCTCGCACACGGTGTATCGGCAAGTTCCTTGCATTGACACATGCGACATACGCGCCCATTTTTGGCGCTGCTGCCAGGGAATGCCATACATGAAGCTCGAGTAGCACTCTGTGCTTCTCCGTGGTGCAATTTCTATTGTAGGAAAGGTAAGGAAGGAGTGTGTGTGTGTGTTGAGAAGAGGTATTTGGTGTTTTACTGTGTGTTTTTTTTATTAATGGAGTTTTCAAAGGTTCTGTGTTTATTCTCTGTGTATTAAGGTAGTTAGTTTTCTTTGTTAATAGAGATTTCAAAGGTTTTGTGTTTATTCTCTGTGTATTAAGGTAGTTAGTTTTCTGTGTACAGTAAGTAGGAAGTAGATTAGTGAGAGTTAATAGAGTGTGTTAGTGTGTAAGAGTAGGTGTATTAGTTAAAAATTGATTATTGAGGACCAACGGAATGTCAGATGCCCGAAAATTGTGATGTAAAGCACACAGCGACCCTTTAAGTGATACACTCGTTTCGAGCTATCACACACTTCAATCAAAAAAATCAAACATTAAAAAAACATCAAAAACAAGAAAAAATCAAGTAGAAAACGGGGTGCAAAACACCCACAAAACAAAGCAAGTAACCTTTGAGGGTACTTGCCGATACTTGTAGGGCACCCAAAGCACATGTATCTACGCTCTGGTCGTGTGCTAGAGTCTGAACAACTAGCTAGTGCTTCGATTTACAACTATCCTTCCACGCTAGGGTCTACGCCCTCGGCGGGGACCCAAGGTAGTGCAACCCAAGACCCAAATATAGCATCTAGCGACTCTTCCTCTGACTATGATATTATGGAAGAGTACCTTACACAAAGCCCCGGGGGAACAAATGAAATCGTGCCTAGCTGGGCCCAACAACCTGGAACTAGTGTTTTTAGCCGTTTGATGGAAACTTTTAGTAGAGCTGCGCGCTCTGAACCTACGGCTAGTGAAGTAAACGAAGGGGGTGGGGAAGTAGAATCACCATTCACATCTCCTGTAGACCCCACACTCCCTCAGAGTGTCCACATGGACATTCTACCTACCTCATTTAATGAGGGCCCTACCGAGCTACCACCTTCCAAAGTCGCCTCTAAGGTAATGGTGACTAAAAGTCAAAACACGGGAAGCAACATTTCATCCACCTCACGGCAACCCTCTAGTACACCAAGTTTGGACGGGGTATTTCTCAATGAAAATTGGGAATATGACCTACACATGGAGACTTTGACAGACCTATACATGGGCTACACATACCATGTGGGTTGGTTAGAAGTTGTACAATCCACATCTAGTGCCACTAGTCTAGAGGAACAACAACACATGATCTGCAATGTCATCCATAGGATTATCCAGTCCGAGAGGCAAAATCGAGGAATAAACATACCTTCTACGGGTCCTATGCAATTTTTAGGCACGGGAAAAGGAAAAAAACCCACTCTATCACAAATGGAGACTCCCCAAGTGAGTCCCATCAATCCCCCATATGTTGTTTTGCCAGGGGTCTCAATGCAATCTGAGCCCACAAGTGATAGCTTTACTTTTCCAAGTCTAGCTCATCTTTCCCTGGATGACACCACGGATACCATGCCTACCCCAATGATGGGCATGCCAAGAAACACACCATGGACCTCGTTTGTTAGTAAAGCACCGCTACATGGTAGCTCAATGCATGCAATAGTACCTACAACTGCGAATCAATCATATGCACCTATGGGTCCACGTAATGATGTAGTCCCTACCCCTCCCATTTTTCAACTACCTATGCTCCACAAACACAATAGACAAGTTCTTATTCCCATGGGATTATACCAGCTAGCATTAGCATGTCACATCTGACGTTTGCTATGTCTAGGACCACCCATATGAACTATGGACCACCACATGGCACAACATCGTACCCAACGTGGAACCCAAGGGCTTTCTATGTGCCAAGCCCGATGCCAATACCTACTCCACATGTAGTCTCTGGAGCACCTCCACCCACGGTGCCTGCTCACTTAGGTGACTTGGCAACATTTGCTCAAGCTATTGGTCGATCTATTGCTGAGAATATGCGTAACACGCCTGATAGAGAGCCTAGAAGTAAGGCAGTACAAATAGCCAAGCTCACACAAAAATTTAGCGGAGACGGGGATGTGAGGAAGCATATCGAAGTGTTTGAACAAATATGCGATTCTCTAGGAGAACAGAATGACCTACATAAGAGCAATACTTTAAGCCTAACCTTAAGTGGAAAGGCTGGGGATTGGTATAGAACCCTAAGGGTGGAAGAAAAAACGATTTACCCTACTCTTAGGAGACTGTTCTTAAAAGAATACATACGAGAGGGAGTGCTTTGGGGTGTAGCCTCTCAGCTTCAAAAAGCCCAACGAGAGGAAGGAGAGTCGGTGAGAGACTTTATAAGTCGCTTGAAGCATTTGAATTCTCATTGTAATCCAAATGAGCACTTCAACAATAACCAATTGCTTGATAGATTCATTAGGGGATTACAGCATGAGGATATCTACAATGGCCTAGTCATTAGAGGTATCACCACTTGGGAAGCAGTAACCACCAATGAGATCCAATTGGAGGATAATTTAATGATTCAAGGAGAAAGAGTGTCTATTGAGCCTAAATCTATTAGCTCGCAAGCATCAGGGCATCAGCCAATGACCCTAAATCCTATTGCCAAGGAGCCAAATATATCTGAGATGGATGTGCTTGAAGAAAGTCCACAATACTACATGGAGGACTATTGGGGACAAGCCAAGCATGTATATCAAGTAGCTTCTCTTGCGGCAAGAGGCCAAAATATCAATTACACCGCTAAGAGACCACCTCTTCAATGCTATGAGTGTGGAGGTCCACATCGTGTAGCCGAGTGTCCTATTAGGCTACAAAAGAACGCCACACTAATGCAAACCAATTAAGCGAGCATGTCTACAATGCCGAGACTCATGTGTAATCGATGTAGCATAGATCATTTGATTGCCCAATGTCCAAATAATCCAAATGCATCGAAGATCACACCATTAAACTTGATTGAAGTTATCGAGGAGCCATCACAAAGTACATCTGTGGTACCAGTAAACGTACTCACACGATCGATGCTCCAAAAACAAAATTATATTCTTGAGGAAAGAGACACGGCATCAATTGCCCAATCTCATAAAAAGAAGAAAACACGAAGAAAGAGATCGCAAAAAGCAGCGAAGTTAGACCCCAGTTCAAAGACCAATGTAGGGGCTGGTGATGACCCCGTATATATGAATGACGTTGAAGAAGATTCTGATTCAGGTGAAACCATGGAGACCAAAACGACCACTAAGATAGAAACCAAGAAGGAAGATCTCCATGAGCCACAATGGCCAGGATCCAAAAAGAAGATAGGAACTTACCCAAACCCTACAGAGGAGATTGAGCGAGTCAAGCAATTAAGGAGTTTGGTAGAAGATATCCAAAGGGATCTAGAACCAACACCTAGGAAGATCCAGATTACAAACACCGTGTTCCCTACGCAACAACAACCTCACCAAGTCCATAGACCCTTGGACATACCTAGTGTCATCCAAGAAGAAAGTGAGTTAAAGTCATGGGAAAGTGGGCGTACTCACTTCTTGATGGAAAGAATGTTTACAGAGGGACTACCTGATCCTATCGAAGAAATGGAGATCCCATCTTCCCCACGTCAAGGGACTGAAGTTCAAAAGGTACCGTTAAATATTGCCAAATTGATGGATTTCATGTCTTCAGAAGTTAGAACCACCATCATGTCCAAACTATATAAAGACCACGAGCTAATCTCAGCCCTTCGAGCCTTCCTCAATGGAGAACTGAAGTTTGGGCTACCACAATTTGCACAGATGGATGGAGCTGGGGAGATGCCAATAGAGGAGGAACACTTAGATCCACAACCCAACTTAGATGAGAACCTTGTTATAGAAATACCTGTTAACAAGTTGGGACAATACTTTGAGGGCGATGAATCTAATGCGACTATACCAATCACTACTAAGGGATTAACTGTGAAGGGAATCCTTGATGGTGGTGCTGGGGTTAGCATTGTGACTAAAAATTGCTGGGAAACTATGGGAAGACCTCACCTTGTGACCACAACCATAGTAGTGAAGATGGCCAATGAGTCTATTGTTAAACCTATTGGGATGCTAGAAGATCTCAAGATCAAGGTCTTTGGACATAAAATAAGGATTACCTTTATTGTTATGGATTTCTCCAAACACACTATGGCATCGGAGATGATCTTAGGACGTCCTTTCATGAGGGAAGCAAAAATGGTGCATGACTGGTCTAAAAACCATGTCTACTTACAGCTCCAAGATTCTGTCATTCGAGTGGATCTTGTGACGGGTCGAGCACATCCTCTAGGAAACAGGTTTATAATTGATCATAGATCTGACACCACAGTTCACTCGGCCCCATTGCATTATTGATACGTGTAAAGCGGACACTGAGGTTGGGGAAGATTCTCCTTATATGGATGTACTACATGGGATGACTGAGTCAGACAATGTGGATTGGGTCCACCTAGCAGCAACCATAGACACTTGGGGAAATAGGGGGACAACCTGGGTAACACCTGAGGGGGATGAAATGCTTGTATCCTTAAATATGCTACAAGCAATGCATATAGCTTTTAAGAAGACTCATCCTAATATAACGAAGAAAACATACAAGTGGGTCCCTAAAGCTTCTTTAGCGACCAAGGGTAGTGCTGAAAAACAGAAGCCTTGTAAGAAACGTTCCACTCGCTCCAAGAAATATAAGAAAACGTGGCGCTGGATTCCTAAACAACTATTGGAAGCCCAAGGCTACTATCAAGGAAATGATCAATTTGGGTGCCAAAATGTAGATTGTGTTCTTACTTGTCACCTGACCCATGTGCACCCAATCCTATAGCTCCAAAACAAATTGATGATCGTGGAAAGAAAAAAATCACAAAATGCTATACACCCGCTCCAGAGCTAGTTTGGGTACTGAAGAAAGAACGATTTGTTCCACCTAGCTCAGGAAGGGGGGAGTCCCATGAAGCTTCTAGCTCCTCATGTAATGCATCCATAGAGGTAAAAGCTTCTCCACAGCCTCCACCTACAATAGTGGACCTCCATAAAGCTACAAAGGAATCCACACCTCCCAGTATTCAAGAATCACCTGATGAACCACTTCAAGTTCGATCCTGGGAGAGTACCTTACCACCCTTGCAACTCGATGAGGCACCTAAGGTAATAGAAAACTACAGGCAAAAATCCTCACCTATTACCAACTGGAACAATTGGTTTCAAAGGGTGACAAGCTCATTTCAAACGATATGATCTACCCAAGGAAGGGGGGAGTGTTTGCTAACATCCATCATTCACTTGCTTCCCTCTCAACCTTTTTCCCTGACCTCTCAATCTCCCAATCTTAGGGAATGTACATATAAAGCCTTATACTCACAAAAAACAAAAATAATAAAGAGCAAGAGTAATTAGCAAACGAGTATGCACAATAAAAGTCAAAACATTGACTCGGACCTACACATTCACATCCAGTACACTGAAACAGAAACCTATGTCATAAAATACCTTTGATCCCCATCACTCGAGTGATGGAGGGTAGGTAGGATTAATACAATAGGAGTGTTTCTGTTTTAGAGTTGAGTGATTAGACAAGTTCTTTTTTCCCACTGATGTGCCTCCTAGAGGTATTCCTTGTGTTTCCTAGTGTGTACAGGAGCGTGTTGCTGTTGTTAGGATTTGGACCTTCATGGAATCTTTATCTCGACTCACTCTTCAAATCAAGCGCGACCATTGACACAAACAGGTGTTTCTTGTCCATTAGCATTGCCCCTTATCTTTTTTGCATTTATGATTGTCTGCTTTGATTGTGATTGGTAATATCCAACACATTTGCTTAGTAACAAACATTTAATTCAATGTAATTTTTTGTCATAATCACTTGTCTAGGTTTAAAAATCAAGCAGTTCGACTAAGCTAGTTTGACGAAGTTAGGTGTTAGAGATCTTCTCTTAATACCATGGGAAATGCCTTCCTAATAATCAATGGTTACTTAGGTTCTTAATCCGATTTAGGCAGCATTGTGTGAAATGTACTAGGGCTTTCTAGTGGGATTGACCCTATTGACCTTTAGCTTAAGTAGTATAAAGGGAGTTTACTAGTGTGATGAGCCTGGGGAGGTGTATCGGTGTTATATGACCCCCCAAAGTTACAAAATTAAAATGTTGAAAACGAACAAACAAAAACAAATCAAAGTGCCACAATGTAAAATCTTAAGCTGGAAGAGAAATCTCAACTTGATTGGGTACTTCACTCACATGTATCGCCTATGGTACTAGAGCCCTAGAGGTTCCCAGTGTGGGCGCTTTTCCTTGAAAAGCAAAAAACCCAAGGCATACAAAATAAGCACACACATCAAAATTGAATCACTGTGAAAAGACTTTGGGGGGTCAAAGAAAAGGTAATCAGTCAGGCGATGATTTCATGAGAAATTCCTTTTATCATAGCTTAACTACAAGGTCTTCTAGGTATAGCCTCTAGTCAGCCCTCAAACATGAAATACTTGTCTCTCGCGATTAAACAACTTAATTGACCAGAGAAAATTAAGAAGCTTACCCATGGTATTAATAGTCGATCTCTAGTGCCTTTCCACCGTTAAATTAGCGACCCCAGACTTGTTTAATTTTTTACCTTTACATCTATTTATGCATTTGATTAAATTGCAATTTAATGTTTATTACTGACAAATTGTTTGAAATTCTGTTACCAATCAATTTGTCTGCCTAAAACTGCATATGCTTTTTAATTGCTTATGAGAATGCAATTACTGTGCCAATGTTGTTTGATTTTGCAGTGACTGAAGAAGGCTAAGGACATTCATCTCAAATGCTCTTCCACCTCGACGAACGAGCTTCAACTCAATAGCTTCCGAGGACAAAATCTACATCAGGAAGGGGGGCATGTTAACCCTCACGGCGCACGGACACCCTATCACCTACGACGGACATTGTAACCTACGGCGGACATTGTATTATTTATTTGGTAGAGTCAGGTATCGGGCTTGTCGATCCAATAGGAAAAGGATAAGAGTGATCGCCAATGAGAGGCGCACTCTAACTGGAACATTCAAGAGATTAGTTGGCTAAGCATGGGCGCCCAAGTGTGAATGGGGTGAGCTCATATAAAAGTCAACTAAACCTAAAATTCACTCATTCTCTCATTTGTGCAATAGAAGAGTGCTCTTGCTCCATCTCCATCTCCATGTTCTTCTTCTTCACCTCCTTGTGTGTGTGTGTATGTGAGAGAGAGAGAGAGAGAGAGAGAGAGAGAGAGAGAGAGAGAGAGAGAGAGAGAGAGAGTGGCCGATCGAGCATTACGAAGGCACGACGACGGCGGCGAAGTGGTTGAGCGCGGCGAAGCGGTGGCTCCTTCTTCTTCGCGGCGAGGAATCCTCCACGAAGCAAGCGTAGAGCGGTGAGTGACACACCATGGCCTTCTTTGAGCTTACTAGTTTAGGCTTTTTGTGTGCTTGGAGCCATTTGTGGCTCGCACACGATGTATCGGCAAGTTCCTTGCATTGACACGTACGACATACGTGCATAGTGTGTGACCCAATGGCTATGCTTTGCTTGGCTGTAGCAACATGCGAGTCGGACACTAGTATATGTTCAATGGGCCATATGACTTTATGGTGTTGTACACCCGAATGCCTTGTTTCAATAAAAAATTTATGATTAAACTCTACAATGAAAGCCAAAGCCTCTACATGAAACATTTGCTTCTAGACCTTACACATCCAAAAAAAAATCACTCATTCCCCAAACCAAAGGAAAAGAGGAGGGACACTCACTCTTCATACAACAGGGAGCTCGGGTCAACCCTCGTTACTAATTGACACCTCCATTTGGGAGGTGGGATCAATGGCTCACGATCATCGGTTGATCATGACCGTTGGATTGCCTATGGAATGCAAAAGATTCCCACTTTCTTGGATCTAGGACTTGAACCCACTACCCTCTCCCCCATGGGATTGACTCTAACCACTAGGCTAACGCGCGCTCGTTGGAAGGTGTGTGTGGGGTAAGTTTATAGATCACGACATCGCGGACAAGTTTACACCTCGTTCACACCGAGCTCGCATTGAGTTCACACCAAATTTGGTGTGGTGTGCAGGCCCTCCCTAGTTCACACCTAGTTGACATCGTGTTCACGTCGAGTTCACACGGAGTTCACACCAAATTTGGTGCGGTGCATACATCTCCGAGTTCACTCTTGGTTCACACCTAGTTCAAATGTGGATCGGATTGCACCCGCTTCGTGACGCCTACTGTGGACCGTTGATCCCACCTCCCTGGGGAGGTGTCATTTAGTGACGAGGCCCGGTTGGCCCGAAGTGCCTGCGACTCCACAATAGCGCGCCTTGCCTCCTGTCGGCCCGTCGTAGGTGCTACCCTAGCTTGCCATCTACAATATCAGAGTTGCGCTCCGAGCAGTTGCCTGCCATCTACAATATCTGCTGACGCTTCATCCAATATGTAGTGGTTTTTTATTTAATTTTTGGCAAAACACATATATTGCAAAACAATATATTGGCGGATATATATGGTGCTTTGGTTGTATGTTTTATGTGTGCAATGTTTAGCTGTGGAGCTCATTGAGGGCTAAGGCATCGTCATTGTAATTCTCTCAAACTTGAAATTGTACCACTTAAGCGTTGAAAAACGCTTCACCAGGCAACCACTTTGTGTCAATGGGATGGAGCGTCAAACTGTAGTGAGGATACTTATCCTCCCCTGCTCTTAGAAAAGTTGTCATTGTGGTATACTTTATGCTCTAAACTCTAGAGTATAGCTTTTACGTTGAGCCTCCTTTCGATCTTTGTAAACGTATGTGTGTGTGTGTGTTTGTATATATATATATATATATATATATAGATAGATAGATATATATATATATAGAGAGAGAGAGAGAGAGAGAGGAAGATTTACAAAGAAAAAAGTGTGTAGAGAAGATAATTGTTTGTACTTTAATATGCCAACTAATGAGAGGCAAGCGTAACGCTATCCATATGCTAGGTGCACTTATCATGCTGATGGAAACTCTTAAAATGGGGGATACTTTTTACTTGGTGAGCCAAAGGCTCTTTTTCTAATATCTGAACGCAGAAGCCACCACATGGTATTAGATTTTTTTTTTTCAAATATTGTTGTTTAACAAAGCTCTAAATTAAAAAAAATCCGAGTGAGAAGTTACCAAGTGAAGTAAATAAAACAAAGCACTCTGCGTTGCTCAATTGCGTTGAGAATCAGTTCGATCTTCGTAGGCAGTTTGTAGGCTCCCCCCAGAAGCAGCTAAGAGCTTTGTCTGCAGGTTTGTCTCTATCTACTCTTTGGAGAGAGAGAGAGAGAGAGAGAGAGAGAGAGAGAGAGAGAGAGAGAGCGCTAAGACGCGGACCCTACTGCCTTCTTATCCTCTGATCTATACTCTGCATGATTCTTCACCTTTGCTGCTCTCGGCGTTGCCTGAGATCAAGGCATTCCACATGACTATATTGCGTGCATCAAGCTTTTCAAATACTTCACGCTGTTTAAATGCGGAGATAATGAAACAACCGACCTTTGCTCACCTCAAGTGACAATATCCAAGTCACACCCATTGCTAGCCTTCCTCCCTATCCCTCTTCCCCCAGCTATACTACCCTCTGGCCTTAGCTCCTTGACCTCTATCCTCACCTTCCAGGGCTCCACACTTGATGTACGTAGAGACATCAAAGAGGAAAGGATCATGCCACAAATCCATCTGCTCCAATCTCGCCCCCTGGAACCACCTGCAGAGTACACCATCGATAGCAACTATTGCCCCTCTTTGCACCGCACCATCATTTGAACATCAATTGACGGCGTGAGTTGCAAATGGAGACATATGACCTCAACAAACATAGGTGTAGACAACGGCGAGGCTATTTACTTGGTGAGCCAAAGGTCATTTTTTCGATCTTTGAGCCCATGATCCAAGCCATTGCCCATAGCTCGAATCACATGGCCAGAAGTCTCGTAAGAAAAACAACGCTGCTTCTTACTTGTGCTTGCGTGGATCCTTCTCCCTCACTCTGAAGGTGTGCACAAAGCTAGCCACCAAAGCACAAAAAGTGCTTGACGAGCTTTCGGCATGTCGTCTCTTGGAATGCCTTGCGCTTCACCATCTAAGATGTTCGGGTTGCCCACACTTCGCTATATCTAGATGCCACCTTAGGCCGTAGATGATTATTGTTCGTTTGAGCCTGGTGGTGATTGGACTATAATTATCACTCGTGCGAATTTCCTGGTGGGCAATTCTTTAGCCCAAAATGTTTTGTGCGAGTTGGTGGTAATGTGCAAAGATGTGCTCGTCTTGGAAAATTTACATGTTGTTCTAAGTCTAAGTGAGATTGAGAACTTGAAGTCAAAAATATTTAATTAACAAAGGACCCAACATTGGCAGGGCCAAGAGCTTTGTAGCCGTTTCACCAGATGCAAAAAAAGGGCAGTTGCAATCAGCAGTTCAATATTCTTTAGGTAAGTATCTGGCCATTCTGAGAGAGAGAGAGAGAGAGAGAGAGAGAGAGAGAGAGAGAGAGAGAGAGAGAGAGAGAGAGAGAGAGAGAGAGAGAGAGAGAGAGAGAGAGAGAGAGAGAGAGAGAGGACCGTTCTTGTGGATCAGGACACAGAGGGGGGGCACAGGTGATGAAAGGGCACCAGATCCGACTCAAAAATTGTCATCACCATGCTAACTCGTCTGTGGTTATATAGTTCAAAATTTGGCTATGGTGACTACGCGTGGGGAGGAGAGCATATCGCGAGTTCTCATCACTGCCTTGTCTCTCATGTGTGCCTCGCTCTCTCGGCGTTTCTAGATCGATGTGTGTGTGTGTCTCTATGTCCCAATGCTCATGTTTAGATTCTTGAGGATAGACCCCTTGTATGATAGCATGCTATTGCGTGGCCGACCAGTTGCATAAATGAGGAGAATAGCTTTTAAATTGAGCCTCCTATTGACCTTTGTAAACATATGTGTGTGTGTGTGTGCGTGTGTAAATGTATATATATAGAGAGGGAGATTTACAAAGAAAAAAGTGTGTGTAGAGAAGATAATTGTACTTTAATATGCCAACTAATGAGAGGCAAGTGTAACGCTATCCATAGGTGCACTTATCATGCTGACGGAAACTCTTAAAATGGGGGATACTTTTTACTTGGTGAGCCAAAGGCTCTTATTCTAGTATCTGAACGTAGAAGCCAACACATGGCATTAGATGTTTATATATATATATATATATATAAACATTGTTGCTAAACAAAGCTCTAAATTAAAAAAAAACTCCACGTGAAAAGCTACCAAGTGAATAAAATAAAAAGAGCACTCTGCGTTGCTCAATTGCGCTCAAAACCAGTTCGATCTTCTCCACAGGCAGTTCTTAGGTTCCCCAGAAGCAGCTAGGAGCTTTGTCTGCAGGTTTCTCTCTATCTACTCTTTGAGCGAGAGAGCAAGCGAGAGAGCAAGCGAGAGAGAGAGAGAGAGAGAGAGAGAGACGCGGGCGCTACCGCCTTCTCATCCTCTGATCTATACTCTGCATGATTCTTCACCTTGGCTGCTCTCGGCATTGCTTGAGATCAGGGCATTCCACATGACTATATTGCGTGCAACAAGCTTTTCAAATACTTCACGCTGTTTTCATGGAGAGATAATGAAATAACCTACCTTTGTTGACCTCAAGTGCATCTCCAAGTCACACCCACCACTAGCCGTCCTCCCTATCCCTCTTTCCCGAGCTATACTACCCTCTAGCCTTAGCTTCTTGACCTCTATCCTCACCTTCCAGGGCTCCACACTTGATGTACGTACAGACGCCAATGAGAAAAGCATCATCCTGCAAATCCATCTACTCCAATCTCGCACCCTAGAACCACCTGCAGAGTACACCATCAGTAGCAACTATTGCCCCTCTTTGCACCGCACCATCAGTTGAACGTCAATTGACAATGTCAATTGCGAGTGGAGACGTATGACCTCGACAAACATAGATGTAGACAATGGAGAGGCTATTTACTTGGTGAGCCAAAGGTCGTTCTTTTGATCTTTGAGCCCATGATCCAAGCCATTGCCCACATCTCAAATCACATGGCCAGAAGCCTCGCAAGAAAAAAAATGATGCTTTTTACTTGTGCTTGGATCCTTCTCCCTCATTCTGAAGGTGTGCACAGAGCTAGCCACCAAAGCACAAAAAGTGCTTGACGAGCTTCGAGCATGTCGTCTTTTGGAATTGGAGCTGATCTCTTCAAATAGGTGATTCCAGTGTTAGAATTTACAGCTACTGGAAGTCATCAGTTCAGTGAGTGAAATTGGAATGGAATATAGAAGCTGAACTGAAATACTCTACTGGTACTAGAAACAGACTGAATGACTGGAAAAGTGTTTCATATTCAGATTCAGAGTTTATGAAGAACGAATACAAGATATCACAGATTGAAGCCCGAATTGACTACTGTAGTAATGATTACAGAGTAGAATTGCAAGTGAGGAGATTGTAACTCAAGACAGCTTCGAAGACTAGAACCAAGAGACTAGAAGTAAGAAGTCAAAGAGTACTAGCAACCCAAAGTACAATCAACCCGATTACAATGTAATGGGTCCTATTTACTATGGTAACCGCCATGGTAATTACTAGCTAGTCCATTGTTCGGCTTCCAAGAGATACTTCCCACCTGTTGAGACTATCTCCACCATCTACATCCTTCCCTCCTTTCTTGAATTTTGGTAAGACTCCAAAGTTTTTGAAAAAAAATCCACTGTCTGATCCTTCTGAGGTGTTGAGGAACCTCCTTGCCTGGTTGCTGGGTTGGCCGATGTTCCTCATGAGTTGGCCTATGTTCCTCATGATAGTACTCTTCTGAAGTTGATATCTCTCCTGGTATTGCTAGCTTTATACCATACTTCATGCTTGTTGAGTGATTGACACCCCTATAGTTGTAATTCCATGGGTGTCCAACCAAAGAAACTCCAACACCTTACTGGAAAAATCCACCGTCGTCTGATTCTGAAATTGGTTGGAGAAATCCACCGTCTGATTGTGAGAACGGTTGGAAAATTCCACCATCAGCTTCTGAGATGGAACTACCCAGTATCTTCCACTAAACCCGCTTCCTCTTGCCCTTCGATCGTGTTGGTGTTTCAGATGTCCCAGTGCCAGCATTGTCCTTTTAGATAAGTCTGTAAATGGCCTCCTGCTCAAGCTGATTCCGCCTTTGTGTAGTCATTTCTACTTCATAAGGCGTGAGAGGATAATAGGTTTTGGTGTCCGGATCATAGAGCGTGCGTTTACCTTTTGTTGGACGAGTTCTGGCCAATTTGTGACAATGCGAAGCTGTATGGATCCATCCTTCTGGAAGAGGCTGATTTGTTTTAATCCTAGCTTCAAAGAGAATCTCATCCATCTCTGTACTCCAGTCCTAGGCCTGGTTTAGCCGTAACATCCTTTTCAGGGATTTTAGAGGACTCCACAGTAAGTTGCAGCAGCTGGTTTGTGATCTTGGTGAGACCTCTAAGCTGGATTTTCCATTGTCCCATACACAGCTTAATTCTTTGTATCTCCTCCTTTAGTTCCCGAGGATCATTTAATTGAAGAGCATCATTGAGCAGTGTTTGCCAGGTTTTTCATTCGACAGTGGATCGCTCATACCAATCCCGAAGATCATCGGTAATATTATAGTATGTGAGCCGATCTACTAATTCTGGATGTTGAGGATACAGTACTGGGAAAACCTAGGCAGCTCAGCTTCTCTGGCTTGTAAAGCATACAGGAGGACTGGAGAATTGGGTACAGATTCTAAAAAATTGAGGAGAGCCTGATTCTCCTACTGCATCATCTTTCTAGTTACTCTGACCAGCTGAAACTGTCCTCGGAGAGCAATTGCTTGTTCTCCTACTATCATTTGAGTTGAAGGCCCTTTACTGGTGGTAGCCTGATCTTCAAGAATAGCTTGTACCCTCTGATCCATAACTCTCCTGGCAATTTTCATTTGTAGTAAAACTTCTTTTAATTGATCTCTGACGTCCTTCACACATTTATAGGTTGGCATGTTCCCCAGCAGGAGCTCTAATTTGATGATTAGGGAATGACAGTCTGTTGTAGACTGGCGTTGCCATCTAGATTAGCTATTTTTTCATCAGAGTTTAGTACCCATTCAAGTACCCTTTCTAGCAATTGTATTCTGCTAGGATGCTCAGGTAGTTGGCACACCTCTTGGTCATGGAAAGCAACTGATTTCCAATGTTGGATCATTTCTCTAGCGTCGACATACAGTCGCTGAAACCGTTCAAGATCAGACAAAAGAACATCATCCTCCAAATACATCCCAGTTATAGAAGCTTGTTAATGTCTTAGTCTCTTGTTCAGTGTGATGAGTTGAATGTTGCTCATCACCTTTTAGAACCTCAGTCACAGCTTTGCCTTTCCCTTTCTCATCTGTACTATGCTGTGACTGGTGCACTGGTGAATTCCCAGTGTTGCTAGGTTGTTGATCTCCAGCCTTCTTGATCACCCGACTGCTGACCTTCATACTGGTCTGGCTGGTCTATATTTGGCTAATTTCCTCCTATGGCCCCTGCTCCACCAGCACCAGATCCTAAAGGTGGAGATGGAGGAGAGTCATCATCATCTCAGGTTCATCCTCCTCGTCTTCCTCTTCTGCTCCCGTATCATCATCCTCATCGAGGTTTTTCTGCTGTTCAATATAATCCAGAATAGCTTGATTTGCCAAAGCATTGTTGTATTCAGAAAGTTTATCCTGCAAATCACTCTGCATTGTTTCCATAAGCGCACTTAGATTATCTATATTGAAAACAGCATTCCCCTCTGGATTCAGTATCTCAGCCAAATTATTATAGATATATCTTTCAGTTAAAGTGGCTTTCAAGGCAGTGTGGTTAGTCAACAATGAGTTGAAATTAACTCTCTTCATTCGCAGCATTGTTTTGAATCTGTCAGCAGCTCTTTCAGCCTCTTCCTTTTCTTCTCTAAGCGTCTGTATCTCATCCTCCATCTTGGACAATTGATCTTCTAAGTGTTGAATGGTCCTAGCTGATTGATTTTCAAGGACATTGTGCCGTAGGGATTGGGATCCTCTTTCTTGCTCCAACTTTTCAACTTCCTGCTCAGTCTCCCTCAGTTCAGCTTTCAACTTGGTCAATTCATCATTTGACACTGAGGAATCCAACATTTGTCATATAGCATTCACAATAGTGTTCCAGGATGACTGAATAAGTACGGAACAACCATCATTCACTGTGGCTGGGTCACAGGCAACTAGCTTGTAAACTCTGTGACAGGAGCCATATATGGTAGTGTAGCATAATCAGATTTGGGCAGGAGTAGACGTCCTTTGAAAGGATGAGTCTGTAGCTGTTGTAACCGGTTCTTCTTGGTTAAATGCAGAGCCGTTTCACTATAAGGGATGGAAACCTTACCAAGTGGACTCGAAGGTGCTAGTCCTTTTCCTTTATCAGTCTGACTCGCTGGCTGCTCAGTACTTGTTCTATCTGACTAGTCTTTTCCTGCACTGGTGGTTGCTGAAACTTGCCCTGCTGCATGATTGATTCCACCAGTGGTCTGGACAAGAGGTTGTTCTGATTGGCCAACTGAAGTCTGGTCTGCTAGAGTCTTTTCAACAGAAAATATTTTGACTTGACGTTCCAGCTGCCTAAGAAAGCACTGCTTTTGGCCAATGTAGTTTTTGGTCTTTTCGAACTGCTAGCCTCCTCTTGCGTGGCTTTCCTCTTTTGTCCAGTGAGAGCTAGCTAGTTATCTGGGGCTTTTTCATCTGATGATAAATCCACATTGTTAGTTACCGGAAAGGGCTTCTGGCTCCAAGCCATCCTTACCTGGTCATGAACGTCCGGAGAAGTTTCCCAATGAAGGAACTGCCAAACATACCAAGCTTTGAAACATTTTGGGACTTCAACTTAGTAGTTTGCTGAAGTACATTATGTGACACAATCTGACATAGATTTATTGGATCTATGGCGTCCAATCTTTTTGCTAGTAACATAGCAAACAATTTTTTTGACACATAAGTTGGGTTGTTTTTGAGACTCACAGCTTCAACTACAAAGCAGTAAGCAGCAGGAATATCTAGACCTGCTACTACTGGAACACCTTGTGTGTTGGCTTTGCGTTTCTTCTTGGCAGCATCATCTTTTGTTAGAGCTGCACTGATTTGTTCTGATGTTGCTACAGATGGCTTTGGCTCATTTGGCATCTTGAATGCAAAAGCAATATTCTTCAGGTGTTACCGACACCTTTCTACCATAGACCATAGCACTTCCATCCTCCACATCAAAGGAATGAAGAACCTGTCTAATGATAGATGTGTCAAACTCAATTCTTGTGGCTTGCACAACCACATGCTAGTACCACAGTCGGACTAACGCCTCGGCTTGCTTAGTAAACACATACCACTGTATTTTACTGTGAGGAATAAGTGGAAGAGAAGCTTTTGCAACAAAAATAAGTGCTTGGGTTTCCTCTATATTCTCCTGCATTCTTTTTGACATTTTCTTCCTACCCGTACACCGTGAAGACAATGAATCAGTAGAGGGAGAAGAAGAGGACTTACCTGAAGCTTCAAATCTATACCTTGGTGTAGCTAGTAAGGATAGACAGTAATCAACAGTTTCCTCGAACGAAGAAGTTTGTGCTTGTAGTGAGGAAACTTCAGAGCTTGGCGATGGCGAATGGATAACAGTAGGCAAACATTGCGCAGGAGATGTACGAGGAAAAATACCTACACGCCTTATTGTTATACTCGTTCGTGCCATGAAAGCTCCACTACTTATCGTTCCTAGAGTCCTGTGCACCGTTAATGACATGGCACACATGCAAATGCTAATCCTCTCCATCTTCTCTGAAATGATTACCACTAATAGTCCAACAGACCCTTTTTCCCACAAAAGCTGATATTGATTTTGACCCTTTACTGATTTTGGTATTGCCATGGTGTTATTGTACTTAGACTTTTCTAACCTTTTGACTAGTTCTGGAACTCATTGTACATGAAAAAGGCTTAAAATAGCTGATTCTGGAATTTATTAGACCTTAATTCCCAGACTACCAGTACCCTTAGTTGTGGAAGTCTCTCTATCTTCTGAATAATAGAGCTTGATTTTAGCCCCATTATGTACTCTTGGCAACAATAATCCAGATAAATCTTTAATATTATTGTGCCATTGGAGAACACCCAATCAACTTCGTATGGACTTGCCCAAGCTATCTTTAAGTTTGGTTTCTTAGGACCTAGCTTTGATTGATATAACAGAAACAAATCTCCTTTCTGAAACTCCGTAACTTTAATTTGTCTGTCATGCCAGTGTTTCCTTCTTTTCTGAACTATTTCCTGTTCCAGCATAGCCCTCTGCCTTAACTCATCCACCTGTGTTAACTCCTCCAGTTTCTGTTTTAGATTGTGATCAAAATCTAACCCATACTCAACTGCCATCCTGAGACTAGGTATGACAAATTCCATAGGCAGAACAACTTCGGTGCCATACACCATTCTAAATGGTGTCAATCCCGTGGTGATCTTATAAGCTGTCCGATATGCCCAGAGAGTTGTTTGAAGTTTCAAGTCCCACTGGTGTGACTCTTTCTATACAATTTTAGTGAGAATAGTCTTGACAGTCTTGTTACTACTTTTGGCTTGCCCATTGCATCTAGGATAATATGGTGTTGATTTCTAATGCTTGATTGAAGGCATATCCATGAGAATATCCATAGTGTCATTGATAAAATGCGTACCCTGATCTGACAGTCTCCACAGGACATCTGTATCGACAAACAATATTTTCAAATAGAAACACAGCAGTGGATTTTGCCGTGTTGTCGGGAAGAGCCTTAGCTTCTATCCATTTGGTCACATAACAAGTGGCCATCAATATATACCTATTCTTTCTTGGAGTAATTTTCTTGAAGGGACCCATAAAATCTAGACCCCATTTCATAAAAAGACCCAGTGGCTGAGCTGGTGTGAGAGGAGTCATATCTGCTACCGTGGGTCTGTCTATTCTTTGGCATATACCATAAGTTTTACAAAAGCTTTTGACGTAAGATATTAAGTCTGCCACCACAAACCAGCCTACAGAATCTTTTTGGAGGTGATATCTGTAGAAAAACGTCCCCCAGAATCCCCATTATGTGCCTCCGAAATAACTTGCATTCGTCCCTCCATAGGCACACATCTGCGAAGAACCCCATCGACTCCCAATCTGTAAAGTGATCCTCCAATGATGGTGAACTTTAGACTCTTAATAATCAGAGCCTTATTCTGATTCTGAGTCTAGTTATGTGGGAATCCTCCCTTAGAAAGAAACTGATATACCTCATACAATTCTGGATTAGTTGATTCTGCCGCTGTTAACTGAAATAGTTATGCATCCACTGCCACGTCTCTTAAAGACACCTCAGAGTAGCCATTCATACTCCTGAACAGGAAATCAACACCACAATGGTTTTTCCCGGTCTTATGGAAGATACAAAATTCAAATTCCATCAGGAACATCATCCAACGTATCGGTCTACCTTGAATAATGAATTTATTGATCAGAAATAATAAGACCTAATGATCCACAAAAACATGAAATAGCTTGCCCAACAAATAATGTCTGGATTTGGTAGCACTAAATACCATCCTAAGGCTTCTCTTTTAGTAGTTGTATACCCTTGTTCAGCCTGAATGAACCTGCGACTAGCAAAGTATACTAGATAATTAGTTCTTCCTTCTGGCTGAGCCAGTATTGCTCCCATCGCCAGTCCTGAAGCATCGACATGTACATGAAAAATTACTTCTCAATTTGGTTGTCAAAGAACTGGCTTACTGATAATAGCATTCTTTAAGTTCTGAAAACTCTCCTCACATTCATCAGTCCAACTGAACTTGCTAGTCTTCTTTGTAAGTTCATACAAAGGTAATGCCTGGGAAGCAAACTTGTGCACAAATCGTCAAATTGATATGTCCCAGAAAAGAGCTTAATTCTGACACATTCCGAGGCGCCTTGGCCTGTTGGACACACTGGATCTTGTCGTTGGAAATTTCTATACCATTCTTGGACACTACATGTCCTAGTAGCTATCCTTTCTAGACTAAGAAAACCGATTTGAATGGGTTCAAACAGATCCTCTTTTCCGGACAACGCTGAAAAACCATTTCAAGAAAAAGTAAATGCTTCTCCTCCGTTGAATATATAGTAAAATCATCCATAAATATGGGAAGGAATCGGTGAAGTAATTCACTGAATATTTCCATCATACATCGTTGAAAAGTGGCTGGTGTGTTGCAAAGACCAAATGGCATTACCAGATACATGAATGCTCCCCACTCAGTAATAAAAGTGGTTTTACTCCGGTCTTCAGGAGCAATCTGTAACAGTTATAGCCACTATAACCATCCATAAAGCTATACATCTCATATCCTTTGATTTCATCAAGCAACATATCCGTGAAGGGTAATGGAAAGGGATCCTTAATTGTTTGAGTGTTCAGCTTCCTATAATCCACACAGACCTAGTCATATTTATAGTCTTCTTGTGTTTACTTTCATAGCCATTCTGTTTACACCTTTGCAGTCAAGCAGCTAGACGTGAGGTTTAAAGCTTGGTAGATGCTAGAAGTCAAGGACTTGCTGGGTCTACTTTTGATAGGCATAAAGAGCTGTGAGTAAGATACAAAAAAAACTTTATTCTGCATTTTCTCAATGCTTTGAAAGAATTGTTCCACCATCCATTTTAGTTTCATACTTGTATAGTTTTGTCTATTTTTTCTCATAGATTCATTTAGCACTTAGGAGTAGGTTAAGTAAACACCATTACCATCAAACTGGGTTGAAAAATTTGGGGCAACAATTGCAAAAAACCATATTGTGGTAAGTGAGACAATAATTGTGAAAAGTTAAAAATTTGATGGTAAGAAAAAAGTTGATAAAAACCCAAAAATTGGTGCAAAAATGGGATAACCAAACCCATAAGAAGCAAACTAGAAAGTTTCATCATATTTGGTGGAGAAACATGGATCGTGATACATGTACCTCTCTAACATTTTGACCAAATACTGATACCAATGGGTCAAGGGTGGTTCCTTGCAACTGAATACACAAGTGAAATTGACAATGGAAACTCACTCAAAATCAAGAAATATGACAAAACCTACAAAAGGTTGGAAATGTGACAAAAATTTGGGGGTTTTAAACTTTTAGAGATCCAGATTTAAAAAGGGGCGAGAACTGACCTCTACAGGGTATCAGCAATCTGTTGACCAAGTTTCATGCCAAAATGCTATCAAACATGGATCGTGATTTATGTACCTTTTGATCATCTGAGGGTGAGATGTGAGCAATAGCTATTTGACATTATTTTAAACAACTTTCCCAAAAGACATCATAGCAAAAAATGCAAAAATGTTGATCAAATCATCAAAAGACCGATAGCTAGTCAAAAACCGCAGGGCACACACTTTTTTTTAAATCGATAATTTTTTTTTCAAATCCAAAACAAAATTTGGGAATAGAATACTGACATTTCAAGTAACAAGTAGGACAAATTTGGGGTCCATATATAATGAAATACGAATCGAGATCCATGTACTTTTTTTGATTTTTTGGATAGAGACCATATTAGCTTGTAGTAGGGAACATCGTGAGTGCGCAAATGCGGTGCACATGCGGAGTGAGACGGGGAAAGAGAGAGAGAACACAAGATGTGGGTGGAGCAGCCTCAAGAACTAGAATCTTGTGAGTGAAGTACTCCTTATTCTTATGTATAAAAAGAAGAAGGAAGTGTGTCTACATAGTGAGAAGAATGCCAGTGGGCCGGACACCGGACGTCCAGCCCCGAGCAAAGGGGTAGCACCTTTATTCCAACAATCTTCCACTTAAAGGTGATGTGCCGATAAGTGAGACCTACTAGTTAAACTACTACTATGTACAAGAAACTAGGTTAGAGACTCTCTCAACCCATGTCCACTGGCTCACTCTGTCAATATATGTCAGCTCTATCTGCACAAAGTCTGACAACACCTACTCTATCTCTTGAGCATGATGGAGATCAGTGGTGAAAGAGACATGTCTTGTCTCTCGCTCAAAGCATGCTAGCAACAAGACCAATACTATGACGTTTCGAACCTCAGACACATGCATAGGATATACCAAGCCGCTGCAGGCACCTCTGGAAATCACTAATGAACCGCAATGCATCTGGAAAGACTGCTCTCTAAGTAGTATCTAACAACCAAAAGCAACTAGCTGTCTCACTAAGATCAAGCTCTATCTTATCTGAGGAACATAGCGCACATGTCGTAGTGTGTATGATGCACCACTAGACAAAGACAAAAAAATGCCTCCTGCACCCTCTATGTCAAACGCCAAACATTCAGCAAGTCATACACAACCAAGTCTCCCACTAGAAAAAGTGCTAACCACTCACGACATGGTGTGATGTGGAAAGCAGCATCGCTATCTAGTCACTGTGGAGAAAGTGTGCTATCCATAGACAAATCTGCAAGAGGTACACTTGAGGCAAGCATGACATCACCGTCACTGACATATACTACCACTAGAACTGCCTCTCTAACTTGTGTCAAATCCATGTCTGCATCTTGAATACATCTCCGCTGATGTCTCATGCATGTGAGACAACGGTGTCTAATGTGCCCTGTGTGACCGCAATGCCAACAACGCAAGTATCGGCAAGAACAAGACCACCATCTCTTGAAAGTCACCGTAGTGGACTCTACGCTGTCACACATATCTGCAACTATTCAGTGAATGGCTAAGAATAACGACGTCTCATACGTCTGAAACAATGGCGTCTAATGTGCCCTATGTGACCACAATGCCAACAACACAAGTATCGGCAAGAACAAGAACGCCGTCTCTCAAAAGTCACAATAGTGGACTCTACATTGTCATACATATCTACAACCATAAGTGAATCACTAAGAACCAAAGTATGGCAAGAAATTGGGAAAAATCTGTCAAAATATCCCCTATAAACTGAGCAGAATCTCAAGTACAATCTCAACCATAAACCATGCCAAAAACTGGCAACAAAGTGGGAGGTAAATCACTCACTACACAATTCTCAAAAGCATGATCAAACGCATCAAAATTGATACTCACATATGCATAAAACAAGTCCACAATCTGCAAACTTTGCAAGCATAAACTAGGACAAACTGCTCAACCAATTGTAAAGCGCATAACCATATATGCAAGTAGAGAGAAAACTAGCTCCAAACGCATCCCACAAGAGAAACTACTTGCAAAAATCTGCAAAAATCTTGTGGAACCTGTGACTAGCAAAGTTTGTAGCCACGCAAGCATATGCACTCCTCACTCCTACGAGAGTGGGTACAAGAACACCAAACCGTGTCCAAAATGACAAAACCTATCAAAATCTGTCAAAGTGAGAGTAAACACTTCATCACTATCAAAATAAGAATATATCGACCACTATACAAGATGGCATAACACTGCAAACTTTTATGGCAAGAAGACGAGGAAAAATGAGCAGAATTCCTTTGCAAAATGAGCCAAAACTCAACGCAAACCGCAAGCCAAAAAACTACAGATAACTGCTAGAGTGGGAGTAAACTCGACCACTAAACCATCAGAGAGTAAACTACAAATATGCATAAACCATGACACTACTCAATACTAATGAGTAGAAATGCCAAAATGGCTCCACATTTTCACATACAATGGCAATCCACACTCAACGTACATCAACGGAGTGACCACGCATAAGCAAGCACCAAAAGAGTTGCAATCCGGAAACATGATCAATGCAAAAGCAATGCTATCAAGAGAGCTCATGAGCATTTGAAAGTGCTCGCCAAAATTCATGTACAATGGGCATCAACCATGTGCCATCACCATATGCAAACCATCCACAAAGACCATGAATCCAAGAACAAAATCACTGCTAAAGTATCATGTGAAAACCTGTGAAAGAAGATCCACCTGTGTGCTCCAAAAACTGTGTCTCTCAAGAGACCGTTTCAATGGTGTGTAAACGCCTCCTTGACTCTTTGTCCAAATCTACCAAAAAACTCTCAAACCACAAGCTATGCAGAGGCTGAAATTGCATCTTCAGCTAAAAATTTATTCACCTAACTTTGAGCACCTTCCATGCTTCCAAAAGTGCATCAAACTCACACACTATGTGAAAATAGAAAACCTGCAATTTTTGTATGATGTCAGTCTGAGCTGAATATTAGCAAAACGATGAGAAATTTGCAAAATTTTTCTTCTACAAAGTTGTATACCTCGTCAAAATGGATGGGTAGTGCAGGATGAATGTTTAGATCTGTCTTCTACAAGGAGAAAAATGAATTTGAAAAGAATGTTGCTACGCACACAGTTTTTAGGGCAACACCTTCACTTACACACAATCTTTCACACTGTCTTCTGAGCTTTCACAAGAGCGTACATCACTCTCAACTGAGCTCACAAGCTCCCATTGTATTCCCACAAAGCTTCCAAGATTTCTTGATCTCTCTACCGTCAAGAGCGAGTGAGCTATTGCCTCAAAGCTCTCAAAACTTCGTGCTCTCCGTGATCACCAAGACATAGCTCTGATACCAATTGTGAGTGCGCGAATGCGGTGTGTATGCGGAGAGAGAGAGAGAGAGAGAGAGAGAGAGAGAGAGAGAGAGAGAGAGAGAGAGAGAGAGAGAGAGAGAGAGAACACAGGATGTGGGTGGAGCAGCCTCATGAACTAGACGCTTGTGAGTGAGGTGCTCCTTATTCTTATGTATAGAAAGAATAAGGAACTGTGTCTACACAATGGGCGGGTGGCCGAACACTGGACATCCGACCCCGAGAAAATGCGTAGCACCTTTAACGCAACATACATTACAAACAAAACTTCCAAAATCAAGGGAGCCAAAAAAGTTCAAAAAGTGGATTAGAAGTAGGCAAAAGCACTTCAAGACCAGAAATTTCCAAGAAGACCCAGGGTTTGACTTTTACGTAACCTAAACTGATCCAAATCACAGAAAAAGAATATAGCTCAGACCCGAGGAGGTCACCTAATAAAAATGTAACCTATCACGTGAGTTCAACAGAAGGATATTTATAGTTCTTGAAACTTAAATTTGACAAAAAATTACAGATTTTGAAAGAAAAGGGTACATTATATTCCTATAAAAAATCACAGATAAGGGGTTTCACAAACATTTCTTGAACGCACGTGATATGGTAGTTTTACACATAGTGAACCCCCCGAGAGCTCAGATAAGCAGACCAAGGGCAAGCTGCATAAAAAATTCCAACAAGTTCTGACACAAAGATATATGGGTTGCGATGCATGTTCCTCTGACACATATTGAGCTAAGACTTGTACCATAGCTAGAACTAGTTCCAAGGAGCATGGTGGTCTTTCCAAAAATAATTTGGAGTTAATGTGTGGATTTTACAAGAAAAATGATATTTTTTTCCAAAAGTACGATAAAATTTTGTTGGTTTAAGATTTTGACTAACAGAGTGGCTATAAATGCATTTCCACTAAGTGCTTTTTGTACAAATTTCAAGAGCTAGAGTGTGTGGCCCAAGTGCTACTAATGGAGGATGTGGATGCATCAAATAAGATTTTTCATGAGTATTTTCTCAATGTATTTGCAATCAGGTAAACTATAGTAGAGTAGAAACCCTATTGTGACAGACCAAGTTAGTAACATCTCAATGAAAGAGAGTGTCAACCAAGGTCCTCTAGAGTGACCTTAGAACCCATTCTATAAGAAAGTCTTTCTAATACTTCTTCAGAGAGATCTTATACCTACATGGCTGAAGGATTCAAGAGCGTGCCTTTCAAAGAGGGAACAACCATGGGAGTAGGACCATTGCAACCAGAACCAACCATGAAATTGTTGCACTTTGAAATTTCAATTTAAAAACAGATAAGGTGCAAAATTTAAACAAGATAGTATGGATCGCTACTGCGTGAAACTAGAAGAGACCGAGTGAGCTCAAGGACATAGTTGCTATGGACTATAGCGACGATCAATACTTTGACAACGAGGGAACCAAGGACATAGTTGCTATGGACTATAGCGGTGATCAATACTTTGACAATGAGGGAACCGTGTACTTAGCTGTGCATAGTCCCTATATTGTGGGCAAATGTGGATTAATAGACACCAAGGATAAGGTTGATGTTGAACTTGAAGAAAATCCACCAAAGTTGAATATTCATAATGCAAAGCTTAGGCAAATGAATATAGCAACTCGCCTCAACACAAAAATTACATATGTGGGTTTGTACAATAATGAAAATGGAGAGAAAATGCTCTATTATAAGTCTGATAAGCCCAACATTGGAGAATTATCAAAACAAAAATACTTATATGTCTTTGCATATGAAGAAGGTAGAGATACCCAAGTGATAATGCTAGATAAGTATGGACGACGGTACTCTGTCACAGACCACAAGGAGTTAGAGAGGTATATGTAGTTTAGAGGATCTCTTCATCATTATGATGTCACTCCTAGCACTTATAGACCAGATTTCTCTCAAACTAGGTAGGATGAGGCCAGAGTGGAAGATTTGTTCAGTTGACCACATTTTTTTGTACCTAGACAAATGGGATCCTTAAATTCAAGGGTTCCAATGACCATGCACTAGGGGAGTGATGCTCCAAACACCATTCAAACTACAAGGGTGAGGGTTTCAAACACTTGGACCAAAGCTAGGGATTTACAGCCTAATGAGAGAGCGACTAAAAGAACTCCCACCAGAGTTCCTAATGACGAATATGAAGCAAAAGATGTCATATTAGGAGAGCCTAGAGTAATGAGAATGGTCACTGAAACACAAAGGATGCAACCATCTCAAGTGGAAAAATGTATTGCCAAAAAGTACAATGGAACAAACGATCCTTATGCACATGTTTCACTTTTTAAGCAAGTCTTAAGAGCTAAAAAAGTCATGGATTTTTACACCCAATACGAGGGATTTGGATTGACTTTGCAAGAAATAACATTGAATTGATTCTAGCCATTAAATATAGTAGAGATATTCCTAGCATTGATGAGAAACTCTTGAAAGAGTTTGCAAAGGAATTATCCAAAAGAGGGATCAAGCACAATACGGTTTCTCAAATCTATGCCTTTAAGAAAAAAGAAAATAAATAAGTGAAGGAAGATTTTCTTTGATTCAACTGTTGCCACCATGATGACATGCACTTCTTTCTCAACACATGTAACCGCTTGTTGTACAAGTAAATCGGCACCTTCATTTTGTTTCCTATGAATATGATATAGTTGCACTTCTTCAAACTGATTAAACAACCTACGAATGGCATGAACCTTTGTCTCGAGGCTTTCATTCTTGCATGCCCAAATGCCTAAGATTTGCTTCACAATGAGAAGTGCATCCCCCTTTACCATGAGACGTTGTATACCTTGACTAATACACATCTTCAAACCATGAAGAGTGTGTCATATTCTGCTTCATTGTTGCTAGTTGAACCTGGTAGATTGACCTTCTCTTTCATGACCACCTCTCCACTTGGGTTGAACACACTAGCCCTCCCCCTGCTTTTCCCGTGACTCGTCAAAAAGCTCCATCAAAGAACAAGGTAAAAGCATTATGAATACTTTTAGGTGGTGACAGTGGTAGGGTTCTTACTTCAGGCACCTTAATCTCCTTCTCATGTACCCTATAAGTGAGAATCCCTGCCAATTGTGCACGCACATTGTCTTCTACCTTGAAAGAGTATTGAAACTCTTGCAACTCCATAATCCACTTTGAGATCCTAGTACTAAGATTCATATGAGATGACACCCAAGGGAACAAATTTTCTGCAGTGAGAATTACAAAAGGTTTTGGTAGCAAGTAGGATCTAAACTTTCTCACCGCAAACATGAGAGAAAGCATCATGAGTTTTGCCTCCGTGTAGCCTCTCTCCAAGGCATTCATGACCCTACTAGCAAAGTAGATGGGTCGCATCCTAGTACTATGGGAATCTTGTTGTAGCAAAACAGCACCAATTGTTTCTTTCCCAACACTAGAGCTAACAAAGAATGTGTACTCCCAACAAGGAGGCATGAATGTTGGTAGTTCTGACAGAATAATTTTAATGTTACAAAAATACTCTTCAAGCTCATCAGACCATGCAAATTCCACTTGTTGTGTCAACTTTTGCAAAGATTGAAGCAACTCCGAAGCTAAGTGAATGAAGCGTGACATATACTTCACCTTTTGAATGAATGAGATGACCTCTTTGAGATTCTTGGGTGATGGGAGCTCAATAAGAGCCTTTGCCTTTGAAGGATCCACCTCGATGCCTTTGTAAGAAACTTTGTGACCAAGCAAGATCACTTCATCCTCACCTATGTGGCACTTGTCGGGGTTGAGTTGACCTCCCATGTCATAGAGCTTCTTCAAACCTTCTTCTACCCTTTGTAGATGTGATGATTTTGAACTATAAATGCAGAAGTCATAAATGAACACCCTAATTGACTTTCCAAAGAATGCTTGAAACACCATGTTCATGAAACGTTGGAAAGTTGCACGAGCATTTGTCAGGCCAAAAGGCATGACTCTAAAAGAATAACAACCCCAAGGAGTGATAAAGGTTGTTTTCAATTGATCCTCCAATGCAATCCCTATTTGAAAGTAACCTGAGTAGCCATCACACACGGTGTACTTCTTGTGACCAGCTACTTCATTTAGTATCTCATCCTAAAATGGGAGGGGAAAGTGATCTCTTTTTGTTGCCTCATTTAGTGGACGGTAATCCACACACACCCTCCACTTGCCGTTCTTCTTGGGAGTGACAACAACGGGAGAGACCCACTCCGAATTCTCCATTGGATAGATAAAACATGCTTCTAGAAGCTTTCTTACCTCCTTGAGTAGAGCCTGCTCCTTGATGACTCCTAGCCTTCGTATCTTTTGAGCTTTAGGTTTGGGCTCTGGCTTTAGCTCAATCTTGTGTTGAACATCATCTACTCCACGCACGTCGGTCCGTAGTCTTTAGCAAAAAGCTTAGGAAATTTCCTTAACACACCTTTGAACTCCTCTCTTTCATCCTTTGTAAGTGTTGTAGACAACATACCTTCTAACATTCCTTCATCTTCCACATTTTGGTTCTCTTGGGAACCTACCTCCTCCAAACCTTGACAAGAGGTCTCTTGGTTGGTTGGCTTAAACCTTATCCCCATGACTTCGATGGAAGATTCGTCTTCAGTAATGCTGCTGCTACTTTTTTCTTCTGAAGTGTTATCGGTCCAATCTTCTTCCATCTCACTTTGAGATGATTCTTCATGGAGCTCCTCTTGGCGTTGCTCCTTCATGTCAAAGACAACCTTCTTATGATTGTCGTTCTTATCATTGTCGTTCCTGCAAATTAATTTTCCACTCTCTCAATCCTACAAACCTCGCATTTTCATTAGCCATGGTCTTCCTAGGATAAATGGATAACCACTTCCCTTGGTTGACATAACATAAAAATCCACCGCCTTCTTAATGACAAAGGCCTCTACAAAGATATTTTTACAAATGCCTACACACCTAGCCTTGCTATTGTTTGCCATCTTGACTTTGATTTCAGGTGTCTCATGGATGTGCATTCCTAGTCTTTGCATGAGTCCCTCTGTCATGATGACAATTTGTGCACCCCCATCCACTAGACCTTTCCTAACCAATATCCCTTTTATGTAACAACCTAGCACAGGTGTAATGTCCTCATTCATTTCAGCTTGTGCAATTTTACAAGAGGCACACTCTCTTTTACCTTTCTCCTAGTGCTAACTGCCCTTGTTAAATCCCTCCTAACTTGTGGACATAACGCAAGAAATTGAGGCCATGAGATATCAAGACCCTTACCTCTCATGTCTTCCAACAGGTTGTACGAAGCCATACCATGTCCAAGAGGAAAGTCGTGGAGGTCAATACGACGTCGCGTCCTCTTGGTTTCCTTGGTCTCCTTTGCCTTCTTTTCTCGTCCATGGTCACTTTGTGACGTAACTCCTTGTTTCTCCTTACCTTTTCCTCAGCCACGCTTGATGCCATTTGCTTTCAGATCAACCTCATTGGAATTTGTCACCTCTACCATGTGCACATTTGGGTCTGGCAACGGTGGAACTCCTTCCACTCCTCGTGGAGGTGGTCTTGCTCCATTTGGCCTTTGTAGAAGCCGTGGTTGTTGACTAGTTCCTTCACCCGCATTCATCATTGGGTAGTTCAAGTTAGGTCTCCCTGGCTCCCCACGGGGCCAAGGACAATTATACATCCCATGTCCAGACTCTCCGCAATTCCAACATTGCAAGACTCTCCTAGGTCGTGGTGGCTCTCGCTCTTCTGACTTCTTTGCTTGTCCCTTGGGACCTACAGTTTGTGCAAGGTGAATTGACAAGTTACTTAAGGATTCATTTAACTTTTCAATTAACTCCGTTGTTACGTCAGGAATCTCTCTAGATGTTGATGCTTGAAATTTTCCCTTAGGTCTAGGACCCTCTATTGGAACCTCTCCCCTTAGGCACTTGAGTTTCCTATACTTCTGAACAGCCCTAGTTTCAGCTGCATCAAAGGTAGTAGGTGCACCCGCCTCAACTTTTATCTTGAGTGTGGGAAAGAGACCGGCTATGAATCTCTCCTTCTTGAGGAACTCTGCACCATCACTAGGGTTAGCAACATTTCTCACCCATACAGCCCAAAGACGTAGAAACTCTTGTTTATACATGTAGTAGTCATCTAAGTCCTTTTGTTTGTGAGAAACAATGTCTTGCCATAGCTTTTGAGTGTTTTCGGGATCGAAGAAGTATCTCTTGAAATGATTCACAACTTTCGTGTAATTCCCTTTAACTTCCTCAGGCAAAGAGTCAAACCAAGTGCTAGCATCTTTCCTAAGGACCACCTCAAACATTTCTACACGTTCTTGATCAATTACTATCCTCTTGATACGGCAAGACATCTTGAAATTTGCTAAAAATAATTCTGCATCCTCTCCAGGCTCTCCAAAGAAAAGAGGATATCCGGACATTTGCGTTGGGCCTCCATTGAATCAGTTTCAAAGTAAAAACACGTTTTTATTTTTCTTTTTTAAAAAGATTTACACAATAATGTTTTCTAAATTGCTATCTATTCTACAATAAAAGAAAAATATTCACATCAAATGACCTATGATAATCAATAAGAGGCAGGATGACAGGGTTTGGTGACGCGAGAATTTCTCCTACTCTTTGGGCACCAAACATGAACACCATACGTTGTTGAAAATAGATTTTTCTCCTAATCGCAATGTTTATTTTAATGTGTGGAGTGAAATGGAAGGGAAAAACCTCTATTTCTGGGCCATTATCCATTGTCTATGCATGACCTAATGCTTAAAACAAAACAAAAATATAGACATCCAAACTAAGGTCGTATCTAATGAGAGGCACAATAAAAGGATTTACTAAAGCATTTATCTCGGCCAACCTAAGAGGGCCCAAAATTCTACGAATTACTCGCTGAAATTGTAACTTAGTACTAACATTTATGTGTACCTTTTGCCTTGCAATGGGAATGAAAGGATCATACAAATTTTTGTGATTCATGCAAACTACTTGACTATGCTAAAGGTTGATCCTACACAAAAATACACAAGCCCTCCTCAATGGGGGCACCAAAATTGAGGCGGTCCGGGGCGGGCAACAAGAGAGGCGACCTCTAAACACCCCTCAAGGCTCCCGTGCTGCTCAATTGGGGCTCGGGCAATCACAACCACAACAAAACAACAAACCCACAGCCAAACCCAAACAAGATAGGGGCACCACCTAGTTATGGTATGTGAACTAGGACGCAAGAGATTTTTTCACAACCAAGATGATACACCACAAAACACACACACAAGCAACCTCACACCAAGACACACACAAAATGGACTAGAGAGAGTTAGAGCAAAGGGAAGAGAGAGAGAGGAATGGATCTTGTGTAATGCCTTATTTGTGATTTTCAAATGGAGATGATTCGTTATGATGCTATCGTAGAGCTTGTACAAAACTCACTCAATGCTTAGTGATTGCTAAACATTGCCAAAACACACACACTGTCTTAGGGTGTGGGAGACCTCTCACCACAATACCCTCTTACAATGGACACAAAATTGAAAATAAAAAACACACTAAAACACTTTCTAAAATCAAGATTAACCGATAGAAACTCAAAATACACAAGTCACCTTGAATTCACCAAACTGTATTGCATAAATGGAAGGACGAAGCTTTGAACGTCGAATCACGCCTTTGATGCACCAAACCTCAATTTATTGATGATGAAGGAGCATATACAATAGTGGTTTTGAGACTTTTGGAACTCACTCTCTCTCACTTGCAATGTGTAGCTTGAAAGCTTTTCTCACACCAAAAGTGAAGCTCACAAAGTGGTTGCTACGCCTAAGTCTCTCCTCACGCATAGAGTGTTGGGGTGCTATGTGAGATATTGGAGGGTATTTTACAAGAAGGAGAGGGTCTTATTTATAGGTTGCAGACCCCTCATTAAGATTATTGAAAATCTTAATTTACAAGCTAACAAATCAGGATTATGATTTTTTTTTTAATATCAAAACATTATGGGCCTTCTTTGTCTGCTTGAGTCATGGATGTGGGATCAAAAGAGAGCATTATTGATGGTAGATAAGGTGAAAGTAGAGTTTTAATGAAGGAGAGAGAGAGAGAGAGAGAGAGACTATGCACATATCTTGAGGTGAGGTGCCTTTTATGGTCAGTTTAATGACTATTTTGTGTTACTATGTTAGTGGTTAGTGTTAGTAATCACTAGAAAGTTAATGATGTATTTACAATGGGTAGAATGAGGTGGATGGTTGAAGTAAGATGGTTGAATGAAGTGAGAAAATCCTTGTGATGGTGAAGCTTGAAGAAGGACTTACTTGTGTAGGTTTCCAAAATGACTATTGATCCTCTTCTTTGTCTTCTCTTCTTTACGCCACCGTCGCCAAGGTTGATTATCGCGATGAAAATGGAAATTCCGTTGATGAGATATCTCAATTTGCAGAGGCTAAGCATGGTTTGCATGCTGAATTTTTTGTATATAGAGAAGGGGTAAGATGGAATTGTACTTTGGAAGTAATAGAGAGAAGCATAGAGATGGTGTATGTACGTGTAGAGCTCATATGAGAGCTATGGAAGTAAGAGGGGAGGTTAATGGTGAAGAAGGTGAGAGAAACCATGAAAGGTTCAGGTTTTAGTGAGGGATTGAGAGGAATGATTGTGTGTGTGTGTGTAGAAGTGTGGAAAGAGGTGAGAGAAGACTATGGGCTACTTGTGAGAAAAGTGGGCAGACTGGGGTCCACTCAAAAAATCATAGCTCTCCAGTGGTTGCTCCAAAAATCACCACAATTTTTGAGGTGATTATTCAGCTCTGGGTCCACATTTTGTCTTTTGACTACCGCTTCAAATTCTGAGTGGAGGTGGATATTAAAAATCTCACCAAAATACATGTGTTTCTTCACAAAAAAGTCTTCAGTGGCCCCCCTTTTGTTGAATTTGCATATGGCTCCAAAGGTGAGCCCCTCCTTGCATGAGAGCATGACCTAATTGATTCTTAGGGGTATTAAAATATGCATGGTTGTGGATTATACATAAATATAATACATGGATATGATGTAAAAAAACAGGATAGTATATAAACTATTCATGGAATCTAGAATAGTGTCTCCTATATATAAATATAAAATGGAAAAAAGGGATATATGAAAATATAAGGAATCAAATGAGGGGACCCTCATTTGTTTTTATTGAAGTATATTTTTTTACAAGAGATATGAAAAAAAACCTCTAGGAAATAGGAATTTAGTGAAAGGCAATGACTGATGGTGAAATGTGTTTTTGAGGTTTTTCCTTGGAGTGGATTCTCGCTCAAAAATAAGAGAAGCTTGCATGAAATGATTTTTTATAGAATACATAGGTAATAAAAATTATGGTAATGGTGAGTAAATGTACATAGCATATATAAGAAAATAACGCACACCTAGCTAGAAATATTTAAATAAATACGAAAATAATTATGAAAATTCCCTATATTTAGGCCCTATGTGCAATGAAATATATACACACAAATGGGCCATTTTATTTTTTTGATTTTTATTTATTGTTTTGGCTCAACTAACCCAGTGAATAGCTAGCTAAGGGTTTTAAGAAGATATGGGAAAAGCCCCCTAACTCACACACGCCTATGTACAATGAAAAGGTAAGAATAGCCATAGTGTTTAGGTGATTTTGGTAGGGTGGGGTAACTCACTATGGCAATTATGGAGAGCCAAAAAACGGCTATCAACGCAAATGTGCCTATTGTTTCTCAACACACTATCATTGATAGATTCGCGAGTCTCAACCTAGAAATTTTAGCGGGAAAGGCAAAGATGTAGGCAAAGTTCTTGAAGATTGGATTGAGCGCATGGATGACTACTTTGATTTGGCTCATTAATCACAACAGTAAACAAAGCTATCATTGCTAAGTTCAAACTAGAGAAAACAGCCAAGCGTTGGTGTCGGAGACCATTGCACGGAAAACAATGTTGATCCTAATGCTACAACTTGGGATTATCTTAAGACCCAACTCAAGAAGAATTATTAGAAAAAAGTTTATCATTCAGACTATATGAATGAGTTTCTTGACTATACTCAAGGAACCAAAGATCTGGAATCATACTATCAATCCTTGTCAAGTATGCTCCAACAGGGATGACTCAAGAGGTCGAAGTAGCTCAATTTGTTTCAGGACTACATAATTCTATGAGGACTAAACTCTTGTCTTACCAATTTTGCAGATGTCCTTAATGCAGACAAACCCATTGAAATAGAGTTATCCACTACTAGAAAGAGAAAACTAGAACTTGTTCTAGTTTATGAAATCAAAAAGCCTCATCTCGAGGTGGAACAAAGGTCTAGAAATTCACAACAAAGAAGAGAGAGCTTATTACATATGAAAGCCAGACAGGATCATTTGTGCTACACTTGTTTTGATCTTGGCCATCAATCCAAGGATTGTCCATTTAACAATTCAATATTCACAGATTGGTGGACAATTATGAACATAGAAACTTCAATCCAAATAGAACTTTGAAAAGTTTAGACCCAGACCTTTGACAATTTAGAGAAACTTCAATCATAAAAACTTTAACCAAAACCAGAGACAACCTCAGAACCAAGGGAATTTTAGACCAGGCAATCCACCTTTTGTTCGAAATAGACCAACTGTCAACAATAACAACAATGCAAATGTTAACCGTCAACCTCGTCCAGGAGGAGGAGGAAATCAAAGACCTCAAGGAAGACCTCAAGTTAGCAGAGCTCAAGGGGCTAAAGATGAAGGAAATCAGGGAAACGTTCATGCTGCAATTGACCATTAGGGAGTGAATGAATAATTTTTAGTAACTCAAACCCCAGCAAAGTATCAAGGTAACCATTTTACCTTATTTATTGATTCAGGGACTATATATTCTTTCATATATTCTAAGTATATCAGAAACCTCATTTTGATTGAACACCCTGATACAGACCTTATAGTAGAATTAGCTATGAGTAGGAAGGTTAGGTCTTCTACTTCAGTGGATAACTTGAATTTTGTTTTGGATGGTCATAATAATTCTGCAAACTTCAGAGTCTTACCGATAGGAATCCACGATGGAATTCAAGGAATGGATCGGTTGAAAGCCAATGATGTTCACATACATTGTAAAGATGCTTCGTTGACTTTCAAAAATGATCAAAACTCTAGAGTTACAGTTATTAGAAAACGGGGAAAGCCTAGATCAGATTAGTGAACTTTACCAAACTTATGAAGAGTAATAGGAAAAATGAAAGGACTTATGCAGTAAAGCTTAATCTAAAAGAGAAGAAGATAGATTCAGATGAACCTGAATGGATAACAGAATTTGATGATGTATTTTTCAAAGAACTTTCATAGTTATCACCCAAGCGTGATGTTGATCATGCAATAGAGCTTACTCCAGGAGCTCAACCAGCTTCTCATAGACCTTAAAAAATGTCAATACCTAAATTTGCGAAAATCAAGGAGCAATTGACTCAACTCCTTGAACAAAGCTTCGTTTGACCCAGTGTTTCTCCATGGAGTACTCCTGTTCTTTTTAATTAAAAGAAGGATGGTACTCTATATCTTTGTATTGATTTTCATGGATTGAACCAGTTAACAATCAAGAATAAGTATGCAATACCAAGGATTGATGAACTCCTTCACCGATTACATGGAGCTTCTATTTTCACAAAGATTGATCTTAAGTCACGGTATTACCAAATCCGAATGAAGTAGGAGGCCATACCAAAGATAGGTTTTAATACTCATTTTGGACATTATGAATTTATAATTATGCCTTTTGGACTTAGCAATGCTCCCACAACTTTTAATCGTCTCATGACCGATGCGTTTCAAGAACATCTTGATGATTTTGTTCTTGTCTTATTTGATGATATCCTAGTTTACTCAAGAAACAAAGAAGAACATGAACAACATGTGCGGCGAGTACTTGAGCTTCTCCGTCAAAATCAACTAATTTATGCCAAATGTAGCAAATGAACCTTGTTCACTAACAACGTGGAATATTAGGGATTTATTGTATCCAAGGATGGTGTTTTTATTGATCCAAGTAAGATCGAAGATGTTATTGCTTGGCCTACACCGAAATCACAACGATAGGTACGTGGCTTTCTTAGTTTGATAGTCGTACATTTATTGAAGGTTATGCTAAGATTGCATCTCCATTGACTAATACGTTTAAGAAGTCTGAAGTGTTTACTTGCAATGAATGTGCTCAAGCCTGCTTTTAGAAACTCAAAGAAGCTTTGGTGAATGCCCCAATACTATATCTTCCAGACTTCTCAAACACATTCATTGTGCTCATTCATGCAAGTGGACAAGCTATCAGTGGCATTTTGTCTCAAGAAGGAAAACCACTAGCTTGTGAATTCCGTAAGCTACGTATACATGAGTTAAATTATCCTACACATGACTTGGAGCTATTGGCCGTTCTTCATGCTCTTAAAGTATGGCTACATTATCTTCTTGGAAGGAGATTTGAACTACATACCGACCATAAAATCCTAAAGTGGATCTACACTCAACCTGGGTGTTGTTATGCGAATATGACTTTGGAATTGAATATAAACCTGGGAAGGAAAATATTTTGTCCGATGCCTTGAGCAGGAAGAGTATTGTAGCGACTGTCACAACCTCTAATACTTCTTTAATTCACCTTATTCAAGAAGGTATGACTCAGGACCTATATTACATACAAATCTTGTACTTGATGAACTTAAATAATTGCACAAAGAAGCAGGAAAGACAACTCTCATGGACAAGCTCTATTTGCATTGTCAAGTTTACATAGGGCATACGGACTTTTATGTCATGCCACTTGAGGGGTTGATATAATAGTTTAGGCAAATACTAGGAACCTCCAATTAAAGACTAGCAAAGGCAAATATGTGGTGATTGGTATAAAATTAAATGGTGATTCACTCTCTATTGTATTAGCTTCAACCATTTCAAAATTGATGAGTTCAAATCTTTTTTTTAAAAACTTAGTCTTTCTAAAACTAACGGAAGAATCTTAAGATTCAATTTTATATAAGTTAGAGTTATAGTGCCAAAGTTTGCTTTAAACTAATACTGATAGTTTCTCGGAGGACTTACCGAGTCAGGTACCTCCATAAAGACCATATGATCACCTCTTTTTTCTCACTTAATCTTTCAAGATTCAATTTTATCTAAGTTAGAGTTATAGCACCAAAGTTTGCTTTAAACTAATACTAATTAATAGTTTCTCAGAGGACTTTGACGACCTTTACTTCGGTAACTATCTTTGTATTCCAAATCAAGGAGGAATCAAACTTCAGATATTACATGAAGCTCATGATGTACTTTTAGCAAGACATCCAGGATACATTAAAACTTACTGTACTTTAAGAAATAATTTCTTTTGTCCAGGACTAAAGCCTAATGTGTTGAACTATGTTACAAGATGCTTAACATGTCAACGTATTAAAGCTGAATGAATTCGATACCCTGGTAAGCTTCAACTATTGATGCTCCACAAATGAAATGGGAATGTATATCCATGGATATTATTACAAGACTTCCTACATCTCTGGGATATGACTTTATTTTTGTGGTTGCTGATATGCTTACAGAAATGACCCATTTATTTCCAGTCAAGGGATCATTTACAACTAAGGATATAGGTCAAGTCTTCATGAAAGATGTTTTTATGTATCACGGTTTACTTCGACGGATAATTTTTGATCCTGATGCGAAGTTCACCTCTAATTTTTGGAAAGCCTTATTCTTAGCTACAGGAACCTAGTTAGCCTTTAGTACTGCTTATCATCCTCAAACTAATGGCAGATAGAAAGAAAAAATCAAGTCATTCAAGACATGTTAAGAGAATATTGTATGCATGAATAGAGTAAATGACTAAATGTTTGTATTTGGTTGAATTTACGTATAATTCATCATTCCAACGCTCAATTGGGATGTCTCATTTTCAAACATTGCATGGACAAGAGTGTCTTACTCCACTCAAATGGATAAACCCTCTCATACGAGTTCAAGCATCCAAAGAAATACTGGATGAATGCAACTACAAACTGATCTTATACGACAGGATCTTAAGACTGCTCAAGAATATAGTTAGAAGAGTTATGTTGATCCAAAACGATCTGCTAGACTTTTTGAAGAGGGAGATATGGTATTTCTAAGAGTAAAACCCAAACGTAGTTCTTTATCAATGGGTAAGTGTAAAAACCTAAGTGCCAGATATTGTGGACCTTTTGTAATCACATAGCGGATTAATGATCAAGCTTACAGACTCTTGTTACCACCACACAAAAGGTACATGATCTTTTCCACGTCAACTTTATCAAGAAGTATGTACTTGATCCGCAACATATTCTTGATAATTCTCTATTATCTACATCTACTGATGAAACTTTTGAAGTATATCCCGAAGTAATACTTCAGAGCAGAATCAAGTCTCTGCATAATCGGACCATTATTGAACATCTTGTTAAATGGTCAATGTATCATCACGAAGATGCCACTTGGGAACGTGATGATGTAATGAGACTAAATTATCCACATTTCATGTCACGGTGAGGAAACCTCAAATTTTTCAAGTGTGGGAGGATGTAAGATCCCCAATTTTTGGGTCTCTTCTAAAAATAAGAAAAATATCTTTTGATATCTATTTTGTCAAATTCTGACTTAAGATGCTTAATTGACAGTATTGAAAGGTTCTAAAGTAAAAAGAAAGGTCGTTTCCATGTTCCAATAGGTTAGAAGAACGTTTGGTTCAATTTTGAAAAAGTCTGCTATGTTTAGCTTTTTCATGCTTTTTATGTTTTTAGGTGTTTTTTTACAAAAAGCAAGGTCAGATCCTTGATCTACGTGTTCTAAGGAAGCTATGGTCCAATTTTTAAAAAATGTGCTTTTTGAGTGCTTTTCACACTATTTTTAGTTTTTCATGATTTTTAGTCTCATTTAATGAAAAGCGAATCCGCTTTCTTATTCCAGTGGACGAGGGAGTGGAACCTGTGGTTAAATTTTAGATTTTTTTTCTTTTTACGCTATTTTTATCTTTTTGTGTTTTTCAACGTTGGAGAGGGGAATGGGGGATGCACACAGCGCGCTAACACAGCTGCCTCCTATAGCCCAGGGCACACACAACACCCCAATCCACTTGGCGAGCACCTTCGGCTCGCATTTCTCACCAAACTGCGCACACACACGCGCTCACATAGACGCACACAAACTCATACGGCCATCACACAACCTGCACCCACATAATGACGACAATCGCCGTCTCCCGTAAACCACAAACACACACATACTCTCTCTCTCTCTCTCTCTCTCTCTCTCTCTCTCTCTTTGCAGATGTTATGTTGGGGGGCACACTACCGCACACACTCTCAACAGAGCAGAGAAGAAAGGGGGGAAGGGAAAAGCACGACACAATTGCTCATATGGGGGGACTCCTTCTTCATTTTCATAAAAACGTTTATACAAGACCACCGCCCCTCATCAACGTTCATCAAAACAGAAAGGGACGAGCCCCGCTCAAGTCCAACGCCAAGCTTTCATGGCTTCTTGCTCCTCGCGAGCTCCTCTTCGCCTTCAAACGAGCGAGCACCTAAAAAACCTAAAAAAAAACTTCCCTCCACTCCTCCTCCTTTTTCTTTTTTTCCTATGCCTCTTCCTTTTCCAGAAGGGGCAATGATGGTGCCGTCGTTGCTCCCTTTCTTCCTTTGGCTAAAAGCTATGATCTTTTTTTTTAAACTCTTTGAGATCAAGCCTTCAAATTTTCCAAAGAGGATTTCACATCAACGACAGACAGTTGTGAACTCACTTGAGCTTCTTCTATTTCCTTGCCCTCTTTAACTTTAACTTTGGAGCCCCACTCCCCTTATTGGCCTGCCCAAAGGGCAAAGGCTATAGAGTTGCCTTCTCTTTTTACTGACTAAAATAGAAAAAATACTAAGTTATATTTTCAAGCATTTTTTAATAGGCCAAAAATGCCAATTGGTTGAAATGAGATAGTGGGCACTCATTTAAATGAAGAGTCTGTAAATCTAATGATGGACTCCATTGGTTGCACTAGATAGTGAAAGCATTTACTTAAGATATGTGATGATGGGAATGGAAGGGGTGAATAATAAATTATTGACATTTGTTCAACTTGAGCCATGCAATATATTAAGCAAAGTAGGCCCCGCCAATTTTGGTTTTAGGGTGTTTTTAGTAGAATCTTGTGAGATGCTCCTATGTACGGTTTGAGGGAAAAAGGGAGGCATGGATACGTGGAGGAGAGAGGGGAAATATATTTTTTTATGGACAAAGGGCGAGTTTGCATGTGGCGAGGAGCCCTCATTTCGTGTTTAAGCTTGTGCATCCTTCTCCGTCCAGCTAGGGTTTCATTCCTCTCCATTTGCTCCAGCTATGATTTGCAAGCTTGTGCCTAGGGTTCCTTTGTTTCCGCGGTGCTTTTCTTTGGATTTTGGGAAATTGATTTTCAATCCCACTATGAGTAGCTCTACCAATATTATGAAGGATTGCGTCCAGTTTCATCATCATTTCTCTAACACGGACCTCTCTTTCTACGACGTGGATCTTCTAATAGGCACAGCATGCCCCGTATGTAAGATGGGGGTTTTCTTGCGGCAAAGGTTTGGCCACACATGCTCGGAATTCTGACCTTGAGCTTCACTTCCTCTGCAGAGCTTCCATAGGCACTGCTTGGGGAGTGTTGCTTTAGCGTTCTGGCTCTTGGACCATGCTCTTTCTGCCTAGATGCCCTCATTAGGGTTGTGGTGTTCTGCGGGCTCCATGTGAGCTTGCAGAAGAATGGAATGGAAAATGGATGCTCGGACTTTCATCAAGGTATTAGTGAGGTCGCTAGGTCTTCGCACTTCCAGTCCCCAAGTGCAGGAGCACTTTTGGGCACTTCTTCCTACTCTTGTGAAGTGATGCTACATGGTTTCCCACTGCAAACATCTCCTGTTTCATTGATTTTCGCAGATTTCCACACCAATGCGGATGCTTTTGAGGAGAGAAACGGAGGGAAGGACGTGTGCAAGATAAAGAGAGAGAGAGAGAGAGAGAGAGAGAGAGAGAAAGAGAGAGAGAGAGAGAGCTCTCATGTGTTAGCGCAATGGTGGAGGGAGGCATGGATTGTGTGAGGCGTTTCGTCTTGATGCATGCACAAAGAAGCCGCATAAATCAAATGGACTCTCTCTCTCTCTCTCTCTCTCTCTCTCTCTCACTCTCACAGGATCAGGATCAGACTTAGAAAATGCAGGTCAAGGCAAAACAAAATCCTGTTCTCTTGGGACGTATTTGTGTGTGTATGTGTGTGTGTGTGTGTGTGTGTGTGCGCGCGCGTTGCAAGGGCACTCAGATGGCGATGGTTCCATTGCATAGAGGACATTCACAGAAATGAAGGCTTGGAGCTTATCTTGGGAGGGTGATAGTCAACAGGTGGAGGTTTTTTTCTATGCAGTCTTTGTGTGCTATAGGGATAACAGGTGGTGCTTCTTCAAAGGCCACGCTCGTCAAATGGAACACTTGCTGTTGGAGCAGGAAGGCGACAAAGACATAAGTTGCCACTTGCTGTTGCTGAAGGAAGGCGACAAGGACATAAGCTGCAAGGCTATGATGAAGGTAGGGAGGCATGCATAGTGAGGGGAAGCAAAGTGCATAGCACTGTGGATGGACCGTGATCACAGCAAAGCAAGGGGGACGCGGCACTTCTTTTGCTTCTCAATTTGAAAATTCACTATCGAATACATACAATTTTGTGAACGGACCACCTATTGTGGATGATGCTTCTCGTCAGAGAACGTTGAGAAAAGAGGGGGAGGAGGGACGATCAACATGCAAGGGAGCGGTGCAGCAGTATACAAGTTAGACCTGCATCGACATTTGAAAGGCAGACATTCATGTCTCTCTCTATCTCTCTCCCCTTCTCCTCAGTGCTAGAGCAAGGTAATCTGGCTTGGTTCTTTTGGAGCTGTGCGTGCACTCAGAGAGGTCTCTTGCTTTAGGTCTGTAGATGTGTGATCGCGAGAACCACTTCCGGAGTTTTTTTTTTTTTGGGGGGGGGGGGGGGGGGGGGGGGGGGGGGGGGCACAATAGAGCGCGTGCATTGCCATAATGTGTGTGGGGGGACATGTAGGAGACGCAGAGAGCAAAGAGGCAGTGGGGACCAGGGCATAATATTGGAAGTAGAGGAAGACAAAAAGGCCACAATGGCCTGCGATGCAAGTGCTGAACCAAGGCGTATCCTGGCTGCAGAGGGTGCTGCACGTGCATGCCAGTGGAGGGAAAGGTGATGGTATCTACGAGCACCATGGTCAAGAGAGTGAGAAGATGCTGAATAAATTTGAGCCAAAAAAATGGTGACGGGCATGTGGGGAGGGGGGAGGGACAGATCCAGAGAGCTGCAGCGTGACAACTGAGAGATTTTTTCGTTGTGGGCGATGGTCTTGTTGCGTCTCGATTCTGGGGGGGGGGCGGGGAGGGGGGGGAGAGAGAGAGAGAGAGAGAGAGAGAGAGAGAGAGAGAGAGAGAGAGCGATGCTGCCATGGCATCCACGATCAGAGAGACAAAGAGAGGGAGTGCGAGAGGACTCTGTTGCCACGGATTGGGGAATGGGAAGCAGAGCGGTGACGAGGAATTTTACCTCTGTTTTCTCCGATTTCCCATAACTAATTAATGGATTTTTGAATGTAGACCCAAATAGGCAGGCCTTGTGATTTTATCACTTGTTCTTTAACCTTTACAATCAATAACCAAGGGGTTTTTTTAAATCCTCATTCCCCACATTTCCGGTGCTTTGTGCACCGATTCTCGAGTTGCAAAAAGATACCGAAGGTCACCGACCCGGAGTCCGAACTTGCCAACCTACACCACAATTTAACCTTGCCGAGGCCGCAAACCGGGGTGGCAAAGATCAAGAAAATCACCTGGTGCTACCTTGCCGACAATCATTGTCAATTTCCCACCTAGCGCAAATCGATCACCACAACTCCGATTGTTGAGCCGTCTAGACCTGCTCGGAAAGCCCATCGAGCACCACACCCTGGCATACAAAACCACCACTTTGGGCATATAAGGCCATCACCCAGTTTGGCGTCTTACAGCTCACCCTTGGCAAAAAAGAACCATCATATGCATACATTTCTCGATCCACCTAACCACAGTGGCACATCACAGCTGAATTATCACCTGGGTCTGCATTTGCTCGACCACATAGCCCCGCTTGTGCCCATTTCTACTGTTGACAACATTTGGTTGTACCATCATTGCCCACCCCCTCGTTGAGCATTTATGCTCAACAAAAAGCATACTCACTGCACACCAAAACGGCATGACTGCACCAACACGGATAAAACCACCAAACTAACCACAAAAAGCATACCACAACCTGTATGTACACTATATACATAGTTGTTGCTGCTGGCCTTCCTTTAGGCGGGTTGCCCTACCCCCTGCTTTTCCTACTATCATCCACCAGGGTCAAACACGTGGTACTGGTCTTGTCCATCCACAAGTAGCAATTCCCTATAGTGTTGCAGCCCAACACAAACACAATAGTGCACCCAAAGTGCACACAACATAGCCTCACTGCTCCACGCAGCCATTGCCATTGGCATCCAAGCACTCAAAAGAGCACTATCGTGCTCACCACTTTGCCCAACAGACATATCAGCATTGATGGACAAACCAACATCAACGGACAAACCAACATCGACGGACAAACCTGATCCTCCCACCCAACCATGTAAAGTGGAGAACTCCTCCACAGACTCCTGCAAAAACTGGCGGCATGCCCACTGCACTGCTCTACTCACAAGCATGGTCTTCACGACCCAATGGCACATCTCCCTTGACGGCTTCACAGCACCCATAGCCTGCTCTTCCTCTTCACCCATGCCCAAATGCACCTTTTTATCACCCAAAGGCCTCTCTAACGGCATCATACCATCACAGTCCATGCCTATTGCATCCTCAAACACCGTATCCTCATGCTCATCCATACCAAGAGAGCCACATGGCTCCACCAATGCCTCTTGCAGACCATCCTCTTCAACCCGTTCACTTTCCACCTCCATGGCAACTTTCTCTTTGGCCAAGTTCTGTACCTACCTCACTATCAAAGCACATTGCATGGCCACTTTAACCAACATCACCATAAGCATGGGGCCGCACAGAACCTTTGCATGCATATCCTCAGCCCCAAGCTTGGGCACTTCCACCTTCACTTCAGCCACATTGGCAACCATCACATCTTTATATACCAAACTAGGCAGCTCTATCTATACCATCTCAAGCTCACTAGAGTCCATCTCTTTGCCATAGGATGTGGACCCGTCCTCTTCACTTGTATCCCACAAACTCGAGCTCAAACTCCCATCACCATCACTGCCATAGGCCAACTCGGCACCTGTATTCACATCCTTTAGCAGCTCCAAAAAAGCTTGGCTACTGCCAACTTCGCTTTGCACACTCTCATCTTCCAAATCCAAGCTCTTGGTACCTACAACCTGGCCATAACCTGCCATCTTCTCGAGCAAAGAATCCCCAAGAACAAGCTCTACTGCCTCTTCAAGCTTCACTTGACACTTGGCATCTACCATCTTCGCTGCACACAGACTCTCTTGAACACATGGCTTGCCCTCGTTGGCAAGCACATCCACCATTGGCACTAGCATCCTGCAAACAAGCACCTCCGAACAAGCAAAATTCACCATTGGCCTTACCTCAACTGGCTGCATACTTTGCATCATTGTCACCATCCTTGGCAGGCCCAAAGGACACCCTGCTGCCTCAACAAGCGCACAATCTTTCGGCTTCATCAAGCCAAGCTCCATTTTCCTCTTCACTTTGCGGCTCTTGACCCTGGCAACGTGGACTGCCTCACCGTAGCACTTAGGCTCTTCATCATCAACCTTTTCTCGAACCACCGGATGCAGACACGCAAGAAACTTTTCCAACTTGAAGCAGTCGCCGTTAACCACATGCGTAACCACCACCAACTGCCTCCATCAAGCTTCAAACTCAGTCACAAAAACCTCAAAATTGGCACTTATATCTTACCGGCCTTAAATCTGCGCTTCCACTTCATTCACCGACACGACCTTGCAAAATTGCAGCAGAAACCGCTCTTTAAAACATGTCCAAATCTTTTTGTCTGCTGCCTGTAGACCATCAAACCAAGCCTTAGCTTTTCCTCGCAGCACCAAGGGCACCGTACGCACCTTGTCATCATCACCTGTCATCTGCAATGATAATAGGAACAACTCAAAATCCGCCAGCCAGTCATCCGCATCCTCGCTTCCATTGAAGATCGGGCCACTGCTTTGCCACATCCTTGCTGCCAATCACATCACCGAGGAGCTATCAGTGCGCTCCTCAGTGGGGGCACCAGAAGATGGAGAGGGGGAATGGGGGACACACCCAGCGTGCTAACACGGCTGCCTCCTATAGCCCAGGGCACACACGGCACCCCAATCCACTTAGCGAGCACCTTCGACTCACATTTCTCACCAAACCGCGCACACACACGCACTCACATAGACACACACAAACTCACACGACCATCACACAACCCGCACCCACATAATGACGACAATCGCCGTCTCCCGTAAACCACAAACACTCTCTCTCTCTCTTTGCAGATGTTATGTCGGGGGGCACACTACCGCACACACTCTCAACAGAGCAGAGAAGAAAGGGGGGAAGGGAAAAGCACGACGCAATTGCTCATATGGGGGGACTCCTTCTTCATTCGCATAAAAACATTTATACAAGACCACCGCCGCTTATCAACGTTCATCAAAACAGAAAGGGAAGAGCCCCGCTCAAGTCTGACAACAAGTTTTCATGGCTTCTTGCTCCTCGTGAGCTCCTCTTCACCTTCAAACGAACGAGCATCTAAAAAACCTAAAGAAAACTCCCCTCCACTCCTCCTTTTTCTTTTTTTCCTATGTCTCTTCCTTTTCCAAAAGGGGCAACGACGACGCTGTCGTTGCTCCCTTTCTTCCTTTGGCTAAAAGATATGATGTTTTTTTTTAAAAAACTCTTTCAGATCAAGCCTTCAAATTTTCCAAAGAGTATTTCACATTAACGACAGACAGCTCTGAACTCACTTGAGCTTCTTCTATTTCCTTGCGCTCTTTAACTTTAACTTTGGAGCCCCAGTCCCCTTATTTTTTAACCTTTACAATCAATAACCAAGGGTTTTTTTTAAATCCTCATTCCCCACATTGTTGGTGCTTTGTGCACTAATTCTCGAGTTGCAAAAAGATACCAAAGGTCACCGACCCGGAGTCCGAACTTGCCAACCTACACCACACTTTAACCTTGTCGAGGCTCCAAACCGGGGTGGCAAAGACCAAGAAAATCACCTGGTGCTACCTTGCTGACAATCATCGTCAATTTCCCACCTAGCGTAAATCGATCACCACAACTTTGATTGTCGAGCTGTCTAGACCTACTCAGAAAGCCCATTGAGCACCACACCCTGGCATACAAAACCACCACTTTGGGCATATAAGGCCATCACCCAGTTTGGCATCTGACAGCACACCCTTGGCCAAAAAAACCATCATATGCATACATTTCCCGATCCACCTAACCAAAGTGGCACATCACAGCTGCATTATCACCTGGGCCTGCATCTGCTCGACCACATAGCCCCGCTTGTGCCCATTTCTACCATCAACAACATTTGGCTGTACCAACGTTTTTGAAAAGCAAAGTGCTTTTTATGATGTCCTAAACATCAAAATATTAATTTTAGTCTCCGTCAGATTTAAAAATAGTCTCCCCTAGCAAAAACGGGATCAAATGAGATTTTTACGGGAATTATTTTATAAAAACGCGGTACCATGAATACGCCGGGGCAGTACAGGAAAGTCATAATTATGTTCGGACATTATGGTGCGGCATAGTCTAGCTACAGCTCCCATTAGTTGGCCGGATACTCTTCAGTTGGCCAAATTTACTATAAAAATTGAATGATAAGTGGGAGAGACGACTACCAAAAGTTGTGCCATGTTTTTAGAAAAGATTCGAGTCTTTTCCTAAAAGCAAGAGGCTAATCCAGGCTGAGAAGTAGCGCTACATGTAGCTTGGTGCACACTCCGAGCAGTTGGAGAACCTGTAAATTGGCAAAGAGTGCTCAATTTTCTGTGCCGTTTGTTGCATCTACTACCGCAAGGCTATACATATCTATTATACAGAGTGGTGCAAGTTATTCATCACCATCTCCATAAGATCTTCTTTTGAGAATAAGAATAAGAAGAAGAAGAAGAAGGATACTCTCTCTCTACTTGCTTATTATCTTCTCTTTCGTTTCATGGTGTTCGCGCTCTCCGAAAGCTTTCATGGTGAATATCTCTACGTAGCTCTCATCACCGCTCGCTTGCGGCAAAGCAAGAAGCCTTTCGACAACCCCTAATTGATTCTATAGCACGGTGAGAAGCTCTAAACTCCATAGCCATCATCTTTCTCTCTCTATGTCATTTTTCTGAGTAGTCACCCTCTTAATGATTGTTTTCTCGCACACAAGTGCATGTATGGATTAACAGAGTACATATGAAGTTTTCCCATGATTATTTCTTCATGTTTAACACGGTGATTTATGCACATGATGCGTTTATGATCACGTGCGTGCATAAAAAGCACTTTTCGTTTCACGTCATAGAGATGGTAGGAACACTTTTTTTGTCATAAATTACAAACCGTTATGAATTAGCCCAAACCCTTTATACCAAAGATAAAACACATCATTTAGAACATTTTTTCCCCTTTGGTGTCATATGAAAAACATGCACGAGGTAAGAGATATGGTCAAAAAACAGCTTGGGGTGCCCATTTCACAGCCAATTTTTTTGACTCCAGGCTCCTTGAAGAACCAATATAGAGATTCACCGGATGGGAAAACCCACTTAACCAATTGAAAATCTTGATGAAATTTGATGATAAATGAATTTAGGTCTCCATTATCACCTCGGAATGCGAGTTATTGTTCCATAGCCAGTTTACCCTACACGTGTTGGGGTGCTACTTAGGGGGGTACCATATGATGTCGTGAGTTAATCGAGCTGTTTTTGTATAATTTATGGTTTTTTTTGGTGAGTTGATTACAGCTATTATATGTCCATAAACTTATGTGAAGGTATATGGTAGACATCCCGAATCATATAGACAGATATGATTAAAGTGGCTTTCTTTTGGGGTTACCGTTTGTTGCGTGAGTACCATATGGGTGAAGTGATGTGATATAGTGCTAGTCTATATTATGAATCTGAGTTGGATGCATTGGTTTGAGGTCAAATACTTCCATCTGCATATTTTGCATGCTCTCGAAAATGCCAGAAAGTTGTTTTTTACATATGTGTGAAGTTATGGTTTATGGTTGACCTAAAGGTCGGAGCTGTGTTGCATCATGTTTATGGTGTTGGAATGTTATCATATGATGTATGGGAACTTATAGATTGATGTGGATGCCTCACATGCATGGTTATGATTGCTTTCCACCTTTCTAGGTAAAAAACTAGCTCTATGCTAGGGAGGTGAAGTGCAGATGTGATGCATCAACTTTGCATGGTTGGATGTTATCAAAATAGGATTTTTTATATCATGATTAGTTATTGGTAGGGCTCCTTTTATGCATGAAAGAATCATGTCTTAAGGGTCATATGTGTGTGGACACCGACTGATTGCAGGGGTTATGCCAAACTCCAAGTGTGGGAGTTGGTTCAATGTGGTTATGATTTATGGTTAAGGGTTGAGATTCCCTCATGGATTATGGTTGTGATTTGATGGTGGAAGCCAGTGTGGCTCATGTTTTTTTTAATAGATATGGTTATGCTATCGAAATGCTGTTGAAATTTTTGTAGCCATGATATGTTTTATAGTGGTTATGAGGATTAGTCGTGCCTCACCCAAGTTGGGTGGAGTGCTCTCCTGTGTGATGTGATTGGATTATGGTTTATGGTTTTGGAAATGGATCATGAAGTAATCTAGATGGTTGATGGTAGACGTGTAAGGGTAGAGACCCTGTACAGTCTAATTGCTTGAGAAAGATTGTTTGTGCATATGGAAAGTGCTATTGTGATGGGACTCACGTGTTATGTTTTCCATGGAAGCGTCACTACAAGACTAGGATCACCACATCGCTTAGCCTTATACTAAAGGGTCCTTGATCGGGGGTGTTGTTTAGGTCTTCTTCTTTTTGTTAGGCTCATCTACACGGTTAGTGCGTCGGGGGTTGAATGACCTACATGGCTAACACGTCCAGGATTTCCCTTGTCTTTGCGTAAACACTTGGTGTTGGGCATCGAAGAGGCTTGGCACCTAAAATGGTATGGTTGGTGTTGATACCCTACCACCTACTCGTACTTGGGATCCTTTTAGAGCTCGGGTTCATGGAGGGAGGCGAAGTGGCCTTAGCTTATGTCTGGCTCAGGTAGGTTGGAGGTGTTATGGCTTGCTCCCAATGAAGTGAAATTCTCTATGTCCATAGTAGAGCGGAATTGGATGGTTGGACTGGTCGATCCTTACACAGGGTGCGGTGCTCTGCTAGTTATTTTGTCATAAACTTTTTGATGGTATGCTATACCTAGATCTTGTAATTGCATTAATACATGGTTGCCTGTTTCATTTAGACGGGGCATTTAAAGATTCTCTGTTGTCATTTTCTCATGTCTCTGTGTACTCTATTTCACCGTCCACTATAATCTCTCTCTCTCTCTCTTCCTGCAATGCGGTGTACACATATATTCACCCTCCACAATGTTGTATTTTTCTTGAGTACGCTTTCATTCATAACATCCATTCAGGGGTAGCACTAGTCGCCAGGTACCTTTGGATACAATCCGGCTCGTGGACTAAATTCCATGCTTGGTCGGGAACTGAGAACTCCTCCCGTATGCAAATGCTTCCACAACTCGGATATATATTAAAAATTGTATAAAAGTGTAAATTGTGCATAGACCCCAAGGAAGGGGTATCTGTCAATAACCATATTGTTCCCTTCTATTTTCTTGTCTTTCTACAATGAAACCTAGATAACCTTGGTAAGGGTTATCAAATTGCTATTCTCTACTGTTTTGAACTTAACGAGCTACTCTAGTCCTAGATTGGGATTCTATACAATATCAATTCATTGAAAATCCAGCCAAAAAGGAACCAAATCTTGTGATAAGGCCCCTCCATCGGTACATGAGCTTTATGGCTTCTTGTTTTGCATTTCCATAATCACTCATGAGAAGCATCTCTCGCGTATTAAAAAGGAGACCAAATGTTTTCTCAAAGCCATGCAATAATGTAGAGATTTTGAGGCAACATTTAGTCTATTTTTGTAATTGGATATTACCTCTCACTGCAAGGATTGGGGACATGTATGAAAATGGAGCAAGGCATATCAATAGACTCTTGGATTGGCAAAATAGGCCTTATCACAGGGAAGAATCTCTTTATTTGGGACGTAAATGCACCATTTTGAGGATGTATGAGCTAAGGGTGATCACTTTGCACAAGGCCCTTGTATCAACACAAGAGGCCTACGGCAAGTTATGACCCCCTCTAGTATATATTTACATGAAAAGACATGAACCTCTCCCATGACAAGAACTAACCCTTAATCAACATGCCTATAATTTGCGAGTTGTCTGGTGACTCCCGAAAACACAAGGGACTATGGATTGTCTCTAACCCCAAGCACTAATGCTAGCATTAAAAAAGATTTGGGGATGAGCCAATCAGTGTACCTTAGTTTGATGAGACTTTGTAATGCAACCCCAAGGTTGAGGTTTCAAGGCTCACAATCTGCACTCGATGGGTGTTACCAAATTCTTCATTGGTGAAGTTGTTCAACCTCAAGAAATGTGTGGGGATGAATTGACTTGTTACTTGAATGTACCATCTCCATATCAATGGCCTCCAAAAGTGTCTTAATTTTTTAACGATAAGGACATTAGTACCTATTCCAACTTTTTGGACCAACATTCCTATGGAAATATGACCTATGCAGCACATGCATATAATACATCAATACAATATTTTACAATGACTGGTCTCTTCAAGGCCCTGAATGATGGACACCATAGATTTTTTGGAGTGTGTACTGAAAGAGAGAGAAACACTGGTGCACAAGAGAATAGGAATCTCACACACACACACACACACACATATAGAGAGGGGGGGCGTCAACAACTCAATTATCATAGAGGTGATACAATACAATGAATGGAGCCTGTCCACACACACATAGTACACCAATGTTGGGTCAAGGGGAAACCCTCCAAAAGTACTCAACACATAAATTCAAAAGTTGTTAGAAAATATAAAATAGGCAAAATCTACAGTGAAAAGCCTATTTATGTCTAGAATGCCTATTTGGGGGTGAAAGGATGGCCAATCCACAATGCACGTATGAAAGTTGATAAGCAAGAGTGAAAGCATATTGAAGCTGACCATAACGGTCTCCCTTCAATTCAACAGAAAATACTTAGAAACTAGAGAAGAAACAACCCCAAAACCCCCCCCCCCCCCCCCCCCCCAAAAAAAGTTTTTCTCTCACAAATATGTAAATGTAGCATGTGTGTTTAAAAAAGGGAGTTATTCAAATGCCATTTTATCACTTGGTACCATATAAAGGGGGTACTTATAGATCGAATAGAGCATGGGTGTATTTTATTTATAAAAACTCCAGGGAAAAGGGGCTTTTCCAAGTAGCTAGGCCTTGAATGCATGTGGTATGAGAAATTACATTGAGTGAACACCCCAGGAAAATGTCTAAATCTTGAAAAATATAGAGAACTCATCTAGAAAAGAGAGATCTATCTAGCATCAAGTGATGATGTCCAAATTCAAGTTAGCACTAATCAAGTCTCACACGGAAGGTGCAATGATGGAACAAATTGTAGAAGAAAAAGAAATGGAAGTTTCAAAGATGAGAGTGTCATAGCCAAATAAACTAGAAGGAGAATGATTAAGAATAGGTACCCTCTTAATAAAATTGGTACGACCAAGGAGAAATTTGTGGAGGTCAAGAAGAAAACAACTCTCTGAGGCCAATGGAGCTAACATACGAGGTTCATGAAGGCAAGTAAAGACAATAAAGGGAGATCCGTATTTGTGATTGGTTGGCCGAGGTATTGGAAAAAATAGGGGTAGACATTGTCTCGTGGGCTAGGCAAACCCTGGATAGTCTACCTCATAATATATAAGTGTAGCATGTGATTTCACATGGAGGGGGTTTTAATATTTCAAGGAGTTATATAATTACATGTACAATGATGGGAACGGGATCGTGCTCGCTAGGGTGGATGAAAGAGAAACATAGTGCAAGTGTGTGAGTGTGTGTAAGCAAGATTATCACTCAAGTGAATAAGGTTCCAATATACATTATCTTGGACTCATAAACATAATCTTGAGTATGGACTTAGCTTAGCACAGGATCACCATAGACAAGCACGTAGTGCAAATTTAACACTTGTTTGATAACCTAACAGGACATAAAAGTGTCCTTTCAGGGTTTTGGAATAAGCTTATAGTTCAAAGACTACTACATATGGCAAAAATGAAAAATTTATAATATTTATCATGTCTTGGTTACAACAAACCTCAAAAGTTGATGGACGAGTGCATTTTTTCCTAAATAGCCATTTCTTACGATTGATTGCATATAGTTAAGAGTGGGGATTTTTGCGAGACATGAGATAAAATTTCGTGTTATCTTCAATGGGTTGGTGATCAAAACATATGCTTAAATAGGTACAAAAACTTTACATTTTTGTCATTCTCCTAGCTTATCATCAAAGTTTCTATAGTACGTCACGCTCAATACAGATACTATATACATGTTTTCTTAGTATGCATTGGGCCTTTGGATCCAAAAGGAGCCATGGAGCATGTCAAAAGAATAATGGATCTCTTACTAAGTGTAACCTTGGGGACAGTACTGAAGTGCTAAATACAGCAAACATGACAAAAATGAATTTAGCATCATGACCTCTAGAATCCCATGAAAACTATTCAATATCTAGCCAAATTTATGATTTATGATTACATATGTGTGCTACCTACAATTGGCACTAACAATATTGAGAAATCTACACTTGCTACACTAAAATGTCTCATATTCTTCAGCAATCAAAAAACTCAACCATCATCATATGCTATGCTATATAGCATATTAAGTCCCTTAAAACTCAAGAAATATTAGCTTTATGATATACATGACACTTAAAAAATTCTAAATTTTATTTAGAGATCAAGAAAGCCACCAAAAAAATCATACAAGTGCTTATTTTGGCCAAAAAATAGGATTAGAAAATTCTTGTAATTTGGTCATAACTTTCAATTTTAACACTTAGTTCTCCTAGAAGCATCAAAACCTGTTAAGAACTACAAAGGTTTGTCCTCTAGAAATTTAAACCTCACAAACACGAAGTTTAGAGTGGTATAGTTAACTTTTAAAAAAAAAAACAGGACCTGTTTTTCCACACAGTTTAGGTTCAAAATGTTTTGCAAGAGTAAGATTAATGGTGAGACCGATATTCCAAACTAAATGTCAAGTTATTCTGAGCTCATAAGGCAAATTTGTGGATATATAGCACCTAGAAATTCATTTTCATACTCTTCAAATAATTCAAGAAAAATGGTCACTTAATAGGACAAAAAAGTGTCCAAGGACATAAAAGTGTCTTGTTACCAATCTAGTGTTAAATGTGTTGTTTATTCATGAAAGTGAGATTTAAGTAGCTCTACAGCTTTTTACATGGAGTATTCCACCTTTTTCCTCATTTACTCAGAGTCTAGGACAAAACCTACCTTACAATCCTCCCCTTGGGATTTGGACTAGGACAGATACATTGAAGATGCATTATCCACAAAGGATGACAAAATGGATACCAAAAAGGATGGAAAAATTTACACAAGATGAAAAACTCCACATAGGATGGTAGATCCACACAGACAGATAAAAGTCCTTCCCTACAAGTAGAGAGGCTGCAATCTTCAAAGTATGTAGTCATAGAAGACAAAGTTATTCTCGCCTTTGTCTTCCTCTTCGTCCTCTACCATGTGAGCTAATCCTTTGATAGGTCTCTTTTACTTGTAGCTTCTGCTATTGCTTCTACTACTACTTCTTTCTCCACTTCTACTCCCTCCATTTGAGTAGCATCAAGAAGGAGGATGTCCCTTCTTACAACATTTGTTGCAAGGTTTGTTTGTGTGACAATATTTTGCTACGTATCCCATTCTTCCACATTCATAACACTTTCTCCCATTTGATGATGTCGATGAAAAATAGCTTTCCCTTGAAGATGTCATGCCCCTCCTGATGATGTTAATGAGACTTTTTGCTTTCTTTCTTCTGTTTGAATTGAGTAGATGATATCTTGGAAAGGTGGAGCCGGTTCTTTTTCTTCAAGACTGGTGACTATGTGGTCATAAGAGTGTGGAAGTGCACTAAAAAGCACAACCACTTTTTCATATTTTGGTACTTCCCATTGGATGTAGGTCAGCTACGTGATAATGCTCTTAAGTCTATTTATTAGGCTAGCAATGTCCTCCCCTTCAACCATAGTGAGCTTGTAAAGTTGTCTTTTGCGAGTAGCCTTACTTTGTTTAGCCCTGGCTCCAAAATTACTTTCTAAGACATACCAAGCTTCATGTGCATGCTTACATTTGTCTGTGAAATGCACATAGTTGTCATGAAAGGAAGTGATGATAATTCCTAATGCTTCCTCATCCTTGGCCAGATTCTATGCACTTGCTATGAGTAAAGATGCCCTAGTGTGCACTCCTTTGATTTCGGTTTATTGTTTAGAGGAAGTGCTAATAACAAACCGTAAAATTTTTTTCATGATATATCCCGTTAAATTTGTTTGCTAGGTGTGAGACCCTTCCCTGTTGTACTTTTCTATTGCCTTCTCCTCCATTTGTGCTAATAGAGGGGTCTTAGTATATGCTCGGGGGATTCACTCTATATACGAAACGGGATGCCACCTTGGAGCAAACAACTTTGATAGGACCTCTATATACGTCTCATATTAGGGAATATGACCCCCCTTTTTATGCTTATACGACAATCCATGAAAAAAACTATCATATCCCTGTCTTACATATAAAATTTAGGTCTTACATGATCTAAATGAGTAAAACTAGTCAAAGAGCATGTAGCATAGTGGCAAGCAACATACTAAGGAACCACTTCTATTGATAACTAGATGTACCCTCAATGTGTCTTAGTTTGACTTTGAAACTATGTGCCCGTTCAACCTACACTTTACCTACTCGTCCAATTCATGTCCAATCCTGACCCATCTATATCAATCGAAACCCATAATTTATAAAGTTTTGTTGGGTTCTTTGTGTAAATTTGCATCTATAAGAACTCTTTATAGATTTCATCCCTCAACAAATGGATTATATACAAAGCAATGTTAGTTCTTGCATGTATCTTTGTAGCTATTGACTCACAAGTTCGAGGGAAGAATCTTTTGGAAAGCCATGATTTTGAAACACAAAAACTTCCTCTCATGTTTCCCTTTTCTCACTTCTCTCTCTCTCCCCCCCCCCCCCCCGAAAATTATGTTACCCCCTCCGTTATTTTTAAGCTTGGGAGGTAAATTACTGGGGGGGCTACCCCTAGCTTATATGCTTATGTAACTTGTAAAAAAAAGCTTCTCCCTTGCAATTATGTGGTGCGGTATGTTTTCCATGGTGAATCCCCCAAGAGTTTAGGAAACTCTCCTAGCCAGTGTTTACCTTTGTACACAAGCACAAGTATTCCATGACTAAATTTTATTTATTGTGCTTGCTTGCAAAGTTTTAATGTGAGAGAGAGAGAGAGAGAGAGAGAGAGAGAAATATTTCCTTCAAACTTTGTAAAGCTCCTCTTTACAATCTTTACAATAGTCTTTGAGGTTGTTAAATTTATGCTTTGGAGAAGCTCGATGAAGCCTTGATAGTTTAAAAAAACCGTTTTCCAATTGTAAAGCTTTAATGTCGCTCCCTCTTGAGGTCTCAATATTTTCCTTTGAAAAGGTTTTGGCTTTGTTGAAACTCAATGGAAGAAGGAGGGTTCAAATTCTTGCTCTCTTCTGTAGGTATGAAAGGCCTCCAATAAGTTGGCTTGGGGTGCCTTATGAGCTCCATGGAGCTAATATCATGAGGTGGGAGCACTTCCTTGTGAGGAGCTTGGCTCTTGGGGTGCTTGGGGTTTCATACCAGCATGGCGCAAGAGGGGGGGGGGGGGGGGGGGGGGGGGGGCGGCATAGGGGCAGACAAAAAAATGCCTTTAAATAGGCTTGAGCGCCTAGGGAAGGTCTATGGTCCGGACTGGATATGGTCACGTTTTTGGCCGGTCTTTGCTAGTGTGCAATCAAACGAAGCCACCGGATGGCGTGTGAGCCAGAATCTCCTTTCGGTGGCTAACCAGCGCGTCCCTCACAATCGAGTTAATCACATGGTTGAGGTCCACCATGGGCAACTGTATGGGTGAGCGCCCTTTGTGCTGGCCTTTGACTTAGCTTTCCATGGGTTCCCACCAAAGTGGGGTCAAACTTTGGAGTTTATTTTGTAGCTCAAACACGAAGTAGCCATTGAATGCACATACACACACAAACTTTTGAGCCCCTCGTGCAGCAATTCCCGAGAGTGAGGGTGTGCAAGAGAGAAAAATCAATCAAGCTCTAGAATGTGCAAATGAAGGGTGATTTGAGCATGGATCATCATGATGGGAAGCTCTTGATTGGGGTTACACACGCCAATTGCAAAAGGAAATTTTTCTAAATAAGGAGTACCTATTGAATGCAAAATGAAAGTTCTTGATGGGAAATTAATGCACTCTAATGATAATTTGGCAAGTGATTAGTGGAGTGAGTAGTGGTCCAAGTGTTTTTAACTCAAGAACATGATCGTGCTAGCCAGTGGAGTACTAATTAGGCATGCAATATTCAATAGAAGATAAAACCTGATGGATCTAGCTAATGGTGATTAAGGAATGCTAATTGTACAAACATGCAAGTGCATGATAGCAAACCTAGCTAGCATACTCGTGGCTCTGATCCCACTTGATGGGAATGGGATCGTGCTAGCTATGGTGAATGAAAGAGAAGCATAATGCAAGTGTGTGTAAGCAAGAAATTATCACTCAAGTGAATTAGGCTCCAAAATAGATTAGCTTGGACTCATAAACACAATCTTGAGTATTGACTTAGCTTAGCACAGGCTCACCTGTAGACATGTAGTAGTGTTAGTGTGTATACGTGCTTCACCAGTGGCACTTTTCTCCCACTGGGTTTTTTCCCCTGGACATCTGGTGTGAAAGGACACCTTATCTCTTAGGGTCTCATATAAGCTTTGTAGCTCTGAGTTTGTATATACTCTATTATTCTAATACAGAGAGATAGACTACAGAGATCTCGTACGCAAGCTCTGTGTCTTCTCCTTCTCCATCTTCTTCCTACTCTAAGTTGCTATCTTCCTTCTGTTTCCTGTTTCATCATCTTCAACAATTGGTATCAGAGCAAGGTGATTTCCAGAGCCTCTACTTGCATTTTCGCGTCCGCACGCGCAATCGCAGTTTTTAGGCAGTTTTCAAAAAATTTGCTCGTGGGAGCATCCTCGACGTTCCGGGAGTATTCTCCGCAGGTGACATGCGGTTTTACCCCCCTTTTGAAGCCATTCGAGCCCTCATAATTTTGTTCTGAGCAGTGTAGCAGAAGTTACTTTTCGGAGGCGTTTACATCAAGAGGGCGTGCTTTTTGACAAATTTTCTTCAGGTAAACAGTTCTTTTGGGAATCAGCTTTTCTTAGCTTTGTGCTGAGATTTTGTGTAGAGTTTTGCTTGCATTGGAGAGGAGATTTGTGAATCTCTTGGAGGTTCTTTTGCTCTCTTGTGTGCATCTACAGTATGGCTCAATCTATGGAGAAAGAGATTTTTGGTGCATTAACATCCGAAGACAAATTGGATGGTACCAACTATTCTCTTTGGTCTTTAATGGCCAAAAATGTTTTGGTTGGTAAAGGAATGTGGGATTATGTATTTGGAGATGAAGTTCGTCCAGGTAGCATTGCACCTGCCACGCCTGGTCGTGGTGTAGCTGTTGGTGCAGGACCCTGTTAACCCTCACGGCTCACGGACACCCTATTACCTACGACGGACGTTGTGAACTACGGCGGACATTGTATTATTTATTTGGTAGAGTGAGGTATCGGGCTTGTCGGTCCAATAGGAAAAGGGTAAGAGCGATCACCGATGAGAGGCGCACTCTAACTGGAACATTCAAGGGATTAGTTGGCTAAGCATGGGCACCCAAGTGTGAATGGGGCGAGCTCATATAAAAGTCAACTAAACCTAAAATTCACTCATTCTCTCATTTGTGCAATTGAAGAGTGCTCTTGCTCCATCTCCTTCTCCTTCTTCTTCATCTCTTTGTGTGTGAGAGAGAGAGAGAGTGAGAGAGGGAGAGAGAGGGAGTGTGTGGGCGATCGAGCATTACGAAGGCACGACGGCGATGAAGCGGTTGAGCGCGGCATAGCGGCGTCTCCTTCTTCTTCGCGGAGAGGAATCCTCCACAAAGCAAGCGTAAAGCGGTGAGTGACACACCATCGCCTTCTTTGAGCTTACTAGTTTAGGCTTGTTGTGTGCTTGGAGACATTTGTGGCTCACACACGGTGTATCGGCAAGTTCCTTGCATTGACACGTGCGACATACACGCACATTTTTGGCGCCGTTGCACTACAACACTAAATGAAGATATCGACGTGCCTATACCGACGGCCATGCCTTTCCATGCGTATATCCACGACAGTAGCGGGCGTCGCTATACGCATCGCAATGTGCATCGATATACGCATGGAAAGGCTTTATTTTCCACGCGTATAGCGACGCGTATATCGACGCCAAAAAAATTGGGAAAAAAAAGCAAAACCCACGCGCAAGGGCCATTTTCGCATGCTCGGGTCTTGGCCGAAACCTGCTGCGCAGGTATGATGTCCATCTCCACCCTCCCCAACCCCTCTCTCTTGCTCTCTCTCTCTCTCTCTCTCTCTCTCTCTACCTCTACATCGTGTGTGTGTGTGTGTGTGTGTGTGTGTGTAGGAAAGAGAGAGAGAAAGAGACAGAGAGAGAGCGGTGTGTGTGTGTGTGTGTAGGAAAGAGAGAGAGAGAGAGAGAGAGAGAGAGAGAGAGAGAGAGAGAGAGAGAGAGAGAGAGAAATGTGTGTGTGTGTGTGTGTGTAGGTAATCAAAGAGAGAGAGAGAGAGAGAGAGAGAGAGAGAGAGAGAGAGAGAGAGAGAGAGAGAGAGAGAATTAATGTATGCTTAGGAAATTAAAACTAAAGAAAAAAAAAATAAAGAGAGAAATGAAATGAAATGTTATATTAACGTCTTCAAAAGGCCAAAGTGACCTATGAGACATGAGACAAGAAAGTTACAATGTGATGGATCTGATTCAAAGTCAGAGTAAGAAGATGACAAAATAAAATATTATGGAATCCTAAATTGCTGGGTATGGACTAAACAGCTAAACGACCTAGTTGGGATAGGTAGATCTCCTTTATTGTCAGTACTCTGACCGGATGTTGTGCCTGTCGAGCCAAAGTGACCTAGCTAGATCCTCTGATGCAGCCTCTGTCGATGTTGTGTAGTCCTCCGTAGTCCTGGGCGTCTAGATCTCCCTAGATCAGTCGCTCGTTCGATCATTAGAGAGATAGGGAAGTAGAGAGAGAGAGAGATAGGGAAGTAGAGAGAGAGAGAGAGAGAGAGAGATAGGGAAGTGGAGCTCCAGAAGTTATGGCAGAGAAATAGGAAAATAGAGAAATAGAGAGAGATAAGAAAATAGAGAAAGAGAGATAGCGAGAATCGAGAGAGAGAGAGATAGAGAGAGATAGCGACAGCGAGATTGAGAGAGAAAGAACGAGAGATAGGGTATGTAGATAGAGAAGAAACTATGGAACTAAAAGAGGCAAAGGGGTTTTGCCTGCTACATGCATTGTCATGTACACCTGGGAGTGCACGTATGTGTCTACCCATATAGGATTTGACCAATAAAGACGAGATTTTGACCCGGTGGTCCTGATCTTCGTACACCTCTGGACCGAGGTGTACGGAGATTAGGCAAGACTAGAGAATGCGAGGTAGTTTACATTGTGAGGAATATATAGATATATATATATATATATATATTAAAACAACATTCATAATCATTGTAGATGGCAACGTCATCAACTAACATCGAGGAAAAGATTGCATGCTCGTGCACGCTCTGCAAGTATCAAATCCTGCGCAAGCGTAGGATATGTAATGAGCATGTGCACAAGTACCGAGAGTTTGCTAGAGAAACCGTACAGAATCTGCGATACGACTCCTATGGAACGGGCATTGATTTCCGTGATATAGCACCTACATCTGAGAGAGAGAGAAAAACGATTATGCGTGAAGGTCCGACCAATATACAGCCACGGATGGAAGCAAAAAAGGGCTTACAGACAGAAGACGATGGCATGGAGGAGATGCTGGATGCCTTCTTCTAGACAAGCGAGGAGAACGCGAAGGAAGTAGCACCAGAAGCCGTGCGCCTATCTCCTGAAGACATGTTGAGAAAGTTGGCACGTCAACCAATCTATGAAGGCGCCAAAATATCTGTGCTTCGTACTTGTTTGGCGTTTTGAATCTTCAATCAGTGTACGGGTGGTCAGATGCAAGAGTCACTGCTTTGTTTAGGTACGTAATTTACAAAAGATATTTTCCGATTGCAACGGTGATGTGCTCGGAGAGCTTTAATTTTAATTTAATGTGGCTTAAACAGGTTATTGCGGGAGAAACTTCTCCTGGCTGGCAATGAAATACCTCCCTCCAAGCCAGCATAAAGAAACTTCTGACCTCATTTGGCTTGGACTACAACAAGATTCCTGCATGTCCAAATGATTGCATTCTTTTTCGCAATGAATTTGCAGATTGTCTATTGTGTCCAAAGTGCGGAGCAATGCGCTACAAACAAGATGCAGTTGGCGAGACAGTACCAGTGAGAGGCGGAAGTGAAAAAATAGACCTGGTGGCCTCTACACCAAGACTATACACAATGGCCTCATCATGGGGAATACGCAATAGGGGCACCACCTAGTAAAATATGCGGCTAGGACGCATACATATACACAATGAAACATGCCATGGAAAACAATTTCAAGATCCACACCCAAATGTGGAATGGGGTGGTCAGAGAATAAGGTGAGAGGAGTGGTGAGTGAGTGAGAATGGGCTCGCTACTCGTGCATGTAGTAAGGAAGATAATGAGGTCAGGGATACATGCAAATATGCTCACTTCTCATACAAAAGGTGGCGAATCCGCACACCTCAAGATGGAAGTAGCAAGATGATAGGAATATGAGAAGGAGAGAGAGTGTGTGTGTATGGTGGGAGATCCGCACACCTTAACATAAGCAGAAAAAAAATGGCAAGGAACAAGCATATACCATACTCACAATGAGATGTATCCAAAGCGACACAAAGTATGGCACCAAGATGGAGTGTGTTGATTGCTTGCAAAAGATGAATACAATAGGTAGCGTATGGCAGGAAAATGAGAAGGGAACAAGATCGTAGGAGGCATAATGATGGGAGTTGATGGCGAGGAATATCATGAGTGTGTCCACCCTTCTTCTTCTTTAAATTGTGCCTTCAACCGTTAATTACAAGTGGTGTGGAGGTGTGGTGCTCATCTTTTGTGCATGGTGATGGTGATGATGATGTTGTTGTGATTATGTGATTAGGGTTCATGCTACAAGCATGTAGCACAAGAGTGTGTATGGATAGGTGTATGTGTGTGTGTGTGTGTGTGTGTGTGTGTTCTCCCCCCTTAGTGAGCTCTCATGGACTCCTTATATAGGGAAGGAAGGGAGGATTTAGCAATATTTCTATTTGAGGTGAGTTTCCCACTTTAAAGACTAGGAAAATGGGGTGCACGTGACTGTGGCTCCTATCTTGTCTCCTCATTATTTAAGATACCAGAGTCAATAGAGAGAGAAGATGAGAGAATGTGGGTAGGGTGTAGAGGATAGGAGATATTTACAATAGTTTAGCTTTGGCTAGACATAAGCTTATTAGGGAGAGAAGAGAGAGGTAACAAATTTACAAGAGAGATTGTCAAAGGTGGATAGTTGTTGATGAGGATGGATCCTCCAAAAATGGTGATACTGATAGCCGTTTTTCGGCTCTCCATAATTGCTATACTAAGTTACTCCACCCTACCAAATTCACCCAAACGCTATGGCTATCCCTACCATTTCATTGTACATAGGCGTGTGTGAGTTAGGGGGCTTTTCCCATATCTTCTTAAAAAACCCTCAGCTAGCTAGTCACTGGGCTAGGTGAGCCAAAAAATAAAAATAAAAAAAATAAAAAAATAAAAGTATATTATGGCCTCTTTGTGTGTAAATATTTCATTGTATATATGGCCTAAATATAGGGATTTTTTATAATTATTTTGGTATTTTATTTAAATATTTCTACTTAGGTGTGTGCTTTATTAAACCTATGTACACCTTCTTTCATCCTCTTACACCATAATTATTTTATTATTATTATTTTTTTAATGTTATTTGCCAATATGTACATACTCTAACCTCATATTTTTCCTTTATACAAATCACTCCCACATTTTCACCCTCACCCTCGTGAAAACAAAAAATTGATTTCTACTCATTGGTCAAGTTTATTATATTATTTACTTGCATACCTTTTCCTCTTTCACCCAAAATAATTCAAAGAGGGACCATATCATATGATTCCAATATCTTTCCATATCCATAACTCCTCCATATTTTTATTATTATTTTTACTCATTATTCTAACACCATGTGCTCATTGAGCTAAAGTCCATGAATAGTCCATACACTAGTCCCACCATGTATATATTTCTTTATTCACCAATAATCCTCCTCCATGCATGTGTCAAGGGCAACTTGGATGCTTTGTATTATGATATGACAAAGGAGGGGCTCACTCTTGGATGCATTGTACAAATTCAACAAAGGAGGGGTCCACTAAAAGACTTTTGCAAGCATAAAAACAGGCTTTTTGGTGAGAATTTTGGCACCTATCTCCACTCCGAATTTGGAGCAGTGGTCAAAAGAGAAAATGTAGCCCACACTCTGAATAATCACCTCAAATTTTTTCATGATTTTTGGAGCTACCAACGGTGAGCTATGATTTTTTGAGTGGACCCCAGTCTGCCCACTTTTTTCACAAGTAGCCCATAGTCTTCTCTCACCTCTTTCCACACTTCTACACACACACACACACACATTTCTCTCAATCCCTCACTCAAACCTGCACCTTCAATGGTTTCTCTCACCTTCTTCACCATTAACCTCCCCACTTACTCCCATAGCTCTCATATGAGCTCTCCATGTACATACACCATCTCTATGCCTCTCTCTATTATCTCCAAAGTACAATTCCATCTTACTCCTTATATATATACATAAATTCAGCATGTGTACCATGCTTAACCTCTGCAAATCAAAAGATCTCATCAACGGAATTACCATTTTCATCACGATGATCAACCTTGGCAGCGGTGGCGTAAAGAAGAGAAGACGAAGAAGAAGATCGATGGTCATTTTGAGAACCTACACAAGTAAGTCCAAAACTTCTTCAAGATTCACCATCACAAGGATTTGTTCACTTCATTCAACCATCTTACTCCAACCATCCCACCCATTCTACCCATTGTAAATATATCATTAACTTTCTAGTGATTACTAACACTAACCACTAACATACTAACACAAAATAGCCATTGACCTAACCATAAAAGACACCTCACCTCAAGACATGTGTATAGTAACTCTCTCTCTCTCTCTCTCTCTCTCTCTCTCTCCCTCTCCTTACTTACTTTCACCTTATCTACCATCAATAATGCTCTCTTTTGAGCCCACACCCATGACTTAAGCAGACAAAGAAGGCCCACAATGTTTTGATATTCAAAAAAATCATAATCTTGATTTGTTAGCTTGTAAATTAGGATTTCCAATAATCCTAATGAGGGGTCTCGAACCTATAAATAGGCCCCTCTCCTTCTTGCAAAACAACCTCCAATATCTCACATAGCACCCCAACACTCTATGCGTGAGGAGAGACTTAGGTGTAGCAACCACTTGTGAGCTTCACTCTTGGTGTGAGAGAAGCCTTCAAGCTACACATTGCAAGTGAGAGAGCGTGAGTTCCACAAATCTCAAAACCACTATTGTATATGCTCCTTCATCATCAATAAATTGAGGTTTGGTGCATCAAAGGCGTGATTCGACGTTCAAATCTTCGTCCTTCTATTTGTGCAATACGGTTTGGTGAATTCAAGGTGACTTGTGTATTTTGAGTTTTTATCGGTTGATCTTGATTTTAGGAAGTGTTTTAGTGTGTTTTTCATTGCCAATTTTGTGTCCATTGTAAGAGGGTATTGTGGTGAGAGGTCTCCCACACCCTAAGACAGTGTGTGTGTGTGTTTTGGCAATGTTTAGCAATCACTAAGCATTGAGTGAGTTTTGTACAAGTTCTACGATAGCATCATAACGAACCATCTCCATTTGCAAGTCACAAATAAGGTATTACGCAAGATCCTTTTCTCTCTCTCTCTTCCCTTTGCTCTAGCTCTCTCTGGTCCATTTTGTGTGTGTCTTGGTGTGAGGTTGCTTGTGTGTGTTGTGTGGTGCATCTTCTTGGTTGTGCCAAAATCTCTCTTGCGTCCTAGTTCGCATACCATAACTAGGTGGTGCCCCTATCTTGTTTGGGTTTGGCTGTGGGTTTGTTGTTGTGTTGTGCTTGTGGTTGCCCCAGCCCCAATTGAGCAGCACGGGAGCCTTGAGGGGTGTTTAGAGGTCGCCTCTCTTGTTGCCCGCCCCGGACCGCCTCAATTTTGGTGCCCCCACTGAGGAACGGCTTGTGTATGTTTTGTGTAGGCTCAACCTTTAGCATAATCAAGTAGCTTGCATGAATCACGAGAATTTGTATGATCCTTTCATTCCCATTGTAAGGCAAAAGGTACACATAATCGTTAGTACTAAGTTGCAATTTCAACGTGTAATTCGTAGAATTTTAGGTCCTCTTAGGTTGGCAGAGATAAACACATCAGTAAATCCTTTTATTTTGCCTCTCATTAGGTACGACCTTAGTTTGGACGTCTATATTTTTGTTTTGTTGTAAGCATAAGGTCATGCATAGACAATGGATAATGGCCCAAGAATAGAGATTTTCCCCTTTCATTTCACTCCACACATTAGAATAAACATTGCAATTAGTAGGAAAATCCATTTTCAACAACGTATGGTGTTCATGTTTGGTGCCCAAAGAGTAGGAGAAATTCTCGCATCACCAAACCCTGTCATTCTACCTCTTATTGATTATCATAGGTCATTTGATGTGAATATTTTTATTTTGTTGTAGAATAGATTGCAATTTAGAAAATATTATTGTGTAAATCTTTTAAAGAAAAAAAAAACGCGTCACTTTGAAATCAATTCAATGGAGAGCCAACGCCAAATGTCTGGATATCCTCTTTTCTTTGGAGAGCCTGGAGAGGATGCAGAATTATTTCTAGCGAATTTCAAGATGTCTTGCCGTATCAAGAGGATAGTAACTGATCAAGAACGTGTAGAAATGTTTGAGGTGGTCCTTAGGAAAGATGCTAGCACTTGGTTTGACTCTTTGCCTGAGGAAGTTAAGGGGAATTACACAGAAGTTTTGAATCGTTTTAAGAGATACTTCTTTGATCCCCAAAACACTCAAAAACTATGGCAAGACATTGTTTCTCATAAGCAAAAAGACTTAGATGACTACTACTTGTACAAGCAAGAGTTTCTACGTCTTTGGGCTCTATGGATACGAAATGTTACTAACCCTGGTGATGGTGCAGAATTTTTAAAGAAGGAGAGGTTCATAGCCGGACTCTTTCCTGACCTTAAGGTAAAAGTTGAGGCGGGTGCACCTGCTACTTTTGATGCAGCTGAAACTAGGGCTGCTGAGAAGTATAGGAAACTCAAGTGCTTAAGGGGAGAGGTTCCAATAGAAGGTCTTAGACCCAAAGGTAAGTCACAAGCATCAACATCGAGGGAGCTTCCTGAGGTAACGGCGGAAGTAATTGAGAAGTTAAACGAATCTTTAAGCAGCCTGTCAATTCACCTTGCACAAGCTGTAGGTCCAAAGGGACAAGCAAAGAAGTCTGAAGAGCGAGATCCACGACCTAGGAGAGTCTTGCAATGTTGGAATTGCGGAGAGTCTGGACATGGGATGTATAATTGTCCTTGGTCCCGTGGGGAGCCAGGGAGGCCTAACTTGAATTACCCAGTGATGAATGCAGGTGAAGGAACTGGTCAACAACCAAGGCTTCTACAAAGGCCAAATGGACTAAGACCACCTCCACAAGGGGTAGAAGGAGTTCCACCTTTGCCAGATCCAAATGTGCATGTGGTAGAGGTGACAAATTCAAATGAGGTTGACATGGAAGCCAATGGCATTAAGCGTGGCCGACGAAAAGGTAAAGAGAAAGAAGGAGTCACATCACAGAGTGACCATGGACAAGGCAAGAAGGCAAAGGAAACCAAGGAAACCAAGAGGACTCGACGTCGTATCAACCTCCAAGACTTCCCTCTTGGACATGGTATGGCTCCGTACAACTTGTTGGAAGACATGAGAGGTAAGGGTCCTGATATTTCATGGCCTCAATTTCTTGCATTATGTCCACAAGTTAGGAGGGATTTAACAAGGGCAGTTAGCACTAGGAGAAAGGTAAAAGAGAGTGTGCCTGTTGTAAAAATTGCACAAGCTGAAATGAATGAGGACATTACACCGGTGCTAGACTGTTACATCAAAGGAAGATTGGTTAGGAAAGGTCTAGTGGATGGGGGTGGACAAATTTGCATCATGACAGAGGGACTCATGCAAAAACTAGGCATGCACATCCATGAGACACCTGAAATTAAGGTCAAGATGGCAAACAATAGCAAGGCTAGGTGCGTAGGCATTTGTAAAAATGTTTTTGTGGAGGCCTTTGGCATTAAGAAGGCAGTGGATTTCTATGTCATGTCTACCAAAGGAAATGGTTACCCATTTATCCTAGGGAGACCATGGCTAATGAAAATGCGAGCTTTGCAGGATTGGGAAAGTGGGAAATTAATTTGCAGGAATGACAATCATAAGAAGGTTGTCTTTGACATGAAGGAGCAACGCCAAGAGGAGCTCCATGAAGAATCATCTCAAAGTGAGACGGAAGAAGGTTGGACCGATAGCACTTCAGAAGAAGAAAGTAGCGGCAGCATTACTGAAGAGGAGTCTTCCATCGAAGTCATGGGGGTAAGGTTTAAGCCAAGCAACCAAGAGACCTCTTGTCAAGGCTTGGAGGAGGTAGGTCCTCAAGAGAACGAAGGTGAATATCAAGATGAAGGGATGCTGGAAGGTATGCTATCAACAACACTTACAAAGGATGAAAGAGAGGAGTTCAAATGTGTGCTAAGGAAGTTTCCTAGGCTTTTTGCTAAAGACTACACCGATGTGCGTGGAGTAGATGCTGTTCAACACAAAATTGAGTTGAATCCAGAGGCCACACCTAAGGCTCAGAAGCTACGAAGGCTAGGAGTCATCAAGGAGCAGGCTTTACTCAAGGAGGTAAGAAAGCTTCTAGCAGCAGGGTTCATTTATCCAGTGGAGAATTCAGAGTGGGTCTCTCCTGTTGTTGTCACTCCTAAGAAGAACGGAAAGTGGAGGGTGTGTGTGGATTACCGTCCACTCAATGAGGCAACAAAAAGAGATCACTTTCCCCTCCCATTTCAGGATGAGATACTAAATGAAGTAGCTGGTCATGAGAAGTACACTGTGTGTGATGGCTACTCAGGCTACTTTCAAATAGGTATCGCATTGGAAGATCAATTGAAAACAACCTTTATCACTCCTTGGGGTTGTTATGCTTTTAGAGTCATGCCATTTGGTCTGACAAATGCTCCTGCAACATTCCAACGTTTCATGAACATGGTGTTTCAAGCATTCTTTGGAAAGTCAATTAGGGTGTTCATTGATGATTTTTGCATTTATAGCTCAGAATCATTGCATCTACAAAGGGTAGAAGAAGGTTTAAAGAAGCTCTACGACATGGGAGGTCAACTCAACCCCGACAAGTGCCACATAGGTGAGGATGAAGTGAACTTGCTCGGTCACAAGGTTTCCTATAAAGGCATTGAGGTGGATCCTTCAAAGGCAAAGGCTCTTATTGAGCTCCCATCACCGAAGAGTCTTAAGGAGGTCATCTCTTTCATTCAGAAGGTGAAGTATATGTCACGCTTCATTCACTTAGCCTCGGAGTTGCTTCATCCTTTGCAAAAGTTGACACAACAAGTAGAATTTGCATGGTCTGATGAGCTTGAAGAGTATTTTTGTAACATTAAAGTCATTTTGTCAGAGCTACCAACACTCATGCCTCCTTGTTGGGAGTACACATTCTTTGTTAGCTCTAGTGTTGGAAGGGAAACAATTGGTGCTGTGTTGCTACAACAAGATCCCCACAGTACAAGGATGCGACCCATCTACTTTGCTAGTAGGGTCATGAATGCTTTGGAGAGAGACTACACAGAAGCAGAACTCATGATGCTTTCTCTCTTGTTTGCGGTGAGAAAGTTTAGATCCTACCTACTACCAAAACCTTTTGTAATTCTCACTGCAGAAAATTTGTTCCCTTGGGTGTCATCTCAAATGAATCTTAGTACTAGGATCTCAAAGTGGATTATGGAGTTGCAAGAGTTCCAATACTCTTTCAAGGTAGAAGATAGTGTGCGTGCACAATTGGCAGGGATTCTCACTTATAGGGTACATGAGAAGGAAATTAAGGTGCCTCAAGTAAAGACCCTACCATTGCCACCACCAAAAAGTATTCCCAATGCTTTTACCTTGTTCTTTGATGGAGCTTTTCGACGAGCCACAGGAAAAGCAGGGGGAGGGCTAGTGTTGCTCAACCCAAGTGGAGAGGTGGTCATGAAAGAGAAGTTCAATCTACCAAGTTCAGCTAGCAACAATGAAGCAGAATATGACACTCTACTTCAAGGTTTGAAGATGTGCATTGGCCAAGGGATACAACGCCTCATGGTAAAGGGAGATGCACTTCTCATTGTTAAACAGATTTTAGGCATTTGGGCATGCAAGAATGAGAGCTTACGGACAAAAGTTCATGCCATTCGTAGATTTTTTAATCAATTTGAAGAAGTGCAACTATATCATATTCCTAGGAAACAGAATGAAGATGCTGATTTACTTGCACAACAAGCCGTTGCATGTGTAAAGAAAGAAGTGCAGGTCATCATGGTGGCGGCTGCTGTGAAGCAACCGAGGTACCAGGGATTGGAGTCATTGGCTCCCATCATTGGCTACATTTTGGAGGGTGAGTCTCCACCAGACTTCACAAAAGCTCAGAAGAGGAGACTCATGAAGAAGGCAAGCGTATATCTCTTCCTAGAAGGCTCCCTCTATCAAAAAGGGAAGGATCAAGTATGCAGAAGAGTACCAACTATTGAGGAAATTCCAGCCATTCTAAAAGGTTTGCATGAAGAGGCATGTGGTGGTCATTTTGCCCAAGAATCAACTGTGAAGAAGATTTTTCTTGCGGGGTATGTTTGGCCAAGCTTGCATGTGGATGTTCAACATTGGTGTAAAAGCTGTCACAATTGTCAGATAAATGGAAATAGAAGGTTGGTGCATGGCCCGAGGCAAATAGTGCTTGCAAATGGACCCTTTGAAAAGTGGGGCATTGATGCTATGGGTCCTCTGCCTAGGACAAAAAATGGTAAACTCTACATTCTAGTGGCTGTAGAGTATATAACTAGGTGGGTGGAAGCTCAAAGTGTGGCAAGAGTGAATGAGAGGACGGTTAGCAAGTTTGTGTACACTCACATTTGTTGCAGATTTGGCACACCTTTGGAGATTGTTTCTGATAATGGTCCAGGGTTTAGGAAGGGCTTGCTCACAGAAGTTTGTGAAGAGCTTCACATTCTACATCGTCATAGCACACCATACTACCCACAGTCAAATGGTTTGGTGGAGAAGGCTAATGGTGTCATTGCAGGAATCATTAGAAAGATGGTGCAAAACAAGACAAAATTATGGGATGACTTCTTGGATGGTGCCTTGTGGGCATATCGAACCACATATAGGGAAGCCACGGAGTTCACACCATTTCACTTGGTCTATGGTCAAGAGGCTTTGCAGCCTATCGAGCTCAACATTCCAACAATGCGACTCTTAAGATGATCAAGAGGTATGGATGGATCGACTTCTTACGTTAGTGGAGCTTGAGTGGAAAAGAGAAGCAGCATACGAGTGCTACAAGAGGAAAGCCACACAAGCGAAAGAAACGCACGACAAGAAACGGAAGGACAAAGGCATCAAGGAAGGAGAGCTTGTGCTAAGGTATGACAATCGACTTGACAATCGTTTTGATGCCAAGTTTGAAACTAGATGGCAAGGGCCATACATAGTCAAGAAGGCTTTCAATTCTAGTTACTATCAGCTTATGGACATGAATGGTAAAGAGCACTCCAGGAAGGTAAACGGGTATCGCTTGAAGCCCTATTTGAGTCGCCTTCTACCAAAGGATCTACCAAAGATCTGTCCAAAGGCCGCTGTCTCATGTAAGTATTGTTACATGAAGCATGAGTGTAACTCCAGCCAAAATTCTGAGGGGCCAAACAATGAAGATCTCGTCAAGGACTCTAAAGCACTCTCTTTGGAAAAGATGCTCTATGATGGTACATGAATATACCATCATCCTGGGGGAGGGCTAATGATAGCCGTTTTTCAGCTCTCCATAATTGCTATACTAAGTTACTCCACCCTACCAAATTCATCCAAACGCTATGGCTATCCCTACCATTTCATTGTACATAGGCGTGTGTGAGTTAGGGGGCTTTTCCCATATCTTCTTAAAAAACCCTCAGCTAGCTAGTCACTGGGCTAGGTGAGCCAAAAAATAAAAAATAAAAAAAATAAAAAAATAAAAGTATATTATGGCCTCTTTGTGTGTAAATATTTCATTGTATATATGGCCTAAATATAGGGATTTTTTATAATTATTTTGGTATTTTATTTAAATATTTCTACTTAGGTGTGTGCTTTATTAAACCTATGTACACCTTCTTTCATCCTCTTACACCATAATTATTTTATTATTATTATTTTTTTAATTTTATTTGCCAATATGTACATACTCTAACCTCATATTTTTCCTTTATACAAATCACTCCCACATTTTCACCCTCACCCTCGTGAAAACAAAAAATTGATTTCTACTCATTGGTCAAGTTTATTATATTATTTACTTGCATACCTTTTCCTCTTTCACCCAAAATAATTCAAAGAGGGACCATATCATATGATTCCAATATCTTTCCATATCCATAACTCCTCCATATTTTTATTATTATTTTTACTCATTATTCTAACACCATGTGCTCATTGAGCTAAAGTCCATGAATAGTCCATACACTAGTCCCACCATGTACATATTTCTTTATTCACCAATAATCCTCCTCCATGCATGTGTCAAGGGAAACTTGGATGCTTTGTATTATGATATGACAAAGGAGGGGCTCACTCTTGGATGCATTGTACAAATTCAACAAAGGAGGGGTCCACTAAAAGACTTTTGCAAGCATAAAAACAGGCTTTTTGGTGAGAATTTTGGCACCTATCTCCACTCCGAATTTGGAGCAGTGGTCAAAAGAGAAAATGTAGCCCACGCTCTGAATAATCACCTCAAATTTTTTCATGATTTTTGGAGCTACCAGCGGTGAGCTATGATTTTTTGAGTGGACCCCAGTCTGCCCACTTTTTTCACAAGTAGCCCATAGTCTTCTCTCACCTCTTTCCACACTTCTACACACACACACACACACATTTCTCTCAATCCCTCACTCAAACCTGCACCTTCAATGGTTTCTCTCACCTTCTTCACCATTAACCTCCCCACTTACTCCCATAGCTCTCATATAAGCTCTCCATGTACATACACCATCTCTATGCCTCTCTCTATTATCTCCAAAGTACAATTCCATCTTACTCCTTATATATATACATAAATTCAGCATGTGTACCATGCTTAACCTCTGCAAATCAAAAGATCTCATCAACGGAATTACCATTTTCATCACGATGATCAACCTTGGCAGCGGTGGCGTAAAGAAGAGAAGACGAAGAAGAAGATCGATGGTCATTTTGAGAACCTACACAAGTAAGTCCAAAACTTCTTCAAGCTTCACCATCACAAGGATTTGTTCACTTCATTCAACCATCTTACTCCAACCATCCCACCCATTCTACCCATTGTAAATATATCATTAACTTTCTAGTGATTACTAACACTAACCACTAACATACTAACACAAAATAGCCATTGACCTAACCATAAAAGACACCTCACCTCAAGACATGTGTATAGTAACTCTCTCTCTCTCTCTCTCTCTCTCTCTCTCTCTCTCTCTCTCTCTCCTTACTTACTTTCACCTTATCTACCATCAATAATGCTCTCTTTTGAGCCCACACCCATGACTCAAGCAGACAAAGAAGGCCCACAATGTTTTGATATTCAAAAAAATCATAATCTTGATTTGTTAGCTTGTAAATTAGGATTTCCAATAATCCTAATGAGGGGTCTCGAACCTATAAATAGGCCCCTCTCCTTCTTGCAAAACAACCTCCAATATCTCACATAGCACCCCAACACTCTATGCGTGAGGAGAGACTTAAGTGTAGCAACCACTTGTGAGCTTCACTCTTGGTGTGAGAGAAGCCTTCAAGCTACACATTGCAAGTGAGAGAGCGTGAGTTCCACAAATCTCAAAACCACTATTGTATATGCTCCTTCATCATCAATAAATTGAGGTTTGGTGCATCAAAGGCGTGATTCGACGTTCAAATCTTCGTCCTTCTATTTGTGCAATACGGTTTGGTGAATTCAAGGTGACTTGTGTATTTTGAGTTTTTATCGGTTGATCTTGATTTTAGGAAGTGTTTTAGTGTGTTTTTCATTGCCAATTTTGTGTCCATTGTAAGAGGGTATTGTGGTGAGAGGTCTCCCACACCCTAAGACAGTGTGTGTGTGTGTTTTGGCAATGTTTAGCAATCACTAAGCATTGAGTGAGTTTTGTACAAGTTCTACGATAGCATCATAACGAACCATCTCCATTTGCAGGTCACAAATAAGGTATTACGCAAGATCCTTTTCTCTCTCTCTCTCTTCCCTTTGCTCTAGCTCTCTCTGGTCCATTTTGTGTGTGTCTTGGTGTGAGGTTGCTTGTGTGTGTTGTGTGGTGCATCTTCTTGGTTGTGCCAAAATCTCTCTTGCGTCCTAGTTCGCATACCATAACTAGGTGGTGCCCCTATCTTGTTTGGGTTTGGCTGTGGGTTTGTTGTTGTGTTGTGCTTGTGGTTGCCCCAGCCCCAATTGAGCAGCACGGGAGCCTTGAGGGGTGTTTAGAGGTCGCCTCTCTTGTTGCCCGCCCCGGACCGCCTCAATACAATCACTCTAAACTTGCCAATGCCTCATTAAAAGAGCCTTGTCTTTTGTAATCATATTTGAAGACTTGTAGAACCATAGCCATTCTAGAGGGAAGAAAATTGGGGCTGGCCTGTGTCACCATTACACGAGAAAACTCGGGTCCACTACAAAAATCATATCTCCGCGTTCAAATCCAAAAAATTTTGAAAAAAATTGAGCTAAAAGTTGAGATCACGAGCTACATCTTTTATGTTGAACGCTCCTTCAGATTCGGGGTTCTTCTTTCCTTAAAAAATTCAGCCAAATAATGTATTATTTGTGGCTGCAAAGGTCTTTTGGTGGTCCCCTTTGAGTGGACTTCTCTCTTGCCTTCAAGTGTAAGCTCCTTCATGTGTATGAAAACATGACCTAGAGTTTTGAAAAGATTGGCAATCATTTAGATGGAGGTATTATTGAAATTTGAAAGTGGGGTTGAGGTTTGAAAATAAAAACTAGTGAATAAAATATTTGGTAGGGTGGAATAATATACATATATGAAAAATATATTAGAAAATAATAAAATATATAATGTAATTTAGAATATATATATTTAATATTTAAGGTCAAAACAGAGATCAACAAAGAAAGCTTACTTATTTATGCTACATCGTGATTGATTAGCATAAGTCTTATTTATTTAATAAAGGCTAAAACGTTTGTGAAAAAGGAAGAAAAAATCAAAAGTAACTTATATAATAGGAAATATTTTGGTAAAAGGGCAAAAATATATGGGGGGTTCCCATGCATGGAAAAGCTTGCCTCATTAGCCCTCCCCCTAAGACTAGAGGTATTCATGTCTCTAGCGTTGTACTTGATTCTTCTTCAATTGAGGTGGAGGAGTCTCCCTCCTCGGGGATTTCCATCATAGGTGTTTGATCGAATCTCAAAAAGTATTGCTTCAACCTCCATCCATTGACACATGTTTTGTGGAGCCTACCATCTGCATCCATCAATCGGTAACTGCCATTGGCGTAGCGCTTTCTAATGACAAATGGCCCCTCCCATCTGGGTGAAAACTTTTTATCCTTCCTAGTGTCAAATTTGTTATCATACCGTAGGACCAACATACCTTTCTTGAGACCTTTTGCCCTAAGTCCCTTGTTGAAGGTAAGTCGACGTTGCTCTGACTGTGCTGCATAATAGTTGATAGCATCTTCTCTGTCTAGTTGAAGCCTCTCTAGATCAAGAATGTGGTTGTGGAGATGAGCATTAGGACGTTCCACCTGCCCAGCTAGCACCCTGAGACTAGCCAATTGTACTTCAATGGGTAAAATGGCTTCCTTACCAAACACCAAGTGATATGGTGTGAACCCAAGGGATGTGCGAAATGAAGTGCGATAAGCCCAAAGTGCAGCCATAAGATGCTTGTCCCAATCACTTTTGTGATTGTTTACATGTTTAGTGATGATCTTGCAGATCATGCCATTTACCTTTTCCACCAAACCATTGCATTGTGGGTAGTAGGGAGTTGAGTGTCGTCATGAGATACCTAACTTCTCCATTAGCTCTCCTACAAGGTCTCCTCTAAAACCTGGTCCCCTGTCAGAAATTATTTCAAGAGGAGTGTCAAAACAGAAACAGATGTTTTCAAATACGAACTTAGCCACTTCCTTAGCTGTAATCCGGGTGGTGGAAACTGCTTCAGCCCACCTGGTCATGTAGTCCACACCCATGATGATATAAAATTTACCTGATTGGCTCCTTGGCAAAGGCCCAATAGCATCAATTCCCCATTTCTCAAATGGTCCATATGAGATTATAGGAGTCTGTGGCTCATATGTGAGCCTCCTATCCCCTGCCTTTTGACATTCCTTGCATGTTTTACACCAATGATGCACATCCCTATGTAGACTAGGCCATACAAACCCAGCTTGTAGAATCTTTCTACTAGTGATGTCAAGTGCAAAGTGTCCTCCGCAAACACCATCATGGCAACTTGAAATGATTTCACTGATCTCTCTAGAGAGAGGTACACGCCTAAGAATTTGATCCTTACCCTTACAGTAGAGGTCGTCATTGATAAGGCGGTATTTTGTTGCCTTGCGCACAAGCCACTGCTTTTGGCCCTTAGTAAGATCCTTAGGACACTCTCCTGTGTCCAAGAAACTCATGATGTCAGGCATAGCATCGCTACCTTGGAAGAGAGGCAGCTTCAATTTGATAGCACCCACCACTGAAACATCTTGCAGCTTCTCTCTAGCTAGAGCATCTGCTTCTTGATTTTCTGCTCGAGGGACATGATGTAATTGTACAACTTGAAATTTTACTAAAAGTTCCTTGACTTCGTGCAAATGGCCTAGCAAGCTATGATTTTTACAAGCCCAAGTTCCTTGTATTTGTTTTATTAAAAGCATGGCATCACCAAATACATTTAATCGTTGAATGCCCTGTGTCACACACCACTCTAACCCAAGAGTTAAGGCTGCATATTCTGCCTCATTGTTAGAGTGAGAATCCAAGAGATTCCCAATGGAGAAAACCTTATCCCCTTGCTCGTTGAAGATAACAATGCCTGCTACAGCTTTGTCCACTTTCCTCTTGTAGGCTCTATCAAAGAAAAGAGAGTGAGCCTCCTCTACCTTAGGGACTTCCAGCACAGGTGTAATATCTTGATCATTTGGCTTTATCTTTAGCTTCTTTTCATAGTGGCGATGAGTGAGAATACCTCCTAGACTAGCCCTTGTGGAGTTCTCCACTTGCATTGTGTAGTCAAACTCTTGTAGCCTTGTGAGCCATTTGGAAATCCTAGAAGAAACATCCATGTGCTGCATTACATAAGGAAATACTTCTTCCATTGTTAAGATTATGAATGGTCTAGACAATAAATAAGAGCGAAATTTGGTGATAGAAAAAATTAATGCAAGCACCATGTGCTCCACTGCCATGTATCCCTTTTCTGATGGAGTCATCATTCGACTAGAGAAGTAGATAGGACGCATGAAAGAAGTTTGAGGATCCTTTTGCATCAATACAACCCCAAGTGTGTCATTGCCCACACTAGGGTTTACATAAAATGGCTCGTCCCACTTTGGAGGTGCTATGGTGGGAAGTGAAGCTAGAATTTGTTTTACCCCATTGAATTGTTGTTCATTTTCTTCACTCCAAGTGAAGATCTCTTGATGGGTAACTTGTTGTAAAGGGAGAACCACTTGGGAGAGCAAGTGAATGAACCTACTCAAATACCTCACCTTTTGAAGAAAAGAGACCAACTACTTTGTTGTGGTGGGAGAGGTCAAAGCTAGCAAGGCTTGAACCTTGCTTGGGTCAGCTTCAATGCCATTTGCCGAGATCACATGGCCAAGAAGAGTAACCTTGCTTTCACCAATGTGGCATTTCTCCACATTGAGTTGGCCCCCCAAAGCTTGTAGCCTAGCTAGACCTTCATAAACTTTCTCCAAATGAAGAGAGCGAGAGCTATAGATACAAAAGTCATCAATAAAAACACGGATTGATTTTCCAAAGAATGGCTGAAAAACAAATGTTACATATCGCTGTAAAGTGGCTGGAGCATTAGTGAGACCAAAAGGCATAACTCTGTAGCCTGAGTAGCCATCACATACCGTGTAGCACTCATGTCCTGCTACCTCATTGAGTATTTCGTCTTGAAAAGGAAGAGGAAAATGGTCCCTCTTTGTGGCTGCATTAAGAAGCTTGTAATCAACACAAACCCTCCACTTACCATTCTTCTTTGGTGTGACTACCACTGGAGAAACCCACTCTGAGTCTTCAACAGGATAGATAAACCCGGCTTCTAGCAACTTCCTCACCTCTTTGGGCAGGGCGTCTTGTTGAATTACTCCTAGCCGCCTAAGCTTCTACACTACAGGTTTACTTCCCTCCTTGAGCTTAATGTGATGTTGAACTACTGTGATGCCAGTGATTTTATCATATTCATCAATGAACAATGTGGTAAAATTACTTAGCATCAAAATATAATCTTCACGCTCCTTCCCTCACAACTCACTAGAGAGCATTTGATGTAGCTTACTTGCTTCTACCAGAAGTTGTATACCTGGTGTCTCCCCTTGGTTTGATGATGAGGCATCAGGTTGCTCCATCTTCTTAGGGTCCTTGAGAATGATCCCCATCACCTCAATGCTACTGCCACTTTCTTCACTCACTGTTGACTCCTCCTTTGAAGTGGTTGAAGAGTCACCACTAGAAAACTCATCCTCGGAGGTTTCTAGATCCATGTCGCGTTGTTGACCTATCTTCATGTCGTAAAGTATTGGCCTTCCTTTTGCATCCTTCATCTGGATTATGCCGGTGTCCCAGTCCTGCTTAGCTCTCATAGCCATAAGCCAAGGCCTCCCTAGAATGATAGGATAGCCCTCCCCTTTGTGTGGCATGACAAAGATGTCCACATCTACCTCGGTGTTGAATACCCTTATCCTAACTGCATTTATAACACCAACACATTGAACGTTTACATTATTTGCCATTTTGGCTCGGCATGGTGCCGGCCGACTCACCTCTAAACCCAAACGGTGCATCATTTTTTCACTCATGACGCATATTTGTGCGCCACCATCGATGTAGATATTGGAGATGTGTTGCCCTTTGATGTAAGCATCCATCACTGGTAGTATGTCATCTAGATTCCTCCCAGAGATAGCCCCAGCTATCTTTGGCTTTGGTCATCTCGTGCTAACCATCTTTGTCCATTGTCTCCTCACCCTAGGTGCTAGGTGGAGTAATTGGGGCCAGGTGATTTTTGGGTCGTGCACAGAAACATCTTGAACCAAATCATATGGTTTAGAACATTCACCCGAAGAGAAATCTATAATGTAAATTTTACGTCGTGACTTGGACGGCTTTTTGCTAGATTCTCTTTTAGTCTTCATCTTTTCTTCCTTTTGGGAAGATTCACCATGCCTAGCACGTTTTACCCCTATGGCATCTACTCCTTTAACTTTGGTCTTATCCTCCTCCACTTTCTCCTTTCCTTTACCTTCAAGACTGATGACGCTTACTGTTTGATTGCCAACTGGTGGTGGGGGTAAGGGTGGAATGAGAGGTTGTGGTGGTGGTGGTGGTTGTGGTTGAATGGGTGGTTGTAGGATTTGCATGGGTGGTGCTTGTTGTGGTGCCCTCGGTGGTGGTGGTCTTGCTCTCGGTGGTGAAACTTGGTTTTGCCTGGCTCCTCTGTTGAAATTCTGCCTCCTTGGGTGTGGACAGTAGTACATGCCATGACCATCCTCCCCACAATTGTAGCAGTGGTATTCTTGGTTTTGCCTTCGTTGTCCTCTTCCTTGATCTTGGTTGCGATTGTGTGCATGCCCTTGTTGTATCAAATGGACAAAGAGATTCTCAAGTTGATTGGTGATTTGATTGAGCAGGTCTTGTTGATCTTCAATTGGTTCTTGTGGTTGAATCCTCTGGGCGGCTGTTGTAGGTGGTGCTAGAGGTGGTCGGGTCCTAATGGATTCCTCTTCATCGATATTCCTGGCTTGTAGGCGCAACTTCTTGTCTTTAAGGCGGGCCACTTCAACTGCTAGCTCATACGTAGTAGGAAACCTTCCCTTCACCTTCTCTTTAAGAGTTGGCCATAACCTAGCCACAAACCGATCCTTCTTTAGGAAATCAGGTGCCCCCTCATCCTCTCTTAGCGATGCAACCCATCGCCCCCATAAACCTACAAACTTTGACTCATATGATGCGTATTCCAGCATACTGCCCTGCTTCAACTCTGTCAACAATTTCCATAGCTTCTCTGATGTTGTGCCCTCTCCAAAACGCTTGACAAAGGCTGCTCTTAATAAGTCCCACCGTTCCTTGGTTTCTTGTGCCAAGTCATTGTACCATGATCTTGCCTCCACCTTCATTAGAAGTGGGAAGATGCGCAAGCGCGAAGCATCATCATCTCTCGCAGAGATGACACATGCTATTTCCAAGTTGTCTAGAAAGTCTGCAGCATCCTCACCCACCTTACCAATAAAGGTTGGAAATGCTACACTTGCCATTGTGAGAGTGAGAAAATTAACTCGACTTAGATTTTTTTATTTTTTATTTTTTTATAGAGATTCAATACATGGGTGCTCGGTGGATGGAAAACATACTATACAAGGATGAAAATAACTATATCAAAAGACACTTCATGATTAATCATAGGGAGGATAAAGGGTAGAGAAGAGGTGTTTATCTCTTGCAGTCGTTCTCTACCAAACATGGTTGTAATGATCTGCTGATAAAACATCTTGCGGTCCAAGATTACTTTGATTGATTGAATTTGTTGTGGTGCATAAGTTTGGTTCCTTGCAAAAGGTTGATGTGCTGGGTCCATCACATGATAATTCGGAAAGGATCTCTCCTTTGTGGTGGAAGGTTATAGTCAGAGGTGTAGAGCTCTTGGTAGTCGAGGTCAAATTTATAGTACCACAGGACAAGGTTGTCTTCATCTTCTAGCTCTAGGAGTGCCCCTCTAGCAAGCTCTTGGAAAAGCTTGAATTCTCTCTCTTTGAGCAACTTCACTTTCCTGCAAGATAGAGTGCCATCTAGTGTATACACAGGTGTGATGAGGTAGGTGGTGAGTCTTACCACTTGTATTAATCCAATTTGGATGGATACATAGCAAGCTATAAAGTCGTCATCATAGCCTTGATTCACAAGCAACACCCCTTGAAGGTGGAGGGTCTTGTCTTTCCGCCAAGCAAAACCAGTGTTAAAGACCTTGTCGATGACAAGCTCCGCCACTTCACTCGGTAGACGAAGTAGAATCCATGCTGCTGTTTCTAGTTCCTGGCTCATGAGATGAGAGTGAGGTATAGAAAGACTTTGGAGGATTTACCCTTTTGTTTTGGAGACGAGGTGATTGTCGGCGCTGGAAAACCCTTGAATCTTTTGGTGCAAGGGAGAGGGAGGGACCACGTGTTCGTAGTAGCTTCCTCAACTTGCGAAGGCTTGTTGTGGGCGTAGGTGGAATAGGTGGCAAAGATGTGGACGTAGATGTAGAGAAGCCTGGTGCTACTTGAAAGCCTACTGATGTGAGAACGCCTGTGCGGATGTCGAGGGAGAAAATGATGGCTTTTTCTTCACTTTGGGTTGCACTCATGTCGAAGGTGCGGTTTTTCGCTACAATGTGAGCATGATGCAGCTTGTGCCTTGCTTTTACGCTTGCGGGGATGATGAGAACTGTAAACAATTTGAGTAGGGAAAGAGAGTCTTACCACCTCTTCTATGCTAACAATACAACACCCTGGCAAGAGTGTCTTGATGACTTGAGTCAAACCTTCTTGAAGCTCCTCCTCTTCAGTGGTCCAATTAGAGAATTCAAGAAGCCACTCGTCCATGAAGGGAAGTAAACATGTCAGCCTTGTAAATTGAAGGTTTCAAGAGCCCTCCTCCGTGGGGGCACCAAATGAGAGGCGGAAGTGAAAAAATAGACCCGGTGGCCTCTACACGAAGACTATGCACAATGGCCTCATCATGGGGAATACGCAATAGGGGCACCACCTAGTAAAATATGCGGCTAGGACGCATACATATACACAATGAAACATGCCATGGAAAACAATTTCAAGATCCACACCCAAATGTGGAATGGGGTGGTCAGAGAATAAGGTGAGAGGAGTGGTGAGTGAGTGAGAATAAGGTGAGAGGAGTGGTGAGTGAGTGAGAATGGGCTCACTACTTGTGCATGTAGTAAGGAAGATAACGAGGTCAGGGATACATGCAAATATGCTCACTTCTCATACAAAAGGTGGCGAATCCGCACACCTCAAGATGGAAGTAGCAAGATGATAGGAATATGAGAGGGAGAGAGAGTGCGTGTGTATGGTGGGAGATCCGCACACCTTAACATAAGCAGAAAAAAAATGGCAAGGAACAAGCATATACCATACTCACAATGAGATGTATCCAAAGCGACACAAAGTATGGCACCAAGATGGAGTGTGTTGATTGCTTACAAAAGATGAATACAATAGGTAGCGTATGGCAGGAAAATGAGAAGGGAACGAGATCGTAGGAGGCATAATGGAGAGATGGGAGTTGATGGCGAGGAATATCATGAGTGTGTCCACCCTTCTTCTTCTTTAAATTGTGCCTTCAACCCTTAATTACAAGTGGTGTGGAGGTGTGGTGCTCATCTTTTGTGCATGGTGATGGTGATGATGATGTTGTTGTGATTATGTGATTAGGGTTCATGCTACAAGCATGTAGTACAAGCGTGTGTATGGATAGGTGTATGTGTGTGTGTGTGTTCTCCCCCCTTAGTGAGCTCTCATGGCCTCCTTATATAGGGAAGGAAGGGAGGATTTAGCAATATTTCTATTTGAGGTGAGTGTCCCACTTTGGTGACTAGGAAAATGGGGTGCATGTGACTGTGGCTCCCATCTTGTCTCCTCATTATTTAAAATACCAGAGTCAATAGAGAGAGAAGATGAGAGAATGTGGGTAGGGTGTAGAGGATAGGAGATATTTACAATAGTCTAGCTTTGGCTAGACATAAGCTTATTAGGGAGAGAAGAGAGAGGTAACAAATTTACAAGAGAGATTGTCAAAGGTGGATAGTTGTTGATGAGGATGGATCCTCCAAAAATGGTGATAGAATCACTCTAAACTTGCCAATGCCTCATTAAAAGAGCCTTGTCTCTTGTAATCATGTTTGAAGACTTGTAGAACCATAGCCATTCTAGAGGGAAGAAAATTGGGGATGGCCTGTGTCACCATTACACGAGAAAACTGGGGTCCACTACAAAAATCATATCTCCGTGTTCATAACTCCAAAAAATTTTGAAAAAAATTGAGCTAAAAGTTGAGATCACGAGCTACATCTTTCATGTTGAACGCTCCTTCAGATTCGGGGTTGTTCTTTACTTAAAAAATTCAGCCAAATAATGTATTATTTGTGGCTACAGAGGTCTTTTGGTGGTCCCCTTTGAGTGGACTTCTCTCTTGCCTTCAAGTGTAAGCTCCTTCATGTGTATGAAAACATGACCTAGAGTTTTGAAAAGATTGGCAATCATTTAGATGGAGGTATTATTGAAATTTGAAAGTGGGGTTGAGGTTTGAAAATAAAAACTAGTGAATAAAATATTTGGTAGGGTGGAATAATATACATACATGAAAAATATATTAGAAAATACTAAAATATATAATGTAATTTAGAATATATATATTTAATATTTAAGGTCAAAAGAGAAATCAACAAAGAAAGCTTACTTATTTATGTTACATCGTGATTGATTAGCATAAGTCTTATTTATTTAATAAAGGCTAAAACGTTTGTGAAAAAGGAAGAAAAAATCAAAAGTAACTTATATAATAGGAAATATTTTGGTAAAAGGGCAAAAATATATGGGGGGTTCCCATGCATGGAAAAGCTTACCTCACCAGCTAAAGTGTTGCGGCATTTCTCTATTATTCCTAGGATAAAAGCATGTTTCGTTGTGGTTCCATTGCAAAGTTGATGTGGTGGCATTCTACGAATAGATCCACTGATGCAACATTTAGGTTGCCCGCTGATTCGAAGTCTTGGAGACACATTGAAGATACCTGGCCACATTTTAAGAGTGAACCACGCAATTTGCGTTTGGGCATGGCAATGGATGGAGTCAATCCATTTGGCTTGAGAAGCTCGTCATGGAGCACTTGGCCTGTGTGCCTTATCAATTACAACCTCCCGCCGTGGCTTGCTATCAAGAAGGTTCATTTGATTTTAAGCTTGATTGTACCTGGTAAGTTCAAAGCAAAAAACATGGATGTTTATCTAGCTCCACTAGTTGACGAGCTCCTGGAGTTATGGCATGGGATCGACATAGCAGATGCGGTTGAACCAGTAGGACAACAACATGCAAGGATCCATGGACTTCTTATGTGGACTATGCATGATTGGCTAGGATACGGAGAAGCTTCTGGTAATGGTTATTGATTTACAAAATTCTCGCTATTCGCAAGCCCTTTGCCTTGGCCTGATTCATGCTTTGATATATGCAGGACTAACAACTTCGGGATACAATGCATGTCCAATTTGCGGGCAGTCTTTGGATGTGCGCTATTCTACCTCTCTTCGAAAGACAATTTATCAAGGCCACCACCGTTATCTTCCAGATGGCCATCACTTGCGCGAAGGCCACCTTGGTCGCGTCGAATGTCGTCCTATGCATGTACAAGAGTGGCGTCGCCGATGGGAGCAACATGAGGGGCAACCTGTTCCAGGAATGAAACGTTTGTCCATTCTCCATACGTTGTCGTACTGGGGTGATCTAGTAATTAACCATTTGCTGGATCCAATGCATATATTCAAGAATGTGGGAGAGCTCCTCTGAAAGACAATCATGGGAATGAAAGACAATCGAGCTTCACGAGATGATTTGCAGTCGGTTGGAAAGATGCCAGAGCCGTGGCCTTTCACCAATGCAGCTGGTCAAACAAAACTTCCAAGAGCGCCATGGGTATTGCTAAAAAACGAAGAGCAACAAGTGAAAAGGGTGATTTCAGAGTTCAGGACGCCAACAGGATATATGCGATGTCTCAAGACAGCATTCACCCGTGACGATCAACTGTCAAGGTTGAAATCGCATGACTGGCATAAGTTCTTGCAATTCATTCTTCCAATTGCGATCAAGGGGTGTTTAACGGAGGAAGTGCGGACCTACATATACAAGATTTCAGAGCTAGTGCGATGGATCTCTTCCAAGGAGATACAGAAGGAATCTATTGCAGTCGCAAGGGCTAACTCCATTGAGGCAGTTTGCATGATTGAGAAGTATCTACCCACGAGCTGCCTAACTATCCAAATGCACTTGCTCGTCCATGTAGTAGATGAGGTTGCAGTGGCAGGTACAATCCGCAGTCGTTGGATGTTCTTTCTAGAGCGGTTCATGAAAACACTTAAGGGGAGCATGGCAGAAGGATGGCTAGTGCAAGAGTCTCTTGTATTGACGACCGAATTTCTATCCGTTTCTGACCCAGAAATGCCTTGACTATGGAGCGATGAGAAGGATGCAAGACTGGTGGGAGAGGAGCCGCAAGGGCAAGGAGTGCCGAAGAAAATAAACCTGGCCATGCGAGAAAAGATCATGCGACAGGATTTCAGGCAAAGTCGAACGACTAGAGGCTTACCCTTGCCAGACTATCTCGCTCCTCTACCTGAATTCCCTACAATGGCATGGTTGGACAAGACAGTGAGAGCAGCTCGACAGATCGGAGAACCCATATCTCTAGAAGAGGAAGAGCTGGCTATTGGATGTGACTGGAAGTATCATACATACATGGCACTGTGGTCGCATGGAAAGCATTTCAGAACACAACAAATTGACAACAGAAGAAACACGTTTGACAGTGGGGTAATGGTTAGTTTCATGCAAAAGAGCAGGGCCAGTGCTAGAGACACGAATGAGAGCACTAGAAACCTGGATTACTGTGGTCTGGTGTCAGATATCCTGAAAGTAAGCTTCAAGCGGTTTGAGATGTTTTTGTTGGATGTGAAGTGGTTCAAGGTGATTACTTCTGGTCGCAATGCAATGGTACGCAGAGATGGAAACAAACTTGTGCAAATAGATTCTACAAAGACTTGGACAGATGCGAGCGACACATTTTCTCTCCCCGAACATTGCGAGCAAGTGGTCTTTGTACCGGACCCTCGAGAGCGACAATGGTGGTTTGTGGTTTAGGTTGCTCCAAGAAATAAACAAGTATTTGAAGGGCAAGATCTCCTGGAGGAAAGTCAGTTAGACGACGTCCATACTACTGTGACATTAGATGAGATGGACGAAGGTATGGCAGAGGAAGCTGACAGATATACGAGGGATGACGCAGACGAGCCAGAATTGACACTTGTAGATGAAGATGCAATGGATGAAGACAATCTGCCAGAACGAGTTGGGGCAGAGTTATGTTTGCAATTAGAGATAGACGATGATACGGTGCAAGATCTTATCGATGATGCCTCACTCGTCGAGGCCTAGGCCGGTAAGTGTTTGTGTGAAGACTTTCATTTAAAATTAAGCTTAAAGTTAATTTAAACAACTGTGTTCTGACGCTTTATTTTACTTTCTTTGTGCAGGACTTTATTATGGCAGACGAGATTCCAGATCCCGCTTCCATGAGTGCAGATGCATTCATGGGCTTCGTTACACGGATGACTCCTGCTCAGATGACAGAGGCTTCTCCATACTCGGTAGCCAGAGGCACGGGTACTACGCCTCCGAGCTTCACACCCGAGGGTCCGATGCCTAGGGGGGGGATGCCTACGGGGTTCAGGATGACTATGGGTACGACGCCTTCTTCTCCCATCACGACTGCTTCGACACCTAGGGGTGGGGCAGAGGTGGGTATGTCCTCATCTCCGCAGCACAGGCGCACTCGCCGATCTCGGCGATCGTCAGGTGGAGGTGGTGGTTGCTATGGAGGAGGGTCCACAGATGCTTCGACCCCTCCTCGCTCATGACCCCCGTCTTACCCAGGCACACCTCTCGATACACCTCTTGGCACACCTCGGACACCTTGGGGGGCACACGACCGCCTCCAAGCTCTATACTGTACGGGGAGATGGTTCTGTTGACATGGATAGAGTCGGGACTGAGATGCGACAGCAGATTCGCAGCTCGTGGAGCTGCAGTTTTCGACCAGCATTCTGACGTCTTGGGATCAGCAAGAAAAGGAAAGGTCACTTACATAGTGGAGACCATCCTGAGAGAGTACCAGCCTGCTCCGGGTTCTTCCGTTGTTTTGGCACGGTGGATCAAGGGTGTTGCACGGGACACCATCAAACATCGATGAGATGCATCTCGGAAGGCTTTCAAGACCGGCTCGCCGAAGCCTTCGGGCATCCCACACGAGACGTGGCTGCAAATCAGGGAGGATGAGCGAACAGCGGCCACGCGATTCAGACAGCAACATGAGGCCGCACAGGTACGACAGATGAGTAGGGGGACATCTCATCTTGGCAGTAGAGGCTTCGACACCTTTCGTTATGAGTTTGTGAGTTTCTAATCCAATCTTAACTATGGCGTTTTTTAAAACGCGATGAATCATGTATTCTTATTACTTTGATTTTTGTATAAACGCAGAATCTTGCGATGCATCGAGCTCCATCACGCGAGGAGGAGTCAGATGGATATCGCAGAGGTATCTATGAAGTACTGAATGATCTTGAAGCTTCAGGAGAGCCTGTAGACTGGGAGGCCTTACAGTCTCGCTGATCGCTTGAGGTGAGACGTTAATATGTGTGAGTTGATTTAATTAAGTCAGTATATGTGAAGTAATATCAATACTAATTTTGTGAGTTGTCCTATGTGCAGGTTGCGACCCCTAGTCATTAGTGGACCAGATTTCATCTATATGCTTTGTGAGACACAGACACGCTTCTGTGTCTCTTTTTTGTACAAACAGTTAGTGTTCAGAAAGTTATTGTTTCCCTTATGGTTATGATTATTGTCATTATCATTGTATAGACAGTTATTGTTTCTCTTTCTGGTTATGCTTATGGTTATTGTTAATTTTGTTTATGTTTATGGTTATCTGCATTATGGTTTTGATCAAAGTGGTTATAGCTGATTATGGTTTTAAGTTATGGTTATGCTTTTAAGTTATGGCTATGCTTTTCAGTTGGTACAGTTGTCTTTCATTGGCCTTAAATCTCATGTGAGATCCTACATGGATAGCATGTAGGAGGCGTATACATGATATGGTTTTTTTTTAAAAGTTTATGTAAAAACAAAGGGAACTCTGTCGAAATTTCTGCGCGCGGGAGCATGGTTGAAATTTTGGTGCTGCTCGCTTTCTTGGGCAGAGGGCAGGAAGTCTGGCTGTGGCTGTGTCCATCTTTTAACTGGGCACAGGTCAGGCTACCTGCCCTCTGTCCAAGAAAAAAAATTTCTACTATGGTCGTCGCTATGTGCGTCGCTATCCGCGTCGCTAATAGCGACTGGTTTCACAGCTACGCGCATAGCGACGAGCCGCATCGATATCTGCGTCGATAACATGTTTTTTTATTGTAGTGTTGCCGGGGAGTTCCATACATGCAGCTCGAGTAGCACTCTGTGCTTCTCTGTGGTGCAATTTCTATTGTAGGAAAGGTAAGGAAGGAGTGTGTGTGTGTTGAGAAGAGGGATTTGGTGTTATACTGTGTGTTTTTTTTTATTAATGGAGTTTTCAAAGGTTCTGTGTTTATTCTCTGTGTATTAAGGTAGTTAGTTTTCTTTGTTAATAGAGATTTCAAACGTTCTGTGTTTATTCTCTGTGTATTAAGGTAGTTAGTTTTCTGTGTACAATAAGTAGGAAGTAGATTAGTGAGAGTTAATAGAGTGTGTTAGTGTGTAAGAGTAGGTATATTAGTTAGAAGTAGGTAGATAGAGTGTGTGTGTGTGCTCTCGTGCAGTCCGCGACGACCTTATCCTTAAAATTAAAAACAATAATAATAATAATAAAAATTTAAAGGTAGGACCGGGATCGGGAATATCTGCCAGACCCAAGCCCAAGCTCACGCTCAGGCTTAGGCCTCAGTCGCCTTTAAAAAAAATGAATTTTAGCTTCACACGTAGCTAAAAATCGATTTTTTGAGGACCAACGGAACGTCGGATGCCCGAAAATTGTGCTGTAAAGCACACAACGACCCTCTAAGTGATACGCTCGTTTCGAGCTATCACACACTTTTTTTTAAAAAAAACAAACATTAAAAAACATCAAAAACAAGAAAAAATCAAGTAGAAAACGGGGTGCAAAACACCCACAAAACAAAGCAAGTAACCTTTGAGGGTACTTGCAGACACTTGTAGGGCACCCAAAGCACATGTATCTACGCTCTGGTCGTGTGCTAGATTCTGAACAACTAGTTAGTGCTTCGATTTACGGGGGTACTCACTATCCTTCCACGCTAGGGTCTACGCCCTCGGCGGGGACCCAAGGTAGTGCAGCCCAAGACCCAAATATAGCGGCTAGCGACTCTTCCTCTGACTACGATATTATGGAAGATCATCTTACACAGAGCCCCGGGGGAACAAATGAAACCGTACCTAGCTGGGCCCAACAAACTGGAACTAGTGTTTTTAGCCATTTAATGGAAACTTTTAGTAGAGCTAAAATGCTATTCCACCTCGACGAACGAGCTTCAACTCAATAGCTTCCGAGGATGGAATCTACACCAGGAAGGGGGGCATGTTAACCCTCACGGCTCACGGACACCCTATTACCTACGACGGACGTTGTAACCTACGCTGGGCATTGTATTATTTATTTGGTAGAGTGAGGTATTGGGCTTGTCGGTCCAATAGGAAAAGGGTAAGAGTGATCGCCGATGAGAGGTGCACTCTAACTGGAACATTCAAGGGATTAGTTGGCTAAGCATGGGCGCCCAAGTGTGATGGGGCGAGCTCATATAAAAGTCAACTAAACCTAAAATTCACTCATTCTCTCATTTGTGCAATTGAAGAGTGCTCTTGCTCCATCTCCTTCTTCTTCTTCTTCATCTCTTTGTGTGTGTGTGTGTGAGAGAGAGAGAGAGAGAGTGAGAGAGGGGGAGAGAGGGAGTGTGTGGGCGATCGAGCATTACCAAGGCACGACGGCGGTGAAGCGGTTGAGCGCGGCGTAGCGGCGTCTCCTTCTTCTTCGCGGAGAGGAATCCTCCACGAAGCAAGCGTAGAGTGGTGAGTGACACACCATCGCCTTCTTTGAGCTTACTAGTTTAGGCTTGTTGTGTGCTTGGAGCCATTTGTGGCTCGCACACGGTGTATCGGCAAGTTCCTTGCATTGACACGTGTGACATACGCGCACAGACCCTCACAAGTCACTCTAGAGCAAAAGAAATGGGATACTAAAGATGCACAAGCTATGGATGTGAATGCCTTAACCATAAAGAGGACAATCACACCACATATCAGATCTTGCAGAACTTCTAAGGATGCTTGGGACACTCTGCAAGCTATGTTTGGAGGAAGAAACGCTGCCAGAATAGAGTTTTTGAAGAAACAACTTGACAAAATACAGATGGACGAAGGTGACGATATCGTCGAGCATCTTACAAAAATCAGGGATCTTAAAGAGCAATTGCTTAGCATTGATGAAGTGATTCCAGAGAAGGACTTGGTTTCCAAAACACCTCAATTCACTACCACCATCTTATTTGACTTTTCAAACTTCTTTGACTCTGTCTTTGTGAGCTAATCCTGAGCCTCTTCGTTTTGAAGAGTTAGTGGCTTTGCTATTGCAGGAGGATCAATCACGTAAGAACAAGTCTTTATAGGTGGATGGTATGGATCATGCTCTTGTTGTACAGAACAAAAACAAGGGTAAAGAGATGCTCATCACTCCAAGTTTGGTGCAAGACAATCTTCAGACAAGTCTAAAGGTGATTCGGACAATTCCAAGAAGAAAGGTAAATGTCACTACTGCAAGAAACCTGGTCACTACATTAGGTGAGTGTAAAAAGCGAATTGCTAAAGAAAAGAAGAAAGAGTCAAGGTTGGTTGTTTCAGCTTCTGGTGATTCTTCTACAGCTAAAGAAGAGTCTGCAAACTTTGTGCAGGATTCTTATGCTTTCGTAGTATGTTCAGATTTTTCTGCTTACAGTGTTGACGAGAAACAAATGATTTGGTACTTTGATAGTGGTGCATCCAGGCATATTACTTCAAGGAAGGATTTGTTTTGTTCATTGGATGCAACTCCAGCAGGAAAGAAGGTGACATATGCAAATAATGCTTCTTATCCAATCAAAGGCGTTGGTAATATTTTGATTACAATTTCAGATGGTTCAGATTTATGCTTGCCAGATGTCTTATATGTTCCAGGGATCAAGAAGAATTTGTTGTCTGTATCCTCTCTTGCAAAAAATGGTCTTCGGATCATTTTTGAGGATGACAGATGTGTTGTACGAGATCGAGAGAATGGTTATTCTCTTATCACTACAGGTACGCTGGAAAATGGACTATTTGTGCTAGATCGTTATGAAAAGCAGATTCAGGTATGTATTGCAGAAACAAAGACTCGGGCCATGCAGGATGCTGAGTTGTGGCATGCTAGATATGGGTATGTTGGTTATGGCAGTTTGATGACTTTACAACTTCATAATATGGTGCATGATTTGTCTTTATTGGAGATGCCACCAAGACATGTATGTGAAGGTTGCGTTCTTGGAAAGATGCACAGATTTGCATTTTCGCAGGATGGTTCAGTTAGAGGGACACGAAAGTTGCAGCTTGTACACAGTGATGTATGTGGTCCTATGAGGACGCCATCTATAGGAAACAGCCTATATTTTGTGACCTTCATTGATGACTTTTCCAGGTTTTGCTGGGTGTAACCACTCAAAGCAAAGTCAGATGTGTTTGCAATTTTTCAACATTATGTCGCCATGGTTGAAAATGAAACAGGTTGCAAAGTACAGACTCTTTGTACCGATCGAGGAGGTGAATACATGTCAGGTGCATTTAAGGATTTTTTGGGAAAGAAAGGCATTAAACACCAATGCACTATGCCATACACACCACAACAAAATGGTGTTGCAGAAAGGAAGAACAGGTCTTTAATGGAGACGGCTAGATGTATGCTCAAGGCTAAGAGTTTGCCTCATAAGCTATGGATGGAGGCAGTTGCTTGTGTAGCACATGTTTTGAACAGGTGTCCTACTCGTGCCTTGAATACCATTACTCCATATGAAGCTTGGTATGACAGAAAACCTTCAGTCAGTTATCTTCGTGTTTTTGGTTGTCTTGCTTATGCTCACATCCCTCAACAGTTACGTGGGAAGCTTGATGATAAGGCAATCAAATGTATATTTGTGGGGTACAGTAGTGGAAGTAAAGGTTATAGACTTTACAATCCTGCTACAAACAAGATTTTTGAAAGTCGTGATGTAATTTTTGCAGAAACTACTGCTCAACCTATGGTTGCTTTTGATGTACCGCATATGCAGACACATGACGTATTTGAAGATTTGCTTCCTTCTTTTGTGGAGAATCAAGAATCACAACAGGTTGATAATCTTGATCAATCTTTTGATCAGCATGTGACACCGCATGATGTAGAGGAAATTGTGCGTGAAGAGCAAGAAGTTCTCAGGGAAGAAAGAACCTTGCCTAAATGGGTTCAGAAAACTTTGCAGGATAGCAAGTTGGATGCACCGTTGCCACGAAAAACACGTGCTGGTACTGCTTTTGGCAAAGAGTAAGTAGATTTGGCTTGCTTTAGCACTCTTTGTGATGCAGATGAGCCTGATTCATTTGAACAAGCTTTAGAGTGTGTTCAGTGGAAAGATGCTAAGCAGCAAGAAATTGATTCTATTCATAAGAATCATACATGGGATCTAGTGGACTTGCCTACAGGTAAAAATCCTATTGGTACAAAGTGGGTTTTTAAGGTAAAAAGGAAACAAGATGGTACTATTGACAGGTACAAATCAAGGCTTGTGGCAAAAGGCTATGCGCAACAGAAAGGCATAGATTATGATGAAACCTTTGCTCCTACTTCCCGTGCGTCCACAATTAGATCACTAGTTGCAATTGCTGCTCATCATGGTTGGAAAGTGCATCAATTGGATATCAAAACTACTTTTTTGAATGGTGATTTGCAAGAAGAAGTTTATGTAAGTCAACCAAGTGGTTTTGTTGTAAAAGGTCAAGAGCAAAAGGTATGTAGATTGCGTAAAGCTTTGTATGGTCTCAAACAGGCTCCAAGAGCATGGTATGAGAAGATACATACTTATTTGATTGGCCAAGGATTTCAGAATAGTCCAACAGAAAGTACTTTGTACGTCAAAAAGAGAGACGGAGTTCTCATTATGTTAATACTTTATGTGGATGATATGCTTCTTACAGGAAATACTGCAGATGAAAATGAAGCGTTCAAAGATGCTTTGAGAAAAACCTTTGAGATGTCTGATCTTGGTTTGCTACATTATTACTTGGGTATTCAGTTTGTGCAATCAGAGGATGGCATATACATGTTGCAGGCAAAATATTTGCATAAAATTTTGGACAAGTTTGGTATGCAAAATTGTAAACCAATCTCTACACCCGTAGAAACTGGATCAAAGTTGAGCATGCACGATGCTGGAGAACCTTTTGATGTACATACTTATGCAGCAGCGGTTGGTTGCTTGATATATTTGGCAGGCAACACTCGTCTAGACATTCAATTTGGGGTTTCACAAGCAAGCAGATTTATGCACAGCCCAGGTATGCATCATTGGCAGGCTGTGAAGCGCATACTTCGTTACCTTTCAGGTACCCCTAATATTTCCATGTTCTTTCCAAGGGGGGATATGTATGGAAAGCACAGTTCTATGAAGCTTCTTGGTTACAGCGATTTAGATTGGGCTGGTGATTTTGACACACGACATTCCACAAGTGGGAATTGTTTTTTCTTGGGAAATGCATGTATATCTTGGCTAAGCAAGAAGCAACCCACAGTGGCTACATCAACTTGTGAAGCTGAGTATAGGGCAGCTTTCACAGCAACAGTTGATTGTGTATGGATACGCAGGTTATTGGCAGATCTTTGTGAGTGTCAACAGGCACCCACTACCATTTTCACTGACAGTCAGGTGCTATGGCAGTTGCAAGAAATCCAGTATTTCATGCAAGAACAAAGAACATAGAGGTTCACTACCACTATGTCAGGGAAAGGCTACATGCAGGGGAGATCACACTAACTTACTGTCCTACACAGGATAACATTGCAGATCTATTTATGAAGGCGTTATCACGAGAAAAGTTTGAAGCTTTCCGAAAAGCTTTGGGCTTACTCTCATACACATGATGATCTTCTACCTTGTACGGATTCACACTATCACTACAGGGGGGATTTGTAGACATGTAGTAGTGTTAGTGTGTATACGCACTTCACCAGGGGCACTTTTCTCCCACTGGGTTTTTCCCCCTGGACATCTGGTGTGAAAGGACACCTTATCTCTTAGGGTCTCATATAAGCTTTGTAGCTTTGAGTTTGTATATACTCTATTATTCTAATACAGAGAGATAAACTACATAGATCTCGTACGCAAGCTTTGTGTCTTCTCCTTCTCCATCTTCTTCCTACTCTGAGTTGCTATCTTCCTTCTGTTTCCTGTTTCATCATCTTCAACATCACCATAAACAAGCATGTAGTGCAAACTTGAATCGTGTTGTTTATTCATGAAAGTGAGCTTTAATTAGCTCTATAGCTTGACTGGATTTATATGTGGGACTATTCCACCTTTTTCCTCATTCACTCCGAGACTAGGACAAAACCCACCTTACATACAATAGGGGTTTAAAAACAAAAAACTAGAAAAGAGTTACATGTTTATAAAGAAAGAGAGATATTTCAATTCACCATGATAGTAATTATACACCAAATATAAAAAACATGAATGGATTTATAAAACATGTTTTGATGGGTTTTTGGGTGTCTAGAGAGAAAAAACAGATGTTTTCATGGATTTTTGGGTATCTACTTCCCATCCAAATCAAAAAAAGTGTTCATCAACATGAAAGTTGTTGATCGTGATTTAATAAATGTGCTTATTTTTTTTCATAGTTATTGGAGATATGACAGAGGAGATATGTTAAAAATGGTGGATTCCAAACTGCCCATTCACACCAAAAGAACAAGTCATTTTTAGCTCTGCTCATCTCTTGTTCACATTGCCTCAAGTGGAAATCTTGAGGGTTCTTCCCATCTATATAAATGACCCTCTTGTCTCTTGTAAATAGATCAAGAGTTAGTGATTGGAGTGATGTTAGTGGGAGGTAGTGAGAAATAGAGAAGACCCTAACTTCTATGTATGTGATGGGAAGGTTCTAGCTAAATGTGTAAGCACTCGCACATTGTCATAATCTAGGGTACACATCTTTTACTCATTAATAAAGGAATTTAATTATCCCAAGAAGGTGTTAAAGGCTACTAATCATTTTCCCTTTGACAAATCAACAACATACTTCTGGGTGTATTGTGTAAGGCATTACTCTTTTTATTCATTGTTGTTCTATCTCTCCATCTATCTCCCTCTGCCTTACATTATTTGCTATTATCTTTCTCCATTCATCTTGCTCTCTAACCACATATTTATCTCTACGTAAACCTCTATCTTCCTATTATCCTAGCTACTTTGAGGCATAACTAGATCCTTTCCTTTATGCTAATATTATCTTAAACATTAAGTAACCCACACAATGCCAAATTTCACCCTTTCCTATTTGTGCAATCTCTAAGGATTAATGTGTGTTTAAGATGTAAATTCCACTTCCAAAAAGAATTGTAATTCTTGTTGGACTGAGTTGAAAGACTACAATAAATTCTTCACTCTCCACTCCCCATTATTCTACCACTTCTAGATACTATTCTAGTTCGGTCAATGTACACAGATTCTAAACGGTGAGTCTTGCTTGATTTGACATGAACCAAGAAGACTCATCCACACAAGTTATTCCAATCACTAGGCAAAATATATACATCAGAGTGAGCACAAATTTACAGCTTCAAAGAACAATTTGGAGTTTTTTCGATGACAAATGCCAACCACCATAAATTCATCAATAAATTATTTCATCTTATGCTTGATTAGATATTATATAATCCTAGATGTTTTCTTTGTGTGCATGAGTGGTTGGGGAGAGATACTTCTCTGGCTACACTTTAGGTATTCTCCACCAAATACTACACTTCATTAAGCGAATCCTTTGCTACTCCTCACAAGCTCTCATAGCCACAGGTATGATACCTTCCTGGAAAGCATGAAAACTTCTCAAAATATTTTTGGTGAACTCAATGCAAAAGCAAGCTTGTGAAGAAAAATGGGTGATGACCGAGCAAAAGCAAGCTTGTGTGAGAGTTTGTGAAGAAAAATGGGTGATAACGGAGCAAAAGCAACCTTTTGTGAGAGTTTGTGAAGAAAAATGGGTGATGACGGAGGGCAACATGGTGTGTAGTTTGATCCCACTACAATGCAAATGTTTTGAGCATTTGCTTCATTCATGAAAAACCAACATGCTACAGAAGGAAAAAAGTTTCAACTACCAATTCTATCTAGGTAGTTTTCGACAAAATGGATCGGTTTGATAGGAAAGCTCTAACAAAGTACCTTCATGAATATTCAAAGGGGAAGTGCATTGAGTACCGTGGTGAGATGATACAAAGATTTGATTTGGTTGTGGCTTTCAAAATTAGGGAGAATATAAGAGAAAATAGAGAAGGGCATGGGGCAAGTTGGGAAGCATTAAGATTGGCCTTAATGGAGGATATTCAAAGAGAGTGACAAAAAGAAATTTGTTGGAATGGATAGCCAACCCAAAAGAGAGAATCTATCCAACAGAGTTTCTCAAGGAATTTGAGCGATACTATGCTCAACTAACAAGGACAAAGAAAGCTTCATGGGAATGAGAGAAGAAAGATATTTTCCTACACAAGCAGTAGAAAAAGAACTTCAAGAAAACTTAAAGCTACTACTTGAAGACGAAGATGTCGAGCAAGGAGTAACCTCCTTGTCTCCTGAAAAGATGGTAAAACCTTTTTTTGCAGCTTGAAAAACTGATGAATCTATGCTAGATGATATTCTAAAAGGAATGCATGTATTAAAGATTGAACTTGCAAAGCTTCAAGAGAAGGTCCAACCATCAGCACCTCCTTCAAGGCAAAGACAACAAACTAAAGAAGGGTTTGTTCACAGATGCAGATCATGTATGAAGGGATTGTGATAGTTTTAATGATTCTTTAAGAAAGGATGTTGTGTTCTTTAAGGATGGTAAGATCCACTCAAGGGAGATAGGTTTACCATTGAGAACTAGCTTTGGGAAGCGAGGATTACAAACTTTAGTAGAGGATATTTCTTCTAACCATGTTGTATCTATTGTCAAGGTTGCTACTTATGGAGCAAAGATGAAGCACTGCAAGGGTTCCTTGAGTGATGATGATGATGGTTGGAGCAAAGATGAAGCACTACAAGGGTTCCTTGAGTGATGATCAAATGTAGTGTATTTTTTTAGGAAGGGAAATATTACAAAGGAGAACTTACATGAGGGGATTGCATACGTGTAGAAACATGATGGAATGATCTAGTGAATTCATTGGTAGGGCATGCCTACATTACAAAATGCCAAACAAAATGAGACTATCACAGAAGAGAAGAAAAGATGCGATATTTTTTATGAAGAACCATCAAATAGAGATTATAGATGTGGGGAATGAAGTGACTCAATGTCTTCTTAAACACTCCCAATACAAGGAGCATCTCCACCTGAATTAGTAATGGAGGAGTCTACAGTAGGAAAGAAGAAAGAGACAACAAAAGGTAAGCAAAAAGGCCCAACTTATAAACTACAATCTAATGTTGAGGTTGCTATTGATTTAAAGAAATTCCTAGAGGATAGGATTTGAAATAGCAAGATTGATTTTGCCTTGGGAGAAGTTCTTTGCATAGCCAATCATGAATTCCATGAGGAGATCATTGATATCATCAAGAGAAAAAGGAAAACTCTTATTGAGGTTTCTCGTCTACATAATAAGGGTGAAACCTTGAATACATAGGGGATACAACTGCATGATAGGGATAGTGATGAAGGTGTTGTAGGATGCTACCAATCGGCTGGTAGAGTAAAGCAAGTACATTTTTATAGTGAGCATGAAGAAGATAAAGCCATTCCTGGGAGCCAATATTCACGAAGTCAATGGGAAAGGTCTCCTATAGAAACTTTGTGTTGGGGTAAGCCTTAGCTTACACTCATAGTGAGAGCACTCCCTAAAAGCCAAGCATGCACCATTTAAAAGCATAGTCATTCCTACAAAACCAATAAGGCCTCACACATGCTACTCATTCCATATACACGTGCTACACACTTTATGGCCACTTGTGGTAGCTCACACTACCCTTTCCATTTCCACTTTTGGTGCATATCCATTTAAACATTGATTGCAATTCTCTACATTGACCCTATATATGGCCAACACACAAACATTATAAACTCTCTCTCCAATTTAAAGCAATAAAGAAAGCTATTTTCATTCTACATTGTGTATTGAGATCATCTCTAGTCTACTCATAATTATCTATTGGCTATGGTGCAACCATTAATGCCTCATTGGTATATCCAACATAGAATTACATGTGGTATCAGAGCATGGTTTAGATTAGAATTTCCTAATCCAATAGATCCTAGCATCCTCAATAAGACAAATTGCATTAGCCCTCTCTCTCTCTTAGCCATTTCACTTGCTAATCATAATTCCCCATGCATTGCATAATAACATCAGCACTAATTACACTTTTTATTAATTTTTAATTAGCTAAGCATTGAGCATGTTCTTGGACTCGTTCCTCAAACCACTACTATTCTTGGTCTAATTGACGTTTCTTAGAGTGTGTATTGCATTGGATCTATTTTTTAGATGGTGAATTTATTGCTTCATTTCATTAAGGAAACTATGAGCTTCCTAAATTGTTCGAGTTTGTGTGCTTGTAGCCCCTTGGAATAGCTTTCAATTAGAGCAATCCGTCCTACGTTTGGCTGAGGCATTGACCACCAACACCTTAATTAGATCCTTATGGTTTTTTTGCTTGTTAATGCTTTTAAATTTGTCTTAATTCATTGATTAAGTGTGTGTCTTTGAAGATGAGCTCTCTCTGTATGTGTGTCTTTAAGAACAAAAACACCTACTCCATTTAGTATGTGTATACTCCTTCAAAAGTGTGTGTGTGTGTGTGTGTGTCTCGTGGTGAAAACCACTTGTAAGATTTTCTTTTAATTTACCATTTTCAGGTTTTGGAAGCTTCTGCCAATTAGTGCTTGCCAAGATTTGCTGGACCTGCAACTTCTTGCAGCCTAGTCATCCCTTGGATTTCCACGTTCCATTTGCCTATCCTCGCCCTACCAACCCTGACTTGTGTTGCACCTTATTGTGGGTACTTGAGCGAATTATTCACCCTATTGCATCATCAATCAAAGTTGAAGGCTGCTTCAACCCTTTACACCAATCACATCATCATGCTAACCTGCAACATAGTTAACATGTGCCCACAAATCGGTGCTCATCTCGTTGGCCTATCAAGAAACAACATAGTATTGGATACCTCATCATCATCATTGTCCTCAACCCCCACATGCCCTCTCTTGCTTACTGCCAAATGTTCCAAGTTGCCAACAATGTTGCTCTTGTCAATGCTTGCACATGGTTGTTGCCTCATCACACCTGACTAGACACACCCAAAGATGCCTCGTCATCACAAGTCCAAGGCTCCAAGCCTCTAATTGCTCGCCATCTGCATGCTTATCATCATCAGGGTCCATCGCCCGTCAAAACTTTAAACCCAAGGAAAGTTGAAAGTATTTTCCATTTTATTTTGGGAGGCATTTATTTTAAACACCCATTCTCACTATTGCACTCCATTGTCACGCAATCTTGCTTATTGTCTGATCACACACATTACTTGGCTTTGCACCTATTCTTGGCCAAGATGGAGCCCCATAGACCTTCTCTATTGGTGCTTCTTTGCCACAAAGGTCCCGTCTCCAAACGGTAGATTGTAATGTATGGGAATATTTGAGTGATCAAAACTCCCACATTACGCACTTATACATTTGTACACAATTTTCAAAAAAAGAGGTATACACTTCCTATCATAGAGACATGGTAAGACCTTGCTTCATTATTTTTTGTGCCCCATGATGCATATGAAGCTAGCATGGATCCCATGTGCACTATTATTCAAATCTTCCAGATTCCACAAGAAAGGAGAAAAAATGATAGAGGATGAGGCCCTAACAAAGTTCCTAAAAAAAAATGATGACCTACATTGTAAATTTTTGGACATTGCTCCAAACCATAAAAATTGGAAGTAAGCCTTGCGCTATTTTTGCATCAAATTTCATCTTTATGAGCCCAATGGTGCTACCCTAAGTAACCCATTGTATACTGCTTGATAAGAATCCAAACATTTTGTGTAAGCTTCAACTTGTACAGGGGTACTTCCCAAAATCCATGCACCATTTAAGTGCATAGTCACATTATTACTAATGGAACCTATAAAGCCTCGCACATGCTACTCATTCCATATACACAAGCTACACACTTGATGGCCATAGGCCACTTGTGGTAGCTCACACTACCCTTTCCATTTCCACTTGTGGTGCATATCCATTCAACCATTGACTGCACTTCTCTACATTGAGCCTATGCATGGCCGATACCCAAATCTTGTAATGTCCTACTCCAATTTTCGGTCAATCAAACAAGCTATTTCCACTCTACACTATGTATTGAGCTCATTATCTAGTCTACTCCTAATTATCCATTGCCTATGGTACAAGCATGAATACCTCATTGGTATATCCACCATATCTTTACACTTCGGTAAAGTTAGGTGACCTTGAAGAGCTGTTTTTTGCTTTGATTGACCATGGTTCAAAAATAACTATAATGTCAAAGATCTCTACAAAAAGTGAAAATGGATGATGGATAGAGATCATGGCTAGATGGTGAAAGTGCCAAACAACTCATTCAATGAATTTTATGTGGCATGTCCTAGCGTGAAAGTGACAAAAGGTGATGTGATAATATACCAAAACTTCTTTGTCCACATATTCATATCATCTTATCTTGGGGAAGCCCTACATTATAGGATTTTGAATGGAAACAAAAATAATGGATGATGGTTTAACTTATGCTACAATAAGAAGCAAAGTTGAAAAATGTGGTGTTCAATTTCTTACTATCGGTGTGAACCATGAAAAAATATAGATAAACTTGAGAGAACCCTTTGCCAAAAATGAGCAAAGACTCGTCTCATGACCATCGAGAGATGATGTGTTTCGGGAGAGTACCATTATTAAGTGGGATTGCAATGGTACAAAACAAAAAGGGTTCTTGTCTGCTTGAGGAATAGGAAAAGTCTTTTCTTTAAATTCATTGGTAACAAAACATGGATAAGTATGTTTTACAAAACTTGAGGACTTCAAGAGATTTAAGAGGGAATATGTACATAGTGTGTAGGAAGAATTGGGAGAATAATATTGGCTTGCTTGAGCACAATGAATTTATTTTTATGTGTTTGAGCAAGTTTCTTTTGTGGATGCTATGAGTGAGCCTCAAGGGGTTCACCTCTTAGACATGTAAGTTACCATGTGAGCTCAACAAGATTATATTTACAAAGGGGGTTTTTTAGTTTATTTTTAGAGAAAAACTGCTAAAAAAAGGGGTCATTATATTACCTTAATCATGTAAGTAAAGGGTTTTTTTATTACCCTTAGAGTGCATGTCATATGAATAGTTTTCTAAAGCTGGAGTCCCGAGGTGAGGGGTGAGGTTGATTGAATAATGGGATCTACTTTGCAATTGTGGGAGTGAGGTTACAAAAGTATGCTCTATGGAGATGTATCAAGTGGATATAAGATTTTGAAGAAGAGAAATGCCTAAAGAAAGAGACTAATTAAACCCAAAGTGCGTGTGGAGACTAAATACAAAGTTTCGCAAGGAAGGTGAAACCAATGGCTTCAACCTTAGTTCAAGACAACAAGGACAAGATAGAACAAACTTCTCTACAACCAGGTTTAAGGAATCCTAAAATGATTCAAGACTTGAAGGTTGACTCTCATAACTTTCTAACACAACATTGAGCACTGATCTTGCCACCCTTGTTAATTGTGCCTTTGCCTCTATCCTCTAGCAAGCTCGTGATTACCTTTCAATTTGTAATCCTTGGCCAAACAAATTGATAGCTTTCTTAAGAACTTTGCTTGTACATAGGCCACCACTAATTGTGTGATGGTCTATCCACTTTCCATAGCTAATAGTTGATGTTGATTCAAATAGATCCCTGGAGTCTACGATAGGAACGCCCACTTGAAAATTCCTAGCTCTAAAATCTAGATCAAGATACCAAAGGCTTCAATCTTCTTTCCCTCCAAAGGAATAGAAAGTCACTACCCCATTGGGTAGCATTTCAAAATGCTTCCCTAGAGGGTATTACAAGTTGACCTCAGCAAGACTTGAAGGGCACCAAATCAATTGGCACTTCAAAACGACATAGGCAAGGGGTGAGGTATGGCACTAGAGAGTTTTGAAATTTTGAAATGCAATTTCAGGGAAGAAGTGGCAGTTTGCTTGGCGTGAAGGTATTGTCTCAAAACTCTAAAGGCGGCACATCATTGGCATACTATGTGTGTGTGGTCACACTCCATTCCCTAGGTATCCTTGCATTGTATCACCTCTAGGATAATTGAGTTGCTAGTGCTACCTTTCTCTCTCTTCATGTGTGTGTGTGTGTGTGTGTGTGTGTGTGTGTATTCTCTTGCGCACCATTTTTTCTCTTTCTTCCAATAAAGACTTCAAAAAATGTATGGTCTCCATAATTCACGGCCTTAGGGGGACTACTTTTCATAGAAGATTTTATTGATATGTTGTATGCATGTGTTCATAGGGCATATTCCATAGGAATGTTGGTACTACAAAAGGTTGATATAGGTAGTACTCAACTTATTGATCAAAGAGTTAAGACACTTTTGGAGGTCATTGATATGCAGATGGTACCTCGAAGCAAAATTTCTATTCATCCCCATGCATTTCTTCAAGGTTGCAGTGTTGCACACATTACACTCACAACGGGCCATATCATGGGAACTTCCCCTATAGAGAAGTTTTTAACACCCATCGAGTGCAAATCATGACCCTTGGGCCCTCAACCTTGGGGTTACATCACAAAGTCTCACAAAAATGAGGGACACACTCTAGTGGGCTCGTGAAGTTGCCTTCGGCTTCATAATCCCAAGACAAAAAAGTTTACGACTTCCTTGAGAACTTCAGTGGTGTATAGGCTACTGCTATGTGTTGACTGAACCATTTTCTATAGCCAATAGTTGGTGATGATTCATACAGATCTTTGGAGGCTACCACGTAACTATCCACTTTGCAAATACCTAGCTCTTCAATTTCCTTTCCCTCCAATATATCAAAAAGTGAGTCCCCCTTGGGTAGCATTTCAAAACACTACCTTAGAGGGTAGTGCAAGCTGACCTTAGGAGGACTTGAAGGGCACCAACCCATTGAGCATTTTAGAACTCCATCGCCCGCAAAAAGGGGGGGGGGGGGGGGGGGGGGGGGCACTACAAAGTTCCAAAACGCAATCATGGAACACATAGGACATTTCTAGGCATGAGGGTGACGTCTCAAAATGCTATGGTTAACGATGTCTCAAAATGTCCACGACTTCACGGCATGCCTTCTCATACTCTAGCATTTCAAAATGATGCAATAGAAAGTGTCACCCACTTTTGCCTCATGTTTTTAAAACCACTACCACCCATTCCTCCTTCAATGTGCGCTATTTGTCCTCCCTTATGAGCACCAAGCCAAGAGCTTTCATATCATGCCAAAGTCAAATATGTGGAGGCATAGAGCAATGGGGAGAGAGAGAGAGAGAGAGAGAGAGAGAGAGAGAGAGAGAGGCATAGAGCAATGGAGAGAGAGAGAGAGAGGAACCAATTAACTCAGCAATGAATTAGTATATTTTACAATTGGGGCTAAGTGTGCTTATATACTCACCTTAGAAAACTTCCGCACTCAAGATCTAACAAATGATTGAAATATTTACCTAAGGCCAAGATAAATGTTGGGATCATGTTGGCTATTCACTTGAGAGGATGTAACTATAAAAGAGACATGGAGGAATATGAAAAAGAAGCAAGTGGTGAGTGAGAATTGGCTTTGAGTATGTGGTAGAAGGGGAAACGGTATCACAGCTTATGAAACCATCATGTTGAAAGGGGAAATTGGGAGACACTTATGGCAAAGAGAATTTTCATGCAACCCTTGTGGGGCATATCCTTTAATATTATTATGGTGTAGGGAATGGTCGTGCATTGACCATTTTTGTTGATCATGGGCCACTGGAGGAGGTCAGGAGCCTTGATTACGGGAATGGTCTGTGCACGACCATTCCCGACCATCAATGGTCGTGGGAGAAGGGGGCCAACACATCGCTTGTAGACTTGTACAGTCAAGAAGAGGACACGATTCTGCGTGTTGATGTGGCAATGGCAAAGCTATTTTCACTTAGCATATTACGAGGGCTGAGGTGTCGATAGCGGGTGAATTTCTGTGTGCTGACCTGCATCGTATTGGTTCGCCTGCAGACTGTATGAGACACTGGACATTCTAGATGCTGACTTGGCGACAATCTGACGATGCATGGCTTGATTCCTGCCAAGAATGCAAGGTGGATGGAGGGCTAGGATCAACAGCCCCCCTCCCCATGACCTTGATGGAAAGAGATTTAGTCTAAAGATATGTCCTTTCTTTGCATCATAAGGTAATAACTAAGGGTTTCCAAGTATTGCCCGGATTTCCACATGGTGCAATGAATGCATCATCTCTATATTGTATTGCAATTTTGAACTTCTACAAGTATTAGAGTGTGTACAGGGCAGAAATAAAACCGTGGAACCAAAACTTTCACATACCTACCCCCAATTGTTATCCATGCATGAATTACACCACGAGGAAGACTTTGGCTCGATTGGCTACATACATAGATCATGATCCTTCAACACTGGGTCAAATTCTACCCTTTGCAGCCTATGCCTACAACACGAGTAAAGGTCACAACAAAGATCAACCCAATTTGGGATGCGTATGGGACACAATCCTTATTTTCGTGTAGATCGCAACGTATCCACCTTGCACCTGACAATATACACAATAGGTTTTGGACAAATTCTCACAATAATTCCCACATTGTGACTTACCTCAACATCATGAGCTTCTGTGAGGGAGGCACCGCATACCTAGCTAGGTACGATTGGGGGCAGGGGACCGTCCGCCCGATGGGGGGGCCGATGGTCCCCTACCCCCAATCGTACCTATCTGAGTATGCGATGCCTCTCGAGCAGAAGCTCATGATGTTATGCACTGTATGAAAAACAGTGAAAAAAACTTCATTTTCCTACATGAGAAATTTTCTAAATCTTCTTGTGATAGATAGCCATTGATTGGACATCATAACTGTCCACAAGTCTCACTCTTTTTGAGAAGCCCGCTTAGCACTAAATACCTTGAATTGAACGCATATTGAGAGACTACATTTGGGGATAAATCCACCTATTGTCTCTATCGAGAATGCTCCACTTGACATATTAAAGGATTGACACCCTTCCTTTGCATGCATTTAAGGAAATAGATAGCTGCTTAAATATGTCTCTCTTTGGCATCCTCTACAGACTTATTTAGTGCTTTATGTATATTGTCCTTATTAGGAAAGTACCTACATCTAGCTCATGTTGTGAACTCTCACCTCACAACATCTCCTTATCACACAATGTATTTCATCTAGATGTACTCTCATGTCAACATTTTACCCAAAGCCCGAAGCATGGAGCTTGCACTCATGGATGAGAGCATTTGAGAACTTTTTTCCAATTTGCAGTTGCTCCAAATTCACCGTACATATTATAGTGAATATCATACTATATTTTCCCATATCAATGCTTCAATTTGCACTCCAAATGCACCATACATATGCTAGTGAATAGCAACCATATTTTCCCATATCAATGCTTCAATGTAGAACAATCGGTCCTCCAAGAAAGTGATGGCATCCCGGACATACAAGAAGCTCATCAAGAGCTTTTTTTGCTTCTGTGCGGACCTATTTGGCATTTACTTTACATGTCAATGAAAGCAATGCAAAGCAAGGCATGGTTCTACACCGTCACCCCTTGATACCAATCTCATCATTAATTCTCCCACCCATGGAGAGGCCTTACACCATGACACATGCCTTGAAGGTGCATGCATATCTTACAACATTTGGAGAAATTCCTTCACTTAGCATCTACTGAAAATAGCGCAAACCTTGCTTGCCAAAGCTACGTTTGAAATATGCTACAATCAATGCACTAGAAGTGTGACATCCAGGCAGAAAGCTCATCGGGAAATTTTTGCGTTGATGTGAGGATGTTGCATTTGGGAAACATGTATCCCAAAGAATTGCAAGAGAATTTCCAAGCAAGGCACAGTATTGCAACAACCCCTGACTAATTATAACCTCATCATGAATTGTCTCGCCCATGTCAATGCTTCAAGGTGCACTCCCAAGCAAGACGTAATGTGCTAGATATGTAAAAAGTATACAATCTCATAGTTCCTGATTATTAGTAGCAGGACCAATATACACAAGAACTTTTGAACAAATTCTCACAATAATTCCCACATTGTGACTTACCTCAACATTATGAGCTTCTGTTCGAGAGGCACCGCATACCTAGCTAGGTACAATTGGGGGCAGGGGACCACCAATCGTACCTAGCTAGGTATGCGGTGCCTCTCGAACAAAAGCTCATGATGTTATTCATTGTATGAAAAACACTGGAAAAGACTCGGTTTTCCTACGTGAGAAAATTTTTAAAACTTCTTGTGATACTAAATAGCTAGATTAATGCATGAAAGATGTGGGGGTTACACATAATGCTCTATGATTAAAGTCGATAGCTATGATTAAAGTCGATAGCCATTCCACAAGAAGATTTAGAAACAATTTCATGTAGGAAAACAGAGTCTTTTTGCGGTGTTTTCATACAATGCATAACATCATGAGCTTCTGCTCGAGAGACATCACATACCTAGCAAGGTGCAATTGGGGGCAGGGAACCACCGGCCCCTCCCACCGGGCCGACGGTCCCTGACCCCAATTGTACCTAGCTAGGTCTGGGTGCCTCCCTCACAGAAGCTCATGATGTTAACTCACAATGTGCGAATTATTGTGAGAATTTGTCCAAAATTTCTTGTGTTAATTCCGACCTGGAAAAAAAAAACTACGAAACGGATATACAGGGAAGAAGCTCGAGCTCAACACAACGAACGTGAGAGCGACAGAGTAAGCCGAGAGAACCTGAGAGACATGAGCAGAGAATTATACGTCGTCTCCCTGAGGAATATGATGACCTGCGAACACTGTAAACGACAAGTTCCTCCAGCAAACTTTGCGCTACATGAAGTGCATTGCAAGCGGCACTTGGCGCGCTGTGAGATTTGCGGAGACATGGTTGATAAGCTCCGGGCTGAGGAGCATTACGAGGCTGTGCACGCACCTCGCAAGTGCTCATGGTGCCAACAGCCCATCAAGCTGCGCGCTGGTGCAGAATGTGAGCAGCGCATAGTGCCCTGCAGCTTTTGCAACTTCCCGGCGGTTGCCATGGCTAGAGACACACAGATCAGAGAGAAAGGACATTTCTCAATGCTTCGCACGATTCACGTTGGATTCCCACCTGTAAAATTTGAAGCTTGTATTTGAAGGATATCTACACCTAAACTAACATACTATGGCGGCCGTGATTGCTCATTTAGGAGAAAGTAGAAAAGCAGAAGAAAAAGTTTTTAAAAAAAGCTTTCCGTAGCTGGAACTAGTCTTGCTTGGTGGGCCTCGCTATATAACATCTATAGGATATAACATGACATATGCAAATTGACATTTAGCATCTAGCACTGAAGGGAACAAGAGCATGACTAATTTGACAAGGTGGCAGTGCATGAAAGGGATATACACTTGAAAAATCCTATAATACTTTTTGCGAGTAGTTATGCACATGCAATTCATTTATAATACATGCACCCAAGCTCCAATTGATCTCATCTACTGCTTGTTTTCTTTCAAGAATAATAGGGTTCGTTGCATGCATGATAGAGCATGACATCTTGTACAAAGTTACATGTAGCCAGTGGACCGAGTTTGTGATATGACATGTGTTAAAAAGCTCCTGTGCATGACTACAAACTGAGGATAGTTGGATAAGATCACCGAACATGAGAACACATTTATTGTTGAAGGGATTTGTCAATGTACTGCTTGTTACGTTGCCATTTTGTCTTACGATAAGGTCAAAAGTCGTTTAGGTTAACATGGATAGCTCATCTATAATTATAATATTTGTCTCTTTTATGTCCAATTATTGCTCATCGATCGGTCTCATGAATAGAGAGGGCATACTATTGATTCATGGTTGGTATCTTGAATTGGTAATGGATTGTAGATGCAATGATGCTAAGTCTTGATGTTGCACCTTTGATGGCAAAGCGCGCAACAATAATGCAAAAGTGAGGGCAAGAGGAGTGTCTTTTCTATTTTTTTGTTGACCTCGATTATCGCTATATATGTACGAGGGACATTTCTAGATTGTGAGCAAAAATATCACATTGCATTCTCCAATCTTTATACAATGCAGTAACTTTCAAACCATGACTGTACCTAGCATATGGACGGTAAGCTAGTTTCAAGTTGGCAGTAATTTGCTCTCTAGCTTATTGACGCTTGGAGTGAAATCTTTTAGCAGACACCTAATATGGGAGAAACAAGGACATATATAGTATGTCATCAATTAGTTAGACACCTAGTATGGTATCAATTATTTAGAGCTAAAGAAAGATGCACAGGTGAATTCACTACTGTGATACACCACATGCATTCACTACTTGTGTATTCACTATTGTAATACATCACATGCATTGGCTAGCAGCCGTATACAAAGAGTTGCGTGTGTAACTAACATGTGTAGATGTTGATCGACATCGAGTATATAGTTTTGAAAACGAGATCCAAATAAACCGAAGCAGAGGAAGTAATTCAAAAAATTCTAAAACAAGCAAATAGATAAAGCATGAATGAAGTGCAACAATAAATGAAGTGCTTTGCTGACCTACAATGTTGTACTGCTGCCTTTTGATTGTCCAAACTACAAGTCGATATGTGAGTCAAGCTACAAAAAAGCAATGTGAATAGTTAAACACATCATCTTGCACTGAAACATCACAGACTAAAAGTGCAAAGTATACAATGTACGTCATACAGAGGTTCCATACAAAAGTATGGTGGAGAGTTGGCACTGTAATCTCTCCAAAAATTTATAAGAAACGGAAGCCGTGCCCTGCCCCGTAGCGTTTATGTGTTGCACCAAGCAAATGGATGCGCATGGGAAATTGGATGCAGATAACGGACCTTGCAGTGTTGTCGAGTTGGAGTCGCACTTTGGCAATTGGTATGTGTAGTGTTGTGAATATATGTCCTCCCTGCCATACACAAAACACGCAGATGCAACTTTATGTGCTACATCCTCTGATCAGTATTACATTCTGTGTGTGTGTGTGTGTGTGTGTGTGTGTGCGCGCGCGCGCGTTGTAAGCTACTTCGGGCAGCAATTATGTCTTCTTGCCTTCGTGAGTCCATCCGCTGCATGATTAACTACTTAACTTCCGCTACAATGCTGCTGCATCTCCTTGGAGCTACACATTAACCAACTCCCACGAACACCATATTCAGCGTTGAATTGCCGATCATGAGAAAATTTTTGTGTTTGTCTGCAGATCGTTTCGAAATGCTTGCCTCATCAAATTTTCAGATAGGCTATATATTATGAACAGAGCTAGACGAGTAGTGCGACTGAAGCCAATGGCTCGTCAGACTATATTGACTTGCACTAGTGGCAATATTCAACAATGTCTGCCACTAATCCCCTCACATGCTAAAAGCGCAAGCAGCTAGCATTGAAGTCGCAGGCTTAATTACTTCAGGACTCTGTCGTCTGCATTGCCAACAGCCGAAAAGCACCAGCTGAAAATTGTGCCGAACGGGCCTGCGAAGGCAATGAATTTTGGTGTTTCGACTCCAGCAGATTAGGCCAACTGATCATCGATTGAAATCTGATATCTTCTCTTTTAGTAGCTGCACTCACGAAATATATGATCTTTAAGAGTGCTCATCACGTCGGCAAGCATCCGAAGTACCCTCCAACTTGATGCTCATCACGTCGGCAAGCATCCAAAGTACCCTCCAGCTTGATGGTCTACGAAATATAACTGGGGTTTGAATTAAGGTCTCCGGTATAACTCCTTTCCGGTTCTCCCGACTTGCTGGGCGGAAAAGAATTGAGAATTAGGCATGGGGAGTCGGGACCTGGTGCATATCATTTCCATGAACATGAAGGATGGCCGATCAAGGCACATGGTTGTTGAATCTGAGTAACGCAGTTCAAGTTGGATCAGCCACTCACGGGTAGTCTCTCTCTCTCTCATGCGCGCACGCTCTTGCAAAGAGTGGCCAGAGAACCCTGCAGACGAAGCTCTTCTGGGGAACCTTGGCAATTGAGCAATGCAGAGCGCTTTTCTTATTTCATTCACTGCGCAGCTTTTCACGGCAGAGTTTTTTTTTTTTTGGCTTTTCATGTTTAAAAAAAAAATTAAAATATATTGCCACATGGTGGCTTCTGCGTTCAAATATTGCAAAAAGACCTTTGGCTCACCAAGGAAATACATAGCCGCTTGCATTGAAAGCCTCTTGCTGCACGCTGACTACGAATTGCAGTGCGCTGCCAAGAATTATTGATGCGCTGCCAAGGGAATTTTAGTTGGCCGCTTATACGTACGTGGAGAGAGAGAGAGAGAGAGAGCCACAAGCAGGCACCTCCATCGCCATCATCTTCTTAGGTGAGCAGGGCAACTACCGTGTACCTAGCACTTCTCTTTCTCTCTCTCTCTCTCTCTCTCTCTATTCAAGGCCTGGACACACTCCCGCGTGTACGTACTGTGTGTGCCACCCTGCAGATCCCGTATGCTCTTGGTAAGTTGGCAAGTTGGAGTTGAAGAGCGGACGGGTGCACGTGTGTGTGCGTGAGGTTGAAGTAGTGTTAATCTGCTGGAGCTGAAGAGTGGGCGCGCGTGTGTGTGTGTGTGTGTCACGTGAAGCTGAGCCTGCATGCCCTCCTTACCTCTCTCTCTCTCTCTCTCTCTCTCTCTCTCTCTCTCTCACCCGTGCTGCACACTCTCTCTCGTTCTCTTTGTAGCGACGTCGACTGCAAGAGGACGCACGGCGCTGAGGTATTCTGAGTCGTCAAGACGAGGTAGCGTCCAGCTAATATACCTTTGCTGAGATAGCTCTCTCGCACCAACAGAAGCATGTGTAGCACGCGCGCGTGTGTGTGTGTGTGAGTGCGAGAGAGAGAGAGAGGGGGGGGGAGGTTGCAGCATCTCTCTGTAGAGCGCATGTGTGTGTGTTGCACGCTCTTCTGCACATTTGCACGTTCTACAGAGAGAGGGAATGAAAGAAATGAAATGTTATACTAACGTCTTCTGATTGGATGACATATGGTTCATGGCAACATCCAGCTGGCAGGCCATGTTGAGATCGCTCTCTCGCACAGCATCTGTAGCATGCGCGCGCGCGTGTGTGTGTGTGTGTGTGTGTGTGTGTGTGTGTGTGTGTGAGAGAGAGAGAGAGAGAGAGAGAGAGAGAGAGAGAGGTTGCAGCATCTCTCTGTAGAGCGCATGTGTGTGTGTGTGTGTGTATTGCACGCTCTTCTGCACGTTCTACAGGGAGAGAGAATTAAAGAAATGAAATGTTATACTAATGTCGATTGAGAGAGAGAGAGAGAGAGAGAGAGAGAGAGAGAATGAAAGAAATGAAACGTTATGCTAACGTCCTCTGAGAGAGAGAATGAAAGAAATGAAATGTTATACTAACATGTTCTTCTGCTTCTTCTCTTCTCTGTATAGTGGTGCTTGCTACTTCTGCTATGAGAGAGAGAGAGAGAGAGAGAGAGAGAGAGAGAGAGAGAATGAAATGAATTGTTATACAAACGTTTTCTTGTGTGTGTGTGTGTGTGTGTGAGAGAGAGAGAGAAAGAGAGAGAGAGAGAGAAATCAAAAGTTATATTAACATCTTGCAGTGTGAGAGAGAGAGATACCATGAAATGAAATGTTATGTTATGTTATTTCTAGGAGAGAGAGAGAGAGATACAATGAAATGAAATGAAATGTTATGTTATTTCTAGCAACTGCAATCACACGTCAATTAAAGTGAGTGTGTCGACTGTTATTGAGGTGTTCGTGAAGCAAGGTGAGTTATGAAATGTTTTTTTATTTAATGAGATGTTATATCAACAATCTACACTTAACATTCTCTTTCTTATCGTAGGCAACAAGTGCACAAGCCAAGGCGAGTGGAGCGGCAATAGTCGAAGGTGTGCGTGAAGCAGCTCAACTAGGTAATTTTATTTAAAATTAGGTTTGATTTTTTATTTTAGATTTAGATTCATTTAAATTATTTGATTATTGATTTCATTCAATCATTTAAACATTTAATTTAAATTTAATCTAACTTAAAGATACACACACACACACACATAGAAAGAAAAAAAAGACAAAAAACAATGAAAAAAAGGGAGAGAGAGAGAGAGAGAGAGAGATGGCAATGACATGAACTGCTATTCATAAATACACACACACAGACACATAGAAAAAAGAATATTTACTTTATTCATTGTCTTAAATTAATTTTAAAGATACACACACACACACACACAAAGAAAAAAAAGACCAAAAACAATGAAGGAGAGAGAGAGAGAGAGAGAGAGAGAGAGAGAGAGAGAGAGGGTGATGAAATGTTATCGTAATGTCTTCTTATTGCCAAAATAACATGAGAGAGAGAGAGAGAGAGAGAGAGAGAGAGAGAGAGAGAGAGATGGCAATGACATGAACTGCTATTCGTAAATACACACACACACACACACACACACATAGAAAAAAAAATATTTAATTTATAATTCATTCTCTTAAATTAATTTTAAAGATACACTCACACACACATAGAAAGAAAAAAAAGACCAAAAACAATGAAAAAAGGGGGTAGAGAGAGAGTAGACCTGAGAGAGAGAGAGAGGGTGATGAAATGTTATCGTAATGTCTTCTTATTTCCAAAATACCCTGTAAGAGAGAGAGAGAGAGAGAGAGAGAGAGAGAGAGAGAGAGAGAGAGATGGCAATGACATGAACAGCTATTTGTAAAGATACACACACACACACACACACACACATAGAAAGAAGATTATTCAATTTATTTATTCTCTTAAATTAAATTTAAAGATACACTTACACACATAGAAAGAAGAAAAAGACCAAAAACAAGGAAAAAAGGGGGGTAGAGAGAGAAAGAGAGAGAGCAGGGGGGGTGATGAAATGTTATCGTAATATCTTTATCGTGCCAAAAATAACCTGAGAGAGAGAGAGAGAGAGAGAGAGAGAGAGAGAGGCTATGGTAAATTAACCTAATTCAAAAGGATTTCATAAAGAAACACACGTGCGCGCGCACACACACACACAAACATGACAATATTGAAATGAAATGTTATGGTGATGTGCTCAAAAGAGTAGATCCATGTGAGCACACACACACACACACACACACACATAACAATGACATGAACTGCTATGATAAATTAACCTAATTTAAAAATATTTCATAAAGATACACACACACATAAAGATGACAATGAATGAAATGTTATGGTGGTGTGCTCAAAAGAGTAGATCCATGTGACCATAAAGATAGGTAGAGAGAGGGAGATGACAATGAAATGAAATGTTGTGATGATGTGCTCAAAAGAGTAGATCCATGTGACCATAAAGACACACACACACACGCACACAGACAAAAGACAGATCACTAAAAGGCTACACACGTGTCCATATAGAAAACACATACATTGTTAGCGGGTCGTCGCGACGGACGTCTGCAGCATAGCTCTTTTGTACTAACATAATGTCAATATGCAAGGAAGTGACTTGGGGTGGGGCACGGAGACTTAATGAGAGTGTCGATCTCACCAAAGTGAACTCGAGGACTACTCGTTCTTACAAAAGCAAATCAACCACTTCCTAGTCAGACAATCAATATGTGTCCATTCTCAACACTCAAGGTAATCACGCCGTTTTGGTATCCAAACGAATCCGGAATGTCACAAAACTTAAGGAGAGGTATCACAACACTTATGGGCTCAATCCTACCAAGTTCTGTCACCATTTGGGAAGGTACATAAATCACGATACATCACAAAAAATGTGGAGAAAACTGAAACAAAAGTACTTGGAAAGATCCACCTTAAGCTTAGAAACACTTATCCATGGTCAAAACATCAAAAGCCAACCATTTGAACTCCCAAATCAATGCATTTAGCTCACAAATGACTCGTCGCGAACCACAACAGAATTGGAAATGATTACACTTAGATTGAGGAGCAAGATACAAGGAACACAATTTACTATTCGAAATAGAATTCTGATTACCCGTTCAGGAGAAATGATGATTACAAATTGTAGTCACAAGAAGCTTTTGCAGTGCACGTTTTCTTCTCCTAGCTAATGATAATCCTCCTTTCAAAACTAAGGGTTTTTGAATTTAAAAGTTAGGGGGATTTCCCATGGCCATCCGGCCTCTTAGAAGGGGTAGACTCAGAGAAATAAAAAAGAATATGGTCTAACCTCATTATGATTACAACTCATCTTAGGCTGAATTACAGGATTTTTTCTTGAGAAAATAGAGTATCCGTCGGGTTTGGTGTGCATACACCTGTTCACTTTTATCCAACAAACATTCCCCCCTTCCTATTCATTGCACGCCCTTGTGCAAGCTGCATCTGAGGGAGGTCACATTAGTGCCTTCTTTCGAGTGTTGCAGTGAGGTTTCTGAACTTCTGCGCTCTGGCTTCAATCTTGACTTTGGTTGCAAGTTCTCTGAAGGGATTATTGGCGATGGTACTCTGATAGGCGATGTGGCAATCTGGCAGAACTTTCATCATTGGATTGAATATGGAAGAGTCCACTTCGAAGAAACCTGTCATGAAAGCTTCTTCGAAGGTCTGCATGTATTGAGATGACAGAAACATGACTCTTGCATATAATCTCATGATAATATTTCTGATGGGGATTTCAGTCTCCATATTCCAGCAGATACCCCGCGTGTCCTCGACAAACACCTGCCATGGATGCTCTGCCGCTTCAATGTCACTGAAGGTTGTAATGCACGTGATGAGCATTTTGACAATCTTTACCAGCATTTGGCACGTCGCGAGATGTGGGATCTCCTTCATCATATTGATGACTCCTTTAAGAGTTTGCACCATGTAATGCTCTAATGGGGGGTTGTTATTGATCGGCTTGGTTATTACAGGGTAGTTCAGCACTGCCGGTCTTTTGCTTTGCCACCTGTAAAAACTATCCCAAGATTGCCGCCTATTGATGGGACAGTAAGTGGGGTCTATCCTAAGATGTTGGGGTGCATTCCTGTAATATGTTTTGTCAGTCGGTCGTTGATCGAACCATTTCTTTCTTCAGAGTGGTTGATTGTCAAGAATAGTTTCAATCTGAAGGGCTGTAATTCGAACCTCTCTGTAGTCCCCTCTGCGTTTGGTTCAATTTCTGGGAGCATTTTTTGTTGCCGTAATCGAACTTCTTGCCACATCAACGATAGAGCGATCATTTCGTGCCCATAATTTTTTGCAACCTCATCTAGAGTGATCATGAGGAGGGCAGCTGATTCCAGCAGTTTTAATTCACATTGCATATATGCCTTGTTTGACGGGTCTTTGACTTCTGAGATCCAACACTGAATTTCATCTTTTGCGACTCCGAGGTGAATGTCGTGGCTAGATCTGCAGACTCTTGCGTGCCTTTTCCAATGCTTGTAGTTGCCATCTCTGTTTGTTGAGTTTCAAACTCTGAGTGATCGAATCTTTCCCCCTGCTCAAATTCTTTTGTGTCCTTCTGATCCTTTGTTTGATTTGCTTTCAGAGCCTCTACGTCCTTTCTTGCCTCAGCCAGTTGCTTTTTCAAGTCTTCAATTTCCTCATCCTTTGCCTATTGTAGGGCCCCATGAACTGCTGTCATGATCTGTCTATCATATTTTTCTTGTTTTAGGGCATCCTTTAATTCTTTGATTTCCTGGCTCAAGGAAGTAGAGCCTGCAGTCATAGTCGAAGAGGAGGGTGTCTCCTGTATTGCCAGGAGTTAAGTGAGAGACCTGCTAACCACAGCATACGAGCCTTGTAGCTTCTCATTCTGTTCCGTTTCTCTGGTTAGCTCCTCTTCGAGGCGTTGTTGTTCGATCTGTAAAGCTGAGTTCACCTCATTGAATTGTTGCGCTTCTTTATAATAGTAGGTTGCATTCTCTCGTTCTCTCTGCAACTCCGATTGCGCCTGGACTTGTGCGTTCTTCAGTACCTCTATTTGTTGTTGCAATTGCTCGAATTCTGCTGCTGCTCTTGATACCTCCTTTTTGTTATCTTCTAATTCCAACTCCTTGAGGTTATAAAGAGCTCTTTGACATTGGAATTGCAGTTTGATTTGCTCTAGGTGACTGTCAATATCAAAGGAGTTAACCATCTTCGCTCCTTCTTTTATGGCCGCTTGTGTGCGTTGCGTTCTTGGCCCATGCTTATCTGATTGCTCAACCACATCAGCTTTCTTTTCCTTTTGTTTCAAACCCTCTACTACATCAAGGGTCGTGGCAGGCTTTGTCTGTGATTCCGTTTGTTGATCCATCCATTGTTACGTCTGCTTTTCGTTGACTCTTTGCTCCGGCTGCCCTGCACTTTTCCCTTTCTCTTGTTCTGACCTCTCTGAAACTGTCTCAGCATCCTTGGGCAAACCGAGGCCTTGGTCTTGTCTTTCATGTGTCTCGTGTTGTCCCTCTCCTTGCGAGAGACTTTTCTCCTTTTTACTTTTTTCAGATTCATCAGATGATTCTAAATCATCGACGCGTTGCTTCTTTGATTCTTCTTGCTGCCTCTGTTCCATCTTTTGCTTGAGCTCATTGTGAATTCTTTGCCACATGGCACTGGCAATTTCTCGTTTCTCTTCAGCTTCCCTCCTCTTTTGTTGCTTGATCCTTTCCAAGGCCTCTGTTTGCCTGCGTATCAGCGGAGCATCCTCGATTTCATCATCTTCTTTCTCGTCATCCGCTTCTGTCTTTTGGGTTTGTTGGTGACCTTTCTTTTGCTGGCGGAGCTTTTCCCTCAAAGCATGCGCCTCTTCCATTGTCCTCCTGGCATGAGTGATGGGGATAGCTTTTGCCAAATGTGTAGCCTTTTTCTTTAATCGAGTATATCCCAGGGTGTAGAGGGTATCCTTCTCTTCCTCCAAAGACTGCTACTCAGAAGGAGTATCTTGTGGCTGGGATCCCTCCTCCTGGATGCTCCGAGCATCGGACTCTGTTTTCTCACTGTCTGAATCTCTTAGAGGTGCACTTTGCCTATTTTGTTTGACTCCATATTCGGTCTTGTAGAAGGTCCCGCCACTGGTCTCACGGCTCTTTTGGACCTGTGGATTAGGTCTATCTGTGCTTGGGCAGGTGGTAGATCATCAATCATGCCCAATGATTGATAGGCTATTCGTGTGAGCATGGGTCCTCCGTTCATGTAAGCTTTACTTCTTTGGCCACCCTTTAGGTTTGCTTCCACAATTGTGTCAAGAAGATAGTTTCCAAAGTCACAACTGACCACCCTGCCTTCAGCCAAACCCATCGCCATGTCTAGTTAATGCATATGCTACCTTCCAAGGATGGATGAATAGAGTGTTTGGTCCCTACTTGGGTAAGTTCAATTGAGTTTTCATGGATGACATTAGATGTTATAGCTCCATGGTCACACATTTGAAGTTGAGGTTGAGTTTTGAAAGGCTTCAACAAGAGGGTGGGCAACTCAACCCAAAGAAGTGTAAGTTTGCTCATGCCAGAGTCCATTTGCTAGGACATGTGGTTTTCCAAAATGGAATCGAAGCCGACCAGAGAAAGTTAAGGCTTTGTTGCTTATGGATCCAGCCACCAACACAAAGGATTTGGCATCATTTGTGCATAAGCTCGGGTACTTGTCACGTCTTTTTTGGATGCTATGTCAGTGTAGCCTCTCCAAAAATTGAGTCAAAGAGTTCAAGGGTTTGAGTGGAATGAAGACATGCAACAGGATTTTGATGGTATCAAGAAGGTATTGTGTGCTTTACCAACAGTGATTCCTCCCGACTTGTAATTGATTTTCTATGTATCTATTAGTGTGGGGTTAGTAGCTTTTGGGTCGGTTCTCTTACAAAAGCAGGGAAGGAACTTCAAGCCATTTTATTTTGAGAGCAAGATGAATAATGTAAGAAAGTTCTCCAACACGGAAATGAAACAGTGGGTATTTTCCTTGGTTCTTGCTTGTTGCAGGTTCAAAACCTATCTCTTGCCCCAAAAGTTCTATGTGCTCACCACATTGAATCTTTTGCCGGATGTAGTGTAATATTTGAAGCCTAGCAAGCGCATCTTAAAGTGGACTTTGGAGATTCTAGAGTATGAGTTTGAGTTTAAAGTGGATCATTCTGTTAAAGCTCACTTGGCAGACATAGTGGTACATAAGGGAGGGGAGCTTCCATCTTACCGAAGGGTTGACAAGGATGATCATGAAGAGGAGGTAGATATTATAGATGTTTATACAATGATGTTTGATGGTGCATACAGGAAAGTTCTTCAAAAGTCAAGTGGTGGGGTAGTCATTAAGAACCCAAAAGGCGATGTAATCTTTTCTAGAGCTTAGAGGGTCATTGCAAAAGGGGATGCGTTGCTAGTCATGAATCAATTGCTTTGTTTGTGGAATGTTATGAAAGACAATTTGAAGAGTGGTTCTATGGAATCAAAAAGCCTTTGCATGAGTTTGAGAAGATACAAACTAAGCATCTTCTTTGTGAGCAGAATAAAGAAGCTGATGAGTTGGCTAGGGACAAGTTAGATGCCTTGGTAACTCCTTTAAAGGTCAAGGAAGCCTTGTATGCAAGAAGGGAGTCATTGCAAGATGTAGAATTATTTCTTGGTAAAGGGCAATGTCCAGAGGGCATGTCAAAGGTTCGGCGTAACAGAATAGTTGCAAAAGCAAGAAACTACACATTGGTAGGTGAGGATCTCATTCTTTATGCAAGGATAGCATTTTGAGAAAAGTGTCGTACAAAGAAGAGATAAGCTTGATTTTGGAGGGTTGCCATGAAGAAATAGGCCATCAAGGCAAGGATCAGGTTGTCTTTCATATTTTGATAGCAGGTTACTACTGGCCCTCTGTGATGAGAGATGCTTATTTTTGGTGCAAGTTATGTCATGAATGCCAAGTGTTTGCAAATCGAAAGCTTTTGGCTGAGCCTCAAAAAGCTATAATGTCTTTTGATGCATTTGCAAAATGGGGAGTGGATGTTGTAGGTCCAATGCCAAGTACCAACAATGGAAAAAGGTATATCCTTGTGGCTGTGGACTATTTGACAAAATGGGTGGAGGCAAGAGTGGTAAAAGATGTAACAGTGGGAAGAGTGGCCTCTTTTTTGTATGAACAGGTGTGTTGCAGGTTTCAAGCTCCTATGGTTATCGTTTCTGATCGTGGACCAAGGTTTAGAGGAAAACTTGTAGCTGCTCTCATGGAGAAATTGAAAATTCAGCATAGGCATTCTTCTCCTTACTACTCACAATGCAATGGGTTGGTTGAGAACTACAATGGTCAAATTGTGAAGATGCTATCAAAGTATGCTGAGAGCATCCTACAGAGTGGGACTTGGACTTGGAAAAGTGTTTGTGGGCTTATAGAACTGCGTATAGAGTGTCAACACAGTTTACACCGTATGAACTTGTTTATGGAATGGAAGCTCTTATGCCCACACAGGTGCAGTTGGATGCCTTGCAGTTGTTGCGCAGAACGCAAGGTTCGCATAATGACAAGTTGCAGGAACGAATTATTTCTCTAGAGTTGTTGCAAATGAATAGAGAGAAAGCCAGTGATTATTATCTTCAACAAACAGAGACAAGAATGGAGAAAATGAATAAGAGGCTGCCAAAGAAAGAGATCAAAGAGGGAGATTGAGTGATGAAGTATGATTCTCGCTTGGATTTTACTTTTCAAAAGAAGTTCAGGGACAAATGGTTGGGTCCATACAGAGTGAAGCATGTATTTCCTAATGGCACCTATGAGTTGGAAAATTTGTCAGGGGAATGTTTGTGCTATAGAATAAATGGCTATAGGTTGAAGAAATATTTTGCGAGGGATGTGGTTCCAGATGCAAATAGTCTCTTGGTTGAGCATAAATGTTCTACCTAGAGGGTGGGCAATGATGATAGACCGCTTTTGGCGTGTACAAAATAGCGTGTATATGCATGGTCATATGTACAAAAAGATGTAAGTACATGCATTTGGGGGATTTGCAAAGTGGTTTCAAGTTTTCAAAAAGATGCAACTGTACACATTGTGAATAGTCAGGTTTGCGTGCCAGCAGTCGGGCACATGTATATGCCTAGATAGGGTATTCGGGCCTTGGATATGGCTCTTAGTGGATTCTTTTTGCTCTAGGTAATGTGTTTGAGCTTTCTAGAATGTGAATAATTCAAGTGGGAAGTGTAAGCACTCTCATCCTGCCTGAGAAGTTTGGGACATGAGTAACTATCTATTTACGGTGCCTGATCTGAGATGATGCGTGCACCGCCCTAGAAGTGGTCAAAAATGGAATGTGGGGATGTGGAAAAGTGATTTGGGTATCAAGGATTGAGTGTACAAAATTTGATGAATTTTGGAGTCCGTTTGGGGGTCTTCCGGCGAAAAATGCGCGTCAAGGGTCAAAACTGGCCAAAATTGGGTCAAAAAATGACCAAAATGGTGTGAAAAGACTTCAATTAGCCACATCACTCACGGTGCCGTGAGTGTTCTAGCTGAGAGGTGTTTTTGAAGCCAAGTCTTGGAACCTTCATCTCTCTTTGTGGGAAGGAAGCAGGGTTGCTACAGGTGGTTTAGTTGAGGGTGACCGATTGATTAAGTACACAGACGTACTTACAGCTTCTGCCCAAAGCTCAAGCGGTAGGCTTGCATGTAGCCTCATGCTTCGTGCTTGCTCCATGATAGTTCTATTCATCCTTTCCGAAATTCCATTTTGTTGAGGTGTCCTTGGGGTTGTCCTTTGCCTCCGAATGCCATTGCTAGCACAAAAGCTTTCAAAAGCTTGGCTGCAAGATTCACCTCCATTGTCGGATCTGAGACATTTAACCTTAATGGTACCTGTTTCATTCTCCACGAAGGCTTTCCACCTTTGAAATATGGAAAATACATCGGACTTATTCTTCATGACATAAATCCAGGTTTTTCTAGTCGCATCGTCTATGAATGTTACATAGTACAATGAGCCACAAAGTGATGGTGTACTTGCAGGACCCCAAACATCAGAATGAACCAACTCAAGTTTTTTATTTTTTCTTTCATTTCCTGATTTTTGAAATTTTACTCTCTTTTGTTTATCATAAACACAATCTTCACAGAACTGTAAATCCACTTCTTTCAAACCTGGTAGAAGCTTCTTTGTTTGAAGGATTTGCATTCCTTTGGCACTCATATGCCCAAGCCGGTAGTGCCGCACCGCACTATCAACTTCTGGAGTTGTTGCACAAGCTGAAGGTTGCGTGCTAACAGTACACAAGTAAAGTGTACCGACTTTTTTTCCCTTGGCAACCACCAAAGATCCCTTTGAGATCTTCCACCATTTGTTTCCGAATGCAATGTTGTGACCTTCATCATCCAATTGTCATGTAGAGATCAAATTTTTGCAAACAGAAGGAACATGCCTAACATCTTTAAGCTTCCACTCATTTCCATTAGCAGTTTTGACAAAAATTGTACCTTTGCCAACAATCTCACAAGCTTCATCATCTCCCAAGTATACATACCCAAAATTACCTTTGGTGTAATCTTGGAAATGTTGCTTGTGTGGTGTCGCATGGAATGAAGCCCCGGAATCTACTATCCAGGAATTAGACACATTGTCTAATGAGAGAATTAGAGCATCTTGCTCTACTTTACCTGCCACATTGGCCTCCGATGTTGGCTTGTTGTCTTGAGACTCTGTCTCCTTCTTCTTCTTGGACCAGCAATCCTTCTTGACGTGGCCCTTCTTGACGTCGTTCCAACATTCAAGAACTGACTTTGTGCGTGACTTGCGCCGCCTTGAGCGATCACGACCTTTTTGGTTTTTGAACCTCTCTTTAGGCCTTCCTCTTGTTTCCACTGACAGTGCAACGCTTGATGATTTTCCTGTGCTTCTCCTTCATATTTCCTCGCTTAGGAGAACACCCGCAACATCATCAAATGTAAGAGTATTTGTGCGAGAAATAGAATTACTTACAGCTGTCCCAACTATCCGGTAGAGATAGTATAAGGAGAGCTCGCACTTCATCATCGAAATTGATTTTCACCAATCGAAGTTGACTTATGTTTGTGTTAAAGTCATTTAGGTGTTCTGCAATTGAACCATCACGAATTGCCCACCGCTATTGTCAAACGGCCTAAACCGATGGACCACTCTCTTCGACATCCAACCACACTCAAATGGATATGGCAACCAAAACAACATCGCCTTCACGATGCCTCTTCTAGTGGATCCACACCTAGGCAATTTTGATGGCAACCCAAAAAATCCCAACAACCGACACCATCTATAACATCAAAACTTTTGCAGTTCACAGTTAGACACAGAGCACGCCTTCTACAATTACTATTGTTCGGGCCATGCAGCTTCCAAGGAACCTCGCCACCAGCAGCCACTGAACATATTCTTCAGCACCTATCCCTTGCACAGCAATTTGTTTTCCCATGCATATCCTCCATGAGCATCATAGAGCCACACTATACGACTATGCATAGACACATGATTTATTTCCATGCACTCTGACACAAGCTCGTTGCGGACGACTCACTTTAGGAAGGGGGGGAAAGCGGTTGGAGTACCTCTTGTATATACCATTATTATCATCCTATTTCTTTTCTTTTGCTCTCGTTTCCTTTCTTCCCGAAGAGAGAGAGAGAGAGAGAGAGAGAGAGAGAGAGAGAGAGGGGTGTGGACCAAGAATGAGAGGGGGGGTATACTCTCCCACACACACACACACACACACACATTCTCTCATTGTGTGGAGTACAAAGTGCAAGAGCTCCATATCCTTCTCCAAGCTTGTGGAGAACCTACACCAACACTCTTGGCTTGAATGCAAATCAAACCAAGAGCCATGCTTCAATGCTTAAGCTTGCCATCTTCTTCATCTTCATTACTATGCTATTATGCTATGCTAAGCAAAAAGAGTGATGATAAGTAAGGAACTATTTCTTTCTCCTATGGTATGTTTCTTCTTCCTCTTCCCTACCCTCATTCCCTGCTAGCTCTCTCCAGCTTCGAAGGTGTTTGAGGCCTTGGGACTGAGGCTTGGGATAGTTAGTGTTTTTTGCAAAGTTTATGTTAAGCTCGTGAGGCATGAAGCTTTCCATCTTCATAGCATCACCAAGGTCACAAGGAACACAAAGATTGTATTGTAACAAAGTCTCTCTTGATGATAGAATCTATAATACAAACGCCTTTTGGAGGGGGGACCGACTCCAAGTGAATCTGTTCCTCAACTATTGTCATGTTCTCTAATACTCTCTCTCTTGCAAAAGTATTGTTCATGCCAAGTTAATTAAGTACTATGTTCATGCTGCTACCATCAATTAGGTTCACCCTCTATGTTCTCAAAGTAATCTCACAAAAATGCTCTCTCTAATTCTCTTAATTCTGCTATTTTCAAAGTTCATAGGCCATTCCCATTACAACTAATTTTCATATCAAACCAAGCAAGGTGCATGATCCAACTTGCTACTATGTAGATCATCATATCACATATAAGTCCAGCTTTGTAATCTTGCAATTTTTCCTTCTTGTGTGCGTTTTTATCCCTTGATCTTGTCATTCTTTGCAGTCTTAAAGAACATGGATGGAGATATTCATCTATAGATGACAGCACAGTGTCTCTACAAATATACAAATAGCATACCAAAATAATTGATGATTCTACATACCTAATGATCAGATGCACATGCGTGTACGTGCGCGCACACATACACATGATCGCAAGCTATAAAAGGGATCAAGAGCAAGAGAGAACACGGGAGCACGTACATGTGCACCTCCTAAAGTGGAGTGCTATGCATATTGCAAGAGAGAAGAGCAAAAGAGAGACACTGAGCAATGGGTACAATCTCTTCATGTGTAAGAGTGAGCATTTCCCTTTTGCATGTATTTATTTATAGATAGCAGGCAATGCTCAATAATGATTACAACCGTCCACTTGGACATGAAAAAACTTTTGCTTGTAAAGAGCTCTCAATTAATAAAATGTCAATAGGCCATTTTTCAACTACATAAGCCCATAAACCAAATGTGCTTGCCACTTGTATACAACAAATATGCATCATAATTGAATACCATTACAAGTTCGTATGCATGATGATGTTATAATAAACTTCTCTTTCTAATATATTCTCGCATATTTCCAAAGGACAATATAGATGGCTCACTTCTTGTGTCAACCTTTGATACCTAAATCACAGTAGCCTGTCCTCTTTGGTTTATATACTCATTTTGAGTTAGCTAAGCAGTGCCATGTGAGTATACCATTGAGATGTGAACATATCCATTGAATCATATTGTTTGAGAAACATTCATAATCATTAGCTTAAGCGTTACCAAAATTCTACATTTGACTTCATCAACATACACGTTTTAGAAAGCATCACATCTTTAGATTGGTTTTTACAAAAGCACGAGCTTCACCAACTTGCTAGCTAGTCAAAGATAATTGGCTTTTACAAATTGGATGCTAACCAAAAGAGGGAGTTAGGAGTTCTGTTTTGGATTTTTAAACAAAAGTGCAAATTGATACCCTTTCCTTGCAAAGTCCCTATCCAAATGCAACCAATTGTGATAGTGAGAACGATCATCATGGTGCTTATGCCATAATCCATGTCATAGAAAGCATACATGACTAGAAACCATTAAAACTGGGTTAAAATGCTGATTGCAATATAAAGAAGTGTTACTTGAATGCAAGCATACATGCTAAGTCAAATTGCACATCAAAAAACTCTTGAAATGTGAATTCACTCTATGTCGTGTATACAAAATATATATATATATATATATATATATATATATATATATATATATATATCACTAATTTTTCGTAATTTCACCATCATCAATTGTAGAAACGTTGTGGCATTTAGTGGGCCTCTAATTTCTTGCATTATTGCAATCACTGACACCTATGATAAAGAGTGTTGCAATCAATGGCCAAGACTTAGCAATTTTTTGCAAACAATCCTCAAGGTGGATAGTAAATTCTCTTGCGTGGACATTAAATTCTCTTGCTTGCTTGAAAGGTGCGTTAAAAAGGTGTTAAGATGGTGCAAATTCTCTTGTGGCTTGCTCATTGTGCCTCTCTTGGTAGGCCTCGCGATTTGATCGATTGTTAATAGTTTTATCAAGGAGAAGTTTTGGACATATAGCCTCTCTATATTTGCATCTCTTGTTAGGCCTCGTGATTTGATTGATAAATAGTTTTATCAAGGAGAAGTTTTGGACATATGACCTCTCTATATTTGATATTGTTTAAGACACCATTAAAGATCGCTGCTCAAGATTAGCAAAATGACTTTGAGAATTCCTTCAAATCAAAACACTGAATTGTGAATTGCTACACCAAGATCCAGTCTAAGTGTCATAAAACTTCTCCACAACTGTAGACAACAAACAATATCCCTATTCAATTGCCTAAGACAATCATAAAGACATGTTTGATTGTTGAAAAACAAGGGAAAACCGGTCATAATTCTTGAAGGGCTTTACAAGGATGCTCTGTTGTTGCCCTCGGCCAGGGCACTAATTTCTGCAATATCGCATAATAAGGTTGATTGCCGCACCGCACATTAACCCCTTTCTGATGATCTTTGCTATTTTCTCATTCAGGAGGCCGTGGTCTTAGTCTCCCAAGGCAGGAACTGTCAAAACGTGAAAACAGGCAAGAGGCAAGCTTGACTAGGATAGTAGTGACATAGATTCCACCTAGTATAGTAATATGGCTCACATGGCAACAGCTAAGGTGGCCTCGATTCTCCTAAGTAACAATCAGCCTTAGACTCAGAAACTTGATCAACCTTCAATGTCCTTATTCAGTTGTGTATTATACCCTAACTACTTGCAAAGCATTTAATTCATAGACACAGTGCTATTATGAAATTAACATCCTTAAAAATTTACAGGAAATACAAGGATTTAATAACATTTCAGGAAAAAAACCATCCAAATTTCTGTGATAGCTCAATCCATATTGGTTTACTATTTTGTTTCTCTGCACAAGGACTCAAGAAATAGCAGTCGCTGACGAGCCACCACCGGTGGCGATATGAAGCTGTCTCCAAAATGTGTAAAGAAAATTCCAAGTTCCAATCAAATAGCTAGAATAAGGGAGGGGATTGATTTCCTGCCACTCTTCCCCAACTGGCTTTCCCACAGATATTCCTACAACTCGTTGAGCGCAGATGGCCGGACAACGGAAAGTGAAGTATTGAAATACTCTCTCAAATGTGTGATCTTTCGTGATCTGTTCACCGTCCACGCATGCACTCAGCACTTGTGATTGTTGTCTGTGTTACTTTGTCCCTCTGTAAACACCTTGTCTCCGATGACGCACACAGTCGCGGGGTTGAAGAAGTAGGTCTCATGCGGCGCCTCTCCTGTGAGAAATCGCATGAAATGCTGGTCAGATGGGGGACCGTGAAATCGCCACTCCAAATCTTGAGAGGTTAGGAGGCTCTGCAGAGCTTGTGCGTAGGCGAGCACGACTAGGCGGTTCTCCTGCTCCACAGCGTCCGCCAGTTCCAGCGTGCGAAAGTCAAGGAGGACGAAGGCGCCAAGAGAACGATCCAACAGGAAGACCCGTATTTGTGGACCTTCGCCAACAGCTTTTACACACTTGCCGCCCAGGTTTTGTGGGCAGCATTCAGCCCCTGGTGTGTATAAGGGAAGTATGTGCCACTTCCCTCAACTTGCGAGCCCCGTTTTCATGTGATTCTTCGCGTCTCTTGTATTCGGCACTTTTTTATGATATTGATCATTCGTTCGCGTCCCTCACTCTCGTGTCCCTCTTGCGTTCAGTTTTCAAGTTGCGTTCTTGTGTATGCTTTGCTTGCCTGTAGGTCCCGTTTACAACGCAGGCGAGCCAGCGCGGCCCCTTTTCCGCGACGCCCCGAACGAGGGCGTCACACTTGGTATCAGAGCTTCGGCTCGAGTCCCCGCCGACTTGACATCGGCCCGTGGCCCGTGGTTGTCACCACGTTTTCGGCCCCTCTGCCCCGTTTTCACCACGTCCCTTGCGTTTTTGCCCCGTCCCTTGCGTTTTCCTCACGTCCCCCACCGTTTTTCGCCGTTTTGCCTCATTTGACCCGCGTTCCTTGCCGTTTTGCCCCGTTTTCACCGCGTTCTCCGCGTTCTTGGCCCGTTTTGCCCCGTCCCTTGCGTTTTCTCCACGTTCCCCACTGTTTTTCGCCGTTTTGCCTCGTTTGACCCGCGTTTCCTTGCCGTTTTGCCCCGTGTTAACGCGTTTCTCCACGTTCTTCATCGTTTTTCAACGTTTTACCCCGTTTTACACCGTTTGGGACCGGTTTTCATCGTTTTTGACCCGTTTTTCTTGGTTTTCGTCGTTTTGGACCCCGTTTTGCGCTGTATCATCGTTTTTCGACGTTTTCAAGCCCGTTTTTCGCAGTTTTTCAGTTTTCGACATTTTTGAGTTTTCTTTTGGCTTCGGCCACAAAAGTACAGGAATGGCTGGAGATCAAGAATATGACGACGGATACAGGACCGAACCTGATCTGAATAAGAAGGAGAAGAAAAAGAAGGAAACGAAGACACGACAAGATACCCAAGACACAATAGAAAAGAGACTGGAGGCACGCATTATGGCCTCCGTGGAACAACAGATCAACTTGATGTCGGCTAACCTGGGCAACCTGATTCAAACACAGCTAGGCCAGCGATACGAAGACCACCCAGGCACGAGCAATGTCAACACGCGACGAAATACACAAAGACGGCCGCGGCCCGAAAGACTAGGAATAGTCGACGAAGACGAAGACTATCAGGATGATCAAAGTGAAAGACGCTACTACAGCCCTGACAGACATCTAGAAGATGAAAACAGACTGGGAAAATTCAAACCCAATCCCCCAGAGAAATACAAAGGCCACCGCACCTCACTGAAACTCAACAAGTGGTTCAACGAGGTAGAAGACTACATGCAGTGGAACAACACAGGCAGACGTAGATGGGTGCAAGTGGCCAAAACCTTCCTGGCCGACGACGCCTATGTATGGTTCCTCACTGAACAGCTATCAAAGCACTGGGAGGACTGGGAGGACCTACAAAGAGACATGATCAGTTACTTTGTCCCAGAGAATGAGGGAAACAAAGTCAGAGACTCGTGGCGCGATCTGCACCAAGACGGCCACATATCAGACTACGTTGTCAAGTACCGTCGACTGATGCTTCAACTCCCACTAATGCACACAGCAAACAGGCTATATGATTTCCTGTATGGCCTTAAGCCCTGGGCCCGTCGAGAGGTCGAAAAGCAGAATCCCAACACTTGGGAAGTGGCCGCCAATATGGCAAAAAAGCTACGCGACACAAACTCCACACCAGGTTTGCCTCCAAATAACCCTCGCCCCAACAATTTTGCCCCCAACAACTGGCCTAACCCACCCGCCGGGCAAGGCCACGGATTTGTACACAATAACAGAAGCAATGTTCCCCGCCTACCACCACCCAATTCCAACCCTGGATTAGGCCACGGAAATGGCGCCTTAGTTCCACGCAGCTCTTTTGCGAGCAATTCTTACAGCACCACGCCCAACAGTTTTGTCCCCAATACTTACAACGGCAATAATAACAACCCGCACCCCGATTGCGTCTGGTGCAGTGACTGCAGGATTGCTCATGGTCCCTACTACGCATGTGTCCGCAAGCGAAATCAAGCATCCTCATCATCTAGCAGGGTCAACACCCTCCAAATAGACGAACCACCCTCTCCCCCCCAAATAAGAGTTGAAGAACTGGCTAGCCCTGTTGCTGAAAGCAACCCCGGATTGGAGCAGTATCCCTCCACCCTCAATGCATGGCAGCAGTGATAACGGACATCTAGAACTTATATGTCCAAGCAACAATTGGGTCCCAGCAACAATGGATCATGGTAGACTCAGGCGCCACACACAATTTTCTATCACCGCAATGCGCCGCTCGCCTGGGCCTACGTCTCACCACCGTCAATGAAACTACAGTCAAGTTTGCCCAAGGGAATGATAGCAATGTCAAGGTAGCCCGTCAAGTCAGGATTGAGATGGGTGAATTCACATGCCGACTTAACTTCATAGTGGTCCCAATGGACGACTTTGAGACAATTATTGGTCTATCCTTCAACGATAAGTATCTCATTGCACTCCTAGGCATGAAGGTGGACCAATTACTGCTGAATAATCAAGGCAAAGCAGTTACAGTACAAGGCGCCAGACTCACAACAAAGCAAGCCTTCACCCGCCAGGCGCATCTTCAAACCATCCCCCCCCCATCAACCGCAACGACCCCGCTCAGTTAGCAGCGATGAAAGGCAAACAGAAAGTCTCAGAACACTCGTCCCCCAAACTCAATCTCATGAGTGCAAAGCAAGCAGAGCGGGCTCTCAAGAAAGGAGCTCAGGTTCACCTCTGCATCATGCAAGCAAAAGAGCAGCCCACAGTAAGGCTCAACTCCATCACCCTCGATAAGGCCAAAGTCGGTGATCCCTCACTTACCCCCATCCTCCAGAAGTACAAAGATTTCATGCCCCCAGAACTTCTCCCCGGCCTATCCCCTCCCCGTCAAATTCAACACGATATTGATCTCATCCCAGGGAGTACACCCCCGGCCAAGGCACCCTATCGCATGAATGACACCGAGCTAAAGGAGCTCAAGAAGCAACTCCAGGAATTAGAGGATCAAGGTTTCATCCGGCCCAGCAACTCTCCTTTTGGGGCCCCAGTCCTGTTTGTCAAGAAGAAAGACGGCTCGATGCGACTCTGCATGGATTATCGGGCCCTCAACAAAATTACTATCAAGAACAAATACCCGGTTCTCCTCATGGAAAACCTCATGGACAGATTACAGGGTGCCAAGTACTTCACTCGCATCAATCTCCGCTCAGGCTATCACCAAGTCCGCATTGCTTCTAAAGACATCCCGAAGATCGCCTTCCGCACACGCTACGGCTCCTGGGAATGGATGGTCCTGGGGTTCGGCCTCACCGGCGGTCCTGGCACTCTTTGCCGAATAATCCATGACAGTTTCCGCGACATGATTGACGACTACCTCATCACTTACATCGATGATCTGCTCATTTACAGCAAAACCTTAAAAGAGCACCAAAAGCATGTCGCCGCAGTACTCCAGCGTCTCCAGGAACACCAGCTATATGCCAAGCTGGAGAAGTGTGAGTTTGTTGTCCAGAAAATCGAGTTCCTCGGTTTCATCGTCACGTCCGAAGGTATTATGGTGGACCCCAAGAAAGTCGACACCGTCACCAAGTGGGCTCCCCCGATATCCATCAAAGAAGTCCGCGAGTTTGTGGGTTTCTGTCAGTATACACGCCGCTTCATCCGCGACTTCAGCAAAATTTCCGCCCCACTTACAGAGATAACCAAAGGCCACAAACCCTTTCAGTGGACCTCCAGAGAAGAAGCAGCCTTTGAGAACCTGAAGATAGCCATGTGTAGTACCCCCGTCCTCCGACTACCCGACTTCACCAAACCATTTGAAGTTCATACAGATGCCTCCGATGGTGCCATTGGTGGAGTCCTCATGCAAGAGAATCAGCCCATCGCCTACGAATCCCACAAGTTCACAGATGTAGAAACAAGATGGACCACACATGAGAAGGAAATGCTCGCTGTCGTCCACTGCCTCCGAAAGTGGCGACACTATGTCCAAGACAAATACACCAAGATATACACAGATAACATATCCCTCAAGTACTTCCAAACACAGCCCAAAATAACCCCCAAGCAAGCCAGGTGGCAAGATACACTGGCAGAGTACGACATCGATATCATCCACAAACCTGGCACCACAAATGTCATGCCAGATGCCCTCAGTCGAAGACCCACCCTCACAGCCATCTCCACAGCAACCAGCACCCTACGCCAACGCATCCTCGACGCTCAAAAAGCTGACCCCGCCATCCTCCGAATGCTCAACGACCACATCTCTGGCAAAGCTGCCCTGGGCCTCTTCGAAGTCAAAGATAATCTCTTCTACGCGCATGGCAAAATCTACATCCCCAATGATCCAGAGCTAAAGAAAGACCTCATGTGGGAGGCTCATGATTGCAAGCTAGCTGAACATGGTGGCCAGAAGAGATCTTATGACAAACTCCATCAACACTACATGTGGCCCAAAATGAAGGACGACGTCATCGACTACGTGCGCACCTGTCCAACCTGTCAACTGGTCAAAGCTCAAAGAGTCAAGCCTGCCGGCCTCCTCCACCCCATGCCAACACCCTCCCAGCCTTGGGACATGATAAGTATGGACTTTATCGTCGACCTCCCCCCCTCCCATGGCCACACTACCATCATGGTGGTCGTCGACTACTTCACCAAGCAAGCCCACTTCATACCAGCAAAGCCTCCCGTCACCGCCTACCAAGTCGCCAAACACTTCTTCGCCAAAGTCTTCAAATACCACAGCCTCCCCTTAGCCATAGTTTCTGATCGCGACACCCGCTTCCTCAGTGACCTCTGGCGCGAGCTCTTCAAGCTGCTAGGCACCCAGCTACGTTTCTCCTCCGCCTATCACCCTGAAACCAACGGTCAAACTGAAAGAGTCAACCAAGGCATCGAAGACTACATCCGCAGCTACGTCAAGGCCGATCAGAAGGACTGGTCCGAATACATGGACGTCCTGGAATTTCACTACAACAACTCCACCCACAGCAGCACTGGCTACACCCCCTTCGAGCTCTCCACAGGTAAAGAAGTCATCACCCCTCTTGCACTGGCAACCGGCGATGTGCATGCCCAGGATCTGGAATGCGAGGAGTTTCTTCAACAATGGCAGACGCGCATGCAAAATGCAAAGAAAAGCCTCGAGCAAAGCAAGGTACGCATCGCCAAATACGCCAACCAAAAGCGACGACCTGCCGAACTCTTCAAAGAAGGTGACCTGGTCCTCGTCAACTCTCAGAATATCACCCTCCCTCAAGGCCTCTCCCCGAAGTTCAATCATCGCTACTATGGTCCATACAAAGTGCTCAAGTCCTTCAACGACGTCACCTTCAAGCTGGAGCTCCCACCACACATCAACATCCACAACGCCTTCCATGTAAGTTTGCTCAAAAGATTTGTTCCGGATAACACCTATGGGCGAAGTCTCCCCGAATATGTAAAGGATGGCCCGCCACATGAGCCGGAGGCCATCCTAAAGTCGCGTTTTGGGCGCCGGGGACAACTCTTCTATGTCAAATGGCGCAATCGCCCCATGACGGAATGCACTTGGGTACCTGAAGAAATCATGCTTCGACTCGGAAGACCCCTTGTGCTGCGCTTCTACAACATGCCCACTGAAGAGGAGGACAACACACTACATGGAAACAACATAGAGTAGTCCTCCCCCCCACTTGTAACTAGCATCACCCTAGGTAGCATCCGCCTGAACGTGTGTGCAACTAAGGCTGAGTTCAGACTCAAGCAGCGGAAGAAACAAGCCTTCCTAAATGTGTCGCCTCCTAGTGTGAACAGCGTGGAGGAGAAAAAGTGAAAAAAAGTGAAGGGGGCTGAGAGAGGCCATCACTCTTCCCGGGGGGGCGGGGGGGGGGGGGGGGGGGGGGGGGGGGGGTCGGAAGAAAAATGGAGGGCCCGACGGAAGAGTGCCTCAACTCCAACCAATGAAATTTCGCCATGAAGGATCGACGCCCCTTTGCATTTTTCTTCCGCCGCCTAGTCTGAACCCACCTTAAGATGTCAAAATCGCAACCGTGTCCGTCAGAAGGCGAAGCTCCTCGCCCAAATATGCTCAAAAAGAGCATGTCCAGTGCCCATGTGTGACTCAGGCATAAAACAGGCAAGTGTATTAACAAGTGAAGGGCATCATGCAATGTGCACAAAAAACCAACCTTTAATGTATCTTTGGTACAATTCGTAGAAGGGCGGGGGCAGCGTTTTGATTGCTTCAACACCTTTTGCCCTGCTGTACAAACTCTGCCTTCATGAAGCTAAAACCGACAGAGAGTTCACTCTCAAAGGCAAAGTCCTGAGAGAAAGAGACGAGCATGCAAGGCCGCTACATACTCATTTAGGTAACATATAAGTGAGCAGCACTGGGATGGCGAGCTCTCTATCACTCTTATATTCTTCAGACATCACTACAAACTCTCCACATGTTTGCAAATGATAGTGAGCCATTCGAAACGTAGCATAGTAATAAAGCTATACCGCAATCACATTATTTAACCATGAGATTCAAAAAAAGAGAATGAGAACATTTTGAGCACTTAAATCAGGAGCTTCACATTTCATGGCCTTAACCTTATCTTGTAGGGCACAATCAAGATACTTAACTCTCACTATGACATTCAATTGTATAGCAAAGGAGACACCATCACCTATAAATAAGAGCCTTCAACAAACTTGAGGACACCTATTGATGCTTATTTGTGCATACCATTTTATCTTCTACAGTCTTCCCCATCATACCTCATGCTCATCATCAGCACATCATCTCCTATGAAGAAATGCCTTCAAATACACTTCCCTTGCTAGAATCAAAACATAAACATTTTTCGAAAAGTATATGCACACGGAGAGAATGTAATCCTATGGTCCTAATATTGAGAAGGAGAAGACAACTACACATGTGACTTGGAGAAACTTAGACTTGACGCAGTAGATGTTGGGGTCAGTGAAAGTTGTTGATTGGATCGTCCTCTTCAGCTTTGAGCAGTAGACATAGTCTAAATCAAGGAGAAATACTATTATGCAACATCCAAGACTTGGATGAGACAATATCACTTTTGTGGTGGCAATATATTATGGCACATCCACTGCAACCTATCAAAGTCATCATCTTGAAATCTATTATGAATATAAGTAACATGGCACTATTACCAATAGTTTTGTAGTTCTTGTAAGAAGAATGTAGGACACCATAGAGATGGTGGAGTGGCCCATAGAGAAATTGATACTTGGAAGCTTGGGGTTCTTCATCTTTTTTATCTCAATGCATTGAGATGGTTCACAACTTATTCCCACGAATGCAAAACGAGAATCTGCAAACATGTCATATTTGTAAAAAGAGTACTTTGGAAATGTTATTGTAAAGCTTCAACAAAAGGGAAATGAGTACTTCAAAGTAGCAATATTAATGAACACACTCAAATGGAAAGAATGCTACCTGATGAAACTCCAGGGTATCCCCACCATCCTTGCACACTTCCACCATCATTGTTGCTGATACCAAATCGATAGTGTGTGTAACTTGGCCCCGTCCAATTTAGTAGCTTGGATTCCTTGATTCTACCTACTAGTAGGCCCTGTATCGTGCATCCCATGTTCTCTATGAAAAATTTCCACTTCATAGTCCTCGACATGATCTCCTATGCTATACAGCCTTATCTCTTGGCATCCCATGTGCCCTTTCAGTTTAGGAAGAATTAATGCACATTTGCTAGTTTTGGTAGCTCACTCTATTGCTGTCAATTCGCAAGTCTAGGAAACACCAATTCAAAAATCATACTGTAGTGGTTGGCCACCACTCCTACTAGCGTGACTTTGTTAACCTGAGTATATAATGGAAAAGATTTGGTATATTTTGATATGGAAGTGAATTTAGTTTACGATAATGATGGTGACATTGTTATGGATTTGGACTTGGTATTGATGGATATTGGATATCAAATGATGTTTGTTACCAATGATTTTCAGAAACATTAGGATATGACACACATTACTTATTCTAATGGTACGGGACACTAGAATATGTAGTATGCAGATGACTGAAGGCATGAGAAACATAATTTATTTGTTCTTCATATTTCATACAATATATTTCTCAGATGCAATTTTAGCCCTAATTTTTAGCAGGTTGCGATTTGTAGATAGCAAGTTATGCAATTGAAAGCTTGCCTATGGATATTCTATGAATTGAGAGATCTTTACGAGCAATAGTATTTTTATGTCCAAGTGGACGGTTGTAATCATTATTAAGCATTGAGTAAAATCTAGAAATAAATACATGCAAGAGGGAAATTCAAACTCTTGTACGGGGAAAATTGTACCTAGTACTCCATGTGTCTCCCTTTTTCTCTCCTCTCATCTTTTCTCACTTGTGGTATGCATAGCACTCTACTCTAGGAGGTGCATATTCACATGTTTCCATGGTGTCTCTTGCTCTTGATACCTTTTAGATTGTGTACAGCTGTTGGTGATTGCATGTATGTGTGATTCATTAGGTATGTAGGATCCTTCAATAGCAACTACGTTTCATTAAGGAGACTTGACCCCTCTATGCTGTTTTGTATATTTGTATGGACCTTAAGCTCTTCTCTGTAGTAATCCAATCAAAGGGGGTTTTCACATGCATACTTGGCTTAATATCTTTGAGCTAGACTACCTCATACAAGATGTCTATTATAAAAATTACTGCAAAAAACATTACAAAAATCTAGATCATTTTACTATTTCTTATAAACCTCTAGTACACTTGCTGACGGGAGCAAAGCGAACCTCGAATACCGACGGCCTCTAAAACACCGGGGACCGAATGGCGCGCCTCGAGCTTGTCATGGTAAAGCAAACAGGGGGCACCACCTAGCTTCAGCGGCTAGGACGCAAACAACACACCACCATAACAAAGTTTTCATCCAAGAGAGATGGATGCTTGGGAGTAATGATGAAGAGGAAAGGGAATGAGATCAAGTGAGAGAGGGGGTATAGCGGCTTAGTACTTAGGCACCACAAAAGGATGGCGAATCCGCATACCCTTCACACATACACAAGCTCACTCCAAAACACAATACTAGGTGGCGATTCCGCACACCTCACATAGGCAAAACATTGAAAGAAAACATACTCACAAAACCTCAAGCTTTATTTAGAGAATTAGGCGATGAAATGGGGAGCATAGGGTAGGGGAATGAGAAGGGAGAGAGTGGTAGAGCACATGGCGGATAGGTGGGAGTTGATGGCGAAGACTCGCACGAGGATTATGGCCATCATCTTTCATTTAGTTGCCCTTCATCTTCCATAGCCAAGGGTGTAGAGGTCATGCTCAAAACAAGCATGGTGATTGCGGTGATGGTGATGGTGATGGTGTGTGTGTGTGCACTAGGCACACACAGTGCATAGTGTGTTCTTTGGTGATGTTGTGTCCTTAGTGTGATGGTGACCCCTCTTTATATAGGGGAGGAGGGGGGAGAAATTCTAGAATTTAGAAATGAAGAAATCATTATCTACATAGGCCATGTGACTGTGGGCCCCACTTGTCTGGCTGTGTGTATATGTGCCAGAACAGCAGTCTCATGAGAGAGAGACTAAGAGAGAGAGATGGGTTGATGAAAAAAAGTGAGAGGTGACATGGAGAATAAAGTAATTACAAGAGGGGAGAGAGGGGAGTGTGTTCACAGGTGAATCTGTGTGCAGATGTGTGTGAACACAAGAAAAATCAGGTAACCATCGGGTGGGGATGGGTCTGTGGGCACCTTTTTCAGTGAAACTGAGTGTGTGTGAGTGTGGGGGAGGTTATTTAGCTACAAGACAAGAGACATGGCGCCCTTTAGAGAGAGAGGGGGTATTTGGGTCATGGGATATGATAGGAGAGAGAAAGAGGGGGTGGGGTATACTATTTTGGAAGATAGGGTAAGTTGCATGTGAGTTAAGGTGCATTATTGGTGAGTTATAATGCATTATTGGTGAGAGGTGGGGTAGCTTGAGGGGAGAGAGAAAGGAGAAAGGACAAGGGAAAGAGAGAGGGGGTTGACCTTTTGAGTGGAGGAGAGGAAAAGGGACACCCGGCGGGGCAACAGTGAAGAAAAAGGAGGCAAGGTGGGGATGGGCTACCCCGCAGGCATGAGGTGGCCTATTTTAACTTTCTTATATATTTACATAATCATACTTTATTTTTTTCTTACTTTTTCCAATGCTTTTTTATCACTCCCTCCCTAAGAGGGGGTTTTCATGGGGTGGGGACGAGAGAAGAGGGGTATGGGAGCTTGGCTTGTGAAAAGCCCCCATCATTAGCCCTCCCCTTTTGGCTAGAGGCATTCATGTCTCTAGCTCATCTGTTTGATCATTATCGTCAAAGGTGGTGGCTGATGGTGTGTTCTCATCTGGAATGTCAATTGGTGGAGCCTGGTCAAATCGAAGAAAATAAGGTTTAAGTCGCCAACCATTTACCGTGGTTTTATGAAGTTTTCCATCAGCCTCCATAAGCTGGTAGCTTCCATTGGCATACTTTTTCCTGATGATGAAAGGGCCTTCCCATCGGAGTAGGAGTTTCTTATCCTTGCGCGTGTCGAAGCGATTGTCATAGCGGAGCACCAACATTCCTTTCTTCAATTCTTTTTTCCGGAGATGCTCGTTAAAGCTAAGTCGTCTATGCTCTGCTTGTGCTGCATAATAATTTATTGCTTCTTCTCTGTCTAGCTGCAGTCTTTCCAAGTTGATGATGTGATCTCTCAAATGCATGTTGGGCTGTTGAAGATGGCTTGCCATTACTCTGAGACTTTGTAGTTGCACTTCAATGGGCAAGATTGCTTCCTTACCAAATACTAGATGATACGGTGTGAATCCCAAGGATGTACGAAATGAAGTTCTGTAGGCCCATAAAGCTGGTAGTAGATACTTATCCCAGTCTCCAGGATGATTGTTTACCTGCTTGATAATAATTTTAGAAACCATTCCATTTACCTTTTCAACTAGGCCATTACATTGAGGGTAATATGGTGAAGAGTGCCTCCTTGTAATGCCCAGTTTCTGCATTAATTCTCCTGCCAAGTCTGCTCTGAAACCAGGCCCTCTATCAGAGATGATCTCTAAAGGTGTGCCAAACCTACAGCATATGTGCTCGTAGATAAATTTAGCTACCTCTACCGCTGTGATTCTAGTGGTGGCTGTAGCCTCTGCCCATCTAGTCATGTAGTCGACCCCCATGATAATGTAGAGTTTTCCTGAGTTGGCCCTAGGTAATGGCCCAATGGCATCGATACCCCATTTTTCAAATGGGCCATATAAGAGAATAGGTGTCTGTGGTTCAGGCATAAGTGACCTAGTGCCGGCCTTTTGACACAACTTACACGTTTTGCACCAATGGTGTACATCACGGTTCAGGCTAGGCCATATGAAGCCTGCCTGCAAGATTTTCCTACTTGTTATGTCTAAGGCAAAGTGACCACCACAAACCCCGTCGTGACAGCTAGCAATTACTCCCGTGATTTCGTGAGAGAGAGGGACCTTCCTGAGTATTTGGTCCTTACCCTTACAGTACTAACCATCATTGATGAGTCGATACCTTGTGGCCTTCCGCGTCAGCCATTGCTTCTGTCCCTTTGTTAAATCTGATGGGCATTCCCCTGTTTCCAAAAAATGCATGATGTCAGGCAAGGCATCACTGCCTTGAAATAGAGGGAGCTTTAGTTTTATTGCTCCAACCACCACTTCCTGTAGTCTTTCACTTGCTAGGGCATCTGCTTCTTGGTTTTGAGCCCTTGGGATATAGTGTATTTGAACTTCTTCAAACTTACCCAACAAGGTTTTTACACCACTTAAGTGAGTCCTTAAACTAGGATTCTTGCATGTCCATGCTCCATTTACTTGCCTTACCAGAAGTAGAGCATCCCCAAATACATTAAGGCGTTGTACACCTTGCGAGACGCACCATTATAGACCCTTAGTTAGTGCTGCATACTCAGCTTCATTGTTAGAATGTGAATCTAACAATTGGCCCAATGAAAATACCTTTGTCCCTTTGTCATCAATGACCACTATGCCTGCAGCTGCTTTGTCGGACGCTCGCTTGTAGGCTCCATCAAAGTAGAGAGAGTATTCTCCTTCTACCATCGGTGGTACTGGAGGTAATCGGACTTCTCCTTCCTTAGATTTCTTCTCCTTCCTTTCAAAGACTTGGTAGGTCATGAGTCCCCCCAAACTTGCCCTTGTCATGCTTTCTACCTATACCGTGTAGTCAAACTCTTGCAGACGAACTAGCCATTTAGTAATTCTAGCAGACACATCCATGTGTTGTACAACATAGGGAAATATTTCATCCGTGGTTAGAATCACAACTTGCTTAGGCAGTGAGGCGATCCGGGGCGGGCAACAAGAGAGGCGACCTCTAAACACCCCTCCACGCTCCCGTGCTGCTCAATTGGGGCTGGGGCGACCACAAGCACAACACAACAACAAACCCACAACCAAACCCAAACAAGATAGGGACACCACCTAGTTATGGTATGCGAACTAGGACGCAAGATAGAGTTTGGCACAACCAAGAAGATGCACCACACAACACACATAAACAACCTCACACCAAAACACACACAAACTAGACCAGAGAGAGCTAGAGCAAAGGGAAGAGAGAGAGAAAAGGATCTTGCATAATACCTTATTTGTGACTTGCAAATGGAGATGGTTCGTTATGATGCTATCGTAGAACTTGTATAAACTCACTCAATGCTTAGTGATTGCTAAAACATTGCCAAAACACACACACACTGTCTTAGGGTGTGGGAGACCTCTCACCACAATACCCTCTTACAATGGACACAAAACTGGCAATGATAAACACACTAAAACACTTTCTAAAATCAAGATCAACCGATAAAAACTCAAATACACAAGTCACCTTGAATTCACCAAACCGTATTGCACAAATGGAAGGACGAAGATTTGAACGTCGAATCATGCCTTTGATGCACCAAACCTCAATTTATGGATGATGAAAAAGCATATACAATAGTGGTTTTGAGGTTTGTGGAACTCACGCTCTCTCACTTGCAATGTGTAGCTTGAAGGCTTCTCTCACACCAAGAGTGAAGCTCACAAGTGGTTGCTACACCTAAGTCTCTCCTCACGCATAGAGTGTTGGGGTGCTATGTGAGATGTTGGAGGTTGTTTTACAAGAAGGAAAGGGGCCTATTTATAGGTTGGAGACCCCTCATTAAGATTATTGGAAATCCTAATTTACAAGCTAACAAATCAGGATTATGATTTTTTTGAATATCAAAACATTGCGGGCCTTCTTTGTCTGCTTGAGTCATGGGTGTGGGCTCAAAAGAGAGCATTATTGATGGTAGATAAGGTGAAAGTAAGTAAAGAGAGAGAGAGAGAGAGAGAGAGAGAGAGAGAGAGAGAGAGAGTTACTATACACATGTCTTGAGGTGATGTGTCTTTTATGGTTAGGTCAATGCTATTTTGTGTTAATATGTTAGTGGTTAGTGTTAGTAATCACTAGAAAGTTAATGATATATTTACAATGGGTAGAATGGGATGGATGGTTGAAGTAATATGGTTGAATGAAGTAATATGGTTGAATGAAGTTAATGATATATTTACAATGGGTAGAATGGGATGGATGGTTGAAGTAATATGGTTGAAGTAATATGGTTGAATGAAGTGAGAAAATCCTTGTGATGGTGAAGCTTGAAGAAGTTTTGGACTTACTTGTGTAGGTTCTCAAAATGACTATCGATCTTCTTCTTCGTCTTCTTTTCTTTACGCCACCGCCGCCAAGGTTGATTATCGTGATGAAAATGATAATTTCGTTGATAAGATCTCTTGATTTGCAGAGGTTAATCATGGTACACATGCTGAATTTATGTATATATATAAGGGTTGAGATGGAATTGTACTTTGGAGATAATAGAGAGAGGCATAGAGATGGTGTATGTATGTAGAGGTTCATAAAAGAACTATAGGGATGAGAGAGAAGGGTAATGGTGAAGAGGGTGGGAGAAGCCATGGAAATTTCAGGTTTGAGTGAGGGAAGGAGAGGGAGGGATGTGTAAGAGTGAGTAGGTGTGTGGAAGGGTGAGAGAAGACTAAGGGCTACTTGTGAGAAAAGTGGGCAGACTGGGGTCCACTCAAAAAATCATAGCTCACCGCTGATAGCTCCAAAAATCATGAAAAACTTTGAGGTGATTATTCAGAGCGTGGGCTACATTTTCTCTTTTGACCACCGCTCCAAATTCGGAGTGGAGATAGGTGCCTAAATTCTCACCAAAAAGCCTGTTTTTTATGCCTACAAAAGTCTTTTAGTGGTCCCCTCCTTTGTTGAATTTGTACAATGCATCCAAGAGTGAGCCCCTCCTTTGTCATATTATAATACAAAGCATCCAAGTTGCCCTTGACCCATGCATGGAGGAGGATTATTGGTGAATAAAGAAATATATACATGGTGGGACTAGTGTATGGACTATTCATGGACTTTAGCTCAATGAGCACATGGTGTTAGAATAATGAGTAAAAATAATAATAAAAACATGGAGGAGTTATGGATATGGAAAGATATTGGAATCATATGATATGGTCCCTCTTTGAATTATTTTGGGTGAAAGAGGAAAAGGTATGCAAGTAAATAATATAATAAACATGACCAATGAGTAGAAATCAATTTTTTGTTTTCACGAGGGTGAGGGTGAAAATGTGGGAGTGATTTGTATAAAGGAAAAATATGAGGTTAGAGTATGTACAATATTGGCAAAAAATATAATTATGGTGTAAGAGAATGAAAGAAGGTGTACATAGGTTTAATAAAACACACACCTAAGTAGAATATTTAAATAAAATACCAAAATAATTATAAAAACTCCCTATATTTAGGCCATATATACAATGAAATATTTACACACAAAGAGGCCATAATATACTTTTATTTTTTTTATTTTTTTGGCTCAACTAGCCCAGTGACTAGCTAGCTGAGGGTTTTTAAGAAGATATGGGAAAAGCCCCCTAACTCACACACGCCTATTTACAGTGAAATGGTAGGGATAGCCATAGTGTTTGGGTGAATTTGGTAGGGTGAGGTAGCTTACTATGGCAATTATGGAAAGCCAAAAAACGGCTATCATTAGCCTCCCCCTTAGATAATGATACATTCATGTACCATTTATCTGATCATACAACATGTATATTATGTAACGTCTGTCTTTGTCTGCTCTTATCTTTGAAGAACCTTTGTTGTATGATTAAAAAACCTTGTGTGATATGGAAGGTTCTCCGAGCCAATAGCAAGATGAAATGAAGTGACGGAGTAAACCTCCTCCATTGAGAAAGTTTCCATAAGCACCCCCCAGGATCAAAGATCTTGAAATATCTTTCCCAAAGCGAGATGTATGGTATGGAATCACTTATTGATTTCGGTTGTAGAAACTTGTATATTTTACTGTTGTCCATCATTGCATCTATCACTATGAATGTGATATAAAAGATTGGTTGCTCTTCCTCTTGTGTAAAGTTGATGTATCTGCTACGATCTTCAAGAGCTTGTATGAGCGAATTCCTGAACTGTAGCTCATAAAATTCATTCAACCTGGGTAGGCTCACCAAGTCAAAAATTATATGGCCTTCATGATTTAGGAAAGCTTGATCCATGCTTCCAGCTGCTATTGGAAGGTATTGCAAATAGTTTACCACATAAGTAGATAATAGACGAAGGTTTCTATTGCTTCCAACACATTGGAAGAGAATAGATTTTGGTACTGATTGATGAGATATCCACATGTAGCAATCAACAAGTTTTTCATCTATGATGAAGACCAGAAGCATCACAATGTGCAACCTCCATACACCAAAGAACCAAATGAAGAAGGTTTGGAAACCTCCGTTCATCACCAAGTATTCATGTCCTCCTCCACTTAAGAAGGTATGGTGCCCTCGATGAAAGGTATATGTGAAGAGAGGAGAAGTTGACTTTGAAGAGGTGAAACCCAATATGAAGATGATTGGGGCTTCCAAAGTTTGGATTTTCTTGCTAAGAGATTGTCCCATGAATGAAGAGCCACCCACTAAAACACCATTGGAGAGAATGATACCCTTTTGACAGTTTCCTTTTATGATTTTATTTTTTACTACTCTCCCTTGTTCTTCATCCCCTTCTAAGCCCCCCCCTTTGGCAAGGTTGTAACTCCTCACTTTGTACCACCTCAAAGGTTGATGGATTACTGTTTGATTTTGTGAAAACTTTGGCTTCTTGCATGATAGGTTCCTCCATGCTTAACATACATGGGTCATACCAATGTTTTTCAACATCCTCAAACACTTCTTCAAGATTATCCTCACATGGATTCAACTCACACTCTTCTACTTTGTTTTAGAGTTGGCTTTCCATGTACACAATCATCTCTTTGTGATCAATGTGGTCTATGATCTCTCCACCTATGATTTCATCTTCTTCTTCACTCTCTTCTTTTAGACAAGATACACTCTCAGAACATTCCATAAGATCAAGGTTACCTTCAAGGTCTTCATTCTCCATAGAGTCATGTTGCACAAAAGCTTCGTCTGCTCGGACTAGAAATTGATCCTCCACCAAAGGGTTGGATATATCCATTATTGAATCATCAATGCCATTTGAGATATCTTGTGTCGATTTTTGCATGCTTGTGATAAAGGTAGAAGAAAGAGATTCCACATTTGAATCTTGGCCACACACTTTAGCACTTGAACAATCAGCTAGCATGTAAGTAACTTCTTCAACATTTGTCGGAGTAGAAGGAGACAAGTATGGCAAAGGAGATGACTCCTTGATAGAAACACTTTCATGATGGTTGGTTCTTCCAGCATGATGGAAACCATTTTTGATGTAGAAGTACTTGTGAAATTTCCTTCGGGCAATAGTGACCGCTTCTTCAAAGGTAGAGGGTCCACTACAAGTAACCTTAGTCTTTAGGAAAGGAGACAAACCCGAAATAAATTGATCCATTTTTACATAATCTGGAAATTTAGAACTAAATCCACATCCTTCCCATTGACGAGAAAAAATATCCTTTTGGAAATGGTCGAAGCCGATACAAGTGGGATGGACTCGCCCTTTAATTTTACATCAAGAACTATATCGGTACACATGCTAAATTTATGTATATATAAAAGGGTTGAGATGGAATTGTACTTTGGAGATAATAGAGAGAGGCATAGAGATGGTGTATGTATGTAGAGGTTCATAAAAGAACTATAGGGATGAGAGAGAAGGGTAATGGTGAAGAGGGTGGGAGAAGCCATGGAAATTTCAGATTTGAGTGAGGGAAGGAGAGGGAGGGATGTGTAAGAGTGAGTAGGTGTGTGGAAGGGTGAGAGAAGACTAAGGGCTACTTGTGAGAAAAGTGGGCAGACTGGGGTCCACTCAAAAAATCATAGCTCACCGCTGATAGCTCCAAAAATCATGAAAAACTTTGAGGTGATTATTCAGAGCGTGGGCTACATTTTCTCTTTTGACCACCGCTCCAAATTCGGAGTGGAGATAGGTGCCAAAATTCTCACCAAAAAGCCTATTTTTTATGCCTGCAAAAGTCTTTTAGTGGTCCCCTCCTTTGTTGAATTTGTACAATGCATCCAAGAGTGAGCCCCTCCTTTGTCATATTATAATACAAAGCATCCAAGTTGCCCTTGACCCATGCATGGAGGAGGATTACTAGTGAATAAAGAAATATATACATGGTGGGACTAGTGTATGGACTATTCATGGACTTTAGCTCAATGAGCACATGGTGTTAGAATAATGAGTAAAAATAATAATAAAAACATGGAGGAGTTATGGATATGGAAAGATATTGGAATCATATGATATGGTCCCTCTTTGAATTATTTTGGGTGAAAGAGGAAAAGGTATGCAAGTAAATAATATAATAAACGTGACCAATGAGTAGAAATCAATTTTTTGTTTTCACGAGGGTGAGGGTGAAAATGTGGGAGTGATTTGTATAAAGGAAAAATATGAGGTTAGAGTATGTACAATATTGGCAAAAAATATAATTATGGTGTAAGAGAATGAAAGAAGGTGTACATAGGTTTAATAAAACACACACCTAAGTAGAATATTTAAATAAAATACCAAAATAATTATAAAAATTCCCTATATTTAGGCCATATATACAATGAAATATTTACACACAAAGAGGCCATAATATACTTTTATTTTTTTTATTTTTTTGGCACAACTAGCCCAGTGACTAGCTAGCTGAGGGTTTTTAAGAAGATATGGAAAAAGCCCCCTAACTCACACACGCCTATTTACAGTGAAATGGTAGGGATAGCCATAGTGTTTGGGTGAATTTGGTAGGGTGAGGTAGCTTACTATGGCAATTATGGAAAGCCGAAAAACGGCTATCAGCAGCAAATATGACCTAAACTTTGTAGTTGCAAATCTAAGAGCTAGGACTAAGTGTTCCACATGGGTGAAACCTTTCTCTCCTTCTGTCATCATTCGACTAGAGAAGTAGATTGGCCTCGTGAAAGATGCGTCGTATCTTTTTGGAGTAGCAGAGCCCCCAATGAGTCATCACCAACACTTGAGGTGACATAGAATTTTTCATCCCACTTAGGTGGTGAGATAGTTGGCAGAGTGGCTAAGACCTCCTTTACCTTGTTGTAGTGATGTTCGCTTTCCTCGTCCCAAGTGAAAGTTGATCTTTGAGTGAGTTGTTGCAGTGGTAGAACAAGTTGTGATAGTAGATGTATGAATCTACTTAAGTACCTCACCTTCTGTAGAAAAGAGACCAGTTGGCGTGCGGTCGTTGGTGAAGGCATGGCTATGAGTGCGGACACCTTACTTGGGTCGGCGTTGATCCCTTTTGCTGAAATTTCATGGCCTAGTAGAATGACTTTACTCTCCCCAATGTGGCATTTATCCACATTTAATTGCCCACCTAGGCTCTGCAACCTGGCCAAACCTTTAGTTACCTTTTCTAAATGTGAAATACGGGAGCTATATATACAAAAATCATCAATGAACACTCTTATGGATGTTCCAAAGAACGGTTGAAAAACATATGTGACATATCTTTGGAATGTGGCAGGTGCATTTGTGAGACCAAATGGCATAACCCTGTATGCAAAACAACCCCATGGCGTGATAAAAGTTGTTTTTATCTGATCTTACAAGGCTATGCGTATTTGAAAGTATCCAGAATAACCATCACAGATGGTATAGCATTCAAAACCCGCTACTTCATTCAGAATTTCATCCAAGAAAGGGAGTGGAAAGTGGTCTCTCTTTGTAGCTGCATTTAGTGGTTTGTAGTCAACACAGACCCTCCACTTACCATTCTTTTTAGGCGTCACCACTACGGGTGACACCCATTCTGAGTTTTCTACAGGATAGATGAATCCCGCCTCCAGCAGTTTCCTTACCTCGGCCAAGAGTGCCTTTTCTTGTATGACCCCCAATCGTTGTAGCTTTTGCACAACTGGTTTTACCCCTTCCTTCAGCTTAATATGATGTTCCACCACTGTAATGCCTGTGATTCTTTCATAGTTGTCAATGAACAAGTTAGGAAATCCCATCAACATTTGCAAAAAACTATCTTTCTCCTCAAGTGTTAATTCCGTAGACAACATACCCTTCAACCTACTTCCTCCTAGGCCAGGTGATTTGCTCTCCTCTTCATTGGGTTGCCCTTTTGGTGATGGATCACAAGTTGTGCTTACCCTTTGTGGATCCTTCATAATGATACCCATCACATCAATGGAACTGTCACTTTCGTTGGTGGATGTGGTCTCTTCCTCAGAAATGAAGATTCACTAGTGGTTTCATCTGCCGATGTTTCCAGATTCATTTGCTTCTGCTTGCCAATCCTCATGTCATAGTAGATTGTCTCCCCTTTCTTACCGGTCATGCATAGAAGGCCAGTACCCCAGTCCTGTTTTGCCTTCATGGCCATCAACCATGGCCTTCCCAAAATTAGTGGATAGCCCTCCCCCTTAGTAGGCATTACAAAAACATCTACCTCTACCTCAGTGTTGAAAGCTTTGATTTTCACGGCACTTACCACACCCACACACTTTACTTTTGCGTTGTTTGCCATCTTTGCCTTGCATGGAGAAGGCCTATCAACCTCGAGCCCTAATTGAAGCATCATAGCTTCGCTCATTACACAGATTTGTGCACCTCCATTAATGTAGGTGTTTCCAACCCTCTTTCCTTTTATGTTTACGTCGACAATTGGAAGGATGTCATCCATGTTGCATCCCGAAATTGCTCCGGCTACCTTTGTTTTGGAGTGTCTTGTACTTACCATTTTAGACCATTGTCGCCTTACTTTGGTGCAAGATGTAGCAGTTGTGGCCATGTAATCTTCGGTCCTTGCTCTGCCACATCCAATGTTAGATCATAGGGCTTAGAACTTTCCCCTAGCTGGAAGTTGGTGATGCCCAATTTCTGTCGTGGCCTGGATGGCCTCTTGCTAGTTTCTCCTCTCATGCTTCTCTCATCATCTGATTGTGTAGCTTTCTCCCTCCTAGCTCTTTTCACAGTCATGGCTTCAAGTGGTTCTAAAAAGGTTACCTTCTCCTTACCCTTGTCCCTCTCCTTTGCTCTGGGTGGATCCACTACTATGGCTTTTCCTTTCTCTTCTAGCCTTATGATGTTTACAGGGCGATCAGGTGGTGGAGCTGGTGGAAGAGGTGGGATGGATGCTTGTAGTGGTGTCTGGGGTGGACGTAGAATTTGTGTTGGTGGGGGTGGTGCTCGGGGTGGGGGTGTTCTTTCTCTAGGGGGTGACAATTGGTTCCTCCTACCTCCTCTATTATAGTTTTGTCGTGGTTTGGGACAGTAGTACATACCGTGACCGTCTTCTCCGCAGTTGTAGCAATGATACTCCCTGTTTTGTCGTCGTGCTCTTCCAGGGTCTTGATCTCTTTCTTGACTCCTCCCTTGTTGTATTAAGTGGACAGACAAATTCTGCAGTTGGTCAGTAATATGGGCCAACATATCTTGTTGGTCATCTCTTACCCCAAGAGCCGGTGGTGGTGGTGGAATGGTGGTTGTCGTAGTTGCTGGTTGACGCGATGTTCCTGATTTTGTTGACTCGGTTTCTTTGGCTTTCATTCGCAGCTTCTTGTCTTTAAGGCGAGCAATCTCAACAGCTAACACGTACGTAGCCGGGAATCTACCTTTCACCTTCTCCTTGAGAAGCGGCCATAAGCCATGCGTGAACCGATCTTTTTTTACGAAATCGGGTGCAGCTTTCCCCCTAGCCACTGACTCAACCCACCGTTCCCACAAATCCACAAATTTGGACTCATAGGTGGCATATTCTAAAAGACCCTCCTGCTTCAAGTCTCTCAACTTGTCCCATAACTTTTCTGAAGTGGTACCTCCCCCAAAGCGCCTCTTAAAAGCGGTTTTTAAGGGTTCCCAGTCATCCTTGGTTGCTTGTGGAAGTGCATTGTACCATGATCTAGCTTCTAGCTTCATGAGATGCTTAAAGATTCTAACTCGGGATTCATCCATATCTTTGCTGCTCACTACACATGCTACTTCAAAGTCATTTAGGAAGTCTGTTACCAAATCCTCCCCCTTCTTTCCTTTAAATGTTGGAAATGCTACACTTGCCATGATTACTGAGAGAGAGCTAGAAAGACACACTGCTTAACTTGCAAAAGTTTTTTTCTTCTTTACAAGGAGGCGTGTATACCCTCTTATACTAGGACATAGATTAAAACTTCAAACGGTACATTGCCTTGTACCAAAGGTAAGACAAATGGTTGATCTGATGCCAGAACCTCCAAAAACCGCTCCCCACCCGGCATGGTGTCAATGACGTGCTGGTAGTGAGCCTTCAAATCCAGTATTACCTTGATTGGGCGTACACGTGTTGGTATGTGTGATCTGTCTTGAGGTAGGTTGTACTGATTCATGTGAAGCTTAGAGGTGCTTAGTCACTGTCCAAGCTTGTGGGAGAGGGTGGTGTTCTTTCCTAAAACAAACTCAGTAGATGCCTAGTTTCTCTAGTGAGAGTGTGAGCCAATGCTTCCGTTATCTATGCTGCAGCATCAGGTGCGACTTGAAAACTGACTGTGATAATTACCTCGGTGACTTGAGTTACCCGATTCTCAAAGTAGAATAGTGTTGATTCTCTATTGTGTAGAGCTCCTTCCATTTTGTTGTTGTGGGTTGGTTGTAGGTTGCGGACATGGTTTCGACCTTCTCCTTCTTCTTCTTGGCACTTGGCCTATGTATATCCACTGGGTTTGGCGTGTTGGTTGACTCTCCCACTGCAAATCGATTACCGTTACGCCTGGCACTCGAGCTTCGATGGAGATGCGGAGTTTGTCTAGTTGTGCTTGGAGCTCTTCTTCTTCTATCGTCCAATTAGCAAATCCTGCTAGCCATTCATCCATTCACAATAGTTTAAGGGTTTCAGTCTTGTAAACTGAAGGGTTTCATGAAAAGATCCTCAGTGGGGACACCAAATGACGGGAGCAAAGCGAACCCCGAACCCCGACGGCCTCTAAAACACCGGGGACCGAATGGCGCGCCTCGAGCCTGTCATGGTAAAGCAAACAGGGGGCACCACCTAGCTTCAGCGGCTAGGACGCAAACAACACACCACCATAACAAAGTTTTCATCCAAGAGAGATGGATGCTTGGGAGTAATGATGAAGAGGAAAGGGAATGAGATCCAGTGAGAGAGAGAGAGAGAGAGAGAGAGAGAGAGAGAGAGAGAGAGAGAGAGAGTGAGGGAGGGGGTATAGCGGCTTAGTACTTAGGCACCACAAAAGGATGGCGAATCCGCACACCCTTCACACATACACAAGCTCACTCCAAAACACAAGACTAGGTGGCGATTCCGCACACCTCACATGGGCAAAACATTGCAAGAAAACATACTCACAAAACCTCAAGCTTTATTTAGAGAATTAGGCGATGAAATGGGGAGCATAGGGTAGGGGAATGAGAAGGGAGAGAGTGGTAGAGCACATGGCGGATAGGTGGGAGTTGATGGCGAAGACTCGCACGAGGATTATGGCCATCATCTTTCATTTAGTTGCCCTTCATCTTCCATAGCCAAGGGTGTAGAGGTCATGCTCAAAACAAGCATGGTGATTGCGGTGATGGTGATGGTGATGGTGTGTGTGTGTGCACTAGGCACACACAGTGCATAGTGTGTTCTTTGGTGATGTTGTGTCCTTAGTGTGATGGTGACCCCTCTTTATATAGGGGAGGAGGGGGGAGAAATTCTAGAATTTAGAAATGAAGAAATCATTATCTACATAGGCCATGTGACTGTGGGCCCCACTTGTCTGGCTGTGTGTATATGTGCCAGAACAGCAGTCTCATGAGAGAGAGACTAAGAGAGAGAGATGGGTTGATGAAAAAAAGTGAGAGGTGACATGGAGAATAAAGTAATTACAAGAGGGGAGAGAGGGGAGTGTGTTCACAGGTGAATCTGTGTGCAGATGTGTGTGAACACAAGAAAAATCAGGTAACCACCGGGTGGGGATGGGTCTGTGGGCACCTTTTTCAATGAAACTGAGTGTGTGTGAGTGTGGGGGAGGTTATTTAGCTACAAGACAAGAGACATGGCACCCTTTAGAGAGAGAGGGGGGTATTTGGGTCATGGGATATGATAGTGATCCGAGCCTATCACAAATTTTTGTTTATCATATTTTGTTGGTTTTCCTTGCTTCTAGAGGTTTACAATAAAAGAAAGAGTGAGAAAAACCTCTTGGAAATTTTTTTTTAAAAAAATGATTTTTTCTTGACTAGTTCACCGGAGGTGAAAGGTAGAGGGAGAACCTAGTGGTAAAGGGAAGGGAAAATATGTAAATGGGAAAAGAAAAGATATGATGTGGTTGTGGAGCCATGCACCCATGATTCAAAGGTCATTAGTGGCTCATATCATCATGGCTTTGGAGCCATATGATGATTCAAACAAATGGGACCCAAGTGGAAGACTTGGTAAAGGAAGAAACCAGGCACATGATTTTGTTGAATTTTTAAAAAATACTTCCACTCCGATCCAAGAAAAGTTGTCTTCATCAAAGTTGTAACTGACGAGCTGAAGATTCTGGCCATATTTTTTTTATAATTTTTGCATCTACGGTCTAGGAGATATGGCCAAAATGGTGGACGCCAGTTTTTTCAACTGTGGTGGAGACCACCCCCCTACCTTTACACACACACACCCTTCCTTTTCCACATTGAGACCTTCTTTAAAATCAGCTATTAGTCTTCTCACCCTCCTCTCCTTCCTCCTCTCTCTCAAGCTCAAAAACCCATCAAAGTTCCTCTTCTAATCACCTCTCAAGTCATGCTTAATCTTGTTGTAATTCATAAGTTCTCATTCAACCCCTTTCTATTATTACTAGATATGTATTGATTTTATGTAGATTCTTTACATTTTAAAATAAGGAAGCTCTTGGACTCAAGCTATGGAGGAAGGAGTGAAGACAACACAAGTGATGATGGAGCTAATTGGTCAACAAATCACTTAGAAGGAGCTTCTTCATTGGTTGAATGTCCCTAATCAAGCTTCATTTGTACAAATTACACTTGTATCTTAACCTCACTCCTAATCACTCTCTTTCCTATATAAAGAGGCCTTCCCCTTTGTAATTTCAAGCCTCCCTCAACCCATTGAGCCTTTGTATCACTCACCATGAGCCCATAAGCTCATTCATTCACTCTATTCTTGCACATCCTAGAGTGCAAATTGTTTCATGCTAGTAACCTCTCCTCCTCTTACTTATGTTAATTAAGAGAAATGTTTTATATGCGTGTGAGAGTGCTTCATGTGATCTTGGCTAATCCTTGAGTGACTGTTTGGTAATCTATATGCAATTTGTGTTGGGAGTGTTTGAAGTCATCCATTCCTTGGTACACACACCACGGTTAATGCTTCATTCATAGTGATCTCTCTCTCTCTCTCTCTCTCTCTCTCTCTCTCTCTCTCTCTCTCTCTCTCTCTCTCTCTCTCTCTCTCTCTCTCTCTCTCTCTCTCTCTCTCTCTTTGTGTAGCGGTCCTAGTCCACGCTTCCAAGACTAGGTGGTGCCCTCATCTCATTTCCCTTGTGGCGCAATGGAGTTTGTTTTGGTGTAGAGGCCGCCATTCCAAATTTCCTTCGTCATAAATTTGTTTTGGTGTAGAGGCCGCCATTCCAAATTTCCTTCGTCATAAATTTATGCCCCCACTGAGGAGTTCTCAAGCAGCGCTCTATCAATCCTATGAAGGAAGATCCATCAAATTCTCCGAGACTTCCATTATGGTCTCCCCAAGAAGCTCGAGAAAAGAAGCGTCTTTATCGACAAACGGCACGTATGCGGGTAAAGAGAGTTAACTACACACACCCTTCTTTGCTTCAAGGAAAATCTTGTAGTCATCAAGTCCCTAGGTCAAAAAATTGTGTGGAGTGCTTTGTGGCTAGTGTGAAGACACTCCCTTTGAAGCCTCGACTTCAGGTGGTGAAAGCACTTTCAAACTCGGGTATTAACAAGTTTTTGGAAGGGGAGCTACACATCAATGGGGTGCGGTATTGGCAAGAGGCTACATATGGTGATGCACTCCAACTACTACTAGCAAGAAGGCTCAAGGTGGTTGAGAGGGTAGCCATCGAACCCTATGAACTCTACAAAGCTGAAGATGGTCACACCAAAGCTAGGCTAATCACTGGTGAGCAAATTCTTCGCATCTCTCAAATGGTGGGATCCAAGAGAGCTCAACTTCAATGAAGTGCTTCATGGAAGTTTGTAATTAATGCACCAATGAATAATCCCATTTTCTACAACTTTCAATCAGTTCAGAATATTAGGGTGAATGTGCGCATTGATAGAAAGATTTTTTTCCAACAAAGATTGGTCTTCTATTTTGGAGCTGAGAGGTTGAGAGAGATATTGCTGTCCCCTGACCCTATAATATTTCCCATTTTGGAGTATAATGTATCTTTTGATGTTCACATCTTCATCTTGCTTTAAGCATACTCCATGAATCATAGGGATCTATATGGACCTTTCCAACCTCTTGCTAGACAAACTGTGCATATAATAGCTAGCACAAAGCTTAGGTTCCAAAACATCATAAGGGACTTACTAGGCCCTCGTCCTCTAGCTGAGATTAATGCATCTATCAATCCATTTATTCTACCCTTAATAAGATATGATTTGGGCCTAGACGTTTTCATCTTTGTGCTGTATTGAGAGGAAGGCAACCCACTTTTATGATGGCTTTCCCAAATTTTTTTGGGCGTAGTGGGGAAAATGCTAGGGATTTTTTGGATAACTTGGAGATGGCTTTCCTTGTCTCCGGGAGGGATGACGAAGCATTGAAATTGAGAGCTTTTCCTTTGGTGCTCAAAGAAGAAGCTAGGGTATGGTTCCAAGCTCTAGATCCAACCCAAAGAATTGATTGGGAGGGATTGAAGGTGGCTTTCCTACGAAGATTTCAACGAGCCAATTCGACAGAAGAACTATGGCAACGGCTTCTGTCCCTTCATCAAGTTGACCCTCATGGTTATGCAACCTATGAGGAAGGTTTTCTGAAACTTTGGGGGCAATGGTCAGACTCACTAAACCCTGGTGAGCGAGCTCCCAATTGCCTCCAAAAGGATCGATTTATCTCAGGTTTGTACCCCTTGCTAAGGGAGAAGGTAAAGGGTAAATTTCCAAATGCTTTTGAAGATGCCTTAAGAATTGCTAGGGAAAAGAATAGAAAGATTCTCTATCAAGCCCAAGCTGGCCAGCTAGCTTTGGGAGGCAATATCACAACTATGGAAGCTTCTCACATACCTCCAAATGTGCCTAATGCACCAGACCTCAATAGAGGTCAACAAGAAGATATGCTCCAACAAATAAACAATCTCACAAACCGGCTAGAGGGGTTGAGAGTAAATCTTGTGCAGGGTGCAAGAAGGCCTATTGAGGGAAATGGTGGGAATCGGCCACCAATGCGACGTCAAGCAAGGGAAATGTTGTGTTAAAATTGTGGGGAAATTGGCCACGGCATGTATAATTGCCCTCATCCCAGAAGATATGACTACCCTGTCAGAGGTCCTCGACAACAAGTAAGTCCACCCCGTGCTAGAGCTCAAGCACAAGAGCAACCGCAACCTCAAATTTTGCAGCCACCTCGTGCTCAAGCTCAAGCCCCTGCTACTCAACCAAATGTGAGCATCATAAGGATGGAGGAGGTCCTCAAGGGCAGAAGCAACCAGGAAGAAATAGCTAAAGGGAAGATGAAGATAGATGAAGTGGCTACAATGCCTATCAAACGTGTGCGTGTCCAAGATGAAGTAGGTAAAGAAACAAGCAAGGATGCAAGCAATGAAGCAAGTACATCTCGGGCAACTAAAGATGAAGCCAAGAAGAGAAAGACCCGTACTAGGTCTCAAATTGACATCTCTGATTTCCCTATGGGATCTCGGACACAACCTTATGACTTGAAAGCTGATGTGAGTTCTCAAGGACCAAAGATTACTTGGCCACAACTACTTCATATCTCCCCAAAGCTTCGACGACAATGGTCAAAAATGGTGAGCACGAGGGCAAAGCGAAGTAAGCTAGTAAGTGTAATCAAAGCATATGGTCTCAAGGATATAGTGCCTTTGGTGGAGGCTCAAATCAAGGGACAACGGATTCCAAAAACTTACATTGACAGTGGAGCAGAGGTTTGTGTCATGACAGAAAAGCTAATGCATCAATTGGGTTTAGAGGTAATGGAATCATCAAACTTTAGGGCAAAAATGGCCAATAATGTCTCTGTCACTTGTGTGGGTGTAGTGAAAGCTTTGAGAGTTTCTGTTTTTGGAATCACTACAGAGGTTGATGCTTATGTGATGCCAGTAAAGGGAGAAGGATACCCCCTTATTTTAGGACGACCTTGGCTCATGGGTATAGGAGCTAGGCAAGATTGGGCAACAGGAGACTTGGAGTTGAGGCCTCGCATGGGTGGCCATAGTCGGAAGGTGGTTTATAACCTAAAGAATGGGCGACAAGAGAACCTTGAACTAGAGACGTCAGCTGATGAGTGGAGCTCAAGTGGATGCTCCTCATCCATGGACGAGGAAGAGAGTTCAAGTGAAGAGAGTGATAGCACTCTCGAAGTCATGGGCGTCACCATAAAGGAAACTACCTCATCAGAAGACAACCCAAGGATCCAAATGAAGAATGTGTGGGATGCCATCCTAGAGGAGATGTTATCCAAGGATATAAAGGAAGAAGAAAAGGAGGGTTATGTAAATGTTCTCAAGAAGCATGCATCATTGTTTATTTCTGATTACACTCACCTTACAGGTGTCACTGCAGTGAAGCATCATATCCATCTAAAAGAAGGGAGCAAGCCAGTAGTACAAAAACTAAGAAGATTAGGAGTTGTGCAACAAAATGCACTGTTGTCTGAGGTGAAGAGACTCTTAGAAGCAGGATTCATATACCCAGTAGAAGATTCAGAATGGGTCTCCCCAGTAGTGGTGAGGCCAAAGAAGAATGGTAAATGGCGAGTGTGCGTGGATTACAAGCCACTAAATGCTGCAACAAAGAGGGACCACTTCCCTCTCCCATTTCAAGATGAGATTCTAAATGAAGTAGCAGGCCATGAGAGATACACAGTGTGTGATGGCTACTCTGGCTACTTTCAAATACGCATTGCAGAGGAGGACCAGAAAAAGACTACTTTCATCACACCATGGGGATATTTTGCATTTCGAGTCATGCCTTTTGGTCTCACCAACGCTCCAGCCACCTTTCAACGATTCATGAACATGGTCTTCAAACCTTACTTTGGTAAGTCCATAAGGGTTTTCATAGATGACTTTTGTATTTACAGCTCCAAAAGTATGCATCTCGGCAAGATTGATGAAGGATTTACTCGTTTAGCTAAGCTGGGTGGACAACTAAACAAAGACAAATGTCACATTGGGGAAAGCAAGGTTACACTATTAGGGCATGTAGTGTCCATTGATGGAATCGAGGTAGATCCTGAAAAGATAGAAACATTGCTAAATCTACCTTCCCCAACTTCCATCAAACAATTAATCTCCTTCTTGCAAAAGCTAAGATATTTGAGTAGATTCATACACTTACTCTCCCAAGTGATATTTCCTCTACAACAGCTGACTCGTCAAGAGACGCTTATTTGGAGTGAAGAAAGTGAAGGGCATTTTAGAGAGATTAAAAAAATGTTAGGGTCACTCCCTGTAATCCTCCAACCTTGTTGGGAAGAAACATTCTTTGTAAACCCTAGTGTGGGAGAAGAAGCCATTGGTGCTGCCCTCCTACAAAAAGATCCAAAAACCTCCTTTATGAGGCCTGTGTATTTTGCTAGCCGCCTCATGGAAAACACAGAGAAGGCCTACACCCTAATGGAACAGCTAGTGTTAGCTCTCATGTTTGCGGTAACCAAATTTCGGCCATACTTGCTGCCGAAGAGGTTTGTAATTATCAATGTGGAGGATATGTTTCCCTATGCACTACAACATATGGAAATCTCTGACAAAATAGCAAAGTGGGTGGTGCGACTTCAAGAGTTTGATTATACAATACAGGTTGAAAGAACAACTCGAGCATGCTTAGCCGACATTTTAACAAACAAGTGCTATGAAAAACTTTGCCATTTGAAGAGAAAGGAACTTCCACCACCTCCAGCTCTAGAGGCTTTGGTCAATGCTTATAGCCTCTACTTTGATGGAGCATACAAGAGAACCAAGGATAAGGCAGCTGCAGGCATCGTGGTCTTATCCCCATTGGGAGAGAGGATCCATGGTGAAGGGATCACTCTAGAAGATGTCCACTCCAACAATGAAGCAGAATATCATGCTCTAATTCATGGCCTTTGCTGGTGCCTCGATAATTCAATTAAGAGATTAAACGCTTTTGGTGACTCCATGCTTTTGGTAAGGCAAATGCAAGGTACATGGGCTTGCAAAAATGCCCGTCTCTCTACTAAAATGAAAGAAGCAAAAGCTCTTATGAGGAGATTTAGGGAGGCACAAGTACATCATGTACCAAGAGACCAGAACAAGGATGCAGACCACCTAGCATCATCAAAGTTAAATGAGTCAATAGTGGGAGCAGTGGCCATCAAACTTCCACTTCAGCAAGGCAAGGAGGACTTGGAAGATATTATGCACATTCTGGAGCAAGGAGTGGCTCCTAAACACTTGAATGCAGGGGAAAGGCGATGGTTAGCTAGGAAGGCTACCAGGTATCGCATAGTAAATGATGACTTGTATTGTCTTGGTAAGGATAGTGTGCTTAGGAGAGTTCCTTTGAAGAGTGAAATTGAAGAGATTTTAAAAGCTTGTCACGATGATATGTGTGGAGGACACTTTGCACACGACGTCACTAGTAGAAAGGTTCTACAAGCTGGGTTTACTTGGCCAAGTCTTCATCGTGATGTCAAATATTGGTGTCAAACATGTGATGAATGTCAGAAAGCACGACCACGACGGCTCATAGCTGAACCTCAGAACCCAATAAAGGTATATGGGCCCTTTGAGAAGTGGGGAATTGATGCCATAGGGCCTCTACCACGCACTCAGTCAGGTAAAGAGTACATCATCATGGGAGTAGACTACATGACTAGATGGGCTGAGGCTATGCCGACCAATAGAATTACTGCTAAGGATGTGAGTCAGTTCATCTTTGACCACATCTGTTGCCGGTTTGGCACCCCTCTTGAAATACTATCTGATAGAGGACCAGGGTTTAGAGCAGAGTTGGTAGGAGAACTCATGAAGAAGCTAAATATTCAGCATCAACACTCTACTCCTTACTACCCTCAGTGCAATGGTTTGGTGGAAAAGGTAAATGGAATCATTTGCAAAATTCTCACCAAACAGGTACATGCCAGGCGCCAAGATTGGGACAAACACCTGAATGGAGCTCTATGGGCCTATAGAACCTCCTTCAAAACCACATTAGGGTACACACCCTTTCATTTGGTTTATGGAAAGGAGGCGCTTTTGCCCATTGAAGTCAAGTTAACAAGTCTTCGAATATTGGGTAGCCAGGTAGGCTCTCAAAAGGAGAAAGTACATCAAAGGATCATGGATCTAGAGAGGCTGCAATTGGATCGTGAAGAAGCCATCAACCACTATTCTCAAGAAGCAGAGAAGCGCAGAGAAAAGTTCAACAAAAAGCTAGCATCCAAAGACATCAAAAAGGGATCTCTGGTGCTTCGATATGACAATCGCTTCGACACTCGTAAGGATGGAAAGTTTCTTTTCCGATGGGAAGGCCCGTTCTTGGTCACCAAAAAGTTCAAAAATGGCTCTTACAGACTTCAAGACATTGATGCTAAAGTGCACAAGACCAGGACAAATGGATGGCGTCTAAAGCCTTATCACATCAGGATAAGGTCAGCTCAAGATCAAAGAAAGTAGGCTAGAGGCATAAATACCCCTAGCCAGGTTTGGGGGGGCTATGATCCGAGCCTATCACAAATTTTTGTTTATCATATTTTGTTGGTTTTCCTTGCTTCTAGAGGTTTACAATAAAAGAAAGAGTGAGAACAACCTCTTGGAAATTTTTTTTTTTAAAAATGATTTTTTCTTGACTAGTTCACCGGAGGTGAAAGGTAGAGGGAGAACCTAGTGGTAAAGGGAAGGAAAAATATGTAAATGGGAAAAGAAAAGATATGATGTGGTTGTGGAGCCATGCACCCATGATTCAAGGGTCATGAGTGGCTCATATCATCATGGCTTTGGAGCCATATGATGATTCAAACAAATGGGACCCAAGTGGAAGACTTGGTAAAGGAAGAAACCAGGCACATGATTTTGTTGAATTTTTAAAAAATACTTCCACTCCAATCCAAGAAAAGTTGTCTTCATCAAAGTTGTAACTGACGAGCTGAAGATTCTGGCCATATTTTTTTTATAATTTTTGCATCTACGGTCTAGGAGATATGGCCAAAATGGTGGACGCCAGTTTTTTCAACTGTGGTGGAGACCACCCCCCTACCTTTACACACACACACCCTTCCTTTTCCACATTGAGACCTTCTTTAAAATCAGCTATTAGTCTTCTCACCCTCCTCTCCTTCCTCCTCTCTCTCAAGCTCAAAAACCCATCAAAGTTCCTCTTCTAATCACCTCTCAAGTCATGCTTAATCTTGTTGTAATTCATAAGTTCTCATTCAACCCCTTTCTATTATTACTAGATATGTATTGATTTTATGTAGATTCTTTACATTTTAAAATAAGGAAGCTCTTGGACTCAAGCTATGGAGGAAGGAGTGAAGACACACAAGTGATGATGGAGCTAATTGGTCAACAAATCACTTGGAAGGAGCTTCTTCATTGGTTGAATGTCCCTAATCAAGCTTCATTTGTACAAACTACACTTGTATCTTAACCTCACTCCTAATCACTCTCTTTCCTATATAAAGAGGCCTTCCCCTTTGTAATTTCAAGCCTCCCTCAACCCATTGAGCCTTTGTATCACTCACCATGAGCCCATAAGCTCATTCATTCACTCTATTCTTGCACATCCTAGAGTGCAAATTGTTTCATGCTAGTAACCTCTCCTCCTCTTACTTATGTTAATTAAGAGAAATGTTTTATATGCGTGTGAGAGTGCTTGATGTGATCTTGGCTAATCCTTGAGTGACTGTTTGGTAATCTATATGCTATTTGTGTTGGGAGTGTTTGAAGTCATCCATTCCTTGGTACACACACCACGGTTAATGCTTCATTCATAGTGATCTCTCTCTCTCTCTCTCTCTCTCTCTCTCTCTCTCTCTCTCTCTCTCTCTCTCTCTCTCTCTCTCTCTCTCTCTTTGTGTAGCGGTCCTAGTCCACGCTTCCAAGACTACGTGGTGCCCTCATCTCATTTTCCTTGTGGAGCAATGGAGTTTGTTTTGGTGTAGAGGCCGCCATTCCAAATTTCCTTCGTCAATAGGAGAGAGAAAGAGGGGGTGGGGTATACTATTTTGGAAGATAGGGTAAGTTGCATGTGAGTTAGGGTGCATTATTGGTGAGTTATAATGCATTATTGGTGAGAGGTGGGGTAGCTTGAGGGGAGAGAGAAAGGAGAAAGGACAAGGGAAAGAGAGAGGGGGTTGACCTTTTGAGTGTAGGAGAGGAAAAGGGACACCCGGCGGGGCAACAGTGAAGAAAAAGGAGGCAAGGTGGGGATGGGCTACCCCGCAGGCATGAGGTGGCCTATTTTACCTTTCTTATATATTTACATAATCATACTTTATTTTTTTCTTACTTTTTCCAATGCTTTTTTATCACTCCCTCCCTAAGAGGGGGTTTTCATGGGGTGGGGACGAGAGAAGAGGGGTATGGGAGCTTGGCTTGTGAAAAGCCCCCATCATTCCCACAAACACTTTGATGTATGGATCAAAAAATTTATTAATGGGTCCATGGTAAATATCCAGTGAGTCTATGAACCATATTGCATCCACATACTACCCCAACTCATTTTCCTAGCCATATACACAAGCTTTGGAAAAACCTCCATGTGGCTAGCAGCCTGCATCCCTGGTGCATTTCTTCTTCAATTTGACATGTCATTTGAGATGCATCAATTGGGTGAGGGTCTAGGTCTTCAGCTTGTGTTTCAATTTTTTGCCTCGTAGGTACATAGAATAGAACCAATCATTGCCAACTAGCTATTGATAATAAGGAGTTTGTTATTTCATTTCATCCAAATATGCCACATATGTTCTACTAGAATGACATCCCAAAAAATACTAGGAAATCCCATAAACATATGTTGCTTATTATCTTTACAAAATGGAATAAATAGAAGATATCTTCAGGTAAAGTCTAACAATGTTCATTGTGGCCGTTGCTAGATCCCACTTCTTGAACTTTATCCCTAGTCCAAATGCCATAATATACAATATGCTTATATGGATGCATTGTGCTACCCCACATCCTTGAAAACTTCTAATACCTCTATTGCATCTCTTGAGATTTCCCATCACTTATTCTACTTGCTATGTAGAGAACGTTTACAAGTTGCTTGCAGTCAAGGGGTATAATTTAAAGGAAGTCCCCCTTCCCACTAGATCTAGTGAAAAGATAGGTTACTTGAATAATTAATTTCTAGCTATGTCTGTCTAGAAACACATCTATTCTATCTTTGATGAGAGCAACATCACTAGTGGCGGACAATCTAAAATTGTTATAACATTCTATTTTAAAGTATAATCTCGTAACCTTTTGGTTCCATGTCCTACCTATGAGTGCGCGAATGTGGTGAGTGTGTAGAGAGTGAGAGAGAGAGAGAGAGAGAGAGAGAGAGAGAGAGAGAGAGAGAGAGAGAGAGAGAGAGAGAGAGAATGTGGAGTAATGCTCCCAAATCTCATTGTATGAGCACTGTGTGAGAGTGAGTGAGAAGGGGGGGGGGGGGGGGGGGGGAGAGAGAGAGAGAGAGAGAGAGAGAGAGAGAGAGAGAGAGAGAGAGAGAGAGTACAGAGAATGTGGAGTGATGCTCCCAAATCTCATTGTATGAGCATTGTGTGAGAGTGGGTGAGAGCTCCTTATTCTTTGTATGTATAAAGAATAAGGAGATAAATGTAGGCAACCGAACACTAGTTAGTGGACATGGGCAAAGCACGGTGAGGCACACCACCTTTACCTAACATTCTCCCACTAAAGACTGTGGGCCAATAAGTGGCGATAAGACTAGCCTACAACTAGTATATACAAGAGGTGAGAGAAGACAGCTCTCAACCTATGCCCATTGGCTCACTCTGTAACCGCTCTAGAGTAGATGCAACATGCATACCACTAGGGCTAGAGCTATGATGCCACTCCCGATGCAGGTGCGGAGTGACGACCTGCATGGCTCCATAATGCACAATGCAAGTGTCAATCATCACACGACTGACAACTCCCACTGCAAATGCACCAACCGCATAGGCAAGATCAAGTCTCAAGACCAAAAGGTTAGACATGAGAGACCCAAAAGTCGATGAAACAAAAGTCATCACATGACTGACAACTCCCACTGCAAATGCACCAACTACATAAGCAAGATCAGGTATCGAGACCAAAAGGTCAGACATGAGAGACCCAAAAGGTGACGAAACATGCACTATGTGTGCCAACCTATCCCTGTCAGCAACTCAGTGCCATATGCATCCTCATCAGGAACCACCTGACTATGCATCACCATGTCAGCATCGTCTGGCAAAGCATATCTCTTGGAATGACTGCAAAACCAAAAAATCAGCACCATTGCAATTTGAAGGACACTGTTGCCCTCAAACATATCAGACGCATCATAGAACAATGTATCGGTCTCTGGCTCAATTGATGTCACCTCAATTGATGACTCACAAAGATGTGCATCCCCAGAGATACCACTGTCTACATGAACATCACCACAAGACAAATGCACAACCTGCTCTCTATGCAGCATATCCGCAAAAGAGACACGCCTCGTCTCTTGCTCCAAACATGACTGCAAATACATAGAGACTACACCGCCTCGTGGGTCAGAAGTATGCAAAGGGTATACGAGACCACTCCTAGCACCTCTGGATATCACCAGTGATCCCCTATGCATCTGAAATGACTGCTCTCCAAGCAGTACACAATGTCCACTACTCTGTAACTAACACACTGAAATGAGACTCTGGCTGAGTCCTAGTACATAAAGTATATCTCGTAGCGTAAACAATGCACCGTAGGTAAAGACATGCATACATCTCCAACACCCTCTATGTCATTTGTTGAACCATCAGCAAACTGCACACAACCAAGTCTCCCACTAGAAAAAGACCCAAACAAATCACAAAGTGGCGTCAAGTGAAAAACTACATGCTCGTCTAGTAGAAAACGCGTAGACAATGTGTTATCCCAAGACACAAAGTAGTCTGAAGGCAAGCTAAACTCAAAAGTGACATGTCCGTCACATGCATACTCTCTAGCATTTGTCCTCATAGTAGCACCATGCATTTGCCTCTTCCATTGTCATACGCCTGAAGCAACGATGCCTAATATGCGCATCGTGGCTGTAGTTCCAACATGTCAGTTGCGATCGTGAGTGAGAACCACCTCTAACCCGAAGAGTCTCCATATCCATGTCAAAACTATGACAAACAAAGTGGGAGGTAACTAGACCACTATACAACACTCAAAAGCATAATCAATCGCATCAAAATCGATGTTCACATATGCATAAAACAACTCCACAATCTGCAAACTCTGCAAGCATAAACTAAGACAGACTGCTCAATCAAGCGTAAAGTGCATAACCATATACGCAAGTAGAGAGCAAACTAGCTCAAAACATGTCCCACAAGAGAAACTAGTTGCAAAAATCTGCAAAAACCTGTGAACCTGTGACTAGCCTGTATTGTAGCCACACAAGCATACACAACTCCTCACTCCTGCGAGAGTGGGTATAAGAACACCAACCGTGTCAAAAACATCCATTTCGACCCAAAAATGCAGCATAAACTTGCTGATGTTGCACCTGCTATAATTCAGAGCATAATTTCAACAAATGGACATCATCATCACCTCTGGAATGTGCCAAAACCCCAACCTAAACTCCTGGATCATATCCATCCGACTCTATGTGACGGAGATCTACAAAAAACACTGTTTCGGGAGCCAAAAACAGCAAAAACGAGCTGCAATACTTCTTGTTCCTGCTCTTTCTCTGCAAAATTCAGCAATGGCTTGCTACACAAGCTCTACACAAGCTGAATTGAGGGTCCATTAAAAGAAAAAAGAAAAGGTTAAGGGGAGTCCTATGGGACAGGGGCCGGTTTAGGAGTTCAAAACTCCTGGATGATGGCCTTCCCTCCGCGGTATACTTCCCACTTGCCTTTGGCTCGTGCTTCACGCACTTTTTTCAACTCTTCACCTTTGTGCTTGATTTGTGTCGGGGTCTTTGCCGATCCAAAACCCGGTGTCTCTAAGGAGACATGATTGTGCTAGAGTAATCGGAGCCGTTCCTCCTTGTCTTTGAACTCAAGAATGGCATGCCCACTAGGTGTGCGCTTGGTGTTGAACTTGTTGACGATACATTCTACCGCATCGTATTTGACATAAACCAGTTTAAGAGTCTCGTTGAGGAGGTCAATTAACTTGCAGAAGTCTTGTTGGCACTCATCCCATGCTTGGGGCAGCCCTCCGATGCAAAGCTTGAGGGCATTTTCTTCTTGAAGCTGACGTTCCCACAGTTCTGTCTTCACACAAGTTTCCAGTTTGGTGAGTGCAATTGTGTGAACTTGAGTGACCTTTTCTTTGACTTCCTTTACCTTGTCTCTTGTGAGGTCTATCATAGAGTCAAATTGCGCCTCGGCGTGCTAAGGTGCACTCTGAGATCGCGGTTTTCTTTCATGACCATGTCGAGGGCAGCTTGTAGTTGTTCGATGCGGTCTGTCTTGCTCGGAGCTGCAAGGAAAGTGGCAAGGCTAGCCCGTGCTCTCCCCAATATGTTGGGGTTGTTGGTCGCCATCTTCTCCCTCGCTGGAGGTTTGGTGAGAACATGGTCTTCAAAGCCCAAAAACTCAAATGCTAACTTCGTGAGGTCACAGGTCAGGTCGTCAATCCGAACATAGCAGGATTTGCACTTGGGCTTGGGTTGGGTGGGTATGCGAACGGGTGTACACTGCTGGTAGCGTGTACAGATCCGTACAAGTCGCAGGGCCGAATCAGGGCCGTCAAATCCAGGCCCGTACAGATCGCAGAGCCGAACCAAGGGAAAAACTTCGCAAAGACGTACAGATCTTGATGTTGAGGGGGGGATAAGATAAGGCTTAACGCCTCCCCCAAGGTAGCCCTTTGCCCAGGGGGGGCCGAGGAGAACGTTGATGGGCTTTGCTATGCGCTAGGGTTACGAGAGAGAGAGAGAGAGAGAGAGAGAGAGAGAGAGAGAGAGAGAGAGAGAGAGAGAGAGAGAGAGAGAGAGAGAGAGAGAGAGAGAGAGAGTACAAGAGATGCGGGGTGGAGCTCCCAAATTTCACTGTATGAGCACTGTGTGAGAGTGAGTGAGAGCTCTTTATTCTTCATATGTATAAAGAATAAGGAGATAAATGTGGACGATCGGACACTGGCCAGGCCAGTGGACATAGACAAAGCACGGTGAGGCACACCAACTTTACCTAACACTACCAACAATAGAAACATTTTTTGTGAGAATTTTGGGCTTTCTTAGCGGTGAGAGATTTAATACTGTCAACCAAATCGATTCAAATTTACAGCTTCCTAGATTATTTCATCTTTGGGTCAAAAGATAAGATCCCTTGTACCATTTCCATGATTTCTAAAAACCCTTTATACGTTTAGATCTCCTGGTATTAATTTTGTAAGGATGAAAAATAGGCATAGAGGGTGCTATGACAAACATATTTTAGTGAAATCTGTATGAAATGGTCATCCGCAATCACTGGTGGGTGTAAAGAAGGATCACACAATTCATTTTCCTTTTGTAATGGAAATGGCCTATGAACTTTGAGAGTAGCGGAATTAGAAAATTAGATGAAGCACTTTTGTGAGATTACTTTCTGAGCATAGCGGGTGAACTTAATGATGGTAGCAACATAAACATGGTACTTAGTTAACTTGGCATGAACAATATTTTTGTAAGAGAGAGAGTTTAGAGAACATAACAACATTTGAAGACTGGATTCATACGGAGCCGGTCCCCCCTCCAACAGCCATTTGTATTATAGTTTCTCGTGTCAAGAGATACTTGGTACAATACAATCTTTATGTCCCTTGTCACCTAGGTGATACAATGAAGATGGAAAGCTTCATGCATCACAAGCATAATAACATAAACTTTGTAGAAAGCATTAACTATCCCAAGACTCAGTCTCAAGGCCTCAAACACCTTCGAAGGTGGAGAGAGCAACCGAGATACCAGGGATTGGAGTCATTGGCTCCCATTATCGGCTACATTTTGGAGGGTGAGTTTCCACAAGACTTCACGAAGGCTCAGAAGAGGAGACTTTGCTCGCCGCACTTGAAACAGGGTTATCCTTGCGATAACGCTCAAGCTCTTCAGGAGAGAGTTTATTTTTTCCTTTATAAACTCCCTTCTCTTTAGCTTTTTTGGAGTTGCCCTTAGGAGACTTTTGGACATTGTCCTTCCCCTTAGGCTCATTGGAACCCTTGTTTTCCGTGGGCTTAGAATTTGTTTTAGCCCCCGTTTGGAAATTGATTCAAGAGGCCACCATAGTATGGTGTATAACCGCCGATATGGTGTGTGGCCTTTGGGAGTTGACATACTCTGCCATTTCTTCAGTTAAGCCCGCACAAAATTGTTGCTTTTGCTCTCCACAATCCAAATTTTTGAAGACAGTGGCTTTGAGTTGTAGGTCCCAAAACTTTTCTACATATTTGTGAATGGATTCATAGGGAGAGAGCTTCAAGCTTTGCCATTCAGTGAGCACTTTGTCTTTGGCATCTGTGGCCAATAACTGCTTCATAATGGAATCTCTTAAAGCTTTCCATGTTCGTGGAGCTTCACCGTTGGCCCATAGGCTAGACCACCATTGTCTGGCGGACTTTTGAAAGTGCATAGGTACATGGCGTAGCTTAGAGGACTCTGTGAATCCCTCATCTCCAAACTCCGCATTGAATTGTTGGATAAAGGCCCAAGACTTTGTCTGTAGCACCAAAAGTGCCATCGTAGGTAAGGAAAGAGATGCTCTTCCCTCCCTCTTTGAACTTCTTGAGCTTGGACGACCTCTTCCATGTAGCATAGGATTTCCTATGGCCTCTTCTTTTTTGATGGTTCAAAGATTGCACCATCACTTTCTACAGAAGATGAAGAATTTGAGGAAGATGGAGAAGAGGGTGACCACTTTTTCGCCTTTTTCTTTCCTTGATCTTCTTTTTCTTCACCATCACTTTCATAAGAGGAAGAGGATGAAGAAGATGGAGAAGAGGGTTTCCTCTTTCTCGCCTTTTTCGTCTCTTGCTTTTTGTCATCCCTCTTTGAAGTATGGTGTGGAGAAGTATGCGATGGTCTTCTCCATTTTGGAGGTGATGGAGAGCGTTTAGCCCACCGTCTTTGTGGAGCCATTTCCGCCAAGGTGGCAGGAGACTCACTTCTATCTCGTTCCTTCGATGGAGGCTCTTGAATTCTCCTTTGAGAAGGAGATGTGTCATCAAGGAGAAAATTTATGAGCCCTTTATATGGATCCTCTTCTTCTTCGCAAATCGGAGAAAGGCCTCTTTTGGAAGTCTCGCAAGGAGGCTTCCTAGGTGATCTCTCGTCGTGGTGAGGAGCTTGAATAATTCCATGAGCACGAAGCTACTGTTGCACTTCACTTTGGAGGGATGGATTGCCCATGGCTTGTTGAAGCCTAGAAACAAGATAGTTAACAAGCATTGGGGCATCATTAGTAGCTTGCTCATTAGCAAAATCAAAGTTATCAACATTAATTTCCTCTCTTTACTATTGTCAGTCATTCTAGTAACTTTTAGGTGTAAACTTTTTAAGTGTACTTTGGCACTTCAATCCCTAGTTGCTACTCCTCTTTGCCCCTTTAGAAAAATCTCTCAAGCTACTGTACCCGTGGCTCGGATACCATTAATTGCAAGGAATACAAGAGAGGGTCGTTCAACACCAAAACAACACCAGCTCCTGTCAAGCTTCTAATAGCTCAATAGTGGTTAAGCCGTAGGCAAGCCCCGTAGGACTCCACTATTAAGACCATAGCTCTCGACAGTGATGCCCCGCTAACTACACAAAGGCAGGCGCACTGAAAGGCTGAAAATCCCTATTCTACTTACTCACATGCAATTAATAATACCAACCATTTATAGCTAGCTTGAGGACCTCCCTTCTTGAGCAAGAAAAGAGAAACCTTGTGCTTTGATACCAATGTAACATTTAATGGTCTAGTAACTTGTGTGTAGCGGAAAATAGCATGAACATAGTGAGCATTTCATTAAAATAGATTCCTAATGAGAATAACAAGAGTGCTTGGGTGGAGAGAGAAACAAAAAGTATAACACCTAGTTAGATAGCATGAACAATACTTCAAAAGAGAGAGAAATTAAGCAATTGACAATAGTTGAGGACCTGATTTGTATGGAGCCGGTCCCCCCTCCAAAAGGCTTTGCATTATTGTTTCTCCCATCAAGAGAGACATTTTACAATACAATTCTTTGTGTTCCTTCAATACTAGTGATAGCCGTTTTTCGGCTCTCTGTGATTGCCATAGTGAGTTATCCCCCCCTATCAAATCACTCAAACACTGTGGTTACCCTCACCCTTTCACTGTATATAGGTGCGTGTGAGTTAGGGGACTTTTCCCATATCTCCTTACTGAAATAAAAAAACCCTCAATTAGCTAGTCATTGGGCTAGTTGAGCCAAAAATATAAAAAATATAAAAAATATAAGTATATTATGGTCCATGCGTATGTAAATATTTCTTTGTATATAGGGCCTAAATAAAAGATTTTTTCATAATTATTTTGGTATTTGTTTAAATATTTCTACCTAGGTGTGTGTTATTTATGCTCTGTACATTGCCTCACCATTACCACAATTTTTCTTACCATTTTTCATACTCTTTATTCCATATAGAAATATTTTCATGTAAGTTTCTCTTATATTTGGTGTAACTCCACCCCAACAAAAATCCAAAAAAAAAACCTAGTTTTATTTATGTGTATATTTTTTCACTATTGTGATTTTTCCCTTCCTACATCTATTTTGGTTTTTTGTTTTTGTTTTTTTTTTAAATTAGAACACCAAAAATATTTATCTTTTTATGGTAGCCTCATAATGAGAGAGATCTCTTTTGACCCCTTTATTATTTTTCCACTTATATTATTTATATTTGACATGTACATATTTTTTAGACCCCTCAATATTTGATTTTCTTAGTTGTACTATTCACTTATATCATAATCTCAACAATATCTTCAATTATAGACCTACCAAATAAGGTCAAGGGTAGGTGGCATGCATACATGCACTATGGAGGGCTCACTCTTGGAGGTATTCAAAAGAATCATCCAAAGAAGGACCCCACAAGGACCTTGTGCAGTGGAAAAAAACGGTCGGTTTTGCTGAATTTTTAAAGTTCACTTGCTCTCCGAATTTGAAAAGGTGATACAAGCAAAAGTTGTAGCTCGTGGGCTGAACTTTTGCCTCAAATTTTTTCATATTTTTTTGAGCTACGAGCTGTGAGCTATGATTTTATTAGTGGACCCCAATTTTCCCATGTTATGCAGCCACACTCTCTCTTCCACTTTATCATTTTCCTCTTTCACACACACTTCTCCACTCATCATCCCCACCTCTCTCACCCCTCCTCTCTGCACCCTACTCACCTTCTCCTCAACCTTGAAGAATAAGAGAAACCATGGTGAACTCATACCTCCCACACACAATTCCATTCCAAAATTGACCACCTAGTCTCATTTTTCCTCCTCCAAATTACCCATATCTTTCAAAAAAACCACAAAATTCAGCCTCTTCTCTTAAAAGACAGCATCATGGTGGTTGATTACTCAGCTTCAATTACCTTATCTCTCAAGGAAGGTCAAGAGTGGAGAAAAAATGTACCGTCAAAGCTAGTGGACCGTCAACAAGCGTCAAAATTGGCCCTACTCAAGACACTTGGAGCATCAACCTTGTAAGAAATCCACTTTTTCTTACCTCTTAAGAGTTTTTATTCCTTATTTGTATCCTACATGGATACTCCCATTGTAAATATCCAATTCCATTTGTAAATTAATACTAACTCTACTAACACTAACCCACTATGAAAAGTCATTTCACCTCCTTTTCTCTCCTCTCTCTTTCCCCACCAACTTCTTGATAATTCCAAGCAAAAGAAATTAGATAAATTGCTGAAAATCTAACCCAACCATGGTTAGAGGAGTAACCCTAGCCTTCAAAATTGCTATAAAAGGAGGGTGTAGCTAGCACAAAAGGGGGAGCCATAAGCAAGAGCACTATGCTATAGCTTGAGAAGCCAAGCTCAACCTCTCTAGAAGGAGCTCTTGAGTGGAAGCTCATTGTCTTATGCATGTGCATGTGTTGTAATAGGGGATTAGCAAGGGAACTCTATGCCATTGTAAGACAGAGAGTGATCATTCAATTGAGAGTAGGAAATCTATCATTTCTCCTACTAGTGTAAGCCCAACATTCGCTGAATCAAGGAGGGTGGATTTGGACTAAGCTTGGATACTTTGTCTCCCTTCCAACGTGAAGTAATGGACAACAATGATGCGTAAGTGTCTTGGTGTTTTTTGTTAAGTTCTTGATAGCTTGTCTCTGGTGTTGTCATCAATCTAGCCATAAATCCCACATACTGTAAGAGGGCGACAGGGTGGAGAGGACTCCCCTGGCCTTAAGACAGTGATTGGGGTGGCTTTTCTTGTGATGTGTTGTGGTGAAATTTACGCAAGCTATGTTGAACAAATACTAATCTCACTTTGATTTGTCATGACAGATTTGTAAGAAGGTATTAATGCAACAAGCAACCCCTCCCCCTTTCTCTCTCTTTCTTAAATATATAGTTGTGTTTGCTTGATCATTGCCGATACATTTCAAAGTAGCCCGAGCACTCTCTCTCTCTCTCTCTCTCTCTCTCTCTCTCTCTCTCTCTCTCTCTCTCTCTCTTTACACGTCCTAGTTCGCATCCAAAACTAGGTGGTGCCCCAAATTTGTGTAGGGTTAGGTTGCGGATGTGTGTGTGTGTTTGTTGTTTTTTTTCCAACCCCAACCCAATTGAGCAGCACGGGAGCCTTGAAGGGTGTCTAGAGGTTGCTCTTCTTGTTGCCCGCCCCGGACCGCTTCAAATTGGTACCCCCACTGAGGACAGGCTTGTGTATGTTTTGTGAAGGCTCAACCTTTAGCACAATAAGGTAGTTTGCATGAATCACGAGAATTTGTATGATCCCTTCATTCCCATTGCAAGGCAAAAGGTACACATAATTGTTAGTACTAAGTTGCAATTTCAGCAAGTAATTCATAGAATTTTAGGTCCTCTTAGGTTAGCAGAGATAAACACTTCGGTAAATCCTTTTATTTTGCCTCTCATTAGGTACGATATTAGCTTGGACGTCTATATTTTTGTGTTATTTTAAGCATTAGGACATGCATAGGCCATGGATAATGGCCCAGGAATAGAGGTTTTTCCCTTTCATTTTACTCCACACATTAGAATAAACGTTGCAATTAGTAGAAAGATCCATTTTCAACAACGAATGGTGTTCATGTTTGGTGCCCAAAGAGTAGGAGAAATTCTTGCATCACCAAACCCTGTCATTCTACCTCTCATCAAATACCACACTTCTTTTGATGTACATGTGTTCATTTTATTTTAAAATGAAGTACAACCCGGCAAAATAGTGTGTATGTTTGTTTTTTCTTTGTCCAAGTTGTTACAAGAAACAAAAAAACGATCATTTGTTCTAACTGGGAATGTGTGTGCAGTGAAAGTTCAATCCTTAGAGATCTAGCTCTATTACCAATTGTGTTGCAGGAGCAAGTAGTAAGGCGTCTCCCTCATAACAAGAGGGTGGTGAAGTTAAGACAGAAGGTCCTACGCGTGGATTCCATTTTCCTCTTGTTGTTGGGCACTAAGGAAGACCGCGCATTCATCCAACTAGTGTGTGCCCTAAGATTGGTAAATAGAGTGAAATTTGGCGTTTGGCGAGTGCATTTCACCATTGAGGAAGACTCTTGAGGAAACTTGCGGCCAGAGTTCATGCTTCATAGACTCACATTTGGTGAATTTTTCCCTCATTTGCGTCTTATTAATAGTCTTCCTTTTGCTTTCAACAAAGGAGATAGGGAGCTATTCAGAGCTTGTCTTAATAAAGAGAGCATAGAGAAGATTGCAAATTTGTATAAATTCTCATCCTTCTCTACCTTCTATGACACTTTGTTCATAGAGACATTGTAAATCTCTTTATACTTTTGAATGATTTAACCATAATCCTAAGGAGTTTTTGTCCAGGAATTTTGTAGCACAAGTGGAGTCTTTAAATCTTGCAAACTTGATTGGACTTGATGAGGATGTTCTTTATGAAATTGTGAGAAGGTTGCCTCACTCCAACTGTGTGGAACTCGAAGAAAAGGAGCTCCTAGTCAATTGCTACTTTCTCACGGCCTTCGACGAGCATGAAGATCTAGTTTTTATACAAACCGCTTGTGCGTTGGGAATTGTAGAGCAAGTGCAATTTATCACTTGGGACGTGGTTGCTCTTTTGGATCCAGAAAATGAAGTTCTAGAGATTTCTGTTTATCGCCTTAGCTTTGAAGAATTTCAACCCTTCTTAGAGCTCATAAATAGTCTACCTTTTTGTTTTGATCAAACAAATCGAGACCTTATTTAGGCTTGGATAGCTGAAGAAGAAAACCTAGAGTGGTATTTTCTTACTTCTTCATTTGCAGGCGAGTGGTTCTAAATCTCTATTGTATCCCTTATCGTAACTCGTGTTGTAATCTTTCATAATAATGGAGAGCCAACGCCAAATGTCTGGATATCCTCTTTTCTTTGGAGAGCCTGGAGAGGATGCAGAATTATTTTTAGCAAATTTCAAGATGTCTTGCCGTATCAAGAGGATAGTAACCGATCAAGAACGTGTAGAAATGTTTGAGGTGGTCCTTAGGAAAGATGCTAGTACTTGGTTTGACTCTTTGCCTGAGGAAGTTAAGGGTAATTACACAGAAGTTTTGAATCGTTTTAAGAGATACTTCTTTGATCCCCAAAACACTCAAAAACTATGGCAAGACATTGTTTCTCATAAGCAAAAAGACTTAGATGACTACTACTTGTACAAGCAAGAGTTTCTACGTCTTTGGGCTCTATGGATACGAAATGTTGCTAACCCTGGTGATGGTGCAGAATTTTTAAAGAAGGAGAGGTTCATAGCCGGACTCTTTCCTGACCTTAAGGTAAAAGTTGAGGCGGGTGCACCTGCTACTTTTGATGTAGCGGAAACTAGGGCTGCTGAGAAGTATAGGAAACTCAAGTGCTTAAGGGGAGAGGTTCCAATAGAAGGTCTTAGACCCAAAGGTAAGTCACAAGCATCAACATCTAGGGAGCTTCCTGAGGTATCGACTGAAGTGATTGAGAAGTTAAATGAATCTTTAAGCAGCCTGTCAATTCAACTTGCACAAGCTGTAGGTCCAAAGGGACAAGCAAAGAAGTTAGAAGAGAGAGAGCCACGAACTAGGAGAGTCTTGCAATGTTGGAATTGCGGAGAGTCTGGACATGGGATGTATAATTGTCCTTGGCCCCGTGGAGAGCCAGGGAGACCTAACTTGAATTACCCAGTGATGAATGCAAGAGAAGGAGCTGGTCAACAACCAAGGCTTCTACAAAGGCCAAATGGACCAAGACCACCTCCACAAGGGGTAGAAGGAGTTCCACCTTTGCCAGATCCAAATGTGCATGTGGTAGAGGTGACAAATTCAAATGAGGTTGACATGGAAGCCAATGGCATTAAGCGTGGCCGAGGGAAAGGTAAAGAGAAAGAAGGAGTCACATCACAGAGTGACCATGGACAAGGCAAAAAGGCAAAGGAGACCAAGGAAACCAAGAGGACTCGACGTCGTATCAACCTCCAAGACTTCCCTCTTGGACATGGTATGGCTCCGTACAACTTGTTGGAAGACATGAGAGGTAAGGGTCCTGATATTTCATGGCCTCAATTTCTTGCATTATGTCCACAAGTAAGGAGGGATTTAGCAAGGGCAGTTAGCACTAGGAGAAAGGTAAAAGAGAGTGTGCCTGTTGTAAAAATTGCACAAGCTGAAATGAATGAGGACATTACACCGGTGCTAGACTGTTACATCAAAGGAAGATTGGTTAGGAAAGGTCTAGTGGATGGGGGTGCACAAATTTGCATCATGACAGAGGGACTCATGCAAAGACTAAGCATGCACATCCATGAGACACCTGAAATCAAAGTCAAGATGGCAAACAATAGCAAGGCTAGGTGTGTAGGCATTTGTAAAAATGTCTTTGTAGAGGCCTTTGGCATTAAGAAAGCGGTGGATTTTTATGTTATGTCGACCAAGGGAAGTGGTTATCCATTTATCCTAGGAAGACCATGGCTAATGAAAATGCGAGCTTTGCAGGATTGGGAGAGTGGGAAATTAATTTGCAAGAATGACAATCATAAGAAGGTTGTCTTTGACATGAAGGAGCAACGCCAAGAGGAGCTCCATGAAGAATCATCTCAAAGTGAGACGGAAGAAGGTTGGACCGATAGCACTTCAGAACAAGAAAGTAGCGGCAGCATTACTGAAGAGGAGTCTTCCATCGAAGTCATGGGGGTAAGGTTTAAGCCAAGCAACCAAGAGACCTCTTGTCAAGGCTTGGAGGAGGTAGGTCCTCAAGAGAACGAAGGTGTTCAAGATGAAGGGATGCTGGAAGGTATGCTATCAACAACACTTACAAAATATGAAAGAGAGGAGTTCAAATGTGTGCTAAGGAAGTTTCCTAGGCTTTTTGCTAAAGACTACACCGATGTGCGTGGAGTAGATGTTGTTCAACACAAAATTGAGTTGAAGCCAGAGGCCACACCTAAGGCTCAGAAGCTACGAAGGCTAGGAGTCATCAAGGAGCAGGCTTTACTCAAGGAGGTAAGAAAGCTTCTAGCAGCAAGTTTCATTTATCCAGTGGAGAATTCAGAGTGGGTCTCTCCCGTTGTTGTCACTCCTAAGAAAAACGAAAAGTGGAGGGTGTGTGTGGATTACCGTCCACTCAATGAGGCAACAAAAAGAGATCACTTTCCCCTCCCATTTCAGGATGAGATACTAAATGAGGTAGCTGGTCATGAGAAGTACATTGTGTGTGATGGCTACTCAGGCTACTCTCAAATAGGTATCGCATTGGAAGTTCAATTGAAAACAACCTTTATCACTCCTTGGGGTTGTTATGCTTTTAGAGTCATGCCATTTGGTCTGACAAATGCTCCTGCAACATTCCAACGTTTCATGAACATGGTGTTTCAAGCATTCTTTGGAAAGTCAATTAGGGTGTTCATTGATGATTTCTGCATTTATAGCTCAAAATCATTGCATCTACAAAGGGTAGAAGAAGGTTTAAAGAAGCTCTACGACATGGGAGGTCAACTCAACCCCGACAAGTGCCAATTAGGTGAGGATGAAGTGATCTTGCTCGGTCACAAGGTTTCCTATAAAGGCATTGAGGTGGATCCTTCAAAGGCAAAGGCTCTTATTGAGCTCCCATCATCGAAGAGTCTTAAGGAGGTCATCTCTTTCATTCAGAAGGTGAAGTATATGTCACGCTTCATTCACTTAGCCTCGGAGTTTCTTCATCCTTTGCAAAAGTTGACACAACAAGTAGAATTTGCATGGTCTGATGAGCTTGAAGAGTATTTTTGTAACATTAAAGTCATTTTGTTAGAGCTACCAACACTCATGCCTCCTTGTTGGGAGTACACATTCTTTGTTAGCTCTAGTGTTGGAAGGGAAACAATTGGTGCTGTGTTGCTACAACAAGATCTCCACAGTACAAGGATGCGACCCATCTACTTTGCTAGTAGGGTCATGAATGCTTTGGAGAGAGACTACACAAAAGCAGAACTCATGATGCTTTCTCTCATGTTTGCGGTGAGAAAGTTTAGATCCTATCTGCTACCAAAACCTTTTGTAATTCTCACTGCAGAGAATTTGTTCCCTTGGGTGTCATCTCAAATGAATCTTAGTACTAGGATCTCAAAGTGGATTATGGAGTTGCAAGAGTTTCAATACTCTTTCAAGGTAGAAGATAGTGTGCGTGCACAATTGGCAGGGATTCTCACTTATAGGGTGCATGAAAAGGAGATTAAGGTGCCTGAAGTAAAGACCCTACCATTACCACCACCAAAAAGTATTCCTAATGCTTTTACCTTGTTCTTTGATGGAGCTTTTCGACGAGCCACAGGGAAAGCAGGGGGAGGGCTAGTGTTGCTCAACCCAAGTGGAGAGGTGGTCATGAAAGAGAAGGTCAATCTACCAGGTTCAACTAGCAACAATGAAGCAGAATACGACACACTACTTCATGGTTTGAAGATGTGCATTGTCCAAGGGATAAAACGTCTCATGGTAAAGGGAGATGCACTTCTCATTGTTAAACAGATTTTAGGCATTTGGGCATGCAAGAATGAAAGCTTAAGGACAAAAGTTCATGCCATTCGTAAGATGTTTAATCAGTTTGCAGAAGTGCAACTATATCATATTCCGAGGAAACAAAATGAAGATGCCGATTTACTTGCACAACAAGTAGTTACATATGTTGAGAGAGAAGTGCAGGTCATCATGGTGGTAGCAGCTGTCAAGCAACCGAGATACCAGGGATTGGAGTCATTGGCTCCCATTATCGGCTACATTTTGGAGGGTGAGTTTCCACAAGACTTCACGAAGGCTCAGAAGAGGAGACTTTGCTCGCCGCACTTGAAACAGGGTTATCCTTGCGATAACGCTCAAGCTCTTCAGGAGAGAGTTTATTTTTTCCTTTATAAACTCCCTTCTCTTTAGCTTTTTTGGAGTTGCCCTTAGGAGACTTTTGGACATTGTCCTTCCCCTTAGGCTCATTGGAACCCTTGTTTTCCGTGGGCTTAGAATTTGTTTTAGCCCCCGTTTGGAAATTGATTCAAGAGGCCACCATAGTATGGTGTATAACCGCCGATATGGTGTGTGGCCTTTGGGAGTTGACATACTCTGCCATTTCTTCAGTTAAGCCCGCACAAAATTGTTGCTTTTGCTCTCCACAATCCAAATTTTTGAAGACAGTGGCTTTGAGTTGTAGGTCCCAAAACTTTTCTACATATTTGTGAATGGATTCATAGGGAGAGAGCTTCAAGCTTTGCCATTCAGTGAGCACTTTGTCTTTGGCATCTGTGGCCAATAACTGCTTCATAATGGAATCTCTTAAAGCTTTCCATGTTCGTGGAGCTTCACCGTTGGCCCATAGGCTAGACCACCATTGTCTGGCGGACTTTTGAAAGTGCATAGGTACATGGCGTAGCTTAGAGGACTCTGTGAATCCCTCATCTCCAAACTCCACATTGAATTGTTGGATAAAGGCCCAAGACTTTGTCCGTAGCACCAAAAGTGCCATCGTAGGTAAGGAAAGAGATGCTCTTCCCTCCCTCTTTGAACTTCTTGAGCTTGGACGACCTCTTCCATGTAGCATAGGATTTCCTATGGCCTCTTCTTTTTTGATGGTTCAAAGATTGCACCATCACTTTCTACAGAAGATGAAGAATTTGAGGAAGATGGAGAAGAGGGTGACCACTTTTTCGCCTTTTTCTTTCCTTGATCTTCTTTTTCTTCACCATCACTTTCATAAGAGGAAGAGGATGAAGAAGATGGAGAAGAGGGTGTCCTCTTTCTCGCCTTTTTCGTCTCTTGCTTTTTGTCATCCCTCTTTGAAGTATGGTGTGGAGAAGTATGCGATGGTCTTCTCCATTTTGGAGGTGATGGAGAGCGTTTAGCCCACCGTCTTTGTGGAGCCATTTCCGCCAAGGTGGCAGGAGACTCACTTCTATCTCGTTCCTTCGATGGAGGCTCTTGAATTCTCCTTTGAGAAGGAGATGTGTCATCAAGGAGAAAATTTATGAGCCCTTTATATGGATCCTCTTCTTCTTCGCAAATCGGAGAAAGGCCTCTTTTGGAAGTCTCGCAAGGAGGCTTCCTAGGTGATCTCTCGTCGTGGTGAGGAGCTTGAATAATTCCATGAGCACGAAGCTACTGTTGCACTTCACTTTGGAGGGATGGATTGCCCATGGCTTGTTGAAGCCTAGAAACAAGATAGTTAACAAGCATTGGGGCATCATTAGTAGCTTGCTCATTAGCAAAATCAAAGTTATCAACATTAATTTCCTCTCTTTACTATTGTCAGTCATTCTAGTAACTTTTAGGTGTAAACTTTTTAGGTGTACTTTGGCACTTCAATCCCTAGTTGCTACTCCTCTTTGCCCCTTTAGAAAAATCTCTCAAGCTACTGTACCCGTGGCTCGGATACCATTAATTGCAAGGAATACAAGAGAGGGTCGTTCAACACCAAAACAACACCAGCTCCTGTCAAGCTTCTAATAGCTCAATAGTGGTTAAGCCGTAGGCAAGCCCCGTAGGACTCCACTATTAAGACCATAGCTCTCGACAGTGATGCCCCGCTAACTACACAAAGGCAGGCGCACTGAAAGGCTGAAAATCCCTATTCTACTTACTCACATGCAATTAATAATACCAACCATTTATAGCTAGCTTGAGGACCTCCCTTCTTGAGCAAGAAAAGAGAAACCTTGTGCTTTGATACCAATGTAACATTTAATGGTCTAGTAACTTGTGTGTAGCGGAAAATAGCATGAACATAGTGAGCATTTCATTAAAATAGATTCCTAATGAGAATAACAAGAGTGCTTGGGTGGAGAGAGAAACAAAAAGTATAACACCTAGTTAGATAGCATGAACAATACTTCAAAAGAGAGAGAAATTAAGCAATTGACAATAGTTGAGGACCTGATTTGTATGGAGCCGGTCCCCCCTCCAAAAGGCTTTGTATTATTGTTTCTCCCATCAAGAGAGACATTTTACAATACAATCCTTTGTGTTCCTTCAATACTAGTGATAGCCGTTTTTCGGCTCTCTGTGATTGCCATAGTGAGTTATCCCCCCCTATCAAATCACTCAAACACTGTGGTTACCCTCACCCTTTCACTGTATATAGGTGCGTGTGAGTTAGGGGACTTTTCCCATATCTCCTTACTGAAATAAAAAAACCCTCAATTAGCTAGTCATTGGGCTAGTTGAGCCAAAAATATAAAAAATATAAAAAATATAAGTATATTATGGCCCATGCGTATGTAAATATTTCTTTGTATATAGGGCCTAAATAAAATATTTTTTCATAATTATTTTGGTATTTGTTTAAATATTTCTACCTAGGTGTGTGTTATTTATGCTCTGTACATTGCCTCACCATTACCACAATTTTTCTTACCATTTTTCATACTCTTTATTCCATATAGAAATATTTTCATGTAAGTTTCTCTTATATTTGGTGTAACTCCACCCCAACAAAAATCCAAAAAAAAAACTAGTTATTATTTTTCCACTTATATTATTTATATTTGACATGTACATATTTTTTAGACCCCTCAATATTTGATTTTCTTAGTTGTACTATTCACTTATATCATGATCTCAACAATATCTTCAATTATAGACCTACCAAATAAGGTCAAGGGTAGGTGGCATGCATACATGCACTATGGAGGGCTCACTCTTGGAGGTATTCAAAAGAATCATCCAAAGAAGGACCCCACAAGGACCTTGTGCAGTGGAAAAAAACGGTCGGTTTTGCTGAATTTTTAAAGTTCACTTGCTCTCCGAATTTGAAAAGGTGATACAAACAAAATTTGTAGCTCGTGGGCTGAACTTTTGCCTCAAATTTTTTCATATTTTTTTGAGCTACGAGCTGTGAGCTATGGTTTTATTAGTGGACCCCAATTTTCCCATGTTATGCAGCCACACTCTCTCTTCCACTTTATCATTTTCCTCTTTCACACACACTTCTCCACTCATCATCCCCCCCTCTCTCACCCCTCCTCTCTGCACCCTACTCACCTTCTCCTCAACCTTGAAGAATAAGAGAAACCATGGTGAACTCATACCTCCCACACACAATTCCATTCCAAAATTGACCACCTAGTCTCATTTTTCCTCCTCCAAATTACCCATATCTTTCAAAAAAACCACAAAATTCAGCCTCTTCTCTTAAAAGACAGCATCATGGTGGTTGATTACTCAGCTTCAATTACCTTATCTCTCAAGGAAGGTCAAGAGTGGAGAAAAAATGTACCGTCAAAGCTAGTGGACCGTCAACAAGCGTCAAAATTGGCCCTACTCAAGACACTTAGAGCATCAACCTTGTAAGAAATCCACTTTTTCTTACCTCTTAAGAGTTTTTATTCTTTATTTGTATCCTACATGGATACTCCCATTGTAAATATCCAATTCCATTTGTAAATTAATACTAACTCTACTAACACTAACCCACTATGAAAAGTCATATCACCTCCTTTTCTCTCCTCTCTCTTTCCCCACCAACTTCTTGATAATTCCAAGCAAAAGAAATTAGATAAATTGCTGAAAATCTAACCCAACCATGGTTAGAGGAGTAACCCTAGCCTTCAAAATTGTTATAAAAGGAGGGTGTAGCTAGCACAAAAGGGGGAGCCATAAGCAAGAGCACTATGCTATAGCTTGAGAAGCCAAGCTCAACCTCTCTAGAAGGAGCTCTTGAGTGGAAGCTCATTGTCTTATGCATGTGCATGTGTTGTAATAGGGGATTAGCAAGGGAACTCTATGCCATTGTAAGACAGAGAGTGATCATTCAATTGAGAGTAGGAAATCTATCATTTCTCCTACTAGTGTAAGCCCAACATTCGCTGAATCAAGGAGGGTGGATTTGGACTAAGCTTGGATACTTTGTCTCCCTTCCAACGTGAAGTAATGGACAACAATGATGCGTCAGTGTCTTGGTGTTTTTTGTTAAGTTCTTGATAGCTTGTCTCTGGTGTTGTCATCAATCTAGCCATAAATCCCACATACTGTAAGAGGGCGACAGGGTGGAGAGGACTCCCCTGGCCTTAAGACAGTGATTGGGGTGGCTTTTCTTGTGATGTGTTGTGGTGAAATTTACGCAAGCTATGTTGAACAAATACTAATCTCACTTTGATTTGTCATGGCAGATTTGTAAGAAGGTATTAATGCAACAAGCAACCCCTCCCCCTTTCTCTCTCTTTCTTAAATATATAGTTGTGTTTGCTTGATCATTGCCGATACGTTTCAAAGCATCCTGAGCACTCTCTCTCTCTCTCTCTCTCTCTCTCTCTCTCTCTCTCTCTCTCTCTCTCTCTCTCTCTCTCTCTCTCTCTCTCTCTCTCTCTCTCTCTCTCTCTCTTTATGCGTCCTAGTTCGCATCCAAAACTAGGTGGTGCCCCAAATTTGTGTAGGGTTAGGTTGCGGGTTTGTGTGTGTGTTTGTTGTTTTTTTTCCAACCCCAACCCAATTGAGCAGCACGGGAGCCTTGAAGGGTGTTTAGAGGTTGCTCTTCTTGTTGCCCGCCCCGGACCGCTTCACTAGCTAGTACAATGAAGCTGGAAACTTCAAGCACTAAGCAAAACACTTATCAAACACAACATCACTTCCCTCACGGTCTCAAACCCAAGACCTCACACACCTTAGAAGATGGTGAGAGCTAGCGGGGTATGAGAGTAGATTGAGAGGAAGGAGTATTCTTACAAGAAAGATGTACATCTTCTCACATATTCACTCATATTAGCATAGCTTAGCTTAGTAATTATCATGGTAGAGGAGATGAGCATGCATTGAAGCTTGGCTCTTGGTTGAATTTGCATCACAAAGCCAAGAGTTGTTGGTGTAGGCCTCCCTTCTCACAAGCTTGGAGTAGGTGGTAAGCTTTTCATTAAAGCTTGAGAAGGAGAGAGAGTCTTCTTTGCTTCCCACATGAGATTGTGTGAGTGTGTGTGTGATAATGCCTTGCAAAAATCAGCCCCCTCTCTCTCTTGGTCGACCGCCCTTGCTAAATGCTGCCCTATTGGACCTCCCCAGGCCTAGCCAATGGAAATTAAGTAGCATAAGTGATAGCCTTCTGGCATGTGTCTCCCTTTCTCCTTTTGTGAGAGCTTTACGTAATTAATAGATGCAATTAAACTCTCATTGGACCCCTTTGCCTCCTTGCCAATAGGAATCAGGCAAACCATTGGGCTAATGAATGCTCATTGGACCCCTTGGGAGACTGTAAAATAGTCTTCTAGAAAGCTTACTTCTTATTGGTTCTTTTATTAAGTGTTTTTAAATTAATTAAACTATTAAGTTTGGAGCCTGATTTACCCTTGTAATTTTATGTGGTAAAAGCGCACATTTGTAAGGCCCCCATTATGAGGAGAAGCCATCGTGCATGAAGGAAAATCACTCGCCGGAAACCAAAATTTTCACGGCCAAAAATCAGGGGCAACTTTAGGGGCCTCAGGGGTGGAAGCCCCCGAGACTTTTTTTTTTCCCTCGCCGGAATATTATGGCCGGACGGCGGTCGGAAAGTGGTCGGAAAACAACCATCGGTTAGCCGGTGGCCGGTGGCCGGTGGCCGGAAGTCAATAGCCGGTGGCCGGTGGCCGAATTCAATGGCCGGTGGCTGAATTCAAAAGCGGACTTGTCTTTTCAAGGGCGGCCACACATGGGCGGATTGGAGGGTCCGATTTGGACTTATCTACACAAGGGCGGCTACACATGGCTGCCTCTCATGAGAGAGGGCTGCCCTTTTGGCCTATAAAAGGAGGCCATTTCTACACACATTTCATAGTGTGAAGTTGATGCAACAAGGTGAGTGTGAGGTGGTGAGAGTGAAGCAAGGCAGGAGCTCCATTAAGGGTATAATTCCTTTCTAAACTACTTCTTGTTTTGAAATACTAAAGCCATTGAGTGGCTGCTTTCCCGTGGACGTAGCCCACATTGGGTGAACCACGTATATCTTGTGTACTCTCTCTCTCTCTCTCTCTCTCTCTCTCTCTCTCTCTCTCTCTCTCTCTCTCTCCTCTATAATCTCGTGTATGTAAATCTCTCTCTCTCCATTAAGTAATCTACTCAATTATCTATTTACCTACGTCTTATATCCTAACAACTGGTATCAGAGCAAGGTTTGCTCGTAGCTAAATTATCTCAAGGAAAGGATTCCTTGAATTGAGTGGGAGTTATGGCGGAGGAAGCGAAGCGCAAGATTGAGAATTTCAATGGCAAAAACTACCAACATTGGAAGATGCAGATTGAAGACTATCTCTACCAGAAGGACCTCTATTTGCCACTAGGCGGTCTTGCGAAGAAGCCCCCAACAATGGCAGACGAAGCATGGATTGTCCTTGATCGAAAGGCACTGGGAACAATCCGGTTAAGCTTGGCGTTAAAGGTGGCCTTCAATGTTTCGGAGATGAAGACCACGGAGGACTTGATGAAGTCACTTGACGACTTCTACGAGAAACCATCGATATCCAATAAGGTATTTCTTATGAAGCGCTTGTTCAATCTAAAGATGGCAGAGAATGGTTCAGTTGCAGAACACCTAAATGACTTTAGCACAAACATAAGTCAACTTCGATCAGTGAAAATCAATTTCGATGACTAAGTGCGAGCTCTCATTATACTATCATCTCTACCAGATAGTTGGGAGAGCCTTGTGATGGCTATAAGTAATTCTATCTTTGGTACAAATACTCTTAAGTTTGATGATGTTGTGGGTGTTCTCTTAAGCGAAGAAATACGAAGGAGAAGCACAGGAGAATCATCAAGTGCTGCATTGTCAGTGGAAACAAGAGGAAGGCCTAAGGAGAGGTTCAAAAGCCAAAAGGGTCGTTATCGCTCAAGACGGAGCAAGTCACGCACAAATTCAGTTCTTGAATGTTGGAACTGCGGCAAGAAGGGCCACGTCAAGAAGGATTGCTGGTCCAAGAAGAAGAAGGAGACTGAGTCTCAAGACAACAAGCCAACATCGGAAGCCAATGTGGCAGGTAAAGTAGAGCAAGATGCTCTAATTCTCTCATTAGACAATGTGTCTAATTCCTGGATAGTAGATTCCAGGGCTTCATTCCATGCGACACCACACAAGCAACATTTCCAAGATTACACCAAAGGTAATTTTGGGTATGTATACTTGGGAGATGATGAATCTTGTGAGATTGTCGGCAAAGGTACAGTTTCTGTCAAAACTACTAACGGAAATTAATGGAAGCTTAAAGATGTTAGGCATGTTCCTTCTCTTTGCAAAAATTTGATCTCTACAGGACAATTTGACGATGAAGTTCACAACCTTGCATTTGGAAACAAGCGGTGGAAGATCTCAAAGGGATCTTTGGTGGTTGCCAAGGGAGAAAAATTCGGTACACTTTACTTGTGTACCTTCAGCTTGTGCAGCAACTACAGAAGTTGACAGTGCATTGTGGCACTACCGACTTGGGCATATGAGTGCCAAAGGAATGCAAATCCTTCAAACAAAGAAGCTTCTACCAGGCTTGAAAGAAGTGGACTTAGAGTTCTGTGAAGATTGTGTTTATGGTAAACAAAAGAGGGTAAAATTTCAAAAATCAGGAAATGTAAGAAAAAATAAAAAACTTGAATTGGTTCATTATGATGTTTGGGGTCCTGCAAGTACACCATCACTTGTTGGTGGCTCATTGTACTATGTAACATTCATAGACGATGCGACTAGAAAAACATGGGTTTATGTCATGAAGAATAAATCCGATGTATTTTCCATATTTCAAAGGTGGAAAGCCTTTGTGGAGAATGAAACAGGTACCAAGGTTAAATGCTGCGGATCCGACAATGGAGGCGAATATTGCAGCCAAGCTTTTGAAATCTTTTGTGCTAGCAATGGCATTCGGAGGCAAAGGACAACCCCAAGGACACCTCAACAAAATGGGATTTCAGAAAGGATGAACAGGACAATCATGGAGCGAGCACGAAGCATGCGGCTACATGCAGGCCTACCACTTGAGCTTTGGGCGGAAGCTGTAAGTACGTCTGTGTACTTAATCAATCAGTCACCCTCAACGGCATTGGATGGGGGAGTTCCAGAAGAGGCATGGACAGGTAAACCGGTGAATTATGCATTTCTCAAAGTGTTTGGGTGTGAGGCTTTCATGCACATAGATAGAAGCCTAAGATCAAAGCTAGATGCAAAGTCCAAAAAGTGTTTCTTCATTGGCTATGGAGAAGCTGACTTTGGGTATCGCCTATGGAATCTTGAATATGGTAAAATCTTAAGGAGTAGGGATGTAATTTTTAACGAACAAAATATGTACAAAGATTACTTGGAAAGAAAACAAACAAAAGAAACAGGTGATGAGTACATGGAGCTTGAGGACAATGAAGACTCAAGGACTGCAAACGGTGACAATGTACAACAACGTCAACCAAATGAGGAACCTCAACCTATTCCCCGAAGATCTACAAGAGCAAGTAGACCTCCAGAAAGGTTTGTTCCTTCCTTCAACCATCTCTTGATCTCAAATTCTGGAGAGCCAGAATCATACGAAGAAGCTATGCAACATGAATCCAAAGAAGAATGGGCGAACACTACATCGTAACCAAACATGGGAGTTGGTTGAGTTGCCTAAAGGTAAGCAGGCACTTCAAAACAAATGGGTGTACAAGCTGAAGGAAGAAGAAGGTGGGAAGAAAAGGTACAAGTCTAGGCTTGTGGTAAAAGGGTTTTCTCAAAAGAAAGGTATTGAATTCAATGAAATATTTTCTCCTGTTGTAAAAATGAACTCAATTAGACTTGTCTTAAGCCTTGTGGCTGCTCATGATCTAAATCTCGAGCAAATGGATGTAAATACGGCATTCCCTCACGGTGACTTAGAGGAGGAAATCTACATGCTTCAACCAAAGGGATATGAAGTAAAAGGTAAGGAGAAAATGGTTTGCAGATTAAAGAAGAGCTTGTATGGTTTAAAGAAAGCATCAAGACAATGGTACTTGAAGTTTGATCGATGGATGTTGGATCATGGATTCACAAGATGCAACTCGGATCACTGCGTCTACACGAAGAATTTGGGAGATGAGAAATTCATCATCCTAATGTTGTATATTGATGACATGTTGATTGCAAGTGCTAACATGCAGGACATCAAAGATGTTGATTGCAAGTGCTAACATGTTGAGAAATTCATCATCCTAATGTTGTATGTTGATGACATGTTGATTGCAAGTGAGAAATTCATCATCCTAATGTTGTATGTTGATGACATGTTGATTGCAAGTGCTAACATGCAGGACATCAAAGATGTTGATTGCAAGTGCTAACATGTTGATTGCAAGTGCTAACATGCAAGACATCAAAGACCTAAAAGAGGAGCTGTCTAAATCTTTTTCATTGAAAGATTTAGGTGTTGCAAAGAGGATACTTGGTATGAAAATATCAAGGGACAGGACGAAGAAGATAATAAAGCTATCTCAAGAAGATTACATCAAGAAGGTACTAGAAAGGTTTGCAATGCAAAATGCAAAACCAGTTTCTACACCTTTGGCTGGTCATTTTAAAATAACGAAGGATATGTGTCCAAAGACACAAGAGGAGATAGCCTATATGTCTAAAGTTCCATATGCTGCAGCGGTAGGTTCTCTAATGTATGCTATGGTCTGGACAAGGCCAAACATTGCACATGCAGTGGGAGTTGTGAGTAGGTTCATGGACAACCCAAGTAAAGAGCATTGGCAAGCTGTGAAGTGGATAGTTAGGTATCTAAAAGGGACAACAACAAATGCTTTGTATTTTGGAGGAACTGATATTTTTCTAGAAGGGTATGCTGATGCAGATATGGCAGGTGACAAAGATACTCGAAGGAGCACTACTGGCTATGTGTTCACGGTTGGAGGCACAGCAATAAGCTGGGCTTCAAAGCTACAGAAAGTGGTTTCACTTTCTACCACAGAAGCAGAGTATGTAGCAATGACGGAGGCAAGCAAAGAAATTCTGTGGCTTCACAGATTCTTAGAAGAGCTTGGATTCAAACAAGACAATTGTGTCTTGTACAGTGATAGCCAAAGCGCTATCCATCTTGCGAAGAACTCAGCCTTTCATTCAAGGACAAAGCACATTGAGGTGAGATATCACTTCATACGCACTCTTTTGGAAGAGGGACAACTACAGCTAGGAAAGGTACATACAAGTAAAAATCCTGCAGACATGTTTACAAAGGTGGTCAACAAGGACAAGTTGAGCTTTTTCTCATCTTCAATTGGCATTCAAGGATAAGAAGCCAGAATGAAAAGCAGTCACAGGTTTGGTTTGGAGATCAGTCTCCAAGTGGGAGATTGTTAAGTATGGAGCCTGATTTACCCTTGTAATTTTCTGTGGTAAAAGCGCACATCTGTAAGGCCCTCCTGATGTAGATTCCATCCTCGGAAGCTATTGAGTTGAAGCTCGTTCGTCGAAGTGGAAGAGCATTTAAGATGAATGTCCTTAGCCTTCTTAAGTCACTGGAAAATCAAACAACATTGGCACAGTAATTGCATTCTCATATAGAATTAAAAAGCATATGCAGTTGTAGACAGACAATGTGATTGGTAACAGAATTTTAAACCATTTGTCAGCAATAAAGATTAAATTGTAATATAATCAAATGCATAAATAGATGTAAAGGTAAAAAATTAAACAAGTCTAGGGTCGCTAATTTAACGATCGAAAGGCACTAGAGATCGACTATTAATACCATGGGTAAGCTTCTTAATTTTCTCTGGTCAATTAAGTTGTTTAATCACGAGAGCCAAGTATTTCATGTTCGAGGGCTAACTAGAGGCTATACCTAGAAGACCTTGCAGTTAAGCTACAATAAAAGAAATTTCTCATGAAATCATCGCCTGACTGATTACCTTTTCTTTCACCCCCCAAAGTCTTTTCACAGTGATTCAATTTTGATGTGTGCTTATTTTGTATGCCTTGGGCTTTTTACTTTTCAAGGAAAAGCGCCCACACTGGGAACCTCTAGGGCTCTAGTACCATAGGCGATACATGTGAGTGAAGGACCAAATCAAGTTGAGATTTCGCTTCCAGCTTAAGATTTTACATTGTGGCACTTTTATTTTTATTTTTATTTTTTGTTCATTTTCAGCATTTTAATTTTGTATTTTTGGGGGCTCATATAACACTCTTACCCTCCCCAGGCTCATCACACTTGTAAACTCCCTTTATAATACTTAAGCTAAAGGTCAATAGAGACTAAGCCCACTAGAAAGCCCTAGTACAATTCACACAATGCTGCCTAAATCGGATTAAGAACCTAAGTAACCATTGATAATTAGGAAGGCATTCCCCATGGTATTAAGACAAGATCTCTAACACCTAGCTTAGTCAAACTAGCTTAGTCGGACTGCTTGATTTTTAAACCTAGACAAGTGATTATGACAAAAATTTATATTGAATTCAATGTTTGATACTAAGCAAATGCACTGAATATTATGCTACCAATCACAATTAAAGCAGACAAACATGGATGCAAAAAGATAAGGGGCAATGCTAATGGACAAGAAACACCTATTTTTGTTGATGGTCGCGCTTGATTTGAAGTTTGAACAAGAGAAAGATTCCATGAAGGTCCAAATCCTAACAACAGCAACATGTTCCTATACACACTAGGAAATACAAAGAATACCTCTAGGAGGCACATCAGTGGGAAAAAGAACTTTGCTAATCACTAAACTCTCAAACAGAAACACTCCTATCGTACTAATCTTACCTACCCTCCATCACTCGAGTGATGAGGATCAAAGGTGTTTAATGACATAGGTCTTTGTTTCAGTGTACTGGATGTGAATGTGTAGGTCTGGGTCAATGTTTTGACTTTTATTGTGCATACTCGTTTGCTAATTGCCCTTGCTCTTTATTATTTTTGTATTTTGTGATTATAAGGCTTTATATATATACATTCCCTAAGATTGGTGATTGAGATGTCAGGGAAAGAAGGTTGAGAGGGGAGTAAGTGAATGATGACTGTCAGCAAACACTCCCCTCTTCCTTGGGTAGATCATACCATTTGAAATGTGCTTGCCACCCTTTGAAACTAATTGTTCCAGTTGGTAACATGTGAGGATTTTTGCTAGTATTTTTCTATTACCTTAGGTGCCTCGTCGAGTTGCAAGGGTGGCAAGGTACTCTCCCATGATCAAACTTGAAGTCGTTCATCAGGTGATTCTTGAACACTGGGAGGTGTGGATTCGTTTGTAGTTTTATGGAGGTCCACTATTGTAGGTGGAGGTTGTGGAGAAGCTTTTACCTCGATGGATTCATTAAATGAGGAGCTAGAAGCTTCATGGGACTCCCCCCTTCTTGAGCTAGGTGGAACAAATCGTTCTTTCTTTGCTACCCAAACTAGCTCTGGAGCGGGTGTGTAGCATTCTGTGATTTTTTTTCTTTCCGCGATCGTCAATTCGTTTTGGAGCTACGAGATTGGGCTCACATGGGTCAGGTGACAAGTAAGAACACAATCTACATTTTGGCACCCAGATTTGATCATTTCCTTGATAGTAGCCTTGGGCTTCCAATAGTTTTTTCGGAATCCATCGTAACATTTTCTTAATTTTCTTGGAGCGAGTGGTATGTTTCTTACAAGGCTTCTATTTTTTAGCACTAGCTATGGTCGCTAAAGAAGCTTTAGGGACCCACTTGTATGTTTTCTTCGTTATATTAGGATGAGTCTTGTCAAAAGCTATATGCATTGCTTGTAGCATATTTAAGGGTACGGGCATTTCATCCCCCTTAGGTGTTACCCAGGTCGCCCCCCTATTTCCCCAAGTGTCTATGGTTGCTGCTAGGTGGACCCAATCCACATTTTCCTACTCAGTCATCCCAGGTAGTACATCCATATAAGGAGAATCTTCTCCAACATCAGTGTTCGCTTTACACGTGTAACAATATTGCAATGGGGCCGAGTGAACTGTGGTGTTAAATCTATGATCAATTATAAACCTGTTTCCTAGAGGATGTGCTCGACCAGTCACAAGATCCAGTCGAATGACAGAATCTTGGAACTGCAAGAAGACATGGTTTTTAGACGAGTCATGCACCATTTTTGTTTGCCTCATGAAAGGACGTCCTAAGATCATCTCCGATGCCATAGTGTGTTTGGAGAAATCCATAACAATAAAGGTAATCCTTATTTTATGTCCAAAGACCTTGATCTTGAGATCTTCTAGCATCCCAATAGGTTTAACAATAGACCCATTGGCCATCTTCACTACTATGGTTGTGGTCACAAGGTAAGGTCTTCCCATAGTTTCCCAGCAATTTTTAGTCACAATGCTAACCCCAGCGCCACCATCAAGGATCCCCTTCACAGTTAATCCCTTAGTAGTGATTGGTATGGTCGCATTGGATTCATCACCCTCAAAGTATTGTCCCAACTTGTTAACAGGTATTTCTATAACAAGGTTCTCATCTAGGTTGGGTTGTGGATCTAAGTGTTCCTCCTCTATTGGCATCTCCCCAACTCCATCCATCTGTAAATTGTGGTAGCCCAAACTTTAGTTCTCCATTGAGGAAGGCTCGAAGAGCTGAGACTAGCTCAAGGTCTTTATATAGTTTTGACATGATGGTGGTTCTAACTTCTAAAGACATGAAATCCATCAATTTGGCAATGTTTAACGGCACCTTTTGGACTTCACTCCCTTGACGTGGGGAAGATGGGATCTCCATTTCTTCGATAGGGTCAGGTAGTCCCTCTGTAAACATTCTTTCCATCAAGAAGTGAGTACGCCCACTTTCCCATGACTTTAAGTCACTTTCTTCCTGGATTACACTAGGTATGGCTAAGGGTCTATGGACTTGGTGAGGTTGTTGTTGCGTAGGGAACACGGTGTCTGTAATCTGCATCTGCCTAGGTGTTGGTTCTAGACCCCTTTGGGTATCTTCTACAAAACTCCTTAATTGCTTGACTCGCTCAATCTCCTCTGTAGGGTTTGGATAAGTTCCTATCTTCTTCTTGGATCCTGGCCATTGTGTCTCATGAAGATCTTCCTTGTTGGTTTCTATCTTAGTGATCCTTTTGGTCTCCATGGTTCACAGGAATCAGAATCCTCTTCAGCATCGTTCATATATACGGGGTCATCACTAGTCCCTATGTTGGTCTTTGAACTAGGGTATGACTTCACTGCTTTTTGCGATCTCTTCCGGTGTTTTCTTCTTTTTCTGAGATTGGGCAATTGATGCCGTGTCTCTTTCCTCAAGAATATATATTTTTTTTTGGAGCATCGATCGTGTGAGTACGTTTACTGGTACCATAGGTGTACTTTGTAATGGCTCCTGGTAACTTCAACCAAGTTTAATGGCGTAATATTCCATGCATTTGGATTATTTGTACATTGGGCAATCAAATGATCTATGCCACATCGATTACACATGAGTATTGGCATTGTAGACGTGCTCGCTTGATTGGTTTGCATTAGTGCGGCGTTCTTTTGTAGCCTAATAGGACACTCGGCTACACGATGTGGACCTCCACACCCATAGCATTGAAGAGGTGGTCTCTTAGCAGTGTAATTGATATTTTGGCCTCTTGCCGCAAGAGCAGCTACTTGATATACAGGTTTGACTTGTCCCCAATAGTCCTGCATGTAGTATTGTGGACTTTCTTCAAGTACATCTAGCCCATATGCAATATTAGGATCTATATCTTTCTCACAGCCTTCCAAACAAGAAATAGATGACTCACAACCCACTTGATTCACAGAAGTGATTCTCGGATGTGGTGGTTGCGGTCCTAGCACTGGAGGTGGTAAGGGTGTTGTTTGAACAACATTTTGGGCCCTAGGGACCATGTGTTGTGATTTTTGTTCAAGAGGTGGGGCCGGCATCAATGCAGGCACTCGAGGTGTGGTCTGTCCATGCTAAGGTTGGTCTATTGGCCATCGCGCGCTTAAATACTATGCAATCCTTAGCTTGATAACCATACCTCCCACAGGCATTGCAGTTCCCATTGAATTTTACTCTAAAAGTAGGGGACATTCACTCGTACTATGCGGTCCATAGCATACTGAGCACCATTGTTTCTCCCTTCTTGGATACATATGATTGTTTTGCGGAGCACGATTGTCTCTAAGACTCTCTTGAATAGCCTTGGTGAGATCTGCTAAAGTCATCTCTGATATCTTTGGCTCCTTAGCAATAGGCTTTAGGGTCATTGGCTGATGCCCTGATGCTTGTGAGCTAATAGATTTAGGCTCAACAAACACTCTTTCTCCTTGAATCATTAAATTATCCTCCAATTGGATCGCATTGGTGGTGACTGCTTCCCAAGTGGTGATACCTCTAATGACTAAGCCATTGTAGATATCCTCATGTTGTAATCCCCTAATGAATCTATCAAGCAATTGATTAGTATTGAAGAGCTCATTTGGATTACAACGAGAATTCAAATGCTTCAAGCGACTAATAAAGTCTCTCACCGACTCTCCTTGCTCTCGTTGGGCTTTCTCGAGCTGAGAGGCTACACCCCAAAGTACTCCCTCTCGTATGTATTCTTTTAAGAACAGCCTCCTAAGAGTAGGGTAAATCATTTTTTCTTCCACCCTTAGGGTTCTATACCAATCCCCAGCCTTTCCACTTAAGGTTAGGCTTATAGCATTACTCTTATGCAGGTCATTGTGTTCTCCTAGAGAATCGCATATTTGTTCAAACACTTCGATATACTTTCTCACATCCCTGTCTCCACTAAATTTTTGTGTGAGCTTGGCTATTTGTACTGCCTTACTTCTAGGCTCTCTATCAGGCGTGTTACGCATATTCTCAGCAATAGATCGACCAATAGCTGAGCAAATGTTGCCAAGTCACCTAAGTGAGCAGGCACCGTGGATGGAGGTGCTCCAGAGACTACATGTGGAGTAGGGATTGGCATTGGTCTTGGCGCATAGGAAGCCCTTGGGTTCCACGTTGGGTACGATGTTGTGCCATGTGGTGATCCAAAGTTCATATGTGTGGCCCTAGGCATAGCAGAGGTCGGATGTGACATGCTAATGCTATCCGGTATAGTCCCATGGAAATAAGAGCTTGGGTGTTGTGGTTGTGGAGTATAGGTAGTTGAGACAATGGGAGGGGTAGAGACTACATGAGTGCGATGATCCATAGGTGCATACGATTGGTACACACTTGTAGGTACTGTTGCAGGCATTGAGCTACCATGTAGTGGTGCTTTACTAACAAATGAGGTCCATGGCGTGTTTCTTGGCATGCCCATCATTGGGTAGGCATGGTAGTCGTAGTGTCATCAAGGGAAAGATGAGCTATACTTGGAAAGGTAAAGCTATCAGTTGTGGGCTCAGATTGCACTTAGACCCCTGGCAAAACAACATATGGAGGATCCATCGGACTGAGTCTCCATTTGCGATAAGGTCGGTTGTTTAGCCTTTTCTGTATCTAAGAATCTCATGAGACCCGTTGAAGGCATGTTGATCCCCTTGTTCTGTCTCTCTAACTCAATGACCATATGGATGACCTCACAAACTCTTTGTTGTTGATCCTCCACACTAGTAGCACCCATTGTGGATTGTAGGACATCTAACCAACCCACGTGATAGGTGTGACCTATGTATAGGTCGGTCAGAGTTTCTGTTTGTAGTTCGTACTCTCAGTTCTCATTTAAGAACACTCCATCTAGGATTGAGGTGCTAGGTACAATGTTGCTTTCTAGGGGTTGGCCCTTAGCGGTTGCTAAGTCAGGAGCACTCGATTGCTCTCTTAGCAAGGATATTGACATAGGGACTTTCTCTTTTAACTCTCTTCGTTGCTCCGCCTTGCGTAAGCTCTCGATTTCCTTTTTCCTTGTTGCAAGGATATACCGCTCAACCTCTTGCACTTCGGCAAGGCTTCTAACATCGGGTAATATGACCTCGGAGGGAAATAACTCTGAAGAGTCAGGAGGTGCAGTGAATGAAGTATTCACGTGTACATTCTCTAAGGGTATAGGGTCTACGTTGGTCACGAATGGAGAATTTACTTCCCCACCCCCCTCATTTACATCATTAGCTCCATGTTCGGAGCGAGTGGCTCTACTAAAGGTTTCCTTCAAGCAGCTAAGCACGCTCGGCCCGGACTGCGGGCCCATGGCATGCATGTCTTCGCTTGAGCTATCGGGATTAGGCATTGGGAAACCCTCCATGACGTCGTAGTCAGAGGAAGAGTCACTAGTCGCTATGTTCGGGTTTTAGTTTGTACTGCCTTGGGTTCCCGCTGAGGGCCCGAAACCTAAAGTAGGTGGATATTGAGAACTCGCGTAAGTCGAAATTCTCTCTAGTTCCTCCGTCTTTAGCACACGACCAAAACCCAGATGCATGTGCTTTTGACACCCTACAAGGGTCGGCGAATAACCTCGAAGGTTAACCACTTACCTTTTTAAGCGTCCGTTTTCACTCGTGTTTTTTACATTTTTTATGTTTTAATGTTTTTTAATGATCGAATTTTCTAATTAAAGTGTGTGATAGCACAAAACAAGCGTATCACTCAGAGGGTCGTGGTGTGCTTTACAGCACAACTTTCGGGCATCTGAAGTTCCGTTGGTCCTCAAAAAATTGATTTTTAGCTACGTGTGAAGCTAAAATTCGTAATTTTAAAAGGCGATAGATGCCTAAGCCTGATCGTGAGCTTTGGCTTGGGTCTGGGCTTAGGTCTGGGAGATATTCCCGATCCCAGTCCTATCTTTTGAAAAAAAATTATATATATATATATATATATTTAAAGGATAAGGTCGTCACGGTCTGTGCGAGAGCACACACACACTCTACCTACCTACTTCTAACTAATACACCTACTGTTACACACTAACACACTCTATCAGCTCTCACAGATCTACTTCCTACTTATTGTACATTACATTGCACAGAACTAACAACCTTAATACTAACACCTTACACAGAGAAAAAACGCAGTACCTTTGAAAACTCCATTAACAAAAAAATACACAGTACTAACACAAAATCCTTCTTCTCAACACACACACCCTCCGTCCTTACCTTTCGTACAATTGAAATTGCACCACAAAAGAAGCACAAAGTGCCATTCAAACTTAGTGTATGGCATTCCCCGGCAGCGACGCCAAAAATGTGTGCGTATGTCGCACGTGTCAATGCAAGGAACTTGTCGATAGACCGTGTGCGAACCACAAATGGATCCAAGCACACAACAAGCGTAAACTAGTAATCTCAAAGATAGCGTTGGTGTGTCACTCACCACTCCACGCTTCCTGTCGTAGAGGATTCCTCGCCGCGAAGAAGAGGGAGACGCCGCTGCGCCGCGCTCAACCGCCTCGTTGCCATCGTGCCACCGCAATGCTCTCTCTCTCTCTCTCTCTCTCTCTCTCTCTCTCTCTCTCTCTCTCATACACACACACACAAGGAGATGAAGAAGAAGAAGATGGAGATGGAGCAAGAGCACTCTTCAATTGCACAAATGAGAGAATGAGTGAATTTTAGGTTTAGTGACTTTTATATGAGCTCGGCCCATTCACACTTGGACGCCCATGCTTAACCAACTAATCCCTTGAATGTTCCAGTTAGAGTGCGCCTCTCATCGGCGATCACTCTTACCCTTTTCCTATTAGACCGACAAGTGTGGTACCTAACTTTACCAAGTAAATAATACAACGTCCGTCGTAGGTGATATGGTGTCTGTGAGCCTTGAGGGTTAACAATAGGAGAGAGGTGATTCTTTGCAATGAGCATCCTCTTTTGGAGCTTCGATAGTGGAAACTCTAGGAGTCTCATTACGAGCATTTCTTTTGGAGCAAGAACGATAACCATGTTCTTTTTCCCCACACTTAAAACATTTGTGATCCTTGCGAAAAGTTCAATCTCTTTAGAAGAGAGTTTATTTTTACCTTTGTAAACTCCTTTCTCCTTGGACGTATTGTTGTTGTTTTTGTTGGAATGGCCTTGGAAAAGATTTTGGGCATTAATTTTTCCATTTGCATCACCTTTGTCTTTATTTTTCATGGGCTTGATATTCTGCCTAGCCCCTTGTTGGAAATTGATGCGTGAAACAACCATGGTATGGTGGATTACTTCGCTGATAGAACCAAACCATTGAGAGTTGACATACTCGGCCATCTCTTCAGGTAATCCCGCGCAAAATTGTTGCTTTTTCTCAGTAAATTCTATCTTTTGAAAGACAATAGCCTTGAGATGTAAATCCCAAAACTTGTCTACATATTTGTGGATAGACACATGAGAGAGAAGCCTCAAACTTCGCCATTCGGTGAGCACTTTTTCCTTTGCATCGCTTGGAAGGAATTGCTTCATGATGGAAACTCATAGAGTTTTCCATGTCTTTGGGGATTCGTCGTTGCCACAAAGGCTAGCCCACCATTGACGAGCTGATTTTTGGAAGTGCACAGCTACATTGCGTAGCTTGGAGGACCCCGTGAAACCCTTGTCTCCAAAGGCCGCATCAAATTGTTGGATGAAGGCCAATACTTTGTTGGTAGCACCAAAGGTGCCATCATAGGTGAGCAAAGAGATACTATTTCCTCCCTCTTTGAACTTCTTTAGCTTTTGTGACCTTCACCATGCAGGGTAGGATTTGCGATGTCCTCCCCTCTTGTATTCTCTAGGAGAATAGCCATAGCTTTCATCGGTAGAGGAGGAAGGTGAAGAAGAAGGAGAAGAGGGTGTCCTCTTTCTTACCCTTTTCTTCCTTTGTTTCCTCTCTTCCCTTTTGGAGTGACGAGGAGAAGGACTATGGGTTAACCGTTTCCTCTTGGGAGGAGTTGGTGATCGTTTAGTCCGCCTTCTTTGTGGAGCCATATCTTTGAATAAATTTAGAGATTCGTTACTTTCTTGATATTTGGATTCCTCCTCTCGTATGGGAGAGAGTGTTCTTTTGGGGGTCTCATCAAGAGGCCTCCTAAGCTCTCTCTCCTCTTGGAAAGGAAAGGAAATCCCATAAGCACAAAGTTGCTGAGTAACTTCGGCTTGCAAAGCGGGGCTGCCCATAGCTTGTTGCAACCTAGTGACAAGATAATTAACAAACATGGGGGCATCATCATTAGCACCTTCATGTGCAAAATCAAAGTTATCAATGTTCATTCTACTCTCTTGGTTATTGTCATCCATGTTAATTAAACTTATGTGTTTACTTAGTGTATGCTTTGGCAATTCAAAACCTTAGTTCCTACTCCTCTTAGCCTTTGAAAATAGGCACTTAAGTATCTACACCCACGGCTCGAATTGGTTAATTATAGGAGTAATGGATTGAGTCTAACATAGCGAAGTTGCCGAGGGATAGCTCCTTTCGGACTTCTTATGGCTCAATAATGGTAAAGCCATAGGCAAGTCTAAAAAGACTCCATTATTAAGACCAAAGCTCCCGAGGTGTGCACCATATCCCACATAGTGGGCTCAACAAAACCGATAATAGATCCCAGTCCCACTTACCCTAATATAATTAACCAAATTAATCATTAATAGATTACTTAAGGACCTCTCTTCTTAAGCAAGAAAAGAGAAACCAAATGCTCTGATACCAATGTAATGGAAATGACCTATGAACTTTGAGAGTAGCGGAATTAGGAAATTAGATGAAGCACTTTTGTGAGATTACTTTGTGAGCATAGCATGCGAACTTAATTTGATGGTAGCAACATAAACATGGTACTTAGTTAACTTGGCATGAACAATACTTTTGCAAGAGAGAGAGTTTAGAAAACATGACAAAGTTGAGGACCAGATTCATACGGAGCCGGTCCCCCCTCCAATAGGCATTTGTATTATAGTTCCTCCCATCAAGAGAGACTTGGTACAGTACAATCTTTGTGTTCCTTGTGACCTAGGTGATGCAATGAATATGGAAAGCTTCATGTATCACAAGCATAATAACATAAACTTTGTAGGAAGCATTAACTATCCTAAGCCTCAGTCCCAAGGCCTCAAACACCTTTGAAGATGGAGAGAGCTAGTGGGAAATGAGGATAGGGAAGAGGAAGAAGAAACATTTCATAGGAGAAAGAAATAGCTCCTCACTTATCATCACTCTTCTTGCTAGCATACATAATAGCATAGTAATGAAGATGGACAAGATGGCAAGCTTAAGCATTGAAGCATGGCTCTTGGTTGGATTGCATTCCATAGCCAAAAGTGTTGGTGTAGCCTTCTCACTTCTCACAAGCTTGGAGAAGGAGGTGGAGTTCCTCAACTTTCACCAAGTGAGAATGATCCACAAAATGTGTGTGTGTGTGTGTGGTGTATATCCCCAGCACCCCCCTTGCTTTCTTGGGGCGAGTTCTAGCCTTTCCACATGCTTCAAGCTCATTGGACCCCTCTCCCCCTAGCCAATCACATGCAGCATGCATTCAAGTACACGGATAGTCTTTGGACAAGTGTCCTCCTTACCACTTAGAGAGAGAGAGAGAGAGAGAGAGCTTGAAAATATCTAGATATTTGTTAGATGGAACTAGAAGCTCATTGGACCCCTCTTTAGCGCAGCCAATAGGATTCAAGCACACCATGTGGCTAAGCATAGGGAGAGTCTGACATGTATCCCATCATGTGTCCCTTGAGAAAATGGGTGTCCTTTGGGTGAGTGGGAGGGTAAATCAAAGATTCCCCTAACTTTCCCCCTCTTTTGTAGGGTCTCTTTTCGACTCAAGCACCTTACCCCCCATGCATGGGAAGCTTCTCAAGCACCTTCCTCATTAAGTTTGTAGGGTCTCTTTTTTGACTCAAGCACCTTACCCCCCATGCATGGGAAGCTTCTCAAGCACCTTCCTCTTTAAGTATGACAAGCACCTCAAATACCTTAGTCATCAAGCACGACAAGCACCTCAAGCTTAGGTCGGGTTCCCACTTCAAGCTCAGCCCTAGCTTGCCTAAGGTCAAAGGACTTCTAACACTAACCATTGGAGGTCTTTAATGAAGCTAACCCTAAGGTTTTTTAAGCTACATTAGTTAACCTTACTCTTTGACAGACCATCTCTCATTTGGACCCCTTTACCATTGGCCCGTGTTGAGATAGATCTGTAAGCACATGTCTATATTCCAACCCTTGTTCCCGTTTATTATCCCACATTAAATGATAAGTGTAATATGAAAAAATCATTCGAGTTGGTTAGACATTAGATTTTATGACATCTTTTGAGTTTTTTGCTACAACTTAGATGTCCATGATTCCTAAACCTCCATTATCTTTGGGGTGAATGAAAAATTCCGCTCATTTTGGCAGTTCCTATTTTGTAGGGATCCCCCTCATAAGTAAACTCTTGCAGATACAATGGACTTGCTATGGCGGGTCTCCAGTAAGGAGTACATGATAGTAGTAATATAAGGATATAATGAAGTGATTAATGATCAAGACTTTGCTAGGTAGGTCAAGGATAAAAGATTCCCATCTTCTAAATTGGTTTCAAAAACCCAAACCTACCTATGCTTGAGACTTATGTCAAGTCCCATAGGGATTCCTTTTAGATGAACGAGTGCAACCCCCGTCCTACGGACAGAAAAGGATCTCTCTCTCTCTCTCTCTCTCTCTCTCTCTCTCTCTCTCTCTATAGAAGTGAAAAGCTCCTGCCATGTGTCAAACATATAAAGCTCCCTATTTTTAGGGTGTTCAACGTCCTTTAGTATATAGTAAGAAGAGACTTCCTTTAGTTAACTCCTAAAAAACCCTGTTCCAAAAGCCACTCATGTATGGATTTGAAAGAGGATTTCAAATAAGATTTCTATGCAATTCAAGAAGGATTATTCTTGGATTGGATAGATTGGTTGTCATTGTGAAGTATATCAAAGTTTTCATCTACAAACATCTGTAGACACATTTTATTTCCATGAGGGAAAGACCTTTAATGAGGCCTTTTTTTCATTCTATCCTTCACCAAGCAATTTAGTCCATCTATAGAAGATCAATAGAGAGCACCTTGGTCGTCTAGATATTCCAAGATCAATATGATCAGCTAGACTATTGTTTAATGCTACTCTCCTATATTAGCATTATTGAGAAGAGTACAAACACCAAAACTAGGCTAGGGCCGATTGAAAGAAAGATAAAATCTCATCCGATTCTGAAGGATTCCCCGCACAAACAAAAAAAAATGAAAGCAGAGAAAACGCTAGAGGAAGGTTTCGAACCTTCGACCTTACGGTTAACAGCCGTACGCTCTAACCAACTGAGCTACTCCAGCCAATGTCCATCGATTCAGATTGTGATAATATATCAGTAAGTTCTTTACCTTGTTTTACCGTACACAATGTAAAAGTGTTTATAGAATTTGTCGGTTAGTGAATGCATAGACATCTCTAGGTGATTCAGAGCATATGCATTTGTTGCCACGCAGTTTTGACGCCAGGCTGTTCTTGGGGTAGTTCTTCTTTAATGAGAGGGATGAAACAACTGCACTGTACTGCTAAAATATCATGAGGATGAGAACTCAATGGGGGGAGATATGCATAGAAGAAGATTACATGGGAAAGTGAGTGCCTTGTTTTACACAGGCTATACAAACTTGCTGCTCTAAGTTCAATGGACAATAGGGTGCATTTTCTGCATGAAAATATTTGGGAGAAGGGCCTTTTGTTATAGGCATTGAACCCAGAGGGTTCCACTCTCTCGCTTCCGCATGCGCAGAGGGCAACATCCAAATATGTGTAATGAGAATGAGAATGAGAATGAGAGAGAGAGAGAGAGAGAGAGAGAGAGAGAGAGAGAGTTACCAAATTACATCCATGTCGGATGTCATCCCATCAGCAAAAACTGAAAAGAACATCCTGAACTAAGTAAAGGTAGGAGCTAGAAACAGCCAAATTTGGAGAAGAGGAGGAGATCCGGTACTCTCTTTCCTGAGGTCTCTAGATCAGCCCATGAGCTCAGCTATGAGGTAGGCCATGGCTTATTTTCTGAGGCGTATGGTGCACTGGTGTCTTGCTAGGATAGCTCTGTGTGTGTGTGTGTGTGTGTGTGTGTGTGTGAGAGAGAGAGAGAGAGAGAGAGAGAGAGAGAGAGAGGAGGAGGAGGAGGATTTTAACGTCATAGGAAACTATCCCACGAGACCTCAAAGATCTATATGACGAGAGTTGAACTCAAGACCTGTTATTCAAGAGCAAGATGGCATAACCAATCTACTACACTTGGGTGATAGAAAGGTTTTACTGTTTTTACTTACATACACACACACACACCCCCAAAACACACACACCCACAAAGAAGAAGAGGATTTTAACGTTGTAGGAAACTAGACCTCAAAGATCTATCTGATGAGAGCTACATTACAATGGAAATTTACGCGAGTGATCCATCAAACACCCCATTGAGCCCAAAATTCTTTTGTCCTTTTTGTTAGTGTTCGGGATTGATTGATGATGTACACGCGTTCAAAGGGCCACGTGACTTCAACATAGGATAGAGAAGCACTTAGTGGTAAAGCAAATGATATAATTGACAATTGTGCTAACAAACTTCACTGCTCATTTGTAAATTAATCACCCATCATGTAGAAATTTGTCTTAAACTGCTGGCAGTTTTGCACGCACTCAACCAGGCAGTTTTTGCAAGTGACATCAACCATGCATGATAGGCATTGGGTAACCAACACCCTGTGAGAACTCGATTCCAAGATGTTTCATGACGACAGTAAAAATTGACCATGATTTGCGACCTACGAACAACGTACAATTAAATTGAAACTTTAAAGGATAAGGTGAAAGGAGAGATTATGAGAACGCAACTCGCACACACCGTTGATACGAGAGTAATGTTCGAGGTGATAAGATTGTACAACTCGGTGATCTACTACTACTCGCTCTACTTTTAAAAAAATCCATTATCCCCAGATATTCCTTCCAGCCTTCCCTCTTCCACGTTAGCTACCCCTACGTGTTCGCATACCCTCTCTCGTGCCTAGCGTGGACCCTACGTAAGCAGGTGTCCAACCTCGATGCATCTACCTCTGCCTTTCCCGCTTCCAGCACCCCCAACCTCTACCTCTGCTGCGGATAGCTTGCAGCAAACGAGCCGTGCACGAGCGCCTCACATTCCCTCTCTTGAAACACCCCGGCTCTCTCTCGCTCTCCTCAGGTCATGCAAGGACCTGCGCACAGAGAGAGAGAGAGAGAGAGAGAGAGAGAGAGAGAGAGAGAGAGAGAGCTATTTGTTGCGCACCATGTCGCATGCAGTTCTCCATGCGCACGGAGCACGACTACACTTTTGAGAGGTGTCGGCTTCTTTCCTTCAAAAAACTCTCTGCGGTTTGTTTCCTTCACACAGATCCACATGAGAATCTCCCTTGATTCTCTTGGTCTTTTTCTTTAAAAAAAATTTGAACCGCCTACTAGCAACCAGAGTGGTTAAAAAGCCAAAACATTAGTAGGTGCAAAGCTATTAGTTTGTGTGCTCATCAAACACACTTCAAGTGGCACAGAGACTCACAACATTAAGAACAGAATTAAATAAAAGAGTGTGCTAAAGCATACATCAAATCCAATAACGGCTCACTGCACAAGGTTGTTGACGAGAATACAGCTGTCCACTATTAGAGACCACATTCTTGAATAATGCCTTATGTTAAATGTGCTGAGATTTTATCCCACATACAAGGATCTTGAGTCCAGGGAAACAGGGGACATCTCTTCCCCACATCAATAGTATGTAATTAGCCCATGGCTAGATTGAATTCCGTAGGCAGGAAGGGGGTACCAAAATACATGCTGAAAGCATAAAAGGCTTTCATTGCCCTCCTCAGAGACCTTGCTCCTCAAACTCTTGTAGATACACTTCTTGAAGTTAGCATAACGAATTGAGAAACTATCCAATGACAAAAAATAGCGGCCATACATCCATGTGCTTTATTTCACTACTTGAATAACCAGTAGATCAAAAGAAATAAGGTGCAAGCTGCAATCACAGCTGATACGATCAGTGTGTCCCTCGAGCGCTTTCGTTTAATAGCTCCTGAACAAACAGCATGCCATGGCACAAATTTAGTATGTATAAAGAAAAATTGACAAAAGCCCCAAAAACAGCATGCATAAGTAAGCTTCATGAGCTTTTGTAGTAACAAAGGACCGTGTTTTCACAAGTATGTATGCATAGGAGGGTTGGTTGGAAGATGGTTGAATGGGCATTCGTACCCAAGACACTACGGATGATTGGAAAGCGATCACTAAGATGCTTGACCTTTCCCTCGATCTCCATGAACATGCTTCGCTGTGTTGACAAGGCTCCTTTCGTTGATTGCGCTTGAATGATCACCTCATCTATCTGTAAACAAGGCGAAGGGTCATGTTAGCATTCTAAAACATAAGAAACGAAAAGGACCCATATGAGGCTCTTAAACTAAAATACTAAAGATCTCAATGCTTCACATGCAAAAGTCAAATGTATGCCCATCTCCCTTCTTCACTAAGGCTTGTTTTAGAAAGCCAACAATTTCCATTTTCAAGCATAAGCCTCTCCAATGTGCAAATGTTGAAGTTCTTCCAAATTTAAATCAGTTCCTCTGTTACCTGAGTAATATTACCATGAATAGCTGCCCTCTCTCGCAGTAAACCTGGACCTGGCGAAGAAGTCCCAGATGCCTGCAAAGCAAAACCCAACCTACTATGAAAGAATGTAACCTGAGATTTTGTAGGATTCAAAGAAGAACCATCTCACCTTATACTCACTAATGTCATTGCGAACCGATGTCAAAAGCTCTGCATGTTCTCGCAGAGAACTTATGTTTCCACGCGTTCTCTTAAATTCCTACTTACACACAAAGAAGATAACGTCAGCTTTAACTACCGAAGGACTTATATCCTCTCAAATAAGGTCACGGAGTCCAACAAAATATATGTGCTTAGGTCATAGAACGGACACACTATTGTTGCATGACTTAAAAGCTTTGACCAATTAATTTGTGAAAATAGTTATGAAAAATACCAAATAATTAGATAATCACACAATCACAATCAAGAAACAAGAGAGGTTTATTCTGAAGCAACAATAGGACCATTTAATCAGGAAAGAAAAGTATTAAATTCACAACATAAAAGGTCTCAATTGTAAGTATCTTACTTTTTGGATTCATGAACAACAAGAACAAGTGAGAACATGCACTATCTAAATTCCGAAAGACGACATCTTTCACAATAACCAAAAGACTGAGGGTTACCTCTGCATGACAATAATAAATAGTAGAATGTTTACAAAAGGAATCATCTTTAAAGAACCGGAATCGGTCTCACTGCCATTATGAAGGAATACAGACAACCGTTTTGAACATATATGAAAGTACACATCGACCTTAATGTCAACACTGTTGTTACAAACCTTCTTGTGACCTGAAATTGCAATAGCTGGTAAAATTCGATAAGTAAAATGTTTTCCACCCTTTCCAAACCCATAGACATCGAGATCGTTTGTAAAAAGAAGTCGAAAGGTTTGAAAATTTCTGAAATGGGAGCCCAAAAAATATAGAGGCAACAGGAATTCATTTTCACACACAAGAACCCTTCCCTTCACAAGACAGTCAAAAATGCGATGGATACTACCCATCGGTGAGTCGACTGCTTCATTCAAAACAGACCCTTAGACAAATGTCCAGATGAAGGCTATTGTGTCTGCTGTGCAAACTGTCCAAACTGCTTTGCACCTACCTTACACTCTACTACAGCAGTCAAACAAGCTTACTATGCCATCTGGGTTAGTAACAACTGTATGGCAAAATGCAGGAACTAGTACTATGAACCATAATCCAAAAGTTAGACTTGGCCATTTTATGAATTACCCACATTGACCTTGGCATACCAAAGTTTCTACTAAAAATGCAATGTGATTGAAGAATCAAAATTTTATACATCCCAACCCATCCATTGGCACCTCATTAATTGAAAGCACTTTGCACATACATTGTAACCTGTCTGTTGGAAATGCAAGGTAAACATATAGAGACTACCACTAAAATGTGAGCTGAAGGCATCCAAGAGGTGGATGTAATTGAGCACGCAAAAATGGAGACTGATGGCTTTATACCCGAACATTTAGATATTGCAAAGGGAAGTGCGGAGACTAACACCGGCCATTGGTGCTTGGATCACCCACTGTTTGGTGGCAAAAAGTGTTTCAAATTCAAGAGGCAGGTATGTCACTCTTGGTTTCTATCTTTGGCATGTTACGTGCCATAGAGGAGAAGAGAGAGAGGATAATTGAAGCTTATACACAACATATATTATTCTCAGTCAATTTAACACCAAAATTGCACGAGGCAAGAGGGACATAAAGAAGCATCTTGATCATGACTGTACTTGGAATCAATTACATGCTACCACAGTATACTTCAATGCTTACAAACAATGAAATAAGAGCAACAACACTTACTTAAATCTCTTTCACAACTGCTAGCATATCTTATTTAAACAAGTAACGAAGAACGATGCTTTACAGTTGACACACTGCTCATAAGCAACAAAATGATTGAGAGCATGACATCAAAGGAGTTTGTGGGAGTGTGTTGACCTGTGTGAACTCGTGAAGGATGTCCCTGTGTCGTGCAAGCTTTTGCGTCACTGATGTGGTTGGAGCTGCAGCAACAGCACAGCGGCTCATGGAGTCATTCACATCGACCAATTTTTCCAACAAAGACTCGATCTCCATTTCCATAGACTTCCACGAACCATCTCCTCCTAAAACATCAGGTGTGGCTCCCTTCTCAATACGACCTGGTTAAGAACACAGACACTGAGTGGATGAATAAAGAACGCCAGTAATGAAGCAAAGGGATACAACTTGAGCGGTTTGCAAGAAACCCTCTACATCATGTGGGTTCAATGCCTAACACAAAAGTCCCTTCTCCCAAATATTCTCATGCAGAAAATGCACCCTTTTTCCATTGAACTAAGAGCAGCAAGTTTACCTCCTACGTGTATAGCCTGTGTAAAACAAGGCACTCACTTTCCCATGTAGTCTTCTTCTGTCCATATCTCCCCCCATTGAGTTCTCATCCTCAGGATATTTTAGCAGTACAGTGTGCAGTTGTTTCATCCCTCTCTTTAAAGAAGAACTACCCCAAGAACAGCCGGACTGTCAAGTGCAGCGGAAGAGTTTAAGGATTTTGCTGGAGTCTAGTACTCCGCACAAACACAGCGTTACCTTACTTCACTTGAAAAGAGAAACTGAACTGAACACGATGAAGAGAGAGAGAGAGAGAGAGAGAGAGAGAGAGAGAGAGAGAGAGAAATGAAATGATATATTAACGTCTTCAAAAGGCCAAAATGACCTATGAGACCATCAGATACAAAGTGGTGAATCTAATACAATGTCTGAAGTACAAGTATAAAAAGTATTGAATGTAAAATGTGAAAAATGAAAAATGAAGTGTGAGATGTGAAATGTAGAATAGGCCCTCAATGACTCTCTGGGTGTCATGCTAGAATGCCTATGATCCTCTGCTGGAGTCTCCGTCGATGGAGTGTGCTCTTGTGTCTCGGTCGTGGTCGTCTCATTCTCCCGAGCTCAGTTGCCCTGTCAATGAGGGTGCCTCTAGTATGAATGTGGGTACAACTCTGTGCTGGTGGTTGGTCTCCTGGCTCCCTCGATCCAAAGAAATCTGTGATCTGTCTCTATGACTGTCGTACTCCATGTCTCCTCAGCAGACTATCTCTATTTCGATGTAGCTCAAGTAGATATAAGCCAAGGCATCTCCGATCCTGATACCTCATGACTCTATCTAGGGGTCCAAAACCCTCCCTGAATAAGCAATGGAAGTGCCCTCGTATCTCATAATACACAGTGCAGTGGCATATGTAGTGTAGCTCTGTCTCTCGCTCTCTATCGCATAGTTGGCATATCCTATACTCCGGTGGTATCCCTCTGAATCTACCCGTCTCAATCTCCAGCTGGTGTGAGGATGTGCGAATCTCACCAATAGCACATCGGAGACCATGAGACAAATGAGTGTCCATGTAGCTCGGACGAATCACAAACCCATCTCCCGAAAGTTGGAGAAGATGCTCTTTGTAGAAAGCCATCTTCGTGCACAACTCCTGCATCGGCTCTACCCATGTCCTCCTGGTGTCCAATTGTATAAGATCCTGACGAATGAGTCTAGTGATCTCCGTCCGTGTGACTGGCAGTGAGGGTGCATCCAGGGAATACTGAAAGGAGGCAGTCTATCCATGCTGAAACCATGCCTTTGAAACCATGAGGTCATCTGCGCATACCAACATGATGGGTCTCCCTGCATCGCTAACTGTCTAGAGGACTCAAGAGCCAATCTAGTATATCTGCCTCTGTGTATCCCATACTCTGTGCATAAAGGACACTGATCTGGTAAGAGCCTCAATCTCTATAGGAGGGGCGGCTACCTCCGCTCGTATAATCGCATGTGGTACGGAGGCCTTGGCTCTAATCATCCGGGATATCATAAATACCAAGGGTCTCTCCATGCTCCTCCAACTGTCATGATTCACAAACCTGGACCCCATAAAGCATAGCTGAAGCAACCAAAGTATCAAAGAGCCATAGCTTTGTTCGTGGTTCTTGAAACTGAACCTACGAACACATCCTCTCTAGCCCTCCCAATGCCGCATAGGCTCTGGACAGTCTAGTCTCTGCTGCTCTCCTCAGAGTAAACCTCGGTCCCGTGAATACCACCCCCAGATATGTATATGCATCTGTGTACTCCACAGTGTCCTGACCATATACGAGTGTAGGTGCCGATCTCTTGACCCACTGTGGTGTGGTGTTAAACACCATAACCTTGGTTTTACCAAGGTTCACAGACAATCCACTATCCTCTGCAAAGCTGTGCAATGCATCCAACTGTCTCTGCATGCCCTCTGGTGACTCTGATATCAACACAATATCATCAGCATATAATAACAAAGGGATCCATGTCCCTGCTAGCTGAGCGCCTCTGTCGCCCTCTCTGTCAATGTAGTCAGAAACCTCATCTACATACATACCAAATAGTGTAGGGGACAAAGGACACCCCTGTTTCACTCCAATAGTGGAATGAACAATGTCAAAAATCCCCTCAAGAGTGCGTACATGGCCAATCCATCACTGAGTCGTATAAAGCCATGATCCTCCATATGATCTCTGTGAGTACTCCCAACTTCAATAGCCTGCGCATCAATCTGGCCCTCGGCACTGTGTCAAATGCTTTGCGGAAGTCCACAAAGCAACAATACATCCGTCTCCCATGTGCCCGACCCTCCTCAATAATGGCTCCGAGTGTAAGAATACGATCCAAAGTGGAGAAACCCCTCCTGAATCCAGCCTGTCCTACTGCTCGTATGCCCTCATTTTCTGCCCATTTACTCAGTTGCTGTTCAAGAATGGATGCATACAACTGTGCCAATGTGTGCCCTATCATAATAGTACGGTAGTTCCCTGGCACCACCGTGGGGTCCCCTGCCTTGAAGAGAGGTACGATAGTAGATAATCTCCAAGACTAGGGTAGTCCCTCACACATGACACGGTTAAACAACTGCACAAGAACCTCTGACAGTAAATCTCTAGCATGTATCAAGTGCTCTGCCACCAAACCATCATGATCATATGCATGTCGGGTCCCAACCACCCTCAAGGGCCCCCTTGCTCTATTGCCAGCGCAAGTACTTGCATTATTTACTTGCACAATGCTGATACAATGGTACTAAATGTTGAGATGCTTGACGAGTACTTGGTGTAGATGCTTGGTATTGTGAGGCCAAGGACTGGATGCTGAAAAACATGAAAGGTTCTGAGGCTGAAATCTGGTACTTGATGGTGATAAGGGCTGAAACCTTCATGGTTATAAACGCTGATCTGCTGGATGAAAATCGCTAATGTGTGCTGAAAACGCTGGAACTGAGGCTTGGAAACGTTGGACGATGATGTGGCTAAAAACGCTACTGCTGGTCTTGATCTGTGATGAAGGGGGCTGCTGAAAACGCTGGTTTAATGGGGCTAAAAAACACTGAGGTGCTGAGGGTACTTTGGCAGTTATCCATGCTCTGACACAATGACGACACTTTCTACTCAAAGCTGATTTTACCGTCTTTACAGACCATCGGAGTTTACGCTATTTCTTGTCGTAGAAGCAGCTTTCAGAAAAGCAGATGAGGTGGGCTAACATCCTGTCACAGTTTCATTTCCAAACAGTCCATGTTCAGGGACAGAAGAATTCAGTGGCAGATGCATTGTCTAGAAAACCCTTAGTTCTGGCTATTTCCACGATACATCATCAAAGCTTCGAGGATATGGTAGATCAGTACGCCACAAATCCTAATTTTGCAGATATCTTTCACTGGATACACAGTGGAGAAAGAGTTGCAGGCTATTCCATACGGGACGGCTATTTGATGCGGAAAACGATGTTGTGTGTTACCCTTTCAACAAAAGATCGCTGGCTGTGCTTCAATCGCCCAAGCTTGCCACCTCAACAGAATCTCTGCAATTACAACAGCCAGCGTACAAGAAAACTGCAGCCAGCATAAAGATGGGGCACGAGCCAGCCAACGTGTCGCTTCGCGTACGAAAACCAGCCAAACGATTAAAATTGCCCATGGCAGCCAGCAAGCGATCAAGCTCAATATTTTAATGCCACTTAACTTATTGCCAAGCTCAATAATTTAATGCCACATCAGCACTAAAACGAATCGGACAAAAATTGGCAACAAATTAACAAATCGCTACAACACTGCCAGCGATGGGAGATTCTCAACAATAGAGCGCCACGCCATAGGAACAATACCCCTTCTCACCATCAATGCCTCCGGGTGCTCCTCTTCGTGCTCATAGTTGCATGGATGCCGACACCGACGCCGACGAGTTCCGCGTGCCAGTGCCATACCTGAGCTACATTGACGTACTCCCTAAAGAGGTTCTCTCGGAAACCAGAACCAAATTGACGTACTCCCTAAAGAGGTTCTCTCGGAACTCCCTAGAGAGGTTCTCTCGGAAACCAGAACCAAATTGACATACTCCCTAAAGAGGTTCTCTCGGAAACCAGACCCAAAGCCTCTCCCAGAACCGGTTCCACAACACCCATTACCCATCCAGAGGCCAACCCCATACAGCAGGAATACAGGTGGTATGTGACACATCGTCACGCCACAGTTCCAAATATTCCCTCAAAGCAATCGGCATGGCCGAATCACAAGATGGCAAGAACTCTATTCCACCTAAGGACCCAATAGCAGCTCTCAAAGAGCAGATGGCAGCACTTTCCACAAGCCTCGCATCACTTCACACTCCCTTGGAGCAGATGCAGACGCAAACCTCTTGTCAGTCATATTACTACTTCTCGGACTACAAATGCTGCTTCTCTGCCATCTTCTTTCGACGCTTCAGTGGTCGACCAGGAAGAACCACTCAAACCAAAGGCTTCGAAACTCAAATTTTCTCACCCAAAGCATGGTTTCTCCGAGACAACTGGACACAAAATACCTTCGTCCGAGCAACAAAAGTCTCGGCATGATATTCTTGGAAATGCTACAGTTCTAAGCAACCAACTTCTTATTGGAATCATCAGCAACAGAAGCAACAATATGAAGCTTCCAACGGATCATTAGCGATATCATGTAAGAGAAGCGAGAAAAGTTCAAAGTAAGAGCACCGTACGTGAAAGTGTGAAACCCTTGTATGCGGCAATAGCAAAACATGGGTTTGATTCTTTCCGTTGTTTTCCCATTGAGCACATAGAAGGTAATTTTAGAAACTCTAAAGAGTTCTATAAATCAGCGTGGCCTCGAGAGTTGTTTTGGATGAGAACTTTGCATACTTTTTTCCCTAAAGGTTTCAACTTGGAAGGAAAGTCTTCTTTACGTAAAAATAAGACAATTTACCATAAAAAACTTATGCTTTGGCGAAGGCATCCCAAACCCGAGTTAGTTCTCCCTTCAAGTCAGTTTAAAAGAATTTGGATTCCTAAAGGTTCTCGTTCAGATCCGCCTTCTATCCCTGAAATCAATCCAGTTGTTTTGGACAACACTATTTCTAGTAGAGTACAAGGTCTCCCTAGGGCTTCAATCTCTAGAATTGAGAGTGATGACCCTTCTAACCATAGAATTTTTGCTTATAGAGATTTCAAACGGAGATTGATTTACTTATCTAGTGCCATGGAATTGGGTTCTTTTTCTTATAAAATATTTGAAAGGTATAATATAAGGATCCTATTTAAGCTCTTGTATACCCTTGAGAACTACTCTTATGAAGATTTGGAGCTAAGAGAGTCTCACAGTACTCGAAGTAGTACTCAACTTCGAGTACTGTTAGGCAAATTTCTGAAGTCCAAATGTCCTAGTCTGAAAAATCCCTTGGTTGGAAAGAAAGATTTGTTGATAACTATCTTTACGTCCCCTGACTTAGACAAGATTGGATTAAGCTCTATTTTGAGATCTCAAGAAGCTTTGGATGCTCTCCCTCCTTGTGTGAGAAAGGTATGGAACCATCCTGTCGTAGCTTTCAAATATGTGAAAACTTTAGGACAAAAAGCTTTCAACTATAGTGACATAGGACGTAATCTTAAAAAGCAAGAGAGGCTTGCAATCTCAAGTATTGATTGCCCTTGTAGTAAAACTGCCTTTTCTTCTTACGTAAATGGAGCTTTGGGTCATGTAGTTACTGCCGATTGTTCTATCCTTCCTTCGGATTCTTTGAAAGACCTTTTCTCAAGAGGTACTAAATATAGGCTCCCTTCCTCAAACGACTCTTGCCTTCTCAAAGCCATAGAAAAAGGAATTTCTAGTTTCGTAGTAAAGTTTGAGGAGTCTTTAGGAATTCAAGGTATTTTTACCCATTGGAAGTCTGTAATCCTCAAGAAAGCTTCTTTGAAATTAGCATCTTGCTCTCGGAACGTTTCTTCAGGAAGGAATAGCTTATCTTCTTCTGATCGTGATGCTCTTAGGAAGTTTCATCGTGATTTTGTAATCTCTTATGTAGATAAGTGCTCTAATAACTTTGTTGTTACGTGCAAAAAGTTCTATTTAGAATGCTTGTTAGGTGAAGTAAATTCTCAGACTTACAGTGATTGTGATCTTTCAATGCAAGAGGTTATCTTGAAACATGAAGACTTTTGTAAGTCTTTTGGTTTTAAGTGCCAACCTAAATTACCTTTTTTATATACCGTTTGGAAGTTCCACAAGAACCCTATAAAGCCTAGATTTATAGCTGCTTCTTGTAACACCTCTTTGACCGAGGTTTCCAAATGGCTTAGTTATTGTTTCAAAGCCATTTTACCTAACGTAAATGAATTGTGGAATAATATGCTAAAGGAAGCAGACGTACCTACCGATTCCAAGTTGGATTTTAAATGATTCAGTAGGTGTGATTCCTGTTTTAAAGTTTTTGAACTCTTCAAGAAGCCTTAAGGAGAAATCTTCTCCTTTATGTCTCCAAACTTTTGACTTTACAACGCTATACACGAAGCTAAATTTGGAGGACCTTAAATTTAGAGTCAAGTCCCTTATTTCAAAAGTTTTTGCGTTCAAGCTTGAGAAGGATAGGTACAAGGCATTGCTAGTAGAAAAGTCAGCCTTGAACTTTGACTTCTTATGGTTGAAAAATAAGAATGTAGATGTAGACAAAGGAAGAAAGAGATTCACCAAGATTGTAGATGACATTGACATCATATCTTGGTTAGATTTTCTTTTGGACAATTTATATATAACCATCGGCGACTCTCTTTTCAAGCAAACAATTGGTATCCCTATGGGTACCAATTGTGCTGTTTTTCTTGCTAATTTCTATCTTTTTACTTATGAGTTTGATTTTATGGAGCGTCTTGTCCTTGCTAACACTTGCCCAATATATTTGCACAAGTTATGCAATGTAAGACGCTTTGTAGATGATCTTTTTGTCCCTGACGTTCCTTCTTTTCAAGATTTTATGTACTTGAATTCGAGTTCTGTAGGCGGAGGGATTTATCCCAAGGAGTTTTGTGAACTTAACTGTACCACAAATAGTGATTGTTGTGCCTTTTTAGACCTTAAGATTTTTCAGACTCCCTTGGGATTAGAAGTAGATATCTATGATAAGCGCCTTGAACCAGAATATGCCAATCTAAAAATCATCCGCATGCCTCACATTTCTCTTTTAGCTAAGTACAGTGTCATTTGCTCTCAACTATTTAGATTTTCTCGTCTTTGTTCTAGTAAATCTACTTTTGTTGTTCAATCTTGCCATCTTATTTCTTTACTAGTTGAAAAAGGATACTCATTCAAAAGAATCATGAAAAAAGTTCGTTCATTTTTGCATCGTAGTAAGTTTATTTTTAGTGTTTCTTCCTTTGGAATGTTCAAGATAATCAGTAGTAAATTCAATAGAAGTGGGGAGCTAAAAAGCCGACTTATTGTTTGACTTAATAACACCTTATGTTGTTGTTTTGATCTTTAGCGTTTCTAGTATTTTCACTATAGCTTGACAACTGCTAGCCTTTATCATGGCTGAGTATGCCCATCACCTCCGGAGGGTGATAGAAACTCAGCTCGTTGGTTTTGTAGAGTACGTTCAAAGCATGAATGACCTCTATATAAACCTGCACCTACTCTTGGGCACTGACGACGTGAGTAGGGATGTCATAGCTGTTGTCCAAGCTATGCATGATAAAGGTGATAATCTTATTCTTCCTGTTTGGACAAGGAGTGAAGTTGAGATCACATATTGTCAAGTTTGGTTCTTTGCTCTTCGTAGGTTTGTAGTAGTATTCATTTTTCGATTTCATATTTAGCTTACCTGAGGACTTAAGAATGTGTTCCGTTATAGGTTGTTGTGTGAAGTTTGATTTCGAGGATTAAGTTTTTAAGATGTCTTATCCTTTTTCTTTTTTTTCTTTTTTTTGCTTAAAGTTGAGTACTTGTTTTAAGCCAAGTAAGTTGCGTCAACTTATTTTACACATACCTTTTTTGAAAACATTTTTAAGTTAATAATGTTTTGTTTTATCTAGTTTTGTTTCGAAGCAATCAAAGTGATTTAGTTAGTTAGTTTGTTTGTTTTTGTTTTTCTTTTCTTTTCGTGTGTCCCTTGCTTTTATAGTTTTATGAGTGCTTTATTCCCTCTTATAATTCGTGAGTTCAGACTATTCTGAACTTATGAAGGTATATCAAGATGGGCTTACTTAGTGGCACATATATCCGACCCTAGTCAAGTACTCGGTCGTGAATGCCGCAAAGCTAGACAAGTTCCCCCTTGCGAGCCATGCCCTACATTTAAGTCTTTCTTGTCTGATGGTGATAAAGTTGAAGATTTATTGATCCTTTCCTTGTGCAAGAGGATCCTTCAGAGGTCTAAGAGGCAACAGCTCCCTCGACCTCCCCCTTCTCAATTGGAAGCCTTAATACCCGCTGAGAAAGCTGGAGATTCATAAGATTCCACTTCTTGTGTGATAACGGACAAGCACACAACCCCTTCTTTGGTCGTGATCCAGGCAAGAAAACTCGCCTCGTCACCGCCCTTGCAGAATAAAGTCTCTCTCTCTAAACAGATACCAGATGTTATGGTGAATGATAATTTTACAAACTTGAAGACTCCAATCCTTACCTTCAGTGGTGCAAAGGACAAAAGAGATGCAGACTCTTGCAGTATGACTTCAATCGCTACAATTGAATCTTTGGACACAACTTGTTCCACAGATAAACCTTTACAGATGGAAATACCTCCCAAGAGATGCAGACTCTTGCAGTATGACTTCAATCGCTACAATTGAATCTTTGGACACAACTTGTTCCACAGATAAACCTTTACAGATGGAAATACCTCCAAATACTACTCTATCTCAATCTACGACATCCCTTCAAAAGGATCTTACTGTTCCAGACAAACCAATAGAATACCTTACAGATTTTCAACCAATGATCATCACTCAAGAGAAAACTCAAGTCAGTTTACCAATAATTTCACCCGAGGCAGATACAGATTCAATCTTTTATTGGACAAAGCTCAAAGTTACAAATAACTTTGACAAAGACACTTATCAAGTTGCAAATATGATCAATTTTCAGTTTGGCAAAATAGTCATGGTCAATAACAGTGCCATGACATGGGACTTAACAGAAAGAGCTTTGTATGCAAAAGCACAACAACAATACATTTCCTTCTCCCGAAGTTTCTTCTACTACCTTGGGTTTTATTTGAAGAGGGAGGGAATGTCACGATTGTGATTATGTTGCAGTATTACATCTACTCCTAGTTGCAGATACGCAAAGTGTCATGCCAAGGAGAATCCCTATGCTTGGATGGTCACGACCCTTTGCTCAAGAGACATGACTCTTCGCCACAAGCCACACTTCTTCGACGACTGGTCACACCTCTTGTCACATATTGGTGGCATGGCCTGCCCATTAGACATACACACACACGCTGGAGTTGCTGACGTGGCTGCAGCCTGCGGAAAGGCTAACGTGGCAATTCCATACACTGCTGGCGCGGCAGCCCACGAATCGCGGCGGAAATTGCGGAGGCAGTTGCTAGCAGCTTTTTGGCAATGCTTTATTTCCTACGCAAGGAAATTGAGAAAGAGAGCTTTACTTTAAAAAGCTTTGCTTTATTTTTTTTTGTGCCAAGTGTGGCTTGAGAGAGAAAAGGAAAGCTCCAGCTTTATTTTAAAAGGGATTTTGATTTTTAGCTTTTGGGGCTCTACTTTTAGCAACCCTTGTACTTTTAAATAAGCGGGCTGGCCTCTCACAACTCAAAGCATCTGGACGCAGAGTCTGAGTGTGAGCGCCTGCCTGCACTCTTATACTTTGAACTCAGATTAATACAAAAAGAAATACCGAAAGGGGCGCCAGTCTTTGGGGCCAATAACTCTAGGCACGGAACTCCACCGGGCCAATGTCGAATAAATTGTGAACTGTGAACTGTTTTAAAGTGGTTATTTGGTGCTGTCGCGGTAGATTCTAGACTTGGAGTGTCCAAGTCTGTTACAGTGGTATCAGAGCACGGCCGATTTCTCCTCTACGGGAAATCCGATCCCAAAAAAAAATTCCGCGGCACCTATGGCTTCAGGCAAAGATCAATCGACTCCCTCTGCACAGCCAGAGATGCGGGAAGGGATCACAACGAAGATTCCGGCAAGGAGTATGGCTCGCCTCGGCCTACTCAGGCGAAGCGTCGAGAGATGGAGCGTCAACGATTGATCGGCGACGCAACAAAGATGATGCTTAATTTTGCCAAGGACCCGAAAATGGCAAAATATATAAGCAAGACCTCTTTGGAGGAGGTGCACGCGCAATGGCAGAAAACCACAACACCACCCCGAAAACCCGCTCTCAAGAAACCTCCTACTTCAAAGAAGTATACAAAGAAAGAATTAGAAGAGGTGGTTGATGCGCGAATTGCACAGCTTTTTGACGCGTAGAACAAAGCTAAAAAGCACGACAAAAAGCAGAAGAAAGGCGCTGACTTCCCGGGTTATTTGGGTCGTCAATCTACTTTTGAAAAAGCAAGAAAGCAGAAGAAGCGTGTTCGATTTGAAGGAGTACCCAGTTCTTCTTCTTCTTCTTCTTTTGACAGTTCTTCTAGCTCATCTGATTCGAGCGAAGAAGACCGAAAAAGCAAAAAGCGAAGCAAAAAGCAACGCTTCGAAAAGGGCAATAAAAAGACAAAGAAATCTTAATCTCGCCCCGTGAGTGACAATTCTACAGAGGACTCGTTTACAGACAGTTCGGACTCTGACGACATCAACTTTTATGCAAAGAAGAAGAATTTTTACAAAGCCAACCAGTCTAACTTTCTGGAAGACAAAAGCAAGAAAGTCCGAGAGTTTAAGGAAGGTGGATAGTCAATTAAATTTGACACGTTTTCTGGTTATAGAGATGCTTCGAAGGCTTTGTCTTTTGTACAGCAGTTTGACATCGCTTTCGCGGGAGGACGTTACTCAGAGCACTCTAAGATTCGGAGAGCTGCCTCTTACTTTAAGGGGAATGCTCGAACTTGGTGGTCCACGCTTCTATTAAGCAAGACTGCGCCACTTAAATGGTTGAAATTCAAGAGGCTTTTTATTTCTTCTTGGCTGACTCGAGAGAAAAAGAAGTAGAAACACAAACAAAAACAAAACAAGGGTGAAAGGAGGGAGGGGGAAGCAGGAGGAGGGAGGAGAGGACATGCCCACACACTACCTCAAACCCTCAACCCCACATCCTCACACAAGCACACACGCATGCACATACTCATTCAGACACGCAGACACCCTGGGCACACAAAGAACACACAAACACATACAAAAGGCAACTTGCAAGCCCCATGTGCACACACAACCAAAAGCCAAGCACACGTCCAAACCCTCACGGGCACACATACACACTTACACTTTGAAATATGCATATACACCTAAACGTACGTGCGCACACAAACACACACACAAGCACACACCCATGCACGCTACACTCACGTACTCAAGCATAAGAGAAACTTGCGCAGCTCGCGAGGAGCAGGAGGTCATGGCATCACACTCGCTAGGGCATCGCGCTTCCTCCTCGCCACTGCATCTATTATTGATACTCAGACTGATTACATTCCTCTAATTACTTTGTCGGAGTTGCTACAGTAGAAACTGTGATACACCTAACACACAAGCAAGTGTGCATAACCCTCCCTGTGTGCAATTGACATTACCAGAATGACTTCATCTTTTTAGGTAAGTTAAGTAGACGTATCCACCAGTTCTGAGGACCGATTTCAATATAAATCAAAGTCTCTTCTAGAAAAACTGAAGCTTATGAAATCTGTTATCCATGGAATCTTCAATCAAGGTACTTGATTTGTATAATGTGTGTCGAACGAGATCCAACAAGTCTATTGTGTTTAGTGAGTGCAACATATCATTAACAACTGTGTTTAAAGTTACCACTCTCCCAAAGCTTTCACAAAGTTTGCATACATAATTCGGCAGACAAAAGTACACTTGTCAAATAAAGCAGAGAAATCTAGATGCGTAAGCTTTTGATGTGCAAAATTGAAACACAAAAAACATACCGCCATGGGCAAGCATGCCCCCAAGCTTTGCATAAGAAGAAAGTTTCGTATCCAAATCACTTTCCAATTTGCGTGCCTCTCTCCGCAGATCCTCCCACCGCGCATCTTGCTCCTCCATATTGAGTTGTTTGTTGTACAGATCAGCTTATCAAAAGCACATCACGCACAGATTCCAGACTTGCTGGCTTGACAAAAGAACCCAATTCTCAAATCACACATAAAATATTGCAAAGCCCAACTTCAGAATAGCAGAACCGAAAAAAGAAAATAAAGCCCTACTCGTCTTTACTTACCTTGCAGCTATGGAGGTTTCAAGCCGACCCATAAATGTACATGCCTGGAGATGAAACCTCAAGCACTGATCGCTGCTCCGCAAAATTTTACCTGAGAAAAATTTCCCTCTCTCGTTTAAATGTTTCGTTTTCTGTTCACAATTCACGGTGCACGTGGCGATCAGGAGAGCCCGACTCCACCCGCCCCAATGCCCATTGAGCAGTGCCTCGGATTAAAAATTAGAATTGTTGCTTAGAAATATTATTGAACTATATGTGCGAGAGAAATCGTATAGATGTAATTTCTTTTGTGCTCGGTGATCAACAGTAACAAATAATATAAGTTGTGGTCTAGCAACATATAATATAGGTTGTAGGTTGTGGCCTAGAAACACAGTAAACTTTGACAGGACAAAGTAACACAATTAGAGAATATCGGTAGTTGTGTATTCTAAGTAAGAATACATAATATAATGGTTCTTATGCTTCTAAAAAACAAGTAGGTGATACCAATTTTGGAAAAGAAAGTAACAGAAGAAAAACGAAGCGCAAATGAAAAGTTTCTTTAACACGAGTTCTCTCTCACTCCGCATGGCGGAATGTGAATGAAAGGCCGCCAGTGAGTTTAGGTATGCCCGTGTGTGAGTTGAAATTTGCAAGCAGGCACGACGGATCTAAGGCATATGGAGATCGAGATCTCTCTCTCTCTCTCTCTCTCTCTCTCTCTCTCTCTCTCTCTCTCTCTCTCGGAATGTGAATGAAAGGCCGCCAATAAGTTTAGGTATGCCCGTGTGTGAGTTGAAAATTGCAGGCAGGCACGACAGATCTAAGGCATACGAAGACCTCTCTCTCTCTCTCTCTCTCTCTCTCTCTCTCTCTCTCTCTCTCTCTCTCTCTCTCTCTCTCTCTCTCTCTCTCTCTCTCTCTCTCTCTCTCTATGTGTGTGTGTGTGTGTGTGTGGAAGGCATGCTATGTATTTGTGTTTTTTTTTTTTGGAGGGGGGGGGGGGGGGGGGGGGGGACGCCTTGTATTGTAGACATGAGAGAATTCCTAGAATAGAAAAGAAGGAAGAAGGGATGGGTGAGGAGGTTGGTACACAGGGTCGAGGAGATGGGTGTAGAGGAGGTGGATGGGGAGGCTGGGAGGAGAAAGGGTGAGGGTGACCATGGGTCTGAGAGGAAGATTCTGTGGAATCTTCTAAAAAATGAATTTCTTTTAGGAAGAGCCAGTATGTACTAGAAGAGTGGAGGGTCGAGTGGAGGTCCTTTTTGGAAAAGCCATCCGATGGCGTGCTCTTACTAGAGTTCATGTTGGAGTTTGCATGTAACGGGCGCATGCGAAATTTTTTTAAAGGCTGTGTATGCACTACTAAGCTCGTTGCCTCAAAGTTCTACGCTGCACAATTGAGAGCCCCAAAGTTCTGCGCTGCACAATTGAGAGCCCCAATCATGCGCATTATGCAGCCTGCTAAAAACACATTACTACACAGGCTGAGACCGCAAGCTGAAAATGCATTATCTTGCAGAGGGTGAGAACGTCGACTGAAAACGCATTATTCTACAGAGGCTGAGAATGCTTTCCTACATAGATAGTCCTTGGAGGCATGTGTCTCCACAGGTTGGAGAACAAGGGCAGCAGAGGGAGCAATTCCAATTGGGAGACGGAAGGTTACGGAGTCCGCCCCTCTTCTTGCTTGCGTCGCATTCATGCGACGAGGTAAATGCGCTTGCCTTTTGTTGCTTGTGTGTGTTTGTTCGGTAGGGTTCCCGCATAGAAAGCGTTGTTGTTTATGCATGTCAGTATTGTGCTCGTCAATTGCCTTGCGTTTCTAAGGTTCTTCTCCAATGGCGAGGATGAAGCATCTCGCCCGATCAACGAAGGCCGCTCCCTCTAGTTCGAGGAGAGCCCGAGGTAGGCCAAGGCTCTCCGAACAGGAGAGAATCGCTCGCAAAGAAGCCAACAAGCCCAAAAGATGATCGAGCTCAGCGTAACAGCATCTACTGGCGGCAACGATGTGGACGGCGCTTTGTTTCCGAGGTTGAAAGCCTTTGTGGAGGAGGAAGCAATCGCGCTGGCATGTGCTCGATCAAGTGTGATGGCACTGTCTTCCACCTCCACTTCCAGATGGTTGTTCGAATCTTGGCGACTTCCATTGTTGTAGTGAACAAGAAGATAAAACAGTACCTAGGGTGAGATGTTGAGAGTTTGGTCGGAGCAAACATTCTATGTCGTGGCTTTAACACTAGTTTGGTACCAAAAAGGACACTTTAGCATCCTTTTTTCTTAATTTTTAAAAAAATTCCATGTGCTCAAAAAACAAGAATCTGTACAATTCCCTTTAAGAAGCATTTGTACACTAGTAATAGGGTTCTTAAAAACTATCTCCTTACATATTTCAGCCTACAAGGATAACCAAATTGACCCATAATTATACTCACACAAATCTGCATTCAAATTTTGCAAAGAATAGGCACCATAAGCGTTAAAAAAAATCCAAAGGCCTAGGAGAAAATTTGAGATTGCTCCTTTATACCAATGCTATGTAATTATGTAGGCTTTTAATCAAAGAAAAAATAACTACATTTGTCTTTAATTATGCCTCGCTATGTGGGTCAAATAGGCAAGTTTTATAAATTGGATCATATACAAAGTAAAACACATTATATCCGTGCATTAAAGTCTTGACTATTCTTTTTCCTTTGTCGTAACAATGCGCACACTAGAAATTCTTGATATTTTATGTACAAGATTGTAGCTAGAAAACTCCATGTAATACTTGAAAATTTTGACAAAAACAATAAAGTATACCTAATTCCTTGATAACAAGGCATTTGGGCCATTTGAATAGCAATTTGACAAGGCAATTTTCAATGTGCTTTTGTAGTAATTCTATAGTGCTTCTTTATAAATCCTATAGCAGTTTGATGAGCATGGAGCAACATGCAAAGGGAAGCCACAAGCATCAAAGTTGAGGTGATAGTTAGTTGGAGTGGCAGTTGGGTTTTTAGCACTATTGAACAATATAGTGGACCATGGGAGCACAATTACAATTGTGACAAAGGGGGTAGAGACCAGGACGGCTAGATGGACTAGGTGAAGGAAACCACAAAGGCTGGTAGATGGGTACTTTGTAGCAAGCATATTTACACAGGCAGGTAAGGGACAAAACAACAAGTGGACGTATATAGGCTAAATAGTGCAGGTAGTTAGTGTGGAGGACGGCCATGGCAACACCACATTTCTAAAATAAGAAGAAGTTGGTGAAAATCAATAGGCTGACTCTCGTCATATGTTTCTAAATATTGTTGAATTTTACTAGCGTTTTTTGTATCATTGCTCGTTACATTCTCTGAAGGTTTAAGAATAATTGTATTTGGAAGTGGCGGTTTTGGAAATTTAAATGTGCATTTTTTTTAATTATATTTTTTGCATGTGTGTGTGTGGAGATGCGTTTGACTTTGACGCAAATGTTCTGCAATTTGCATTTTGTCGCAAGATACATAGCAGTTTATAAAAACGACTATTTCTTTTTTATTTCTACCATCGTAAATCGGAGCATTATCAATCCAAAGAAGACCGTGATTGTGTTCACTGCCACGTGATTGGAACTCAGTTACAGTTTCATGGAATTCTCTCATGGCATATTGGATTTCATCATCAACATCATTGAATGTTGTATTTTCTTCTAACTGGATGTCAATATTTTTTTAAATCAGAGAATCTAAGTGCTTTCTTACTCTATTAAAATTGTTTGTCGGTATATTAATATGTTGCAAACACTTAGTGTAAATCTCTTTTTTGGATACTATTGGTTGTTCTTTATATTGATTGAGTAATTTTACATTTATGTTTGGTGTCCATTAAAATGGGACAATGTGTTCTATATTTTCAGAATTTTCATTAGAATACTTTTATAATAATCTTCTAAGTTTGATGTTTACTGCGCTTAATGTTGCTACAAAATCTTGGTTTTATTTTAAAAATATACTACATATTCTTTTTTCGTCGAATGTATGTAATTATTGTCAAAGGTTTCTAGCAAGTTTTGTTTCAAGTTTTTATTCCATTTTGTATATGTTTTTTTGTTTGTATTTGTTTGTTTTTTTTCATTTTAAGGAGTAAAATTATATTTTTTGCTATTCTTATTTTCAGGCAGTTTATTTTTTTTCTCCAAATGCTATTTTTTTTCTTGATATTTGTATACTGAGTTGATTTTCTCTTGTTCTTATTTTTATTTATTAGAATAAGAGGTTCATAGTGTGCATCTTTTTCGCACTCATCATGGAAAAGTAGATTTAGTGTTTCACTATTGCTTACAAAATTTGTATTAAATAGTACTGTATGATGGGAAGAACCCCAAACATTAATATTTAAATTAAAAACTCGTGCAACCCAATATAATATAATTGCATCTCCCCATAAACCACCTAGAGCTGATGGCAGTATCATCCGCTGAATATATTCTTATGCAGTATTAATATTATGAGTTTCTTGTAAGAAAGACTGTGTTAAATGAACTTGTACAGTTTCAATAGCTGTAGAATGATTTTCACGGAAGTTTTCAATTAGTGTAGTAATACTTTTTTGTCTCAGTTCTTCACTTGTAGTAATTGTTTGTCCTTCTATATTTTGGTTATTGAAGAGAAATAAAATGGAGTCAAACATACAATTACCAATATTAAAATTAAAATCTTTTAATTGTTTGGAAGTCATGAAATTGTGAAAATTGTGTATTAGTTTCTTGTATTATTATATTTGTACAACTAGAAGTCAATATAATTTGATATAGGATCAAGGGTTCGAAATGTCCAGTATATGCAGCCCGATCATCATACAGTATATGTAAAGTTTCATTAAACTTAGTCGAGTAAGTAATATAATTTTTTTTTTGTTACTTTAGACCATAATGTAACACTTTTCCTATATAAATGAGCAAACCAAAAAATGCAGAAGTGATCTCTCCATAAACCTCCAGTTGAAGCTGGCAATCGCATTTTTTTCAAAATACTCATCATTTAAAGAGTGGACATTGTGTAAAGACAATAAAATATCGAATGATAAAAACGTTCTTAAACATGTTAGAGTCTTACTATCATGATTGTGCAAAGAAGAAATGAAGTTGTCAATGACAGTTTTACGAATCATAGTAGAAGAAGTTCTTTTGTGCAATAAATAACTAAAGGTATTAAACAAACAGTCACCAGGTACATATATATAATCTTCTGGACATTGTAACCCTACTTCAAGATATGTGTAATTTGCACATGACAAGTTGTTAGACATATTTTATTTTGGTTTATAAAGCTAAAGGAGGTTCCTACTGTTTTTTACAAGTATGTGTACAACATGTACATATAAAACGCTTGTATACTGAAAAGAAGAGCTAAGTACATCTACAATTACAGCTTTTTAGGGAATTGGAATATTCAGAACTGTTTGTATCAAGATTCTGCAACAAATATTAGAAATATCATTTTGTAATAAAAACATTCAAAATTTACATGACCGTGGAAGTAAGTGCCTGAGTTTATATTTCCAATCAGCGTGTGATAGACTCCTGCAAACGGGGACATTAAAAAATGAGAAAAATGAAAAGGAACAAGTACTTTTTTGTAAAATTTATTAAGAATGATACGTATTTGTGACAATTCACCAATTTTAGCTTTCTTAAAAGAGCCTCCTTCATAATCAACAATAGTGTTTGTATTATCTATCTTGAAATGGCCCTGGATACGTGCGATAATTACTTTTTTGTAAAAGTCTTTTTTATGATTCTGAAAAAAAAAGTGGATCGGTTCGTTTATTTCAAGGAGTTTTGCCACCCACTCGTTTACAATAGATACATTCATGCAGATTTTGTCACTTTGGATTGTTCCTGTTAAGCACGGGATGAGTTTCACACGAGTATTTTTGGTACATCGTGTACAATATAGTTCCACTGTATCGATGGTAGATAAAGAGCAAGAACTATCTTGAACTCTGGAGTTGCAGTGTTCATAGCCTATGTAGAATGGTCGAGTTGGAGAAGAGAATACCAAACAGCCATTGACCTATACAAATAGTAGTTTAAATTTCGTACCTATGTACGTGTATTTGAAAGTGTAAGTACGCAGAGTTTTTCTTTTTTTTTTGTTTACAATGATGAGAACCATATATAATACTATATATTACCTCTTTCAGCATTTTCCAAAAGTTCGCAACATTTTGTAAAATGTTATTTACAGTCATTGTCAGTGAGACGGGAACTGAAATTGAAGAAGTTCGAAATTGTAAAGAGCGTTTGCCTCTGTATGAGCTGGAGAACAAGTTCTTCTGTACGAACATTGTGTACTGTTTGTTATAGAACTCGTTCAAATAAAATTCCGGTCTTCTTCCCATCCACTTATAAAAACAATCTTCACGCATATATATTTTAAAAAGTGTTAGCAAGTATATAGAATTTTGTGCAAGCACTATGTAGGAAGGCCAGTTGGATACTTACAATATGCCGATCATATTTGTTTACACCATCTGCAAACTGTATGTGGAAAATTGTCCTATCTTTGCCTATAATTTTTGTAGCTCCGTCTTGAATTACTACAGCGAAAACTGTGTCCTCTTTTTCAACGTGATCTGGAATATGAGTTAGCTCAATGATTTTTGCATTCGAGAAAAACATGATTTCTATGCTCTTTGTGGGAAGTCTGCGCATTACTGTATTGTTGTCGGGGACAATGATCACTAGAGCGTCGCCTTTGTTGTATAAAGGTTTCTTCAGTTGGATTAAGAAACGTTCTATTCTAACCCATGTCCTTTTTTGAATAATGGTTTCAAACTTGCTTATCTAGGACTTACTAATTTGTAGTGTAATTGTTATAAACCCTTCTTCATCAACGAGATCTGCTTGAAGGAACGGAGTCATACTTGTAAGGGCTTGGTCGTATTTTTCGTACCTATTAAGAATATAGACTTCGAAAACTAACCCAGATCTCATTTGTTCAAATCTCCAACCTTCATTATAGGTGTATTACTAGGAACGATCTGATTGTTAAAAAAAGGTAAAGAAATGAGGTCAAAGAAGAGGAAGGAAAAGAAATTGTCAATAGTGTTTCTTATTAAAGTTATTTACTTATTTCCTAGTATACACTGTGTTTATATTTTAATTAACCAAAGTACTATATTCAAACATGTAATTTCTCTGCAGCTGAATTACTTGTTTACACTCTTTAAATATGTACTCTATACTGTATTTATATTTTGACCAATCAAAGTAGTGTATTCAAGCATGTAATCTCTTTGCAGCTAAATGTAATGCGAGTATTTTTTTTAGCTTGTAGTATTTATTTTGAATGGTGTGGTCAATTACAAATCTAGGCCTAAATAATCCAACAATTTCGTGTCCAATTTCTTTTACAAAATGAATTGAATTCTTTTCAATGTAAGTTCTTACATGTTCGATACTGGATGATTCCATTTCAACTAGCTCTTTTCTTTTTTTCCTTCAGAGGTCTGTAAATAAATTAAAACAGAAAAGGAAACGTAACTAAGTTAAGACGTGCAAAAGTCAAGAATGATTTGTATAAAAATCAAGATGACGCGTACTTAGAATACCAGCTGAAATTTTAATATTATTTCACAATTAATAGACCGTAGGGGTACAGTAGTTGCAGCAGAGAATAGAGACTATGGAAAAGGATTGGACTGGAGGAAGAGACAACACAAAATTGAAGTGGGCCGTTATATATTTTGCAATAAGTATTTTCATGAAAGTAAATTAGAACCGAAGAGAGAGCAGAAGTTTACAAGCTAATAAGTGCAAGCAATCACTGTACGAAATGACTAAAGGCAATACCAACATGAAAATTCACTGTAAATGTCCATTAAAAAGGTAGAATATATACGGGTGTAATGTTATTAAAGAGTATTTGGGAGCAGCGAAGATGGTATGAACAAAATATTACAGAAATACTGATTAGCTTATCAATAAGATTCTCCCTTTTCCAAATTTAGCTCTCAGTGAAATTTTCTATGTTGGTATATTTGCAGTTTGTTTTTTACAACTATCTTTTTTTGGATATCGTTTATTTTGTCAAGTAGGTTCTATTTTTCCCGCTTTAAAATACAAGTATGTTTTATTAAGTGTACGATGTGAAAACTAAAATAGGTTCTATATAGATGGGTATAATGCTATTAAAGAATATTTTGTAGTAGTAAAGATGATATGAACAAGATATTGCATGAATACTAATTAGCTTATTACTAAGATTTATTACCTTTTCCAAATTTAAATCTCAGTAAAGTTTTTTAAGTTGGTATATTTGTTGTTTGTTTTGTACAATTATCTTTTTTGAAATATTATCTATTTTGTCAAGCAGGTTATATTTTTTCCGCCTTAAAAGACGAGTATTTTTATTAAGTACAATACATGTAAACTAGAGTAGGTTCTATGTGTAAACACATTTCAAATTGTATTGAATTAAAAGTCACCCACGACGATGTACTATATAAGATGGAGAACAATATAACCGTCTAAATTATCGTACTATTATTACTCAGTAAACTATAACACTGTAAAAATTACAACTTAGTAAGTTTCTACTTTAAGATGTCCAGATGGTTCGTGGGGAAGCAATATAGACTAAGGAGTAGCTTCCCAATTTTTACATTTAGCTATGGGCTTTACATTATGAAATTGTTGTGTAAACTCACTTAACCTACGCATATTCAACTTTGTATTGGTAAGCTTGTCGTGCTTTTTGTACCATTCTTCAGTATTCAAAATATCAGGAGACAGTAGACGACGAATTTATTGACGTAAGCTTGTCCCAAGCAGGTTATTTATTTTGTCAAGCAGGTTACATTTTTTCCTCCTTAAAAGACGAGTATGTTTTATTAAGTGTAATACATGCAAACTAGAGTAGGTTCTATGTGTAAACGCATTTCAAATTGTATTGAATTAAAAGTCACCCACGACAATGTACTATATAACGTGGAGAACAACATAACCGTCTAAATTATCGTACTATTATTTCTCAATAAAAACTGTAACACTGTAAAAATTACAACTTAGTAATTTTTTACTTTAAGATGTTGAGATGGTTAGTGGGGAAGCAATATAGAGTAAGGAGCAGCTTCCCAATTTTTACATTTAGCTATGGGTTTTACATTCCGAAATTGTTGTGTAAACTCACTTAACCTATGCATATTCAGCTCTGTATCGGTAAGCTTGTCATGCTCCCTGTACCATTCTTCAGTATTTGAAATATCAGAAGGTAGTAGACGACGAATTTTATTGACGTAAGCTTGTCTCTCAGTAAGGTGATCCATAAAGAAGATAGATATTGGATCCACTGCTCCTCTTGATACTCGAGCGTTATCCAATACACATCTTGGCTTATGATATTGATCAAACCTTATATCCAAACCGAAAGGGTTGTCAACGACAATCTTTCCAAAATGTTCATCGAATAGCCATTGTGGCACGTAACTGAAATTTAACCGGAGTTCATGCTGCATCCAAATCTTGAAAATCACAATAGGGCAAACTCCAAGTTTCTGATTCATCATTAAAGCTTTTTTTGCACATATAGTATCTCTAGAAAGGTGTACCAGTAAATCGTAAGCATCAATATATAGCACGTCACGTGCTACTTTGATATTCAGTTATCTGGTTGTGTACCACTCGATATTCCGAGAAAAAAATATTGATGGCTCATTACGAAACTCTAGTAATTACAATCGTTTTGTAAATTGAAGAGAAAAAATATATATATTAGAAGAAAGTATTATTATATTTCTTACATTAATCCATGAAGTTATTTTTGATCTATATAGTTGTATTAATTTATTTATATTTACCAACTACAAAGTTAAACAATATTTTTCATACTGAAAGATAAGGTTTTTAAAAAATATTTAGATATGTTTTTGATTGATAGTCTTAAGAGTGTATGTTAGTTTGAAATAATATTTTGAATGTATTGATCGAATATGAATTAATATAACTTGTTTAACTATATATATTGAATATGTATTTTGTAAATGTACGTCAACCGTAAAACTAGAAAGTAAAAGTCAACAATTTTGCATATAAAAAATAAAGGTTTATTTCTTTCTGTTTCCTGTAAATGTAAATTCTAAGCTCCAATACTAATACATAATACACTTCAAATTGTAACAAAGCAAAATCAAGTACGAGAAGAATATTAATATTGAATTAAGAATGCCAAGTACATTGTACTAAATTCTATTAGTACTAATTATATTAGTGAAAATTATAAAAATTATATGAAAACAGAAATTACATTATCAACAAACAAATTTTCAAGTCTGCTATATATTAAATTAGAAAGAAGCTATTGTGAAACATGTAATTGTATATTTAGAAATTTCCCTTTTCTATAATTTGTACATTGTTTCAAACGTAAGTTCTGAAATACAAGCTATCTAAATTCAAGATACATTAATATTTACTTTGCTTTCTTTGAATGGTTTCTAAGGAGGACAGGCTCATCAACAACATTCTCATCACTGTGTTTTACTGGTTCGAAGCCTAGAGGAAATTCCTGAAGTGTTACCTTCTCTGGTTCATCTGCATCAATGTGTTTCTCTTACACTGTTTATTCCGTCGAGCAGCCTCTGTGTTTGTTGTTGAAAATAGTGAATTTTCTGTACTGTTTGTACAGAGTCACCATCACTTGGTGAAATAAATACTGGTGTAGAGTTGTTTGAGCAAGTAATTGTGTTGCTTGGTTCCATTTAGTGGAGTTCCTCTTGAAAGTCTTCTAGAAAGCATCATATACATGTTCCTTAAACATTTGACATGAAAATATTTAAAGAAAAAATTAACCAGTTCACATACTTGCTTCTATGTAGATTTACAATTTTATTGAAATAAACGTGAAATTCAGTTTTCAAACCGTGGGAAGAGAAGACAGAGAGAAAGAGAGGCAATTAAAGAGAGAGAAGTGTATAGTACATAAACTTGCAGAAAACATTTTACTAACTCAATGCTATTTAGTGTATAAAGGTTTTTCTTTTAAATTGTTACAAAATAAATTAGAAGAATTAAAACTCACATATCGTATATTGATTCAAAAAACGTCAAACAGTAAATAATTAACATGTTCTAAAGTTGATGTTAGTTATTTTACCATTATAATAAATACCGAAAAAAACCTCGTTAATATGCAAGTATTGGTCTTACCATATTCAATACAATATAGTGGAATTAGTAGCAAATAGAAGAAAAACCCAAAGCTTTTTTATTCATTTCTTGGACATAAGCCAGCATCTGTATCTACATAGATACCGTACTGATGAGCATTTCTTAATATAGTATACAGCTCATAGAGTGCAGGTCTCTCGATTGGATTTACACGAGTACAACGTTGTGCAAATGTGTGTAAAATTTTTACAAAGTCATTTCTCGGTTTGTTACCTTCAAACGGAAGAAACCGTAAAAGCTTAAAAAGAATTTTTCCTAGAGAATAAATTTTAGCTGCTAAGTTGTAAGCGACAGGCTTAGAATTGAAAAATTCAAGAGCGACCCATGGATACCGTCTTCTGTATTCTTCAAAGGTGTCTTTTTTATTATCTGACAATGGTTCATGCACTTTCTTCATAGTTGTACTCGTACTTTTCTCCCAATTTCCAATACCTACGTACACGTCTTCTGTTTTCTCAAAGAAATGTAGGTAAATATTATGTAGTTGTAAGTCATTATGCAAGTATCCTTTTGAATGTATGTAACTTCTAGTCTGCTCCAATCCATTGATAATATCAAAAATATGTGCCTTGAAACGCTCTTTTGTAGCAATCCTCTGACTTAGGAGGTGCAGTCGTTCTTGTAGTACTAGATAGCCATGTCCAATTCGCAAGGGCTAGGCCGTTCCAGAAAGGGTATATTACAATAGGCTCTTCTTCGTTACGGCAGAGTCCAAGCGGAGATATGATACCACTGTGGCTTATAGACATATTTGTAGCTTTATCGATTTCACGTAATTCTGGTGAAGCAAGGGTTTCTGCAGCATTGAAGATTTTCGTTGTGTATATACTCTCTGTGAATGTGTGTTCCAAAACTTTACACATGCAACAGTAACTGCTGTATGCATGATGAACTCGTTGTGAGTCATCGATAAAATGGATTTGTTGACGCTGTAATAAGACAATGTGCACATACTGGGAAGGGCCTTCACCACGGTTGAATTTTTTATTCTCTGTACGGCAAATCTGTTTCTGTTTCCGTTCATCTGTTTGTACGTTTTTCTCTAACTGTAAAAATGACGTTTTAACTTCACCAAGAGCTTTAGATATTTCGTTGAGAAAAGCTTTCGAAGAAAGAAAATTATTGCAATGCTCAAAGTAAAGCCACGTAGCCTTCAACCTAGCGATACTTTTCTCATGTAACACCACAAACTACTCTTGCAAGTCGGTGCGGGTAGGCTCAAAAAAGTCTTCAAGCTCTTGGTCACTCAAGCCAAACATCTCGTGACAATTGCGGTCACCAAACATTGACACTCGTCTTTCTCTAAAGTTCTTCTCTCTCTTGAAATTTCCACAGTCTATATAGAAACAAGAAAAATTATATTAAACAAGAGAAGGGATGGCAAGTTATCTTCCCTTCAGCAAAAAAACTATTACAAATTAAAACTTTAAGTAATTTACATTGAAAAATTATTATAAAAATATAATATGTTATACATGTTGGTTTGCAATACTAATTGATCAACAAGAATTTTTTTTCTTCATATACCGATATAAATTGTGTAGAGTAGTTTGTTTTTCTAAACGTACGGTGTAACGTAAAATCCACTGCGTATGTATTTTGAAACTAATATAAGTAAATACCGAATGAAATCATTAGCATACATTGAAATATTCTAAGAAAAAATATATCTAACCAATATAAAAAACATAGCCAATAAAAGTATTGACTTTTTATATGCAAGTATGGAATTCTATAGAGTATTTTAATACAATGTACAATGTTCCTGTTGACTAATGTTCCAAGACAAACAAATATCAAATGATAATATCAGAATCTATTCAAGCAGTGTAAAATATGTTTTTTTTTCTATCTAGAATCAAGACACAGTTGTGAAGCACATATTAATCTATCAATCTATTATTGGAATATAACTGGTCAACGTAAAAACCCAGGCTGTAAAAAATTGTATTTCTTATATACAAATGCAAAATTTTACAAGTTATTTGAAAAAATGTGCAATGTAAATGTCCCTGCTGAGCAATCTTTCACAACTACTGTAAGCGAACACCAAATGAAAATATCGACATGTATTCGAGCATTTCAAGAATCCAATTTTTGTCTACAAATGAAACGAGACCACAAAGTGCATGTTGACCTGTAAGTAGATTATCCAAAAGTACAAAATGCACACTAATTTACGAATAGATTATCTAAAGACAGAAGTTTTGAATATGACAGTTTTTGCTACAGAATTCAAGCAAACTTCTTATACACAAATGTAGAGTTCCATAAAGCAACTTATTTCTAGAAGAGTGTACAATGTACATATTTCTATCAAGCAAGAATTTTACAGTAGTGCAAGTGACGTCAAGCAAAAACATCAACGTATATTCAAGCACTATAGAAACATTTCTTTTGGCTAAAAAACATAACCATGAAATATACATCAATATACCAGATGGAAAGCGAACATACACAGGAATATTGGAAGAAAGAACAGCTTTCGAATGGAACATTCACCTTACAGTATTTTAACTTCGTTGTTTAATGTAGAAATTCACTATGTAAATAAAGTTGCATCTGTTTACAAATTATCTTGTCATTTTCAACATATACAGTGCAAAAAAAAAAAAACACTTCTAAATTGTACACTATGGAAAATGAGCATTGCAAACTGAGATCATTAGCAACATTGAATATGATGTAAAAGATTGCACATATTTAATTTAAAAGCACTACCAAGTCTTCTGGAGAAGACATTAGAGTGCGGTTAAATATTGTTTTTTTTCTCTGTTGCATTATTTTGTCTTTGGAAGACATAATAGTGCGCTTATATGCACATTTATTTCCTTTTGAGAACACAATCAAGTCTTCGAAAGAAGAAATTGACGTGTTTGAATATGAAAAAGATTTTACCCGCACAACTACGTCCTGAGAATAGGACAGTAGGGTGCATTTTAAAAGGAAAAAAAAACTAAATCTAGATATATTTAAAATCGAATTTACCTCATGTAATATTCGAAGTTGTTATATATATTTCTTTTGTTTAGTCTCAATGAACTATTATCAATATCCATCTTTTTTTCTCGTGAAAGAACCATAAATTTTTCACAAAGACAAACAAAGAAGTTGAAATTCACGAATCAAAATCTAATTTAAATTGTATTCAAGTCACAACACATTACGTGCATCCATTCACTCGAAACTGTTATTAATATGTATACCATTTTTACATAGTTTAGATTAATATTCTTTCTATTTTTTCCGTCTCCCTCTCTCCCTCTCTCTCTCCCTCTCTCTTTTCATAAATGTAAAGAAACAAGTTTCAAAAAATATTTAATTTTACTGTTTTTTAAGTTTATACTTAATTGGAAGACTTGAAGATGGTTCAATAGAGTAAGCAAACTTTGGAAGTTTTGATCACATCGAATATTTACTAATGTAAATTCTATGGTGCTAAAGTATGAGAGGAAGAATATGTGTTGGAGTTTAATTCAAGTCTTTTATGCAAGCAACAAATAGGGATTAAAAATGAATCATTCTGTAGTGTACTGAGCCTGGTATGTTGAGAGTCCACTGCTTATGCATCAAATATTCACTATCTAGTCTTTAGTAGTACCTTCACTGTAGAGAAAGCAGTATTAGACGCCTCCAAATACATTAATCCAATTGAACTTGGACCATGTGGAAACTTGCGATTGGGAAGGAAAAGTAAATATGGTTTTATTAGTCTTAACTACTTTACGTTTTTTAGGTAGCAAAGGTCAAAGTGACGTAATTATACAAGGCTGCAGGCATGGTCTATTGCATTGGCAAGAAGAAGGGTCCAATTTGATAATTGATTCCATGATATACAGGTGGATGCAGAATTTGCCCCTGCCTCCATTGGGCATCCGGTATTTTTTCATTGAGATTGCAAGTCTTGTTGAATGAAATCCCTGCACAGTTGCATCCCTTTGTGAGAAGACTAATCCATGCATTAATGGATGGCAAGTTGCGAAGAATGTAGGGCTACCCAAAACAACCCTCTTGGTTTTGTACTCTCATGCGCAATCTTACGTAGGCTTGCAGTAAGGTAGACGTCATGGCAGCCGTTTACTTAGACACGATGCACATAGTTCCTCGTTGTTTTCCATTGTGGGAATGGTGCAGGTGTTTGGCCAATGAAGAGCAGTCATGTATCTTTTTGCACTATAAAATAGACATGTACAATCGAGGAGGTCTGTATGTTGAAACTACGCAAGCTCGGAGATACAAATGGAGAACCTCTGCAATAGCCTTCACTGCAATTGTACTATCTTTCTATGTCACATTTAGCTACAAAAAAATGTGGATTTGGCGTGCAAAATGCGACAGAATTATCATGTAAACCAAGGCTGAAAATGCAGCTTTCAATGAGGCTGATGGTAGAAATCAACGAAGGCACTTGCCTTCGTTGCATTAGCGCTTTCAGTTTTTTAGCAGTTAGATTCCGGACCGCAGCCCCTAAACCTTGTAGATATGATCTTCTCGCAGCAGGTCCTTGTGACATGGTCAGGTCAGCCAGCGTTTGCAAATTCAACCACTGTGCATAAGTTTCAACATCTGCGTCGTCATCGTTGCATCGTCGTCATCGACGGGAAGTCAAACTTCAATAGTTATAAGATTTGCAGATTTCGGTCCTTAGCATTTTCAATTTTCATCCTGTCTTATCATTGTCCGCATCGTCGCTGACATCGTCGACAACAAGCCCATTGCATTGTAGAGGTTTGTGCAATTAGAAGTAGGTTGACCTCACCATAGCGAGTGGGGCCTTCGGAGGAAGGTTTGATAACATTTTGGTGTCGTACTTTGAGATATCCCCACGATTTACAACCATCTTGAAGACTACATTGCTTTAGCTATATAAAAGTTAACAATCTTCAGGTGACTAGCCCTCAAAATATCTTTCTTGTTTGGTATCATGATTTCTTTTGGATGTGACTGGATGGATTATCCTCTCTAGTTTTGGCGACTTGTTGAATACTACAGACTTAGTTTTGTTGGAATGAACAACTGGAAACTTGCTACAAAAAATGCAACATGCGAGCATGGGCGTTGTCGGTCAGCTTGTGGAATAGGTAGATCGGGGTCTTGCTTTATAAACACCCCTCAAGTAGAGACTCATCTTGGGGCTTTGACTGGATTGCTAAAAGATGGAAGCTCTAGATAAATCCTTGTCTCTATAAAAAATGTGGTTCCAAATGTAGGCTCACGATGCTTGCGGACTCCCATGGTGGTTACCTCATATTGGAACACTGGCTCCGAATTAATGGGTAATGATTGCTAAGAAGATGTAGATTCAGGCCTTTCCCTTTCCAGTAAGAAGCTAATCGCGGAGACTTTTAGTATGATTTTTCTCGTCTGCTTACTAGTAATGATGATGGTATTGTGTCTTACAGCCTTACTGGAGGTAAGGTGATAGGATATTACACTAGGAGAGTGATGCAGAATCACCATGTAAACCAGGACTGAAAATCCAAATTTCAATGAACCCGATGGTAGAAATCAACAGGAGTACTTACCTCTCTTGCATCAGCATTTTTAGTTTTCAACAGTTAGATTCTGTATCGCAGCCCCCAAACTTTGCATATCTCACCTTCGTGCAGCAGATCCTTGCCGGACGGTCAGATTAGCTATCAGTTGCACATTCAGCCCGCTATTCGTATGTTTCAATATCTACGTTTTCGATACATCATTGTCACATCGTCGTCATCGCTTGTAGAATCAGGCTTCAACAGGTACAAGATTTGCAGATTTTAGGCCTTAGTATTTTTAGTTTTCAATTCGTCTTCGTCCTCATCATTGCCGACATCCTCGACAAGTCCACTCCATTATAGAGGTTCATGCAGTCAATAGTAGGCCGCTCGCGCCATAGGGAGTGACCCTTCGAGCCGATACCAATCCCTTTTGGAAGCAACTGATATAATTATCATGTAAGCTAGGGCTTGAAATGCAGCTTTCAATAAGGCCAATGATAAAAATCAACGAAAACACTTACCTCCGTTGCATCAGTGTTTTCAAATTTTTTAGCAGTTAGATTCCATAGCGCAACCCCCAAACCTCGTAGACCTGACCATCTTGTAGCAGATCCTCGCGACATGGTCAAGTCGGCCAACGTTTGTAGATTCAGCTCACTGTTCGTAGGTTTCAGATTCTGTATCGCCATCGTTGCGTCGTCGTTATTGCCATCGTCACCGACGTAGAGTCAGAGTTCAGCAGTAACAAGATTTATAGGATTCAGTCCTTAGTATTTTCAGTTTCCAGCCCGTATCATCATCGTTCTCCTGGTCGTCAACATCGTCGACAAGCCCGTTGCATTGTAGAGATTTTTGCATTTAGTAGTAGATTAGTCTCACCGTAGGAATGGTGTCTTCAGAGGAAGGTTTGACAGAATTTTGATGTAGTACTCTGAGATATCCCCACAATTTACAGTCATTGCAAAGATTGAATTGCTTTATCTATGTAAAAAATTAACAACCTTCAGGTGACTACTCAACTTCGTAGACCTGACTTCTTGCAGCAGATCCTCGCGACATGGTCAGGTCAACCAACGTTTGTGGATTCAGCATACTGTTCGTAGGTTTCATCATCTACATCATCATTGTTGCGACGACGTCTTTGCTATCATCACCGATGTAGAGTCAAAATCAATAGCAACAAGATTTGTAGATTTTAGTCCTTAGTATTTTCAGTTTCCAACCCGTATCATCATCGTTCTCCTCATCGTCAACATCGTCGACAAGCCCATTGCATTGTAGAGATTTGTGCAATCAGAAGTAGATTAGTCTCACCGTAGGGAGTGGTGCCTTCAGAGGAAGGTTTGACAGCATTCTGGTGCGATACTCTGAGATATCCCCATAGTTTACAGTCATTGCAAGATTGAATTGCTTTAGCTATGTAAAAAATTTAACAAGCTTCAGGTGACTAGTCCTTAGAATATCCTTCTTGTTTGGTATCATCATTTCTTTTGGATCTAATTGGATGGAGTATCTTCTCTAGTTTTGGCGACTTGTTGAATGCTACAGACTGAGCTTTGTTGGAATGAATAGCTCGAAGCTTGCTACAACAACATGGACGTTATCTATCAGCTTGTGGAATAGCTACGCCGCGGTTTTGCTTTGCAGGCACCCCTCAAATAGAGACTCATTTTGGGGTTTTGACTCGATTGCTAAAAGATGGAAGCTCTAGATAAATCGTTGTTTCGGTAAAACATGTGGTTCCAAATGTAGACTCACAATGCTTGCGGACTCTCGTGGTGGTTACCTCAAGTTGGAACGTTGGCTCTGGATTAATGGCTATTGATCGCTAAGAAGATGTAGATTCAGGCTTTTCCCTTTTCAGCAACAAGCTCGTTGCGAAGACTCTCAATGTGATTTTGCTCATCTACCTACTAGCAATGACGATGGCACTGTGTCTTACAGCCTTGCTGGAGGTTAGGCGATAGAGTATTACACTAGGAGAGCAATGGAGAAATGAGCAGTTCTGGATAAGCAACAACGTTAGCACCGACTTAAGAAATTGAAAACCAGGTACAAAAAATGCAAATTTGGTACTTAGAATGCAACAAATTTACCATGCAAACCAGGACTGGAAGTCCAGTTTTTCAATGAGGGTGATGGTAGAAAACAACGGGAGTACTTGCCTCCCTTGCATCAACATTTTCAGTTTTCAGTTTCCAGCAGTTATATTCCGCACCACAAACCCCAAACTTCGCATATCTCACCTTTGCGCAGCAGGTCCTCGCCGCACGGTTAGATTAGCTATCGTTTGCATATTCAGTCCGCTATTTGCAGATCTCGACATGTGCATTTTCAACGCATCGCCATCACGTCGTCATCATCACTGTTCTCATCGATATAGAGTCTTATAGATTTCAACCCTTAGCATTTTCAGTTTTCAGCCCGGCTCGTCGTCGTCCTTATCGTCGTCGACGTTGTTGATAAGCTCACTGCATTGTAGAGATTTGTACAATCAATAGTAGATTACTTTCACAATAGAAAGTGGGCCTTCGGAGATTCGTATTGCATCTCTCACCACCTATTCTAACATGGTATCAAAGACCTTGATGTCTTGAGAGCCTTGGATGCTCGAGTATAGGCTGCTCTAGTGCCATTTTAACTTGGTTGACAGAGGAGAAGCTTGTTGTTATTTTTTCCGGTGTTTCTTCAATGCAAGGCTAATTTGTGTATATGACTCTATAGACCCCCGGTTATGACTTTCCCATCCTTTACCCTAACCTCACTTTACAGAGGGGAATCTCGCGTAGGATTTATGGTATGGAGCATTGATCCCAGTTGCTGCAGGAATCTCTTAAAATTGAGTCAGATCGGAATCACAGGCCGATGATAGAAATCAACGAAAACGCTTACCTCCGTTGCATCAGTGTTTTCAATTTTTTTAGCAGTTACATTCCGTAGCACAATCCCCAAGCCTCATAGGTCCGACCTCGTTGCAACAGATCCTCGCGACATGCTCAGGTTAGTTAGCATTTGTAGATTCAGCCCGCTGTTCATAGGTTTCAGCATCTGCATCGTCATCGTTTCGTTGTCATCATTTTTGTCGTCGCCAACGTAGAGTCAAAATTTAGTAGTTACAAGATTTGTAGATTTCAGTCCTTAGTATTTTCAGTTTCCAGCCCATATCATCATCGTTCTCCTCGTCTCGTCGACATCGTCGACAAGCCCACTACATTGTAGAGATTTGTGCAATCAGTAGTAGCAGGTTGGTCTCACCGTAGGAAGTGGTGCCTTCAGAGAAAGGGTTGACAACATTTTGGTGCGGTACTCTGAAATATTCCCACAATTTACAATCATTGTGAAGATTGAATTGCTTCAACTATGTAAAAAGTTAACAACCTTCAGGTGACTAGTCCTCTACAGACTTAGCTTTGTTGAAATGAACGGCTGGAAGCTTGCTACAACAGCATGGACGTTGTGAGCGGGATGAAAACACACACAGCGCCTCTATAACGACCCGACACACACTCTTGGGAAGATACACACATACACTATGGGGCACCACTCGGCTTACACAACACACCTGGCCGAGACAGGGAAGACACCTCTGGAGTGAGAGGAGAGAGACTATCCACTTGCCCACTCCACACAAACACACACACACACACCCAAAAAACTCATCTCAAAAGAGGAGAATTTCTGATGTTTAGATACAATTGAGCTTGGGCCAACACCAATGGGGCAAATAGTTTACACAGTATTTGAGAAATACACCAGATACAACCACAAAGTTAAGCAAAGGCTTCACTCACCGGAAAAGATTACACCAAAAAAAGCAGAAAAAGAGTGAGGAAAGCGCCATCGCTTCCGGAACGGCCCAAAATCCCAGTCTACAATGTCAAAGTGCTCAAATCCGACCTCGGATTAGCAGTTTACGGCCAAAACAGGCTCCAAAATAAGCAAAAACACACCTGCGGCTGTTCCTCCTCTCTTCTCCACGTTTTTTCTGGTCTTCTCTCAGTTTTTTCAGTTCCCACACTTAGCTTTATTAGTTGGGCACCCTTGGCCTTTTAGATGACCTCAAACGGACCCCGAACAAGCCAAAAACTGACATCGCAGTGCATAGTTGTCACCTTTTTGCATCGTCCGCACACCTCGCACTCATTTCTTTTCAATAATGCGTCTCGCAACCACGTGAAGTGGCCCCAAAAAGTGGTCCTAATGATGACCTTTCTGCATAACTCTCACAAGAAAAAACCCACGTTGTGTCCGTACTTCTCCACGTGCAAGTATTGACACCGTTCGACCTCCTGACGCCACTAGATGCCATCTGACGCACCTGCTTACCTCATGTCGTCGGCCCGCAGATAGCTTCCTTGAGAAGTTTTACGCGCTACCAACTCCTCATTATTGTAGAAAAAACACAATGGTACTGGTAATAGTGGAAATCGCTGCACTATGTACATCCTATCCTACCTGTACACACGTGGGCCCCACGTAACTACCTGGCTCTGGGAAATGGGCAATCCTTTATTCAATGCACCATGCATGTATATGTACATATGCGCAATCCCTTGCTCCAAAAAACTCCTGACAACGTTATCTGTTAGCTTGTGGAATAGCTACGCTGAGGTTTCGCTTTGCAGACACCCCTCAGATAGAGACTCATTTTGCGGTTTTGACTCAATTGCTAAAAGATGGAAGCTCTAGATAAATCCTTGTCTCTGTAAAAGATGTGGTTCCAAATGTAGGCTCACAATGCTTGCGGACTCCCGTGGTGGTTACCTCATATTCGAACATTGGCTCTAGATTGATAGCTACTAATCGCTAAGAAGATGTAAATTCAAGGCCGATGGTAAAAATCAACGGACACTTACCTCCGTTGCATCATTGTTTTCAGTTTTTTTTAGCAGTTAGATTCCGGAGCGCAACCCCCAAACCTCGTAGATCTGACCTTCCTGCAACAATTCCTCGTGACATGGTCAGGTCAGCCGGCGTTTGTATATTCAGCCCGTTGTTCATAGGTTTTAGCATCTGCGTCGTCATCGTTGCGTCGTCGGCATTGCCGTCATCACCAACGTAGAGTCAAAATTCAGTAGTCACAAGATTTGTAGATTTCAATCCTTAGTATTTTCAGTTTAAGATGTAGATCAGGCCTTTCCCTTTTCAGTAAGAAGCTCATCGCAGAGACTTTTAGTATGATTTTTCTCGTCTGCTTACTAGTAGTGATGATGGTATTGTGTCTTACAGCCTTACTGGAGGTAAGGCGATAGGATATTACACTAGGAGAGTGATGGAGAATCACCATGTAAACCAAGACTGAAAATCCAATTTTCAATGAGCCCGATGGTAGAAAACAACGGGAGTACTTACCTCTCTTGCATCAGCATTTTCGATTTTCAACAGTTAGATTCTGTATTGCAGCCCCCAAACTTTTCATATCTCACCTTCGCGCAGCAGATCCTTGTCGGACGGTCAGATTAGCTATCACTTGCACATTCAGGCCGCTATTCGTATGTTTCAATATCTACGTTTTCGATACATTGTCGTCACGTCATCGTCATCCCTTGTAGAATCAAGCTTCAGCAGGTACAAGATTTACAGATTTAAGGCCTTAGTATTTTCAGTTTTCAGTCCGTTGTCGTCCTCATCATCGCCGACATCCTCGACAAGTCCACTGCATTGTAGAGGTTTGTGCAGTCAATAGCAGGCCACTCTCGCCATAGGGAGTGACTCTCTGAGCCGATGTCAATCCCTTTTGGAAGCAACTGATATAATTATCATGTAAACCAGGGCTTAAAATGCAGCTTTCAATAAGACCGATGATAAAAATCAACGGAAACACCTTCCCTAGTTGCATCAGTGTTTTCAAATTTTTTTAGTAGTTAGATTCCGTAGCGCAACCCCCATACCTCGTAGACCTGACCTTCTTGTAGCTGATCCTCACGACATAGTCAAGCTAGCCAGCGTTTGTAGATTCAACTCACTGTTCGTAGGTTTCAGTATCTGTATCGCCATCGTTGCGTCGTCGTTATTGCCATTGTCACCGACATAGAGTCAGAGTTCAGTAGTAACAAGATTTGTAGATTTCAATCCTTAGTATTTTCAGTTTCCAACCCGTATCATCATCGTTCTTCTCGTTGTCAAAATCGTCGAGAAGCCCGTTGCATTGTAGACATTTGTGCAACTAGTAGTAGATTAGTCTCACCGTAGGAATTGGTGTCTTCAAAGGAAGGTTTGACAGCATTTTGATGCAGTACTCTGAGATATCCCCACAATTTACAGTCATTGCAAAGATTGAATTGCTTTATCTATGTAAAAAACTAACAACCTTCAGGTGACTAGTCAACTTCGTAGACCTGACTTCTTGCAACAGATCCTCGCGACATGGTCAGGTCAACCAACGTTTGTGGATTCAGCATACTGTTCGTAGGTTTCAACATCTACATCATCATTGTTGCGACGACGTCTTTGCTATCGTCACCGATGTAGAGTCAAAATCAATAGCAACAAGATTTGTAGATTTTAGTCCTTAGTATTTTCAGTTTCCAACCCGTATCATCATCGTTCTCCTCATCGTCAACATCGTCGACAAGCCCATTGCATTGTAGAGATTTGTGCAATCAGAAGTAGATTAGTCTCACCGTAGGGAGTGGTGCCTTCAGAGGAAGGTTTGACAGCATTCTGGTGCGACACTCTAAGATATCCCCACAGTTTACAGTCATTGCAAGATTGAATTGCTTTAGCTATGTAAAAAATTTAACAAGCTTCAGGTGACTAGTCCTAAGAATATCCTTCTTGTTTGGTATCATCATTTCTTTTGGATCTAATCGGATGGAGTATCTTCTCTAGTTTTGGCGACTTGTTGAATGCTACAGACTTGAGCTGTGTTGGAATGAACAGCTCGAAGCTTGCTACAACAACATGGACGTTATCTATCAGCTTGTGGAATAGCTACGCCGCGGTTTAACATTGCACGCACCCCTCAAATAGAGACTCATTTTGGGGTTTTGACTCGATTGCATGATTAAATTGCTTTAGCCATTTAAAAAATTACCAAGGTTCAGGTGACTAGTCCTCAGAATATCCCTCTTGTTTGGTATCATCATTTCATTTGGATCTATTCGGATGGAGTATCTTCTCTAGTTTTGGCGACTTGTTGAATACTACAGACTGAGCTTTGTTGGAATGAACAGCTGGAAGCTTGCTACAACAACATGGGCGTTATCTATCAGCTTGTGGAATAGCTACACCGGGGTTTCGCTTTGCAGTCACCCTCAGGTAGAGACTCATTTTGGGGTTTTGGCTTGATTGCTAAAAGATGGAAGCTCTAGATAAATCCTTGTTTTTGTAAAATATGTGGTTCCAAATGTAGGCTCACAATGCTTGCGGACTCCCGTGGTGGTTACCTCAGGTTGGAACGTTGGCTCTGGATTAATGGCTACTGATCGCCAAGAATATGTAGATTCAGGCTTTTCCCTTTTCAACAACAAACTCGTTGCGGAGACTCTCAATGTGATTTTGCTCATCTCCCTACTAGCAATGATGACGGCACTGTGTCTTACAGCCTTGTTGGACGTAAGGCGATAGAGTATTACACTAGGAGAGCGATGGACAAATGAGCAGTTCCGGATAATCGACGGCATCAGCGCTGACTTAAAGAACTGAAAACCGGGTATAAAAAATGCAAATTTAGTACTCATAATGCAACAAATTTACCATGCAAACCAGGACTGGAAATCCAGTTTTTCAATGAGGGTGATGGTAGAAAACAACGGGAGTACTTGCCTCCCTTGCATTAGCATTTTCAGTTTTCAGTTTCCAGCAGTTAGATTCCGCACCGCAAACCCCAAACTTCGCATCTCACCTTTATGCAGCAGGTCCTCGACGCACGGTTAGATTAGCCACCATTTGCATATTCAGTCCATTGTTCGCAGATATCAACATGTGCATTTTCAACGCATCGCCGTCATGTCGTCATCATCACTGTTCTCACCGATATAGAGTCTTATAGATTTCAGCCCTTAGCATTTTCAGTTTTCAGCACGGCTCGTCGTCGTCCTCATCGTTGATAAAGAGATTTGTACAATCAGTAGTAGACTGCTTTCACCATAGAAAGTGGGCCTTTGGAGGAATTCATATTGCATCTCTCATAGCCCACATGTTGGTATGGGCACATGACATCATGGTTTCAGTTTCATGGCTTTAGCTTGGATAGACTACCGCCATTCTAGGACTCCTTGAATGCACCGTCCCTTCCTCTCACACGACCAGAGTTCGCTAGACAGGATTTGATTCAACTAGATACCAAAAGCACATGGATATACGGACACTCATTTATCCTTTGGGATACAACGTGCTATTGACTAGATGGGCACATCATCGCATCAACTAGAGATTGAGACTGACAGATTTAGGAGAGTAACATCAGAAGCAAAGATATGCAAATTGTGTCATATAAAGCCAAAGACAGAGCTACACCATATTTCTCATTGTCCAATATACTATGAGATACGAGGCCGCTTTCACTGTCCATTCAGAGAGACCTTTGGACTGTAAAAGATGTGGTTCCAAATGTAGGCTCACAATGCTTGCGGACTCCCGTGGTGGTTACCTCAAGTTGGAACGTTGGCTTTGGATTAATGGCTACTGATCGCTAAGAAGATGTAGATGCAGGCTTTTCCCTTTTCAACAACAAACTTGTTGCGGAGACTCTCAATGTGATTTTGCTCGTCTACCTACTAGCATTGACGATGGCACTGTGCCTTACAGCCTTGCTGGAGGTAAGGGGATAGAGTATTACACTAGGAGAGCGATGGAGAAAGGAGCAGTTTTGGATAATCGAAGGCGTCAGGGCTGACTTAAAGAACTGGTTTTAGCGCTGACTTAAAGAACTGAAAACCAGGTACAAAAAATGCAAATTTGGCACTCAGAATGTAACAAATTTACCATGCAAACCAGGACTGGAAATCTAGTTTTTCAATGAGGCTGATGGTAGAAAACAACGGGAGTACTTGCCTCCCTTGCATCAGCATTTTCAGTTTTCAGTTTCCAGCAGTTAGATTCTGCACCGCAAACCCCAAACTTCGCGTATCTCACCTTTACACACTAGGTCCTCGTTGCACGGCTAGATTAGCTACCGTTTCCATAATCAATCCGCTGTTCGCAGATCTCGACATGTGCATTTTCAACGCATCGCCGTCACGTCGTCATCATCACTGTTCTCACCGGTATCAAGTCTATAGATTTCAGCCCTTAGCATTTTCAGTTTTCAGCCCGGCTCGTCGTCGACATCGTTGATAAGCCAACTGCATTTGTAGAGATTTGTACAATCAGTAGTAGACTGCTTTCACCATAGAAAGTGGACCTTCGGAGGAATTCCTATTGCACCTCTCACAGCCCATATGTTGGTATGGGCACATGACATCATGGTTTCAGTCTCATGGCTTCAGCTTGGGTAGACTACTGCCATTCCAGTACTCCTTGGATGCACCGTCCCTTTCTCTCGCACGACCAGAGTTCGCTAGACAGGATTTGATTCAACTAGATGCCAGAAGCACATGGATACACGAACGCTCATTTATCCTATGGGATACAATGTGCTATTGGTTAGATGGGCACACCATCGCATCAGCTAGAGATTGAGACTGACAGATTTAGGAGAGTAACACCAGAAGCAAAGATATGGGAGCTGTCATATGGAGCCAACCTTTACGCAGCAGGTTCTCGCCACACGGTTAGATTAGCTACCATTTGCATATTCAGTCCGCTGTTCGTAGATCTCGACATGTGCATTTTCAACGCATCGCCGTCACATCGTCATCATCACTGTTCTCACCGATATAGAGTCTTATACATTTCAGCCCTTAGCATTTTCAGTTTTCAGCATCGTCGTCAGCATCGTTGATAAGCCCACTGCATTGTAGAGATTTGTACAATCAGTAGTAGGCTGCTTTCACCACAGAAAGGGGGCCTTCGAAGGAATTCATATTGCATCTCTCACAGCCCATATGCTGGTATGGGAACATGACATCATGGTTTCAGTCTCATGGCTCCAGCTTGGATAGACTACCGCCATTCCAGTACTCCTTGGATGCACCGTCCCTTTCTCTCACACGACCAGAGTTCGCTAGACAGGATTTGATTCAACTAGATACCAGAAGCACATGGATATACGGACACTCATTTATCCTATGGGATGCAATGTGCTATTTGTTAGATGAGCACATCATCGCATCAGCTAGAGATTGAGACTGGCAGATTTAGGAGAGTAACATCAGAAGCGAAGATATGCGAGTTGTGTCATATAGAACCAAAGATAGAGCTACATCACATTTCTCATTGTCCGGTGTACTATGAGATACAAGGCCGCTTTCACTGTCCATTCAGAGAGGGCTTTGGACTGTAAAAGATGTGGTTCCAAATGTAGGCCCACAATGCTTGCGGACTCCTGTAGTGGTTACCTCAGGTTGAAACATTGGCTCTGGATTAATGGCTACTGATCACTAAGAAGATGTAGATTCAGGCTTTTCCCTTTTCAACAACAAACTCGTTACGGAGACTCTCAATGTGATTTTGCTCCTCTACCTACTAGCAATGACGATGGCATTGTGTCTTACAGCCTTGCTGAAGGTAAGGCGATAAGAGTATTATACTAGGAGAGCGATGGAGAAATGAACAGTTCTAGATAATCAACAGCGTCAGTGCTGACCTAAAAAACCGAAAACCAGCTACAAAAAATGCAATTTTGGTACTCAGAATGCAACAAATTTATCATGCAAACCAGGACCGGAAATCTGGTTTTTCAATGAGGCTGATGGTAGAAGACAACAGGGAGTACTTGCCTCCCTTGCATCAGCATTTTCAGTTTTCAGTTTCCAGTAGTTAGATTCCGCACCGCAAACCCCAAACTTCGCATATCTCACCTTTACGCAGCAGGTCCTCGCCGCACGGTTAGATCAGCTACCGTTTGCATATTCAGTCCGCTGTTCGCAGATCTCAACATGTGCATTTTCAACGCATCGCCGTCACGTCGTCGTCATCACTGTTCTCACCGATATAGAGTCTTATAGATTTCAGCCCTTAGCATTTTCAATTTTCAGCCCAGCTCGTCGTCGTCCTCACCATCGTCGACATCGTTGATAAGCCCACTGCATTGTAGAGATTTGTACAACCAGTAGTAGACTGCTTTCACCATAGAAAGTGGACCTTCGGAGGAATTCATATTGCATCTCACAGCCCATATGTTGGTATGGGCACATGACATCATGGTTTCAGTCTCATGGCTTCAGCTTGGATAGACTACCGCCATTCCAGTACTCGTTGGATGCACCGTCCCTTTCTCTCACACGACCAGAGTTCGCTATACAGGATTTGATTCAACTAGATACCAGAAGCACACGCATACACAGACACTCATTTATCCTATGGGATACAATGTGCTATTGGTTAGATGGGCACATCATCGCATCAGCTAGAGATTGAGACTGACAGATTTAGGAGAGTAACAACAGAAGCAAAGATATGCGAGTTGTGTCATATAGAGCCAAAGACAGAGCTACATCACATTTCTCATTGTCCGGTATACTATGAGATACGAGACCGCTTCCACTGTCCATTCAGAGAGGGCTTTGGACCGTTGGATAAAGTCATGAGATATCAGGATCAGAGATGCCTCAGGTTGGTTCTGCTAGAGCTACATAGACACGAGGAGAGTCTATTGAGGAGACCAAACAGTGAAAGACATTCACAGAGGGAGATCACTGACTTCTTTAGAGTAGGGACTCAACATCCACGTGAGCATGCTTCACAACAGACTTCAGAGCCCACTTCTACTAGAGGTATATTAGTGGACACAGTCACTGAACTCGGGAGAGCTAGACGCCCACATCTACGAGGGCGACCACGACATTGACGAAGACTCCATCAGAGAATCAAGACTATTCTAGCACGACATGAGAGACACCCAGTACGACTATTGACAAAGCTCTTCAACAACCAATGCAATGCTTTCTTGGACAACGCCTGATGCCGGGCATCCTCAGGCATGGATGATGATTTCAGTCTACCGATTTTAGTCTTTTAGTTTAGTCTCACTTTACTTCATCTTATTCTTGTACCCAGACGTTGATTAGGTCCACTAGGATTGTATCAGTTTGGTCTCATAGGCCATTTTGCCCTTTTTGAAGACGTTTAATATAACATTTCATTTCATATCTCTCTCTCTCTCTCTCTCACACACACACACACACACACACACATGCACAGAGCAAACGTGTGTGCACGCTCAATAAACACTGACCTCTTCACATTGGTAGACCTAAGATGACCGAAAAACTGACCAACTAATGCATAATGCAGGAAATGTAACCATGCACTTCAAGAACATCACCAAAAATGATGCATTGTGAAGCTTGCAAAGTCTCAACCGTGGATCGCAATCAACAATAGTACATGTTACATTGGAGCAGTGGCCTCAAAGAGCAAACAAGATTTGGCCACATGAAACTATCAGGTAAACAAAACTAGGACACAATCCCCCGTGTTGCCAAGGTAAGTAGGACCTAGGTCACCCTGAGACCACATTTCAGTTTGCAGGCAATTCAAAGGGTCAACCTTGACAACAAACCTACCTTTCAACCACTACAAGATCCTTCTCAACAAACCAAAAGATCCATGGAAGAGAGCAACTTAGAGGACTTGAGCCCTTGCCTATTTTTGAGCCATTAAACCTGGATAATCTGAGACACTATTACGATTGAGTTCAAACGAGTCACTCAACCAATGACATCCAACAACATCTTCAATCTCTTCAAGGTAGGTGAACTACATACAGATTACCATCAACAAAATACACAATACCTTAGAGCAGTGGCCTCAATTACGAGGATCCATAATAGTTTAGATACCAAATAGTAAACAAAATCGAGCCACATGAAACCATCGGGTAATATGACTGGACCAATCATTTCACAACCGAAGTGGCTCCCCAAGGCAAGAAAGTGACCATGAGACCACCTTTCTCTTTACAAGCAATCTAAAGGGCCAGGCTCTCCATTGCCTCTCCAACATTGAGAGCAAACAAACCTTCTCAACAAACCACATGATCCTCCCAACAAACTTGAAGATCCATGACAAAGGGCAAATAAGAAGATTTGAACCTTTGCCTATTTCTAAGATTTTAAACCTTATTATGACTGTTTATCCCGTCAATGAACGTAGAAAAAGATTACAACCTCCTCGTGCAAAAGATTCCAAAGTTAAAACCTTAAAAGAAGACCAAAATCTAGCAGAAATAACACATACAAATTGAGACACCTTCATCATAGAAATGGCAGGCCAAGGGCAAAAGCACCAAAAATCTTTTGATATTGTGCAGATAAGGGAAGCGAAAAGGACAAAAAGGAGGGGCACTGTGGTGGGTGCAGAGTGCCACCAAAATGCGTTATGAATACAGGAAAAGCTGCGCACAACAGCACCCAAACGTAAGTGGCAGTGGGAACCAAGAGGTATTTTGGAATTACAGTCACTTAAACTTCTTTATATTTGACAATCTTGCACGTGTATACCGACAATTCTTGCTACAAGAAGCATACTATTGTCTTTACGAATTTGAAAAGTGAAGCTATAATATTCCCCACTATAAACTTTTGTTTAAACATGGGCTCTTAAGGGCCTAAGCCCTGTTTTGTTGGTTTACAAAATGAAGCTTTATCTAAAGCCCCAATGTTTTCTTCTCCAAAATGAAGGATAGTGTCAAACCATTCCCATCGTTTTTCAGTTTTCTTTTTGTTGCCTTTTGAAAATGCTTGTATTTTAAAGCTGAATTAAACAATCAACGAAACAATCTAGAGAACATAACACAACTCTAAAAGTAATATCCCTACAAGTACACAGAAGAGAGAATCATTGAGGCAAATTCTAGCACAGGCAGTCTTTTCTGATACAAGTCTGCAACATTGTGCTCCAGAAAAGCAAAATTCAGAGTAAGCCGTACCTAACTTGTTTACAAGGAAACAGTTGTGTCTGTTAATTACTTCTCTCTCTCTCTCTCTCTCTCTCTCTCTCTCTCTCTCTCTCTCTCTCTCTCTCCGAATCAATTCATTGATTCACGCAATGCAGCAAAATTATTAATAAATTATCCTATCCCACAATTGTGCCTCACCACTTACCTTGAACTTTATCGAAATTGTCAATCCTTGCGCAGCACGATTGCGTGTGTGTGTATGTCTGTGTGTGCGAGAGAGAGAGAGAGAGAGAGAGAGAGACAGAGAGAGAGAGAGGTGAAGCCCCAAAAAACCTCGTTAGTACTGAAGCCGCCGCGTCCCAACAAAAAATAGAAATTTCTCTGCATGCCGTCCACCTCAAAAAACAAACCCCTCCTACCATATTTTTTATTGGCCAAAGTCCCTATGACCACGGGGACAAATTTCCTCCCCCCTTAGACACTGCCAATAAAAGGTTATAAAATAGACCTCAAACAAAATGCCACGTGGCATTTTGAAGAGGTCAACGACGGCCCGACGACAGTGTCTCAACAGGAAGTGTCGGCACTCGACAGTACCAACGGTAGGATAACGCCCATGCGAGACAAAACCTACACCTACGCATGCATTTGTGCGAGAGAGACACAGAGAGTCCTTGGGTTGGCTGCCCTCACGAGGACGACTTTGTGCGAGCGTCGCTACCGTTGGCAACATGAGAGAGAGAGAGAGAGAGAGAGAGAGAGAGAGAGAGTTCCCTTGAGCTGGAGTGCTCCTCTTCCCACTTCTGGGTCTACTTACTTACTTCTGGGTCCGAAGGCGTGTATGTAGTTAACGGGATCAATCTAGACACCTGGGAGAACTGGAACGAGTTTGCCCTTCTAGCCAATCCATCGAGAGACTGGCTAGCTTGACCTGCAACGCTTGCTCTTTGCAAACTGCCTCCGAGTTCCGCATCGCCTCATCTGCCACAGCGGCCTTTTCCTTTCAATCCCACTGCCATCATCTTCAGCTGGGATGAGGGTGTGGTCAGAATAGCCACCATGGACTTCACGCTGCATTTGGAAAACGCCTTTGAACTACCACTCGGTTCCCTTGTAACTCAGGAGTAGGACTACTCATTCACAAGAAGATTTAGAAATTTTCTCATGTAGGTAAACGAAGTCTTTTCCAGCGTTTTTCATACAATTAATAACATCATGAGCTTCTGCCACCAGCCCCCCATCGGGCCGGCGATCCCCTGCCCCCCAATCGTACCTAGGTAGGTATATTGCGGTGCCTCTCTCACAGAAGCTCATGATGTTGAGGTAAGTCACAATGTGGGAATTATTGTGAAAATTTATCCAAAACTTCTTGTGATTCTTATGACACAACTTCTCCCTTTGCCATTTGCAATAAGAACACCCCAGTTCTTTCATGTACAGGAAGTTTCTATCACATAAAAAATGTGATGGTCATTGTTCAAGATTTCACTCGTTTCTTCAACAATAAAAATTTGCTAAAAAACAAAAGCTCCTATTGAGATAAGAAACTTTATAAGTGCGAGCCATGGGAGGCACAACAAGCCACATCATTTTGAAAGAGAATATGAAAACTTTATAATTAGAAATAACAACATTCAACCAAGGTAAGCACAATTAAAAGAGGGTCCTTCAAATCCATGGTCATAGACCACAAGTGTGCTACCTCATTATGGTAGTGATGCGTGTGTGTGCATGGTGGTCAAAAGCCTAGCTTTTCCACATGCATTTTGGCTCATTCTCTCACACACACATTGTGCCATCTTCATAAGTGACTGGTTTTTCCTCTCAACAACACCATTTTATTTAGGGGTATACCGCACTGCACATTTGTGTTTTAGCCCACAACTCGCTAAAAATGCATTGAACTGTTGCTACTAACAATCCCCCCCCCCCCCCTCCCCGCCCCGCCCCCCCTCTCTCCCTCTCTCAAAAACAAAAAAAAAACAATCAGAATGAAAGCTGTGCAAGGACAAAACAAAACCAGGATGCGAAAGTGCCTTCATAATTGCGAAACATAGTGCAACAGGGTGAAAATATGGCATAACAACAAGCATCACATTACATATTTACATGTACTTACCATTCTAAAAACAATAGTGACACATTAACAAGCTCATTGAGGAAGTAAGACAAGACAATCACAAAACCTTTTCATTACATCCAGTCATAGCAATTGCAAACTTAAACAGCATGAAAACCCCGATAGAAGGGCATGTGGTTTCAGCAACTGCAGAATGTTAACTGCCTCAAGATTCTGTATTCCACACTCGGGGGTCAATCATTAACCTTTCGCACTCAGAATGAACATCTAGCTCTCTGCTATGTCAATAATATACATAATGTACATCCATGGACAAACTAGCCTTAACATTTGATCAGGCAATTACAACAAAGACGGCAAATATGATTCCTTTGTTAAATACAAAGGGCTCACTCTTACCTTTTCCCTCATTTAGAGTATTGTCATTTGCTCCTTGGAGGCACCTTATTTCAGCTCAATCAAACATTGTGAAAGAGAAGAGTCAGTATAGAAAAATTGATTTACCAATGCCACATGAATCTCCAATGCTAGCAAAAATTTCAGAGACCAACCAGAAATCATCAGCCAAAATGGGTGCCCTCCATAGGAATCCAGTAGTTGCCGTCTTTTCTCCTGATCACCTTCTTGTACAATCTATCCCCTTTCTCCCATCTTCATTATCCGTAAACTTATCCTATTCGCCGCACAATGCTCTAGTAATTGTTCAGCAGCCCCTCAATCTGTTGTTAGTTACAATGGACTTAATAGCAAGTGCATCGCCAAGTACAGAATTAAACCCCTGATGCATCAGGAAGTGCCTTGCCTTCTCCTACGCTTTGCTTGACAATGGGCATTATGATATGCCCGATCATGGTGTCATGCATAGGTTCTCCACACTTCTCCTGACATCTTGTCGGTGCTACTCAACAAGATCTTCCCAATGGTAGATAGCAAGATGGGGTATGCCATGTGATAAACACTGAAGTAAAAGCTAGTAAGGAGCTTAGCTAGCTGTGCCCTGGACAAGCTTTTTGGTACCACCTTACCATGGCTACCCACTACCCCACAAGATTCCCACATCAACAGCAATCACATTCTGCTGCATGAAGAGAAAGAGCATCTTTCAGCATATCCTCGCTTGAATACCGGGGCCCCTTCATAACCACCATAACCCTCTGAAAAAGCATGTCATGGACTGCTGCTACGGTGGCATGGTGTACCTGCAGTTGCAATTCCTGCAAAGCCGACATCAACAATGCCGCTGGGTATGCTTTCTTTGAGCTTTCCACCTGAATAAGAGCCTCTCTTCCAAGAAGAAATTGTACAGTAATCGACACCTTCCCATGAGGGCAAGCCAAATTCCTTGGCTTCTGTTGCAGTGAGTTAGAATAGGCAGGCTTGCCTTCAGGGCCTGAAGGTAAAAAGCTTCCACTCCTCTCTGATGCCCCTTTATCCAACCTTCCTACTAGCTTCCTCCTCTCAATCTCTAAGGATTGCACCCTGCCGCGCAACTCCTCTATGTAAGAGGTTGCATCTGCCAACAGTGAAGCTTTATCCATTCTAGAAACATTGGGCACAACAGCCCTCAACCCATAAAACCTCTGGTTCATCTTTTCGCGCCTCTGGCGCTCAGCTTCAACATGGTTTAAGGGCTCTTCCCTGCCATTCGCAGGCTTGCGACCCCTTTTCCTTGGCTTCTTTTCTGGAACAGTCTGCGTAAAATCAGCATCTTTGCAAGATGCGTCTGCATCAGAATGTTCCGATTCCACACTGGATTGTACAACCCCAGTTCCCTGCAACCCAGCACTCTCATCTATCTGCAAAAGACTCCCCTCCTTCTCTTGAGAGAGCTGCTTGTTGAACTTGCCATCTCTGTTTTCTGAAGCAACCAGTTCCACTACTTTAACATCCTGCTCTACTGGCTTCACATCCTGGGAAGATGTAGTCTCTGCTGGTTTCAAAGAATATGTTTGCACGTCGAGACCCCAAGGCCTGGCTGCTGCTTCGTTGTAACTCTGCACATGTGGAGCCAATTGTACTAGTTGCTCTTGAGCTCTCTTAAAGCTTTCACTTGTTTTCACAGTAAGAGCCCTAGGGGTCTCAACAGGCCCACCGTAATTAAAGTTGCTGTAAACCGAGTTCTTCCCCGTACCCCTGTTGCTGTCGATTTCAGGATTCTTCGAACCATGAATTCCCTGAAATGTTGAAGTCTTCTCTGTAGCATTCACTGTGCTTTGAGAATGCACTTCAGTGGTTATCTCGTCATAACCATAGACCTTCGGAGCTGCAAAATCAGAAAATTGGTTAAGGTTAGCCACAGATGGCGTTACGAATTGCGTACCATCCATGGTATTCCCTGGAGCTATGCACGTGGGGTACATCTGAGGTGGGGCGGGGGAGGGACCCCGACTCCATATCTCTGTTTCTACCTTTTTATCCTTCTCTGATGTTTCCTTTTGGGTCTGATAGTTGAGAAGCTCCAACGAAGAAAGGGGGCTGTTACTTTGCCAGGTCTTAAGATATTGATCATACAGCGTCAGACCGAGACTTTGGTTAGAGTTTTCATTAGCTACCTTATGAAAATTTGACTCTTGTTGCCACAAAGTAGACCTCTCATTCATGGTAAACATCAAGTCTGAAGGACTAAGAGTGTGCCATGTGCCTCTATGCCTTCCATCACCAAGCTCTTCGCCTATCCTGCCAGTTGCAACTGCTGATTGTGTATCCTGCATAACTGTCAGACTCATTATACCTGAATTTCTTTGCTTTGAATCAACATCTATAACTTCATTGCTTGTTGGGTTAATAACATCCAATTCAGAAATCCCGAGGCCATGGTTTATACCCATGAAGGTCGTTGTTGGAGAGAATACATACTCCATGCCCCCGAACGGAGGATCAAAAGACTGGTGTATGACATTAAGAAACCCCAAGCTCTCCTGTATCACATCGGTAGACCCCAGCTCGACTACACCACTCTGCGTTGGCACACACACAATTGTATATATGCCAAATCTCTGTGCAACATCTGCCCTTCCGCAATTGCGGTTCCTGAGATGGTCAGCCCCACTAATCCATGCATACTGTGAGGTAGCATATGCCTGGCCAGGTGTACCCTCTCCTATGTGGAAATGGCACATCATAGAGACAAGGTAAAACCATTCAGTGTCGGTAACATCAGCTTCCATGCTACCGAACATAGAAGCATCCCCCGCATTCTGTTGGATGATGAGGGTCTGTAATTCCCGCAAAACTCGTTGACGTAGTTGTTGATTGGCCTGAGTGGCAGCAACTGTTGGAGAACGGTCTTCTTCCTTACAATTGAAAAAGCCGTCTCCCCATTCAAGGCGTTGCTGACCATCATTCGAGTCGGTAAGCTGCCAGAAGATAGCATAGGTCCATTTTTCAGAGCTCGTTTCAACAAGCGACTGGAGGCGTTGTTGTAAAGAGTTTTCTTGGTTGTGGGCTAGAGGCATAGAGGAGGACGCCTGCTGGGAGGTATATGCGGAAGGATTTGTGTCACTCCAGAGTGGCACGTCATATGTAGGCGATGAGCTCATGAAGGCCTCTATGATGGCATTATCATCAAAACACCACTGAAGCTCAGACATTAAGTCAGGTGCAGAATTCATGGTGGCTGAACCAGTCCTTGTAAAAGCAGGGACAATCTATCTGGATATGTTGAATTGTAAAAGAAGGGACAATCTATCTGGATATGTTGAATTGTAAAAGAAGGGAACCTCGACTCTCAAACCGGCCAGTATGATCACATCTCTCTGCCATCTAGCAGAGTTTCATGTACAGCTTCACTCATGTATATACAAAACTGCAACATAGACTCTGGTTCACTCTATATATGCAGATCAGCTCAATTTTACATAAAGAAGAGATGGGCGTCTACAAATTGCAGAATTGAAGTACCCACCTTGCGATCCTGCCTGCTACTCCTTCCGGCTTCCTTCAAAAGATCCTTATGGGCTCTCTGCTTATGCTGATTTGATCTGCGGACAGAAGGGGCTCGCTTAGAGATGAGTTGGGACGGCTACCCAGCAAAGCACAGAGATCGCCACAGCTTCTTGCATGTCTCATTAACCGATCTTCTACATTTATTGAAGCACTTTTTGTGTGTGTGTGTGTGTGTGTGTGTGTGTGTGTGAGAGAGTGAGAGGGAGAGAGAGAGAGAGAGGAAGAAGAAGAAGAGAGTTTTTAACGTCGTAGAGAGAGAGAGAGGGAGAGAGAGAGAGAGAGAGAGAGTGCAATGCTTGTATCTGATGTTGACTTATCACTAGGCTATGACTTCTTTCGCTTAGGACAAAAGGGTCCCGACTCCCCTCCCCCCTTCTCACGTTTCAGGTGGCGTTCCCACAAAATACGCTGGCACTCAGCCTGGAACCTTCATAATGTGATAGATATACTCTCCCATGGTGAATTAAGGATTAACAAGGGTTGGAGTAACCCATGTTGCTTCCCTCTATCATACTTGGTCTTTTGGCATACCACACATTTTGAAACATACTCTGGGAAAGTTTCACAAGTTTTAGTGTAATTATCGGCAAAAGCTTCAATTTTTGACCTAAAAATCGGGAGAATTTCAAGTTTGCCCTTATTTTCTTCGATTAGCAAAATTGTTTTTTTCTAGCCCTGGAGCCTGGAACCTTCATAATGTGATAGATATACTCTCCCATGGTGAATTAGGGATTAGCAAGGGTTGGAGTAACCCATGTTGCTTCCCTCTATCATACTTGGTCTTTTGGCATACCACACATTTTGAAACATACTCTTGTATGTCTACTTTCATGGTAGGCCAGTAGAAGTATGTTTCTACTCCTCAAAGAGTAGGTTGAATGCCTCTATGCCTCACATAGGGAGCAGCATGGGATTCATATATGACTTTCTCACAAAGGAAGTGGGTAATACATAGCCTATTGCCATGGAGAAGATAACCATCGTGCAAGGTGAATGGTTTTTCTTTCTTCCCCAATACAAGGACTAACATTATGTCTTTAAAGTCAGGGTCAGTAGCATGCTCATCTATCATAGAAGATAGATAATTGTGAGTTGCTATAGACATCGCATTGACTCTTGGTCGTTGTGAAAGTGCATCAGCCACTTGATTATGCTTACCAGCAATGTGAGCAATCTAAAAATAAAATCGCGAAAGAAAATTTGCCCACCTCATTTGTTTGTCGAAAAGTTTGGTTTGCATCATGAAGTACTTTAGACTTTGGTGGTCCGTTTGCAAAAAAAATGGAGTCCCAAACAGATAGTGCTTCCATGTGTCTAGGCCATATAGTACAACTAAAAGCTCTTTTTCGTATATGTCCAAGACTCGTTCATCGACATTGGGCCTTCGGCTCTCATATGCTATGGCATGCCCTTCTTGAAGTAAGACTGCTCCAAGGCAATCACCACAAGCATCACATTGAACCTCAAATGGCTTTGAGAGATCCGGAAGCATAAACACTAGTTGGGAGGTAAGCTTCTCTTTGAGCTTGTCAAAAGCATTTTGCTCTTTAGCACTCCATGAGTACGTAACGTTTTTCTTTGTTAAGTCATATAATGGTCTTGTTATTTGAGAGAATTTTGCTATGAAGCGTCTATAGTATGCACACATACCAATAAAGCTTCGTAGCTCATGTAGATTCCTTGGAATATGCCATGCCTTTATTATCTCTAACTTAGATGGATCCATACGGATACCATCCTGAGAGATAATATGACCTATGTATTGAATCTCTTGAAGAAAAAATTCTCTTTTCTTTTGATTGATAAAAAGCTTGTTCTCCCTCAAAGCTTGAAAAATCACTTGGAGATGTTGCTTGTGCTCCTCCAAGGACTTGGAGGAGATGATGATATCATTAAAGAATACTCCAGTGTACTTGCGGTACGGTCTAAATATTTTCTCCATGAAACGATTGAATGTGGCTGGTGCATTAATCAAGCCAAAAGGCATGACTAGATATTCATAAAGACCAAACGTTGTACGAAACGCGGTCTTTACGTTATCTTCATTCACTATCCTTATTTGATGATAGCTACTTTTAACGTCAATTCTACTGAAGTAGGTAGAGCCTTGTAGCTTATCAAATAGATCTTCGACCCGTGGTACGGAAAATTTGTTTTTGATAGTGATATGGTTTAGCGCTCGATAGTCTACATGCATGCGGTATGTGCCATCTTTCTTTTGCACTAAAAGAACTGGAAAACAAAAGGGAGAGGAGCTAGGCCTCACTATCCCTTTGTCTACCAATTCTTGTACTTGCCTCATGATCTCCTCTTATTGAGCTTGGGAAACTCTATAAGGAGCTTGTTATGCAGCGAGCTTCCTGGTAGGAACTCAATTCAATGATCATCATCCCCTCGTTTTGGAGGTAAGTCCAAAGTGATATCATCGATAAAAACATCTTTTAGAAAACTAGACAAGTCTAATTCTTTTTTATTCCTAACACTTTGTTTTGCTAAAACATTAGCATCATCTAGAGACTCTTTGACAAAAATCATGTACGCAGAAACTGAGCTTTTCATTGACTTATCAAAAGCAGGTGAATTTACAAGTGGTATAGTATGACCGGACTCATAGCATCTATATACATGCTTTTTTCCCTGTAGGTGAAGTAGATTCTCCTTTCAGGGAACTTCATGTTGGCAGCCATGCGGTTGAACCATGGTGCCCTAAGATAACATCCTCATGTTGGAGAGCAAAGATGAAAAAGTCTTCTTTGTCGATGTAGCTTTGGACATCAACCAACTCCGTTGATATGAAGTTGTGAGTAGAGCTAGGGTCAACGGGATGAAGGCATGATGCTCCCTTACCTTTCCCCAAGCCTAGGAGAGAGGCGATCCTTTGCAATGAGCATCCTCTTTTGGAGCTTCGATCGTGGAAGCTCTAGGAGTCTCATTGCAGGCATTTCGTTTTGGGCAAGAACGGTAGCCATATCCTTGATCCCCACACTTGAAGCATTTGTGATCCTTACAAAAAGCTTTTTGCTATTATTTAGGAGAGAGTTTATTTTTACCTTTGTAAACTCCCTTCTCCTTGGACCGATTGTTGTTGTTGTTGGAGTTGCCTTGGGAAGAGTTTTGGAAATTTTTCTTCCCCTTTGCATCATTTCGATCTTTGTTTTCCATTGGCTTGGCATTCCTTTTAGCCCCTTGTTGAAAATTGATGCATGAAGCAACTATAGTGTGGTGGATTACTTCGGTGATAGAACCAAGCCGTTGGGAGTTGACATACTCGGCCATTTCTTCAAGTAATCCTGCACAAAATTGTTGCTTTTTCTCGACGAAGTCTATCTTTTGAAAGACAGTAGCCTTGAGGTATAAATCCCAAAACTTGTCCACATATTTGTGGATAGACTTGTTGGAGAGCAGCTTCAAACTCCGCCACTCGATAAGCACTTTGTCCTTTGCATCGCTTGCAAGGAATTGCTTCATGATGGAAACTCGTAGAGTTTTCCATGTCTTTGGGGCTTCGTCGTTGCCACGAAGGCTATCCCACCATTGATGAGAAGATTTATGGAAGTGCATAGCTACATGGTGTAGCTTGGAGAACTCTGTGAAGCCCTCATCTCCAAAGGCTACGTCGAATTTTTGGATGAAGGCCAATACTTTGTCGGTAGCACCGAAGGTGCCAACCTTTCATGGACAACTTAAGGACCTCTCTTCTTAAGCAAGAAAAGAGAAACCAATAGCTTTGATACCAATGCACGGGGGAAAAAACCTCCTAAAGAGGGAAAAAATGCCCTGGCAGTCCTTGTGTGTTCACACACATCATGGCCTATGAACATTGAGAATAGCAGAATTCAGAGAATTATAATGAGCATTTTTATGTAACTACTTTGAGAACATAGAGGGTGAACTCAATTAGCGATAGCAGCACAACCATTATACTTGATTAACTTGGCATGAACAATAATTTTACAAGAGAGAGAACTAGAGAGCATGACAATAGTTGACGACTGCATTTATGTGGAGCCGGTCCCCCTCCAATAGGCTTTTGTATTATAAATTCTATCATAAAGAGAGACTTGGTACAATACAATCTTTGTGGTCCTTGTGACCTAGGTGATGCAATGAAGATGGAAACCTTCATCCATCATGAACATAACATAAAGTTTGTAAAAACATTAACCATCCTCGTCCTTAGTCCCAAGGCCTCAAACACCTCCAAAGGTGGAGAGAGCTAGCGGGGAATGTGGGCAGGGAGGACGAAGAAGAAGTAACGTACAAGAAAGCAATAGTTCTCACTTATCATCACTTTTCTTGCATAGCATAGCATAATGGCATAATAATGATGATGAAGAAGATGGAAAGCTTAAGCATTGAGGCATGGCTCTTGGTTGGATCGTCATTCCATAGCCAAGAGTGTTGGTGTAGGCTCTCAATTTCTCAACAAGCTTGGAGAAGGAGATGGAGCTCTTGCTCTTTGCCAAGCAAGAATGAGCATGTGAGTGTGTGTGTGTGTGTGTGTGTGAGAGAGAGAGTATACCCCCCAAGCACACACCCCAACTTGCATTGGTCGACCCCCCCTTGTAGCTCATGTTGGAAGTTGATTGGACCCCTACAAGCCTAGCCAATCACATGCATAGTGAATATCAAGCAACCATGTTAGCCTTGGGACAATTGTCCCTCTTTCCCCTTTGAGAGAGAGGACTTGATAAATGCATAAACAATTAATTAAATTAGCTAAACTATCATTGGACCCCTTGAGAGGCCAGCCAATAGGCTTTAGGCACCTTATGAGGGCAACATGGAGAGGAACTTGACAATATGTCCTTGTTGCTTCTTTAGACAAGGCTTGACTTGTGTGAGGGTGTGTGTGTTATCTCTCATGCCCCTACAATAAGGGCTCACCCCCCATGAGTAGGGATTGTGGTTGACTTTGGGAACACCTTTAGCCCCTCAAGCACCTTGGTCATGGAGCACCTTAGCACCTTAGTCAGTAAGCACCTCAAGCACCTTAGTCAGCAAGCACAACAAGAACCTCAAGCACCTTAGTGAGCAAGCACGACAACCACCTTAGTCAATATGCACGAAAAGCACCTCAAGCACCTTAGTCAGCAAGTACGGCAGACCAGATATGAGAAACGTAGAGGTAAATTGACTAAATTTGTCCTAGACCTAGAAGAAGTAGAATATATATTGTGTGATATGCTTACAAATTTTTTTTGGCAGAATTCACAACTGTGAGTATATTGAATTAAAAGCCAAAAAGAATTACAAGATAGGCCTCGCTCATCCACCGAGCCTGGGTGCCATAACAAACGATTATCCCCATCAAAATGAACTCATACATTGGTTGATAAAGGGAGACGCCTTGAATCAGATACATCCACCTAAAACATAAACAGCACAACCTCTATTGCCAAATTTGACATGAGGCTCCCACTAAGAGGGATGACCTGTCACATCATCAACCTTGCCCCCGCCTAGCCGAAGGAGATGCAAAAATAAAGAGCAGGTCCTGTCGACCAAATCTGAAGAGCACACGAAGAAAAGGGTTCCACCAATGGTAAAGCTCTGCCATAGCCCACCAATTTCCCTCGCCCCACATCATGGAATGAACCCAGCAACAATAGATCAACCCAAGCAAGCACCTGGCGGGCCACACACAATCAAGCCCCACCTCCCATCTAGAGATTATCACCACCAAGCCAACCCAACTAGAACCATCTGTGTTGCCATTGGACAGACTACTGCCTGTCACACAACTTTTGACAATCCTAAACCAATCATCCACTACCACACTCATTACAATTCCCATTGAGTCTAAGGATTTTCATATGGGAAATCCTTCATTAGATGATCGTACGGAGCTTAGTTAAAAAAAGTATCCAGTAGTGCGAACAACCCAATCCTTTACAAAGCAGGGCTTGACCAAATGGCGAGGGTTGCCCTAAGCCAATCATCCGAGCTATGTCTTTTACTAATACATATATTATCTCCTTGCTTTCTTGAATAATCTCTGAGAAGCTAGCCATAGAGAGGTTTCTATCAAAGACACGACAATTTTTTTCTTTCCAGTTATTACTGAAGAAACAATATCTGACAATTTGAGTACAAATTAGAAGTGGAGAACTTCAAAACTGTCTACCACCATGGCAAAAATCCCTCTTGAAAAACCCTATCCTCCACGTCCTCTGTATCCATTTGCACATCTTTCCTATAAGACCTCTAGCTGAGAATTCCAAGAAAAGGTGGTCGAGGTCTTCACTAGCCAATTTGCACCTTGAACATTTATCAAGTCCAATACGACGCGCTTGAATCTTGATGCCTGTCAGCAAACCCCCCCACGGTACCTTCCATAGAAATGTCTTCATAAATTAAGGCCAATGTGGATCCTAGATGTTCTTCATGTCCTCTACCCATCGAGCCTCTGACCATTGCTTTTTCCACTGCTTGTTTAAAGGGGCAAACCAATCAGCTTTATGAATTAACACTTGGTAGATGCCCTTGGTATGGGGTTTAGAGAATCAGCTACTCATGGGACATTTCCAAGCTTTCCACTCAAAAGTAGATTCAGATATCAACATTAGAACATGGTGTAGGCCTTCAACAACCTTGTTGACAAGTATCTTCTCAATGCTATTGAGTTGCAATTGGAAAACCACTTGGTCAGAAGATTTCCAGCACTTGCTATTTCTATCCCAGAAGTGGCACATCCATTGGAGTCCTTTATTGTTCATATTTCTTGCAATTTCTCTCTAATAAGAGTTCAAGATAACCACAACAGCTTTAGATAGCCAGGGGGACCAATGCAAGATGGAGTTCTGAAAGTATCTGGTTAATTCACCCCATTCCAGTGTCCTTTTTTCTCTATGGGTGGATGCATGAATAGGTGGAGCAAAAACCTTGTCCCGGACAGAGGTTTTATAACCGGTACATAAAACCATCTATATTAGTTCAATTCGATATATTATTTTGAAGAGATTTTTAATTAAATATAGCTTTTTGTTAAATATAGAAGACGGCTCTGTACCTCTTAACTATGCACGTCAACCAGCTCTTTACACCATTACTATTTCCACGTCTCTTTTTCAAATATAGAAGACGGCTCTGTAGCTCTTAACTATGCACGTCAACCAGCTCTTTGTCTTCCCGCTCTCTCGTTTTCCTGTCTCTCTCTAACTCTCTGTGTAGGAGCACAGATTGCTGTTTTACTTTGTAGGCCTATCACACATCTATTGTTGTCATATACTGCTCTTGCTCTCTGTAGGCCTATCACCTCGCTCAATCTCTCCCTCTCTAGCATGGAGCAAGAATCTCACACTGTATGTGACTGCTCTCAGCCTCACTGTGAACTGTGTGCTAGGTATGTTGTTGATGCGGTCAAGGAATATCATGCTAGGAGAAAGAGGGAGCAGCGTGCTAAGAACAAGCTTGAGCAGTTACCACGTGAGGAAGATAATGATCAAAATGGTGCTGATGATGCAAAGTGTCAAAGACTTTGCAATGACCTTTTTATGCTCTTCAATCGGCGTACAAAGGCCCTCGATGTTGCATCACGCTCAGATATTTTGTGCAAGTTTGTCAATCATCCTTCTCTTGGAGACCTTGAAATGCCCAGGGCACAAACAACCTTCGTTGAAGCCATACGCAACACAATAGATGCAATCAAATTACCCAAGAGCGGATAGGAGATCTTTCTTAAAAGGTTCATCACCACAATGCTTATGAATGTTGAGTGTACATCTACCTCAAAGGTGAATGTTTCAGCTGCATCTAAGTTGATAAATTTGCACAAGAGGAACTTCATAGCTGCAAAGAATCGGTTGAGGGCAGCAGGTGATGGCAATTTGCCAATCTCTTTGTGTGCTCGACAACCCATGGATCGTGGTTTCATAACACCTGATGAGAAAGAGTTGATCTTCTCTTTTTGGATGTCTAACACTCGTGTTTCACCCAATAAGAAGGATGTGTGCAGAAAGCGTATTGGAAGAAATTCATATGTCAAACATCCTGTGCATCTTCTTGAACAATCTCAGGTAATAACTTGCTTCATTATATCCATTTTTGTTTTCTAATACTTGCATTCATGACCTATATTCACTATAATTGGGTTGATAAGAGTAGATATGAAATCGGATATGAAGGAAGTTATAAATGGAAAGAAGGGGAATTTGTATTTGGTCCTAGACTAAGAGTAGATAAATATTGGATGTGAAGGAGACTATAAATGGAAACATAGTTTTTATCATACGCGTATGTTTGCTGAAACATACGTTTGCAGACGCATACTTTCACACACGTATGATATGTATAAACTGGTTAGGTAAAAAACTGGTTTACATAACCAATAAAAATCTTTTAACACTTATTTCTCACTAGTATACATCGTGGTTAAGTGTTCACGTGTACTGGTCAAGTGTTCACATGTACTGTTTGTCATGTCAGATAGGTAAAAAACATATATGTTTGAAAGGAAAATACTGGTTTACATATCCAGTAAATTTTTTTTAACACTTATTTCTCACTGGTATACATCGTGATTAAGTGCTCACATGTATTGGTTAGGTAAATAACATACCGGTTTTAAATGAAAAGACTGGTTTACATCAGCAGTCATAACATTTGAACTGGTTGACACTTATATACCACTGGTACGTACCAAGGACACGTGTTCATTTTTTTTAACACTTGTTTCTCACTGGTATACATCGTGGTTAAGTGCTCACATGTACTAGTTAGGTAAATAACATACCGGTTTTAAATGAAAAGACTGGTTTACATCAGCAGTAAGAACATTTGAACTGGTTGACACTTATATACCACTGGTGCGTACCAAGGACATGTGTTCATATGTACTGGTTTGCCTAACCAATTAAGTGAAAAAACATACTGGTTTGAAATTAAAAATACTGGTTTATAGTAATGTAACAGCTTTCTTCAAAGATAATAAAAACCTGCAGTTTTCTTCAATGTTCTTTAACCATATATGTCTTTCATTGTAGGTGGAGCTCTTTCTCAACTTCAAAGAACAATACCCTGAAATTGTAATAAGGCAGCGGGCATTTGAGTACATGAAGCCATATTTTGTGCGGAAATTGAGAGACCGATATACTTGCTGCTGCATTTCACATGTTCAAATGTCCTTCCTAAAGGGTGCCATAAATCACATGTGAAGTTCTGTATTCGGTGTGCATGGAAAAGCTTGCCAATGTCAATGCAACATATGCAAAGACAATGGTGGATGCAACGCACCAAAAAACCCTATCAAGAGTGTAACAACCTTATTGGACTCTATATTGTCTCCAAAATCAAATACGTCCACCTTCCATGCCCTTGCCTGCTTGAGTGGTCAATGTAAAAGGTGTGGCCCATATAAGTTAGATTTTTGTGCTGCAGAGGCTGCATTTATTGCTAAAAATATTGTGGTGAAGATTTTTGAGGACCTAGAAGTAGGAACTCTGCGTGATGGTCAGAAGAAGAAAAGGAAAGTCTTGTCGCATAAGGAAATATCATGCTAGGATCTCTCAGTCATGTTCAAAGACCATCTTAAGAAATACATAATGCATAATTTTGTGTATAGATGGCAAGCAGAACAATATAAGGAATGTATACAAAGCTTTCCAGAAGATGTTGTTGTGTCAGTTGTTGACTTTGCTGAAAATTATAGTTTCAAAGAACAAAATGAGATTCAGTCCATGCACTGGTATTCAAATCAAGTAACTATTTTTGTGCACATAACATATTTCCGAATTGCAGGTTGCGACATCACCCTAGATCAGTATTATTTCTTTTGTATTAAGCCTTCAATAATTTTTGATTTTTATATTATGCAGGTGACATCCACAAGACAATGCACTTCTTCATTTCAGATGACAAGCAACATGACACACATTTTGTTCAACACTGTTTTCTGAAACATGCGGAATGGCTAAAGCAATTTGGTCTAAACATAAGGCGTCATTGGGTATGGTCTGATGGAGCAACTTCACAATTCAAAGCAAGAAGACCATTTTATTTCCTTGCTAGGTATACCATGTTCTAACAAACATTATCTGAAGGTGGTTTTGATATAGAGACCTATAATATTGGCATTAAAGTTGTAATAAAATGCTTGTCTAACATCAGTAATATTATAATACGTGTTTTTTTGGTAATTTTATTGTGCCAAGAGTATATTAATCTTCTTCTATCCATTGAATAAAATGCAGATACAGTGTTTTTACGGGATGGAAAATGCCTTTGAACTTTTTTGGATCCGGCCATGGTAAGGGAGAACACGATGGTGCAGGAGCAGTGATAAAAAGGTCTTTAACTCAATACCAATTGTAGCCAAACTGCCCAAAGATAGACTGTGTTGCAGATGTTGTAGCATTATTGAGACGGACCTTGTCAGATGGTGCTACAACCACCTATGCATCCCAGGCCCGTTATGTAAGCAGGATTTTTTGGGTGATTGAATTGGGGGATGTCAAAAAGGGGAAAAATTTGGGATGTGAAGGCTATAAAAAATACCCGCTCAATGCACTCTGTTTCTGCATATTTAGAGCATGATACAACTGCTTTGAGAACACGTTCACTGTCTTGTTTCTGTAGTGCATGTAAACAGGAAAAGTGAAGGAGATGTGTGAGCAACTCACACGTTCCTTTCTGGACATACCTTATTTTGGAGCCTACAGAAGAAGGGGAAGACGATGACGACGAAATAAATGAGGATGCAGCGTATGAAGGACACTATGACACCCTCAGTCAAGCTCTTATTGTTGGTGATAATTTTGTTGTTCCCGCACCAAATGACAATGAAGAAAAAGTGGATTTCTATATAGTGAAATGCACTACAGCTATTCAGGAGTTTCATTCAGACGCTGAAGATGACTGGGGCAAGCTTTTGGACAAAAAACCAGAGGTGTTCATATATTCACATCTTGTTCGGGCAATCAAAATCTCCATGATACCCCATCCCAACAACTCAAAACTATATACAATATCACTTGATGTCAGTGAGTCTATCTACAATAGTATGCCTTTTGAGCTGTAACCATCTTAAGAAATGCATAATGCATAGTTTTGTGTATATCTGCCTTTAACTATAAATTGAACTGTCTCCCTCTTCCTCTCCCTCTCTCTCTCTCTCTCTCTCTCTCTCTCTCTCTCTCTCTCTCTCTCTCTCTCTCTCTCTCTCTCTCTCTCTCTCTCTCTCTCTTTGTCACTTCTCAGTATCATACCGGTATCATACCAGTCACTTCTCAGTATCATACCGGTATGATACCGATATCATACCAGTCATTTCCCAGTATCATACCAATATCATACATTCCCTCTCTCTCTCTCTCTCTCTCTCTGTCACTTTTCAGTATCATACCAGTCACTTCTCAGTATCATACCAGTCACTCCTCAGTATGATGCCGGTATTATACAAGTCCCTCTCTCTCTCTTTCTCTCTCTGTCACTTCTCAGTATCATACCAGTCACTCCTCAGTATGATACCGGTATCATACAAGTCCCTCTCTCTCTCTCTCTCTCTCTCTCTCTCTCTCTCTCTCTCTCTCTCTCTTTCTTTGCAACAGAGACAACTTACACAACACCCCACCTAGATAGGGCCATGGCTACAACCATTGAAGTGTTTTCTTGCTGCCACAGGTCTCTCTTTGTCTTTGTCACTTCTCAGTATCATACCGGTATCATACCAGTCACTCCTCAGTATCATACCGGTATCATACAAATCCCTCTCTCTCTCTCTCTCTCTCTCTCTCTCTCTCTCTCTCTCTCTCTCTCTCTCTCTCTCTCTCTCTCTCTCTCTCTATGTCTCTCTGTCACTTCTCAGTATCATACCGGTATCATATCAATCACTTCACAGTATCATACCGGTATCATACCAGTCACTTCTCAGTATAAGAATCTCTCTCTCTCTCTCTCTCTCTCTCTCTCTCTCTCTCTCTCTCTCTCTCTCTCTCTCTCTCTCTCTCTCTCTCACACACACACACACACACACACACACACACACACACACACACTTCTTAGTATCATACCGGTATCATACCAGTCACTGCCCAGTATCATATCGGTATCAGACTCTCTCTCTCTCTCTCTCTCTCTCTCTCTCTCTCTCTCTCTCCTTTTATTTGCAAGATACTTCAAATATAGAATACAACGTATTTCCATGCAACTTGCTTGTAAATGTATTATACATGAATTATGTTACATTGATTGACAAGAAGGCTGAGTAATTCTCCATTTACATCCATCGACAAAAAAATACATCGACAAAAGTCGCCCACTTCACAGACTTTATGAAGCTTTTTTTTAATTAAAAAAATATGTTCCTTTCTTCTTGAAAAAGTCAATCCGCCATTTCCAATAAAAATGACGCACATAGGTGTCGTCAGGTTGTCTGTCTGCACAAATTACAGTCCTCTTTGTATACTCAATTCTGTCCTTAGAGTACAACCAGTGTGCCAGCCAATTTATGACAGTGGTTGACAGAAAACAGGCGCGCACTTCTTTAGACTGCTTTTCTAGCTTGGGAAAAACCAGAAATGACCCCAATGGATTAAACATTAGCTTATATCCAGAATCATCAAAGATAAGTGTGTCAGGTGGTAGGTCAGGGACTTGTGCACTGCGCCTGACTTACCATTCTATTGAATCTTTTGTGGTGGTCAGGGAACATTGTCGCTAGCATGAGTTTGAGCTTCTCAAACTCGCAGCAGCTCCATATTCACACTTCGAACCATCTGAAACAAAAATTCAGAAACACTTCTGCATCGGGCCTTACCCAAAACTGTGTATCCCCTTCAACAACATACCGCATTTCTGGCCAGTAGGGCAATTCTTCACCATATTTTTCATCAAATTTCTTGAGCAGTAATCCATTAAGGTCCAAAATGAGAACCCTACGCTGGACGCTCAATGGAGGTGGTGGCCTTGGCCATATCAGTGGGATTATTTTAATTAGTCTATACCATAGAGGAAACACGAGCACTGCAGGAGACAACACACAATTCCATATTGCACGAATGTCAGCCCTGCTATTCTGCTTGTCAGCCCTGAACCTATTTGCAAGGCGCCATTCTTCAACTCAAAACATATCTGCAGATGCAAAATTACACAAGACTCAAATTTAAATATGCAATTAGGACATATCTATAGATTGAAATCATACAATAAAAATACACAATGTTCAAAAATTAGGCACAAGATGAAAGAGACGTCGAATAAGAAAGAAAGTTATATTAATTTCAGAAGTGGTTACATAAAAGAAACACAAGGTGGGCAAACTATAATCTTTTGCAGGCTCTGGGTTTAGGGTCAGAACTTGTGCCAGTATTCTGCATCTCCTTAGTGTCTTCTATGTCCATCTCCTCTTCTGGCTGCCCCTGGGTCTCTTCCTCTTCCTTGCTTTTTTGCTCCATTTCAGACTTCTCATCTCCAGTCTTCTCGATTTTTTTTCTTTTTGCCTTTCTTATATGCTGAGCAAGGGTCTCCTCGGGACTTCCCTCCAACGTGACATCTACACGACCATCAGTTTAGAAAGTTGTGCAGCAAAAGATCACTTATTAGAGCCATAATCAATGAAAAAACTTACTCCTGCCACGTTGGTCTCGTTTTCTCGGGGTCTTTGATCTTGTCGCCCGCACGCCAGTGTCTAGCAACACATTGTCTTCCTCATTCTGGGTTTTCCCTTCAACACCAGTCGTACTCTGCTCCTTTACCTCAAAGTTTTGTTCTTCTTCTGTTGTTTCCGAAACAGGTTTCTCAGCATTACCAGGGACATTTTCATCAAGCAAAACCTCCACAGGTGTCTTGTATGCAGGCGTCACTGCATTGTTCCCTGTGTCTTTATCGGCAATAGTTCTGAAGCAGCTTGACTCTGGAAAAACATCAGAGAAGACAAAAATCAACCACCTGATTACCCATTGAAACAATTTTCTCACCTGTTTTTGGGCATGGTTCAACTAGCTTCTTCTTTAGAAGGGATTGGTCTTCTGCAGAAATAACTCCGGGGCAATCCTTAAGCATGCACTTTCCTTTCTCAGCCAAGTGTGCATAGCAGAATGCATGGTATGCATGTGAACAAGGAAATAGAACAACATGGGTTGAGCGATTGTGATCATGAATTTTTACACCACAAGCATTTCACACATCAATGAGAACAACACTATGTCCAGGAGTTGAAACTCGTGCAGGCAAGACTATGGTTTCAGGTAGCATTGGTTGACTAATCATGTCTATCACAAAAGTGACACAGAGACCAAAGGTTTCCTCACGCTCCAAGCATTTGGATAATTCTTCCTGTAGGCAAGAGACCTCTGTTATCAGACAATGTCAAACATGTATAAAATTGGTATGAATGCTTGAAGATCAGTATAATGATGTTATCATACCGGTATGATTACATCCTGCCGGTATGATGTTATTATATTGGATAGTATAACATCATACCGGTAGGATAACATCCGGTAACATCATACCGGTAGGATAACATTATACCGGAAGCATAACATCAAACCGGTTGGATTTTATCATACCGGTCGGATCTAACCATACCGATCGGATGTAACCATACCGGTAGGATGTTATCATACCGGTAGGATTATATCCTACCGGTAAGATGTAATCATATCGGTAGGACATAATCATACCAGTAGGGTATAATCCTACCGGTATGATAACATCCTACCGGTATTGTCATCTACCATTACCGAATATGATATAATCCTACCGGTATGAAAAATCATACCGTATGGTAGTTTGCAGGTATTATACTACAATCAGATGAAGTTAAAAGCATACATGTGCCTGCTGTAGGGTGGCTTTTGCTTGGTCAAATTTTTCTTGGAGGCTGCCAAGCAAGCCTGTTGGTACATTGGCATCGTCAAGGAAGTGCATTCGGATGGTGTCAAGGGCACCCTCGCAACGGTGCACATCAGCAACAAATTTGACCACAAAATCCTTAGCCTTTTGACTGTAGACGACGAACGTCCTCTTAGGAGATGGGCAGCGAATTACTTAGTAGTTACTATGGTAATTACTACAGTAAACCCGAAGTGTATAAATAGGGCCTATTACGTTGTAATCGGGTTGGCAATTGTTATCATTTGGGTTAGCGCTTTGGCTACACTTGTACTTGAGAATCATTGGCAGTATTGTCGGATGTACTCTCTTTGTAAATCATATTCGCTGTAATCTTGATCTGTAATTCCAATCATGGCATATATTCCAGTTACACTTACTTCTCGTCCAATCTTTTGAATCTGAATCTGAACCTTATTTCTAGTACATAAGTCTGATTCTTATTCCAGTATCCAAATTCCAGTCTAGTTTCTGATTTCTGTTCAGTCTACTGTCTGAAATCTTCCCACACTAGTAGCTGAAATCTTCTAACACTGGAATTAGCTGTCTCAAGAGACCAGCTCCAATTCCATTTTGGCGATCACGATGGCTCGAGCTGAAGCTCGTTGACTGAAAGACTCTTCTCCCACTTGGAAGTTTCAGTAATGGCACCTAAATCCAGTCGTGGTCGGAAATCCACCATTCGTGTTGATCCCATTCCTGAGGAGTCAGGAAGAGAGTCTGACCCCAAGCAAGAGAAGATGACTGACACTGAGGCTCAGGAGGAGCATAGTCAGGTTGATGAGGTGCAGGACTCACAGCACTCCAGTCATTCTCGACTCCGACGGGCACAACGGGAAGCACGGAAAGCCAAGAGTTCCAAGAGTTCTCGGTCCCGACAGGGGGATGAGGGTACCAAGAGAAGTAAAGGTAGTCACAGTACTTCTAGCAGACAAACCAAAGAAGACACTGACACTGAGACAGAGACAGAGATTGATTGGGATGCTAACACTGACAATTGCAAGAAGACTCCCAAGCGCCATTCTGAATCCAAGAAGAGAAGTGGCAGGATCAGTGGTAATCGAAATGATTACCCAACTTCCTTGAAAATTTATTTTCCAATATTCAAGGGAGGGAAGAAGGATGATCCAGACGTTCACATACAAGCTTTCGAGCAGTATGCTGAACTGAAAAATATTGATGAAGATGATTGGGGGGAATATTTTCCACAAACCTTGAAGAAAGCACCGAGAAAATGGTATTACCATTACCCTGCCTGCCAGCTCAGATCATACAACAAATTGCTTAAAGCCTTCAGGTTGGAATATTCCGACAACAGAGGGGATGAAGATATTCTCTGTGAACTAGATAAGATCAAACAGAGAAATTTATCAGTCCGCAGTTATGTGGAAAAGATCAAAGAGCTAACCAGGCAGTTTACAGGAACCGCCATCTGAGAAGAGATTGAGGGCATGGTTTCTGAATGGGTTCGGAAGCAAAAAGCTTAGGGAACAAGAGGTACCAGCCCCTACCAAGAAATTCAATGACCTGGTCCAAAGGGCATTGAAGATGGAACAGCAGGCCAAGAAGGAAAAGAGCCACAAGAAGCGAAGGACCAGTAGCAGTAGATCTGCTACTGAAATTTCTGATTCCAGTGAGATGTCCAGTAGCTCCTAGAGCAGCTCTAATGAACGAGCCAAGGAGAAATCAAAGAAGGGATCTTGGACCAAGAAATTTGAAGAAATGGCTAGACAGATTGCCGAAATTAACCACACAAGACAGCCAGTTCGGAAGATGGAGACTTGGTGTTCGAAATGCAAATCCAAGGACCATATCTCCAATGAATGTCCACAATGTACCTACTGCAAGGCTTTTGGTCATCTATGGAACAATTGTGGCATCAGGATCCACCACTTTAAGAAAGTGAAAGATCTGTCAGTGGTTGCCTACACTGAACCAGTAAAGGTAGAACCAGTCAAAGTAGCTCAAGAGGAGAGACCAAGTACCAGTGGTACTGGTCAGGGACGTGGCCAATTCCAACCAGGTATGGGCAGGGGCAGAGGACGAGGCAACTTCCGGAATAGGAGCATGAATTGCTACACTTGTGGGAAGTATGGCCATTTTGCAGCCCAATGCCCAAATACACCTGCAACTACTACTACTGAGGTTAAGGCACCAGAGCCAGTCCCAGTAAGGGTAGTTACTAGAAGCAAGGGTGTAGTCATTGAAGAAATTCCAGACACTTCAGAAGCACCAGTCAATCCTACCAGCAGCAAGTGGGCTCAACAAAGAGAAATTTGGAAGGCCAAAGGTAAAGAGAAGGTGGTAGATGAGTGGCAAGAGCAGAGGGAACTAGCGGCTAAAATCACGAAAGATTTAGCCAAGAAGCTACCAGAGCAGCCAGAAAGTTCTGAAGCTAGAGTCATTCAGAGGATACCAGCCCAATCGACTGATAAAGATCAGTCAGTACCGGCCATAACTGAGACCTTGTTGGCTGCACTACATGGACTAACTGATGAACTGAGAGTTGATGGAAAGAGTGGAAGCACTACAAAAGAGGAATGGCAGTGTGAAGATACCAATTCTTCAAGCTCTGACAATCAGTCTGACCAAGAAAGAGAAGAAATTCATGTGAAAATTTGTGATAGAATTCAGAAGCTGACTGTAGAGCTAGAGGATATCAGAAAAACCTTGCCTGAAGTGGCCAACTTTATCAGACAGCGCAGGAAAGCTGAGGCAAAGGCTAGAACAGTGGACCTGACGACCGTCCGAGATGATGAAGTTCCACTTATTCAAATGGACTACAAGGTTAGGAAGCAGTGGGAACCTCTCTCAAGTGTTATCTTGGATGGAGGAGCAGGAGTCAACATAATGGGAGTTCATCTCCAGCAGAGACTGGGTATCACTAATATGAAACCAGCACCATTCAAAGTACGAATGGCAGATCATAGAGTCGTACATGCGACGGGTATGATTGAAAATATGCAGATAAGAGTTGGGAGGGAGAAATTCAAAACCAGTTTCTTAGTTCTGGATGTGCAAGGGGCATATGGGATGCTACTAGGGCGTCCATGGTTGAGAATAGCACATGTTGTTCATGACTATGCAAACCAAACATTAACCATAGAAGGGGCCAGTATCCAGACAAACAATACTAGGAGCTGGAGAAAGGAACTGAGGCCGAAGGAGTTATGTCAGAAGTACAGGGCCAAGAAGATTGAGCGAATGCTAGTGGCCATGAACATATTCCCTTTGGTAGAGATTGACTTGAATGTAGTCTTGCTGAATAAAGAGTAGGCTCATAAGCAGAAAAGACAATTCCCTGATCAGTTTACTGAAGTCAACACAAGGGAAAGAACAGTTCAGCTAACTGGAAGGATGGTGGAACCAGCTGATACTGGTATGGTAGAGGAACCAGTACGTTTTGAAGAGTACCCAATAGATCAGAATACTGATTCAGAAATGAATGGACCATCCTGGGATTATGCTGAAGAGTCGACCAAACGAAAAGGAGGCGGGCCTAATTGGTTGCTTCCGGATGACCAAGAAGTGGAAGAGTGGAACCTAGGATCGGAGGATAGTCCTAGGATGATCAAGGTCAACAAGCACCTCAAATCGGCAATGAAGGAGAAGGCACGTAATGAAGGAGAAGGCACGTAAGATGTTCCAGAACTATAAAGATGATCAAGGTCAACAAGCACCTCAAATCGGCAATGAAGGAGAAGGCACGTAAGATGTTCCAGAACTATAAAGATGTGTTTGCATGGGAACATACAGATCTGAAGGGAGTGGATCCTAAAGTATCTCAACACCGAATACCGCTGAAGCCAAACGCTAGGCCACTACGACTGCAAAGATACCGGATGAACCCCAACTATGCAAAGAAGGTCAAGGAGGAGATTGATAATCTTCTCAAGGCTGGGTTCATCACAGAGGTGGCCAGTAGCGATTGGCTATTTCCCATAGTCGTCGTTCCCAAGAAGAATGGGAAATTGAGAGTTTGTGTCGACTATAGGAAACTAAACGCCCAAACTATCAAAGATCCATTTCCCTTGCCTTTTACTGACATGTTGCTTGATGTGATCGTAGGATATGAAATGTATAGCTTCATGGATGGTTACAGTGGCTATAACAAGTTACAGATCGCTCCTGAAGATAGAGCGAAGACCACTTTCATCACTGAGTGGGGAGCTTTCATGTATCTGGTGATGCCTTTTGGCCTGTGCAATGCACCAACTACCTTTCAACGGTGTATGATGGAGATGTTTAATGAATTCCTTCATCGGTTCCTCGCCATCTTCATGGATGACTTTAATGTCTATTCAGATGAGGAACAACACCTCCTATTCCTAGAAATGGTTTTCAAACGTTGTCAGGAGAAGCGGATTTGTTTGAATCCATTCAAATCTGTTTTTCTAGTCTAGAAGGGAAAACTACTGGGACATGTGGTTTCCCGAAATGGAATAGAGATGGCCAATGAAAAAATTCAGTGTGTTCAGCAAGCTAAAGCACCTAGAACTGCATCAGAGTTGAGCTCTTTCTTGGGTTATGTGAATTTCTATAGAAGATTTGTACATAAGTTTGCTTCTCAAGCAGTACCACTATATGAGCTTACAAAGAAGACCAGTAAGTTCAACTGGACTGCTGAATGTGAGGAGAGCTTCCAGAATATGAAAAAAGCCATTATCAGTAAACCAGTCCTTAGGCAGCCAAACTGGGATATTATTTTCCATGTACATGTAGATGCTTCGGGATTGGCAATGGGGGCAATATTAGCTCAGCCAGACGGAAGAACTGATTATCCAGTTTATTATGCCAGCGCAGATTCAGTCAGGCTGAAGAAGGCTATACAGCTACTGAGAGAGAAGCCCTTGGAATGGTTTTCAGCGCTACAAAGTTCAGGCATTACCTGTTGGGAAAGTTATTCCTTTTTTATGTGGACCATCAGGCTCTTTTGTTTCTGATTAATAAAGTCATTATTCAAGGCAGGCTGATAAGATGGATGATGTTCCTAAAGGAGTTTGAATTCAGAATTTTCCATAAGCCTGGCAAAAACCATTGTGGAGCCGATTTTCTCTCAAGAAGTGCGGAAGGTTATTCAGAATCACCCTTGAGAGATGAACCAGTGGACGCTAACTTATTTTAGTTAGAGGCATAAGAATCAGTTGATCCTGAATGGTACGATATTTATCAATTTCTTTCTCAAGGTGCCTTTCCAGAGGATTGGAGGCAGAACCAGAAGAAAGCTCTGATCATAAAAAGCCTGAAATTTACTATCATTGGAGGTTTACTTTATCGATTGGGTGTTGATGATATACTTCGACGTTGTGTCCCTATGGAAGGAAGAATGCAAGTAATTTCAGAAGCGCATAATGGTGAATCGGGTGGACACTTTTCTAACGAAGTAACCTACAAGAAGATTCTGCAAGCTGGTATGTGGTGGCAAACACTGATTGCTGATGTCAGAATTTTTTGTAAAACTTGTGACATATGCCAAAGAATGGGTCGACCAACAACTGCAGATATGACTCCTTTGATGCCAATACAACCACTGGGAGTGTTCATGAAATGGGGACTAGATTTTATGAGACCTTTTAAGAAGGTTACCCCCAGGAAGAACAAGTACATAGTAATGGCTACTTGTTATGTAACCAAGTGGGTTGAAGCTAAGGCTCTTCCTGACAACACAGCCAAGTCAATTGCAAGGTTTCTATTTGAGAATATTGTCTGCCGATATGGATGTCCAGTAGAGATTGTGACAGATCAAGGAACACATTTTATCAATGACACTATGGAAATTCTATTGGATATGCTTTCAGTCAAGCATCGGAAATCTACTCCTTACTATCCCAGATGCAATGGACAGGCTAAAAGTAGCAAGGAGACAATAAAGACTATTCTTACTAAGGTGGTGCAAAATAAACCAGACCAGTGGGATTTGAAAAACTCCAGACTGCTCTATGGGCTTATAGGACAGCTTATAAGGTCACTACTGGAATGACAACATTCAGAATGGTATATGGCACTGAAGCTATGGTTCCTATGGAGTTTGTGATTCCAAGTCTGAGAATGGCTGTGAAGTATGTCTTAGACTTCAACCACAATCTTAAAAAACGGCTAGATGAACTGATGCAGTTAGATGAACTCAGGCAACGAGCTATGTTGGAACAAGAAATTGTTCAACAACGAAGGAAGCACTGGCATGATCGTCGAATTAAAGTTCAGGAATTTCAAAAAGGAGATTTGGTGCTTCTATATCAGTCTAGACTGGGTCCAAAGAAGCCAAACCTGAAGATTGCCTGGGCAGGACCATTTGAGGTAGACTGGGTCTTCTCCAATGGCACAGTCAGACTGAAAGATTTATCTGGATTATTGTTGCCAGGAGTATATAATGGTGCAAAGATCAAGCTTTATTATTCAGAGGCTAGAGAAAATGGGCAAGAACAAGGTACTAAGGAACTGGGACTTGCTGATCAAGAGATACCAGAATTAGATATGTTTGGACTTTTTCATGTGCAGCCAGTTTCAATTTAAGAACCAGAAGAACCAGATCAGACTGATCTTAGAATCAGTACCAGTATGATCGAGCCAGACTGGAAACCAGTCCAGTATCAGTGGGGACACACTTTTCAATTTTTAAGCGCCCAACGATCAGATGGCACGCCAGTAGTAATCATTTTAACGATGGGTCGCAATCTTGTCCAACGCATGTCTGCCACGATAGCAGCGACGCACACAAGTCTAAGAACGGCGAGTGGTGGAGCTTTTATGGTGCGAACATGTATAACAGTCAGGAGAGTTGGCATTTTTCCTCATAAATCCCCTGCGCGACGCTTTTCTCATGTTAACCATTCGCCATTGCCAAGCTACGGGGTTTCTTCGCTAAAGCCGCAAACCTCGACTTCTGGAGAGACAGTTAACTGTCAGCTAGCCTTGCCAGCGACACCAGGGTACGATTTTGAAACGACAAGTAAGTCTTCTTCTCCTTCGCCTGTTTCATCGTCTTCACAGTGTATGGGTAGAAGGAAACGCTCAGACAAGATGCAGGAGTCTCTTGAGGAAACCCAAGCCATAGTTGCTGCTGCAAAGGCAAGCCTTCCCATTGTACCATACAATAAAATCTAGCGTTATGTATTCACTGACCAAGCAATGACTCTGCTACAACTATGGGATCTCCGAGTTGTGTTGCAAGCTATAAGAATTGCTTTTGACGCAGACATCATCAAGCAAGTTCTTGATTCTTTCGACGCTGAAGATGGTAGTGCCATAGTAAATGGTAGAGAGGTGTCAGTGACATCAGAGACCATAGCTTTTGCATTCAGAATGCCCAACGAGCCCAAACCATCTATGGCAACTCCACAGCAGATAAGTATAGCCCCGAAGGAGGATGAAGCGGCTAAATGTAAGCGCAAGGCAAGTGGTCAAGGTGTTCCAGTAGCAGGACTGGAAGCTTCCACTGCTTATAGGTTTGTAGCTGAAGTAGTAAGCCTTAAGAACAACCCAACATATGTATCCGAGAAACTTTTTGCTATATTAGCCAAGATATTGGATCCAAAGGTTCCTATTAACCTTTGTCAAATCTTGTCACACAATGTGCTCCAGCAAACTGCCAAGCTAAAATCTCAAAATGTTTTTAAAGCTTGGTATGTTTGGCAATTTCTGTATTGGGCCACTGCTGCAGATGTTCATGAGCAGGTAAAAAAGGCTTGGAGTGAGAAGCCGGTGTCGGGGGATATGTGTTCGCTACGTGAGCCGGGCAGGCGCCGGGCCTTTGGTTGTGGGAGGTGTGAGAGACTAGATGCCAAACACAAAGCAAAAGACTCTGAAAACACCTTAACTGCTAAAAATTTGACAACCGGAGTGTCTTAAGCTGCTAATGATTAGCCGAAGTGAAATTTGATTACAAATGTTTGCCGTTAACGGCACTGATGGTGATAGGAGAGTTTAATGCTCTCCAATTAGATCATGACTGTAAATTTCTCACTTATGCCTGTCATTAGAGCCATTTGAAGCTGATTAGGACGTACATATCCGGTAAACTTCACTCGCCTTATCTTTCCCTTGCCAAAATCTTCCTATCTGCTCTTGCCAAGCTTCATTCTTTCCCTTGCTGAGATCTGCCTATCTGCTCTTGCCAAGCTTCATTCTTTCCCTTGCCAAAATCTTCCTATCTGCTCTTGCCAAGCTTCATTCTTTCCCTTGCCAAGATCTGCTTATCTGCTCTTGCCAAGCTTCATTATTTCCCTTGACGAGATCTGCCTATCTTCTCTTGCCAAGCTTCATTCTTTCCCTTGCCAAAATCTTCCTATCTGCTCTTGCCAAGCTTCATTCTTTCCCTTGCCGAGATCTGCTTATCTGCTCTTACCAAGCATCTTGCCGAGATCTGCCCTACCTCTCAAGTGAGAGAGTTTCTCTTGATTTATGCTCGTTGAGAGAGAAACACTTCCTGCTACTTTCTTGCTTACCAAGGATGTGAGAGAAAGAGAGGATAATCTATTCTTCAAGCTCGAGACGGAGAGAGAAAGAGCTTTGCTTTCGAATCCCTTTGCCAAGCTTGCCTTTTTGTTCATTATCCTTCTCCTTCGATGCTTCTTGCTTGCCAAGAACTAGCTCGAGAGAGAGAGATAGAAAATCCTCGCCTTGGCTCTCGATGGCTTCTTTCCTCCTTGGCTTCGTGCCCTCCTCTTTCGTTGGTTTGCAATTCTCATGCAAAAGACGTGCTCTCTATTAATAGGTTACCCCTCCCTTAGCAACGACGGCGCCGTCGTCGTTGCTAGGGAGCGTAAAAACGACCTCCAGCTGACGTGGCAGCCGACTTTCTGACCATCGCAGAATCCGCCGAGACCGATCTCACCCGGAGCGCCCTCACGAGCTCTGCAACATTCGTTTCTTCGCCGAGAGCATCTGAGCCCGCCTGCGCCCTGCGCGAGCACCCCAAGCTCATCCCCCTCTGACGTTCGCTGCCGCCATGCTTTTCTTTCCTGGCTTCACACTCCCAAGCCCTTATTAAAGTTGGGCGGCCATTTTGTTAGGCTTATGGGCGCCCTTGGCCTTTGATCCTTGGGCGGCCCTTGGCCTTTGATGGGCACCATTTTTAGCATACATGCCGACCAAGGCAAGGCCAAGCATTGGGCGGCCACATTTAGCATACATGCCGACCAAGGCAAGGCCAAGCATTGGGCGGCCACATTTAGCATACATGCCGACCGAGCAATGCCAAGCAGTACAAATTTCTTCAGCAGTCCTCGACTAACAATATCATCGTGAATTTTTATTATCCACTCCGATATCTCGAATAATGCCAAAATAACCTAACTCAGTCGCATCGGCAACTGACACCGACCTTAATCCAGATTATCCAATCAACCTGGACTGTATCTGACGAGCCATAAATTCATAGAACGCATACAAAACCTGTAGGGCTGTAAAATTCCCAGATGGCACACTGCCCAAGCCGACCTGACTGGCTCGGAGCCGGCCCCCGGTGAATATTTAACGACTCATATCTTGGCAACCGTAACTCCGATTGCTGATCAGAAAAGACCGACGCGCTCCACACAGTGAGCACTTCAGGCCCGTGCATTCATTTGATTTTTGTCACCTCAGCTGCAGTTGCCCAATCCGGTACGGATCTGCATTAACTCAAACTTCAAAGTGCCATAACTTCTTCGACGTAGCTCCAATCGACGAGCCGTAAAGACAGGCCGGTAGAGCACTTCAAGCACTGCAGTTTTAGATCATAATATCCCATCTGTGATCACTTCAAGCATAGTCCTTTTTAGAATCATTAAGGCATCAATTGGCCCTTTAAAGCCGTATCTGGCATACATTAACCATTAGACTTGGCCTGTTAACAAGCCCTCATCACTGACCATTAATCAAGTAGGCTTCAAAGAAGCTTAGCTTACATTTCTCTGGTCTTTTTCTCACCATGGCAGCGGAGCTGCACGACACCGGTTTCTAAGCCCAAGAACATTGACCTGTCCTCAGACAACGAAGCAACGGACAGTCAGACTACTTCAACTGACCTGAAAAGGAAAGCAACTGAAGAATAGGCTGGTAGTTCAAAGAAGCCAAAGACTATATTGACAAAGAGCAGTGCATTTTTGAGGCAAATAGAAAGCCAAGTCAAGACAGTGAATACTGAGAAAGCTATAGTGAGCCAAACAGAGAAGCAACCTGCTCAGAAGACTGTGCCTAGCCAGTCAGTAGGACAAAGTGCAATTGCTACTGGTTCTAGAAAAGATCAAGCCAAGGCAGAAACTTCTGAGAAGATGGCAGACCTGTCAGGGACAAAGGCCAAAGCCATGTGGACAAAGGCAAAGGTCCAGCTTCTTTGACTCTGCCCGAGGGAGTTTCTACTCCAAATGATGAACACATTCTGCACCTAGTGAAACAGGACAAGTTGTAGCAAATGTAGACCCATCAATTGAAAGGGCATCTTCTGCTACGCAAAACTGATTATGCAACTTTACCTTACATGGCTCCAGTGACAATATATGAGCCTACTGATTCTGATCTAGCTACAGTTAAGGACAGATGTTCAGTTCTCATACAGTCTTCTTGGAATACCATTGTCAGTTGTATGGGACAACTAGTGGAGGCTGTTGGGTCAGAAGATGAAGTGAAAAAGCTTAAAGCTGATTTGAAGGAGGCTGAAGATCATATCAAAAGCTCCAGAAAGCCCGGGAAGAGCAGAACGTACAACACAGGGTACTGGAAGCTCATTCAAAAAGGGTTAATGAGTTATTAAACAAGATGCTAGCTAAGACTGAATTAGAGATAATGATCATCAAGAATCAACGGAATGAAGCACTGAGAGCTTCATTCCGTTGATTCTTGATGATGGCAGACCTGTCAGGGACAAAGGCCAAAGCCACGTGGACAAAGGCAAAGGTCCAGCTTCTTTGACTCTGCCCGAGGGAGTTTCAACTCCAAATGCTGAACACATTCTGCACCTAGTGAAACAGGACAAGTTGTAGCAAATGTAGACCCATCAATTGAAAGGGCATCTTCTGCTACGCAAAACTGATTATGCAACTTTACCTTACATGGCTCTAGTGACAATATATGAGCCTACTGATTCTGATCTAGCTACAGTTAAGGACAGATGTTCAGTTCTCATACAGTCTTCTTGGAATACCATTGTCAGTTGTATGTGACAACTAGTGAAGGCTGTTGGGTCAGAAGATGAAGTGAAAAAGCTTAAAGCTGATTTGAAGGAGGCTGAAGATCATATCAAAAGCTCCAGAAAGCCCGGGAAGAGCAGAACGTACAACACAGGGTACTGGAAGCTCATTCAAAAAGGGTTAATGAGTTATTAAACAAGATGCTAGCTAAGACTGAATTAGAGATAATGATCATCAAGAATCAACGGAATGAAGCACTGAGAGCTGCAGAACGGGCTGAAACCATGCTCAAAATGAAGCGGGTGTAATTCAACTCCCTGTTCATTCGCCATACAGCCCTGAAGGCTTCTCTTACTGAAAGATACATCTATAACAGCTTGGCTGAAATTCTAAATCCAACAGGCAATGATGTTTTTGATTTAGAGAATTTGAAATCCTTGATGGAAAGTATGCAGAGTGATTTGCAGGACAAGGTGACTGAGTATAATACTGCTCTGATGAATCAAGCCATATTGGATTATATTGAGCAGCATACTTCTCCGGATGAGGTTGAAGAAGACAAGGAAGATAAAGACAAGGAGGATGGAGCTGATAAGGAGGAGGATGACCAAGAAGAAGGGCATACAAATGATGATGATGATGCCCCACCACCATCTCCACCTCCAGGACCTGGTACTGGTGGTATAGGGCCAACTGAAGGAGGCTAGTCACAGCCAAACAAGAATGAGGGTCGGTAGGAAGGACAAAATGAAGGGCACTAGTCGGGTAATCAACAGACTGAAGAACAGTAGCCTAATCACACTGGGAATCAGCCAGCTGATTAGTCCGAGCTCAGTAGGGATGTTAAAGGGAAAATGAAGGTGCAGGATGAGGGATCAGGTGCTGATCATCAACATTCACTGCAGCTGATTACCCTGAACAGGCAATTGAGACATCAACAGGCCTCCATAACCAGACAGTATCTGGAGGATGATGATCTCATGTCTGATTTGGAACAGTTTCAAAGGCTGTATGTTGGAGCCTGGGAAATGGTGGAGCATTGGAAATCAGCAGCTTTCCATGATAAAGAAGCTTTCCATTTACCTGTGCATCCCAATACAGTCTAGCTGCTGGACAGAGTTCCGGAATGGATACTCACTGCTGAAGAGAGAGTGACAAACCCACACTTGCAAGGGCAATGTACTACATATTGTCGCTCTCTTGCCCTGGAATTAGAACTTCTCCTGGGAAACAGACCAACTTACAGATGTATGAAGGATGTTAGGAAACAGCTAAAGGATGTTTTGGTGCAAATGCAAACTACTAGAGGAGTTTTGGATCAGAGAGTCAGAGCCATTCTTAAGGACTAGACAGCCACTAGCAAAGGACCTCAGACTAGAATGTCAGTCGGAGCACAGGCAACTGCTCTTCGAAAATTATTCCAGCTAGTGAGGATCACCAAAAAGATGATGCAGCAAGAGAACCAGGCTGTTCTCAATTTTTTAGAATTCGTGTCTGATTCTCCAGTCCTCTTGTATGCCTTTCCAGCAAGAGAGACAGAGCTACCAAGATTCTTTCCAGCACTGTATCCTCAACACCCAGAACCAGTTGATCGCCTTACATACTTCAAGATTACTGATGAGCTTCAGGATTGGTATGAGCGATCGACTATGGAATGTAAGACTTGGCAAACACTGTTCAATGATGCTCTCCAAATCAATGATATTCAGGCATTGAAAGAGGAGATGCATAGGATCAGGATATGTATGGGCCAATGGAAGATTCAAATCAGAGGCCTGACCAGGATTACTAATTAGCTGCTGCAACTTACTGTCGAATCTTCTAAATTGCCTAAAAAGGATATTGCAGCAAAGGCGGGTCTAGCACCACAGTATAGGGAGATGGCTGAGATTCTTTTCGAAGCTTGAGTCAAAACTAATCAGCCTCTTCCAGAAGGATGATTGGAATTATAGATCAAGATTACAGGGAATATGATTTACAAAGAGAGTACAACAGACAATACTTCCAATGATTCTCAAGTACAAGTATAGCCAAAGCGCTAACCCAAATAATAACAATTGCCAACCCGATTACAATGTAATGGGCCCTATTTATACACTTCGGGCTTTTTCATGTGCAACCAGTTCCAATTTCAGAACCAGTACTAGAAGAACCAGATCAGATTGATCTTAGAATCACTACCAGTATGATCGAGCCAGACTGGAAACCAGTCCTGTATCAGTGGGGACACACTTTTCAATTTTTAAGCGCCCAACGGTCAGATGGCACGCCAGTAGTAATCATTTTAAGGATGGGTCGCAGTCTTGTCCAATGCATGTCTGCCACCACAGCAACAATGCACACAAGTCTAGGAATGGCGAGTAGTGGAGCTTTTATGGCGCGAACACGTATAACAGTCAAGGGAGTTGGCATTTTTCCTCACATATCCCCTGCGCGACGCTTTCCTCCTATTAACCATTCGCCATTGCCAAGCTACGAGGTTTCTTCGCTACAGCCACAAACCTCGACTTCTGAAGAGACAGTTAATTGTCAGCTAGCCTTGCCAGTGACACCAGGGTACGGTTTTGAAACGTAAAGTAAGTCTTCTTCTCCTTCGCCTGTTTCATCGTCTTCACAGTGTATGGGTAGAAGGAAACGCTTAGACAAGATGCAGGAGTCTCTTGAGGAAACCCAAGCCATAGTTGCTGCTGCAAAGGCAAGCCTTCCCATTGTACCGTACAGTAAAATCCAGCGTTATGTATTCACTGACGAAGCAATGACTCTGCTACAACTATGGGATCTCCGAGTTGTGTTGCAAGCTATAAGAATTGCTTTTGGCGCAGACATCATCAAGCAAGTTCTTGATTATTTCCACGCTGAAGACGGTAGTGCCATGGTAAATGGTAGAGAGGTGTCGGTGACATCAGAGACCATAGCTTTTGCATTCAGAATGCCCAACGAGCCCAAACCATCTGTGGCAACTCCACAACAGATAAGTATAGCCCTGAAGGAGGATGAAGCGGCTAAACGTAAGCGCAAGGCAAGTGGTCAAGTTGTTCCAGTAGCAGGACTGGAAGCTTCCACTGCTTACAGGTTTGTAGCTGAAGTAGTAAGCCTTAAGAACAAACCAACGTATGTATCCGAGAAACTTTTTGCTATGCTATTGGCCAAGATATTGGATCCAAAGGTTCCTATTAACCTTTGTCAAATCTTGTCACACAATGTGCTCCAACAAACTGCCAAGCTAAAATCTCAAAATGTTTTTAAAGCTTGGTATGTTTTGGCAATTTCTGTATTGGCACAGTGATGTGCAGATGTTCATGAGCATGTAAAAAAGGGTTGGAATGAGAAGCAGGTTTTTGAGCCCAAGAACATTGACCTGTCCTTAGACGACGAAGCAACGAATAGTGAGACTACTTCAACAGACCTGAAAAGGAAAGCAATTGAAGAACAGGCTGGTAGTTCAAAGAAGCCAAAGACTACATCGACAAAGAGCAGTGCGTTTTTGAGGCAAATAGAAAGCCAAGTCTAGACAGTGAATACTGAGAAAGTATTCACTGAGAGCTATAGAACGGGCTGAAACAATGCTCAAAATGAAGCGGATGGAATTCAACTCCTTGTTCATTCGCCATACAATCTTGAAGGCTTCTCTTACTGAAAGATACATCTATAACAGCTTGGCTGAAATTCTAAATCCAATAGGCAATGCGGTTTTTTTATTTAGCCAACGGAATGAAGCACTGAGAGCTGCAGAACGGGTTGAAACAATGCTCAAAATGAAGCGGATGGAATTCAACTCCTTGTTCATTCGCCATACAACCTTGAAGGCTTCTCTTACTAAAAGATACATCTATAACAGCTTGGCTGAAATTCTAAATCCAATAGGCAATGCTGTTTTTTATTCAGAGAATTTGAAGTCCTTATGGAAAGTATGCAGAGTGATTTGCAGGACAAGGTGACTGAGTATAATACTGCTTTGATGAATCAAGCCATATTGGATTATATTGAGCAGCAGACTTCTCCAGATGAGGTAGAAGAAGACAAGGAGGATGGAGCTCATAAGGAGGAGGATGACCAAGAAGAAGGGCATACAAATGATGATGATGATGCCCCACCACCATCTCCACCTCCAGGACCTGGTACTGGTGGTACAGGGCCAACTTAAGGAGGCCAGTCACACAGCCAGACCAGCCAGACTAGAATGGGGGTCAGCAGGAAGGACAGAATGAAGGGCACCAGTCGGGTAATCAGCAGACTGAAGAACAGCAGCCCAGTCACACTGGGAATCAGCCAGCTGATTAGTCCCAGCTCAATAGGGATGTTAAAGGGAAAATGAAGGTGCAGGATGAGGGATCAGCTGCTGATCATCAACATTCATTGTAACTTATTATCCTGAACAGGCAACTGTCAACAGGACTCCATAACCAAACAGTATCTAGAGGATGATGATCTCATGCTGTCTGATTTGGAACGGTTTCAAAGGCTGTATGTTGGAGCCCGGTAAATGGTGGAGCATTGGAAATCAGCAGATTTCCATGATAAAGAAGCTTGCCGTTTACCTGCGCATCCTAGTACAGTCTAGTTGCTGGACAGAGTTTCGGAATGGATACTCACTGTTGAAGAGAGAGTGACAAACCCACACTTGCAAAGGCAGTCTACTGCAGATTGTCGCTCTCTTGCCCTGGAATTATAACTTCTGCTGGGAAACTGACCAACTTATAGATGTATGAAGGATGTTAGGAAACAGCTAAAGGATGTTTTGGTGCAAATGCAAACTACCAGAGGAGTTTTGGATCAGAGAGTCAGAGCCATTCTTGAGGACTAGACAGCCACTAGCAAAGGACCTCAGACTAGAATGTCAGTCGGAGCACAGGCAACTGCTCTCCGAAAATTGTTCCAGCTAGTGAGGATCACCAAAAAGATGATGTAGCAAGAGAACCACGCTATTCTCAATTTTTTGGAATTCGTGCCTGATTCTCCAGTCCTCTTGTATGCCTTTCCAGCAAGAGAGACATAGCTGCCAAGATTCTTTCCAGCACTGTATCCTCAACACCTAGAACCAGTTGATCGCCTTACATACTTCAAGATTACTGATGAGGTTCAGGATTGGTATGACCGATCGACTGGGGAATGGAAGACTTGGCAAACGTTGTTCAATGATGCTCTCCAAATCAATGATATTCAGGCACTGAAAGAGGAGATGCATAGGATCCGGATGTGTATAGGCCAGTGGAAGATTCAAAAGGCCTGACCAGAATTACTAATTAGCTGTTGCAACTTACTGTCGAATCTTCTAAATTGCCTAAAAAGGATATTGCAACAAAGGCGGGTCTAGCACCACAGTATAGGGAGATGGCTGAGATTCTTTTCGAAGCTTGAGTCAAAACTAATCAGCCTTTTCCAGAAGGATGGATCCATACGGCTTCGCATTGTCATAAGCTGGCCAGAACCAGGATTACCAAGGGCAGGTGTACACTTTATGATCCTGACACCGAAACCTATCATTCTCTCACACCTGATGAAGTAGAGATGACCACTGAAAGGCGGGATCAACTTGAGCAGGAGGCCATTTACCGACTGATTCAGAAGGAGAATGCTGGTACTGGGACTTCTCAAGCACCTTCCAGGTCAAAGGGCAAACGGAAGACGGTCCAATGGAAGGATATTGGGTAGTTCCATCTCAGAATTCAGTGGTGGCTTTTATCCCTCAGTGGGCAGGTGGAGATGAGAGCTCTACCTTGGCCTAATGAGAGCTCCACCTTGGCCTGGTGAGAGCTCTACCTTGGCCTTTTCAGCTGCCTCTTGCAATCTTTGTATGGCCACTCTGTCAGTGGTCAAGCCCGAATCCCAACATCAAAAGCAAACGGTGGATTTTTCAGTCTCACATCAGAATCAGAAAGGGGCATCAAATTACTTAGTAGTTACTATGGTAATTACTATAGTAAATCCAAAGTGTATAAATAGGGCCCATTACATTGTAATCGGGTTGGCAATTGTTATTATTTGGGTTAGCACTTTGGCTACACTTGTACTTGAGAATCATTGGCAATATTGTTGGTTGTACTCTCTTTGTAAATCATATTCGCTGTAATCTTGATCTGTAATTCCAATCATCCTTCTCGAAGAGACTGATTAGTTTTGACTCGAGATTCGAAAAGAATCTCAGCCATCTCCCTATACTGTGGTGCTAGACCCGCCTTTGCTGCAATATCCTTTTTCGGAAATTTAGAAGATTCGATAGTAAGTTGCATCAGCTAATTAGTAATCCTGGTCAGGCCTCTGATTTTAATCTTCCATTGTCCCATACACATCCGGATCCTATGCATCTCCTCTTTCAGTGCCTCAATATCATTGATTTGGAGAGCATCATTGAACAGCGTTTGCCAAGTCTTACATTCCCCAGTCGATCGCTCATACCAATCCTGAAGCTCATTAGTAATCTTGAAGTATGTAAGGCGATCAACTGGTTCTGGGTGTTGAGGATACAGTGCTGGAAAGAATCTTGGCAGCTCTGTCTCTCTTGCTGGAAAGGCATACAAGAGGACTGGAGAATCAGACACGAATTCTAAAAAATTGAGAACAGCCTGGTTCTCTTGCTGCATCATCTTTCTGGTGATCCTCACTAGCTGGAACAATTTTTGAAGAGCAGTTGCCTGTGCTCCGACTGACATTCTAGTCTGAGGTCCTTTGCTAGTGGTTGTCTAGTCCTCAAGAATGGCTCTGACTCTCTGATCCAAAACTCCTCTGGCAGTTTGCATTTGCACCAAAACTTACTTTAGTTGTTTCCTAACATCCTTCATACATCTGTAAGTTGGTATGTTTCCCAGCAGAAGTTCTAATTCCAGGGCAAGAGAGCGACAATCTGTAGTAGACTGCCTTTGCAAGTGTGGGTTTATCACTCTCTCTTCAACAGTGAGTATCCATTCCGGAACTCTGTCCAACAGCAGCTAGACTGTACTGGGATGTGGAGGTAAACGGCAAGCTTCTTTATCATGGAAAGCTACTGATTTCCAATGCTCCACCATTTCCCAGTCTCCAACATACAACCTTTGAAACCATTCCAAATCAGACAGAAGATCATCATCCTCTAGATACTGTCTGGTTATGGAGGCATGTTGATGTCTCAATTGCTTGTTCAGGGTAATAAGCTGCAGTGAATGTTGATGATCAGCACCTGATCCCTGATCCTGCACCTTCATTTTCCCTTTAACATCCCTACTGAGCTAGGACTGATCAGCTGGCTGATTCCCAGTGTGACTGGGCTGCTGTTCTTCAGTCTACTGATTACCCGACTGGTGCCCTTCATTCTGGTCTGGCTGGTCTGGCTGTGACTAGCCTCCTTTAGTTGGCCCTGTACCACCAGTACCAGGTCTTGAAGGTGGAGATGGTGGTGGGGCATCATCATCATCATCATTTGTATGCCCTTCTTCTTGGTCATCGTCCTCCTTATCAGCTCCATCCTCCTTGTCTTCTTCTACCTCATCCGGGGAAGTCTACTGCTCAATATAATCCAATATAGTTTGATTCATCAGAGCAGTATTATACTCAGTCACCTTGTCCTGCAAATCACTCTGCATACTTTCCATCAAGGACTTCAATCAAAAACAGCATTGCCTGTTGGATTTAGAATTTCAGCCAAGCTGTTATAGATGTATCTTTCAGTAAGAGAAGCCTTCAGGGCTATATGGCGAATGAACATGGAGTTCAATTCCACCCGCTTCATTTTGAGAATTGTTTCAGTCCGTTTTGCAGCTCTCAGTGCTTCATTCCGTTGATTCTTGATGATCTTATCTCTGATTCAGCCTTAGCTAGCTTCTTGTTTAATAACTTATTAACCCTTTTTGAATGAGCTTTTAGTCCCCTGTGTTGTATGTTCTGCTCTTCCCGGGCTTTCTGGAGCTTTTGATCTGATCTTCAGCCTACTTCAAATCAGCTTTAAGCTTTTTCACTTCATCTTCTGACCCAGCAGCTTCCACCAGTTGTCCCATACAATTGACAATGGTATTCCAAGAAGACTGTATGAGAACTGAACATCTGTCCTTAATTGTAGCTAGATCAGAATTAGTAGACTAATATATTTTTACTGGAGCCATGTAAGGTAAAGTTGCATAATTAGCTTTGCTTAGCAGAAGATGCCCTTTCAATTGATGGGTCTGCATTTGCTGCAACTTGTCATGTTTCACTAGGTGCAGAATGTGTTCAGTATTTGGAGTAGAAACTCCCCCTGGCAGAGTCAAAGAAGCTGGAACTTTGCCTTTGTCCACGTGGCTCTGGCCTTTGTCCTTGACTCGTCTGCTATCTTCTAAGAAGTTGCTGCCTTGGCCTGATCTTTTCCAGAACCAGTAGCAACTGCACTTTGTCCTACTGACTGGCTAGGCACAGTCTCCTGAGAAGGTTGCTTCTCTGTTTGGCTCACTATAGCTTTCTCAGTATTCACTGTCTTGACTTGGCTTTCTATTTGCCTCAAAAACGCACTACTCTTTGTCCATGTAGTCTTTGGCTTCTTTGAACTACCAGCATGTTCTTCAGTTGCTTTCCTTTTCAGGTCTGTTGAAGTAATCTCACTGTCCATTGCTTCGTCGTCTGAGGACATGTCAATGTTCTTGGGCTCAGAAACCGGATTCTCACTCCAAGCCTTTTTTACCTGCTCATGAACATCTGCAGTAGTGGCCCAATATAGAAATTGCCAAACATACCAAGCTTTAAAAACATTTTGAGATTTTAGCTTGGCAGTTTCCTAGAGCACATTGTTTGACAGGATTTGACAAAGGTTAATAGGAACCTTTGGATCCAATATCTTGGCCAATAGCATAGCAAAAAGTATCTCGGATACATACGTTGGGTTGTTCTTAAGGCTTACTGCTTCAGCTACAAACCTGTAAGCAGTGGAAGCTTCCAGTCCTGCTACTGGAACACCTTGACCACTTGCCTTGCGCTTACGTTTAGCCGCTTCATCCTCCTTCAGGGCTATACTTATCTGCTGTGGAGTTGCAATAGATGGTTTGGGCTCGTTGGGCATTCTGAATGCAAAAGCTATGGTCTCTGATGTCACCGACACCTTTCTACCATTTACCATGGCATTTCCATCTTCAGCGTCGAAAGATTCAAGAACTTGCTTGATGATGTCTGCGTCAAAAGCAATTCTTATAGATTGCAACACAACTCGGAGATCCCATAGTTGTAGCAGAGTTATTTCTTGGTCAGTGAATACATAACGCTGGATTTTACTATACGGTACAATGGGAAGGCTTGCCTTTGCAATAGCAACTATGGCTTGAGTTTCCTCAAGAGACTCTTGCATCTTGTATGAGCGTTTCCTTCTACCCATACACTGTGAAAACGATGAAACAAGCGAAGGAGAAGAAGACTTACTTGACGTTTCAAAATTGAACCTTGGTGTCACTGGCAAGGCTAGCTGGCAGTTAACCGTCTCTTCAAAAGTCGAGGTTTGCGGCTGTAGCGAAGAAACCTCGAAGCTTGGCAATGGTGAATGGTTAACAGGAGTAAAGCGTCGCGCAGGGGATTTGTGAGGAAAAATGCCAACTCTCTTGACTGTTATACGTGTTCGCGCCATAAAAGCTCCACCACTCGCCATTCCTAGACTTGTGTACGTCGCTGTTGTCGTGGCAGACATGCATTGGACAAGACTGTGACCCATCCTTAAAATGATTACTACTGGCGTGCCATCTGACCGTTGGGCGTTTAAAAATTATAAAGTGTGTCCCCACTGATACTGGACCGGTTTCCAGTCTGGCTCAATCATACTGGTACTGATTCTAAGATCAGTCTGATCTGGTTCTTCTGGTACTGGTTCTGAAATTGGAACTGGTTGCACATGAAAAAGCCCAAAAATATCTAATTCTGGTATCTCTTGATCAGCAAGTCCTAGTTCCTTAGTACCTTGTTCTTGCCCATTTTCTCTAGCCTCTGAATAATAAAGTTGGATCTTTGCACCATTATATACTCCTGGCAACAATAATCCAGAAATATCTTTCAATCTGACTGTGCCATTGGAGAAGACCCAGTCTACCTCAAATGGTCCTACCTAGGCAATCTTCAGGTTTGGCTTCTTTGGACCCAGTTTAGACTGATATAGAAGCACCAAATCTCCTTTATGAAATTCCTGAACTTTAATTCGACGATCATGCTAGTGCTTCCTTCGTTGTTGAACAATTTCTTGTTCCAACATAGCCCATTGCCTGAGTTCATCTAACTGCATTAGTTCATCTAGCCGTTTTTTAAGAAGGTGGTTGAAGTCTAAGCCATACCTCACAGCCATTCTCAAACTTGGAATCACAAAATCCATAGGAACCAGAGCTTTAGTGCCATACACCATTTTGAATGGTGTCATTCCAGTAGTGACCTTATAAGCTGTCCTATAAGCCCATAGAGCAGTTTGGAGTTTCAAATCCCACTGGTCTGGTTTCTTTTGCACCACCTTAGTGAGAATAGTCTTTATTGTCTTGTTGCTACTTTCAGCCTGTCCATTGTATCTGGGCTGGTAAGGAGTAGATTTCCGATGCTTGACTGAAAGCAATCCAATAGGATTTCCATAGTGTCATTGATAAAATGTGTTCCTTGATCTGTCACAATCTCTACTGGACATCCATATCGGCAGACAATATTCTCAAATAGAAACCTTGCAGTTGACTTGGCTATGTTGTCAGGAAGAGCCTTAGCTTCAACCCACTTGGTTACATAACAAGTAGCCATTACTATGTACTTGTTCTTCCTGAGGTAACCTTCTTAAAAGGTCCCATAAAATCTAGTCCCCATTTCATGAACACTCCCAGTGGTTGTATTGGCATCAAAGGAGTCATATCTGCAGCTGTTGGTCGACCCATTCTTTGGCATATGTCACAAGTTTTACAAAAACTTTTGACATCAGCAATCAGTGTTTGCCACCACAGACCAGCTTGCAGAATCTTCTCGTAGGTTACTTCGTTAGAAAAGTGTCCACCCGATTCACCATTATGCGCTTCTGAAATTACTTGCATTCTTCCTTCCATAGGGACACAACGTCGAAGTATACCATCAACACCCCATCGATAAAGTAAACCTCCGATGATAGTAAATTTCAGGCTTTTTATGATCAGAGCTTTCTTCTGGTTCTGCCTCTAATCCTCTGGAAAGGCACCTTGGGACTGACTCTCGGCTGATACATTGTCATGAGATTTTCTACCTCAACAGGAAGTTCTTGCAAGGAAGTGGATACTTCAACACTAAACGAAGTTTGAGTAGTCCCAAAAAGCCCACTTTCGACTGGTGTACTTCTGGATGGGGTATTTACTAAGAAGATGGCAGAACCACTTGGGGTTCCTGTGGATACTTGGGAAGTCTCTAAGTTCCATTGTTCTCTTTTCTTATCTAAGTGACCTTCGTTGGTCACATTCTTCACCACCTCAGATGCAAACTCAACTCACTTTACCAGACCTGTGCATACGAAATAAACATATCCACGTGCAAACTTGACTCCCAGCAGATAGTTTGGTGGTTTGGATTGGTACACCTGCTTGTAGAGCTGGTAGAGTGCCTTGTAGTGATTCGGCACTTTTTTCTCCTTCACTAGAAGACACGTGAAAACTTTCATCCAATCGGATATGGGCACATCTGCATTTGTCAAATTCCTAACATCTTTCCCCTCAAGACTTAAGCCATATTCCCTGTGAAAATCCTCCTTTGTCGTGCAGAATGCCTTTAATGGCACCTCCACATCCTTGGGGTGAACAAAGCGGCTGATTTTGGGAGGAGGCTGTAACTTCTATCTCTGAAAGGAATAAATCCATATTCATTACTCAATGTATCCGCTACACATACAGGTCCGTTGTACACAACACACAGAGAGATAGAGAGAGGTGACATACCTTCGTGGGAGAATGTCGGGTCTTTGTGGGGGAGACCTATCGGGATGCATTCCTTGGGCTCTTTCTTAGGTTGCTATCCATAGTGAAGGATAAGGAGCGTGCACAGGGGGCTGTAGAGTGAGCCGAGAAAGGTGCAGAAGGAGAAAGGCACAGAGATATGGAGAAGTCACAGTCATAAAAACATTCAACTGAACATTCGTTCTGACGTGGGCTCCACACATGTTTTTGAATCCTCCACACGATTTTTAAGATTTTGTATCCTCCACACGATTATTTAATTCACACAATTCTTGCCCATAACACCAGTTTCATACCCCCTAAATTTTAAGCCTCCAAAAGAAACTTTCAACCGGTTAAAATCGGGCCACCTATTCATGCATCCACCCCTATTGCAATTTTGCACGAGCTCTCCCTTGCTGCCACTAAGTCTTAATCAAGCCCACCCCGGGGCTAAAAGTTTGTCGTGCCCCTCGATCCCTTTCCACTAACCACCTTTGGAGCAGATTTTTGCCTTGTCAATCATATCCTTGGTCATGATAGCCCAAGCCTGGTCTTGATTTGCGATTGAGACCACAAACTTGGCACACACAAACCTGGCACACACAACCTCAACATGAACAACAAGGTTTAGAATTCCAAGGACACCATGGACCAACAATCAAGCGATACCTTCCCATTTTTCCCACTACCATGGTGCCGAGTCTTTAGTGTTGTTCCTCCATAAGAATCTTTTAACTGGTTTCAAAAACTCCTTCCAATTACATTTCGCTATTTTGAGGAGCAGGCTAGTGAAGGCAATATAAGGAAGCATAAATGAATTGATCACTCTGACGACCCCACTATGGAAGGGAAGCAACACATACTCCCACCTTCTCATTTTCCTCTAAATCTTCTCAAGGACCCACTGGAACCTTTTCCTGTGGGTAACGTCCACCCCTAAGGGGGTCCTAGATACCTAAAAATCCTACCTTTAGACATAATGCCCCTGACTAGACTGATGGGTCATATGAGGCGTTTTTTGTCAGGGAGATTAGTCTAGAATTCTCAATACTACACTTCGACCCAGAAGCCACATAAAATGTCTGCACAATCTCAAGGGCCTTCCTGAGCACGTGAGGGCAAGCTTTCAAGAAGAGGAGGGAGTTGTTTGTAAACATCTTGGCCATGAGATGGTTGTTATCAGTCAAAGTTAACCCTTGTATTTTCCCTCGCTCAGCAATAGCTTTGAGCATCATTACTAGAGGATGCGACCCAATAGCAAAGAGAAGAGGGGCAAGGGGGCATCCTTGCTTGATCAATCTTCTAGCTTCAAAGGAGCCCACAATTCTATGATTGAATAAGAGCTCAAATTGGCTATCTGCACCTAGAGTGTGTACAAGCTGATAGAGGCGTGGCCCAAAGCCCATTGATTTCATGACATCTTCAATGAAGGACCACACAATCCTATCATAAGCCTTGTCTAGATCTAGCTGAAGTAGAATACACTCTTGATTTGTGAAGGTTGCGTACTCAATGCCAACCATTGATGTCAAGATGTTGTCATATATTGACCTTCCTTTGATAAACCCGTGCTGATGAGGGGAGATGACTGAGCAAAGAGGTCCCAAGATTTATGTTTTTCAAGATTAACATCTTTATTGAGTTTGCTCTAAGCTTTCTTAGTAAGAATTCTAAATAGAGGGTCCTTGAACAGATGTGCCCCATTAACAAGTAGCTTCTTACTCCCCTTGCAGGTCTGACCTTCCCCATTGGATTTTTTGAGTTCTAGGTGTTACAGTATATGGTCCAACATGCTCTTTGTTGGTAGCACCTTCATCTCAAGCAATGGTGAGATCCAATCAACCTAGTGAGAGCAGTAGCAAATGTCAAGGTGGGAAGCCGTACGGGCATACTAAAGGCTTGTGTAAGTGAAGCCCGGTGTGTTGTTCCAGGGACCCACCTCCCATAGGTCAGAGAGACCCAACCATTTAGCTTTTTCAGAACCTAACAACAGACTGGCTGAGCCTGTTCTATCCTTGCTCTTCTCCACCATATTAAAGTCACCAATCAATAGCCACTCTCATTCAATATGGGAATATTTGCATTGCAAGGGCCATATATGTTAACTATAGTGATAGGCTGATCGGCCCACATAATTCTCACTACTAGGGTTCTCCCAGAGGGATGATTAAGGAACATTTTGGGCTCCAGGTCCTTGTCCACAATAGAAAGGACTGCACTAAACCCGTCCACTCCCTCTCCATAGAGCACCGACTCTTTTCCAATGTCTGTTTTCTTTGTTGCAAGCCTCTAGATGATGTTCTTGGATCGCCCATCAATTAACTTCGTTCTCTTTTCTAACTTCCTCCCAGAAGAGGGTATGCTTCTTACTGGTCTTTAACCCTTTCACATTCCATGACTGAATAGCCAGGGTTTCCATACTTACATGCATTTAAAAGAAGTTTAAAATAACTGATCATGATCAAATTTAAGAAGATCTTCAAATTCCACCGTTAAGAAAAAAAAACCCTTTTTCTAAAAACTTGAATAGCCTACGTGTGGAAAAGAGTAAAGATGATTGACTATATTTAAAGGTTTACATATGATAAATGTCTCCAAAATATGTAGGTTTTCTCAGTTTGAAATTAAATTTAGGGATAAATTAAAAAAATTATTAGTATGACTACACTAGCCATTTGAATAGATTCCTATAGAATTGCCCCTTCTTAGAAGAAGAGCATTATTTTGGGCCACCCTTCCTAAGACTAATATATATATATTCACACATCATACTCCTTAACATACTAAAAGAATATTCTAGACACTTCTCTCATGAAAAATATTGATTCTATACTGTTTTCTCAAATTAGCTACTTTATATGATGTTAATATTTCCACAAGAGACCAAAACCCTCTTGAATTTTGATCTAAAAAATATTTAAAAATCTTATAATCATTATAATCATACTGGTCAAGTTCATTTTTGAGGGAAGAAACAACAATGGATTGCATTTAGAAACTTTAGTTGAGACTTTGTTTGTGATCATTTGATTGTTTTCAGAACCCTCCTCCCCTCATCTCTTATAGGAAAGATTTTGATGTTTTTTTTGTGGACTATTAGCACATGTTGGAGTTGAGATTCAAATCCTTAGATGTATGTGCATAGGTTGCTGAAGGATATGCATTGAGATATTTGCATGACATTATCGGTACATTTGGATGAAGTTTATCTGAATATCTTTGAATTCCAATGTTTGACAAATGCTTTGTTTTGCGTCATGAAAATGACTTGATTTTCCAAGAGGAATGCCTTGATACAATGCAAAAGCTATCCATGCCACATGTAATGGAGCAAAATCTGAAAGAAGATCAAAAGATTTATTTTGAGACAATTTTCCATTCATTGATCATTGATAAAGGAGCTATTTTTTTCCTAGATTGGTCTACAAGGACTGGCAAAACTTATTTGTACTACTTTTTATACAAATATGAATAAAATATTTTGGTGTTTGTAGGTCCATACATTTGGGGTTATTTATTTTCAAAAAATGCATTGAAAATGTCAAAGTTAGGCATTGCATTCCCATTTGAATTGTTGCACAATTGTGGAATTCTTACTATCATAAATTGAAAACATTTTTCATGTTTTTTCATCTCATTAGGTGTTGTGAGAATGCTTAAACTCTTTTTTTTAAAAAAAATAGCAAAACTCACAATTGTGAGTGTATTATATTGCACAGCCCAAAAAATTACAAGGTCTTGCCATGCTCTTGTTAAGCTATGACATCATCCAGGGACCATAATTACATTGGCTATCAAAGGCAGTCACCCCTACCAACCCGCCCCCTCATCCGTGATACACAAGGTCCATAATCTTGTCCTTCTGAGATCTTTTATTTATTGATGGCCAAGATTTGCCCCCATCCTAGGAATTCCATCTGTTGACAACAAGGCACAAGTAGTCCTAGACCAATCCTCCGAGTGTTTCTTGCACCCGAGTGTCCATATTAGCACTTTGCTTTCTTGTATAATTTCTGTGAAGCTTGCCACCTCAAAACCTTCTTCAAACACACGGCAGTTCCTTGTCTGTCATACATTATGTAAGAAGAAGTATCTGACTATCTGAGTGGTGAATAGGAGTGCAGGGCTACCTGAATTCTTACCTCCAAGGAATAGGTCAGTCTTTAAAAAACTAATTTTTCATGTTCTTTGGACCCACTTGCATATTTTCCTTCGAGGCCTTTGATAGTTGGGCAGTCCATGAATAGGTGGGCCAGATCTTCACTAGCCAACCTGCACCCCAAGCATCGATCTGACCCAATCTCTCTCTCCTCAATCTTCACCCCCGTTGGTAGAGCACCCCAAATAACCTTCCATAAAAAAACCTTCATGTGTTGCGGAACCTTTGGCTTCCATATGTTCTCCATTACATGCTCCCACCTTTCCTCCGCTATTGCTTTTTCCATAGCTTGTTAAGGGGGCTAGACCAATTCTCTTTTTTCATCATTGTATGATAAATGCTTTTAGTATGGGGTTTCCATAAGAGACTGCTTCCGGGCCATTTCCAGGCATTCCAATCCAACTCCGAATCACAGATTGGCATCACTAGATTGTCAAGCTCTTTCATCACTTTGTGGACAAGCAAGACCTCCAAGCTATTAAGTTGGTACTGGATAACCAGAAGGCCAATGTTTTTCCAGCTCTTGTTGCCACCGTCCCAGAAGTGCCCAAGTTGCTTCAGACCCTTATTATTCAGCTTCCTGGCTGTCTCAATCCAATAGGGAGTTTGTGGCAGATCTACAACTTTGGAAAGCCAGGGGGACCAATGCAGAATGGAGTTCTTGAAGTATCTGGCTTCTTCCCCCCACTTTAAGACTCCTGTTGCTCTATTGCATTTTCTTACCAATTCTCCTGAGCTGCCCCCCAGTCTTCAGGTAGACCACGCCGGGGCTAACAGTTTGTCATGAACCTCCACCCCTCTCCACTTTCCCCACTTTGAGCCAAGTTTAGCTGCTTCTATCATATATCTGATCATGACATCCCAAACTTGAGCCTGTTTAGCCAAGGAAACAACAAATTTGGTGCAACAAGCTTCTGCATGGGCCACAGGGTGATTCCTCCTTGATTCCCTGGTCGAGCAACTGATTCCCAATGGGCCCATTGCCATGGCCTGGAAGATTTCGTGTTATTTTTCCATAAAAACTTTTTTAGTGGTTTAAGAACTCTTTCCAGTGACACTTAGCCATCTTGAGAAGCGGGCTAGTGAAGGCAATATAAGGAATCATAAAGGCATTCATCACTTTTATCTAACTTGGGAATGGGAGAAGTGCATCTTCCCAACTACTCATTTTTGTTTTGATTTTTTGAAGCACCCACTCAAAACTTTGCTTGTGAGTTACGTCCACCCCCAAGGGGGCTCCCAGATGTCTAAAGATATTCCCTTTTGTGACTATTAGTGGCTGGACACACCCTACGAAAAATGACTTCTCTGCGGATTATTATTTTTTTGTAATTATTCATTCATTGAGAAAACCCGACATTTCACCTTTGTAAATATTGGGGCTTACAGAAGTTTCCAGATTGTATCCCAGTTTTGACATTTAGATTGAGTAGATGGTTAAATTGGAACATTAGGGTTTGAGATTGTAAGGTATTTATACGACTTTTTGACCTTAATGAAAAAACCTTTGTCATTTTTAGAAAAACACTGTCTGTGAGTGAGCGTACTGTGTACGAGAGAGAGTGAGAGCTTCATCTTGATGCTACGCGAGCACCGGTGGTCGAAATTGAGTGCGGAGAAATGCAACGTGTTGCCCCCAACGAGAGCTACGCGCCAATACCTACATTGCGCGCGTACGGTCCGGTTTTGCGAGCTCGACCTACGAGCTTCATCTGGTGATTCGATGAGCATACGTTGTCCATGTTTGCATTGCAGCATATCCACGCATTCGCATTGAGTAGAGCTACACATTAGAACGACGACCTGCAGATGTCGGCCAGACATCCTACGTGATTTTGCACCAGGTGGTTAGGGTTGGGATTTTGGTTCATAGACCTTAGAGAGAGTGACCTATTGGTGTTAGTAGGGTCTCCTTCAAGTTCTGTGGCGTTTCGAGATCGTTTGATGGTTACTTGGCTCTTGGAAGCATTGTAGGAAATCTCCTCTTAAGCACTCCTGAAGGTTGTAGCTTAGACATTGGGTAGAAACCTCTGTAGGAATTAGTCAAGAGTCGGTCGAGTGTAGGTTGACACCCTATGCTTGCTTCCACGCCCCTACGGGTCGAGATTCGTCCTTAGCTGACAAATCTTGTTAGGTGAGTTCTCGCTGTGCTGACGTCCGTCGCGGCGTATCCGCCAACATTGGCGCCACTGCCAGGGACGAAAACCCTGGGTTGGTGACCGAGACTAGTCCTTGAGGATAGGGATTCTCTGGCTTGCTAGAGTCTCGTTTTACATTTAGATAGGATCAGAGGATGGAGGACTCTCTAGGTCTTAGGGGGGGGAGTCTAGGGAGCGTGTGTCTGGCCTAGATCGTTCGACTTAGGTAGACTTAGGTGTCTTATATAGTTTTCAGGTATTAGTTGAGTTGTGGTGAAGAGAGTAGGAGTTTGAGTGGTAGAAGCGGTGAAAGTAGATCTTGAGAGTCCGGAGAGGCCAAGAAACAACCGAAACACCATTATCACCATTTCACATGATGAGTAGGAGTAGGGTAAGTAGGACATCATGATTTATGGTCTAGAGCACTTCATGCATGTTATACTTGCTATTAGGTTCATCACAAGGTTGTAAAAGACGCAAAAGAATGTTTGAAAGCTGAAGTGAAGTTCAAAAGTTGCTGTGAGTGTTTCTGATAGAGCTGCAAAGCATCACGAGCATTTCTGTCAGGAAAAAAATAAATTTCAAGCCAGGAGACATCCTACACGTAGGATATCTACAAGGTGATTTGGTGGAAATTTTGCAATTTTGAGTTGACTAGTGTGTTCAAAAGGTAGCTTTTACCCTATTTTCACCTGGAAAATGGAAATTTGACCATATCTTGACAGGATAAGGCCATATAGACTGAAATTGCCAAACATCCTACCCAAATTGTGCCAAGAAATTATTTTAAGACCAAAACCATAGGATGGCTGCATGGGCATGATTTGCATGATATATTGAGTGACTAAGAAAGGTTTCATCTCAATTGGGTGAGAAAATTGGGTTCTAAGCAGACTTTAGCATCTTTGACTGAAAAAGACTGGACCAGCTAAAATTGGGGTCTTTTGAAATCCAAACCAACATCTAAGCATAGCATTGAGTTACTGACATCAAGGGGAAGCTGTGGCTCAAGTCTGGGGTCAAACAGGTCAAAAAGACATCCTACGCGTAGGATGTGTTTTGGGTGATTTAGCATTCCAAACCCAAATTTAAGCATACCAAAGTGATCAGCACCTCAAGAGAAGTCCGAGCTTTGCATTTGAAGCCATTTTGAGCAAAAAGACATGCTATGCGTAGAATGTCTAATGCATGAAATTGAAGCCAGAAATTGATTGTAGGCATAGCAGGGTGTTGCATAGCCTGAGGCAAGCCTTCTAGTCAATTTTGGTCCAAATTGGAGTTGATTTGACTGGTCAGACCAACATCAGGCTGCTGAAACAGATTTCTGATCCATTGACCAGCTTATAGGTGTCCAAATCAAAAAGTAAAAACAGCTGTGGACTCAGCACATCAAGGGGAATCTATAGTGCAAAAACCAGGCAAAACATAGCAGGAGACGTCCTATACGTAGGATGTCCACAAGGGCTTAGTGAAGTGAAAAAACAGACTGAGGACATACAGTGTTGTTCCATTTGACTTGAGGATTCCAGAACTTCTTTTAGAAGTGAATTTGGACCTTGTTTGACATTTTGACGGAGCAAAGACGGAATTAAGACTTTTTTAGGTAAATTGACCAACATCCGAGGGAGGTACAGTTCTAGATTAGCAGACCTAATCGAGAACATCTGAAGTGTATAAAATACAGTAGTGGTTGAGGTTAACTCTCCAGTTATACTAATCATTACTAAAATCACCTCTAGCGATTAAGTGGTTTGATTCGATTGCCGAAATTAAACGCTTCTGTACAGGTATATTCAGAGGCAAAGCAAGAAGTTGTGCGAAAACTGATCCTCTGCCAGGTGAGTGGTTGGATTTGTGTAAGTCGCATTGCTAAGTTTGATGAATTTAAGATCAGGAAGATACATTTTTAGAGACCAAAAGGTGGCAGGTGACCAAGGTAGCTTAGTGTCCAACGAGGAGAGTGTAACTCAGGCAAGGCTAGATCCACTAGCACCGATTATTTAGGAGGGTAGTGATACTGACACTTCATCAGACAAATCCTTCTTCATGATGGGTAGTCAACAGCCAGGAGGTTTCACCTATGACGGACCAATTCCAGGAGGAAGCACCTCCCTAAATCCTTTGAATGATTCCAAGTTCACTATAATCTTCTTAGAAGGAACAAACTCAAGGGGAGCCCTAGTTTGTTTTGACTATCGAGGACGCAAGTGTATTTGTATTGAAGAAATACCTGCTCAGAGACTGGAGATAATTCGAGTCTATGATGATGGAGATAGATTCCGACACGAAAAGGGGAACCACTATCTGATAGTTAGTAACCCTGAGGATTAGAACAAATATGGAGATAATGTGGCGAAAGGAAAGATGGTTTCAGAAACTCAAGAACTGCCACCAAACATTGATCGACCTGGAGCGCTTTTTATGTATGATAAGAAAATAACCAGGGTCTCAACTTATAATGAGAATGTGGGAATTTACAAGCATGAGAGCGAGTGAATAGTCTCTTACTTTTGTTGCAAAGAACCATACCCAAACGAATTAAGCAAAGACAAGCTTCTTTACTTATTCTCTTATGAAACTGCTATGGAGAAGGATATTGTTTTTGTTGATAGGTACGGGCGAGAATACAAACGTATTCTCCTAGAGGAGGTAGAAAAGGCAACAGTTCCAGAAGCATCAACATATGCCCCAGAAGAAGTGCCAAGAGCCACCTACATCCCTAGCAAGTCGACAAATCCCTTTTCGGAAGAGTATGACGCGACCTCACATTCTACTTGACAACAGACATTCAACAACCAAAACCAACCAGCAACTCAGCCATCATTGCAGGCATGTCTTAGACAGAGTGCAACACTAGAACAAGACCAAAACCGAGATGGTTATCAAGCTGCATGAGGGCTAAGGGATTTACAAGAACCACCACTCTATTCACGGTATCAAGGCGAGAGTAAGTCAAAAACTCAAGGGTCAATAGAGCCTGGAAGACCACCCATAGAGCGAGTTCGAAGAGATGAATCATCTCTTGCAAGAACCGTTAGAAATTATGGCTTAGGAGCACCATTGGGAGAGGAATCTGCCCACTACCAAAGGCCAGATGAGGTATATAGATTGGGACGAGGAGATCCAATGATGAGATTTGTAGACCATCGTAGAATTAGACCTTCTCAAGTGCAAAAATGGGTAAACAAGAAATACACAGGAAACGGAGATCCTAGAGATCATGTAGCAGCCTTTGTGCGTGTAATTAGAGTTGAAGAGGTGTTAGACTTCCCTACCCAATTTGCAGGGTTTCGACTAACCCTAGAGGAGGATGTTGCTACTTGGTTTGACTCTGTGGAGCGTAGAGACTTTGAGTCTATGGAGGAGGTGTTTGACGAGGTTATTGAGGAATTCTCACAAAGGGGGATAGCTCATAATACAGTCTCACGAATCCATAAATTCAAACAGAAAGAAGGGGAGTCTGTGCAAAAAGCAGCCCTATGACTAAAAAGATATGTTAAGTTCTGCCATGTGGAAGAACTACCAACTCAGTCCAGACTTATGATTATATTTATTCAAGGACTGAGGAATGCATATCTCCAAAAGGACTTACATATGAAGAGGAGCACGACGCTAAATGAGTTAACTAAGAAGGCTCTTTATCTTGTAGACAACTGTGCGGTCTACAAGGAGGGTGAATTCAAGGATCTTGACGACGATTCATCCTCACAACAAAGTGGAAGCAAGTCTACTAAGACGGCACCGAAAGGAGAAGTAGTTGTAAACCAAGAGTAGCTTGTAGAGGAAGTGCTAAAAAAGATTAACCTGTACGCCAAACCACAAGCTAAACAGCCAAAATGGTGTGCTATTGAACAAAAATGGACAAACCATGGGACGGAGGAATGTTATTATAACAAGGGATATGTGAGAGAGAATTTATGCTCACCAAGCTCAGGTAGCATCTCTTCAACTTCCACCAATGCCTAGGTATCAAGCAGGCAACCTACCAGGATCTGTAGGTGTAGAAAGACCACAACCAGTGTTGAGGCAACAACCACCCCTACCAAGATTACGACCAGTTGGCATAAGATACACACCAACAGTAACCGAACCAGAAGAGAAGGCTTTGGTGCCTATGCATGAATATTACAAAGATCCCAATGGATATGCTGCAAATCCTGTCTATTATCCACCGGAAGAACCCTCAATGCCAAAACCATGAAGCATGATAGGAAGTGCAGGACCACCAACAGCTGCACAGGCAGCAAGAGAAGGAAGATATAACTTGGATGAACGAACATTGATGTTCATAGCCAACGGAGGCAAGGGCGGGCAGAGACATGCATACCAACAAAGAGGAGCTCAAGGAGCACCTCGACAACCTAAGGGACCCTGCTACGAGATCATCTTGGGAGACCATTGGCTAAGAGGCTGTCCTCGTGATGAAATCATTAGAGTCAACGCATATTGCACCGAGTGTGGAGTTACTGATTTGATTCCAGATTGCCCTAAGAACCCAAGCAAAGGAGCAAAAACTACCTTGAACATGTTGGAAGAAGTGTCTTCAAGTGGAGGGTCACAAAACGAGACAATAATACCTGTTCAGCCAGTGACACGAGCCCAATCTCAAAGAATGACGAACGAACCCATAATTGAAGAGCCAAAAACCCATGCCCCAAGTTCGGAAGTGAAAATCAGAGAAGCACTTGGAAAGCTAGAAAGGCGCATATGAAAGCCAAGCGAGAACGAGAGCAAAAGGCTCTATCCTAGGAGTTAAAACACACAAAAGATAGGTTAGAGTGGTTAGAGGATCTAGCTAGTCTAAGCTCACACACTGCGGCAACCATAGCACCCAAGGAAATGGCAGAACCCAAAAGTGTAGGATCAGGAGGATCTATATTGGCAGAAAAGGTAAATGAGTAGTTAGATGCACTTTTGAAAGCTTACGAAGCCAGACTCAAAAACAACCAAACCCAAGAGCAAAGATGGATGACTTATCCATATGTTGAACTAGAAAAACAGAGGTTGGAAATGTGTAGAAAGATGATTGAAACCTCAATCCTTGATAGAAAATCCACTTGGTAAACCTACAAGTTGGCATGAAGTACCAGCTCCAACCCCTATCAAACCAACTTTAGAGAAACAAGTAGAAACGAAGGAGAGACTCACGAATGCCTTTGAGTCTAGGAGAGAATTGATAATAGTACCAAATACAAGAGATGAGGCAAGTGAAGGGTTCCAGCCTAAAGCATTGGTAGAAATGGGTAAGGATTGTAACGGTCTAGATGACCTGTGGAAGCAAATTCGTGATGCCAACGAAGCTAACAGGGTGAGTTACCACATGAATAGCACGAGAAAAGAGAGAAATGAGATCTTACCTCCTATTGAAGAATTTGAGGTAAGATCACAAACGAACTTTGATATACATTCGCAAGGGGGAGACCAGGGATCAATTAGTTCGGGGCACAGCCAACTAGACTCACTAAAAACTCTACCCTCTTACCTAAGAGAGTATGAAGCCAAGTCTGAGGTGAGAGCAATCCCATCTCAAAGACTTTCTTCCAACAGAGTGATGGATTCACAAGGGTTGATTGAGTTATTGTCCACCCTTGTGGCATGTACAATCATATTAGCCGAACTCTTGAGGTTACGACCAAACATGTAGACCATCGCAGGCAAATGCTTAGAAAAATTTGGAGTAAAAGACCCCACCTCGAAGCTTTAAGAAGGGATCAGAGAATTGGATAGGCCTCAACTAAACACTAGGCCAGTACCTTTAAACAAGGTTGGAGAATATTGCGAGGGAGAAGATGGAAACACCACGCTACCAGTATAATTCCAAGGAGTAGTTTCCAAAGCTGTTCTTGACAGTGGAGCAGGAGTCGATATTGCCACTAAGAAAATCTGGAAAAATTGGGGAAAATCGGCTTTGAGAGCTACCATAATGAAATTGCAAGTGGCAGGTGGGTTCATGGAAAAGCCTTTAGGACTCTTAGAAAAAGTAATTGTCACCTCGTGCAGAATCGAGTATGAGCATACATTTGCAATAGTCGATTTTGACAAAAAGAACAATTACGAGATCATCTTGGGAAGACCATTCATGAGACAATTAAAGATGGTCCAGGATTGGGGTTACGACCACATATACCTCAGACATGGCGAGACTACAACCAAAGTACACCTAAAAGACCATAGTTACAAAGATGTGAACCAGACACCGATGGAAGAGTTTGATTCAGCTACATTGGCAGGGTCCGAACTCCTAGCATGGTTAGGGTAACAAAAAGAGCTATGGATGTGCGGAGCTTCACATTGTGGGAGCTTAAAAAGAGAGGAATGCGTCTTAGAAAGAGCGATTGAGGACAAGGATTATATTCCGGAACCTTTTCTTGAAGATGCCTTAGAACCTTTAGAATGGAAACACATACTAGCAACGTTGGATGTCTGTACCATTACAGATAGTCCAACGACAAAATTTTGCGATAAGGATGGCTATGATGTGCTACCCTATACATGGTAAGCCTTATACCAGGAGGAGATGAGAATGTAGAACCAATAGAACAAGAAGAGTTTTATAACTCCTTTGAGCATCTGGAGGTAAATAACAATGCAGATAATGAGTGTTCAGACAGCTCAAGCTAGCGTGGGGAGAAAACAGCGAATGACAAGTTTTATGATTTTTCCAATCAACACCCTGGACATTAGGAACGCTATAGGAGAAAACGAGCAGAAAAAAAAATGAGAGAGAACCTGATGCCCAAGATAAAAGATAAAACTCACTATCTAATGTTTGTCAAAGCAGAGGATTGTAAAAGACCAAATATGAGGGTGATTCTCAAGAGTTTGAAGGGAAAGAACGCAAGAGGAAATAAAACAAGTACGGAAATCTAAAACAGAAACAAAATTTAAAAAATCTCAAAAATCAAAACAAGAAACAACAAAAGACCCAAAGTGGAGCAAATTGGAGCGTAAAAAGAAATACCAAGAACTAAAACGGTCTTTATGAGAGGTATGGCCTATGGAGGGAGAAAGTGATGGTAAGGAGTCAGAAAAAGGAAACATGAATGTACCATCACACTATCGAAAATTCACCATCCAGGATAGAAAAATCATATTGACACCACTAGTCAGGGAAAGAATAAACGAGGAATCTTACGATGGGCTGGAAAATGCAAAACGGATAGACCTCCCTGAAACAGGTGAAAAGCCTCAACCGGTCTATATCGCAATTGATTTAGAGCCTGAAGAAGAAGAACAGTTAACACAGCTTCTCAAGAAGTATAAAGATGTGTTTGCATGGTCCTACAAAGACCTCAGAGGAGTTGATCCATCGATATGCCAACATACAATTCCTTTGAAATCAGATGCTAAACCTAGCAAACAACGTCCTATATATATAATGACACATTTGCTAAACGAATCAAAGAGGAGATTGACAAGCTGATGGATGCTGAATTCATCTATGAAATCGAGCATACAGATTGGGTGTCACCCATTGTGGTTGTCCCCAAAAAGAACGGAAAGCTGCAAGTGTGTGTGAACCTCAAAAAGGTAAATGCAGCCACCATAAGGGATAATTATCCCTTGCCGATCATAGAACATGTACTTGAGAGGGTGGCCGGAAAACGGGTTTATTCCTTTCTAGATGGGTTTTCAGGGTATAACCAACTGGCAATTGCAATAGAGGATCAACACAAAACAGCGTTTGCCACAGAATGGGGAATATATGCGTATCGAGTTATGCCTTTTGGCTTAACTAATACCCCAGCTACCTTTCAGAGGTTAATGACGCATGCGTTTAAAGAATACCTGAGAATATTCTTAGAAATATAGATGTATGATCTTTGTGTACACTCTCTTCTACGAGAGGAACATATTGACCATTTACAAAAGGTATTTGAGAAGTGCAGAACATATCGAATAATTCTTAACCCGGAAAAGTGCATTTTTATGGTTAGGCAAGGCCGCATCTCAGGACACATTGTCTCAATAAATGGCATAACCACTGACCTAGACAAAATCAAAGTCATAGTAGACCTGCCCAGGCTTACTAACGCGAAACAAGTGCAATCCTTCATGGGACACTGCGGATATTATCGAAGATTCATATATATGTATGCAGTCATCGCACAACCTCTGTATCGTTTGTTAGTCAGTTTTGAATGGACTGAGGAGTGTGAAAATTCATTCTAAAAGTTGAAGGAAAACCTTGTATCAGCACCTGTACTTAAAGCACCAGATTGTGAGAAGATATTCCATGTTCACATTGATGCATCTACATACACAATCCGGGGAATTCTAACTCAACCTAGAAATGGAACAATGGATTTCCCAGTTTGTTATGCAAGCCGACAGTTAAACACTGTCGAAAAGAACTACACAACCATCGAAAGAGAAGGGTTAGGAATGCTATAAAGAAATTTCGGCATTATTTGCTCGCAAACAAATTTGTGTTCTTCACAGATCATCAAGCTCTTTTGTATCTGTTAAATAAACCATGCAATACTGGAAGAATTGTACGCTAGTTTATTATATTGCTAGAGTTTGATTTCACAGTGGTGGTCAAAAAGGGTAAAACACATCTACGAGTGGATCATCTTTGAAGGCTACAAAACAGGGAAGCTTCTGAAGGAGTAGATGATGACATACATGACGCTTATCTTTTCAATATTGAAATGATACCCAAATGGTCTCAGGAAATTGTTAGCATTCTTTCCTTTGGAGGTAGGTTTGATAACAAGGAAGACAGATCCAAACAACAAACAATTCGACAAACAAAAAACTTCCAGTTGATTGCAGGACGGCTGTATTATCTAGGATCGGACCACATTCTACGATTATGTATAAATCCGGAGGAATTCCAGTGTTATCTTGAATAAGCACACGTCCAGGATTGTGCGTTTCATTGTTCAATAATGAAAACATACCAAAGACTGAAACAGTTAGGGGTTTATTGGCCAACTATGTATGCTGACACACATGCTTATGTTAACAATTGTACTATATGTAGTGCCAAACGACCAGTGTACCACGTGACATTGTTTTAGGTAAACATTGCACCTGCATGGAGTCAATATATCATTGATTTCTTAACCACAAGGACGTTTCCTGAAAACATAAAAAAAGCACAGAAACGGGCTATAGAGCTGGAGGCTCGCGACTATAGTTTAATTGGGAACCAACTCTATAAGCGAGGAAAGGACAATCAACTTAGAATCTGCGATAAGACGGAAAAAATTGTCTTAACCGCAGGAATATGGTGGCCTACATTGCATATGGATACTGAAAAGTTTATAAAGCGTTGTGACGCATGTCAACGCACCAAGGTGCCGATAAAGAGAGATGAAATGCCACTACAACCAATGATGTGGGAAAGGGCATTTGCAAAATGTGCATTGATTTTGTGAGACCTATTTCACTCCCTGCATATCGCACCCATAGCCAATATATCATTGTGGCTACGGACTATCTCACGAAATGGACGGAAGCCAAGGCAACACAAAAACCAGACGCAAGAACCACTGCACAATTTTTGTATGAGAATGTCTTTGTACGATACGGATTACCAATAGAAATTGTCAGTGATCGAGAAACTCATTTTCTTAATGAAGTCATTAAATATCTGCTAGAGGAATTCATGGCCATACATAGAAAATTTTCTCCATATCATCCACAGGAAAATGGACAAGCTAAGGCCACAAATAAAACACTATGCACGGTTCTCACTAAAATTGTATCAGAATTAAGGACAGACTGGCATCAGCAGCTACACTCAACACTATGGGCATACAAGGTAGCTTACAAAACATCAATAGGAACAACACCGTACAACATGGTGTTTGGCCTAAATGTTATATTACCCATAGAGTTTTTAATTCCAACTCTATGAGTAGCAAAACGCTTAGAATGGACAGGGCATGAGCTCTCTTCAAGAATAGATGATCTTGAAAAGCTAGATGAACTTCGCCTACAAGCTGTAGCTTCGATCTATGCTAAAAAGAGAAGACAAATTTGACAAGCATGTGCGCACAAAAGAGTTCAAAATAGGTGATTATGTACTTGTTTATACCTTGAAACAACATGCCAAAAAACTTAAAAAGCGAGGGATGGGACCCTTTGTGATTAGTGACCTATCACAAAGTGGAGCTGTCAAACTTGCTACATTAGCAGGGGAAGAAATGCAAAATTGGATTAGTGGGTGTCGATTAAAGAAATATCATTTACCACTAACATAGGATATGCTTCAACAAATCCATCAAGAAAAACAACGGATGAAGGAGAAACAGAGGGTACGGGAAGAAGCCCAAGCTGAAGCCAAAGAACGCATTGCAAAAAGATGGCTTCTACGACAACAACAACAATGTGGATCACCGTTGCGAATCAATGCCATTCGACTAACGAATTTTGATGAAGACACAGTGGAGCCAATAATTGCAGTCAAAGTGGGTAGCAATCAAGTCGAATCGACGGCATTGCTTGATTCTGGAGCTCAAGCAAATCTAATTTCTTACCTATTATACAAACAGCTCAAACCCACAGGTCAACTACATCCTAATCCACAAGTGCTGGAAAGTAGTACATCACATTCGCTAAAAAAAGTGGGCTGGATTATATTGCATGTATAAGTACATCAATATATTTACCCACACAAGTTTTATGTGGTCAAGGATGAAAGCACACAACACCCCATATTGTTGGGATAACCTTGGCAAAAAGAGTATAATGTGCAGATAGATTAGAATGCGGATGCAGTAAAAATTCAGCATGCACAAGAACAACACGTGATAGCCTTTGCTCAGCAACCATGGACGAACCATATGGAAGCAACACAATCACTGGATAAAGAACCCAAAGGATGGGTGCCACTAAAGAACAACATGGCGAACAAACAGGGAACTGCCAACCATGTTCACTCCAACCATAAAACAACACCGACCGCAGTGAAAAGATCAAAGTTAGCAACATGAAATAAACAAGTATGGGTGCGGAAGGATAGAGGTGACATGGCAGACAAACAGCAATACAACTGAAGAACTCAACAGAAGCACACAGTTCAACCAAAAACCAAGGGCATAAAATAGATATGGACCCCCAAAAGAATGCTCAGCAACAACTTAAATGCGACTCGCATTTGGATCCTGAAACCGAAGCAAAAGGAACTCCCTTCAGTACAAGCAACATCGACATACAGACACACGCTACATATGAAACCAGCAAACCGATCTATGTGGGTGCCAATCAGCAGCAAAAACAATGACAACCGCGGAAGTAGCAATACACCTACAAAAACCGGCAAAGCAAAGCTACAAATGGAAAGCAAAAGAGACAAAGAATATGGCCAATTCCACCATGAAAATTCTCTCCAAGGAGATGAATACGGCCATATCGACAGTAGCGGCAAAGCAAGCGACTTGTGCAAGAAAGACGATCAAACAAAGAGCGGTAGAGTTAGAACTCTTACTTGCAAAGAAAATTTGCCGACCAAATCAACAACAAACAGGAAACCTCTCGACGGCGAATGCCAATAAGCATATTGCTCATACCCTCCTCTTGCACAACATTAATTTTTCCATGCATTGACCGAGTATGCATCATATAGGGCCACATTACTCACGGCCAAGCATTAGCACGTTTTTTTATAGCAGGCACGTCCACAACTCCTGCAGGTGATACCTTGTCGTCCGGGAGGACTCCGGCTAGGAGGGGGGAGGCATTCTCAAAAAGCGGTACCCAATGGCAGGAAAGAGCAAAGAAAAGGATGTATGTATTTCGAGAAATTATAGTACAGGGTTTGTTTTTTCGACTATTTTTAAAGAGTTTTTGTTTTGATTGTAAAATTTTAGGACGAACCCAAGTACATTGCCCTTATACAGCATGAAATCTACAAGTATATGGGGCCAAACGCCAATCAAGCCCCTAAGTGTGTATGTATATAAGTAAAAATAGCCATTTTTTGCAACAAAATATTGAGAAAATAAGAGAAATCCGGCCATAAAAATTGCATGTGAGTGTATATAGTTTTTGTTGTGTGATATTTTTTTCATTTTTATGTATGATTTGTTGTGTTTTTTGGGTTTTGGGTTTAATTTGCTAATTTTCCTTTTAATTTTACAATTTTTTGTATTATAAAAACTTAAAAAAATACAAAAAGCAGGTGAAATAAAAACGATCGTAATGAAAATACAAAAAAATCCAATTGAGGTAGAAGATGATCAGTGGACTATAGGACAACCTTGGTACAATGGGGGTGCAGCAATTATGAGAAGGGAGAACGGAAAGCGGTGCTTTGACCAGATTTTGACCGAAACGCTGCACAAGATTTCTCGTAAACTGAGCAAATGGAGTCCAAATCATGAAATATTTTGAGTGCCTAACAACGCATGTGGCAAGAAGTTGGCTGTGCAGCATGATGTCAAATTTCATGGAAAGTGGAGTGGTTCGGGGACCCCCATTATAAGAAAATTTACTTCATTTTAAGCTCATTTCTACTATTGACTTTTGAGAGAGAGCTTTTGCAACCTAGAGCGAACGGGACTTCCAGCAGCTTTTTATGACGCGCACGACTACCCGACAGGCTCCAGACATGAAGAGGTAGGCTCACCACCTTGAGCTTTTCGCGCATCATGTGTTGTACGTTGCTATGTTTGTTCAACGAAAGCTAGCAGTAGGGTTCATACTGGAAGAGGTGGCGGTAGAGACCTACAGGTAGAAGTGACCACCTAACGGCTAACCCAAAAAGCAATGAGGCTTCATCGGTAACTTACCCTAGCATAGGAGACCACTTTTGGATGACCAAAGGCAGTAGAAAAACCATCGAAAGAAACCATAATTTCTATGACGCCCACAGAGGCCACCAAATGGGAAATGCGGGAAAGGCGTCCAATTCATGTACAAAACTCATGGGTAGGAGCATCTCGACATGCTCGACAAGTCTATATAGCCCACATGGCCATACGGTGACCCGAAGCGGCACTAAACTCCAGAAACGGCATCAGACACACAAAGCATCAAATAGCTCTCGCGGTCAAACCGCATGTATGTTTGCCACCAAACTTCACGAGCGGCTTTCCTAAACCATCAACAACCAAGTCCTATGGTGGTAGACCACCACAAGTCATTGAAGATATGAAAACGCAACCACAGGTGCTTCTAGAGCGACAAATTTCCAAATGGAGCTCCGGTGAAGCCAAAATCGACAAAAACCATATGGTAAGGATCCCCAAGGGACCATGAAGCTATGGAGACCAACATCAAGAAATTTCATCGTCGAAAAGCACTCCAAGAGTCAGAAAACGGCTCGGAGGCTCTAAAATCCACACAGAGAGTTTCTTTCTATCAATTTTACTTTTTTGTTGAAATAATGCTTAAAAGGGACTCAGGGGGACTCAGGGCAGGCACCAATAGCACTCACCATAAAAATTTCATCAGGAGACATCCTACGTGTAGGATGTCTCAAGGCCAATTTTGGGCACCAACCCCAACATCTCTCATCACACACTGCTTCTAAATAGCCTGTACAAGCTAGCCACCAAGTTTCATCACATTTGGACAAAAATTAACCTCATATGCATGAAAAAACGCAAAGTCAGGACATAGAGGCAATAATGGGCCATAGACCTACCAAAACTTGTCCAAATCACATGAAACTTGCACTATACACTCATGAGCACATTGCCAAGCTATCTGTGTGGTCACATGTGAAAAATGATGAAATAGACATCCTACGCATAGGATGTCTAAATGACATTTTTGGCCCCCAGATGGTATTTTTCAACTCCAGATCTCTTAATGACCCTTTCATGAGCTCATATATCAAGTTTCAAGCCATTCCCATCACATTTGGCCCCCAACACCTCCAAGATGCATGTTTTGAGCTTGAAAACACTACACAGGGTCTTACCAACACCAATTCTTGTCTAAATCAAAATCCAAGAGCAGGGCCATGTTCCACACGCCATGAGTTACCCACAGAACATATCTCAAGCCAATTTGATGAAATAGACATCCTACGCGTAGGATGTCTCTAGCATGATTTTCACCTTCTGTGCAAAAAATGACATCATGGGAGCCATTACCAAGGTGCAAGAAGCTCATATATCAAATTTCAACCCATTTGAATATCATTTGCCACTTGTTGTGGACACCCTATCAAATTTGTGAGCCTAAAGCCTGAATCTGCCCAAAAATGCACTTTTTGATGACCAAACCCAATTCCAATCACATAGCCATGTTGCGCAGGCCAACGACCACCAGTATACCAAGTTTCACCAAAAAGTGATGAAATAGACATCCTACGCGTAGAATGTCTAAATGATAAATTTTGGCCAGAATGATACTGTGAGCACATGCACAATTTCCCTAGTTCCTTTTAAGTTTTATTTTCAATTTTCAAGTCATTTGGATAGTTAAAACTCAGTTTCTCAGATGATATGGAAAAAACGCTAACTTTGGACTACTGAGTGCAATAGGATCCATGGCAGCCGCAAAATCACCGGCAAAGAAGAAGAGGATGACAATGAAAGACTATTTGGAAGAAGTAGAGCCGTTTGTCATCCCAGAAGGAACTCTAAAGCCAACCAGCACGTGAATTCAGGAGGATTTGCTAGAGTCCAATGATTTGAAGATCTACCAAGGCGTGTTCAAGGATCTTGAAGGAAATGCAATAGAGCTACCCATGCTACCTCGGGAGCTCAATGAGTTTGTCAGAAGCAAGATAGGAGAATACCTAGAGAAGATAGATCTCCATAACTACTTTGAAGCTCTGCCAGCGGGAATCGACATCAAAAGAGTGTGGGAGTTTGTAACTACTATCAAAGAAGATGGAGTGGCCAGAGTCACTGATCTGCAGGGCAAGCCCAGACACCATGATTATCGTCACAGAAAGGGTGGTGGTAGCCACACTAGACATCTCCAACAAAGGGGATAGTGTGACCAAGAGAAGAGATGAAGTCAAGGTATACTCTGAAAAGAAGAGCAACTACACCTTTGAAGACATTGCAAACCCAAAGGTGGCTGTCATGAGCCAGCTCTATAGCCAGTACTTCCACATGTGTACAAGCGGCCACAGAAGTACAAAATGCCGCCTGGAGCCATTGCTACCACCTTCACCTGGGCAATGCAGAAGAGCAAGCCAAAGGTGATAAATTATGTTGCTTATATCCATGACAACCTGGTGAAGATGGGCAACAAAAATCCCACCTACATTGTGCCAGGTGAACTGATAACAAAAGTGGTTTATGGGGCATTTCACGCCAAAGGAAACTGGACTGACCCTCCATCACAGAATGACTGGCTAAGGCTAAAAGAAGAATAAAATTTTAGATGCTACAACAGAGAATATACCTAATGTCCCTTTCACAGAAGAAGAAGTGGATGAAGTACGATGGCAACTGCTAGAAGAGCAGGAAGGCCAAGAAAGGGAGAGAAAAACCAACGCGGACAAGGATTTCAAGAAAAAGCCACCAACTCCACCATCAAGCCCTGAGTCCATCCCACCGCCATCACCACCTCCTCGTAGTCCTCCACAAACCCAACAAAAGGAGGAGCTAGACACATCTGATGATCAAGAAGACTCCAAGCAAGAGAAGACCAAAGGGGAAGAGCAGAAAGAAGAAGCTAAGCCCAAAGATGAGCAGCCGAAGCCAGAGGAAAGAAAGTTTAGCACATTTCTTGATATACTAGCTGCGGGTTACTCAAGAGAAGAGGCAGAACACCTGGTGCAAAATCACGTAGGATGTCTGGCTGAAATATGCAAGTCATTGACAGATGCAGAGAGGAAAAGGGACAACCTAACCTTGCAACTTACTGAAGAATCCAAAGAAGTGGAAACACTCAAAAATGCCAAGGAAAAGGTAGAGATACAACATGAGACAACGAGCCAGGATGAGGTAATAGAGATTAAACATCAGATTAAAGTCAAAGATCAAACCATCCAAAGGCTGCAGGCATCTCCTGCCAGAGTCAGAGCTACTAGCTCAACTCACACTACTTTAGAGACTGATTTATATGAAGAAAAATGATGAAAGAGCTTCAAAAGGAGTTAACATTGGAGAAGCGGCAAAGGCTAATGTTGGCCGAGGGGTCAGTGGTCAAGCAAAACCACCTGGAAGAAGAGCACAAGGCCATGCAAAATGAGCTAGAAGCCATCAAGAGAAAGCTTGAGGAGGCGAAAAAGATAAATGTTGATCTGAACGACCTCCTTGTGAATATGGGAGAGCAAGCAAAAGAAGAAAACAAGACACTTCAAAGACAGATAGAAGAGCTGAGAGGCCGGCAGCAAACAGAAGAGCAGTAGTTTAGCACTGGGCCAGCAACCATGGAGGGAATAGACATAGAGAATGTGGCAGATGCAGTGGACACCACCATGCAAGAGGAAATCCTTGTGGGACCCTCACAAGAGCCACAAGATCTGGCCCAAAAAGAAGAAGAGAAGCCGCAAAAGGCCATAGAAGCGACAGTCAGAGACACAGCCAAAGAAGCCATGGAATGGGAGCAGAGGGTCTTTAAATCAAAGACTATTCAGAAGATAGATGCCAGCAACCTTCGGTGTGAATGGCTACAGCCCTCTCTCTCATATCCTCTATTGAAATATGAAGCTGCCACGATCAACAAGCGGATCAGAGAGGAGCCAACAATGCCAATGTACAAAGCAGACATCTCCAAACCTGAAAGGGTCAAGTTAATAGTCGACTCTTAGCCCAGGTGGAGAAAGGCATGGCTGACAAATTATCCACAGTATCTAATCCATCTGGTAGAGGCACCTAAAGTGATCAGAGATAACCTCAGTTTCTGCCCGCTACCAAGGATGAGAACATGGAAAGCCCACGAGTTGCTGCAGAGAAGCCAACCCACTTTGCTAAATTACCCGAAGCTTCTAGGCTCGAAGGCAAGCGAGAGAATAAGTGAGCAATACATGGTGAAAACCCTAAGCAGCGCCATCAAATTGTTCACTAGCTCGCCTGACCTATCTGCATCATGATGAGAAAGATATGCAAAACACTTTTGGCAGTCTGCGAGACATTCAAACCAGGCCAGGCGACAGACAATATCTTCTTCTTTCAAGATACATACAGATGTGCATACAATCTGTCTGGTCAACCTTCTCACGAGGTGATACATGCATTGTATCAAAGGATCATGTTTTTACCTTCTTATCACCTCCAGGCCTTTGAAGAGCCTTCTACACCGGCTTCTTCACAATCAGCACAAATACATTCAGCCCGATGCTACTAGCTCAGCATGCAAGATATGAGTCACTTCTCAAGATGAGACAAATCCTACACTGAAGAAGCAGCTCAACAGCCATGTCGGGGATGACATGAACAAGGAGGGGGAGACTGTTAGCGCCTAGACACACCCTACGGAAAATGACTGCTCTGCGGATTATTATTTTTTGTAATTATTCATTTATTGAGAAAACCCGACATTTCACCTTTGTAAATATTGGGGCTTACAGAAGTTTCCAGATTGTATCCCAGTTTTGACATTTAGATTGAGTAGATGGTTAAGTTGGAACATTAGGGTTTGAGATTGTTAAGGTATTTATATCACTTTTTGACCTTAATGAAAAAACCTTTGTCATTTTAAAAAAACACTATCTGTGAGTGAGCGTACTGTGTACGAGAGAGAGTGAGAGCTTCATCTTGACACTACGCGAGCACCGGTGGTCGAAATCGAGTGCGGAGAAGTGCAGCGTGTTGCCCCCGACAAGAGCTACGCGCCAATACCTACATTACGCGCGTACGGTCTGGTTTTGCGAGCTCGACCTACGAGCTTCATTTGGTGATTCGGTGAGCATACGTTGTTCGTTTTTGCATTGCAGCATATCCACACGTTCGCATTGAGTAGAGCTATACATTAGGCACTTTAGTTTTTGGAAACGACGACTTGCAAATTTTGGCCAGACATCCTACGTGATTTTGCACCAGGTGTTTAGGGTTGGGATTTTGGTTCATAGACCTTAAGGAGAGTGACCTATTGGTGTTAGTAGGATCTCCTTCAAGTTCTGTGGCGTTTCGAGATTGTTTGATGGGTACTTGGCTCTTGGAAGCGTTGTAGGAAATCTCCTCTTAATCACTCCTGATCACTGTAACTTAGACATTGGGTAGAAACGTCTGTAGGAATTAGTCGAGAGTCGGTCGAGTGTAGGTTGACACCTTATGCTTGCTTCCACGCGCATGCGGGTCGAGCTTCATCCTTAGCTGACAAATCTTGTTAGGTGAGTTCTCGTTGTGTTGACGTCCGTTGCGGCGTATCCGCCAACAGTGACAATCTCCCTCGACCAGACAGAAGGGTCAAATGAGTCATTTTCCGATAGGGAGATCAGCCTTGACTTCTCTATATTATATTGGGACCCCGAAGCTACCGAGACTATTGTGTACAATCTCCAGAGCTTTTCTGATGACCTGGGGGCACACCTTCAAGAAGAGGAGAGAATCGTCTGCAAAGAGTTTTGCTAGGAGTTGGCTATTTCCTGGTAAGGCAAGGCCTTGCAACTCCCCTTGTTCCGCACTAGATTCGAGCGTCGTGATTAATGGATGTGATCCTATGGCGAAAAGTAGGGGGCCAGAGGGCATCCCTACTTAATAGATCTTTTGACCTCAAAAGAGACCACAATTCTATCTTTGTATAGGAGCTCTGACTGGCTTCCAGCCCCCATTACACGTACCAGCCGACATAGGTGAGGCCCAAAGCCCAGAGCTTCCATGACGGCTTCTATATATGTCCATGTTATTCTTTCATAACCCTTGACAGGTCCAACTGCAGCAGAATGCACTTCTGCTTTGTGACAGTTGTGTATCCCCGATGCCCACCATTGCTACCAAGATGTTATCGTAAATGAACCTTCCTTTGATGAACCCATGTTGATGGGGAGAGATGATCTTGGTTAGTAAGGGGGCTAGCTGAGGGCTACTGCTTTAGCTATAATTTTGTAGGCCACCGACATCATTGTTATAGGGCGCAAATGTTTCAGTTGAGAATAGCAGATCTGTTTTGGGATGGGTTTGATAAGCCCTCTCTTTTTTCTTATCTCCAATGACCCTTTGACCATGGATTTATTGGCCAATCTTGTGATTAGGGCCTTGAGATCATCCCGAAATTCTCTAAATAATTCCACCATCATCCAAGGTCTTGCAATGCTAGTGAACATTCGTCTTCGGAGAATGCCCGTTCCAAGCTATTAGCTTCTGAGTGGGGAATTTCCTTCTTGACACTCGGAAGTAAGGGTCCCTCTGGCTTCTTCCACCTCTTGGGACTGGGTCTCTGGACGTCCAATGATTTCACTAAGATATCTCAACATCAGACCAGCCATTTCATCTTGGTTATGAACTGTTGTCCCTTTCTCATCATCGAGCAAGCGAACGTAGCAACGGCTCTTCTTGATTTTTAAAGCCCTAAAAAATATAGCTTGATTGGAGGCTTCAGGTTGAAGAAAAGTCTCCCTAGAGAGAAGCCTTGCCTTTCTGATATCTTCTAACTTCTCATTAGCAAGGTTAGATTTGGCTGTGAGCCATCGTTTGTGCTCCTCCTCAGTAGCATGCCCACTGGCTTTTATGAGGTAAGCAATTGTACCTCCACTGTAAGATGCAGAAGGTGTACCTCCCTAGCTTTGGGGGCCCGAGGTTTTGATTGCTTTCTGGATGCTCCGAGCAAAGAGGTCCCACGCATTGTGTTTTCTGAGGTCGACATCTTTTTTGAGCTTAAACTCTTGTCTTGGGTATACATAAACAAGTAGATTTGTGATGTTTTTTATACCTATGTGTGATTGAGAGGTAAGATTTTATTATAGATTTAAGAGTTTCAATGGCATTAATAGTGTGCTCTTTTGGTCCGTGCACCAATGCATGGATCACATACTATAATTTTTATGTTGATTCAATTTTCTATGCACTTTCCATTAGCACACAAAGTTGATGTTATGATGCTTCTTGGATCATGGGTTGGAATGTTTCCTACCATACAAGGGTTTACCTAAATTGGACCAAACTTCTTCTTGGTCACAACAATGTGCGGGTCACATACTAGTGTATATGGAATATGGAGGTGGACTTAAGACAACGTGAGGAAGCACAAAGGCTTGCGATGTTTGGGGAGGGGGGGTTATTTATGGAGAGTAAATTTAAATGATTTCTTACAATCACATTAAATTTTTGTTTTGTTTCAATATAAAATCATATAATTATACGTATACAATCACAAATGGTTTATATATTAAGAAAGACCCCACTTAAATAATACTAGTATGTGACCCGCTCATTGCTGTGGCTAGAAAATGCATGTCTTCTATTCTTACAATTACAAAGGCATGAAATTATATAGATTCTATTTTTCTACATGTATACACTCTCTTGTGTTTCAAAAAAATTTGATTCACAATATTTCTCTATGGATTCTCGAAAAAATATACATGCATGAGGCAGCAAATATTCCTTTAATACCAAGCTTGGCACGTTCTCACACATTACATAGAATTTTCTAACCCTTATTGAATGGATCTAGGCACTCTCTTTGAGGACCCCCCCCCCCACTCTCTCTCTCTCTCTCTCTCTCTCTCTCTCTCTCTCTCACACACACACACACACACACACACACACACACATGCCCTTCCATTTTTGGGCTATTTGAGGCTAGTGTTCAATTAAAATCGGGGTTTAATTATCAATTGAAAAATCCTAGATAGATTCCAAGTTCACCTTGAAGTAAACCGGCAAAATTTTGTTGATGTACATATAAACAATTTCTTAAATTCTAAAATTTTATGGTCTTTCCAAAAGTAAAGATGAGCCACCCTTCAATTGGCTTTCAAAAGGAGAAGTAAAGTCAAGAAAAGTAGAATCAAGCCTTTTTCTTTTACTTTGAAACGTTAAATTAAAATTTGAAAAGGTTCATAGATTCTAAGATTCCAAACTTCAGAGAAATGAGATATTTTGTAAGGTTTTCTTTGAAGTGAAGGAGTGAGTGACACGTAGAGAGCTCCATTATATATATTATAGAAGGTGAAACGTGCACATTGCGCATCATCATTTGAAAAAAAAAGTAAAATATAAAATAAAATAGTAACATACATTATATTATTCATTATACATACATAATACCGAATGGTTTATATGTTAGAAAAGGCTCCACTTAAATACCAAGGTGAAAGATGCACTTTGCAAATTATCATTTGAAAACAAAATAAAATGAGAAGAAAATAGAACAAAAATAATAAAATATAAGAACATATTATAAAATAAAAACAAAAAAAAATTATAATGCCTTCATAAAAAATTTTAATAAGTATAAAAAATAACAAACAGTTTAATGAAATGAATCTTTGTGAACTCCTTAAATGAAATGACTTTTTACAAATCAAATTATCAAAAAAGAATTATTGAATCAATACTTTGTATCATTGATCAAACTCCTATGAATACACTCTTTCATATTTTGGGCTCTAAAGTATTTTTCAACCGGTCAAAGCATGGTGAAAGTTTCATTATGTCCTAAGTAATGCTATTGAGACGAATATAATATAAGAGGGTTCTTTGTAAGAGAAAAAAAGAGAGTATTGTGACACTAGCATTAAAATTTTGTTTTGTCACAATAGAGTATTGCACTTTTTGAAAACAAGCATAATAATGAATTATTTAAATATATTTCAAAAACATAAAAAATAATGACTAAACCAATATTCAATGGCCCTTTTTAACATAACTATCAATACCTCTCACAAAAACCTAGAAGAAATATTAAAAAAAAGAGTTTTTTGTCCATGTGGCACTAATCCATAAGAGTTATCCAATGGTCCACAATTGCACAAAAAATCCAATGCTTTACTAAGGACTCCTTATGTAGTCCAAAAATGAGCAATATCATTTGAAAGGACATGATTTATTTTTCTTGAAGACTTTTAAGGTTCTCTTGAGGGACACATGTCTAACTATTAGACTTGAACGACCTTCACTCATATGGATACCAAGGCCTTTAGCAAGACAAAAAACCACTTGGTATTTCTTTGGAAATTTTGCAAAGGTGATGTGAAGGCATTAGGAAAATTTTGAACTCATTTTTGGGCCTTTTAAGAGTGCCACATCATCAAAGTTGTACAAAAGAAAGCAACCCGGTAGACCCCTCTAAATATTGCTTAGAACCCCATGCTATGACCTATCATTGGAAAGTTCTTGAAAAATGGATTCTAAAGAGCCAAGGTCCAAAAAGTTTGGATGACTTCTATGAAAGTTATGCCATTTTTTTTCAATCAGCCAGGTTTGTTACCGTTACGGTAATCTAAAATCACCTTTTTCTAGATCTAGATGAAGGCAATGTCCGATACATGCATGCTATATATATCAATAAATAGCATTTGAAGAGTAGATTCTAAATATCCAACCTGCGACAAGTTTGGATCTTATTTGCAAAAAATTTACCGATCCCCACTTTTTGAAAGCTATGCCACATCAACAATTCTTACAAGGCCCATTTTTTAGTCCAAACTTTTCCTAATGTTGGGGAGGGTGGGGGGAGAGAGAGAGAGAGAGAGAGGAGAGAGAGAGAGAGAGAGAGAGAGAGAGAGAGAGAGAGAGAGAGAGAGAGCAGGCATGCGAGGTGTCAATATATTGTGCCTTCAAAATCATGTTATAGGTAGATTTCTAAGAAGCTTATCTTCTTTGCCAAGAAGCAGGCTAGGTCTTGCTTGCCATGCTTTCAAGTCATTCTTCTTCTCAAACCAAGGCATCTCTACCTTCTATAAGTGTTATTTCCCATGACATCTTTCTTTTAAATCCAAACTCACAATTGTGAGTGGAGATATTATATTATATTTGAAAAAAATGTTCAATGAACCTCAAGCACAACATGTGGCTTCAAGGAACAACATTTCCAGAGAGGGACTTGTTGGATTCAAAAGCAGAGAAGTTCTAAGATAGTTGCATTTAAAGGTAAGAGGGAACCAGACTCGAGATGACTTTGATAGCTTGAATCCAGTCTTCAGAGCTCTTGTGTTTTTGAATGAAGATGATCGTTTCCCTACTTTTTTTAACAATCTCTTTGAAGCTGGTCATTGAGAGGTCTTTCTTGAAGATGTGATGGTTCTTGACTTTCCAAACTTGTCTAAAGTAGAAGAAGCGGACGATTTAAGTGTTGATTAGGATGGCTTGGTTCTTCCACGTCTTACCTCCCAACAGTAAGTTGTTTTTAAAGAACACGACCTTTTAAGTCTTCTATACCCATCTACATATTTTGCTTGCCAAGCCTCTTGACACAGGACAATTTTGGAATAAGTAGAGGGGATCCTCACTAGCGATTTTTGCATCCTGAGCACCTGTTAGAGCATATCCCTCTAGCTAATACCTTAATACCGATAAGAATAGACCATATTTCCCATGACATGTTCTAGCAATTACATTGCTTCTCCATTCTAATTTGCAATGGACAATTCTTACCCATGGCATCCTTGAACAACCGCCCTTGCATGATTGCACCTATGACATGGCCTTGAAAAATGCCTAGTCCATGGTTTTGGAGGTTATCTTGTCATGTTAATGACTCTCTTCAATGTCATCCCTCGCCGTATGGCATATAATAACTTATGTGGGTCATACTTGATATGGGTAGACCTCAATCAATGCGCAGACAAGAAACATGTTTAACTTTGAGGTTAAAAGATGAGGGCACTTCTTAAGGTACCATGGGAAGTGGTGGTAATGTGGGAAGGTAGGCCACAACTATATAGCCTTTTTCCCTAACCATTGTACCTTCATTTTATGCTTGCACTAGATTCTTAGCTTCTCATCTAATAGGTTATCGTAGAACCCCACTAATAGCTCTGTGGTGATGTAGTATTCATGTTACAACTCGATGCAATGTGATGTCTCTCACATGTCTTATGGAGACAAGCTTTTATGCAAGAAAAACATTCCATTTCTTTTTGTTCATTGTTTAATCATCTCTTTGTTATCTCTTCAATATTTTTATCAAATTTTTTACCAAACTCACAACAGTGAGTATATTTATATGAAAAGTTACAATGAAGGCCATGCTCCACCAGAGCCATGGCGTCTAACAACCACCAATCCAAAGGATTAGCTCGTACATCGAGCGACTGATAAAGGGAGCCACCCTTAGATTGTAGATAGCATCGGGAGACACAACCTGACTTGAAGTTTCCACCAAGGAGGAGGCTCTACCACAACCCACCTCTTGACCACCAAGGCAAGGCAACAAGAAACAAAAGCGTCATCTTTTATATTCGCCTTTTTCTTATGAAAACTGACAATGTTTTCCTGATACCCTTGACCTCCAACAAATGAGGAGGTCCATTTGTATGCACTGATTTTCACTTGTATTTGACTCATGTTGAGTAGATACACTTGATAATCATGTCTCAATGACAAGGTTATCCATCGGCTCAAGTTTGTCATGCTTCTCCTTAGTCTTATTCTCCATATTAACCTCAGCAGGTGAGACCAATTGACGCTAGTGATTCCTCTTGCATATCCACTATTGGGTAGCCCTTCTCTTTAGCCACCTCACCGTTTGTCCCAACCTCTTCAGTAATCTTTACTTCCATCTTATCAACATCCGTTGAAGGCATAAACTCTCTAGTGACCCGCATCCAAGTAGTCATGATCCTCTATGTAGGGGCAACTACTACCTCTGGACAATCCCTAGCATATTGTCCAATTATACAACACTTATAGCAGGCATTTGGGAAAGATGCAAATGCTAATAGGAAGTAAAATATTCTAAAAAAAGGAAAAAGGTGGGAACGACCTGATAAACGCACACTTGCAAGGGTATGCAACAGTTTGCATGCTGCTTGAAATATATTCGACATGCTTTGAAATACTGTTTTCTAGTATCATAGTACTACTTTGGGAAGGTGCATTTAACAAACAGTTCGGTGGGTGGGTGGATTTGGGAGGGTTAATTGTTGGCCGAAAAGTTGAACCCAATTTTATGTTGTCCATTAAGTTAAGTCAAAAATAGAGAAAGGGATCCCAATCTACGGAGTGAGGATCAAACTTGGAAACGAAGGTTTTATGTAGCTATTAAATACACTCATCTTAGGGGAACACTAGGACGGCTGTGCTCAGCCATAACCGAGTAGGAAAAGTCTATGTGAGTCTGCCACTGGCCATTTAGAAAGCCGTAGGCATAAAGGTCAATAACTTTAATGTGAGGGGAGGCTTATCTTTTGGAGAAGAAAGAGCTCTACTGTACATATGCTCAAGCGACTATAAAGCTCCAACTTATAATCATTGCAACTAATGATTGGGTAATCCCATTTCATCATAGAACTCATCTTCTTCTTCGTCTTCATTTTCTTGGATCACACTCACTGCAAAGTAAGGAACAACATCATAGCCATCTTCATCACAAAACTTCATTGTTGGACCGTCTTGAATAGCGCACACATTGAGAGTAGCCAAGATGTGTTCCCATTCTAGTGGCTCTAAATCTTCCTCAAGAAAGGGTTCTAGGATATAATCCAAAACTTCAATTTCCCTTTCTACAATACACTCCTCTTGCTTTAAACTTCCACATTGCAAAGCTGCACACATCCACAGTTCTTTAGGCTTACCCAACCATGCTAGAAGTTCTAATCCTGCTATAGTAGCAGAATCTAACTCCTCTGTAGGTGTTCTCATCAAATACCTATAACTATGGTCCTTCAAGTTTATCCTTGTCGTGGTTTTCCATATGTCTCATGTAGATATGGTAATAACCCCAGTCCTCGACCATTTTCAATTGTCGCATGAATGGTCTACCTAGAATGATATGTAACATTTAATGTCCTAGTAACTTGTGTGTAGCGGAAAATAGCATGAACATAGTGAGCATTTCATTAGAATGTATTCCTAATGAGAATAATGAGAATGTATTCCTAATTAGAATAACAAGAGTGCTTGGATGGAGAAAGCAACAAAAAGTATAACACCTAGTTAGATAGCATGGACAATACTTCAAAAGAGAAATGAATTAAACTATTGACGACGGTTGAGGACCGGATTTACATGGAGCCGGTCCCCCCTACAAAAGGCTTTGTATTATGGTTTCTCCCATCAAGAGAGACATTTTACAATATAATTCTTTGTGTTCCTTCAAGACTAGCTAGTGCAATGAAGATGGAAACTTCAAGCACTAAGCAGAACACTTATTGAACACAACATCAATTCCCTCACGGTCTCAGACCCAAGACCTCACACACCTTCGAAGATGGTGAGAGCTAGCGGGATATGAGAGTACATTGAGAGGAAGAAGGAGTAGTCTTACGAGAAAGATGTACATCTCCTCACATAATCACTCATATTAGAATAGCTTAGCTTAGTAATTAGCATGGTAGAGGAGATGATCATGCATTGAAGCTTGGCTCTTGGTTGGATTTGCATCACAAAGCCAAGAGTTGTTGGTGTAGTCCTCCCTTCTCACAAGCTTGGAGTAGGTGATAAGCTTTCCATTAAATGTTGAGAGAGAGAGAGAGAGAGAGAGAGAGAGAGAGAGAGAGTCTTCTTACTCCACACATGGAGTAGTGTGAGTGTGTATGCAATAATGCCTTTGAAAAATCAGTCCCCCTCTCTCTCTTGGTCGACCCCTCTTGCTATTTGCTCATGCTCACACCCTATTGGCCCATGCCAGGCTTAGCCAATGAAATTTAAGCAGCATAAGTGATAGCCTTCTGACTTGTGTCCCCCTTTGCCCTTTTCTGAGAGCTTTAGGTAATTAATTAATGCAACTAAACTCTCATTGGACCCCTTTGTCTCTTGGCCAATAGGAATCAGGCAAGCCATTGGGCTGCTGAATGCTCATTGGACCCCTTGGGACACTGTCCAATAGTCTTCTAGAGAGCTTGATTCTGATTGGTTATTTTATTTAGTGTTTTTAAATTAATTAAACTAGATTTACTCTAGCCTAATTCTCATTGGTCCACCTCCAAGGCCATCCAATAGGATTTGGGTACACCTTGTGGGCATCTGGCCTAGGGAGCTGACATGTGTCCCTTATTCCCTTTGTGTAAAGGGAGCTTGTGTGTGTGTGTGTGTGTGTGTGTGTGTGTGTGTGTGTGTGTGTGTGTGTGTGTGTGTGTGTGTGTGTGTTTCTCTCTCATCTCCTACTTCTAGGGCTCGCCCCCTCCTATGTAGGATCCATGAAGACTTTTTGAGCACACACAAAGCATCCAATTTTCCTAGGCTTTTGACCTTTGGACACAACCTTTGAATTTTGGAACCTTAGCATTTTGGAGTCTTAATGGATTGACCCTTAGGGTCTTTTAAGCCCATTGTTGCACATTGCTCTTTTCCAGATGGCCCCCCTTTTGGATCCCTATTTTCCCTCCTTTGGATCTCTACTGTGGTCGGTGTGCCAGCTTAACCAATATTCTAGCTTTTTCTCCCCTGGCGCTTCCCCATATTAAATGACCATTGTAACATGAGAAAATCATTTAGGAGAATTAGATATTAGTTATTATGACATTACCTCTCTTTTGAAATCATAGCCATCCTCGACTATGGGGTAGAGAAGATAAAGCATATCCATTAGTCATTTTGCTAGCGGGTAGAGGATCCCTATCTTACCCTACGACATCGTTCCAGAATGGATGACTAGTCCGTTTGGTGCTTGAGAGCCTAAGTTGCCGCAAGCATGTCTGCACATTAGTCCTATCAATCTTCCATAGTAGAGTGACAAGCTCTACTTGGTGTTTGGAAGACATCGTCTCCGCAAACTTGATCTAAGCATGCATACTACTTCACATTTGTGCACAATAAAGAAAAAGAGAGTCTTATAAGACAAAAACTTTGTTCATTTTAAACATTTGTCATTTGCTTACTCTAGGGAGGCATTGTAAGCATTGACAAGGTTTAGGTTATCCTTTAGTTGTATACCTTGCAACCATCTAGCACCTTCAAAAGGATAATTCTTAAAACTAGTTCTGTAATTGGACACTTAAGTGTCCTGAGCTGATACTAAAGTGTCATGTTTTTTCCTTCCAAGTTTTGGCAATTTATTTGTCAAGCTAGAAAACGGTTTTTATACCTTGCTTCTACCATAGGTTGGTTATGAGGGAAAGAAAACACTTGATTTTTCTCCATGTCAAAATACAATCCGTATGGATAGAATTCTGGTAAGTTCTAAGTCATAAATTTTAGTAAAATTTCAAGCTATTTTGCCAAATAAATCATAAAATTCTTGTATCTTTTTGTAGAGATGTCCTTTTTTATGTTTATAAAAGCCAAGTGTTAGCACTTAGTGTTACAAACAATGGAATGCACTTTAAAGACAAGTTTTCAAGTCACACACAAGCTATATACATAATATCATACTTGAGCACGTGCTGAATAAGAGCATAATTTTGGTCTTCCAAAGGTCCCCTCATGGAATTGGGGCTATTCTAGTGCAATTTGACAACTACAAATGGCTTTATATGTTAAAACCAAGAAACTATGTATTTTTTGGGATCCCTAACTCAATTAAATCTCGTTGTTTGAACTCTTTGATTTTTTTATCATGCAAAAACTCTTGAGAATCTTGAGTTCTCCATAATAACATTAAAGCCAAGGTTTTGGGCATCCCAATTGTGTATGTACTACGTACTTTGATACATTTAGTTGATCTACATAGAAAGTTTGATATTATTTGAAGTTTTGAATGCCTATGTTTCAAGAATGAAAATATCAAAGTTCTCTCTTATGAAATTTTGAATGTTTAAAATAATCCAATAATTGTTGCATACCAAAGCCCTTCTACTTGCCACCTTGAGTCCTCAATGGAAGGGTAAGCAATGTATCACTTTATAAAACTCACAAACACATCAAAAACATATTTTTCTTTTTATACAAGGATATGCTTGAAACGGCTATATCAAACACATAGAGCTTTCCATTATTTTATATACTCCCAAGTCAATTTTTTTGCACAAATAAAACTTTCAATTATCTATAACAATATTGTCAAAAAGATGCCTAAATTTTTTTACAAGGTCGCTCCATTTTTTCTTGAGCTTATAAAGTCAATATCTTCAAACCATCAATCGTAGTCTTATGAGGGTCAACTTGATGAGTATAATTCCTGATCATGGTAGATTCTAAAATGCAAGGTTATATTTTTAAAAGACCCTCTAGCTAACATATTTAAGCATATCAAGACGGTTTTGTTAAATAAACTATCTAATACAAGAAGCATATAATTTAAATTTGTTAAAAAAGGACAAGTATGTGTCTTGTTTTGGTACCATGGTGTTAAACTTAATAAGATATTGTCGGATAGTCTTACCACCTCTCAGTACCTTGTCTTCATGTTGGAGAATGGACTCGGGCTGTAGCACCTCTTCTTGGTCCTCGATCTCCGGTGGGTCTTCAATAGTTGGTTCTTGAGGTGGCTCTCCTTTGTAAGGTTTTAGTAGGCTAACATAAAAAGCATTGTGTATTAGCCAATGGTTGGGCAACTTGAGTTGATAGGCCATCTCATTGATTGGCCTAAGAATCTGGAAGGGACCATAGTACCTTTTTGCTAACTTAACATAGTACTTTTGGTGTCCCGTAGGATTCTTGCCCGTTGTGTGCCTTAATCGAGCCTTGGGAAATTTTAGTAAGACTCGATCATTTTCTTTAAAGGCTTGGGCTCTTATGTGCTTGTCAGCAACAGCCTTTTGCCTTTGCTGTGAGATAGAGATAACATCCTTAATCTTTTGGGAAGATTCTTGTCGATCTCGACTATACTCATCTGCAGCGAAGATCTTTCCGTGTACCTTAAGTAGCAGGGGACTTTTTGAACTTCCCTCTATTACCTTGAAAGGTGTTTTTCTCGTGGAAGTATGCACAATGTTATTGTAGGCATACTGCACTAAGGGTACGTACTTCTCTCATTGGGATCTTTGATCTACTTCCGTTACATAGGCTTTTAGTAGATCGAGAATTGTTAGGTTAGCTATTTCACTTTGGCCATACGTTTGCGTGTGATAGGCCGAAGAGAAGTTTAGCCTTGTCCCTAAATTCTCAAAGAGACCCTTCCAGAAATTACTAGTCATTCTAGGATATCTATCCGACACTATGGACATTGGCAAGCCATGGTACTTGAAGATTTGTGAAATGAAGAGGGTTGCCATTTGATGGGATTTGATAGTCTTTTTGACAGGTATAAAATGAGCTTGTGTACTGAACCTGTCTACTATCGTCCATATTCCCGTATTTCCATGGATAGATTTGGGAAATCCAAAGATAAAATATGCTCTCCCATGGTGAATTAGGGATTGGCAAAGGTTGAAGCAATCCAGGTTGCTTCCCTTTATCAAACTTCGTCTTTTGGCATACCACACATTTAGAAACATACTCTTGTATGTTTGCTTTCATGGTAGGCCAATAGAAATATGCTTCAATCCTTTTTAAGGTAGATTGAATCCCTCTATGCCCTGCATAAGGAGGAGCATGGGATTCATACATTACTTTCTCACGGAGTGAGTTAGTAACGCATAGTCTATTGCCATAGAGAAGATAACTATCTTGTAAAGTAAAGGGTTCCTCTTTCTTCCCTAGTGCAATGGCTGAAATAACATCTCTAAAATTGGGATCAATAGCATACTCATCTATCATAGAAGATAGATCATTGTGAGTTGCTATGGAAACCGCATTCACTCTCAACCATCTTGAGAGTGCATCGGCTACTTGATTATTGCTTGCCAGCAATGTGAGCAGTATGAAAATAAAATTTCAAAAGAAAATTTGCCCACCTCATTTGTTTGTCAGAGAGCTTGGTCTGCATCATAAAGTACTTAAGACTTTGGTGATCCATTCGCAGAATGAAATGAGTCCCCAATAAATAGTGCTTACATGAGACTAAGGCATGTAGAAGTGTTGAGGAGATCCTTTTCATATATGCCTAGAGTTTGCTCAACGGGGTCAAGCCTTCGACTTTCATGGGCTATGGTGTGCCCTGCTTGGAGCAAGACAGCTCCAAGGCAATCACCACAAGCATCACATTGGACCTCAAGTGGCTTTGAGAAATCCAGCAACGTAAGCACAGGTTGAGAGATAAGCCTTACTCGAAAGCATTTTTCTCCTTGGCAGACCATATATATCTAACATTTTTCTTTGTTAGGTCATGTAATGGTCCTGCAATTTGTGAGAAATTTTCTGTGAAGCGTCTATAGTATGCACACATACCTATAAAGCTTCTTAGTTCATGAAGATTCCTTGGTTTAGGCCATTCTTTTATTACCTCTAACTTTCATGGATCCATTTGGATGCCATCTTGAGAGATAATGTGAGCCAAATACTGAATCTATTGCAAGAAAATTTTACTTTTGTTTCGATTAACATAAAGTTTATTCTCTCTTTGAACTTGAAATATTACTTGGAGGTGTTGCTTGTGTTCGTTAATGAATTAGAGTAGATGATGATATCATCAAAGAACACTCCAGTAAAGGTTCGGTGAGGCCTTAATAGCTTCTCCATCAAGCGATTGAATGTGGTTGATGCATTGGTCAAGCCAAAAGGCATGACAATATATTCGTAAAGACCAGACATAGTGCGAAATGCGGTCTTTACAATGCCTTGATCAGCTATCCTTATTTGATGATAGCCACTTTTTGGGTCAATCCTACTGAAGTACGTCGATCCTTGTAGCTTATCAAATAGGTCTTCTACCCGTGGAACGGTTAACCTATTCTTGATAGTGATCCTATTTAGTGCTCTATAGTCAACACACATACGATATGTGTCATCTTTCTTTTGCAATAATAGCACAGGTGAGCAAAATGGAGATGAGCTAGGCCTAACCATGCCCTTCTCAACTAACTCATGCACTTGCCGCATAATCTCCTCTTATTGAGCTTGAGAAACTCTATAAGGAGGTTTATTAGGCGGTGAACTTCCTGAAAGAAGTTCAATTGCATGGTCATCATTGCCTCGTCTAGGAGGTAGCTCACATTAAGGGATGTCGTCAATAAAGACATCTTGAAACCCCTTGAGAAAATTGGATACCTCTAATTCTTTGTGAGTGTATATATTTTCTTTTGCTAAAACATTAAGTTCATTTTGAGAATCTTTAACAAAAATTGGATGCACGGACATAGAGCTCTTTATTGACTTATTGAAAGCTTGCATATGTACAATTTGTATGGTGTCATCCATTTGCTTAGCATCTATGTACATATCTTTTTCCCTGAACCTAAGGTAGATTGTCCTTTCAGGGAACTTAACATTGGCAGCCATGTGGTCAAACCATGGTGCCCCTAGAATAACATCCTCATGTTTGAGAGGAGAGATAAAGAAGTCCTCTTTGTCCACATAGCTTTGGACATGGAGCCTCAATTTCCCGATTAATGGAGTGACTGAAGCTTCTTGTCCCTTGAAAGCACCATTTGCGGGTAGGACATCTCCCATCTCATAAGCTTGTATGCCTAGCTTTGTGGCCAACTCTATGGATATGAAATTGTTAGTAGAACCAGGTTCAAAGAGAATAAAAGCATCATGTTCTCTTACCTTTCCCCAAGCATGGCATAGAGGAGATCCTTCGTGGTGAGTTTCCTCCTCTTGGATTTCGACCAAGGTAGCTCTAGGAGGTTTGTGGCGGATGTTCTTTTGAGAACAAGCACGGTACGCATGCCCTTGCTTGCCGCACTTGAAATAACGGTTATCCTTGCAATAATGCTCAAGCTCTTCAGGAGAAAGTTTGTTTTTGCCTTTGTAAACTCCCTTCTCCTTAGCTTTGTTGGAATTGCCCTTAGGAGACTTTTAAACATTGTCCTTCCCCTTAGGCTCATTAGAACCCTTGTTTTCCATGGGCTTAAAATTTCTCTTAGCCCCTATTTGGAAATTGATTCGAGAGGCCACCATAGTATGGTGTATCACCGCCGATATGGTGTGTGGCCTTTGGGAGTTGACATACTCTGTCATTTCTTCAGTTAAACCCACACAAAATTGTTGCTTTTGCTCTCCAAAATCCAACTTTTTGAAGACAGTGGCTTTTAGTTGTAGGTCCAAACACTTGTCTACATATTTGTGAATGGATTCGTAGGGAGAGAGCTTCAAGATTCGCCATTCGGTGAGTACTTTGTCTTTGGCATCAGTGGCCAAAAACTGCTTCATAATGGAAGCTCTTAAAGCTTTCCATGTTCGTGGAGCTTCACCGTTGGCGCGTAGGCTAGTCCACCATTGCCTAATGGACTTTTGAAAGTGAATACCTACATGGCGTAGCTTAAAGGACTCTGTGAAGCCCTGATCTCCAAACACCGCATGGAACTATTGGATAAAGGACAAGACTTTCTCCATAGCACCAAAGGTGCCATTGTAGATAAGGAAAGACATGCTCTTCCCTCCCTCTTTGAACTTCTTGAGCTTGGATGGCCTCTTCCATGTGGCATAGGATTCCTATGGCCTCTTCTCTTTTATGGTTCAAAAGTTGCACCATCACTTTCTTCAGAAGATGAAGAATTTGAGGAAGATGGAGAAGAGGGTGACCTCTTTCTTGCCTTTTTTCTTGCCTTGATCTTCTCTGTCTGCACCATCATTTTCATAAGAGGAAGAGGATGAAGAAGATGGAGAAGAGGGTGTCCTCTTTCTCACCTTTTTCTTCTCTTGCTTTTTGTCATCCCTCTTTCAATTATGGTGCGGAGAAGTGTGCGATGGTCTTCTCTGTTTTGGAGGTGATGGAGAGCGTTTAGCCCACTGTCTTTGTGGAGCCATTTCCGCCGAGGTGGCAGGAGTCTCACTTCTTTCTCCTTCCTTCGGTGGAGGCTCTTGAGTTGAGAAGGAGATACATCATCAAGAAGCAAATTTATGAGTCCTTCATATGGATCCTCTTCTTCTTCCTAAATTGGAGAGAAGCCTCTTTTGGAAGTCTCACTAGGAGGCTTCCTAGGTACTCTCTCGTCATGGTAGGGATCTTGAAGAATCCCATGAGCAGCACGAAGCTGCCATTGCACTTCATTTTGGAGGGATAGATTGCCCATGACTTTTTAAAGCCTAGAAACAAGATAGTCTATAGTATGAAGCGTCTATAGTATGCACACATACCTATGAAGCTTCTTAGTATGCACACATACCTATGAAGCTTCTTAGTTCATGAAGATTCCTTGGTTTAGGCCATCCTTTTATTACCTCTAACTTGGATGGATCCATTTGGATGCCATCTTGAGAGATAATGTGACCTATATAATGAATCTCTTGCAAGAAAAATTCACTTTACTTTCGATTAACATAAAGTTTATTCTCTCTTAAAACTTGAAATATTACCTGGAGGTATTGCTTGTGTTCCTCCAATGAGTTAGAGTAGATGATAATATCATCAAAGAACACTCCAGTGAAGGTTCGATGAGGCCTGAACAGCTTCTCCATCAAGCGGTTGAATGTGGCTGGTGCATTGGTCAAGCCAAAAGGCATGACAATGTATTCGTAAAGACCAAATGTAGTACGAAATGCGGTCTTTACAATGTCTTGATCAACTATCCTTATTTGATGATAGCCACTTTTTAGGTCAACCCTACTGAAGTAGGTCGATCCTTGTAGCTTATCAAATAGGTCTTCTACCCGTGGAACGGGAAACCTATTCTTGATAGTGATCCTATTTAGTGCTCTATAGTTGACACACATACGATATGTGCCGTCTTTCTTTTGCACTAATAGCACAGGTGAGCAAAATGGAGATGAGCTTGGCCTAACCATACCCTTCTCAACTAACTCATGCACTTGCCGCATAATCTCCTCTTGTTGAGCTTGAGAAACTCTATAAGGAGGTTTATTAGGCGGTGAACTTCCTGGAAGAAGTTCAATTGCATGCTCATCATTACCTCGTTTAGGAGGTAGCTCACAAGGGACGTCGTCAATAAAGACATCTTGAAACCCCTTGAGAAAATTGGATAACTCTAATTCCTTTTGGTTGCTTTTATTTTCTTTTGCTAAAGCATTAGGTTCATTTTGAGAGTCTTTAACAAAAATCATGTATACGGAAATAGAGATCTTTATTGACTTGTTGAAAGCTGGTGTATGTACAATGGGGATGGTGTTACCCAATTCCTTAGCATCTATATACATGTCTTTTTCCCTAAACTTAAAGGAGATTCTCCTTTCAGGAAATTTAACATCGGCAGCCAGGCGATCAAACCATGGTGCCCCTAGGATTACATCCTCATGCTTGAGAGGAGAGATAAAGAAGTCCTCTTTGTCCACATAGCCTTGGACATGAAGCCTCAATTTCCCGATTAAGGGAGTGACTAAAACTTCTTGCCCCTTGAAGGCACTGTCTGTGGCTAGGACATCTCCCATCTCGTAGGATTGTATTCCTAGCTTGGTGGCCAACTCTATAGATATAAAATTGTGAGTAGAACCAGGGTCAAAGAGAATAAAAGCATCATGTTCTCTTACCTTTCCCCAAGCATGGCATAGAGGAGATCCTTTGTGGTGAGTTTGGTGAGTCTCCTCCTCTTGGATTTCAACCAAGGAAGCTCTAGGAGGATCTTGGCGGTTGTTCTTTTGGGGACAAGCGCGGTACGCATGCCCTTGTTCGCCGCACTTGAAACACCGTTTATCCTTACGATAATGCTCAAGCTCTTCAAGAGAGAGTTTATTCTTACCTTTGTAAACTCCCTTCTCTTTAGCTTTGTTGGAGTTGCCCTTAGGAGACTTTTGGACATTGTCCTTCCCCTTAGGCTCATTGGAACCCTTGTTTTTCCGGGGGCTTATTATTTCTTTTTGCCCCGTTTGGAAATTTGATTCGAGAGGCGACCATAGTGTGTGTATTACCGCCGATATGGTACGTGGTCTTGGGAGTTGACATACTCCGCCATTTCTTCGGTTAAGCCCGCACAAAATTGTTGCTTTTGCTCTCCAAAATCCAACTTTTTGAAGACAGTGGCTTTGAGTTGTAGGTCCCAAAACTTGTCTACATATTTGTGGATAGATTCATTGGGAGAGAGCTTTAAGCTTCGCCATTCGGTGAGTACTTTGTCATTGGCATCGGTGGCCAAAAACTGCTTCATAATGGAAGCTCTTAAAGCTTTCTATGTTCGTGGAGCTTCACCGTTGGCTCGTAGGCTAGACCACCATTGTCTGGTGGACTTTTGAAAGTGCATAGCTACATGGCGTAGCTTAGAGGACTCCGTGAAGCCCTCATCTCCAAACGCCGCATCGAATTGTTGGATAAGGGCCAAGACTTTGTCCGTAGCACCAAAGGTACCATCATAGGTAAGGAAAGAGATGCTCTTCCCTCCCTCTTTGAATTTCTTCAACTTGGACGACCTCTTCCATGCGGCATAGGATTTCCTATGGCCTCCTATTTTTGATGGTTCAAAGGTTGCACCATCACTTTCTTCAGAAGGTGAAGAATTTGAACAAGGTGGAGAAGAGGGTGACCTCTTTCTCGCCTTTTTCTTGTCTTGATCTTTGTCGTCTTCACCATAGCTTTCATAAGAGGAAGAGGATGAAGAAGATGGAGAAGAGGGTGTCCTCTTTCTCGCCTTTTTCTTCTCTTGCTTTTTATCACCCCTCTTTGAATTATGGCGTGGAGAAGAGTGTGATGGTCTTCTCCGCTTTGGTGGTGATGGAGAGCGTTTACCCGCCGTCTTCGTGGAGCCATCTCCGCCGAGGTGGCGAGAGACTCGCTTCTTTCTCGTTCCTTCGGTGGAGGCTCTTGAGTTCTCCTTTGGGAAGGAGATGCATCATCAAGAAGTAAATTCTTGAGCCCTTCATATGGGTTCTCTTCTTCTTCCCGAATCGGAGAGAGACCTCTTTTGGTAGTCTCACAAGGAGGCTTCCTAGGTGTTCTCTCGTCATGGTGATGAGCTTGGAGAATCCCGTGAGCACGGAGCTGCCGTTGCACTTCACTTTGGAGAGATGGATTGCCCATGGCTTGTTGAAGCCTAGAAACAATATAGTTAACAAGCATTGAAGCATCATTAGTAGCTTGCTCATGAGCAAAATCAAAGTTATCAACATTAATTTCACTCTCTTTACTATTGTCAGCCATTCTAACAACTTTTAGGTGTAAACTTTTTAGGTGTACTTTGGCACTTCAAGCCCTAGTTGCTACTCCTCTTTATCCCTTTAGAAAAAGCACTCAAGCTACTGTACCCGCGGCTCGAATACCATTAATTGCAAGGAATAGAAGAGAGGGTCTTTCGACACCAAAATAGCACCGGCTCCTGTCAAGCTTCTAATAGCTCAATAGTGGTAAAGCCGTAGGCAAGCCCCGTAGGACTCCACTATTAAGACCATAGCTCTCGACGGTGATGCCCCGTTAACTGCACGAAGGCAGGCGCACTGCAAGGCTGAAAAATCCCTATTCTACTTACTCACAGGAAATTAATAATACCAACCATTTGTAGCTAGCTTGAGGACCTCCCTTCTTGAGCAAGAAAAGAGAAACCTTGAGCTCTGATACCAATGTAACATTTAATGGCCTAATAACTTATGTGTAGCGGAAATTAGCATGAACATAGTGGGCATTTCATTAGAATAGATTCCTAATGAGAATTACAAGAGTCCTTGGGTGGAGAGAGCAACAAAAAGCATAACACCTAGCTAGATAGCATCGACAATACTTTCAAAAGAGAGAGAAATTAAGCTATTGACAACAGTTGAGGACCAGATTTTCATGGAGCCGGTCCCCCCTCCAAAAGGCTTTGTATTATGGTTTCTCCCATCAAGAGAGACATTGTACAATACAATTGTTTGTGTTCCTTCAAGACTAGCTAGTGCAATGAAGATGGAAACTTCATGCACTAAGCAAAACACTTAACAAACACAACTTGAATTATCCCCGTTCTCAGACCCAAGACCTCACACACCTTCGAAGATGGTGAGAGCTAGCAGGGTATGAGAGTAGATTGAGAGGAAGAAGGAGTATCTTACAAGAAAGATGTACATCTCCTCACATAATCACTCATATGTAGCATAGCTTAGCTTAGTAATTAGCTTGGTAGAGGAGATGAGCATGCATTGAAGCTTGGCTCTTGGTTGGATTTGCATCCACATGCCAAGAGAGTGTTGATGTAGGCTTCTATCTCACAAGCTTGGAGTAGGTGATGAGTTCTCCATTAAAGCTTGGGAAGAGATAGTCTTCTCTTTCTTCACACATGAGCTTGTGTGAGTGTGTGTGTGTGATAATGCATTGCAAAAATCAGCCCCCTCTCTCTCTTGGGCGAGCCCTCTTGCTAATTGCTCTTGCTGAAGCCTCATTGGCCCTCCCCAAGTCAAGCCAATTACAATTAAGCAGCATAAGTGATAGCCTTCTGACATGTGTCCCCCTTTCCCCTTTTGTGAGAGCTTTAGGTAATTAAATAATTAAACTAAACTCTCATTGGACCCCTTTGCCTCCTGGCCAATAGGAATCAGGCAAGCCATGGGGCTCCTGAATGCTGATTGGACCCCTTGGGAGACTGTCCAATAGTCTTCTAGGAGACTTAATTCTCATTGGTTTCTTTTATTAAATGTTTTTAAATTAATTAAGCTAGATTTACTCTAGATTAATTCTCATTGGTCCACTTCACTGGGTCATCCAATAGAAATTGGGCTGAACCTTAGGGTCTTTTTAGCCCATTCTTGCACATGGCTCTTTTGCAGATGCCCCACCCTTTGGATCCCTATTTTCCCTCCTTTGGATCCCTACTGTGGCCGGTCTGCTAGCTTAACCAATATTCTAGCTTTTTCTCCCCTGGCCTTGCCCACATTAAATGATCAGTTTAATATGAGAAAATCATTTAGGAGAATTAGATATTGATTATTATTACATTACCTCTCTCTTGAAATCATAGTCGTCCTCGACTATGGTGTAGAGAAGATAAAGCATGTTTATGAGTCCTTTTCTTAGCGGGTAGAGGATCCCTATGTTACCCTACGACATCATTCCACAATGGATGACTAGTCCATTTGGCGCTTGAGAGCCTGAGGCTGCCGCAAGCATTTCTGCACATTATTCCTATCAGTCTTCCATAGTAGAGTGACAAGCTCTACTTGGTGTTTGGGAGACGTCGTCTCCCCAAACTTGATCTAAGCATACATACTACTTTATTTTTGTGCACAAATAAAGAAAAAGAGTCTTATAAGACAAAAATTTTGTTCATTTTTTAACATTTTGTACATTTGCTTACTCTTGGGAAGCATTGTAAGCATTGACAAGGTTTAGGTTATCCTTTAATTGTATGCCTTGCATCCATCTAGCATCTTCAAAAGGATAGTTCTTAAACTTAATAAGATATCGTCGGATAGTCTTACCGCCTCTTAGTACCTTGTCTTCATGTCGGAGAATGGACTCGGGCTGCAGCACCTCTTCTTGGTCCTCGATCTCCGGTGGGTCTTCAATAGTTGGTTCTTGAGGTTGCTCTCCTTTGTAAGGCTTTAATAGGCTTACATGAAAAGCATTGTGTATGAGCCAATGATTGGGCAACTTGAGTTGATAGGCCATCTCATTGATTGGCCTAAGAATCTGAAAGGGACCATAGTACCTTTTTGCTAGTTTAGCATAGTACTTTTGGTGACCCGTAGGATTCTTGCCCGTTGTGTGCCTTAATCGAGCCTTGGGAAACTTTAACAAGACCCAATCGTTTTCTTTAAAGGCTTGGGCTCTTCTGTGCTTGTCAGCAGCAGCCTTTTGCCTTTGCTGTGAGATAGAGATAGCATCCTTAATCTTTTGGAAAGATTCTTGTAGGTCTCGGCTATACTCATCTGCAGCGAAGATCTTCCCATGTACCTTAAGTAGCAAGAAACTTTTTGATCTTCCCTCAATTACCTCGAAAGGTGTTCTTCCCGTGGAAGTATGTACAGTGTTATTGTAAGCATACTCCACTAAGGGTAAGTACTTCTCCCATTGGGATCTTTGATCTACTTCCGTTACATAGGCTTTTAGTAGATCGAGAATGGTTAGGTTAGCTATTTCACATTGGCCATCAATTTGTGGATGATAGGCCGAAGAGAAGTTTAGCCTTGTTCCTAAATTCTCAAAGAGACCCTTCCAGAAATTACTAGTCATTCTAGGATCTCTATCCGACACTATGGACATGGGCAAGCCATGGTACTTGAAAATTTGTGAAATAAAGAGGGTTGCCATTTGATGGGCTTTGATAGTCTTTTTGACAGGTATAAAATGAGCTTGTTTACTAAACCTGTCTACTATCGTCCATATTCCCGTATTCCCATGGATAGACTTAGGCAATCCAAAGATAAAAGCCATGGATATGCTCTCCCATGGTGAATTAGGGATTGGCAAGGGTTGAAGCAATCCAAGTTGCTTCCCTCTATCAAATTTTGTCTTTTGGCATACCACACATTTGGAAACATACTCTTGTATGCTCACTTTCATGGTAGGTCAATAGAAATATGTTTCAATTCCCTTTAAGGTAGACTGAATCCCTCTATGCCCCGCATAAGGTGGAGCATGATATTCATACATTACTTTCTCACGTAGTGAGTTAGTAACGCATAGTCTATTGCCATAGAGAAGATAACCATCTTGTAAAGTAAATGGTTCTTCTTTCTTCCCTAATGCAAGGGCTGAAATCACATCTCTAAAATCGGGATCAATAGCATACTCATCTATCATTGAAGATAGATCATTGTGAGTTGCTATGGAAACCGCATTCACTCTCGGCCGTCTTGAGAGTGCATCAGCTACTTGATTATGCTTGCCAGCAATGTGAGCAATAAGAAAATGAAATTGCGAAAGGAAATTTGCCCACCTCATTTGTTTGTCGGAGAGCTTGGTCTGCGTCATGAAGTACTTAAGACTTTGGTGATCCGTTCGCAGAATGAAAGGAGTCCCCAATAAATAGTGCTTCCATGAGTCTAAGGCATGTAGAACTGCAAGGAGTTCCTTTTCGTATATGCCTAGAGCTTGCTCAACAGGGTCGAGCCTTCGACTCTCATAGCATATGGCATGCCCTTCTTGGAGCAAAACAGCTCCAAGGCAATCACCACAAGCATCGCATTGGACCTCAAATGGTTTTGAGAGATCCGGTAGTGTAAGCACAGGTTGAGAGATAAGCTTTTCGAAAGCATTGTTCTCCTTAGCAGACCATGTATACCTAACGCTTTTCTTTGTTAGGTCATGTAATCGTCCCACAATTTGTGAGAACTTTTCTATGAAGCGTCTATAGTATGCACACATACCTATGAAGCTTCTTAGTTCATGAAGATTCCTTGGTTTAGGCCATCCTTTTATTACCTCTAACTTGGATGGATCCATTTGGATGCCATCTTGAGAGATAATGTGACCTAAATACTGAATCTCTTGCAAGAAAAATTCACTTTTCTTTCGATTAACATAAAGTTTATTCTCTCTTAAAACTTGAAATATTACCTGGAGGTATTGCTTGTGTTCCTCCAATGAATTAGAGTAGATGATAATATCATCAAAGAACACTCCAGTGAAGGTTCGAAGAGGCCTGAACAGCTTCTCCATCAAGCGGTTGAATGTGGCTGGTGCATTGGTCAAGCCAAAAGGCATAACAATGTATTCGTAAAGACCAAATGTAGTACGAAATGCGGTCTTTACAATGTCTTGATCAACTATCCTTATTTGATGATAGCCACTTTTTAGGTCAACCCTACTGAAGTAGGTCGATCCTTGTAGCTTATCAAATAGGTCTTCTACCCGTGGAACGGGAAACCTAGTCTTGATAGTGATCCTATTTAGTGCTCTATAGTCGACACACATACGATATGTGCCATCTTTCTTTTGCACTAATAGCACAGGTGAGCAAAATGGAGATGAGCTTGGCCTAACCATACCCTTCTCAACTAACTCATGCACTTGCCTCATAATCTCCTCTTGTTGAGCTTGAGAAACTCTATAAGGAGGTTTATTAGGCGGTGAACTTCCTGGAAGAAGTTCAATTGCATGGTCATCATTACCTCGTTTAGGAGGTAGCTCACAAGGGATGTCGTCAATAAAAACATCTTGAAACCCCTTGAGAAAATTGGATAACTCTAATTCCTTTTGGTTGCTTTTATTTTCTTTTGCTAAAGCATTAGGTTCATTTTGAGAGTCTTTAACAAAAATCATGTACACAGAAATAGAGCTCTTTATTCACTTGTTGAAAGCAGGTGTATGTACAATGGGGATGGTGTTACCCATTTCCTTAGCATCTATATACATGTCTTTTTCCATGAACTTAAAGGAGATTCTCCTTTCAGGAAATTTAACATCGGTAGCCAGGCGGTCAAACCATGGTGCCCCTAGGATAACATCCTCATGCTTCAGAGGAGAGATAAACAAGTCCTCTTTGTCCACATAGCCTTGGACATGAAGCCTCAATTTCCCGATTAAGGGAGTGACTGAAGCTTCTTGCCCCTTGAAGGCACTGTCTGCGGATAGGACATCTCCCATCTCGTAGGATTGTATTCCTAGCTTGGTGGCCAACTCTATAGATATAAAATTGTGAGTAGAACCAGGGTCAAAGAGAATAAAAGCATCATGTTCTCTTACCTTTCCCCAAGCATGGCATAGAGGAGATCCTTTGTGGTGAGTTTGGTGAGTCTCCTCCTCTTGGATTTCAACCAAGGAAGCTCTAGGAGGATCTTGGCGGTTGTTCTTTTGGGGACAAGCGCGGTACGCATGCCCTTGTTCGCCGCACTTGAAACACCGGTTATCCTTACGATAACGCTCAAGCTCTTCAGGAGAGAGTTTATTCTTACCTTTGTAAACTCCCTTCTCTTTAGCTTTGTTGGAGTTCCCCTTAGGAGACTTTTGGACATTTTCCTTCCCCTTAGGCTTATTGGAACCCTTGTTTTCAAGGGGCTTATTATTTGTTTTTTCCCCCGTTTGGAAATTGATTCGAGAGGAGACCATAGTGTGGTGTATTACTGCCGATATGGTACGTGGTCTTTGGGAGTTGACATACTCCGCCATTTCTTCGGTTAAGCCCGCACAAAATTGTTGCTTTTTCTCTCCAAACTCCAACTTTTTGAAGAAAGTGGCTTTGAGTTGTAGGTCTCAAAACTTGTCTACATATTTGTGGATAGATTCATTGGGAGAGAGCTTTAAGCTTCGCCATTTGGTGAGTACTTTGTCTTTGGCATCGGTGGCCAAAAACTGCTTCATAATGGAAGCTCTTAAAGCTTTCCATGTTCGTGGAGCTTCACCGTTGGCTCGTAGGCTAGACCACCATTGTCTGGCGGACTTTTGAAAGTGCATAGCTACATGGCGTAGCTTAGAGGACTCCGTGAAGCCCGCCGCATCGAATTGTTGGATAAGGGCCAAGACTTTGTCCGTAGCACCAAGGGTACCATCATAGGTAAGGAAAGAGATGCTCTTCCCTCCCTCTTTGAATTTCTTCAACTTGGACGACCTCTTCCATGCGGCATAGGATTTACTATGGCCTCTTCTTTTTGATGGTTCAAAGGTTGCACCATCACTTTCTTTCTTCACAAGGTGAAGAATTTGAAGAAGGTGGAGAAGAGGGTGACCTCTTTCTCGTCTTTTTCTTGTCTTGATCTTTGTCGTCTTCAACATTGCTTTCATAAGAGCAAGAGGATGAAGAAGATGGAGAAGAGGGTGTCCTCTTTCTCGCCTTTTTCTTCTCTTGCTTTTTATCACCCCTCTTTGAATTATGGCGTGGAGAAGAGTGTGATGGTCTTCTTCGCTTTGGTGGTGATGGAGAGCGTTTAGCCCGCCGTCTTCGTGGAGCCATCTCCGCCGAGGTGGCGGGAGACTCGCTTCTTTCTCGTTCCTTCGGTGGAGGCTCTTGAGTTCTCCTTTGGGAAGGAGATGCATCATCAAGAAGTAAATTCTTGAGCCCTTCATATGGGTTCTCTTCTTCTTCCCGAATCGGAGAGAGACCTCTTTTGGTAGTCTCACAAGGAGGCTTCCTAGGTGTTCTCTCGCCATGGTGATGAGCTTGGAGAATCCCGTGAGCACGGAGCTGCCGGTTCACTTCACTTTGGAGAGATGGATTGCCCATGGCTTCTTGAAGCCTAGAACCAAGATAGTTAACAAGCATTGAAGCATCATTAGTAGCTTGCTCATGAGCAAAATCAAAGTTATCAACATTAATTTCACTCTCTTTACTATTGTCAGCCATTCTAACAACTTTTAGGTGTAAACTTTTTAGGTGTACTTTGGCACTTCAAGCCCTAGTTGCTACTCCTCTTTATCCCTTTAGAAAAAGCACTCAAGCTATTGTACCCGCGGCTCGAATACCATTAATTGCAAGGAATAGAAGAGAGGGTCTTTCGACACCAAAACAGCACCGGCTCCTGTCAAGCTTCTAATAGCTCAATAGTGGTAAAGCCGTAGGCAAGCCCCGTAGGACTCCACTATTAAGACCATAGCTCTCGACGGTGATGCCCCGTTAACTGCACGAAGGCAGGCGCACTGCAAGGCTGAAAAATCCCTATTCTACTTACTCACAGGCAATTAATAATACCAACCATTTGTAGCTAGCTTGAGGACCTCCCTTCTTGAGCAAGAAAAGAGAAACCTTGAGCTCTGATACCAATGTAACATTTAATGGCCTAATAACTTATGTGTAGCGGAAATTAGCATGAACATAGTGGGCATTTCATTAGAATAGATTCCTAATGAGAATTACAAGAGTGCTTGGGTGGAGAGAGCAACAAAAAGCATAACACCTAGTTAGATAGCATCGACAATACTTTCAAAAGAGAGAGCAATTAAGCTATTGACAACAGTTGAGGACCAGATTTTCATGGATCCGGTCCCCCCTCCAAAAGGCTTTGTATTATGGTTTCTCCCATCAAGAGAGACATTGTACAATACAATTGTTTGTGTTCCTTCAAGACTAGCTAGTGCAATGAAGATGGAAACTTCATGCACTAAGCAAAACACTTAACAAACACAACTTGAATTATCCCCGTTCTCAGACCCAAGACCTCACACACCTTCGAAGATGGTGAGAGCTAGCAGGGTATGAGAGTAGATTGAGAGGAAGAAGGAGTATCTTACGAGAAAGATGTACATCTCCTCACATAATCACTCATATGTAGCATAGCTTAGCTTAGTAATTAGCTTGGTAGAGGAGATGAGCATGCATTGAAGCTTGGCTCTTGGTTGGATTTGCATCCACATGCCAAGAGAGTGTTGATGTAGGCTTCTATCTCACAAGCTTGGAGTAGGTGATGAGTTCTCCATTAAAGCTTGGGAAGAGATAGTCTTCTCTTTCTTCACACATGAGCTTGTGTGAGTGTGTGTGTGTGTGTGTGTGTGTGTGTGTGTGATAATGCATTGCAAAAATCAGCCCCCTCTCTCTCTTGGGCGAGCCCTCTTGCTAATTGCTCTTGCTGAAGCCTCATTGGCCCTCCCCAAGTCAATCCAATTACAATTAAGCAGCATAAGTGATAGCCTTCTGACATGTGTCCCCCTTTCCCCTTTTGTGAGAGCTTTAGGTAATTAAATAATTAAACTAAACTCTCATTGGACCCCTTTGCCTCCTGGCCAATAGGAATCAGGCAAGCCATGGGGCTCCTGAATGCTGATTGGACCCCTTGGGAGACTGTCCAATAGTCTTCTAGGAGACTTAATTCTCATTGGTTTCTTTTATTAAATGTTTTTAAATTAATTAAGCTAGATTTACTCTAGATTAATTCTCATTGGTCCACTTCAAGGGTCATCCAATAGAAATTGGGCACACCTTGTGGGCATCTGGCCTAGGGAGCTGACATGTGTCCCTCATTCCCTTTGTGGCCTGTGTGTGTGTGTGTGGCTTTCTCTCTCATCCCCTACCTTTAGGGCTCGCCCCCTCCCATGTAGGGATGTGCAAGGACTTTTAGGGCACACACAAAGCATCCAATTTTCCCTAGGTTTGACCTTTGGACACAACCTTTGAATTTTGGAACCTTGGCATTTTGGAAGTCTTAATGGGCTGAACCTTAGGGTCTTTTTAGCCCATTGTTGCACATGGCTCTTTTGCAGATGGCCCCCCCTTTGGATCCCTATTTTCCCTCCTTTGGATCCCTACTGTGGTCGGTCTGCTAGCTTAACCAATATTCTAGCTTTTTCTCCCCTTGCCTTCCCCACATTAAATGATCAGTTTAATATCAGAAAATCATTTAGGAGAATTAGATATTGATTATTATGACGTTACCTCTCTCTTGAAATCATAGTCGTCCTCGACTATGGTGTAGAGAAGATAAAGCATGTTTATGAGTCCTTTTCTTAGCAGGTAGAGGATCCCTATGTTACCCTACGACATCATTCCACAATGGATGACTAGTCCATTTGGCGCTTGAGAGCCTGAGGCTGCCGCAAGCATTTCTGCACATTATTCCTATCAATCTTCCATAGTAGAGTGACAAGCTCTACTTGGTGTTTGGGAGACGTTGTTTCCCCAAACTTGATCTAAGCATACATACTACTTCATTTTTGTGCACAAATAAAGAAAAAGAGAGTCTTATAAGACAAAGATTTTGTTCATTTTTTAACATTTTGTACATTTGCTTACTCTTGGGAAGCATTGTAAGCATTGGCAAGGTTTAGGTTATCCTTTAATTGTATGCCTTGCATCCATCTAGCATCTTCAAAAGGATAATTCTTAAACTTAATAAGATATCGTCGGATAGTCTTACCGCCTCTTAGTACCTTGTCTTCATGTCGGAGAATGGACTCGGGCTGCAACACCTCTTCTTGGTCCTCGATCTCCGGTGGGTCTTCAATAGTTGGTTCTTGAGGTTGCTCTCCTTTGTAAGGCTTTAATAGGCTTACATGAAAAGCATTGTGTATGAGCCAATGATTGGGCAACTTGAGTTGATAGGCCATCTCATTGATTGGCCTAAGAATCTGAAAGGGACCATAGTACCTTTTTGCTAGTTTAGCATAGTACTTTTGGTGACCCGTAGGATTCTTGCCCGTTGTGTGCCTTAATCGAGCCTTGGGAAACTTTAACAAGACCCAATCGTTTTCTTTAAAGGCTTGGGCTCTTCTGTGCTTGTCAGCAGCAGCCTTTTGCCTTTGCTGTGAGATAGAGATAGCATCCTTAATCTTTTGGAAAGATTCTTGTAGGTCTTGGCTATACTCATCTGCAGCGAAGATCTTCCCATGTACCTTAAGTAGCAAGAAACTTTTTGATCTTCCCTCAATTACCTCGAAAGGTGTTCTTCCCGTGGAAGTATGTACAGTGTTATTGTAAGCATACTCCACTAAGGGTAAGTACTTCTCCCATTGGGATCTTTGATCTACTTCCGTTACATAGGCTTTTAGTAGATCGAGAATGGTTAGGTTAGCTATTTCACTTTGGCCATCAGTTTGTGGATGATAGGCCGAAGAGAAGTTTAGCCTTGTTCCTAAATTCTCAAAGAGACCCTTCCAGAAATTACTACTCATTCTAGGATCTCTATCCGACACTATGGACATGGGCAAGCCATGGTACTTGAAAATTTGTGAAATAAAGAGGGTTGCCATTTGATGGGCTTTGATAGTCTTTTTGATAGGTATAAAATGAGCTTGTTTACCAAACGTGTCTACTATCGTCCATATTCGCGAATTCCCATGGATAGACTTAGGCAATCCAAAGATAAAATCCATGGATATGCTCTCCCATGGTGAATTAGGGATTGGCAAGGGTTGAAGCAATCCAAGTTGCTTCCCTCTATCAAATTTTGTCTTTTGGCATACCACACATTTGGAAACATACTCTTGTATGCTCACTTTCATGGTAGGCTAATAGAAATATGTTTCAATTCCCTTTAAGGTAGACTGAATCCCTCTATGCCCCGCATAAGGTGGAGCATGATATTCATACATTACTTTCTCACGTAGTGAGTTAGTAACGCATAGTCTATTGCCATAGAGAAGATAACCATCTTGTAAAGTAAATGGTTCTTCTTTCTTCCCTAATGCAAGGGCTGAAATCACATCTCTAAAATCGGGATCAATAGCATACTCATCTATCATTGAAGATAGATCATTGTGAGTTGCTATGGAAACCGCATTCACTCTCGGCCGTCTTGAGAGTGCATCAGCTACTTGATTATGCTTGCCAGCAATGTGAGCAATAAGAAAATGAAATTGCGGAAGGAAATTTGCCCACCTCATTTGTTTGTCGGAGAGCTTGGTCTACGTCATGAAGTACTTAAGACTTTCGTGATCTGTTCGCAGAATGAAAGGAGTCCCCAATAAATAGTGCTTCCATGAGTCTAAGGCATGTAGAACTGCAAGGAGTTCCTTTTCGTATATGCCTAGAGCTTGCTCAACAGGGTCGAGCCTTCGACTCTCATAGCCTATGGCATGCCCTTCTTGGAGCAAAACAGCTCCAAGGCAATCACCACAAGCATCGCATTGTACCTCAAATGGTTTTGAGAGATCCGGTAGTGTAAGCACAGGTTGAGAGATAACCTTTTCTTTAAGCTTTTCGAAAGCATTGTTCTCCTTAATAGACCATGTATACCTAACGCTTTCCTTTGTTAGGTCATGTAATGGTCCCGCAATTTGTGAGAACTTTTCTATGAAGCGTCTATAGTATGCACACATACCTATGAAGCTTCTTAGTTCATGAAGATTCCTTCGTTTAGGCCATCCTTTTATTACCTCTAACCTGGATGGATCCATTTGGATGCCATCTTGAGAGATAATGTGACCTAAATATTGAATCTCTTGCAAGAAAAATTCACTTTTCTTTCGATTAACACAAAGTTTATTCTCTCTTAAAACTTGAAATATTACCTGGAGGTATTGCTTGTGTTCCTCCAATGAATTAAAGTAGAAGATAATATCATCAAAGAACACTCCAGTGAAGGTTCGATGAGGCCTGAACAGCTTCTCCATCAAGCGGTTGAATGTGGCTGGTGCATTGGTCAAGCCAAAAGGCATGACAATGTATTCGTAAAGACCAAATGTAGTACGAAATGCGGTCTTTACAATGTCTTGATCAACTATCCTTATTTGATGATAGCCACTTTTTAGGTCAACCCTACTGAAGTAGGTCGATCCTTGTAGCTTATCAAATAGGTCTTCTACCCGTGGAACGGGAAACCTATTCTTGATAGTGATCCTATTTAGTGCTCTATAGTCGACACACATACGATATGTGCCGTCTTTCTTTTGCACTAATAGCATAGGTGAGCAAAATGGAGATGAGCTTGGCCTCTAACCATACCCTTCTCAACTAACTCATGCACTTGCCGCATAATCTCCTCTTGTTGAGCTTGAGAAACTCTATAAGGAGGTTTATTAGGCGGTGAACTTCCTGGAAGAAGTTCAATTGCATGGTCATCATTACCTCGTTTAGGAGGTAGCTCACAAGGGATGTAGTCAATAAAAACATCTTGAAACCCCTTGAGAAAATTGGATAACTCTAATTCCTTTTGGTTGCTTTTATTTTCTTTTGCTAAAGCATGAGGTTCATTTTGAGAGTCTTTAGCAAAAATCATGTACACGGAAATAGAGCTCTTTATTGACTTGTTGAAAGCTGGTGTATGTACAATGGGGATGGTGTTACCCATTTCCTTAGCATCTATATACATGTCTTTTTCCCTGAACTTAAAGGAGATTCTCCTTTCAGGAAATTTAACATCGGCAGCTAGGCGGTCAAACCATGGTGCCCCTAGGATTACATCCTCATGCTTGAGAGGAGAGATAAAGAAGTCCTCTTTGTCCACATAGCCTTGGACATGAAGCCTCAATTTACCGATTAAGGGAGTGTCTGAAGCTTCTTGCCCCTTGAAGGCACTGTCTGCGGGTAGGACATCTCCCATCTCGTAGGATTGTATTCCTAGCTTGGTGGCCAACTCTATAGATATAAAATTGTGAGTAGAACCAGGGTCAAAGAGAATAAAACCATCATGTTCTCTTAACTTTCCCCAAGCATGGCATAGAGGAGATCCTTTGTGGTGAGTTTGGTGAGTCTCCTCCTCTTGGATTTCAACCAAGGAAGCTCTAGGAGGATCTTGGCGGTTGTTCTTTTGGGGACAAGCGCGGTACGCATGCCCTTGTTCGCCGCACTTGAAACACCGGTTATCCTTACGATAATGCTCAAGCTCTTCAGGAGAGAGTTTATTCTTACCTTTGTAAACTCCCTTCTCTTTAGCTTTGTTGGAGTTGCCCTTAGGAGACTTTTGGACATTGTCCTTCCCCTTAGGCTCATTGGAACCCTTGTTTTCCGGGGGCTTATTATTTCTTTTTTCCCTCGTTTGGAAATTGATTCGAGAGGCGACCATAGTGTGGTGTATTACCGCCGATATGGTACGTGGTCTTTGGGAGTTGACATACTACGCCATTTCTTCGGTTAAGCCCGCACAAAATTGTTGCTTTTGCTCTCCAAACTCCAACTTTTTGAAGAAAGTGGCTTTGAGTTGTAGGTCTCAAAACTTGTCTACATATTTGTGGATAGATTCATTGGGAGAGAGCTTTAAGCTTCGCCATTTGGTGAGTACTTTGTCTTTGGCATCGGTGGCCAAAAACTGCTTCATAATGGAAGCTCTTAAAGCTTTCGATGTTCGTGGAGCTTCACCGTTGGCTCGTAGGCTAGACCACCATTGTCTGGCGGACTTTTGAAAGTGCATAGCTACATGGCGTAGCTTAGAGGACTCCGTGAAGCCCTCATCTCCAAACGCCGCATCGAATTGTTGGATAAGGGCCAAGACTTTGTCCGTAGCACCAAAGGTACCATCATAGGTAAGGAAAGAGATGCTCTTCCCTCCCTCTTTGAATTTCTTCAACTTGGACGACCTCTTCCATGCGGCATAGGATTTCCTATGGCCTCCTATTTTTGATGGTCCAAAGGTTGCACCATCACTTTCTTCAGAAGGTGAAGAATTTGAAGAAGGTGGAGAAGAGGGTGACCTCTTTCTCGCCTTTTTCTTGTCTTGATCTTTGTCGTCTTCACCATAGATTTCATAAGAGGAAGAGGATGAAGAAGATGGAGAAGAGGGTGTCCTCTTTCACGCCTTTTTCTTCTCTTGCTTTTTATCATCCCTCTTTGAATTATGGCGTGGAGAAGAGTGTGATGGTCTTGTCCGCTTTGGTGGTGATGGAGAGCGTTTAGCCCGCCGTCTTCATGGAGCCATCTCCGCCGAGGTGGCGGGAGACTCGCTTCTTTCTCATTCCTTCGGTGGAGGCTCTTGAGTTCTCCTTTGGGAAGGAGATGCATCATCAAGAAGTAAATTCTTGAGCCCTTCATATGGATTCTCTTCTTCTTCCCGAATCGGAGAGAGACCTCTTTTGGTAGTCTCACAAGGAGGCTTCCTAGGTGTTCTCTCGTCATGGTGATGAGCTTGGAGAATCCCGTGAGCACGGAGCTGCCGTTGCACTTCACTTTGGAGAGATGGATTGCCCATTGCTTGTTGAAGCCTAGAAACAAGATAGTTAACAAGCATTGAAGCATCATTAGTAGCTTGCTCATGAGCAAAATCAAAGTTATCAACATTAATTTCACGCTCTTTACTATTGTCAGCCATTCTAACAACTTTTAGGTGTAAACTTTTTAGGTGTACTTTGGCACTTCAAGCCCTAGTTGCTACTCCTCTTTATCCCTTTAGAAAAAGCACTCAAGCTACTGTACCCGCGGCTCGAATACCATTAATTGCAAGGAATAGAAGAGAGGGTCTTTCGACACCAAAACAGCACCGGCTCCTGTCAAGCTTCTAATAGCTCAATAGTGGTTAAGCCATAGGCAAGCCCCGTAGGACTCCACTATTAAGACCATAGCTCTCGACGGTGATGCCCCGTTAACTGCACGAAGGCAGGCGCACTGAAAGGCTGAAAAATCCCTATTCTACTTACTCACAGGCAATTAATAATACCAACCATTTGTAGCTAGCTTGAGGACCTCCCTTCTTGAGCAAGAAAAGAGAAACCTTGAGCTCTGATACCAATGTAACATTTAATGGACTAATAACTTATGTGTAGCGGAAATTAGCATGAACATAGTGGGCATTTCATTAGAATAGATTCCTAATGAGAATTACAAGAGTGCTTGGGTGGAGAGAGCAACAAAAAGCATAACACCTAGTTAGATAGCATCGACAATACTTTCAAAAGAGAGAGCAATTAAGCTATTGAAAACAGTTGAGGACCGGATTTTCATGGAGCCGGTCCCCCCTCCAAAAGGCTTTGTATTATGGTTTCTCCCATCAAGAGAGACATTGTACAATACAATTCTTTGTGTTCCTTCAAGACTAGCTAGTGCAATGAAGATGGAAACTTCATGCACTAAGCAAAACACTTAACAAACACAACTTGAATTATCCCCGTTCTCAGACCCAAGACCTCACACACCTTCGAAGATGGTGAGAGCTAGCAGGGTATGAGAGTAGATTGAGAGGAAGAAGGAGTATCTTACGAGAAAGATGTACATCTCCTCACATAATCACTCATATGTAGCATAGCTTAGCTTAGTAATTAGCTTGGTAGATGAGATGAGCATGCATTGAAGCTTGGCTCTTGGTTGGATTTGCATCCACATGCCAAGAGAGTGTTGATGTAAGCTTCTATCTCACAAGCTTGGAGTAGGTGATGAGTTCTCCATTAAAGCTTGGGAAGAGATAGTCTTCTCTTTCTTCAAACATGAGCTTGTGTGAGTGTGTGTGTGTGTGATAATGCATTGCAAAAATCAGCCCCCTCTCTCTCTTGGCCCTCTTGCTAATTGCTCTTGTTGAAGCCTCATTGGCCCTCCCCAAGTCAAGCCAATTACAATTAAGCACCATAAGTGATAGCCTTCTGACATGTGTCCCCCTTTCCCCTTTTTTGAGAGCTTTAGGTAATTAAATAATTAAACTAAACTCTCATTGGACCCCTTTGCCTCCTAGCCAATAGGAATCAGGCAAGCCATGGGGCTCCTGAATGCTCATTGGACCCCTTGGGAGACTGTCCAATAGTCTTCTAGGAGACTTAATTCTCATTGGTTTCTTTTATTAAATGTTTTTAAATTAATTAAACTAGATTTACTCTAGCTTAATTCTCATTGGTGCACTTCTAGGGTCATCCAATAGAAATTGGGCACACCTTGTGGGCATCTGGCCTAGGGAGCTGACATGTGTCCCTCATTCCCTTTGTGTAAATGGAGCCTGTGTGTGTGTGTGTGTGGCTTTCTCTCTCATCCCCTACCTTTAGGGCTCGCCCCCTCCCATGTAGGGATGTGCAAAGACTTTTAGGGCACACACAAAGCATCCAATTTTCCCTAGGTTTGACCTTTGGACACAACCTTTGAATTTTGGAACCTTAGCATTTTGGAAGTCTTAATGGGCTGAACCTTAGGGTCTTTTTAGCCCATTGTTGCACATGGCTCTTTTGCAGATGGCCCCCCTTTGGATCCCTATTTTCCCTCCTTCGGATCCCTACTGTCGCCGGTCTGCTAGCTTAACCAATATTCTAGCTTTTTCTCCCCCGGCCTTCCCCACATTAAATGATCAGTTTAATATGAGAAAATCATTTAGGAGAATTAGATATTGATTATTATGACAAGCCGTGTTTCGTAAGCTTCTAGGAGGGCTTCTAATGGCTCATTAACCTTCTCGACCAATACTAATCCTCCCAAACTAGCACTTCTCGATTTCTCATATATGGATGGTTCTTCTGGAGGTTGAGACATCTGCATACGAGAAGGTGCAACCATTTCCTCATGTTGTCTTATCTTCTCTTTAGCTTGAGTAAGCTCTTCGGCTAGGGATTTTTGTTCTTGTTCCCTACATGCTTTCATCCTAACCTTTCTAGCTTTCCAACTATTCCGTTTGCTCTTGGTTTTTTGACTAGGTACATCGATCTTTGGTTCACCCGTCTCTAGACTCACATCAATTTCCAGTTTCTCTGTCTTTGGGTTCTCATCAGCTTCCTTTTGAGCTTGTGCTCTCGTAACTACTTGAATTGGTACGCCATTTTTATTTTTCAAGCTAGTGGGCAGCTGAACAATTCTTGAGACATTTGTTGTGATCTTTATGACTCGGTTTGTTTTTTGGACAGTCTGGGATCAAGTGAATGATGCCATAGTCAAGACAATCAGCATTTACTTGTGTGATCTCCTTCTGAGGACATTGTTTGACCAAGTGGTTGTCACAGCTTTTGAGACAATCTATCTCTGGTTGAGAGGCTTCTTCTTGCAATTCCTCTTGGTTGCAAACAGGCTTTGACCTAGCTAAGGCTCTATTCACGATGAGCCATAATGACCTTTTTTCCATCTCATACCTTCTTTCTTCAGGTCAAAATGTAGAAGGTGGAGGTTGTATCAGTCTCACCATTCCATGTGTTTCTCTCATCTTCTAATGCTTTGAAGGGAAGTACCCACTTTGGTTGTTATAATACATTGTAGCTGGTACTAGCCTTGTTTATTAGATGCTTCTATCATCGACGTGTATCTCATGTCTACAGGCATTCTAGCGCGTGAGAGCGGAGGTGGTTGTCCTAAGACAAGTTGTGGCCTTGAAACTCCTGCTGCTCCTGGCACATTCCCCATAGCGTATCTAGGTGGAGTAGGTGCTACTAGAATAGCTTGTACATACCTCTCCCTAGCATATTCCATACCATAGTAACACTCTTCCCTCTTATGGTTTGTCCATTTTCTCTCAATTTTGCACCACTTAAGCTCCCTTGAATCAGCATTTACAAGAGGAGCTAACCTCTTGACCATTTCGTTAATAAATGTTTCTTGATCGATAAGTGTTGTTGGTTTCTCAATGGACGCAATCTGTGCCGGGAGACTTCATACGTTGTTAGTGTGCAAACGAGGAAAAATGAATGCCTCTATAGCCTTGCATGAGCCACACCGTCGGAAGGAAGAACTATTGCACGACCGAAAACACCTATGGTAAACACCTGTAGAGATTTATGAAATACCCTTCAAGCATGGAGCACACTCAAAATCAAGAGAAATAGAGGACATCATGACAAAGCTCCTGTAATGGAGATGTCCATAGAGTATCCATAGGCAAAAAATAGAGGAGAAATGAAGAAGTTATGGCACTCGAACATGGAGGTGTCCTTTCTCTTGCTCAAAAATGAGCTCTCTGGAAGTTTTGTAGGTGTTGCAGCTATTAAAATGGGGGCCTCCTTATCTTTTATTACCAAGAATTTTCTCTCTTCTTAGCTGACAAGGCCCTCTATCAAGGCATCTTTTAATTGGCTCCTTATAGGCCTTTTTTGGGCAAAAAATGAGTTGTTGGTGACCTTTTGACCAAGGAATAGGATGGGGGCAAGTGGCCACGGACCAAAAATTATGCCAGGCACCTATCTAGCTGAGTGTGAACTCCCAAAATGCACCCCCTCTTCCCTATGAGCCCACTAGGCCCTCCATGGCAAGCCTTGAGAGCCTCTCACCAAGTGATACACCCATAATGGGCCCCCCCTTTAGGCTATATACACCCCACCTTCCACTTTTTCTTCCCATGTGGGATAATCCGCCCGCCACATGGCAACCTCCTCCTCAATCCTCCCAAACCCCTTGTGCACACAAATTTCCAGATTTCCCCAAAAGCAGGAGGGCTTCTCAGACAAACTTCCCCCAAGCATAACTTGTTGCTGCGGTCATCGAATGACTCACCGTAACACACGGCTCGAAGCCCATCATCTTGGCTACATCTAGAATTCTTAAACCTTAGAATTTCTAATTCCAATTGTCAAGTTGGCCCAGTTGCCCTTGTCTCATGCACCTGCAATCACCTTCTATGTTGAGACGGCCCACTTCGGATGCCCATAACTCATGATGTCTAAGTCCGATTCACGAGCTGTAAAGAACAGCTAAAAATAATTATTAAAAAACATGTTTTGGAGACTCAAACAACCAAAAACACAACATCCAAGCTTGGCAAAATCACACGGCCCTGGCTTTTACTGGCATGGCCTCGTCACATGTCCCCCGCCCCCCTCACTTGGCCAGCCTTGTCACCCTCATGGCCTGGCTCGTCAACCCCATTTTGCAAAGCTTCACACACATACACCCTGCCAACTCACCCTCTCCCTATCTCTCATCACCCACTCTCTCAGCATCTCTCTCTCCCACTCAGTCTCACTCCCTCCCTCTCTCGTTCTCTTTTCGGTCAAGCCCATAGGGCGCAAGGGAGTATCTCTCTCTCTCTCTCTCTCTCTCTCTCTCTCTCTCTCTCTCTCTCTCTCTCTCTCTCTCTCTCTCTCTCTCTCTCTCTCTCTCTCTCTCTCTCTCTCTCTCTCTCTCTCTCGTTGCCTACACACACCCACCTACACCCTCGTTGCCTACACACACCCACATACACCCACTTTATACACACACACACACCTCCGGCTTCCCCCGTGGCCCGCTACTCCCTCACCCTCTCCCCCACCCCATTGACTCTCTCCCCTCCTCTCGTTGCTTGAGACGCCAGGCAGCCCATGCGGGCACAGAGGATAATCGCTCTCTCTCACTCTCACCCATACACTCCTCATCCCTTCCCTCAGTCTCATGCTCTCTCCCCTGGCCCGCTACTCCCTCTCCCTCTCCCCCACCCCATTGACTCTCATCCCCTCTCTCGTTCCCTGTCAAACAGGCAGCCCGAGTGGGTGCAGTGTGTTTTAATCTCTCTCTCTCATAGCACACCACACACACATACACACCCCTCAGCCTCACCCTCTCTCTCTCTCTCTCTCTCTCTCTCTCTCTCTCTCTCTCTCTCTCTCTCTCTCTCTCTCTACACACACACACACCCCCCGTCCCTCTCACCCCCCTCAACCCTCACACACTCCCTGTACCATCTTCCCCCCACCCGTTTTTTTTTGCAAAGCTTGCACGTAAGAATATATATATATATATATATATATATATATATAATCACTCTCTCCCTCGTTCCCACACTCATACACCCTCAATACTTACATAAACACACTCACACATTACACACATACATGCACATACGCACCTACACACACATATAAACACATAGCATATGCACGCCATTATGCACACAGAAGAGAAAATTTAAAAAAATGAAGAATCGACATCGACTCCCAAAGAATAAAGACGGTCGAGTCGCGCGATGGCGACACCCAATCAAGGAAAGACGCCGAAGGCATGCCCCGACCGGCCCCGAAATTGGCAAATGCGCTACACCGATGCACCAACAAGGCCCGCCGTTCGCCGGCATCTCGTCCATGACGCGTCTCTGTAGTAATATCCGTAGGTTTTTATCATTTTCCAGTTTCAAGCCAAAAACTTGAACATTGTAAATTGCCACCTCTCTCTAGGTGATGGTCACAAAGGCCCACCTAGGAGTTCTCATTTTAAAATTCTCCTAAGACAAAGCAAGGGTCAACCATCTGGGACCCAACTCCATGCTTTGGCTCCCCTAATCAGGGCCCTAAACCTAATCAGATTACCCTAACTTAACGCAGCCTGCACCTATAAAAAGGCATTGAGAGGTCACTATCGGGGGCGTTAGCACTTGGTAGCATTTTGGTGGGAGGGATTGGCAACACTTGCATCAAGAGAGAGGGGATTTAGTGTAGCATTTTGGGAATTAGCACTATGTGAAGAAGCCATGTCTATACCTTGACTCCAATGGTCTCCACACACTCACGATAGTAGAAATCTCCGTGTTTGTGAGTCACCTCTAGAGAACGCACTATAGGCTCACCATATCTCTCTATCACCATGGTTGCCACCTCGTCGAAGATAAGTTTGCTGTAAATATTGCATTAAATCAGTTTCCCCTCACACCCCGAGGGGTTATCATCACCTACGTCTATCTCTCTCTCTCTCTCTCTCTCTCTCTCTCTCTCTCTCTCTCTCTCTATGTGTGTGTGTGTGTGTGTGTGTGTGTGTGTGTGTGTGTGTGTGTGTGTGTGTGTGTGTGTGTGTGCAGAGTTTGTGTTATTTCAAATCACCATTGTCCACATCCTAGCCGCTCAAAGCTAGGTGGTGCCCCCTGTTCATCTCACCATGACCAACTCGGCATGCATCGGCTCCTGGCCTGTTGAGGTCGTCGAGGTCGTGTCGCGCTTTGTGCTCGTCGTTATCTCCAGAGTCCCTTGATAATCAACTAATTCTAGGTACACCATAGCAACACAAATATAAGGTGTATATACATTGGATAGAAAACCAAGTTCGGTTTACAACAAAGCATTGAGTGCGAAAAATCACATTTTCTCTCATGGAAGATACCGGGTATCTAAGTTATCTCTACAAGGATGGTGAAAAAAGAACCATAGAGCAGCCACAATAACTTCAATGCAACAAACACACAAGAAAATATTGCAATTGGCATGCCATAGATGACAACCACATGATCTATTGACAATAATAATGTTGCATTTGTGGTTGATTAGCTCCCTTCCATACAAGTTTGTGAGACACAACAATGTTTGCATCAAGTGCAAGCTGATGAAGCCTGAGAGAGATCCATCATATCAGTAATCCTAGGCAAATTTGGAGACCAAAGAAGAAACATGCCAAGGTCACACCAACACAACCCCGAGCACCTTCTAAATGACAAATTTGGATACCGGAGGATACCCCAAGAATTGATGCAAGCTTCATTTGGGTGCAAAAAGCATAACTACAAAGTTAAACTCAGCAAGGTGGAAGTCAACCATGATATTCACCCACATCTACAAAGGAAAGATGAATAGCCAAGCTTGCTCCACCACTAGTCATCCACAATCCAAACATACAAAAAACACAAGTAATCAGATATAAATAGGTATGGGTACCTAAGTAACTTGTTACTACTTAGAAATTGATACACATGCAATGGATTTTGAAACAAAAGTTCCAATTCATCCCTTGGAGCCAACAATTCATGGAAGTGCTTCAAACACACCACAACAATTGAGAGATTCACAATCCACTATAATGGTAAGGCTTCCTAAACTTTCGACACAAGTCAAGCCAAGGCTTTCTTTGTGAGGTCGACAATCCAAAAACATGTTGTAGAATTACAAGGTGTGTTACATGGTGCATACTCATTAACACAAGAACATGCAACCTCGTCATCGAATGCCCTTAAGAAGTTTTCTTAAGACCCATCTCTAGCACAACATCAATTTTTCCATGCATTGAGTGCGTATGTATACATAGAGCCACATTACAAGGTCTTGCATAATGCAGTGCTTTCATGTCCATGCACATTACAATCTTAACGACTCATTGTTGTTTAGGAGAACTCCAACTAGGAGGGGGAGGCATTCTGAATGCACACCCATAGGATCGTATGAGAAAAGGGCAATGTTTTATTGATTTTTGTGTTATGATTTGTTTTCAATTTTTCTTTTGACAATTTTTTTGATTTTATTCCCTAAGAAAATGAGGTATATCAAGAGTAAGGGACAAATGTCAAGTGTGAGCCCTTAGGTGTGTAAATATGTACATAATAATGTTTTTACTAAGAATAATAATTAAAAATAGAGTAATCTATCATAAAAAATGACAAATAAGGACAAGAGTAAGGGACAATGTCAAATATGAGCCCTTAGGTGTGTGTAAATATGTACATACTAATGTTTTTACTAAGAATAATAATAAAAAATAGAGTAATCTATAATAAAAAATGACAAATAAGAATTTTATTTATAAATGATCCTTTTCTAATTTTCTAGCTATGTTTTTGAAATTTTCATTTATCTCTGTTACTTTTCTCTATTTTTTGATGATTTAAGGAAAAAAAACCAAGAAAGGCAAGAGAATTACAAAAAAAGTAGGACACAGGCATAAAGAGTCCATGAAGTGATAGGAACTTCTAGAAGTCAATGTTTGGTCAAGATTCGACACTGGTCACTTAAGTTACAAAAACCGTCTTTTAAGCTTGAACGGTTAGGTTTGGCAAAACTAATGGAATTTGGTCAAACGATGTCCATTTTTAGAGTTTTTTGACTAGTTGGTTGTTGCCACATGAGGTAGGACCAACCGTGAAGTTTTGTCAAAAGGTGATCCAACAACCCAACGTATGCATAGACTAACCTCCTCTTAGAAGTCTCATTTTTACTTTGTGTGTGTGTGTGTGTGTGTGTGTGTGTGTGTGTGTGTGTGTGTGTGTGTGTGTGTGTGTGTGTGTGTGTGTGTGTGTGTGTGTGTGTGTGTGTGTGTGTGTGTGTGTGTGTGTGTGTGTGTGTGTGTGTGAGAGAGAGAGAGAGAGAGAGAGAGAGAGAGAGAGAGAGAGAGAGGTTTTGAATCTACCTTTTCACCCTCTATTCACCATGCACACTTTGAGTCACGACACTAGCCATGAGAGGTATGATCCCTACACATTGCACTAGTGTTCTATCAGGTTGCATGTTAAAAAAAATTGCATTAGAAAATTATGTTTTTCTCGTAAGTGAGATGACCACTAGACTTTACCAACAGTTTACAGGCATGTAGACTACCAACTTTTGTAAAGAGGTATCAACAATTACATGGTATGTGATGGACAAACAACAAAAGAGCCTCATGGCCAAAGAAAGTGTCAAATCACCACAAATCATGCAAATGACATCAGAATGGAATGATGCTTCATATACTGCTTCCATATATCAACCACTACATGTTCATTATGCTACATTGTGCCAGGCAATAGCCTGTGGTCCAATTCAAAAGTCGAAGGATCTTTCAGAGGGCAAAATTACCTAAGAAAGTTGTATTGCTACCCAGCTATTGAGGTGAAACCTCAAATGGGTCTCCAGGAAGTATATGGTCATGCTAGGATGTTTACATAATTGAAAATTTGTTTCTTTATGCTAGGTAGGAAATTATCACACTTTTTTTTCTCCCTTGGTCATCTTGTAGCACAATGAGTGTTGATGATGACCATGTTTTTCATCACATTGAGAAACCATTGTCCAAGAAGATTCACATGCATTGGGCTTCTACTTACCCATACTTTGATTTTTTCACCTTACAAGAAGTCTGAAAATGGCCTAAATCTTGCATGAAAGGCCACATTCATGGTATAGGTGGTTAATTATTACATCATGAGAAACATGCCCACAAACCGAAAAGTCAATCAAAGTTGAAATCTCCAAGCTATGGAAAAAAGCACATTTTTTCCCATAGAGGTTGATCACAAGCCCAACCAGATTTTCAACTTGATAGCCATTTGGCAAGAGTTCATAAACCACCTTTGTGAGGTCAAATCTCAAAAGACTCATAGATCTTGTCTATAAAGTCCAAAAGACCTGCAACCAATGTCTGAAATCCTTGCTGTAGTCAAACCACTCAACCACATTTCATCATTTTTGTACCAAAGCCTATTCTTATAGTGTACATCAAGCCCATAAAATCAAAATCCATTTTTTTTCTATACATTGAGGCGGTCCGGGGCGGACAACAAGAAGAGTGGCCTCTAAGCACTCTTCTAGGCTCCCGTGCTGCTCAATTGGGTTGGGGTTGGAAAAAAACAACAAACACACACACAAACCCGCAACCTAACCCTACACAAATTTGGGGCACCACCTAGTTTTGGATGCGAACTAGGACGCGTAAAGAGAGAGAGAGAGAGAGAGAGAGAGAGAGAGAGAGAGAGAGAGAGAGAGAGAGAGAGAGAGAGAGAGAGAGAGAGAGAGAGAGAGAGAGAGAGAGAGAGAGAGAGAGAGAGAGAGATAGTGCTCGGGCTGCTTTGAAATGTATCGGCAGTGATCAAGCAAACACAATTATATATGTAAGAAAGAGAGAGAAGGGGGAGGGGGTGCTTGTTGCATTAATACCTTCTTACAAATCTGTTATGACCAATCAAAGTGAGATTAGTATTTGTTCAACATAGCTTGAGTAAATTACACCACAACACATCACAAGAAAAGCCACCCCAATCACTGTCTTAAGGCCAGGGGAGTCCTCTCCACCCTGTCGCCCTCTTACAGTATGTGGGATTTATGGCCAAATTGATGACAACACCCAGAGACAAGCTATCAAGAACTTAAAGAAAACACCAAGACACTTACACATCATTGTTGTCCATTACTTCACGTTGGAAAAGAGACAAAGTATCCAAGCTTAGTCCAAATCCACCCTCTTTGATTCAGCAAATGTTGGGCTTACACTAGTCAGAGAAATGATAGATTTCCTACTCTCAATTGAATGATCACTCTCTCTTACAATGTCATAGAGCTCCCTTGCTAATCACCCCTAATACAACACATGCATATGCATAAGACAATGAGCTTCCACTCAAGAGCTCCTTCTAGAGAGGTTGAGCTTGGCTTCTCAAGCTATAGCATAGTGCTCTTGCTTATGGATCTCCCGTTTTGTGCTAGCTACACCCTCCTTTAATAGCAATTTTGAGGGCTAGGGTTACTCCTCTAACCATGGTTGGGTTAGATTTTCAGCACTTATCTAATTTCTTTCGCTTGGAATTATCAAGAAGTTGATGGGGATAGATGAAGAAAAGAGAGAGGAGAGAAGTGGAGGTGATATGACTTTTCATACTAGGTTAGTGTTAGTAAATTAGTAGAGTTAGTATTTTTATTGATTTACAAATGGAATTGGATATTTACAATGGGAGTATCCATGTAGGATACAAATAAGGAAGAAAAAACTCTTAATAGGTAAGAAAACATGGATTTCTTACAATGTTGATGCTTCAAGTGTCTTGAGTAGGGTCAATTTTGACGCTTGTTGACAGTCCACTAGATTTGACGATACGTTTTTTCTCCACTCTTGACCTTCCTTGGGAGCCAAGGTAATTGAATATGAGTAATCAATCAACATGGTGCTTTCTTTCAAGAGAAGAGGCTGCATTTTGTGGTTTTTTTTATAGATATGGGTAATATGGAAGAGGACAAATGAGACTAGGTGGTCAATTTTGGAATGGAAGTGTGTGTAGGAGACATGAGTTCACCATGGTTTCTCTTGTTCTTCAAGGTTGAGAAGAAGGTGAGTAGGGTGCAGAGAGGAGTGGTGAGAGAGGTGGGGATGATGAGTGGAGAAGTGTGTGTGAAAGAGGAAAATGATAAACTGGAAGAGGGAGTGTGGCTGCATAGCATGGGCAAACTAGGGTCCACCAATAAAATCATAGCTCACAGCTTGTAGCTCAAAAAAATATGAAAACATTTGAGGTAAAAGTTCAGCCTACGAGCTACAACTTTTGTTTGTATCACCTTTTCAAATTCGGAGAGTGTTGAGCCAGCAGAGGATCACACCCACATTTTTGCTCACACTCATCATTTTGTAACCATTGATTGTAATAAATGTCTTTCCGACATTAATTTTGATTTGAGCCATTCATTAAGTAACGGAACTCAATTGAGTTTCCAGCTTGTAATTCCGAAGTAATTTCACTTGCTGATGTAATTAGTTAGAGATGTTCTCACCTCCAAGGCTGAGGTATATAAGCCAAAGTTTTTGTAACCTAAAGGAGGCAGATTATTAATCAAAGTGAGTTTTTGAGCGCCGTGACTGTGTCTGAGAGAGAGAGAGAGAGTCTTATCTACTTGCTACACGAGCTACGGAGCCGCCATTGGAGAAGCAACACCGCCATTGTGTTAGCAACGGCGAGAGCTACGCACAGATACCAAGAGTGCGCGCTATCGGCTTCTATGTGTGGTGAGTTCCTACGAGCTTCGGTGTGAGTTTTCTTCCAATTCGTGTGTCGGAATGGAGCGTGCAGCATATCTATAGAACCACAACGAGTAGAGCTACACATTAGTACCATCGGGGTCAAGTTTCGATCACCTGTATTTTTCAACCTATCTTCATACGCGTTTACCGCACGGAGTGGTTATAGGTTGATTTTGCAGTTCAAGTCTTTAGGGTGTTGTTCTTACCTAGTGTATAGACTTCCCCTTGAGTTTGAGATCGATTCAATGATTCTAGATTATATTTCGTACAGCATTCGTTCGTAGTACGGATTTCAGTCACTTGCGTATTTTAGAACTTAGATTTGATTTCCTTAGTAGTGATTGTCATTAGAAGGTCGAGTAGGTGATTTGACACCCACCTAGTTGTTTCCGTGCGCCTGCGGGTCAAGCTCCGTCCTCGTCTGACAAATTCTGTTGTTGGTTGAGTTCTCGCTATTTAGCTTCCGCTAGCGGCGTAACCGCCTTAACATTTGGCGCCGCTGCCGGGGACGAGAGCCCTAAGTAGGTTACCTTAGACTAATCCTACAAGGTGAGTCGTATAAACTACTTTGTATACTTTAGTTAGAAAAGATCTAGGAGTGGTGGACTCCGAAGATCTCGAGAGATACTAGGAAGTGGGGTATTCCTGGGTCTTCCGTGTTGACAGTATTTTTAGTTTAGCTTAGATTTGTTTGTTGTTTTGTTGGTGTTGAGTAGTTGTTGATAGAAGAAGAATTTGCTAGTCCGTGAGTGACAGTGGATCTCTTTAAAATCACAATTACCAAACCCATTTTATGATTAGGAATAGCTTAGGTAGGACTTCATTTGATCCTGATCTGGAGCTAGTAATCATCGGAGTATTTGCTTGATATGGTTGATTGCATGATAGATCACTAAACCATCGAGTTAGTGGTGAAACTTGCAATAAATAAAAGTCAGAGAAATTTTCTGTGTATCTGGGAGCTGCTGAGCACTTGAGAAAGCTTTAGGAAGGATTCTGTGCCAAAAAACTGGAAATCTGCAACTTTAGACATCATACGCGTATGATGTCTAAAGTTGCAGACAGAGACCAAAACAAAAAATTTGACTTTACCAGAGTGTTCAAAAGGGGGGTTATACCCTAATTTCAACTTAAAACAAGAGCATTAACACTCAAAGAAACCCAAAAAGACAAGCCGGAGTCCAAAAAACGCAAAGAATAGGAAATTTTGGATTCAGATCTTGTTTTTACATTCAAACCTGACAAAAACACTTGAAACTCAATTATAAACATTGGAGAAGGCTTAAAACCAAGAATAGTCAAAATCTGGGACAAAAGACATCATACGCGTATAATGACTTTTAGCACATCCACTGCGTATTTTTTATATCTGACCTGACAAGATTGTTACAAACACTGTAGAAAGCATAGATATCAAGTCTTGACCCAAATTGATGAAAACGACATCATACGCGTATAATGTCTTTGACCTAATTTTGAACATATTTTGATACTTTGCCAACACAGATCCATTGTAATAGCTGTCTAGAGGTTATATTTCAAGTTTCATCCCATTTGCATCACAATTGACCCAAAACAAGTCAAAAGCGGAAAATTGCCAAGAAAAGCCTAAATTAGCCATAACTTGCTCAAACAGAGTTCAAACTGAATTTTGTGAGTGGACAGAGCATAAGGGGGCTACTGAGAGTGAGCATAACCAAAATAGTCCAAATCTGTGAAAAAAGACATCATACGCGTATAATGTCTTTTTCAGCATAAGAGCAACAAAATTCTCACTTGATGAAACAGAAGTTGTCCAACTGACAAGATTAAACAATTGACCAAGTATCAATCAGTTTGGATCAATTCTGACCACAAAAACTTGGGAAAACAAATTGCCGAGACAGAAAAGTTAAAGTCCTTTAGGGGAATTGATGAATTTGAGATCGGGCAGGAATCTCCAGGATAACCAACCAAAACAAGGGGAACAAGCAAGTGTCATATTAACCGAGGGAAGTGTAAACCAAAGTTGGGTGAAACCATTAGAGCCGATCTTTGAAGGAAGTGTTTCTGATACTTCTTCGGAGAGATCTTACGAGATTTTCACCGAACACTTAGAACACTTGAACCTGAACAACACAGAAAATATGGCAGCAGGATCATCAAACCCTTCCGCCACAATGAAGCTATTGTTCATAAAATATCAGTAGGACAATGAGCAAGGTGCCAAGATCTACAAAGATGGAATGGACCGCTATTGTGTAAAGATAGAAGATAGACCTAGTGAGTTCAAGGACTTAGTGCCTGTGAGCTATAGCGAATATAGATATCTAGATGACGAGGGTACCATGTACTTGGTAGTCCTAAACCCTAACATTGTGGACAAGTGAGGATTGATGGGCACCAAAGCCAAAGTAGATGAAGAACTCAAGGAGAAAGCACCAATAATGAACTTCCCTGATGCGAGGTTAAGAAGAGAGAATGAAACTACAAGGATCAACACTGATAACATCTATGTGGGGCTATACAAATATAATAATGGGGAGCAAGATCTCTATTATAGATGTGAAGAACCCTACACCGGAGAGTTGACAGACCAAAAAAGACTTTATGTCCTTACCTACACAGAGGGATCGGAAGTGAAAATTTCCGCTTACGACAAGTATGGGAGGCAATACTCAACAATGGGCAAGAAAGAATTAGAAGGATATACATACTTTGGGGGACCACTACATCAGTATTATGTTACTTCTAGCTCACAAAGACCAGCACCAACAAATGGAGTGCAAAACCCAATGACGACAGGAGGACAACGAACTCAGGCTGCTGACTCTTTCAGTCAACCTCAATACTCGAAGCCCGGACCAATGGGATCATTACATTCCTAGTAGTAGACTCAGGGCAGGGGAACCAACAAGGGTAACCCATGAAGTCCATGATGCTAGAGAAAGCTTTAGCCGGGACACAAGAGCAATGAGATTGGTAGCAGACCATAGATGTATGAGTCCATCTCAAGTAGCCAAGTGTATGCCAAAGAAGTATGGTGGTTCAGGAGATCCGTATGCACATGTGTCACTCTTTAAGCAAGTCTTAAGAGCTGAGCAGATAACAGATTTCCATACACAATACGAGGGATTTGGTCTTACTCTAGAAGGTACGGCATTGACATGGTTTCAACCACTGAACAGAGGGGGATTCCATGACATTGACCATTTGCTAAGAGAGTTTGCTGAGGAATTCTCAAAACGAGGGATTAAGCACAATACGGTCTCACAAATATATGCTTTTAAACAGAGAGAACACGAAAAAGTGAAGGAAGCTTCACTTCGCTTCAAACAATACATTGAGAGATGTCCAGTACGTGAACGACCACAAGATGACAGACTATCTGTTCTCTTTATTGAAGGATTGAGAAACGACACTCTCAAGAAGGACTTGCACTTGAAAGCTTGTACAAGTTTCGAGCAAGTAACGAGAGTAGCATTGTACTTAGTGGATAACTGTATGGTTTATGGAGAGGTGTCAGCGGATACAGATTTTTCATTCAGTAGCTCTTCCTCCATAGCGAGCGAGACTACCACGAAAAAGAATGTTCAAACAACAACCATGCCAAATGTAGAGCAAATGATAGAAGATGCTCTAAAAAGGATGGCACCATACCAAAAACCATTGCCAAAACCACTGAAATGGTGTGCTATTGAACAAAAATGGACAAACCATCCAACAGAGGAGTGCTATTACAACAAAGGGTATGTAAGGGAGCGTCAGTATGTACCTCCTGCTCAATTAGCACCACCTCAGGTACATCCAGTACCTCGATACCCAACGGGAAATGTACCAGGACCTATGGGGATAGAAAGACCGCAACCGGTATTGGGACAACAACCACCTTTACCAAGAGCAAGACTAGTGGGCATTAGATATGCACCAACCTTAGAGAATCAGGAAGAACAAGCCTTAGTGCATGTTCAAGCCTATTATGAAGAATCTGGTGCACACATGTCTCCAACTGTGTATTACCCACCAGAAGAACCAAAACAACCAGAACCATGGGGCATGATTGGGAATGTTGGAATACCAACAGTAACAAGTGCTTCTGATTAAGAGAGATACAATTTGGACGCAAGAACATTGATGTTCATAGCTCATGGAGGGTTAATAGGACAAAGACCATCCTATCCACAAAGGACGAATCAAGTGGGACCAAGACCAGCACTAGGACCCTGTTACAAGTGTGGAGGTGACCATCTGATGAATGTTTGTCCACATACGGAAATCATTAGAATTAACGCTTATTGCACTGAGTGTGGGGTTACTCACTTCATTGAGGATTGTTCAAAGAATCCAAACAAAGTGCAAAAGACGACATTGAATATGCTAGAAACTATTCCTACGAGCAGTGGGTCTGAAAATGAAACTCTGATACCAACGCAAGTTGTTACTAGAGCTCAAGCTAAGAAAACCACTAGAGAACCTGAGAATGGAAAGTTAGCGACTGAAGTGGTTAGTCAAGGACCGCGGAGTCAGAGAAACACATGGAAAGCTAGAAAAGCACGCATGAAGTTGAGAAAAGAACGTGAAGACACTATTCTAGCTGAGGAACTAAAGCGAACTAAAGATAGATTAGAAAAACTTGAGAGTCAAAATGGGAAACGAGAGATGATCCCGGAAAGAACGAAACAAAAGAGTATCAAAGAAACAACGAGCTTAAGCTCAGGGGGATCAGTGCTAGTCGACAAAGTACACGAACCATTGGACGCACTGATGAGAGCTTACGAAGCTAGGTTAAAGAACAACCAAACACAAGAACAGAGGTGGATGACATACCCAAACGCGGAATTGGAACAAAGACTTGAAATGTGCCAGAGAATGATTGAGATTGCACAAGCCTTATTAGAACCACCAAGAGAAACAATGAATTGTGGAACGGAAAACCCAATTCAGCAAGAGACTATCATTTCACGGGTAGCTGAAAAGACTCCCAGTGCACAAAAGCCTGAAGATACACACAAGGATGACCGCATAGTATTGAACACAACCGATCAGGAGATAGAGAGATTTCATCCAGTCATACAGAGGTCTTACGGAAGAGATGAGGATTACAATGAATTTTGGAAACAAGTGAGAGAGGCAAACTTTGCAAACGAGCTAAGTTGCCAAGCTAATCCGACAAATTGGGAAAAGGACATCAGGAATCCTCCCATAGTGGAATTTGAGGCAGGATCTCAAGTGGACTTGGATCTGCAATCTTACTGGGGAGATGGGGGCTTTGTTAGAACAATGGAGAGCAAACCTCATTCACTGAATACCTTACCTTCATACTTAGGAGAGTATGAAGCAAAATCTGAGATTAGAGCACTTCCCTCACGAAGAATCTCATCAGAAAAAGTCATGGACTCGCAAGGATTGATAGAGATCTTGTCAACACCAGTGACATGCACTATCACTCTAGCTGAGCTTTTGAGGCTAAGACCACATATGTGGACCACTGTAGGAAAATTCTTGGAGAAATTTGGGATAAAAGACCCAACATCGAGACTGCAAGAGGGTATACAAGAGCTGAGAAAACCACAAAAGAACGATAAGACTGTACCCTTAAACAAGGTCGGAGAGTATTGCGAAGGTGAAGAGGGGAATACAACCTTACCAGTTGAATTCCAAGGAGTGAACACGATGGCAATACTAGACAGCGGAGCTGGGGTAGCCATTGCTACAAAAGAAATCTGGAAAAAATGGGGGAAACCAGCAATAAGGAAGACTAGGTTGAAACTCCAATTAGCAGATGGACACATGGAGAAACCTATGGGGTTATTAGAGCAAGTCGTAGTGACTTCTTGCGGCATTGAATACGAACATACTTTTGCTATTGTCGATTTTGGCAAGGAGAATAACTATGATATCATACTGGGAAGACCATTCATGAGACAGTTGAAAATGGTCCAGGATTGGGGCTATGATCACATATACTTGAGAAATATGGAAACCACTACACGTGTGAACCTGAAAGACAATAGCTACAAAGATGTGAACCGAACACCGGTAGAGGAGTTTGATTCAGCTACTTTGGCGGGATCCGAATTTCCAGCTTGGTTAGGTAAGCCCAAGGAGTTATGGATGTGTGGGGCCTCGAAATGTGGAAGTCTGAGGCGAGAAGAATATGTTTTAGAAAGGCCTATCGAAGACGAAACTTATATAGGAGAACCCTTTCCAGAGGACACGCTTGAACCATTAGAATGGACACACATTCTAGCAACCCTAGATGTTTGTGCAATTCCGGAGGGCCCCACAACAAAATTTTGTGACAAGGACGGGTACGACGTGGTTCCGTACTTCATGTTGAGAACTGTACTCGAAAAAGAAACTGAAAAGAACGATACACTGGAAAAGGAAGATGAAGAAGAGGTGTTTCACGACATTCCCGATCATCCAGAGTGGGGAAATGAAGCAAACAACGAGTCAACGGACAATTCAAGCGGAAATGAAGAAATTATAACGGATGTCAGATTTTATGATTTTCCGAACCAAACTAAACAACGCCAGAAACGCTATAGAGCAAAGAGAAAAACAAAGGGGGTTAGAACCAATCTGATGCCTAGAATAAGAGGAAAAAATCAATTCCTAATGCTAGTAAAAGCGGAAGATTGTGTTAAGGACAAGATTTCTGGAAGAATGAGAGGCAATGATCAAAAGAGCTTACGAAAAGACAAAAGAAGCTCAAGAAATCAAGTTCAAAGGAATGAAACGAAAACTGAAACAGAAAAATCAGAAAAGAACAAGCGCAACAAAGAACACACGGAGTCCAAGTTAGAACGTAGAAACAAGTACAGAGAGCTCAAGAAAACTCTGAAAGAAGTTTGGACGACAGAAATTGAGAGTGGAGAGGACGAAAATGCCAAAATCAAGGAAAACATGGATGTTCCCTCTCACTACAGGAAATTCACAATAGAGGATAGGAAGATGGTATTAACCCAACCTATTCGAGAGAGAAAGGCGAACGAATCTTATGACGGACCGGAGGATGCAAAAAAAGTTGATTTAGCAGCTCCAGGTGAGACACCTAGACCGGTGTACATAGCCATAGATTTGTCTCCAGGCGAGGAAGAGAGACTTTTGAGTCTTCTCCGAGAGTACAGGGATGTGTTTGCATGGTCTTATAAGGACTTAAGGGGAGTTGACCCATCGATATGCCAACACACAATCCCACTAAAACAAGATGCAAAGCCTAGCACACAGAGACCATACACATATAATGATACGTTTGCTAAGCGAATCAAAGAAGAGATAGATAAGCTAATGGAAGCTAAATTCATATACGAGATTGAACACACCGATTGGGTATCTCCGATTGTGGTGGTACCCAAGAAGAACAGAAAACTCCGAGTGTGTGTCAACTTAAAGAAAGTGAATGCTGCAACAATCAGGGACAATTATCCCCTGCCGATAATTGATCATGTTCTAGAGCGTGTATCACGGAAAACAGCATACTCCTTTCTTTATGGTTTTTCAGGATATAACCAGCTAGCCATAGCACCGGCAGATCAACATAAAACAGCTTTTGCAACGGAGTGGGGAATTTATGCTTATCGGGTTATGCCTTTTGGTCTAACCAATGCTCCCGCAACCTTCCAGAGGCTGATGACGCATGCTTTCAAAGAATACTTAAGGTTGTTTCTAGAAATATACATGGATGACTTATGTGTACATTCTCTTCTGAGAGATGAGCATCTAGAACACCTAAGAAAAGTATTTGAGAAATGTAGGACATATCGCATTTGTCTCAATCCTGAGAAATGTGTGTTTATGGTCCGACAGGGCAGAATTCTGGGACATATTGTCTCACAAAACGGAATATCCACGGATTTAGAGAAGATAAAAGTTATAGTGGATATGCCTAGACCAACCAATGCGAAACAAGTACAGAGCTTTATGGGACATTGCGAATATTATAGACGATTCATTTACATGTACGCTATAATAGGCCAACCACTTTACAGGCTAATAGTGAACTCTGAATGGACAGAGGAGTGTGAGGAATCTTTCAAGAAATTGAAAGAGGCACTCATTACTGCTCCAGTCTTGAAATCACCAGATTGGGAGAAGATATTCCATGTGCATATAGATGCTTCGGCATATGCAATAGGATGCATTCTGGCTCAGCCAGAAGAAGGAAACATGGATTTTCCTATCTGTTACGCCAGTCGACAGCTCAACAATGCAGAGAAGAATTACACCACAACAGAGCGAGAAGGATTAGGAATGATATATGCTGTGAAGAAATTTCAGCATTATCTTCTGGGCCTAAGGATGCAGGGTAGGTGAAAAAATATGCTAGATTCATGCTGGAGACATCATACGCGTATGATGTCTTTTGTGTCAAAATGACTTCATATTGGTTGTGCTTGTAGCTGATAGTGTATACATGAGTATCATATGCTTGGATTTGAGTTTGGATCCCATTTGGTCAAGTTTTGGCCAGTTTAGTCCAGATCAGGCTCTTGGCAAAATTTTGAAAGGGAATTGGATTTTATGATCCAAATTGGATAAAACTTGGTGGTTCACCTTCAAATGGCATGTAGATCACTTCTGTTTGGTGGTTGAAGCCCTGAGGTGCCAAAATCACATAGTGAGACATCATACGCGTATGATGTCTTTTGTGTATTTTTGGATCAAATTTCTCTATTAGATTGGATTTGGCTTTAGATAGGCTTATTCAGTGGATTTATGAAGTTTGGATAGATTTTGGGCTAAAACTGGCTCTGGAGACATCATACACGTATGATGTTTTTTTCATCAATTTTGCATGGGATTGGTTCTGTGGACTCCCCATGTACTAGTGAAGGACTGTTTCTACTCAAATCTTGGTTTGGACTTGAGTATGTTGGATTTGGGCCAAAAATAGGCTTTAGGTGAAGGATTTTCCCTCAATTGGGCTAATGGGGTGATCCTCTTGACCAAATGGTTCCAAATTTCATATGTAGCATGTATTAGATATATATAATGGATGTATGATGACAAATGAGCAGTTTTGGCTCTGTAAGTGCAAATAGACATCATACGCGCATGATGTCTTTTTTGTCAAAATGGTGCTTTTTGGTTTCAGATAGCTTGTAGATGTGTTAATCAACAATCCTACAAAGTTTCAATGAGTTTGGAGTTATTTTGACAAAATTAGGACCAAAAATCAATTTTATGGCCTACTTTGCGTCTTTTTGGTTTTCCTTGGGTTTTCTAACTCCAATTCTCATGATACTTGGTTCATAGGATGTGATTAACATGTGGAATGAGGCTATGCACTCAAATGTTGAAATGGATGTGAAAATCATGCTGTGAGACATCATACGCGTATGATGTCTTTTCTTGAAATGTTGGTCTTTTTGTACAAAGAATGCTTTGTGCTAGTGCCCTAAGCCCTGCTAACTAGTTTTCAACTTAAAAAGTCATTAGTTTAGCTAAAAAGCCCCCTTATAGGCATTTCAGTCTTCGAAGTCGTCTTTTTGCCTTGGAGTTGAATTTCTTCAACTTTTCTTCTCGAGAGTTACATTTCTAGCTCATTGGATATGTTGTGAAGCCACCTATTTGGTTGAACTTGACTTTGGCTCCCCGTTCTCCATCTTTCTCCATTTGGTTGCCCGAAAGCGTCTTTTTCACCATCGGTAAGTGAATCAGCTTTCTTTTGGGTTTTGCTTGCAAACATAAGTCATCCATGTATATTTGAAGCTGCTTGTGAAGTTTCATGTCATTTGGTCGTCAATTTTAGCCGTTATGCCAAAATGACGCTTTGTGTGTCCGCAGCCGAATCGGTTGTTCCGACCTACTTTTGGTGATCCAAACCCGGAGATACTCCATGGTTGCATTGCTTTCGATGTTGTTAAGCTTCCTGAGAAGTTTTGTGTCGTTTCGACAACTTTTTTCTGTTTGCCTCTTGCAGGCTCTGTTGACCTAGGGTTTTTCCAGTCGTTCTTTCTCGAGCTTTGAGTGTTAGAAACCCATCTTCTATACTAGGGTAACCCACCTATAAGTTCTTGCAAGGTTTGGTTAGGCGGTTGTGCCACTACCTAGCATTCTACCGCATTCCCCGTCTGCTCTTGTTTCTTGGTTTTGGTCAGTTTTCGCGACAAAAGTTAATGATAAGCATCAAAAGCTTATGGAAACAAGTCTACCTCTCATGTCTGGTGTCCTCTGAGCTCTCGTAGCAGTCGTAGAAGGCTGTAGAAGGTTGGATGCTCCTGTGTGCTCTTTGCTCTCTCCAAGAAGGTAATAGTGGAAATGAGCTTCAAAGTGATGTGAAAAATACTTAACTTCGGACCTCCCGGATCACTTGTTACCAAATTTGACATGTGCTCCTATATCGTCATGAAATGCGCTTTAGGATTTGAAATTTCTCAATTTGGACTCCGTTTGATCTGTTTCTGAGAAATCTGTCCACTTTGCCAAAATTCTGTCATTTCGGGCTTTCCGCAACTTTTCCCAAATTGTACTCAATTTTTACCATGGGTTGCCCTTGTCATTATGATCATCACCATCTATTCTTTTCTTTTTTCTGATCTTGTTTCACCTGCTTTTTTATTTTTCTTTTACTTTTATCAAGAAAATCATAAAAAATAAAGGAAAATAGCAAATTGAAGCCAAAAAATTCCAAACATACACAATAAATAGCTGGTAACCCTGTGTATATGAATATACACTTATTTGTGATTTCTGGACTTGGATTATCACTTTTTAGCTCCAAAAACACTCTTATTTAGTGATATTTACACGTCTAGAGACCCAAATTCATCATTTGATCTCTTCTTGTTGCAAAATAAGGTATATAAGGGCATAAATATTATCAATATCCGCAATCAAACATAAAAATTGGGAAATCATGTAAGACACTGCCCTTGTAATATAATTTTTGTTTTTCTTTGTTTTTGTCGCTTGTAGCTGCTTTGTAGCTTGTGTATACCTGTATACCTCCCCCCCTCCTAGTTTGAGTCCTCCTGGACGACTATGAAGTGTCTGTGGGCGAAGCATTGTAGTTGTTTTGGTCATAAGTTCCCAATGCAAATGTAGAGCGATGATACAACAGTCTTTCCAATAAAGCTGCTCTTTGTTTGATTGAAGGATTGGTGGTCGGGTTTTGGGTTGGTTTTGGCACTTCGGTAGTAGAATCAGTAGATGGATTCTTCTTTACCTTGTTGTTCTTTTTCACAATCCAAATCTGCTTCCGCTTCGCTTGTGCTTGCCACAAACTCTTTGCGACCCAAACCTGCTTTGTTCTTTGTGTTGATTTCCTCGCCTTGAAATACCTAGGAGTTTCCGTGGATTGTACTGAACGGAGTTCCTGTTTACAAATCCTTGGGATCCAAATTTGCTTGCTATAGCTTTGTGCCGTCATGAACTTCTGTGGAATCCAGATCTGTTTCACTGTCCTTGATTGCCTGGAATCACTCTGTTGTCTGATATTGAAGACTCTGTTTTCCACCTTTGTGTTCTCTGGCACAACCTTTTTTGGTCTCCATACCAACTTTGACTCCGTTTTTTCCCAAGGTTGAGCTGTTATATTATTGCTTGTCTTCCTTATCCAATGTTGAGAGTTCCTCGTCTAAGAGCAATCCAGTTGTATAGAAACTTTTGGTTGCCATTGCTTCTTCTTTTTCTCTGGTTGTTGTTTACCTTTGTTCTTGGATTCTTCCTTTGGAGTTGTCTCTGATCCTTTGGTGAACTTAACTGATTGACTTTCACCTTCGTATTTGATAAGCACTGATTTAGAACTCCAGTCAATCATTGCATTGTATTGCTTCTTCCATGGTTGTCCTAGCAATAATGGATGTTGTGTAGCTTGGTCTTCAACCACGTAAAACATATTAGGATACACATACTGGTTAATCTGTATATGTAAAACTGTGCATCCGACAGTTTTGATTGAATTCTCAGAGTAACTTTTTAACTCTTGCTTGGCAGTTTGTAATTTAGTGTCATTTGTCAATTGTCTGTACAAACTGAGTGAAAGTAGGTTAGTTTGAGCTCCTGAATCCAATAGTGCTCTGGCTTTGATTTGATTGGTTCCTACTTTGCATTCAATGATGGGTTCTTCTTTGTCATTATCCATTTCTGTTATACTGACTGCGTTTATTCGTATTGCTCCTTCATTGCGTTGTTTCTGACGTAGTAGTCTTCTTTTCTCCATTCTTTCCTTCGCCTCGGCTTGCGCTTCCTCCACAATCTTTTTCTCTTTCTGAACACGCAGCTTTTCTTGATGTATTTTGAGAAGCATGTCTTGGGTTAGCGGAAAAAGATACTTTTTCACTCTGCATCCACTAATCCAATTGGGCATTTCTTCTCCGTCTAATGTAGCAAGCTTGACGGCTCCACTTGGTGATAGATCTTTAATCACCAGAGGTCCCATCCCTCGCTTTTTAAGCTTCTTAGCATGCTGTTTCAGAGTGTAAACTAGGACATAGTCCCCAACCTTAAACTCTTTAGTCCGCACATGCTTATCAAAAAATTCCTTTTGTCGCCTTTTTTGAGCGTAGATAGAAGCTACTGCTTTTAGGCGAAGCTCGTCCAGCCTTTCCAGGTCATCTATTCTATCAGAAAGCTCGTGCCCTGTCCACTCTAGATCCTTAGCCACCCTTAAGGTTGAAATCAAGAATTCTATTGGTAAGATAGCATTTAGCCCAAAAACCATGTTATATGGGGTCGTTCCTATTGATGTTTTATATGCTACCCTATATGCCCATAATGTTGAATGCAACTTCTGGTCCCAGTCAACTCTCGACTCAGATACAATCTTCGTAAGGACCGTTCATATGGTTTTGTTTGTTGCTTCAGCTTGTCCGTTTGCTTGTGGATGATACGGGAAGACCATATTAGGTAAAGTGGGAAAATCCCAATTCCCAGGTTGGACAACTTTCAATATATCATGTATAAAATATAGAGATTTTGTCAAAAATTTGAGTTTTCTTAAGGTCTCATTCCACTTTATGCACATACAATACACAATGAAAACAACTAAAATATCATGGTTTCAATCAATTGGATTATTAGGAGAGGAGTATATTGCATCCATTATCGTTGTCTATGTTCTACTGTCCTACCTACAACTTATCTCAACATGGAGAGCTTGGTTTCTAGGTCCACCACTTGTCCAAGTTAATGTAAAAGTGACTCAAAGTTCACAACTTGTGAAAGCAAGGATCCATTGAGGAATACAATCCACTTGGCTATTTTTCCTTAATTTATTGCATGTGACATTTAAGCAAGGTCCACTTCTAATCTATAACTTCTTAATTTGAGGCATGGGACATACATAAAATATGTAGCATATGCTCTATTGCCTCATAGGAAGGTTGGTTTCAAGGTGCACTTATCCATGCTAGCCTATCTTGGAGAAATGATGGAGCTTGCTTCTCTCCTTGTTTCAATGGAGACTAGCTTGGACAAGTGGTGGACCTTTGCTTCTCTCTATGTTTCAATAGAGTTAGCTTGGACAAGTGGTGATCTTGGAACAAAACCCCCATGTAAAACATATCATGGGTATTCCAAGTGATTAGAAAGATTACCATTTAAGATATAACCTTATAGGTTGGACAACTAGATCTTGGCTTGGAGAAATGGTGGACCTTTGATTCTCTCCATGTTTTAATGGAGTCTATCTTGGAGAAATGGTGGAGCTTGCTTCTGTCCATGTTTCAATGGAGCCTAGCTTGAACAGTTGGTGGACCTTTGCTTCTCTCTATGTTTCAATAGAGTTAGCTTAGACACGTGGTGGATCTTCAAAATAAACCAACTACTATCAATGTTGCCTAGCTTGGACAAGTGGTGGAGTGTTTCTCTACTCCATGTTTCAATGGATCTTAGCTTGGACAAGTGTTGGACCTTAAAACAAAAACCCCATGTACAACATAGAATGGATTTTCTAGATTTCAATGGAGTCTAGCTTTAACAAATGGTGGAGCTTGTCTTCATCCATGTTTCAATGAAACTAGCTTGGACAAGTGGTGGACCTTGTAACAAACCCTCCCATGTACAACATATCATTGGTTTTCTAAGTGATGGGAAGGAATACCATTCAAGATATAAACTTATAGCTTGGATAAGTAGTTGACTTTAAAACCAAATTCATCATAATACAATGAAATACAGGTCAGCCAATTCCTAAATCTTGAGACCAAACCTCCCATGCTATTAGAGATAATATATTGGATAAGTGGTGGACCTTCTATTATTTTCCCATGCCTAGTTTAGACAACCGGTACACTTCGCAGCTATAAAGGTTGGACGAGTTGTGGAGCCTTGTTTCTATCCATGTTTTAATGGATCCTAGCTTGGACAAGTGGTGGACCTTGGAAAAAAGCTTCCATGTACAACATATATGAGGTTTTCCATGTTTTAATGGAACCTATCTTGGACAAATGGTGAAGCTTTCTTCTCTCCATGTTGATTTTGGAACTACCTTAGACAAGTGGTGGAGCTTTTCTTTTCTACTCTTCATAATACAATGAAGTATATGTTGTTTACATGGTGAATCTTAAGGCCAAACCTCCCATTTTACTAGAGATGATAGGTTGGACAAGTGGATCAACCTTCTATCATTTCTCCATGACTATATTGGACAATTAGTAGACATAACATCTCTCTATGTTGTCTAGAGATGAGCTTGGACAAGTGATGGACCCTGCTTCTCTCTTCCCTTGGTTTACTAGTTTGAAGACTCAGTATATATACTTTCTTAGATCTAGCTTGAACAAGTGGTGGACCTTGCATCCACAATCTTAATTCAGTACAAAAAAGTATATGAAAAAATAACATAGGAATCTTGGTTTGAAGGTCAAGCAATTAGGTTCCAAATGCACATAATAATATATTTTCCACCCATATTAAAAGAAAGTTAAATATGTTATTACCAAATTGACAAAGGTAACGTCCAAGAATTATATCTTTCCATCTTGTCAGATCTAAATCTTCATCAAGGCGACATGCATGTATACATCAACTTTCAAGCCATTCAAGAATACATGCACTTAGATTCCATAGTTTTGTTTTCAAAGTCTTTTAGGTTCTAAAACTCTTTCACATAAAGTATGTAATGACAAAATTCTTGAAGCAAACATTTGTGCCCAAGAAAAAGATCCCTCTCACATATTTAAAGTCCATGAATTCTCTGATCCACACTTACAAGTTTTATTTTGACATCAAACATCAATTCTTTCATAGTTCCAAATAAATGCAACCTCGATATGAATTGACAAAAAATGAATTTCTTTTACTATATGACCCAACATAGGCCCAAATCAAATAAAAAATGAGTCCCCAAAAATTTGGGTGCACTCTAGCAATACATCAAAGTCCCCTTACAATAGGATGCACTCCAATAGTACATTGAAGTCCCCTTAGAGTAGGGTGCACTCCATTCAAGTGTTCATAAAATTGACACACCTTTTAAAAAAAAAAAAAAGACTATATCAAATTATACAAATGTTGAAAGATACACACTAGAATTAAAAAAGCATCTTATAGCCATATTTATTCAATGCTTTCGTGTTGACAAGTACACACCAATGACATAATTTGTCTCAGAATCACTATACTGATTTACAATTGTGTTGTATGTATAGACTCTCTTATCTCTTGCATACAACCATCCTACCAACCATGGAATTATGGTTCTCTGCAAGAAGTTTTGAAGTTGCTCGGAAGTTTGCCTCCACATCTTTGGAAATATAAGATATGTCCCTGGCATGTTCCACATCACCCTATATGGAGTGTCATAAAAAATTAAGGTATTGTTTGCATCCAAATCCTCAAATATCTTCCAAATATCACTCAGATTTTTGTGATAAACCCTTGTAAATCCTAACATGATATTTGGATTTTGGCAATTTTTGTTACTCATAAACACCTTGAACTTGGTATACTGCTCAGGAAAACACTTTTGTGTGATGCGTTGCACCCTTGTTAAGTTATAGCAACTCCATATCCATAGCTCAAAGTATTCAGCACAAAAATCCAAAATACTTTGTGCGTCTGGTCGCACCACATGATAAACTTCATCTTTGTCCTCCACAAGTCGCATGTGTTGAGCCCAAGATGGCATAGAATCTCCATGTTTCATTTCAACTGTCTTGAGAAGTAACCCCTATAGATCCAAGATAAGTACTCTTTTGATGTCCTTGAAAGCAAGTGGTAGGTGATAAGGAGGTGATTCATTCCTTGGACAAGGTCTTGGAGGAGGTTGGATGGGTAATTCAATAGTTTTCTTCAATTTATGCCAGCATATAGCCAATCTATTTTTCTGTAATGGTTCTGAAATTAAAGAACAAGAACACTTCATGCAAACACAAAAATAGACATGAGTTTTACATTGTCTACCCTAAGGTTTTATTAGATACCAAAATCCATCTATGATCTACTCATTAATAGAAAGAAAGTCAAATTAAAATCCTGACTCTTTTTTATGCTACACTCTCTCTTAGTCTCAATACCATGGAGTTCAACTAGACTTAAGTCAACTAATAACTACTACTTGTTGTTAAAGGTATGCTTGAAGTGTATAAGGCTTAACCAATGCTCTAGTGTAGAATGGGTATTTACGTCTCAAGGTCTACCACTTATCCAAGCAAAGATCCATTTAGATATGGAAACCCAATTTTTCTTAATATAATGATATAGAGTGGACAAGTGGTGAATCCTGAGACCAAGCCACTCATGCTACTAGGGATAATAGGTTGGACAAGTGGTGGACCTTGAATGTAAACCCCCCATGTACAAAGTATCAGGGGTTTTGGGTATTTCAATGGACTCTAGCATCTTGGAAACATGGTGGAGCTTACTTCTCTCCATGTTTCAATGGAGTCTATCTTGGATAAATGGTGGAGCATCATTCTCTCCATGTTTCAATGGAGCCTACCTTGGACAAGTGGTGCACGTTTGTTTCTCTCTATGTTTGAACAGATTTAGCTTGGACAAGTGGTGGACCTTGGAACAAAATCCCCATGTAAAACATATCATGGACATTACAAGTGGTGAGAAAAAATACCATTCAATATATAACCTTATAGGTTGGAAAAGTGGTGGACCTTAACACCCAATTATTATTAATATAATGACATAGAGTGGACAAGTGGTGAATCTTGCGACCAAACCTACTAGGAAAAGTACGTTGGACAAGTGGTGGACCTTGAATGCAAACCCCCCATGTATAAAATATTACTCATGCTACTAGGAATAATTTGGTATTAAGGTCCATGTTTCAATGGAGCCTAGCTTGGAAAAGTGGTGGACCTTTGTTTCTCTCTATGTTTCTATAGAATTTGCTTGGACAAGTGGTGAACCTTGGAACAAAACCCCCATGTAAAGCATGTCATGGGCATTACAAGTGGTGAGACAAAATACCATTCAAGGTATAACCTTATAGGCTGGACAAGTGGTGGACCTTAGCACCCCATTCCTCTTATTATAATGACATATAGTGGAAAAGTGGTGAATTGTGAGACCAAACCTACTAGGGATAATAGGTTGGAGAAATGGTTGACCTTGAATGTAAATCACCCATGTACAAAATATCATGTGTTTTGCGTATTTCAATGGAGCCTAGCATCTTGGAGACATGGTGGAACTTACTTCTCTCCATGTTTTAATGGAGCCTATCTAGGAGAAATGGTGGAGGTTCCTTCTTTCCATGTTTCAATGGAGCCTAGCTTGGACAAGTCGTGGACCTTTGTTTCTCTCTATGTTTGAATATGGTTAGCTTGGACAAGTGGTGGATCTTGGAATGAAACTCCCATGTAAAACATATCATGGGTATTTCAAGTGGCGAGAAAGGATACCATTTCAGATATAACCTTATAGGTTGGACAAGTGGTGGACCTTAACACAATATAATGACATAGAGTGTACAAGTGGTGAATCTTGAAACCAAACCACTCATGCTACTAGGGATAATAGGTTAAACAAGTGGTGGGCCTTGAAATAAAACCCCCTAGAGTGTTTCAATGGAGCCTAGCTTGGAAACATGGTAAAGCTTGCTTCTCTCCATGTTTCAATGCAGCCTATCTTGGATAAATGGTGCAGCATCATTCTCTCCATGTTTCAATGGAGCCTAGCTTGGACAAGTGGTGGACCTTTGTTTCTCTCTATGTTTAAATAGAGTTATCTTGGAAAAGTGGTGGACCTTGGAACAAAAACCCCATGTAAAACATATCATGGGCATTACAAGTGGTGAGAAAAAATACCATTCAATATATAACCTTATCGGTTGGACAAGTGGTGTACCTTAACACCCAATTATTCTTAATATAATGACATAGAGTGGATAAGTGGTGAAATTGGGACCAAACCTACTAGGGAAATAGGTTGGACAAGTGGTGGACCTTGAATGTAAACGCCCCATGTACAAAATATCACTCATGCTACTAGAAATAATTTGGTATTAAGGTCCATGTTTCAATGCAGCCTAGCTTGGAAAAGTGGTGGACCTTTGTTTCTCTCTATGTTTCAATAGATTTATCTTGGACAAGTGGTGTACCTTGGAACAAAACCCCCATGTAAATCATGTCATGGGCATTACAAGTGGTGAGAAAAAATACCATTCAAGCTATAACATTATAGGTTGGACAAGTGGTGGACCTTAACACCTAATTCCTCTTAATATAATGACATAGAGTGGACAAGTGGTGAATCATGAGACCAAACCTACTAGGGATAATAGGTTGGACAAGTGGTGAACCTTGAATGTAAACCCCCCATGTACAAAAAATTATGGGTATTGGGTATTTCAATGGAGCCTAACAACTTGGAGACATGGTGGAGCTTATTTCTCTCCGTGTTTCAATGGAGCCTATCTAGGAGAAACAGTGGAGGTTCCTTCTCTCCATGTTTCAATGAGCCTAGCTTGGACAAGTGGTGGACCTTTCTTTCTCTATATGTTTTAATAGAGTTAGCTTGGACAAGTGGTGGACTTTGGAATGAAACCCCCATGTAAAACATATCATGGGCATTTCAAGTGGTGAGAAAGGATACTTTTAAAATATAACCTTATAGGCTGGACAAGTGGTGGACTTTAACACATATTTCTTCTTAATATAATGACATAGAGTGTACAAGTGGTGAATCTTGAGACCAAACCACTCTTGCTACTAGGGATAATAGGTTGGACAAGTGGTGGACCTTGAATGTAAACCCCTCATGTACAAAATTATGGGTTTAGGGTATTTCAATGGAGCCTAGCTTGGAGACATGGTGGAGATTGCTTCTCTCAATGTTTCAATGGAACCTATCTTGGAGAAATGGTGGATCATCCTTCTCTCCATGTTTCAATGGAGCCTATCTTGGACAAGTGGTGGACCTTTGCTTCTCTCTATGTTTTAATGGAGTTAGCTTGGACAAGTGGTGGGTCTTGGAACAAAACCCCTTTGTAAAACATAGCATGGACATTACAAGTGATGAGGAAAAATATCATTCAAGATATAACCTTATAGGTTGAAAAAGTGGTGATGGACCTTGGAGTGACCATGATAGGTTTTACATCTTAAAGGTTATTCTTTCTTACTACTTGGAGTGACCATGATAGGTTTTACATGGGGGTTTGGTTCCAAGGTCCACCACTTGTCCAAGCTAACTCTATTGAAACATAGAGAGAAGCAAAGGTCCACCCCTTGTCTAAGCTAGGGTCCATTGAAACATGGAGAGAAGGATGCTCCACCATTTGTCCAAGGTAGGCTCCATTGAAACATGAGGAGAAGGAAGGTGCACCATGTCTCCAAGATGCTAGGCTCCATCGAAAAACATTAAACCCACGATATGTCGTAGATGAGGGGTTTACATTCAAGGTCCAACACTTGTCCAAGCTATTAGTGCTAGTAGCATGAGTGGTTTTGTCTCAAGATTCACCACTTTTTCACTCTATGTCATTATATTAAGAATATTAGGGTGTTAAGGTCCACCACTTGTCCAACCTATAAGGCTATATCTTAAAGGTCATTCTTTCTCACCACTTGGAGTGACCATGATAGGTTTTACATGGGGGTTTGGTTCCAAGGTCCACCACTTGTCCAAGCTAACTCTATTGAAACATAGAGAGAAGCAAAGGTCCACCACTTGTCTAATCTAGGGTCCATTGAAACATGGAGAGAAGGATGCTCCACCATTTGTCCAAGATAGGCTCCATTGAAACATGAAGAGAAGCAAGCTGCACCATGTCTCCAAGATGCTAAGATCCATTGAAATACCTTAAACCCATGATATTTTGTACATGGGAAGTTTACATTCAAGGTCCACCACTTGTCCAACCTATTATCTCTAGTAGCATGAGTGGTTTGGTCTCAAGATTCACCACTTTTCCACTCTATGTCATTACGTTAAGAAGATCTGGGTGTTAAGGTCGACCACTTGTCCAACCTATAAGGGTATATCTTAAAGGGTATTCTTTCTCACCACTTGAAATGTCCATGATATGTTTTACATGGGGGTTTGGCTCCAAGGTCCACCACTTGTCCAAGCTAACTCTATTGAAACATAGAGAGAAAAAAAGGTCCACCACTTGTCCAAGCTAAGCTCCATTGAAACATGGAGAGAAGGATCCTCTACCATTTGTCGAAGCTAACTCTATTGAAACATGGGGGGTTTACATTCAAGGTCCACCACTTGTCCAACCTATTAACGCTAGTAGCATGAGTGGTTTGGTCTCAAGATTCACCACTTTTTCACTCTATGTCATTATATAAAGAATATTTGGGTGTTAAGGTCCACCACTTGTCCAACCTATAAAGCTATATCTTAAGGGTTATTCTTTCTCACCACTTGGAGTGACCAGCATAGGTTTTACATGGGGGTTTTGTTTCAAGGTCCACCACTTGTCCAAGCTAACTCTATTGAAACATAGAGAGAATCAAAGGTCCACCACTTGTCCAAGCTAGGGTCCATTGAAACATGGAGAGAAGGATGCTCCACCATTTGTCCAAGATACGCTCCATTGAAACATGAAGAGAAGCAAGCTACACAAGGTCTCCAAGATGCTAGGCTCCATTGAAATACCTCAAACCCATGATATTTTGTACATGGGGGGTTTACATTGAAGGTCCACCACTTGTCCAACCTATTATCTCTAGTAGCATGAGTGGTTTGGTCTCAAGATTCACCATTTTTCCACTCTATGTCATTCTATTAAGAATATCTGGGTGCTAAGGTCCACCACTTGTCCAACCTATAAGGCTATATCTTAAACTTTATTCTTTCTCACCACTTCGAGTTACCAAGATAGGTTTTACATGGGAGTTTGGTTCCAAGGCCCACCACTTGTCCAAGCTAACTCTATTGAAACATAGAGAGAAGCAAAGGTCCACCACTTGTCCAAGCTAGGGTCCATTGAAACATGGAGAGAAGGATGCTCCACCATTTGTCCAAGATAGCTCCATTGAAACATGAAGGGAAGCAAGCTGCACCATGTCTCCAAGATTCTAGGATCCATTGAAATACCTTAAACCCACGATATTGTTTACATGTGGGGTTTAACGTCAAGGTCAGTCACTTTTCCAAGCTATTATCCCTAGTAGCATGAGTGGTTTGGTCTCAAGATTTACCACTTTTCCACTCTATGTCGTTATATTATGAAGATCTAGGTTTTAAGGTCGACCACTTGTCCAACCTATAAGGCTAGATCTTAAAGGGTATTATTTCTCACCACTTGGAATGACCATGATATGTTTTACATGGGGGTTTGGTTTCAAGGTCCACCACTTGTCCAAGCTAACTCTATGGAAACATAGAGAGAAGCAAAGGTCCACCACTTGTCCAAGCTAGGCTCCACTGAGACATTTAGATAATGATGATCCCCCATTGGTGGAAGATAGGCTTCATTGAAACATGAAAAGAAGCAAGTTGCACCATGTCTCCAAGATTCTAGGATCAATTGAAATACCTTAAACCCACGATATTGTTTACATGTGGGGTTTAACGTCAAGGTCAGTCACTTTTCCAAGCTATTATCCCTAGTAGCATGAGTGGTTTGGTCTCAAGATTCACAACTTTTCCACTCTATGTTATTATATAAAGAAGATCTAGGTGTTAAGGTCGACCACTTGTCCAACCTATAAGCATATATCTTAAAGGGTATTCTTTCTCACCACTTGAAATGTCCATGATATATTTTACATAGGGGTTTGGTTCCAAGGTCCACCACTTATCCAAGCTAACTTTATTCTTCTCATAGAGAGAAGCAAAAGGTCCACCACTTGTCCAAGCTAGGCTCCATTGAAACATGGAGAGAAGGACGCTCCACCATTTGTCGAAGCTAACTCTATTGAAACATGGAAGGTTTACATTCAAGGTCCACCAGTTGTCCAACCTATTAACGCTAGTAGCATGAGGGGTTTGGTCTCAAGATTCACCACTTTTTCACTCTGTGTAATTATATTAAGAATATTTGGGTATTAAGGTCCACCACTTGTCCAACCTATAAGACTATATCTTAATGGTTATTCTTTCTGACCACTTGGAGTGACCATGAAAGGTTTTACATGGGGGTTTGGTTCCAAGGTCCACCACTTGTCCAAGCTAACTCTATTGAAACATAGAGAGAAGCAAAGGTCCACCACTTGTCCAATCTAGGGTCCATTGAAACATGGAGAGAAGGATGCTCCACCATTTGTCCAAGATAGATTCCATTGAAACATGAGGAGAAGCAAGCTGCACCATATCTCCAAGATGCTAGCCTCCATCGAAATACCTTAAACCCACGTTATTTTGTACATGGGGAGTTTACATTCAAGATCAACAATTTGTCCAACCTATTATCGCTAGTAGCATGAGTGGTTTGCTCTCAAGATTCACCACTTTTCCACTCTCTATCATTATATTAAGAATATTTGGGTGTTAAGGTCCACCACTTGTCCAACCTATAAGACTATATCTTAATGGTTATTCTTTCTCACCCCTTGAAAGACTATATCTTAATGGTTATCCCTAGCTATTATTGCTAGTAGCCTGAGTGGTTTGGTCTCAAGATTCACCACTTTTATTAAGAATATGTGGGTGTTAAGGTCCACCACTTGTCCAACCTATAAGGCTACATCTTAAAGGTTATTCTTTCTTACTACTTGGAGTGACCATGATAGGTTTTACATGGGGGTTTGGTTCCAAGGTCCACCACTTGTCCAAGCTAACTCTATTGAAACATAGAGAGAAGCAAAGGTCCACCCCTTGTCTAAGCTAGGGTCCATTGAAACATGGAGAGAAGGATGCTCCACCATTTGTCCAAGGTAGGCTCCATTGAAACATGAGGAGAAGCAAGGTGCACCATGTCTCCAAGATGCTAGGCTCCATCGAAAAACATTAAACCCACGATATGTCGTAGATGAGGGGTTTACATTCAAGGTCCAACACTTGTCCAAGCTATTATTGGTAGTAGCCTGAGTGGTTTGGTCTCAAGATTCACCACTTTTTCACTCTATGTCATTATATTAAGAATATGCGCGTGTTAAGGTCCACCACTTGTCCAACCTATAAGGCTACATCTTAAAGGTTATTCTTTATTACCACTTGGAGTGACCATGATAGGTTTTACATGGGGGTTTGGTTCCAAGGTCCACCACTTGTCCAAGCTAACTCTATTGAAACATAGAGAGAAACAAAGGTCCACCACTTGTCCAAGCTAGGGTCCATTGAAACATGGAGAGAAGGATGCTCCACCATTTGTCCAAGATAGGCTCCATTGAAACATGACGAGAAGCAAGTTGCACCATGTCTCCAAGATGCTAGGCTCCATCGAAATACATTAAACCCACGATATTTCGTAGATGAGGGGTTTACATTCAAGGTCCACCACTTGTCCAAGCTATTATTGCTAGTAGCCTGAGTGGTTTGGTCTCAAGATTCACCACTTTTATTAAGAATATGTGGGTGTTAAGGTCCACCACTTGTCCAACCTATAAGGCTACATCTTAAAGGTTATTCTTTCTTACTACTTGGATTGACCATGATAGGTTTTACATGGGGGTTTGGTTCCAAGGTCCACCACTTGTCCAAGCTAACTCTATTGAAACATAGAGAGAAGCAAAGGTCCACCCCTTGTCTAAGCTAGGGTCCATTGAAACATGGAGAGAAGGATGCTCCACCATTTGTCCAAGGTATGCTCCATTGAAACATGAGGAGAATCAAGGTGCACCATGTCTCCAAGATGCTAAGCTCCATCGAAAAACATTAAACCCACGATATGTCGTAGATGAGGGGTTTACATTCAAGGTCCAACACTTGTCCAGGCTATTATTGGTAGTAGCCTGAGTGGTTTGGTCTCAAGATTCACCACTTTTCCACTCTATGTCATTATATTAAGAATATGCGCGTGTTAAGGTCCACCACTTGTCCAACCTATAAGGCTACATCTTAAAGGTTATTATTTATTACCACTTGGAGTGACCATGATAGGTTTTACATGGGGGTTTGGTTCCAAGGTCCACCACTTGTCCAAGCTAACTCTATTGAAACATAGAGAGAAACAAAGGTCCACCACTTGTCCAAGCTAGGGTCCATTGAAACATGGAGAGAAGGATGCTCCACCATTTGTCCAAGATAAGCTCCATTGAAACATGACGAGAAGCAAGTTGCACCATGTCTCCAAGATGCTAGGCTCCATCGAAATACATTAAACCCACGATATTTCGTAGATGAGGGGTTTACATTCAAGGTCCACCACTTGTCCAAGCTATTATTGCTAGTAGCCTGAGTGGTTTGGTCTCAAGATTCACCACTTTTTTTAAGAATATGTGGGTGTTAAGGTCCACCACTTGTCCAACCTATAAGGCTACATCTTAAAGGTTATTCTTTCTTACTACTTGGAGTGACCATGATAGGTTTTACATGGGGGTTTGGTTCCAAGGTCCACCACTTGTCCAAGCTAACTCTATTGAAACATAGAGAGAAGCAAAGGTCCACCCCTTGTCTAAGCTAGGGTCCATTGAAACATGGAGAGAAGGATGCTCCACCATTTGTCCAAGGTAGGCTCCATTGAAACATGATGAAAAGCAAGGTGCACCATGTCTCCAAGATGCTAGGCTCCATCGAAAAACATTAAACCCACGATATGTCGTAGATGAGAGGTTTACATTCAAAGTCCAACACTTGTCCAAGCTATTAGTGCTAGTAGCATGAGTGGTTTTGTCTCAAGATTCACCACTTTTTCACTCTATGTCATTATATTAAGAATATTAGGGTGTTAAGGTCCACCACTTGTCCAACCTATAAGGCTATATCTTAAAGGTCATTCTTTCTCACCACTTGGAGTGACCATGATAGGTTTTACATGGGGGTTTGGTTCCAAGGTCCACCACTTGTCCAAGCTAACTCTATTGAAACATAGAGAGAAACAAAGGTCCACCACTTGTCCAAGCTAGGGTCCATTGAAACATGGAGAGAAGGATGCTCCACCATTTGTCCAAGATAGGCTCCATTGAAACATGACGAGAAGCAAGCTGCACCATGTCTCCAAGATGCTAGGCTCCATCGAAATACATTAAACCCACGATATTTCGTAGATGAGGGGTTTACATTCAAGGTCCACCACTTGTCCAAGCTATTATTGGTTAGTAGCCTGAGTGGTTTGGTCTAAGATTCACCACTTTTATTAAGAATATGTGGGTGTTAAGGTCCACCACTTGTCCAACCTATAAGGCTACATCTTAAAGGTTATTCTTTCTTACTACTTGGAGTGACCATGATAGGTTTTACATGGGGGTTTGGTTCCAAGGTCCACCACTTGTCCAAGCTAACTCTATGAAAGATAGAGAGAAGCAAAGGTCGACCCTTGTCTAAGCTAGGGTCCATTGAAACATGGAGAGAAGGATGCTCACCATTTGTCCAAGGTAGGCTCCATTGAAACATGAGGAGAAGCAAGGTGCACCATGTCTCCAAGATGCTAGGCTCCATTGAAAAACATTAAACCCACGATATGTCGTAGATGAGGGGTTTACATTCAAGGTCCACCACTTGTCCAAGCTATTATCACTAGTAGCATGAGTGGTTTTGTCTCAAGATTCACCATTGTTTCACTCTATGTCATTATATTAAGAATATGCGCATGTTAAGGTCCACCACTTGTCCAACCTATAAGGCTACATCTTAAAGGTTATTCTTTATTACCACTTGGAGTGACCATGATAGGTTTTACATGGGGCTTTGGTTCCAAGATCCACCACTTGTCCAAGCTAACTCTATTGAATCATAGAGAGAAGCAAAGGTCCACCACTTGTCTAAGCTAGGCTCCATTGAAACATGGAGAGAAGGATGCTCCACCATTTGTCGAAGCTAACTCTATTGAAACATGGGGGGTTTACGTTCAAGGTCCACCACTTGTCCAAGCTATTAGTGCTAGTAGCATGAGTGGTTTTGTCTCAAGATTCACCACTTTTTCACTCTATGTCATTATATTAAGAATATTAGGGTGTTAAGGTCCACCACTTGTCCAACCTATAAGGCTATATCTTAAAGGTTATTCTTTATTACCACTTGGAGTGACCATGATAGGTTTTACATGGCGGTTTGGTTCCAAGGTCCACCACTTGTCCAAGCTAACTCTATTGAATAATAGAGAGAAGAAAAGGTCCACCACTTGTCCAAGCTAGGGTCCATTGAAACATGGAGAGAAGGATGCTCCACCATTTGTCCAAGATAGGCTCCATTGAAACATGAAGAGAAGCAAGATGCACGATGTCTCCAAGATGCTAGGCTCCATCGAAATACCTTAAACCCACGATATTTCGTGGATGGGGGGTTTACTTTCAAGGTCCACCACTTGTCCAAGCTATTATCGTTAGTAGCATGGTTTGGTCTCAAGATTCACCACTTTTATTAAGAATATGTGGGTGTTAAGGTCCACCACTTGTCCAACCTATAAGGCTACATCTTAAAGGTTATTCTTTCTTACTACTTGGTGTGATTATGATAGGTTTTACATGGGGGTTTGGTTCCAAGGTCCACCACTTGTCCAAGCTAACTCTAATGAAAGATAGAGAGAAGCAAAGGTCCCCTTGTCTAAGCTAGGGTCCATTGAAACATGGAGAGAAGGATGCTCCACCATTTGTCCAAGGTAGGCTCCATTGAAACATGAGGAGAAGCAAGGTGCACCATGTCTCCAAGATGCTAGGCTCCATTGAAAAACATTAAACCCACGATATGTCGTAGATGAGGGGTTTACATTCAAGGTCCAACACTTGTCCAAGCTATTAGTGCTAGTAGCATGAGTGGTTTTGTCTCAAGATTCACCACTTTTTCACTCTATGTCATTATATTAAGAATATTAGGGTATTAAGGTCCACCACTTGTCCAACCTATAAGGCTATATCTTAAAGGTCATTCTTTCTCACCACTTGGAGTGAATGATAGGTTTTACATGGGGGTTTGGTTCAAGGTCCACCACTTGTCCAAGCTAACTCTATTGAAACATAGAGAGAAACAAAGGTCCACCACTTGTCCAGTAGGGTCCATTGAAACATGGAGAGAAGGATGCTCCACCATTTGTCCAAGATAGGCTCATTGAAACATGACGAGAAGCAAAGCACCATGGTCTCAAGATGCTAGGCTCCATCGAAATACATTAAACCCACGATATTTCGTAGATGGAGGGGTTTACATTCAAGGTCCACCACTTGTCCAAGCTATTATTGATTATAGCCTGAGTGGTTTGGTCTCAAGATTCACCACTTTTATTAAGAATATGTGGGTGTTAAGGTCCACCACTTGTCCAACCTATAAGGCTACATCTTAAAGGTTATTCTTTCTTACTACTTGGAGTGATTATGATAGGTTTTACATGGGGGTTTGGTTCCAAGGTCCACCATTGTGTCAAGCTAACTCTATTGAAACATAGAGAGAAGCAAAGGTCGACCCCTTGTCTAAGCTAGGGTCCATTGAAACATGGAGAGAAGGATACTCCACCATTTGTCCAAGGTAGGCTCCATTGAAACATGAGGAGAAGCAAGGTGCACATGTCTCCAAGATGCTAGGCTCCATTGAAAAACATTAAACCCACAATATGTCGTAGATGAGGGGTTTACATTCAAGGTCCACCACTTGTCCAAGCTATTATCACTAGTAGCCTGAGTGGTTTTGTCTCAAGATTCACATTTTTTCCACTCTATGTCATTATATTAAGAATATGCGCGTGTTAAGGTCACCACTTGTCCCCTATAAGGCTACATCTTAAAGGTTATTCTTTATTACCACTTGGAGTGACCATGATAGGTTTTACATGGGGCTTTGGTTCAAGGTCCACCACTTGTCCAAGCTAACTCTATTGATCATAGAGAGAAACAAAGGTCACCACTTGTCTAAGCTAGGCTCCATTGAAACATGGAGAGAAGGATGCTCACCATTTGTCGAAGCTAACTCTATTGAAACATGGGGGGTTTACGTTCAAGGTCCACCACTTGTCAAGCTATTAGTGCTAGTAGCATGAGTGGTTTTGTCTCAAGATTCACCACTTTTTCAGCTATGTCATTATATTAAGAATATTAGGGTGTTAATTCCACACTTGTCCAACCTATAAGGCTATATCTTAAAGTTTATTCTTTCTCACCTATTGGAGTGACCATGATAGGTTTTACATGGCGGTTTGGTTCCAAGGTCCACACTTGTCCAAGCTAACTCTATTGAATATTAGAGAAGAAGAAGGTCCACACTTGTCCAAGCTAGGGTCCATTGAAACATGGAGAGAAGGATGCTCCACCATTTGTCCAAGATAGGCTCCATTGAAACATGAAGAGAAGCAAGATGCACGATGTCTCCAAGAGGTAGGCTCCATCGAAATACCTTAAACCCACGATATTTCGTAAATAGGGGGTTTACTTTCAAGGTCCCACCACTTGTCCAAGCTATTATCGCTAGTAGCATGGTTTGGTCTCAAGATTCACCACTTTTCTCTCTATGTCATTATATGAAGAATATCTGGGTGTTAAGGTCCACCACTTGTCCAACCTATAAGGCTATATCTTAAATGATATTGTTTTTGACACTTGGAATGTGCATGATATGTTTTACATGGGGTTTTGTTCCAAGGTAATTGTCCAAGCTAGATCTATTACATATATATTATACATACAATATTCAACTAGATTCCCTACCTATCATGTCCAGTAGCATGGATGCTCTAGCTTGAAGGTCCACCACTTGCCAACCTATACTATTCTTTATGTAAGGGAGATATCGCTATAAATTCAAAACCTTCCCGCCTAAATTTAAAATATCCCTCCCAAATTTAAATATCCCGCCTAAATTTTAAAATATCCGCCCAAATTTTAAATTCAAATTTTTTTATAAAAATTTAAATTTTCTACTTAAATTTAAAATATTCCACGCGAAATTGATTTTAAATTCAAGTTTACCAAAAAAAGATATCATTATACCACCTAAATTGAAATATGCAAACCTCAAATCATTATATTGTACATAAATTCAAACAAATTCAAATTAACAAGCCTAAACTGATATTAGTTTGCATAGATATGAATTTATCACACCTAAATTATGTACCATGTTAGATGAGAGTGGTTAGAGAATTGAACAAGGTCCACCACTTGTCCAACCTAGATACCAAGAAGGATTGAGTGTACAAGGTATTGTTTTGGAGGTCCTTATAGTCCACTTGGTCTCAAGGTCCACCACTTGTGGTAAGGGTCACCAAAAAGTGATATATATTCATCCAAAGAAATACACGTATTTGGTCTACATGTCCTAGTTTAAACCATTTATGTCCATTAGGTGTATCACTAAAAACACTACTATTTTGAGAAACAGAAGTTACAATCATATCTACAAATGGATTAGAGGAAAATCAGCACAGAATACATCAGAACTGCTACAAGAATCTGACTTTAACAGATCACGCAAGTAAGTCTTCCATTCAATTTTACTAGTATTACAATGTGTTAGTTATTTGTGATATTTATGTATGTATATATACTATGTGTGCATATCGTAATTAAGTGTAATTGTGTATCTGCATTATGTATGAGTATTACAATGAAATAACACAAATATACATACATACACATAGATAACACAGACGCACACATACATGAGCATGTATTTTCAAGAGAGAGATAGCAAGAACAGACGATAGATAGAGAGAGAGAGAGAGAGAGAGAGAGATAAACTACCTGTTTTTTAGAGAGAGGAGAGAGAAAGATAACAGATTTCACTGTGTTATTTATGTGTGGTGGAAGAGAGGAAGACGATGTATGGGAAAGCATGTATTTTCAAGAGAGAGATAGCAAGATACAGAGATAGATAGAGAGAGAGAGAGAGAGAGAGAGAGAGAGAAATACCTGTTTTTTAGAGAGAGGAGAGAGAAAGATAACAGATTTCACTGTGTTCATGTATGTGGAAGAGAGGAAGACGATGTATGGGAATATGTGCACGTATTTTCAAGAGAGAGACAACAAGATAACAGATTTCATTGTGGTTATATGTGGAAGTGAGGAAGACGATGTGTGGGAATATGTGCATGTATTTTCAAGAGAGAGACAGCAAGATAACAGATTTCACTGTGGTTATGTATGTGGAAGAGAGGAAGACGATGTGTGGGAATATGTGTATGTGTGCGGGGATACTTTTAAACTATGTATCTCTGTCTTTTGACGAGAGGGTGTGTGTGCTTTTACGAAGGGGTGTTAATTGTTACAGAAAACTTCTTCTCTATATGGAGAAAGACAGAGAGAGAGAGAGAGAAATACTGTTTTTTCTCTATTCGTGAGGTGTGCAATGTCTCCTGAAGAATGCCCGATCCTGCCCTTCTGGAAAGCGTTGTGTACGCTGCTGTTTCTTTATCTTGTGCGCGAACTTTCAATCCTGTGCACTCCAGCTGTGTGTTGTGTACGATGCCGAGCTTGCTCCTCTACGCGCGCGTATACTCCAACCTGTGCGATCCGTGTGCGCTTTCTGTGTGTTCTGCTCGTCTGCTTTCTCTGTGTGCGTTGCTCGTGCGCTCTCTGTTGTGCCTAATCTTGATAGGGTTTATTAGAATGCCACGTATGCTACAAGTCCATGTTTTATCATAGGATTAAAAAAAAAAAAAACAAAACAAAAATAAAATAACCAATCACACGGCCAAAATTAAAGAAATCATGGTTGAAAATATGAAAACATGCGTAACTCTATACTAGGAAATCACTTAAAAGAAAAAAAATCTTTGGGCGCTGCCGCCCCTTGACCCCGCCCAGAACAATATCCCAAAATCAACCTCCCAAGCCCCGCCATCGAGAGCGCTATATTCCACATCCCCATCAAGAGCACTACCCCCAAACCTCACATGGAAGCGCTGCCTTGTCATCCCATTGTGGCATTGCCCTAACACCCCGCATCTGGAGTGCTAAATGGGAACATTCTTCATTAGTGAAATTTTGAACATAAATTATATTAGCATATACTTAAATATAATACAAATATTAACATATTAGCTATACTACTAATTTACTATAGCAGTTCTAGATTATGTCCCATACTATATTTAAGGTGCCAAAGGTTTGGCCTTATGGTCCTAGATTTAGCCAAGTGGTCAACACATATACGACCAAGTGCACACTGTGCCACAAAACTTGGCCACCACTTCACTTGCCAAAGTTTAGGCCACATGGTCAATCCTAAGTTTCCAATGTTCTTATTATGTCACCTTTTGCCTCGTGGAAAACCTAGGATTGTTTTCACATACTCAGGCACTTCAAGCCACAATAAATTGTCATTACTCTTCGGCAACCCTTTTGTTCAAGTCTTTGAAAAAACATTGTTTAAGGCCACCCTAAACCATTTTCATTTAGGGGTGTCTAAAACTAGCTTTTTGGCAATTCGAGAAGAAAATGGTCAAAGTTTTATACTTAGTTTTAACCACTTGACCAATTCAAATATTGGAAAGCAAGGTCTTGTAATACTTTTCTTTGGACATCACACATTAAAACTAGGTCCCTCACTTGTCCAAGCTATGCTCTAATACAATAAAGGGCTTTTGGTTTCAAGATGCACCACTTTCCCAACCTTGATTCCATTAAAGAAGCTAGCTCTACTTAGACATTTAATAGCAAGGTCTTGCAGCAGTTCAGATTGAACATTTTCCATGGCAGCTAGGTCCACCACTTATCTAAGCTATGCTCTAATAGAGTAAGGGGGTTTTGGTTTCAAGATCCACCACTTGTCCAAACTTGATTTGGGAAGCAAGGTCCTATAATAGTTTGCTTTGGACATTCACCATTACAACTAAGTCCACCACTTCTCCAAGCTATGTTCTAATACACTAAGGAGTTTTGGTTTCAAGGAGAACCACTTGTACGACTTTGTTTTTGGAAGTAAGGTCTTTACATAGTTCACCTTGGACCTTGGACATTGGATACTACAACTAAGCCCACCACTTGTCCAAGATATCCTCTATATATAGCCAAAGGGTTTGGGTTTCAAGATTCACCACTTTTCCAACCTTTCTTCCATTAAAGAAAGGAGGGGCATTATAACTAGGTCCACCACTTGTCCAAGCTATGCTCTGATATAGAAAGGGGATTTTGGTTTCAAGGTCCACCACGTGTTCAACCTTGCAAGACTCAAGGGATACTTGGACATTGGAAAGCATAGTCCTATAGTAGTTGATAGGTGGCAGTGGGTATTACAACTAGGTCCAACCTATGCTCTCATATAGCAAAGAGGCTTTGCTTTCAAGGTCCACCACTTGTCCAACCTTGCTTCCATTAAAGAAATGAGGGGCTACGTAAACATTGGCAAGCAAGGTAGCAAGGTCCTAAGGTGTTTCACCTTGGATATTGGGCATTATAACTAGGTCCACCACTTGTCCAAGCTATGCTCTGATAAAGAAAGGGGATTTTCGTTTCAAGGTCCACCATGTGTTCAACCTTTCTAATATAGAAAGAGGATTTTTGTTTCAAGGTCCACCACGTGTTCAACCTTGAAAGACTCAAGGGATACTTGGACATTGGAAAGCATAGTCCTATAGTAGTTGATAGGTGGAAGTGGGTATTAAAACTAGGTCCAACCTATGCTCTAATATAGCAAAGAGGCTTTGGTTTCAAGGTCCACCACTTGTCCAACCTTACTTCCATTAAAGAAATGAGGGGCTACGTAAACATTGGCAAGCAAGGTAGCAAAGTCCTAAGGTATTTCACCTTGGATATTGGGCATTATAACTAGGTCCACCACTTGTCCAAGCTATGCTCTGATATAGAAAGGGGATTTTTGTTTCAAGGTCCACCACGTGTTCAACCTTGAAAGACTCAAGGGATACTTGGACATTGGAAAGCATAGTCCTATAGTAGTTGATAGGTGGCAGTGGGTATTACAACTAGGTCCACCACTTGTCCAACCTATGCTCTCATATAGCAAAGAGGCTTTGGTTTCAAGGTCCACCACTTGTCCAACCTTGCTTCCATTAATATAGCAAGGAGGATTTGGTCTCAAGGTTCACCACTTGTCCATCCTATGCAAACCTTTTTCATGTTGTAGCATGATTTTTTGTTTGAAGAGTATTTTTCTATAACTATGGATTTAACAATGTAATCTTTTTACTTACAGGATGGACTTCGAATCTGGGGAGAAAGTACATATGATACTTGACAATGAAATCGTTGGTATTGGTTGTGTGTGTAGAACAGATCCAGATTCCACTTGTGGTGGTACAAAGATAGGGCTGGGAAATGTCTCCATACTAGTGGAGGAATGCTTGAAGGATGTGTCCTACCTTTTCCTACAATGGATACTTCATCTCTCCAAGGCTCATTATGGAGTGATGTTCGATGGTCAAAGCTTCTTTTGCAATCTTTTGTATTAAATGGGAACTTAATTGATCCACACGAAAGCTACAATGGTGATGAAGAACATGATCATTCTGATCCTCTAGTTACAGATGCAATACCTATGACAAGCCCAGAATTTGAAGGAATGATTCGAGAGTCTTGGAGAAATCAGAGGGTCCTTTTAAAAGATGACACAATGATGCAAACCATGAATGAAGGGACCATCTTATATGTATTTTCACATGATTATGTCAACTTTCAGGAACTTGGTCCTGATTGTGTGGGTGTGGGTATTGAAAGAGTAAATGCAAGCATTGATGATGTGGTTGACGTGGGTAGCATCACTTTGCTAAAGTGGCCCATCAAGCAGACAACAATGTTGAATGGGAGCCCATTACAACGCTTTGTTCCTGTTGATGGCATGCATGCTACATATGAGGATGTATCCAACGATGGCAATGTTGGAAAAAAACTTGATGGGAGTAATGTTGTCCAGTTGTCAAGGAAGAGACGATACACTTTCATGAACAGGACTCAAAAATCAAAAGCAGCACCAGCTTCGACTTTTTACCTTTCAAACAAATCAATTCAAAGGGTATCATGCATTGATTGTTGTGCACAAAAATGCTGCCAATTTGCAGATCGGGATATGGTGACAAGGTTACGACAACAATTTTGGGGAGAGTCTCAAAAATCACGCACTAATTATGTTTATGATGTTCTTTCTATATGTTATCAGAAAGATGAGAAGTCACGATACCAATTCAGGCTAAATGGCTCTATTGTTTGTTGTAGAGCATGGTATGAGCTACATGGAATACCAAAGACATCATTTTATCGATACAAGGAGAACTTTGAAAATGGTGTGCGCCAATATGTACATGGGAACACATGTACATTGAGAAGGGGACTTCAACATACTAGTTTAGCAAGAGCACTACTAAATGAGTTTGTGGAAAACAACTCTGAGAAGATGCCACATAGAAGTAGAACACTGCTAGATGGCTCAAGAGAGACTCAATTGGTGATTCCATCAACATACAAACAAGTGGATATTTTATGTGAAATCAACACGACACTTGACCAAATGGGCTATGAGAAGAAGCTATCCCAATCTTCTTTTGGCAGAATTTGGAACAAAGAGTACCCACATGTCACTTTAACAAAGACGAGTGAGTTCTCTAAGTGCAATATTTGTAGCTCAATCAAGGCAAGGTTAGAAGCTAAACCTTCTCTTGAAGAGAGAGCTCTTCTCTTGAGGGAGAGAGAAGTTCACATGGCACAACAAAAGAGTTGCAGAAGCCTATATTATGCATGGCGCACGTATTCAGAAACTCAACCACAAAAATATGTATGCATAATCCATGATAAGATGGATCAAAAGAAGACTGCCATTCCTAGATTACGCATTGTTCCCAAGGGTGTGGATTCAGGATATAATCTGCAGGTGGCATTGATTGGCATGATCACTCATGGACATGGAGAAGGTCATTACGGACACTTTGTCTTGAATGGTTTGTGGCCAGCTGATCCAAATCTTACAATTGGCTCAATTGCTAATTGTTTACATAACCTCGAGAGGACAGATAAGCATCCTCTTGGTGATCTAGTAACAAATGGACTTCCAAGGAGCAATATTTCACTACTACATGCTTTGAACTCAAGGGATGCTTTGGACTACCATAACTTGAGTGATGGAAAAGAGCCCATTGTGCAGTCGTCAGAAATTGCAGAAGAGGAATTGGGGTCAACATTTCGCAGATTGCCAGAGAACTTGTTGCTACAATTGGATAATTGTGCAGGGGAAAACAAAAATCGATACTTATTTGCCTATTTGTCAATGCTTGTTGCAAGGGGTGTTTTCAAAACCATCCAGCTGGGATTTTTAATGGTTGGGCATACACATGAGGACATAGACGCCATGTTTAGTAGGTTTTCAGAGAAGTTGAGAGTTACACAAACCTATACTTTGCCACATTTGATGGATACATTACGAAACAGCTCATCTTCATCTCCAGCTCCATTTTTTCTCACAAAGATCCCCGATTTCAAGCAATATTGTGATGGCTATCTTTGTGATGGACAAGACATACTTGTTGGACATTCCAAACCGCTTCAGTTCAGGTTCTTTATGCAGGAAGAGACACCAATGATGCAATATAAGGCACATGTAGGTGTATCAAGTTGGAGTGGAAGTATTCGCCTTTGGAAAACAGACACAGAAGGCAAGCCAATGTTACCACATGGAGATCCACCTCTAGTACAAATGGCGGAGTATGTCAAGGCCCACGAAGAAGTCATTTTGGGGCTAAAGAACTATATAAAATTTTGGAAAATTTTAGGGAATGGTTCAAGTATTCCGCGATATTATAGACCCGTGATAGATTATTGGAGTAATGTAATTGAAGAGATTGGAAAAGCAATCATATCCGAGGGAGTCTTGTATGAAATGTTTTGGCCAAAAACTCAAGAATATTCTCACCTACAAAGCACTACAATGAATTTGCAACAAGGAGCAGAAAGATTCCTAGGCCTTGAAGAGTTGAACGATCATTTTTGTGGGCCTCAACGAGATAGGCCAAGGGAAGAGTTTGACCCTATGTCTGATGTGCACCAAGGTGACTTTCTTATGCTTGTTCCGAGTGACACAGAAATCTATCCAGTGTGGCTTGCAATGGCTTTATCTGACATTGATAATGAGCCTACATCACCAAACTACAGAAAACTCTTGATTCAATATTGGGCACCTTGCGCGAGAAAAAGTGGGATGACAGATACTCAAGCTTACAGTAATTGTTGGAAGGGTTATTGGGCTGTCAACTATAAGGACCCACAAGTGTGGGAAACTATAGATGCAATTGTTTGGTCCTGGAGACCCAACAAAGAAGGACCATTTTCTAGAATAAAGATTCCAGAAAGACATGCTCTAAAAGCCAAAGAAGGCCTCACTCGTGCACATCAGCCACACTTGGATCAAAGTTCAGATATGGTATCAAATGTGGAGTAGAATTATGTGGAGCTTCTATTGTGACTATACTAGTCAATTTGTAAACAAAATCTTTTTTGTATCTTCCTTTGTTTTATGTAATTTATAGTTATTATTCAAATCCATGTGTTGTACATCCTCTTGACTTTTGGTGTTTATCAACACCACAATCCTATGAGATTTTCACTTTATTTACTAGCCACACACCTCAATTTTTCCCACTTTAAGTGGAAAATTCCCAAATTACATGAATTCGGTCGATTTGGAGATTCCCATAATGTGAGATTTTTACCAAAATACCTAATATGGTCTTCGGGGCTGATTTCCTATGGATTACCATGAATTCATCTAGAAGGATCTCTATCATTTCATTTATAAAATGTGTGCCTCGATCACTCACAATTTCTATTGGCAATCCATATCATACAAAGACGTATTCATATAGAAATTGTGCCGTGGTCCTGGCATCTGCTTTTTGAGTTGCCTTTGCTTCGACCCACTTTGTTAGATAGTCTGTAGCCACAACGATGTATTGTGCATGAGTCTTATATGCAGGAGGTGAAATGGGTCCGACATAATCAATCCCCCATTTTGCAAAAGCTCTTGCCCCCATCATTGGTCTAAGCGGCATATCATCTCTTTTAAGTGGTACTTTGGTCCGCTGACAGTCATCACACCGTTTAACGTATTCCTCAGCGTCCATATGTAATGTTGGCCACCATATTCCTGCGGCTAAGACAAGTTTTGTTGTCTTATCACCTGAGAAATGGCCTCCACCTACTCCTCCATGAGCTTGCTCCAGGATTATCACATACTCAGACTCTGATGCGCAAATCCTAAGCTGGTTGTCTTTACATCTTTTATAGAGTTGATCTCCTATTAAAGCGTAATCTCTAGCTTCTGTCTCTACAGATTTCTGACGAGCTTTTGACGTTCCTTCTAGGAAAGTTCTATTTGTGAGATATTCAACAATATACTGACTCCATTCCGGAGCTATCATTATCTGATATAATGTCGAATACTCTGCTGGCGGTTTTGATGAACATACAATACATACAGTGACATATTCATGTACGCTTTCTTGCATTCTTGGCCAATAGACTCCCAATTGTAACAAATTCCTATATGTGTTCCTTCTTGAACAATGAAATGCACATTCTTGAACATGTGCTTCGCACAGATATATATTATATTCCTCAGGATTGATGCATAGTCGTAAAACATGATCATTTCCCAATTGATACAACCTTCCTGCAACTAATTAAAGATTCTTGGATTGCTGAATAGCAATATGTTTCTGGTTGTATTCGCTTCTATCAAACTCTCCTCCATAGGTTAATAAGCTAACGACATTTTGAGACCACTTCGGTATCATTTCTATGTTGAACAAGTACGCGTCTGGCATGTCGTCATCTACTCCTATAGGGTCTTCCCCATTCGTCGATCGCGAAAGATGATTAGCTCTAAGATGTGTTTTTCCTTTCTTTACTACTACCGTGAAGTTGAATTCCAGTAAGATAATGAACCATCTCACTATTCTCCCGGTATTGCATGGTTTATTCACTAGGTAGAGCAAGGCTTGGTGATCTGTAAAAAACACAAACTTGTTGGCTAGAAGATAATGCCGAAATTTCTTCACAGCATATATCATTCCTAATCCTTCTCGCTCTGTTGTGGTGTAATTCTTCTCTGCATTGTTGAGCTGTCGACTGGCGTAACAGATAGGAAAATCCATGTTTCCTTCTTCTGGCTGAGCCAGAATGCATCCTATTGCATATGCCGAAGCATCTATATGCACATGGAATATCTTCTCCCAATCTGGTGATTTCAAGACTGGAGCAGTAATGAGTGCCTCTTTCAATTTCTTGAAAGATTCCTCACACTCCTCTGTCCATTCAGAGTTCACTATTAGCCTGTAAAGTGGTTGGCCTATTATAGCGTACATGTAAATGAATCGTCTATAATATTCGCAATGTCCCATAAAGCTCTGTACTTGTTTTGCATTGGTTGGTCTAGGCATATCCACTATAACTTTTATCTTCTCTAAATCCGTGGATATTCCGTTTTGTGAGACAATATGTCCCAGAATTCTGCCCTGTCGGACCATAAACACACATTTCTCAGGATTGAGACAAATGCGATATGTCCTACATTTCTCAAATACTTTTCTTAGGTGTTCTAGATGTTCATCTCTCAGAAGAGAATGTACACATAAGTCATCCATGTATATTTCTAGAAACAACCTTAAGTATTCTTTGAAAGCATGCGTCATCAGCCTCTGGAAGGTTGTGGGAGCATTGGTTAGACCAAAAGGCATAACCCGATAAGTATAAATTCCCCACTCCGTTGCAAAAGCTGTTTTATGTTGATCTGTCGGTGCTATGGCTAGCTGGTTATATCCTGAAAAACCATCAAGAAAGGAGTATGTTGTTTTCCGTGATACACGCTCTAGAACATGATCAATTATCGGCAGGGGATAATTGTCCCTGATTGTTGCAGCATTCACTTTCTTTAAGTTGACACACACTCGGAGTTTTCTGTTCTTCTTGGGTACCACCACAATCGGAGATACCCAATCGGTGTGTTCAATCTCGTATATGAATTCAGCTTCCATTAGCTTATCTATCTCTTCTTTGATTCGCTTAGCAAACGTATCATTATATGTGTATGGTCTCTGTCTGCTAGGCTTTGCATCTTGTTTTAGTGGGATTGTGTGTTGGCATATCGATGGGTCAACTCCCCTTAAGTCCTTATAAGACCATGCAAACACATCCCTGTACTCTCGGAGAAGACTCAAAAGTCTCTCTTCCTCGCCTGGAGACAAATCTATGGCTATGTACACCGGTCTAGGTGTCTCACCTGGAGCTGCTAAATCAACTTTTTTTGCATCCTCCGGTCCGTCATAAGATTCGTTCGCCTTTCTCTCTCGAATAGGTTGGGTTAATACCATCTTCCTATCCTCTATTGTGAATTTCCTGTAGTGAGAGGGAACATCCATGTTTTCCTTGATTTTGGCGTTTTCGTCCTCTCCACTCTCAATTTCTGTCGTCCAAACTTCTTTCAGAGTTTTCTTGAGCTCTCTGTACTTGTTTCTACGTTCTAACTTGGACTCCGTGTGTTCTTTGTTGCGCTTGTTCTTTTCTGATTTTTCTGTTTCAGTTTTCGTTACATTCCTTTGAACTTGATTTCTTGAGCTTCTTTTGTCTTTTCGTAAGCTCTTTTGATCATTGCCTCTCATTCTTCCAGAAATCTTGTCCTTAACACAATCTTCCGCCTTTACTAGCATTAGGAAATTATTTTTTCCTCTTATTCTAGGCATCAGATTGGTTCTAACCCCCTTTGTTTTTCTCTTTGCTCTATAGCGTTTCTGGCGTTGTTTAGTTTGGTTCGAAAAATCATAAAATCTGACATCCGTTATAGTTTCTTCATTTCCGCTTGAAATGTCCGTTGACTCGTTGTCTGCTTCATTTCCCCACTCTGGATGATCGGGAATGTCGTGAAACACCTCTTCTTCATCTTCCTTTTCCAGTGTATCGTTCTTTTCAGTTTCTTTTTCGAGTACAGTTCTCAACATGAAGTACGGAACCACGTCGTACCCGTCCTTGTCACAAAATTTTGTTGTGGGGCCCTCCGGAATTGCACAAACATCTAGGGTTGCTAGAATGTGTGTCCATTCTAATGGTTCAAGCGTGTCCTCTGGAAAGGGTTCTCCTATATAAGTTTCGTCTTCGATAGGCCTTTCTAAAACATATTCTTCTCGCCTCAGACTTCCACATTTTGAGGCCCCACACATCCATAACTCCTTGGGCTTACCTAACCAAGCTGGAAATTCGGATCCCGCCAAAGTAGCTGAATCAAACTCCTCTACCGGTGTTCGGTTCACATCTTTGTAGCTATTGTCTTTCAGGTTCACACGTGTAGTGGTTTCCATATTTCTCAAGTATATGTGATCATAGCCCCAATCCTGGACCATTTTCAATTGTCTCATGAATGGTCTTCCCAGTATGATATCATAGTTATTCTCCTTGCCAAAATCGACAATAGCAAAAGTATGTTCGTATTCAATGCCGCAAGAAGTCACTACGACTTGCTCTAATAACCCCATAGGTTTCTCCATGTGTCCATCTGCTAATTGGAGTTTCAACCTAGTCTTCCTTATTGCTGGTTTCCCCCATTTTTTCCAGATTTCTTTTGTAGCAATGGCTACCCCAGCTCCGCTGTCTAGTATTGCCATCGTGTTCACTCCTTGGAATTCAACTGGTAAGGTTGTATTCCCCTCTTCACCTTCGCAATACTCTCCGACCTTGTTTAAGGGTACAGGCTTAGCGTTCTTTTGTGGTTTGCTTAGCTCTTGTATACCCTCTTGCAGTCTCGATGTTGGGTCTTTTATCACAAATTTCTCCAAGCATTTTCCTACAGTGGTCCACATATGTGGTCTTAGCCTCAAAAGCTCAGCTAGCGGTTGTGCCACTACCTAGCATTCTACCGCATTCCCCGTCTGCTCTTGTTTCTTGGTTTTGGTCAGTTTTCGCGACAAAAGTTAATGATAAGCATCAAAAGCTTATGGCAACAAGTCTACCTCTCATGTCTGGTGTCCTCTGAGCTCTCGTAGCAGTCGTAGAAGGCTGTAGAAGGTTGGATGCTCCTGTGTGCTCTTTGCTCTCTCCAAGAAGGTAATAGTGGAAATGAGCTTCAAAGTGATGTGAAAAATACTTAACTTCGGGCTTCCCGGATCACTTGTTACCAAATTTGACATGTGCTCCTATCTCGTCGTGAAATGCACTTTAGGATTTGAAATTTCTCAATTTGGACTCCGTTTGACCTGTTTCTGAGAAATCTGTCCACTTTGCCAAAATTCTGTCATTTCGGGCTTTCTGCAACTTTTTCAGAATTGTACCCAATTTTTACCATGGGTTGCCCTAGTCATTAGGACCATCACCGTCTATTCTTTTCTTTTTTCCGATCTCATTTCACCTGCTTTTTTATTTTTCTTTTACTTTTATCAAGAAAATCATAAAAAATAAAGGAAAATAGAAAATTGAAGCCAAAAAATTCCAAACATACACGATAAATAGCTGGTAACCCTGTGTATATGAATATACACTTATTTGTGATTTCTAGACTTGGATTACCACTTTTTTTCACTTTTTTGCTCCAAAAACACTCTTATTTAGTGATATTTACACGTCTAGAGACTCAAATTCATCATTTGATCTCTTCTTGTTGAAAAACAAGGTATATAAGGGCATAAATATTATCAATATCCGCAATCAAACATAAAAATTGCAAAATCATGTAAGACACTGTCCTTGTAATATAATTTTTGTTTTTCTTTGTTTTTGGCGCTTGTAGTTGCTTTGTAACTCCTGTATACCTCCCCCCCTCCTAGTCTGAGTCCTCCCGGACGACTATGAAGTGTCTGTGGGTGAAGCATTGTAGTTGTTTTGGTCATAAGTTCCCACTGCAATTGTAGAGCGATGATACAACAGTCTTTCCAATAAAGCTGCTCTTTGTTTGATTGAAGGATTGGTGGTCGGGTTTTGGGTTGGTTTTGGCACTGCGGTAGTAGAATCAGTAGATGGATTCTTCTTTACCTTGTTGTTCTTTTGCACAATCCAAATCTGCTTCCGCTTCGCTTGTGCTTGCCACAAACTCTTTGCGAACCAAACCTGCTTTGTTCTTTGTGTTGATTTCCTCGCCTTGAAATACCTAGGAGTTTCCGTGGATTGTACTGAAGGGAGTTCCTGTTTACAAATCTTTGGGATCCAAATTTTCTTGCTATAGCTTTGTGCCATCATGAACTTCTTTGGAATCCAGATCTGTTTCACTGTCCTTGATTGTTTGGAATCACCATGTTGTCTGGTATTGAAGACTCTGTTTTCCACCTTTGTTTCCTCTGTCACAACCTTTTTTGGTCTCCATACCAACTTTCACTCCGTTTTTTCCCAAGGTTGAACTATTATATTATTGCTTGTCTTCCATTTCCACTATTGAGAGTTCCTCGTCGAAGAGTAATCCGGTTGTAAAGAAACTTTTGGTTGCCATTGCTTCTTCTTTTTCTCTGGTTGTTGTTTACCTTTGTCTTTGGATTCGTCCTTTGGAGTTGGCTTTGCTCCTTTGGTGAACTTAACTGATTGACTTTCACCTTCGTATTTGATAAGCACTGATTTAGAACTCCATTCAATCATTGCATTGTATTGTTTCTGCCATGGTTGTCCTAGCAATAATGGTTGTTGTGTAGCTTGGTCTTCAACCACGTAAAACATATGAGGATACACATATTGGTTAATCTGTATATGTAAAACTGTGCATCCGATAGTTTTGATTGAATTCTCAGAGTAACTCTTTAACTCTTGCTTGGCAGTTTGTAGTTTAGTGTCATTTGTCAATTGTCTATACAAACTGAGTGAAAGTAGGTTAGTTTGAGCTCCTGAATCCAATAGTGCTTTGGCTTTGATTTGGTTGGTTCCTACTTTGCATTCAATGATGGGTTCTTCTTTGTCATTATCCATTTCTCTTATACTGACTGCGTTTATTCGTATTGCTCCTTCGTTGCGCTGTTTCTGACGCAGTAGTCTTCTTTTCTCCATTCTTTCCTTCGCCTCGGCTTGCGCTTCCTCCACAATCTTTTTCTTTTTCTGGACACGCAGCTTTTCTTGATGTATTTTGAGAAGCATGTCTTGGGTTAGCGGCAAAAGATACTTTTTCACTCTGCATCCACTAATCCAATTGGACATTTCTTCTCCGTCTAATGTAGCAAGCTTGACGGCTCCACTTGGTGATAGATCTTTAATCACCAGAGGTCCCATCCCTCGCTTTTTAAGCTTCTTAGCATGTTGTTTCAGAGTGTAAACTAGGACATAGTCCCCAACCTTAAACTCTTTAGTCCGCACATGCTTATCAAAAAAATCTTTTTGTCACCTTTTTTCAGCGTAGATAGAAGCTACTGCTTTTAGGCGAAGCTCATCTAGCTTTTCCAGGTCATCTATTCTATCAGAAAGCTCGTGCCCTGTCCACTCTAGATCCTTAGCCACCCTTAAGGTTGAAATCAAGAATTCTATTGGTAAGATAGCATTTAGCCCAAAAACCATGTTATATGGGGTCGTTCCTATTGATGTTTTATATGCTACCCTATATGCCCATAATGTTGAATGCAACTTCTGGTCCCAGTCAGCTCTCGACTCAGATACAATCTTCGTAAGGACCGTGCATATGGTTTTGTTTGTTGCTTCAGCTTGTCCGTTTGCTTGTGGATGATACGGGGCTGATTTCCTATGGATTACCATGAATTCATCTAGAAGGATCTTTATCACTTCATTTATAAAATGTGTGCCTCGATCACTCACAATTTCTATTGGCAATCCATATCGTACAAAGACGTATTCATATAGAAATTGTGCCGTGGTCCTGGCATCTGCTTTTTGAGTTGCCTTTGCTTCGACCCACTTTGTTAGATAGTCTGTAGCCACAACGATGTATTGTGCATGAGTCTTATATGCAGGAGGTGAAATGGGTCCGACATAATCAATCCCCCATTTTGCAAAAGCTCTTGCCCCCATCATTGGTCTAAGCGGCATATCATCTCTTTTAAGTGGTACTTTGGTCCGCTGACAGTCATCACACCGTTTAACGTATTCCTCAGCGTCCATATGTAATGTTGGCCACCATATTCCTGCGGCTAAGACAAGTTTTGCTGTCTTATCACCTGAAAATGGCCTCCACCTACTCCTCCATGAGCTTGCTCTAGGATTATCACATACTCAGACTCTGATGCGCAAATCCTAAGCTGGTTGTCTTTACCTCTCTTATAGAGTTGATCTCCTATTAAAGCGTAATCTCTAGCTTCTGTCTCTACAGATTTCTGACGAGCTTTTGACGTTCCTTCTGGGAAAGTTCTATTTGTGAGATATTCAACAATATACTGACTCCATTCTGGAGCGATCATTATCTGATATAATGTCGAATACTCTGCTGGCGGTTTTGATGAACATACAATACATACAGTGACATATTCATGTACGCTTTCTTTCATTCCTGGCCAATAGACTCCCAATTGTAACAAATTCCTATATGTGTTCCTTCTTGAACAATGAAATGCACATTCCTGAACATGTGCTTCGCGCAGATATATATTATATTCCTCAGGATTGATGCATAGTCGTAAAACATGATCATTTCCCAATTGATACAACCTTCCTGCAACCATTGAAGATTCTTGGATTGCTGAATAGCAATATGTTTCTGGTTGTATTCTCTTCTATCGAACTCTCCTCCATAGGTTAATAGGTTAACGACATTTTGAGACCACTTCGGTATCATTTCTATGTTGAACAAGTACGCGTCTGGCATGTCGTCATCTACTCCTATAGGGTCTTCTCCATTCGTCAATCGCGAAAGATGATCAGCTCTAAGATGTGTTTTTCCTTTCTTTACTACTACCGTGAAGTCGAATTCCAGTAAGATAATGAACCATCTCACTATTCTCCCGGTATTGCATGGTTTATTCACTAGGTAGAGCAAGGCTTGGTGATCCGTAAAAAACACAAACTTGTTGGCTAGAAGATAATGCCGAAATTTCTTCACAGCATATATCATTCCTAATCCTTCTCGCTCTGTTGTGGTGTAATTCTTCTCTGCATTGTTGAGCTGTCGATGGCGTAACAGATAGGAAAATCCATGTTTCCTTCTTCTGGCTGAGCCAGAATGCATCCTATTGCATATGCCGAAGCATCTATATGCACATGGAATATCTTCTCCCAATCTGGTGATTTCAAGACTGGAGCAGTAATGAGTGCCTCTTTCAATTTCTTGAACGATTCCTCACACTCCTCTGTCCATTCAAAGTTCACTATTAGCCTGTAAAGTGGTTGGCCTATTATAGCGTACATGTAAATGAATCGTCTATAATATCCGCAATGTCCCATAAAGCTCTGTACTTGTTTCGCATTGGTTGGTCTAGGCATATCCACTATAACTTTTATCTTTTCTAAATCCGTGGATATTCCGTTTTGTGAGACAATATGTCCCAGAATTCTGCCCTGTCGGACCATAAACACACATTTCTCAGGATTGAGACAAATGCGATATGTCCTACATTTCTCAAATACTTTTCTTAGGTGTTCTAGATGCTCATCTCTCATAAGAGAATGTACACATAAGTCATCCATGTATATTTCTAGAAACAACCTTAAGTATTCTTTGAAAGCATGCGTCATCAGCCTCTGGAAGGTTGTGGGAGCATTGGTTAGACCAAAAGGCATAACCCGATAAGCATAAATTTTCCACTCCGTTGCAAAATCTGTTTTATGTTGATCTTCCAGTGCTATGGCTAGCTGGTTATATCCTGAAAAACCATCAAGAAAGGAGTATGCTGTTTTCCCTGATACACGCTGTAGAACATGATCAGTTATCGGCAGGGGATAATTGTCCCTGATTGTTGCAGCATTCACTTTCTTTAAGTTGACACACACTCGGAGTTTTCTGTTCTTCTTGGGTACTACCACAATCGGAGATACCCAATCGGTGTGTTCAATCTCGTATATGAATTCAGCTTCCATTAGCTTATCTATCTCTTCTTTGATTCGCTTAGCAAACGTATCATTATATGTGTATGGTCTCTGTCTGCTAGGCTTTGCATCTTGTTTTAGTGGGATTGTGTGTTGGCATATCGATGGGTCAACTCCCTTTAAGTCCTTATAATACCATGCAAACACATCCCTGTACTCTCTGAGAAGACTCAAAAGTCTCCCTTCCTCGCCTGGAGACAAATCTGTGGCTATGTACACCGGTCTAGGTGGCTCACCTGGAGCTGCTAAATCAACTTTTTTTGCATCCTCCGGTCCGTCATAAGATTCGTTCTCCTTTCTCTCTCGAATAGGTGGGGTTAATACCACCTTCCTATCCTCTATTGTGAATTTCCTGTAGTGAGAGGGAACATCCATGTTTTCCTTGATTTTGGCGTTTTCGTCCTCTCCACTCTCAATTTCTGTCGTCCAAACTTCTTTCAGAGTTTTCTTGAGCTCTCTGTACTTGTTTCTACGTTCTAACTTGGACTCCGTGTGTTCTCTGTTGCGCTTGCTCTTTTCTGATTTTTCTGTTTCAGTTTTCGTTTCATTCCTTTGAACTTGATTTCTTGAGCTTCTTTTGTCTTTTCGTAAGCTCTTTTGCTCATTGCCTCTCATTCTTCCAGAAATATTGTCCTTAACACAATCTTCCGCCTTTACTAGCATTAGGAATTGATTTTTTCCTCTTATTCTAGGCATCGGATTGGTTCTAACCCCCTTTGTTTTTCTCTTTGCTCTATAGCGTTTCTGGCGTTGTTTAGTTTGGTTCGGAAAATCATAAAATCGGACATCCGTTATAGTTTCTTCGTTTCCGCTTGAATTGTCCGTTGACTCGTTGTCTGCTTCATTTCTCCACTCAGGATGATCGGGAATGTCGTGAAACACCTCCTCTTCATCTTCCTTTTCCAGTGTATCGTTCTTTTCAGTTTCTTTTTCGAGTACAGTTCTCAACATGAAGTACGGAACCACGTCGTACCCGTCCTTGTCGCAAAATTTCGTTGTGGGACCATCCGGAATTGCACAAACATCTAGGGTTGCTAGAATGTGTGTCCACTCTAATGGTTCAAGCGTGTCCTCTGGAAAGGGTTCTCCTATATAAGTTTCGTCTTCGATAGCCCTTTCTAAAATACATTCTTCTCGTTTCAGACTTCCACATTTCGAAGCTCCACACATCCATAACTCCTTGGGTTTACCTAACCAAGCTGGAAATTCGGATCCCGCCAAAGTAGCTGAATCAAACTCCTCCACCGGTGTTCGGTTCACATCTTTGTAGCTATGGTCTTTCAGGTTCACACGTGTAGTGGTTTCCATATTTCTCAGGTATATGTGATCGTAGCCCCAATCCTGGACCATTTTCAACTGTCTCATGAATGGTCTTCCCAATATGATATCATAGTTATTCTCCTTGCCAAAATCGACAATAGCAAAAGTATGTTCGTATTCAATGCCGCAAGAAGTCACTACGACTTTCTCTAATAACCCCATAGGTTTCTCCATGTGTCCATCTGCTAATTGGAGTTTCAACCTAGTCTTCCTTATTGCTGGTTTCCCCCATTTTTTCCAGATTTCTTTTGTAGCAATGGCTACCCCAGCTCCGCTGTCTAGTATTGCCATCGTGTTTACTCCTTGGAATTCAACTGGTAAGGTTGTATTCCCCTCTTCACCTTCGCAATACTCTCCGACCTTGTTTAAGGGTACAGGCTTAGCGTTCTTTTGTGGTTTACTCAGCTCTTGTATACCTCTTGTAGTCTCGATGTTGGGTCTTTTATCCCAAATTTCTCCAAGCATTTTCCTACAGTGGTCCACATATGTGGTCTTAGCCTCAAAAGCTCAGCTAGAGTGATAGTGCATGTCACTGGTGTTGACAAGATCTCTATCAATCCTTGCGAGTCCATGACTTTTTCTGATGAGATTCTTCGTGAGGGAAGTGCTCTAATCTCGGATTTTGCTTCATACTCTCCTAAGTATGAAGGTAAGGTATTCAGTGAATGAGGTTTGCTCTCCATTGTTCTAACAAAGCCCCCATCTCCCCAGTAAGATTGCAGATCCAAGTCCACTTGAGATCCTGCCTCAAATTCCACTATGGGAGGATTCCTGATGTCCTTTTCCCAATTTGTCTGATTAGCTTGGCAACTTAGCTCGTTTGCAAAGTTTGCCTCTCTCACTTGTTTCCAAAATTCATTGTAATCCTCATCTCTTCCGTAAGACCTCTGTATGACTGGATGAAAACTCTCTATCTCCTGATCGGTTGTGTTCAACACTATGCGGTCATCCTTGTGTGTATTTTCAGGCTTTTGTGCACTGGGAGTCTTTTCAGCTACCCGTGAAACAATAGTCTCTTGCTGAATTGGGTTTTCCGTTGCACAATTCATTGTTTCTCTTGGTGGTTCTAATAAGGCTTGTACAGTCTCAATCATTCTCTGGCACATTTCAAGTCTCTGTTCCAATTCCGCGTTTGGGTATGTCATCCACCTCTGTTCTTGTGTTTGGTTGTTCTTTAACCTAGCTTCGTAAGCTCTCATCAGTGCGTCCAATGGTTCGTGTACTTTGTCGACTAGCATTGATCCCCCTGAGCTTAAGCTCGTTGTTTCTTTGATACTCTTTTGTTTCGTTCTTTCCGGGCTCATCTCTCGTTTCCCGTTTTGACTCTCAAGTTTTTCTAATCTATCTTTAGTTTGCTTTAGTTCCTCAGCTAGAATAGCGTCTTCACGTTCTTTTCTCAACTTCATGCGTGCTTTTCTAGCTTTCCATGTGTTTCTCTGACTCCGCGGTCCTTGACTAACCACTTCAGTCGCTAACTTTCCATTCTCAGGTTCTCTAGTGGTTTTCTTAGCTTGAGCTCTAGTAACAACTTGCATTGGTATCAGAGTTTCATTTTCAGACCCACTGCTCGTAGGAATAGTTTCTAGCATATTCAATGTCGTCTTTTGCACTTTGTTTGGATTCTTTGAACAATCCTCAATGAAGTGAGTAACCCCACACTCAGTGCAATAAGCGTTAATTCTAATGATTTCCGTATGTGGATAAACATTCATCAGATGGTCACCTCCACACTTGTAACAGGGTCCTAGTGCTGGTCTTAGTCCCACTTGATTCGTCCTTTGTGGATAGGATGGTCTTTGTCCTGTTAACCCTCCATGAGCTATGAACATCAATGTTCTTGCGTCCAAATTGTATCTCTCTTCATCATAAGCACTTGTTACTGTTGGTATTCCAACATTCCCAATCATGCCCCATGGTTCTAGTTGTTTGGGTTCTTCTGGTGGATAATACACAGTTGGAGACATGTGTGCACCAGATTCTTCATAATAGGCTTGAACATGCACTAAGGCTTGTTCTTCCTGATTCTCTAAGGTTGGTGTATATCTAATGCCCACTGGTCTTGCTCCTGGTAAAGGTGGTTGTTGTCCCAATACCGGTTGCGGTCTTTCTATCCCCATAGGTCCTGGTACATTTCCCGTTGGGTATCGAGGTACTGGATGTACCTGAGGTGGTGCTAATTGAGCAGGAGGTACATACTGACGCTCCCTTACATACCCTTTGTTGTAATAGCACTCCTCTGTTGGATGGTTTGTCCATTTTTGTTCAATAGCACACCATTTCAGTGGTTTTGGCAATGGTTTTTGGTATAGTGCCATCCTTTTTAGAGCATCTTCTATCATTTGCTCTACATTTGGCATGGTTGTTGTTTGAACATTCTTTTTAGTGGTAGTCTCGCTCGCTACGGAGGAAGAGCTACTGAATGCAAAATCTGTATCCGCTGACACCTCTCCATAAACCGTACAGTTATCCACTAAGTACAATGCTGCTCTCGTGACTTGCTCGAAACTTGTACAAGCTTTCAAGTGCAAGTCCTTCTTGAGAGTGTCGTTTCTCAATCCTTCAATAAAGAGAACAGATAGTCTGTCATCTTGTGGTCGTTCACGTACTGGACATCTCTCAATGTATTGTTTGAAGCGAAGTGAAGCTTCCTTCACTTTTTCGTGTTCTCTCTGTTTAAAAGCATATATTTGTGAGACCGTATTGTGCTTAATCCCTTGTTTTGAGAATTCCTCAGCAAACTCTCTTAGCAAATGGTCAATGTCATGGAATCCCCCTATGTTCAGTGGTTGAAACCATGTCAATGCCGTACCTTCTAGAGTAAGACCAAATCCCTCGTATTGTGTATGGAAATCTGTTATGTGCTCAGCTCTTAAGACTTGCTTAAAGAGTGACACATGTGCATACGGATCTCCTGAACCACCATACTTCTTTGGCATACACTTGGCTACTTGAGATGGTCTCATACGTCTATGGTCTACTACCAATCTCATTGCTCCTGTGTCCCGGCTAAAGCTTTCTCTAGCATCATGGACTTCATGGGTTACCCTTGTCGGTTCCCCTGCCCTGAATCTACTACTAGGAGGTAATTGTGATGGTTCCGCTTCAACCTTGGACCTGGAGTGGTATATGTGGGGATTGGAACTGCACTACCTCGATTCGTATCCATTGACTCTCTGGAATGTAATGATCCCATTGGTCCGGGCTTCGAGTACTGAGGTTGACTGAAAGAGTCAGCAGCCTGAGTTCTTTGTCCTCCTGTCGTCATTGGGTTTTGCCCTCCATTTGTTGGTGCTGGTCTTTGTGAGCTAGAAGTAACATAATACTGATGTAGTGGTCCCCCAAAGTATGTATATCCTTCTAATTCTTTCTTGCCCATTGTTGAGTATTGCCTCCCATACTTGTCGTAAGCGGCAATTTTCACTTCCGATCCCTTTGTGTAGGTAAAGACATAATGTCTTTTTTGGTCTGTCAACTCTCCGGTGTAGGGTTCTTCACATCTATAATAGAGATCTTGCTCCCCATTATTATATTTGTATAGCCCCACATAGATGTTATCAGTGTTGATCCTTGTAGTTTCATTCTCTCTTCTTAACCTCGCATCAGGGAAGTTCATTATTGGTGCTTTCTCCTCGAGTTCTTCATCTACTTTGGCTTTGGTGCCCATCAATCCCCACTTGTCCACAATGTTAGGGTTTAGGACTACCAAGTACATGGTACCCTCGTCATCTAGATATCTATCTCCGCTATAGCTCACAGGCACTAAGTCCTTGAACTCACTAGGTCTCTCTTCTATCTTTACACAATAGCGGTCCATTCCATCTTTGTAGATCCTGGCACCTTGCTCATTGTCGTACTGGTATTTTATGAACAATAGCTTCATTGTGGTGGAAGGGTTTGATGATCCTGCTGCCATATTTTCTATGTTGTTCAGGTTCAGGTGTTCCAAGTGTTCAGTGAAAATCTCGTAAGATCTCTCCGAAGAAGTATCAGAAACACTTCCTTCAAAGATCGGCTCTAATGGTTGCACCCAACTTTGGTTTACACTTCCCTCGGTTGATATGACACTTGCTTGTTCCCCTTGTTTTGGTTGGTTATTCTGGAGGTTCCTGCCCGATCTCAAATTCATCAATTCCCCTAAAGGACTTTAACTTTTCCGTCTCGGCAATTTGTTTTCCCCAAGTTTTTGTGGTCAGAATTGATCCAAACTGATTGATACTTTGTCAATTGTTTAATCTTGTCAGTTGGACAACTTCTGTTTCATCAAGTGAGAATTTTGTTGCAGTTATGCTGAAAAAGACATTATACGCGTATGATGTCTTTTTTCACAGATTTAGACTATTTTGGTTATGCTCACTCTCAGTAGGCCCCTTATGCTCTTTCCACTCACAAAATTCAGTTTGAACTCTGTTTGAGCAAGTTATGGCTAATTTAGGCTTTTCTTGGCAATTTTCCGCTTTTAACTTGTTTTTTGGGTCAATTGTGATGCAAATGGGATGAAACTTGAAATATAACCTCTAGATAGCTATTACAATGGATCTGTGTTAGCAAAGTATCAAAATATGTCCAAAATTAGGTAAAAGACATCATACGCATATGATGTCTTTTTCATCAATTTGGATCAAAACTTGATATTTATGCTTCCTACAGTGCTTGTAACAATCTTGTCAGGTCAGATATCAAAAATAAGCAGTGGATGTGCCAAAAGACATTATACGCGTATGATGTCTTTTGTCCCAGATTTTGACTATTTTTTGGTTTTAAGCCTTCTCCAATGTTTATAATTGAGTTTCAAGTGTTTTTGTCAGGTTTGAATGTAAAAACAAGATCTGAATCCAAAATATTATAAAAACAAGTTTGAATCTAAAAACAAGACATTATACGCGTATGATGTCTTTTGTCCCAGATTTTGACTATTTTTTGGTTTTAAGCCTTCTCCAATGTTTATAATTGAGTTTCAAGTGTTTTTGTCAGGTTTGAATGTAAAAACAAGATCTGAATCCAAAATTTCATATTCTTTGCGTTTCTTGGACTCCGACTTGTCTTTTTGGGTTTCTTTGAGTGTTAATGCTCTTGTTTTAAGTTGAAATTAGGGTATAACTCCCCTTTTGAACACTCTGGTAAAGTCAAAATTTCTATTTTGGTCTCTGTTTGGTCATTTAGACATCATACACGTATAATGTCTAAAGTTGCAGATTTCCAATTTTTTGGCACAGTATCCTTCCTAAAGCTTTCTCAAGTGCTCAGCAACTCCCAGATACACAGAAAATTTCTCTGACTTTTGTTTATTGCAAGTTTCACTACTAACTCGACGGTTTAGTGATCTAACATGCAATCAACCATATCAAGCAAATACTCCAATGATTACTAGCTCCAGATCAGGATCAAATGAAGTCCTACCTAAGCTATTCCTAATCATAAAATGGGTTTGGTAATTGTGATTTTAAAGAGATCCACTGTCACTCACGGACTAGCAAATTCTTCTTCTATCAACAACTACTCAATACCAACAAAACAACAACAAATCTAAGCTAAACTAAAAATACTGTCAACACGGAAGACCCAGGAATACCCCACTTCCTAGTATCTCTCGAGATCTTCGGAGTCCACCACTCCTAGATCTTTTCTAAATAAAGTATACAAAGTAGTTTATACGACTCACCTCATAGGATTAGTCTAAGGTCACCTACTTAGGGCTCTCATCCCCGACAGCGGCGCCAAATGTTAAGGCGGTTACGCCGCTAGCGAAAGCTAAATAGCGAGAACTCAACCAACAACAGAATTTGTCAGACGAGGACGAAGCTTGACCCGCAGGCGCATGGAAACAACTAGGTGGGTGTCAAATCACCTAATCGACCTGCTAATGACAATCACTACTAAGGAAATCAAATCTAAGTTCTAAAATACGCAAGTGACTGAAATCCGTACTACGAACGAATGCTATACGAAACAGGATCTAGAATCATTGAATCGATCTCAAACTCAAGGGGAAGTCTATACACTAGGTAAGAACAACACCTTAAAGATTTGAACTGCAAAATCAACCTATAATCACTCCGTGCGGTAAACGCGTATGAAGACAGGCCGAAAAATACAGGTGACCGAAACTTGACCCCGATGGTACTAATGCGTAGCTCTACTCGTTGTGGTTCTATAGATATGCTGCACGCTCTATTCCGACACACGAGTTGGAAGAAAACTCACACCGAAGCTCGTAGGAACTTACCACACATAGAAGTCGATAGCGCGCACTCTTGGTATCTGTGCATAGCTCTCGCCATTGCTAACACAATGGCGGTGTCGCTTCTCCAATGGCGGCTCCGTAGCTCGCGTAGCAAGTAGATAAGACTCTCTCTCTCTCTCTCTCTCTCTCTCTCTCTCTCTCTCTCTCTCTCTCTCTCTCTCTCTCTCTCTCTCTCTCTCTCTCTCTCTCTCTCTCTCAGACACAGTCACGGCGCTCAAAAAACTCCCTTTGATTAATAATCTGAATCTCCTTAAGTTACAAAAACTTTGGCTTATATACCTCAGCCTTGGAGGTGAGAACATCTCTAACTAATTACATCAGCAAGTGAAATTACTTCGGGATTACAAGCTGGAAACTCAATTGAGTCCCGTAACTTAATGAATGGCTCAATTCAAAATCAATGTCGTAAAGACGTTTATTACAATCAATGGTTACAAAAATGATGAGTGTGAGCAAAAATGTGGGTGTGATCCTCTGCTGGCTCGCTCAACAACAACTTAGATGGAGGAAAGGTTGGTTGAACAAATACCCAGCCTACCTCATCTACTTGGTGGAGACACCAAAGGAGATTCGGGAGGATGCAACCTTCTGCCCGGTGCCAAGAGTCAGAAACTGGAAAGAGCATGGCAGGATTGCAGAAAAGAAGCCAAATTGGCTTAATTATCCCAGGATGCCAGGACCAAAGGCAGGAGAGAGAATAGGTCAAGCCTACATGGTGAAAACCCTAACGGGCACCATCAAGCTCTTTACTGGCTCTCCTGACCTTTCATGTCAGATGCTCAAGAAAATCTGCAGGACTCTCTTAGCTTGCATTAAAGTGTTCGCACCAGATAAAGCCACGACCTCGAGTCTACTATCGACGGCCGACACAGTGACTGATATGATGTACGATCTTTCATTGCAGTCTTCTCCAAAAGTGTTACACCTCCTATACCAAAGGATTATGTTTTTGCCTAGCTTCCACATGCAAACATTCGAAGAAGCTTTCTACACCGGCTTTTTCACCCACGAAAGCAAAATATTCGGCCAAACCTTGACCATCGGCAACCTACGATACGAATCACATTTGCAGATGCTCAAGACGACGGGACTTTATTGACCAAGCATAAAAGTCATGTCAGGGACGACATGAACGCGGAGGGGGGGGAGTGTTGAGCCAGCAGAGGATCACAACCACATTTTTGCTCACACTCATCATTTTGTAACCATTGATTGTAATAAATGTCTTTCCGACATTAATTTTGATTTGAGCCATTCATTAAGTAACGGGACTCAATTGAGTTTCCAGCTTGTAATTCCGAAGTAATTTCCCTTGCTAATGTAATTAGTTAGAGATGTTCTCACCTCCAAGGCTGAGGTATATAAGCCAAAGTTTTTGTAACCTAAAGGAGGCAGATTATTAATCAAAGTGAGTTTTTGAGCGCCGTGACTGTGTCTGAGAGAGAGAGAGAGAGAGAGAGAGAGAGAGAGAGAGAGAGTCTTATCTACTTGCTATGCGAGCTACGGAGCCGCCATTGGAGAAGCAACACCGCCATTGTGTTAGCAACGGCGAGAGCTACGCACAGATACCAAGAGTGCGCGTTATCGGCTTCTATGTGTGGTAAGTTTCTACAAGCTTCGGTGTGAGTTTTCTTCCAACTCGTGTGTCGGAATGGAGCGTGCAGCATATCTATAGAACCACAACGAGTAGAGCTACACATTAGTACCATCGGGGTCAAGTTTCGATCACCTGTATTTTGCAACCTGTCTTCATACGCGTTTATCGCACGGAGTGGTTATAGGTTGATTTTGCAGTTCAAGTCTTTAGGGTGTTGTTCTTACCTAGTGTATAGACTTCCCCTTGAGTTTGAGATCGATTCAATGATTCTAAATCCTAGTTCGTACAGCATTCGTTCGTAGTACGGATTTCAGTCACTTGCGTATTTTAGAACTTAGATTTGATTTCCTTAGTAGTGATTGTCATTAGAAGGTCGAGTAGGTGATTTGACACCCACCTAGTTGTTTCCATGCGCCTGCGGGTCAAGCTCCGTCCTGGACTGACAAATTCTGTTGTTGGTTGAGTTCTCGCTATTTAGCTTCCGCTAGCGGCGTAACCGCCTTAACAGAGAGCAAGCGACCTTTAAAAATTCAGCAAAACCGACTGTCTTTTTCCGCTGCACAAAGTCCTTGTGGGGTCCTTCTTTGGGTGATTCTTTTGAATGCCTCCAAGACTGAGCCCTCCATAGTTCATGCATGCATGCCACATACCCTTGACCTTATTTGGTAGGTCTATAATTGAAGATATTGTTGAGATCATGATATAAATTAATAGTACAACTAAGAAAATCAAATATTGAGGGGTCTAAAAAAATATGTACATGTCAAATATAAATAATATAGGTGGAAAAAATATAAAGGGGTCAAAATAAATCTCTCTCATTGTAAGTCTACCATAAAAAGATGATAATTTTGGTGTTCTAATTTATGCGAGTAATAGAGAATAGATGTAGGAAGGAAAAAAATCACAATAGTGAAAAAATATACACATAAATAAAACTAGTTTTTTTTTTATTTTTGTTGGGATGGAGTTACACCAAAAATAAGAGAAGCTTGCATGAAATTATTTCTTTATGGAATAAAGAGTATGGTAAGAAAAATTGTGGTAATGGTGAGTCAATGTACATAGCATAAATAACACACACTTAAGTATAAATATTTAAATAAATACCAAAATAATTACGAAAAATCCTTATATTTAGGCCCTATATACAATGAAATATTTACACACAAAGAGGCCATAATATACCTTCTTTTTTTTTTGGCTCAACTAGCCCAGTGACTAGCTAATTGAGAGTTTTTAAGAAAATATGGGGAAAGTTCCCTAACTCACACACGCCTATGTACAGTGAAATGGTAGGGATAGCCACAGTGTTTGGGTGATTTTGGTAGGGTGAGGTAGCTCACTATGACAATTTATAATAGCCGAAAAACGGCTATCAACATCATAGATAGGAAAAAAACACGTTTTTTTCTTGATGTTGCACAAAAGAAAGTTTTTTTTTCAATTGTTATGAATTCAACATGGTTCATATAATCATTTTAAGCAAGTCAGACAACCAACAAGTTGAACAAATGCATGGAGGCATGAAAATGGCAAATTTAGCTGTGAAAGATAACTAAAAATGCTATAAATTTTACAAGAACGATAAAGTCTGACACCAAGGGAAACCCTAAGAAGTGGAGTCACCAAGAAAAAGCTGGAGCAATTACTAAAGTTCACCATTCTCAAAGACTCCCCTAGAGAGTAATCAGCATACATTGAAAGAGAGAGATTAGAGTTGGAAGGCGTTGCCATCTATGAAGTTGTCTACAGAGACCACGAGAACAATATGGTAATGTTGCCCATGATACCGAGAAAAGCCTATAACCTCACCAAAAGATTGCCAATAAGAAAAGCTCTTGAGTAAACCAAATTTACGAACTACTTACAATTGTTGTCGTGCAACATGGACATTCAGAGAGCTCATGATCTATACATAAGCATTAAAAAGAATGGAACTACTTAAATTACCGCATTGTACAATGATGAAGTTCAAGTGGAATTGGAGCTGATCTCTTAAGACAAGGAATCTCAAATCTCGAGCGAGATTTTCCGAGCAATACCTAAAACGAGCAGGACTGGCCAAGGCATACTATACAAAACAAAAACCAAACAGGATTTTTTGGGTGACTTCAAGCACAACAAAAAATAATAAAACAAGATTACCCCTAATTTTAATAGTAAAACGACCACAAATTTTTGACAGAAAAAACCCCTTGAACAAGGGTTTGGTAGAATGGTTCCTTTGATGGGCTATAACAAATGGAACCCATACAATGGCATGTTGATATTCCTCTTCTTGGAACTAGTTGCCCTCAAATATTGGAAGCTCATTTCTACCACCATTGATCCTTGTTGGGAATAGTGGCACCATGATTCCAATGGATATAAATCTCCTATTCCTACATCCCTACATGTAGGACCACGGTCATATTTTGGATGCATGAACCGATCAAGGAATATACATCATATTTTGGATGCATGAACGAATGTGTCGACAAGGAATGAAGGTGGGTAATTACCCGACAAGAGCATGGAGACTTGCAACTGTGAGAGGGAGATTGTATTCTTTTGGCAACTTGGGTAGAAATAGAAAGAGGAGGATGGTGCAATGAACCAAAAATAAGAGAGAGAAGGAAGAATCCTCAATACCGTCAAATCCGACAGCTACGACTACTACTTATATTCATTATTATATTCATTTCACCAAAGATTCCTGCAAATCTCATGCTCCCCTGTATGAGGATCTTACCTTTGAAAAGGACTAGAGAGGATTCGAACTCAGGCCCCTCGGCGTATAGGACTTTAGAGTCTCAAGCCTAACCAAATGCACCAAGACGTTGAGCTGGTAGTGCAATTGATTCATCCAGTTCTTTAAAAAAACCAGCAAACTCTGCGCATGCCTCAGCATCCCCCCCCCCCCTCGAGGGGCATGGAGCTTGAGGCTGCCCAAGCTTGCTCCGCCCCTCCCTACCTTTACTCGCTCGTCGTGCACTTTTATCGTGTGTCTTTACCTTTGCAGCATCTTCAAAAGATTCCGATTAATGCATCATTTTTCGAAATCAAGGACACATATCATACTACTAGACATGCTTACTGGCTCGATTTTAAAAAAATCCTACACTATTAGTCCCAAGATTCGGCGCCAGATGCTGTTCAAAATACACGAATCAAACCACAACACCCCCCGCGGCGATGGCGGCCTCTGCTGTGCATGGTCAAGTGCCCGCGCTCCGAGTTCAGCTTGCCTTCATGCTGCGCTGTGATCTCGCATCCTCTCCACGACGGTGTTGCAGGCAAGAGCAACACGCGGGCCACGCAGGGGTATAGCGAGCGGGGAGACTGCACAGCAGCTCCGAGCTCCCTCTCTGCAGGCCTTGGAATCGAGGCTAACCAGTGCAGAAGCCGCACGTGTGCGTACACAGAGCGAGAGAGAGAGAGAGAGAGAGCTCTTTGCAGACCTTGGAGTCGAGGTTGGCCAGCGCAGCAGCCACGCACGCACACAAAGGGGGCGAGAGAGAGAGGGAGACACAACAGAGTCCTGATCACCCTGAGAGGGCGCTTCTGCTCCCCCGCATGAGAGGCGGACGGAGAGAGAGAGAGAGAGAGAGAGAGAGAGAGAGAGAGAGAAAGAGAAGCCCTGGTTGCCCCGCGTTCACGGCTCCCATCTTGCCCGCATACGGCGGCTATGTGTTGCACCCACACTCCCTTATGGTGCTCACCCGCATCAGAGCTGCAGCTATCGGCTGCAGCAGCACAGCCGGGAGCACACAGAGGCGAACACCCGACTCCCGTCAAGTAGAGCAGCTGGCAAAAAATCCCGAATTGTTCTCCCTCGATTGTTGTCTCTGCTCCACAAGTCCTTTGCTTTGGTTTTTTGCAACTTGAGATTCCCTCCAAACCGCTTTTTTCACTCATCGTGCCTACATACCTGCTGCTCGAGTGATCTATAAATCGCATTATCGCACTTCTCTCTCCCCCCCCTCTCTCTCTCTCTCTCTCAAAAAGAAACTCTTTGAAAGAGCACGCGCCGGCGCGTGCGCTCTTTCAGAGCGTTTCTCTTTTGACTGTGTGTGTATGTATGAGAGAGAGAGAGAGAGAGAGAGAGAGAACAGAAGTGAGGCTCGCCATCGCTTCATAATTGCACATATATTCTGCATCGAATCGGTCATGAGAGATGTTTTTGTTTGTCTGCAGATCGTTCCGAAATGCTTGCCTCATCAAATTTTCAAATAGTTTATCAACAGAGCTGGACGAGGAGTCTGTGTGGAAATTTTTGAGAGAAGGCCAAGGCGGCCATACACAGAGATGCATGACTGCATACATACTCAGAGAGAGAGAGAGAGTAGATGACGCGATAACTGCATGCTGCTTAATGATTATGAGTACATTATTTATAAGCCTCAAGAGGCGTGATCTGGAAAGGTGCAGTCATTGAGTTGTGCCCCTTGGCTGCTGGGCGGTGGACAATATTGATGCCCGATTGGGCTTGTACTTCCAACAGTTTGACTGAAGCCAAAGGTCATCAGACCATGACTTGCACTAGTGGAAATATTCCCCAATGCCTTTCCCTCGAAATTGAGCTGTCTCTACCACTAATCCCCTCACAAACTCGGCTAAAAGCACAACCAGCCAGCTACACTGAAGCCGCTCGCTTGATTACTTGACGTCATAAGCTATTCTGCCCTTTGACGTTTACTCCACGTCTTGCCTCTCACGTGAGCACAGAGCCAAGGAAGGTGCAACCCTCTCTCTCTCTCTCTCTCTCTCTCTCTCTCTCTCTCTCTCTCTCTCTCTCTCTCTCTCTCTCTCTCTCTCTCTCTCTCTCTCTCTCTCTCTCTCTCTCTCTCTCTCTCTCTCTCTCTCTCTCTCTCTCTCTCTCTCTCTCTCTCTCTCTCTCTCTCTCTCTCTCAGGCTTCCCGTTGTTTTGCACACATCGGGGGGGGGCAGATAGGGAGGAGACACGGAGGTGCGAGGAGGGGCGCAGATGTACACCATTGCTCTCTATTGCCAGAAGCGCACAGTACCTTGGGGGCCAGGAATGTGGTCCGCACGATTGGGCAACATGTGAAGGTCATGAGACTAACGTCATGAGGTTGAGAACGAGGAGATATTAAGGGATTTGCCCTTATAGTATTGAGGGTAGAGCAAGGTATGTTTGGTAAGATGATTTTGACCTGCTGGTTCAACTCTAATTCAATTGCCACGAATCTTCATAGATGCTTCCAAATCCTTGCAGTCTTCACAAGAATGCAGGGTAAAACCTAGATTTTGGTTGGATTCAAACTAGAGACATCAATATCTATTTCCCTTGGCCATTCAACACTATCCGTCAAAGTCCAGGGTCGGAGGGCAGCAATCTGCAACCGTACATCTACAGTTGTTTAAATGGCATAATTTCAGGCTCCATGCTGCTGATGCTTGCCAACTTAGCAGTCGGAACCCATGGAAGCCAATATAGTCTGCAATCTATGTCCTTCGAACAAATCAGCCCATGGAACGGTCTGTACTGCTAACACATCAACGGACGGAATGTTGAAAGCGATAGGCCACAATTTTTCTACGGGATGAAGCAATCATTGCATGCCATGTCTGCAACCATAATTTTGTGCAAGATGGGCCAATCATTGCATGCCAAATTAATGCCTGGAATTTGTCATCTACATTGTTGACGGCACTATCACCTGTACTATTCACTGCCTACATTATTGATGGCATTGTAACCTACATTGTTGATGGCCCTCCACCCCTGGACTTTTGTCAGACGGGAATGGTCCTGAAGTGACCATTCCCCCTTCAGGACCATTCCCCCGTTATAAGTGCGACCTCGTGCGCCGATCGCCACAAGATCGCACTTATAACGGGGAATGGACACTTCAAGACCATTCCCTGCACCATCAAATCAACGCGGTAACGTTGTCTAGAAAATTTTCCTGAAATATTTTTAAAAACAAGATCACCATGCGGTGCCCGGTTGTGCATGCTTGAGGTGTGCAGGTGCTGCACCAAGCCAGGCCTTCGTTCCCCTTCACCCTGCTAGCAACGACGCACGTTTCCCCCCTTCGCCTTGCTAGTGACAATGAATGTTGCCCCCCTTTTGCTTTTCATTTTTACTTCGCTGTATGAGGAATCCGCATTTGATTCTCGTCTACTTTTCTTTTTCCAAAAACGTAGGCACATACTCATTCTATTTATTTGTCCACTTTCGTCTACATCGCCAACAACCTGATACCATCAACAAAAAAATGTGTTGACAAGTGGGGACTCAAGCACTTGAGCACTTCTGACACCTTAACATTGTCTTGTCCAAATGCCTTCTTCAGGGGAGGATCACATAAGATCTTCCATTTCTAAACACTACTCTGGAGCTTATGAGCCTTGATGTAGTCCCATACTCTCTTGAGGGCATCAGGCCTCATGGTCTTTGAGGTTTGCAAGATGGCAGCGAGGCTAGAGGAGACGCTATAGAGGATCTGAGCGCCACCCCTAGGCTCGGGCTTGGAGTCAGGTTCAGGAGTGGTTTTGAGTTCGGCCTTGGGCACTTTCTTGCTCATCTATTCATCAAATCATGCAAAGAGCAGTCACACACTAGACCAGAGGCAAGATCCCGATCGATGGCAAGAAGACGGATTGGGATTGGCTGGGGTTGAGCGATCAGAGTTGGCACTTGCACGTACAATACCCAATACTGTAGCAACAAGGCTAGGAGGAATGAGCAACATCTTGCACTACTATGATATCATTCCTGCAGCCGCCAATATTTCAGATGACTACAAGTAGTAGTACTAGCACCAGTGTACATTCGAAGATCATAATAATTAATTGATTATTGGATATGATGTTGATCATTGCACTACAAAATTGTTAAAAAATTTATTCTAAAATATCTTCTCACAAACAATTGATCACAAAGCGTATGATAAGGCCTATGATAGAATTGAATGGGAGTTCATACTTCAAAGTCTATATGATAGAGTTTTCTCGGGTTTGTCTTTGCAGCTCGGGAAAACTCGCTCGGTGCATAGTAAGACTCTCTTAAGACAACTAATTCCAGTGCTAGAAGATTTCAGCTACTAGTGTTAGAAGATTTCAGACAGTAGACTGGACAGAAATCAAAAACTGCACTGGAATTTGGATACTGGAATAAGAATCAGACTATGTATTGAGAATAATATTCAGACTCAGAGTACTGGACACAGAGTAAGTGTAACCGGAATATCTGTCGTGATTGGAATTACAGATAAAAGATTATAGTGAGTATGATATGATATACAAAGAGAGTTCAGTCGACAACAATTGCCAATGATTGACAACTCAAGTACAAATGCCGCCAAAATGCTAACCCAAATGCCAACCAAAAACCTCCTAAAGAGGGAAAAAATGCCCCGGCGGTCCTAGTGTGTTCACACACATCACTACCACATGTATATGGTAACAAGATTTCCAATATGAAGCAGTTTCTGGCCACCAATGCCAAAGACAAAGTACTCACTGAATGGAAAAGCTTAACTCTCTCCCTACGAATCCATTCACAAATATGTAGACAAGTTTTGGGACTTACAACTCAAAGCCACTGTCTTCAAAAAGTTGGATTTTGGAGAGCAAAAACAACAATTTTGTGCGGGCTTAACTAAAGAAATCGCAGAGTATGTCAAATCCCAAAGGCCACGCACCATATCGGCGGTTATACACCATACTATGGTGGCTTCTTGAATCAATTTCCAAACAGGGTCTAAGAGAAATTCTAAGCCCACGAAAAACAAGGGACAATGTCCAATAGTCTCCTAAGGGCAATTCCAACAAAGCTAAGGAGAAGGGAAGAGTACCTCTTTTCACTTTCCATGAAAGTAATTGGTTGATGTAACTCATCAGCAATGTTTAAGTCCTTCACTTGTCATCTTATTGCATTAGTAAACAACCTCACCATAACTAGTATGCAAAGGTTGAGAACCTAACTTAAACATGAAGAGACTAAACCTAGTCGCAAACATCCTTTAACTTATGGTAAGCAAACTCCAACTAGAGTGATACATACTTATCAATTGGATTGATTGGTGCTAAGTACGCACTTTGCATATCCTTTAGCACAAGATTACACTTATAATCTGCCTAACAGTACTGGGTTGTGTTTCCCCACCGTTTACAGACAATCTTCCAAAATGATTGGTAAACATGGATCATAATACCTTACAACATGGTTGAAGCAACCAGCAATGCTATAAATAATTATCTTGGTTAACTTGAAAGATTCACAAGCACCCAAACCAAGCCATGACCTTTATTGATGATTGCTAGATCTATGTCACAAGTGTGCATGCCGCTCCAAATCAAACTTCGCTAAAACACTAGGACCCAAAAAACCTAGTGTGTAGGCCTTTAGCAAAAATAGATCAAAACCTGCATATCCATGACCGTCCTGGCTCCTGGCCTGCTACCCTAGGCCTGGCATTTCTTTCCAATACCTATGTCAAATATGATGCTCGTAGCACACATAAAAAAGGTGTAAATAATTCTAAAAAGAAATTAAATACTTTTTACTGCAATCATTTGCAAACCTTGTTGATATGTTTGAACCATAATAGAAGGTGAAACATAAGTTACTTCTAGCTACAAACATGAAACATTTCCATTAACAACACATAGCCTTGCTATATGCATAAACAACATCCGTTAATGTTGTTTAGTAGCACTTGTAACGTTAACAAGTTGTTCTGAGTATCCGATAATTTTTTGCCACTAAAATTATTCCTGATACAAAGTGTTGAAAATGTTCTATAAAACGGATTTGATCAGCACCTAGGGACTTGTTGTGACACATAATTGAAAAAGTGGGCACTAGTGTCAGTCCCACACACTCATATTCTCCACATATGGAATATGTCTCAACTAATGATGTCTGAAAAAGAACATCCTTCAAGTATGAGGGATACTTGTGTGTGGAGGTAATTGCAAACACTCGATGATGGGAGTGAGAGGCATCCTCGTTAACCTTACTTCACACTGGCTAAAGCAGACTCCTTGAGTTCCTAGGCCATGTTGTATTCCATGTGACAACATGTGCCAAAGAAATCCCTACATATTTTCTCCTACATGACCTTGTCATGTCTCTTAAAGAGAAAAATGGATGAAAACATAGAAGTTTATGCGTCCTACTTGGAAAAGTTAAAAAAAAACATATTTTAAAAAGAAATAAAACCAAATCAAATGTGTACTTAGAGATTGAGCATAGTGTTCACTAACCCGTAGTCAAATGTACCTGCCCAAATTTCCCGCCTGTAAAGGCCTAGGAACACTAATTGAAAATGAGTAAAAATCAAGTAGTAGTGCACGGGTAACCCTAGGTGTTGCCTTTTCAATCCAAACCCCTTGGTTAAAATCTACATTGCTAAGCCCCTTGATTAGACTTCATGAAAACTTCATAACCTAGCAGCCAATGATGACCAATACAGTCTACGGTGTTTGATAGTGATTGAAGTCAACTTTGGAAGTAGAACCGATCCACTACCCCTTGGCAACTTGTGGACTTCTTTTCTTGAAAGTGCAAGTATGAAGGTTCCAAGAATTGAACATCTGAACTTAGTAAGTGATTTAATAATCACGAGCTGGGTCTTACCCCAAAACTGTGCTCATATAGACACCCTTAGTGCTACAAACAAAATAGGAGATCCACTCAAATTGGAAGCATATTCACAACTAAATCTTTTCTAAATGTTAAAGTCCATAATCTTATGTCTTTGTGAATAGCCATGCTGTCTGAATGCTTGCTTCATCTATACACCTTGGTAAAGATAATCCTTTACGAGTTTAAGACTTTCAAAAACTCAACTTGATGTAGTGCTACAATAACACCCAAAAAATCAGTAATGGCAAGACTCTTGCTAGTCCATTAGAATCAATGGGTACTCAGCTAGATAGAATTGTTCAATCTTGAAAGCAATCACTAATGGATTATAAATAGATAGCTCTTAGCCCTTCAAAAACAGGTGGCTCTTAGACCTTCCTAGTACCATATCGACATAGAAATATTTTAGTAAAATAATACCTAATTTCAATTTTCCCGTATAGAATTAGGAAAGACACACACGCACACATACATACATACACACACACACACACACACACAAAGTCAATGATGGGATGAGGAAAATCCTTTATGGTATTGGTGTATGCCCCTTACGAATGCTTCTGTGCAAATGATGTATGGGTCGTAGCTTATCATATAAGCATAGGCTAGTAAGGCACATACATAGGCAATAAGGACACAAACATAAATGGTTTTTGAGCTCCCATAAGCTATACAGCTATCTGCTAGTGTATTTTCCTCATAGAGGACATTCTTTGAAAGTTTAGGGTCAATGATTTCTATAAGTTGATTTAAAGCAAGTGATGTTGCTAGCAAGGAAATAATTTTCAGAAGTTGATTTAAAGTAAGTGTTGGTCATTTCTTTTGTTCATTTTTTTTCCAATGGAACACTTTCAAACAAAGGCCTATTTGATGGTGTTTGTTGGGAAGCAATATTTCAATTTTGTAGCTCGGATTTCATATGCTCTTTTTACTTGTGGTTTTTTTTGTTTATGTCTTTATGGTTGTTTACATCATTTATCATGTTGCATGCTTTTGTTATATTCAAAATCCTCTAACCTTTATTGTAGTGTTATTCTCTACGTTGTTGTTTTATACTAGAGATATGGGAATTGTAACTTTTTTATTTTCCCTACATATTCTTGTTCACCAAATGATGTCTAACGATATTTTTTTATTAAGTGTAGTTCTTGTTTTCTTCAGTGGCTTTACTTTAGCAGAGGGACATTGTGTTCTTGTTTGAGGGGGATTACCAAAAAGTGAGCAAAGAAATATGAGCGAGATCAAAAAAGTCAGCAATGAAACCAAGCAAGCACTTCTCCATTTTCTTATGAAAGTACAATATTACACCCTTGATTTGCAATATAAATGATACTTGTTAGTTAAAATGGATTGAATGTACCATGGAGTAAAAATAAGCGACCCACGTTCTAGTACGAGTTAGTAGCAATAGTTCAAATGACTTACACATCCCCGGTGTATATGTGAGAGGTCCCCAAACCCGCCGACACCAAAAGCGGAATGGGATCCTTGACAAGTCTCTAGGCCTAATAAAATCTGAGTCTCTAACAAGGAGAATCTAGGGAATTCACCCTTACCATCAATAATGGTTTAGGTGTATAGCCCTACAGGGGAGACCTAGTCCTGTCTCGCAAGGGAAACGGGACAACTTGTTGAAAGAAAACTATTCCAGACCTATAACTTCCATCATTTGGATTACGTTTTCCTTATCCGACACTTTTTTTCCCCTACCATATGTGAGGGCACAGCCGCTGGTGCACTCCTCTTTCAAATGGAGAAATTTCTAGACGCTTTCAGTGTGCGAAAATGGATAGTTACCTGACTAATCAGGTCCACCCGTCCATGATTGAAAACCTTAGCCAATCCCCACTTACCACCCCGTGCTCACACATGTTTCTCGGTTATTTAATTACTATCACATTCTTGTCACAATTAAAACAATGATTTCTTTTAACTTTCATAACTGAATTTCATTAAAACAACCCTTGAAAACAGTATTGAAAACATTCTTTTAGCAAACAAACATCTTTAGACTTAAACCAAGGTACTGTCATTCTGGAGTAACTCTGACTAGTACTGGCTTGTCTCAAGACCACCTATACAAGGGTGAAAAAACGGTACACATTCCTTATTTATAAAAACCGGAGTGAAAAAAACCATCACCCATAGTCAGGGCGCCCATACGCCAACCGGTTTCCCATACAACCGGGCGGTTCCTCTAGGATAAACTTGATATCCTAAGTAATATCCACAAGCACAAACAAGCACAGGGTAAAGACTCCACGCGCACTGAGGAAACCGACTAATCCATGGCGGAATCACCATCATTACTCATTACCTGGAGTAAAATATTCCAAGGAATCAGAGGTGTCTTGAGAGAAGTTGCCTTAAGGATGATCAAGCATTTATTTCCTAGGTCAATCAGTCGTAACCCAATCATTTTTTTCCTCCTTACAACCATTGCTCGTTGGTTTCTTGGAAGTCACCTTCCGTTTACGGCCAGTTAATCCTTCCTAGTCCTTATGTATGCAATGTTAATTTATAAATGAACTTTTAATCTAATTAAAGACTCAAGTGAACAAAATGGAAATCCACCTGTGTGACTGGTCAGCCATTTGCTGCTGCGTTGGCACCTACAGACTTTCCTCTGTAGGCCTATGACTAGGCCCAGTCTCATGGTCATGAGTTACTCTATTTCTTTTGTTGATTGTATCCTCTTCATCGGAAAGAGGATTTCCTCTGGTTCTTTTTGGAGCCATATTGACAACCTTTATAAAAGGACATAATCGATTAGAGAATTAAATGAATAATCTCTTTTCTTCTTTTTATCCAAGAATAAGGATTTTTGGAGTAAATAGGTATCCTTGTTAAATATTGGATGAGATATTTCTCCTATAACTTCCTGGTAGTATTAGTATTATCCTATAATTATCGTATAATTATTGGAGCTATTTTACTAAATTTCTCCTTAGTTTATATTCTAAAAATATCCTATTTTGGCCTTAGTAAATTATGAGTTACATATCTGTTAGTGGGTTATTTACCCTAGATGGAATTTGATATGTTATATCTCTAAGAATTTTCTGGCTAACTCATAAAATTGATTTATAACTTTTTCCTTCTAGATTTATGGTCTAATTTAGGCAATGTTGGTCGACGGTAATTAGTTATACTAATTATTTGGACTAAGGTAATTTTTTCAACCTTCAAAAGTTATTTCTGACCTCTTGTAATTATTGGGTAGCTATATAAATTCAATTACTAATTTCCTTTCCCCGATTTATACACAAAATCGGTTACTATTAGTTAAAATAATTAGCTAAACTAATTATTTGAGGTTAAAATAATTATCATAAGTTCCTTAAGATGTATTTTACCTTTGATTATTTCAAAGCTTTTTGGATTAATTTGCTACTTTTTCTCTTTATTTTCCCTTAAAAATAGTGGTTTTTTATTGAGATAATTAGTTAAATTAATTATCTGAGGTTAAGATAATTATCACAGGTTTCTTAAGATAGCTTTTACCTCTGATAATTATCTCAAAGCTTTTTGGATTAGTTTGTTATTTTTACCCTTTTATTTTCCTTTTAAAATAGTGTTTTTTAATGGGATAATTAGTTAAACTAATTATCTGAGGTTAAGATAATTATCACAAGTTTTTTAAGATGAGTTTTATCTTTGATAATTATCTTAAAGCTTTTTGCATTAGTTTGCTATTTTCCCCCTTTTATTTTCCCTTAAAAGCAGTGTTTTTCTACTGAGATAATTACTGAGGTTAAGATAACTATCACAGGTTTTTTAAGATAGTTTTACCTCTGATAATTATCTCAAAGTTTTTTGTATTAGTTTGCTATTTTCTCCGTTTTATTTTTTCTTTAAAAAAGGTATTTCTATTGAGATAATTATTTAAAAAAATTATATGAGGTATAATAATTATCATGAGTTTTTTAAGATTATTTTTACCGCTGATAATTATCTCTAAGCTTTTTGGATTAGTTTGCTATTTTCCCCTCTTTATTTTCTCTAAAAAATACTGTTTTTCTATCGAGATAATTAGTTAAACTAATTATCTGAAATTAAGATAATTATCACTGGTTTTTTAAGATGATTTTTACCTCTGATAATTATCCCAAAGCTTTTTGAATTAGTTTGTTATTTTCCCCCCTTTTATTTTTCCTAAAAAATAGTGTTTTCTGTTGAGATAATTAGTTCAACTAGTTATCTGAGATTAACAAAATTATCACGGGTTTTTTAAGATAAGTTTTGCCTCTGATAATTATGTCAAAGCTTTTGGGATAAATTTGATCATTTTCTCCTTTATTTTTTTCTTAAAACAGTGTAATTACAAATTATACTCAAAAAATTAAAAGATAATTTTTCTAGCATATTGATAGTCTAACATAGCTCTAATAATTATCTCATATTAATGTAAATTTAATTAGTATAATTATCATTAATTTATTAAAATGAGTAATTTCAACCCTAATATAATATAATAATTAATTAGATTAGTATTCTTAAGATCAATCTCAATAATCAACAGAGAATTTAGAATTAAGAGAGAATTTTAGAGTATAATAGGTTTAATCTTCAATTAATTAAAAAAATATAAATAGATCAACATAGTTTTCATAATTAAAAAGGGTTAGTGCTAATTATCGTTGATTAACCAACTAGAGCTTTGCTCTCTAGTTATTTTTGAGAAGAGGTCCCTCTAGATGAGAGAGAATTTTCCAAGGCTCCGATTTTAATTTTTTGTGAAGAAGGGGGGGTTTATTTATAGCTTTTCAGGGGCCCTGGGCTGTTTCTGGCAGGTTCTAGCACCTCAAGCAAGCCCCCAGCTTCCAACTAGCACCATCTGCTGCTAAATCTATCTTGGGCAAGTTCCACACAGCTCCACACAACCCCCCCAGCTGAATCAATTTCTGGTATTTTTTCTTACTTTTATTGATTAAACTTGGAACTATCTGTAATTTCTAGAACCTTAGGTTAAAAAGTCTTTAGCAGTAATAATTACTGAAACCATTCCATTTTACTTAACTACTTAGATTCATAGTGTAACCTTGCAGAGCTCGTAATTTTTCCAGACTTTACCGAAATTCGATTCTGAAAAATTATAACCATAGTAAAGCTCTGGTTACGGTTCCAAAAATACCAATATTTGCCATAATTCGATCATTCTACAGTGTTTTCTTAACAACCAAGTTAATTTTAACAGGCTTTGTATAATTTCTAAGGTTTCAAAAATTGGAAACCTTACAATCACCCCAACTTAAGTAATTGAGATGTCCTCATCTCAACAGAATTTGGGAAAATCTTTGAGAAATGATACTTCGTGCTCCCATGTGGCTTCTTCAGTGGGGTAGTCCTTCCATTTTACTAAATGTTCTCTGATTACTCTGTTTCGTAGACTTCTTTCCCTAGTATCAAGAATACAATCTGGTTGGAGTTCAAGAATTCCTTGCTTGTGCATCACAATCTGTTTGTCGTCTAGAGTGTGATTGGGATTTGGAATGTAGGGTTTTAGAAGACTGATATGGAATACATTATGGACCTTGAGGTGTTCAGGTAGCTTTAATTTGTAAGCTTGATCACTGATTACTTTTATCACTTCATAAGGTCCACAATATCTAGGGCTTAGTTTTTTGAATTTTCCCAAAGATAAATTGCTTCTCTTTGGCCGTACCCTAAGGAATACTTTATCCCCTTGTTTGACAAACAGATCGGACCGTTTTTTATCAGCATAATGTTTTTGGTGGTCCTTAGCTGCTTGAATGTCATGTCATATGGCTTTGGTTTGGACATCCATTTCCTCCAAAATTTGTTTTGAAGCTTCTACTCGTAGTAGGGTCAGAAAAGTTTAGGGGTGATATACATTCACGCCCATAAAGAGCATTAAATGGTGACATCCCGATGCTTTTATGGAATGAGGAATTATAGGCGAATTCCACCAGAGAAAGAAATTGTATCCATTTTCAAGGTTCTCTACTACAGTAGGCTCTAAGGATGTCTTCAATAACTTGATTCACTCTTTCCGTCTGGCCGTCCGTCTGAGGGTGATAGGCTGTACTGAAACATAGCTGGGTACCTAAGGATTCAAATAAAGCTTTCCAAAATTTTAAAGTAAACTTCACTGACTATTCTCTTAGGAAGCCCGTGTAATCTAAAGATCTCTTTGATAAATAAACGGCTTATGTCTGATGCAGTGTAAGTTGTTTTCACAGGCATCAAATGAGACAATTTAGTCAGCATGTCCACTACCACCATAATGGAGTCGTAACCCCCTTGAATGGTAGAAAGGCCTCTTACAAATTCCATGCTAATGAGTTCCCACTTCATTTGAGGAATTTCGTTGAAGTTTTCCTGGCATCATTACTCTCTCAGCCTTAATCCTTTGACAGGAAAGGCATTGTTTGATGTAGCGAAGTATATCCCCCTTCATTCCTGGCCAAAAATAGCTTTTCCTTATGGCATTAAGGGTCTTTGCATATCCAGGATGGCCAGCGAGTGGTGCTGTGTCCTTCATAAAGGATTAACTCCTTTAATGTTGGATTCTTAGGAATGTAAAGCCGGTACTTATAATAGAGAAGCCCATCCTCAAGTGAATAATCCTTGATTCTGTCTTTATCTTTCTCTTTTAGGTCCTATTGATTGATAACCTATAGGAGTTTTTGATAATCCTCATCTTCCACGGAGCCTGGGGAAACGGGACAACTTGTTGAATAAATAAAAAACTATTCTGGCCCTATAACTTCCATCATTCGGATTAAGGTTTCCTTAGCCAACACTTTTTTCCCCCTAACATATGTGAGGGCACAGCCGCTGGTGGACTCCTCTTCCAAATGGAGAAGTTTCTAAACGCTTTCAATGCGCAGGAATGGATAGTTACCTGACTAATCAGGTCCACCCGTCCATGATTGACAACCTTAGTCAATCCCCACTTACCACCCCGCACTCACACATGTTGCTTGGTTATTTAATTACTATCACATTCTTGTCACAATTAAAACAATGATTTCTTTTAACTTTCATAACTGAATTTCATTAAAACAGCCCTTGAAAACAGTATTGAAAACATTCTTTTAGCAAACAAATATCTTTAGACTTAAGACAAGGTACTGTCATTCTGGAGTAACTCTGACCAGTACTGGCTTGTCTCAAGACCACCTATACAAGGGTGAAAAAACGGTACCCATTCTTTATTTATAAAAATCGTAAAACAGTATTGAAAACATTCTTTTAGCAAAACAGTATTGAAAACATTCTTTTAGCAAACAAATATCTTTAGACTTAAGACAAGGTACTGTCATTCTGGAGTAACTCTGACCAGTACTGGCTTGTCTCAAGACCACCTATACAAGGGTGAAAAAACGGTACCCATTCCTTATTTATAAAAATCGTGGTGGAAAAAACCATCACCCATAGTCCGGGCGCCCATACGCCAACCGGTTGTCCATACAACCGGGTGGTTCCTCTAGGATAAACTTGATATCCTAAGTAATATCCACAAGCACAAACAAGCACGGGGTAAAGACTCCACGTGCACTGAGGAAACTGACTCATCCATGGTGGAATCGCCATCATTACTCATTACCTGGAGTAAAATATTCCAAGGAATCAGAGGTGTCTTGAGAGAAGCAGTCTTAAGGATGATCAAGAATTTCTTTCCTAGGTCAATCAGTCGTAACCCAATCATTTCTTTCCTACTTACAACCATTGCTCATTGGTTTCTTGGAAGTCATCTTCCGTTTACGGCCAGTTAATCCTTCCTAGTCCTTACGTATGCAATGTTAATTTATAAATGGACTTTTAATCTAATTAAAGACTCAAGTGAACAAATGGAAATCCACCTGTGGATTGGACAGCCATTTGCTGATGCGTTGGCAATTGCACTTTCCTCCGTAGGCCTATGACTAGGCCCAGCCTCATGGTCATGAGTTGCTCTATTTTTTTTGTCTATTGTATCTTCTTCATCGGAAAGAGGATTTCCTCTAGTTCTTTTTGGAGCCATATTGTGGGAGCCTTTATAAAAGGACTGAATCGATTAGAGAATTAAATGAATAATCTCTTTTCTTCCTTTTATCCAAGAATAAGGATTTTTGGAGTAAATAGGTATCCTTGTTAAATAATGGATGAGATATTTCTCTTGTAACTTCCTGGTACTATTAGTATTATCCCATAATTATCGTACAATTATTGGAGCTATTTTACTAAATTTTTATTAGTTTATATTCCAAAAATATTATATTTTGGCCTTAGTAAATTATGAGTTACCTATCTGCTAGTGGGTTATGTAACCTAAATGGAATTTGATATGTTATATCTCTAAGAATTTTCTGGCTAACTCATAAAATTGATTTATAACTTTTCCCTTCTAGATTTATGGTCTAATTAGGTAATATTGGCCGACGGTAATTTGTTATACTAATTATTCGAGCTAAGGTAATTTTCCCAACCTTCAAAATTTATTTTCAACCTCTGGTAATTATTGGGTAATTATATAAATTCAATTACTAATTTTCTTTCCCCAATTTACACACAAAATCGGTTACTATTAGTTAAAAAAATAAGCTAAACTAATTATCTAAAGTTAAGATAATTATCACCGTTTCCTTAAGATGTACTTTACCTCTGATTATTTCAAAGCTTTTTGGATTAATTTGTTATTTTCCCTCTTTTATTTTCCCTTAAAAATATTTTTTTGTTGAGATAATTAGTTAAACTAATTATTTGAGGTTAAGATAATTATCACAAGTTTCTTAAGATAGGTTTTACTTTTGATAATTATCTCAAATCTTTTTGGATTAGTTTGCTATTTTTTTCCTTTTATTTTCTCTTAAGAATAGTGTTTTTCTGATGCGATAATTAGTTAAACTATTTATCTGAGATTAAAATAATTATCACGGGTTTCTTAAGATAATTTTTACCTTTGATAATTATATTAAAGCTTTTTGCATTAGTTTGCTATTTTCTCTTATTTATTTTTCTTTAAAAATAGTGTTTTTTTGTTGAGATAATTAGTCACACTAATTAATTGAGGTTGAGATAATTATCACAAGTTTATTAAGATGATTTTTAGCTCTAATAATTATCTCAAAGCTTTTTGGATTAATTTTCTATTTTCCCTATTTTATTTTCTCTTTAAAACAGTGTTTTTCTACTAAGATAATTAGTTAAACTAATTATTTGAGGTTAAGATAATTATCATGGGTTTTTTAAGATGAGTTTTCTTCTATTAATCATCTTTAAGCATTTTGGATTAGTTTGCTATTTTCTCCCTTTTATTTTCCCTTAAGAACAGTGTTTTTCTACTGAGATAATTAGTTAGACTAATTACCTGAGGTTAAGATAATTATCACTAGTTTTTTAAGATGATTTTTACCTCTGATAATTATCCCAAACATTTTTGGGTTAGTTTGCTATTTTTTCCCTTAAAAACAGTGTTTTTTTGTTGAGATAATTAGTTAAACTATTTATCTGAGATTAACATAAGTATCATAGGTTTCTTAAGATAAGTTTTACCTCTAATAATTATGTCAAAGCTTTTTGGATTAATTTGATCATTTTTCCCTTTATTTTTTCTTAAAAACAGTGTAATTCTGCTTAAATAATTACAAAAATTACTCAAAAAATTAAAAGATAATTTTCCTAGCATATTCACAGTGTAACATAGCTCTGATAATTATCTCATCTTACTCTAAATTTAATTAGCATAATTATCATTAATATATGGTTAAAATGAGTAATTTCAATCCTAATATAATATAATAATTAATTAGATTAGTATTCATAAGCTTAATCTCAGTAATCAGCAAAGAATTTAGAATTAAAAGATAATTTTAGAGTATAAATAGGTTTAATCTTCAATTAATTAAGAAAATGTAAATAGATTAACATATTTTTACTAATTAAAAAGGGTTAGTGCTAATTACCGTTGATTAACCAACTACAGCTTTGCTCTCTAGTGATTTCTGAGAAGAGGTCCCTCTAGATGAGAGAGAATTTGCCAAGGCCCCGAGTCTAATTTTTTGTGAAGGGGGGGGGGGGGGGGTTATTTATAGCTTTTCAGGGGCCCTGGGGTGTTTCTGGCAGGTTCTTGCACCTCAAGCAAGCCCCCAGCTTCCAACTAGCGCCACCTGCTGCTAAATTTGTCTTGGGCAGGTTCCACACAGCTCCACACAACCCCCCAGCTTCCATAATCATTTTTTGCTATTTTCCCTGACTTTTAATGATGAAACTTGGAAATATCTGCAATTTCTAGAACCTTAGGATAAAAAGTCTTTAGCAGTAATAATTACTAAAACCATTCAATTTTACTTAACTAATTAGATTCATAGTGTAACCTTTCAGAGCCCGTAGCTTTTCAGATTTTATCAGAATTCGATTCTGAAAAATTCTAACAATAGTAAAGCTTTGGTTACGGTTCCAAAAATACCAATATTTGCCATAATTGGATCATTCTACAGTGTTTTCTTAACAACCAAGTTAATATGAACAGGCTTTGTACAATTTCTAAGGTTTCAAAAACTGGAAACCTTACAATATGTGTATGCAAGTGGTCTATCCATGAGAAAAATTAATGGTTGCCAAGAAGATTGGAGATATTCTTAAATTTAGGAATGAACATGGGTAAATACATAACAACACAACATTAACATGGACATGGCATAATTGAATTACATCTATACATAGCTTACAAAATTTCAAGCTAGCATATCACAAGATATATTATAGAAAAAAGTTGTTAATAAAAAACCAAAGTTTAGGCCCCACGTTATAGAGAACTTTGGACTCATTGGCTTTTTGTTTGATTGTGAGCATAAGCTTATAAGTCTAGAAAACATTGCACACAACCTCTCTCTCTCTCTCTCTCTCTCTCTCTCTCTCTCTCTCTAAATTTATATACACTCTCTCTTAGTCAACTCATAAAATTGATGTCGGAGACCACAAGAAACAGGCAAGAAACCTATCGCTCCAAAAACAGAACAAGCAGGTTTAGTGCCTCAACATTGGTACTCTTTTAACATCCCAAAATTATATCGCCAAGTATATCCACACATGAATACAATAGGGCTAAGCTGTGAAAGATTGACCAAGGTTGACAAAAAAAAAATGGTAGATCTTTTGGCAATATTTCATCATTTTTTCTGAAGTTGAAAGCAATACAAATACTCAAAACAATATTAAGGATCGACCTACTTCACATTGATTTTAATGTATAGAATTATTATAACTTCTAGTCTGCTTTCCTTAACTACTATATTCTTATCCAATTTATTAGTTTAATGGTGTGCTACCTCATCTTACTATTTTGAGCGAGAGAGCACAAGTGAAAAGCTTTGAGGTGCCACATCAATCGCAACATTTTGGTCCTTTGCGATGTTGTTCAACAATCAATATGCTACACTCTAAAGGCTGAATTTCAAAACCTATGAAAGGGAGGAGGAGATCACACAAGGAAATGGGTTGTTAGAAGTGGGAAGGAGGAACTCACATGGAGTGAGGTGGGATGTAAGCATCATGAAATCCATTGCACTTTCACTTTGATGAGCATATATAATGGCCTTAACTGCTATTTCCAAAGTGCTCATTGGCAACGATATAGAGTGGCATGTAGAGATTCATCTTACGCTGATAGCATCTCCATGTAGTTTTCAAAGACTGCATGCAATTTTCAAAGGCACTCAAAGGTAGCAAATGAGTGCAAGTTAATGCATATACGAGGTTGAGGGGGCCATGCTCTTCAGTTTTTTATGAGGTTCACTATTTAGCAAGGCCTTTTTTTCTTACATATTACGTGTAGTAGGCTTGTGTTTCATCCACTTATTCAGTGTATCTCCATGACAAAGTATATGCCTCTTGAAGAGATGCTTGCATGGCCACGAGAGGCCATGAGTAACACCTTCAAAAGATAAGAGGCAGTAAGTAGCACTTCTTCAAAAGATAAGAGGCCACAAGTAACACTTCTGAAAGTCATTGTAACACATAAAATCTCTCTCTCTCTCTCTCTCTCTCTCTCTCTCTCTCTCTCTCTCTCTCTCATTGTAACACATGGAATGCGGGGGGTTGGCATTGATGAACTAACAAGCAAAGCCGATGTTGTACTTCTTGTTGAAACTTGGGAGCATGATACACAAAGGATTAACGGCTTGGAGGATTACAATGTACATTCATTGATGTGGTCAAAGAATCTCAAGCAACGAAGAGGACAAGGAGGGTTAGCATGTATGGTTAAGAAAGGATTGGAAGATTTTGTATCAATTGTGAAAGATGACAAGTACAAACGTTATGTATGGCTGAAAATTATGACACCAAAAAGAGCACCCATTTTTGTAGCCGGTTGCTACATTCCTCATCATGATTCTCCCTTTTATGCTTGCATGGATAAAGATCAACCATTTTCTGATTTGGAAGAGGACATTGCTTATTTCAAAGGTGAAGGTGATGTTATTGTATTTGGGGATATGAATGCTCGCACAAAAACATTGCAACATGATACTCAACAATTTGATATGCCATACATTTCAAGGGAGTTGGAGGAAGTTCACTTGTATGATCATACTTCAATGGATGAGAAAGAGCCGGATCACTATGGAAAGTTACTTTTACACATGTGTAATAGCACGGGTATGCTCATTGCCAATGGTGTATCTTTGTGGAGTGGAACCAATGGATTTACATGTAGGAGACATAATGGGGATAGTGTGATTGACTATATGCTACTCTCTGAAGCCATCATGTATCGCATAAAGAGTTTTATGTTTGGTCAATGGACCCCGGAATCCGACCATCGCACCTTATGTATTGACCTTTCATGTGGAGAAGCAACTAAGCATGATAATCTCAGCCAAAGGAAAGAGAAGTTATCACTATGTATGGATTTCAAATGGGCACCAATGTACATTGAAATGGTTGAGCAAAAATTATGGATGACAAAGCTTCAGTGTGATGCACCATTGGAAACTAAATGGGAAGCTTTCAAGAAAGCTATTTGTTCTTGTGCGGAAGAATGCTTTGCCATAAGGCATCTCCATGGTATCAACAAAGATAGATCACGCAAAAGGTGGTTTGATAAAGAATGTCAAGATGCTCGAAAGTCCTTGATAAAGCTTGATGAAACTATGGACAAAGAAAACTATCAAAGTCATTTGCATACATACAAGGCATTGATTCAAAAGAAGAGAAGAAGATGGGAAGTAAAGCAACAAGAATTTCAAGTCCAAGAAAAGGCACATGCATGTGGAAGATTTTGGAGAAACTTGAGAGGCAAGCGGGTTGAGAATTTTGGTAACTTGAGTCTAGTGGATATGTACACACATTGTAGGCAATTATATGAGCAAGCAAATACTGAAAAAATGCCATTTTATGGTTCACTCCCATGTATGCCGTCTTTTTTTACTATTGAGGATGTATGCGGTGGGCTTGAAAAGTTGGCCACTCGCAAAGCGGGAGATCTTCAAGGTATCAAGCCGGAGATGATCAAATGGACGGGAGATTTTACCCATGAGTGGATGTGTGATATTTTCAACCTTGCACTTCAACATGGTATGCCTTATGATTGGAGTACTAATTGGGTTAAGCCTTTGCATAAAGGAGGGGATGTAAAGAATGTAAGCAACTACCGGACTATAATGATTGGGTCTCTTATGGCAAAGTTGTTTGGGTGCATAATGGAGATGAAATTGAGTGATTGGGCTGAAGAAAATGACAAGCGTGCAAAGGGACAAGCGGGTTTTCGTCGATGCCATAGCACGATTGATCATCTTGTCACTCTTCGTGTTCTCATGGAGGAAAGTCGGTTGAAAGGCAAGCGATTGTATTGTTGTTTTGTGGACTTTAAGAAAGCCTTTGATATGATTCCACGTAACAATTTGTGGAGAAGGATGGAAGAACTCCAAGTGCCAAGTGAGTTTATGCTTGCGGTTTCTCGAATCTATGAGAAGGTGATTTGTCAATTGCGCATGGGAAGAGAAATTTCAAAAAAATTTGTAAGCACTATTGGGGTTAAACAAGGATGTCCATTGTCACCAACTCTCTTTGGTCTATGCATCGATCAATTGGAACAAATGGTACTTGACTTTATGCAAGAAGAAGGCATTGAAGAGGTCACTATTTGCAATGCAGTAATCATGCTTTTGTTGTATGCGGATGATGTAGTGCTTCTAGCACACACTTTAGAAGATGCACAAAAGCTTATGGTTGTCCTTGAGAACTTTTGCTTGCATAGTGGGTTGATTGTAAATGAATCCAAAACAAAGGTTATGCTTGTGAAAACCAACCATAAGGAGAAGCCATGCATTGTGTACAACAACGAGACACTTGAAGTTGTTGAGAGCTTTAAGTACCTTGGCCTTGAGGTTCCATCCAATCACAAGTGGCATGAATGTGCTATGCGTCGTTTGGAAGCGGGAAAGAGAGCATATTATGCATTTGAGAACATGTGTAATGCGGGAAACATCAAGTGTTGGGTTCTCAAGAAGTATCTTTTTGATGCATTGGTGACACCGGTTCTTGTTTATGGAGTTGAAGTGTGGGGCGGGAGCATCTCAAAGTCTACTTGGAAAGAGTTTGAGAATGTCCAAAAGCGTTTTCTTACAAACTTTCTCCAAGTTAAGACACAAACACCATATATGCTCCTACTTCTTGAGTCGGGATCTCTTCCAATTGAGGTTATGGGCATGGAAAGGGTTGTGGAGTACATGATAAAGATGCGTCAAAACCCCTCACATCGACTTCTTCCAATTGCATGGGAAGCAAGCAAAAAAGTTCAAAAGATGCATAAAAGCAAGATCTTGAGCACGGGATGGATGCAAGACATAAAGAAGTGGTTTGGGAGATGGGATGCATTACACTTGCTACACGATGCTTCAATTGACTCTCAAGTGAATGAAGCTTTTTTACAACGCCAATGTATTACGGCTTGGGAGAAATCCGGTGGGTCACACTTCATACATTACACCACCTATATTGCCCCCAACTACAAAACCATGTTCTTCGCTGAGAGAGGAAACCGTACTCACACTTACATGCTTGAGCCTATTCCCTTGTCCGGGATACGCACTATCGCAGCAATTCGGCTTAGCTCCCATTTCCTTCGATGCGAGATAGGGCGTTGGGGCAATGGAGAAGAGTCAAATCGATTGTGCACATTATGCTCACTGCAAGTTCGAGAGTCTGAGTACCACACACTACTAGAGTGCTCAGCTTTTGATCACATCCGAACTTGCTTCTCTCACATTTTCAGCCATAACTTAGACCTACACACTTTCCTCTCCCAGCCAAAGTGTGGGCTCTCCATTGCGACTCTCATCACTACAATTTTGGAGCATCGAGAGTCACTCATCAACCATACACATACTACATCACATGTAACTTTGGTCCCATAGGTCATATTTGACCTCCGAGGACGATAATAAAATCTATCTATCTCTCTCTCTCTCTCTCTCTCTCTCTCTCTCTCTCTCTCTCTCTCTCTCTCTCTCTCTCTCTCTCTCTCTCTCTCTCACACACACACACACACACACACACACACACACACATATAAAATGATCCGAGGTAAATTCAGAGGTATGTGGGAGGACAGCAGTACATTGAGGGGATATTTGGAGGGGAGGAGTTTCTTAACAAAGTAAGGGAGGTCCATAACATAAAGAATAAACTAGGCCCAAGCAACACCAAAAAGGCCATCGGAGAAGTTGGCCCATCTTTGGGCAGGAGTCTCTAGCTTGTCGGCTTCTTTCTTGTGGCCCGTGAGAGTGAGACAAGGTACAAGGGATGGGGCACCCTCTTGGAAGGTGGCCACTCTGTAGATGATGAATCACATTGACAAGATAACCACAAGGCTTGTAGTGGCCACTGAACCTGCAGAATATGCCACATCTGTGTTGCGCAATGGTCCCATCTTAACAAAGGGTCCCACTAGCAAGAACCCATGTGCAAGCCTCACAAGCATCCCTTGTAGCAAAGGACTAATTGTTGTCCTCTTGTAGGCTGGTAGGTTGAAGAGGTACCAGCCTATGAGGGGGCTACTGGTGATGGGTGTCTCAAGCCCCTGAGAGGCAGACATGCAAGACATGGTGGCCTCTACACCAAGACTATGCATGATGGCCTCATCATGGGAGGTACACAATAGGGGCACCACCTAGCTTGCAATGCGGCTAGGACACATGGTAAGGGGTCGGCGCATATGACAAGAAGAATTTGAGAGAAGGAGAGAGAGGGAGAGGAAGAGATCATTAGAGCTTCATTAACATGGGCTTCATAAACACCATACAAACATTCACGAGGGGAATTTCACATAATCAACATCTCACAAACTCATGTGTGCATGGTAACTCAAATCTCTTGGCCATTGAGACACATATACACATACACACACCAAGACAAACAACCATAGCCTATACTATGTTGTAGTAGAATTATTCATGCGTAGAGGTGCATACACAAGGATGTACATGTGAGAGAGTGAGTGTTTGAACTTGATTGTGTGTGTGTCCGTTTACAAAAGAGGAGTCCTCCTTTTATATGATAAGAGAGTGATCAGGGAAGAGATTATACGCAAGAGGGGTTATTACAAAGTAGCCTCAATTAAAAGAATTCCCCCAATGAGAGAGCTCCATGTACCTTGCTTATTGACCATTTTTTTCCTAATCGCCTTCATCGTGACGAGCTTTGTCTCCATGCCACCTTCCATAGCTTGAGTCCAAGAGCTTCCTTATAATGTTTGAGAGAGTCTTGATAAAATAACAGAAAATCCAGCAATAATGGAGAGAAACATATAAGAAATTATGTGTGTGGAGCTGGATAATCATGACTTCTTCTCCATGATCTGGACAGATAGGCTCCACCATTTTGACCATATCTCCCAAACCGTAGCTCCAAAAAGTATAAAACAAATAGGGACAGAAAGGTCAGCTCAACGCCTACAATTTTGTTGTGGAAAATTTTTTCAAATTTGGAATGGAAAAAATAGAGAACATTCCCACAAAAATATGTGTTTGTCTTTTGCTTCCTGAAGGTCTTCCAGGTGTTCCCCTCTAGACTCCATGTGCAAGCCTTGTGTCCATAAGTGAATTATGTTTGCATTTGATAATATTTTGTTGACTTCAACTCCATAATGCATAAGATTATCCTCCCTTTCACTATTGACTCTTATTCTTCACTTGTAGTGAGACGGTGAGGTAGAATCAACATCCAGTGAATTTTTCCGTTCTCATAGGGTTTGTTTCTACCTCTCCTTATTTCCAAGATCCAAATGTGTCAAAACCACAGATACGTACAAAATCTATATAAATTTTTTGTGATTTTCATGCATCAGGTCCCTCCTCCTCTGCAAAGCCTTGAAGCCTTGCAATCAAGTGGAAGAAGCTGGCCATCTCACGACAACATTCAACTCCCTACTAACCAAAATGCAACGGTTTGTGGAGAAGGTAAATGGTATGATCTAGAAGATCATCACTAAACAAGTCAACATTCACAAAGGTGATTGGGATAAGTACCTTATGGCTGCACTTTGGGCTTATTGCACTTCATGTTGCACATCCCTTGGATTCATGTCATATCACTTGTTGTATGATAAAGAGGCCATTATGGAGGTTGAAGCAATACTTTTTAAGGTTTGATCAAGCACCTATGATGGATATCCCTGAGGAGAGCGACTCCTCCACGTCAATTGAATAAGAATCAAGTATAGAACAAGAGACATAAATGCCTCTAGCTTCATGGGGAGGGCTAATGAGGACCGCTTTTCAAATTTTCGATCCACCTCTCTCTTTGTATGCGATGTCGTTCCTTATAATTTTGCAGTGATTATGATCCAAGAAAACAAAGAGAACCAGGCATCAACAAGTTCCTAAAATGAAGAGGCAAAAAGGATGTCGTGAATCAAAAGACGAAGAAGAAGACGACTTATATGACTTTGTAGAACACTTGGAGCTTCAAGAAGATACCAACAATGGAAATCTAGACAAACTAGCAGGTGACCCGAAAAAAACATCAACTAATGCATGGTTTCATGATTGTCCATATCAACGACCCAGAAACCAATGTCACCGCAGCAAGAATAAAGTGCATCAAAAGTAGATTCCAAAATCCCCGGTGGTGATGCAATTGCAACAAGCATCCTCATATGTGGCTCCTATACAAAGAAAAGACTCAGCCAAAAAGAAGATGGCCATGGCAATGAGCTAAAAATGCGCTAATCAATTAGCTAGAAAAGTCCTTCCAAAAACTGCAATCCAAGAGAAAACAAACATTAACTTCCATAACCAGTCAAACCACCAAGGGAAAGTGCCGGATATCAACCTTGCTAAGGATAGTAGCGACAGTGATGATTCTTATGACATCCCCTACCAGAAACTCGGGTCATCACTATCACTAGTAGCTCTCATAACGACCATGGAAGGCCAAATGCAAAGAACAACAAGTCAGAGCCAAAAAGTTCAACAAATTTGGATAACAAAGATCCAATTCATCCAAAAGCAGGTATGGATCAAGAAGATGACCATCTCTGATGAAAAATCACAAGATCCAACACCAAAAGAAAAACAATTGAAATGTGCAAGAATGGCTAAGAAAATCACAAAGTTTCAAGCTTTTGCAACTCATATGTGGGTTCCAAAGAATTTGATTCAAGCACAAAGAGGTCAAGAGTTTATTTGGATTCCAAAACGGTTAAAGTATCGACACCCAAAGTCTGAATCTTGTCTCCAACTAAGCGTACAAGGGCTAAAGCAAAGAACACTACTGACTCACACAAATACAAAGTGGATCCCAAAGAAATCTCTTCAAACACAACCGAAGCAAGGACAAGTATGGGCCTTTAAACAAGCATCATCAATGAAACAGCGAGTAATCATAAAGAAGTGGGTCCCAAAGGAAACAAATAAAACTAATGTCACCACATCGTGGCTTGAATTCTTTCAATTCTTCCTATAGTTAAAGTACAATTAGAAGAGAGAAAGTTGCTCACTTCATCACTGCATGCTGCACAAGGCTTACGGATCAAGAGATAAAGTGAATGCACAAGAAAAGCTTGGACTCAAAATAACCAGAGGCAACCAAAGAGAAGTCCAAATCTCAAACAAGTAAGCTAAAACCTTTGAGACAAAGTGGATTTTACAAGAGTGTATGGGTTCCAAAGAACGTGATCCAAGCACAAAAAAGTCAAGAATACATTTGGATCCCTAAACAAGCCAACCCTACAACACAATTATACAGACCCACTCCAAAGAAGACACAACTATCAAGGTCATCACAGTGGACTCCAAAAATTAGAGCAAAGCACATTTGGCTACCAAAGAAGTTGGTTAGAGCACATGCTAATCAAGAATACATTTGGATACCGAGGGTTAAGCCAGAACCCACTGCTGAGGAACAATGAACCCACTGCTGAGGAACAATGTCAGATATGAAATCAACAAGAAGTCTAAAATGGATCCCAAAGAAGCATCAACCAGATAAGTAAGCCTTCAAAAAATCTCTACAACCTTCAATCAAGCAACTGGCATAGGAGCTTCAAAGACCATCACTACTTAAATTAGGAAGCCTCGCCAGCAAATGCCAATAAGCAAACTGCTTATACCCCAATCTTGCACATCGTAATTTTTTTCCATGCATTGACTGCGTATGCATAATAGGGCTACATTACAAGGCCTACATTTGCACAATTTATAATTACCCAAGCATAGCACAGACCCTTGACATTACCCTATTGTCCAGGTGGACTCCAAACTTAAGTCATTCCTGAAGTTATAGTAAGGCCGACAAGCACTGGACATCAACAGAGATTCTAGTAAGGAATTTATAGAGGCATCCAAAAGACAATGTACAAGCAGTGGAGCAAAAAAAAAAAAACGACAACAAAGACCGCAATGACATTGACAATCAAGTCAATTCAAGGATGACATGAATTCAGAGAGGGGGGAGTGTTGATTCATGGGTCAACAATATGTCATAACTCAATCTTTGTACCAAAGTCTCATTTTTTGAGAGTTATGAAATCATACGGATTATGGTTAAAAACATCATTTGTAATGAGTAGCTATTCTAGTTGCAGAAGCTGGGGTACGATGGCACTTCCAGATTGTAAATACAAATCCATTTGACCCATTGCACTCTATTTTTTGTTTAACCTATGGTAGCCTTGGTATATAAGGTATAGAGGTCATTTTGTAGGGAGAACTTTTATCTTAATCAAGGTTTTGTGTTTTCATTGACTGTGTATGTGAGAGAGAAAGAGAGAAAGCGTGATCTTCATCCTGACGCTTCTCCCTACTCGCTCATCGCATTGGAGATCCGACTGCACCATTGTGATAGGCTCGGAGAGAGCTACGTAACAACTCCAAGCATTCCACTCAAAATGGATCACACGTGCTAACGCATCTACAAGCTATTTGTGGTTGTAAGTCTATCAAATGATGTCTATTTTTTGTGTGCAAGTAGTCATTAGAATTGTGGTGACATAAGATACACATAGGTACTCATACATTTTAATTTTAGGCACTTTCAAAATTTTGCTCTGTCTTCATACGCGTTTTCTACAGACAAGTTTGAAGTGAGGATTTTGAAAGTAGAGGCTTTGGGGCAGGTGTATCCTAGTGAGGGGATGGTGTTCCTTAAGTTTTGTACAATTCCATTATGATTTGGTGAGTTTACTTCCGTTTGTGTCTATGTGGGTTGGGTGGTATAGTTGAGAGCTGTGAGATTCTTGATTTTGGTTTAGTTGGCCTACCAGAGTGTTGTATGTGTGGGATGGTCTCAGCCTAACAAGCTATAGAGATTGCCTCCGTGCACCTATCATGTCATTTGTGTCCTCGATTGACATTATGTTGATCTAGGTAGTGTTGCATGCACTTTATACGTGGCGTGATTCGCTCCCGCAGCAAAACGCCAAAAAAATGTAAAGCTTGGGGAGTCTTACGGTGTTGTCAAAGCACCCTCACACAACTTTTGGCAATGCAAGACACACCAGCCCCCATCTCTACTTCATTGGCTCTGGCATCCACCTTGCAAGAGCTGAAAAAACTTAAAGAAGAACTGGTCCAAGAAACGTATGACCGCCATATCCTGGATGCAGGACATCGGGTCATTCAAAGCCAAAAAGACAAAGAAATAAGGCAGCTCAAAGAGAGGTTGGCTAAAGCACACAAAGAGTTGGCCGCCAAGATAGTTGCACGTGCCATTGAGCTGCAAAAGAAGGATCTGACCATCAGTGCCATCTAGGCTTAGACATTGGTAGTGGATGTTCCACCACCTGCAACTAGCAAAGAGCATACAAGCATGGACCTTCCCTCGGTAGATCTTCCAAGCGCTTCTATACGGAGGGCAGGTTACATGATTTTGAAGACCCAAAAGACAAGACAAATGCACGAGAGGAGATACAAAGCTGGATTTCAGAAGTGGGGTACCCATCACTTAGAGATTATATGCATTATGAACTTAAAGTGCTAGAATCAGCGGCATTTTTGATGATAATGCCAGTTGAGGTAGTTAAGAACCATAGCCATGAAATAATTTCACTTCCACAAATAAAGCAAGAGGCTCTCCTATGGAAATGAAAGATGTTTCCCACACACTCGAGCCAAACCACAAGGGGTATTATAGAGGTGTATCTGCCACAGTAGAGTAGGTACTTGCTATTCTTAAAAACCAATCCCTGTGGAAAAAGAGGTGGTTTCAAAAGCGCCCGCATGATGAGACCCATTACAGAAATTCCCCACAACATCTCAAGGTCAATCCAACTTTCTGTCCTATTAATAGACGATGATCATGAGATAGCTTTTACACATGGCAAAGCAAACGACCAACAGTGTTGAATTATCATGTTCTCACTAAGCCAGCGAACAACTTTCCCCCTCCAAAAATTATATGGTGAACAACTTACAAGGGGTCATCACCCAAATGAAGGATATCCCAAATTTGACATTTCAAGTGTTGATGAAGATTGCAAAAATGATCATCACCTGCATCGCCGCATTTGAAGATATTAAGTCAGAGGAACACCCTTGGAAAGCGTTCCTAGAAGGCATTAGAGGCTTGTGATGGAACCAATAGATAGAGATTCCAAGCCACAACTTGATCATGGGGATGTACACCTGAGTCATATTTTTCCCTCTCACTACATGCAGACATTCGAGGAGGCATTCATGACACGGTTCTTTGAGATCCACCACATGACCAAAACTATGCATGCCGCCATGTAGCCTATTAAAGCACATTAAGGAAAAATCATTCAAAGAATTAGAAACAAAGGTGGAAATCGAGGCAAGGGTTGAAAAGTTCAAGTTGATCACCTGAACACTGGAGAAGCACACTAGATTACTAAGAATTTCCACATTCGGAATGACACAGCCAGCTGCCAAACCAGAAACAAGGACAGCATGAAGGCAAAGACCAAGACAGCTTGCACAAGGATGTGCAAAGGCTAGGAAGGGGGGAATGTTGGAAATCAAACCAAATGGGCACCCTTCGAGTCAACCTTTTGATCCTGAGTCCCAAATTTTGATGTCCATTATTTTTCAGAAATCTTTGTAATTATATGAGAGTCTCTGATTTCATTCGAATCACCTTGAGTCTATATGTGCTACATCCGAGTTGTATCATTTATAAATGATTCTGAGCCTTGTAAATTCAACCACTAGCCAAGCAAGCCCTAGGTATAAAACTCATTTTGTAAAGTGGAAAAGGGACACTTATCATTATCAAGAGCGGCTATTGTCATGTGCCTTGTAATCAACATATCTAGTAATAACATTTTAATTCTGAAACTTGTAATGTTTTCCTTATCTATTTCTCTTTCATTCAAGTATAATCATCGTTGATTTTGATGTGGTTTACGACTACATGTTAGTAGGCTAAATCTGTTGTTTTGAGTGCGTTAATGACTATTTTTTGACATTTCGACCATAGGAGAGTGTTCCTAGACTTTAGGGCTACCTTCTAGTATGTTTTGTTGTAGTTTCCAAGACCTTGATCATGATGGATCGTGATTTTGGTACCTCATTGGATTGCGACCAGACTTGGTAGGTTAGTGCCCCTACTAAAATGGATGACATTACATCTTTGAAATCTAGATCCATAGCATACTCACCTATCACAGAAGATAGATTACTATGAGTAGCTATTGATATAACATTCACCTTTTTTTTGCATCAAAAAGTACTTAAGACTTTGGTGATCTATGTGCAAAATAAATGGAGTTCCTAAGAGATAATGCTTCCATGTATTTAAGGCATGCAAAATAGTTAGCAGCTCTTTTTCATATATGGCTAGATTATTTTCTTGGTCACTTAATCTCCTACTTTTGTATACTATGGCATTCCCTTCTTGAAGCAACACAACCCCAAGTCAATGTCCACAACAAGAATCACATTGGACTTCAAAACGCTTTGAGAGGTCCGATAATATTAACATTGGTTGAGAGAGATTAGCTTTGCTTTGAGATTTCAAAAGATTCATTCTCTTTGAGAGGTTTATACATATTTAACCTTCTTTTTAGGTCTCATACAATGGCCTTGCTATGAGAATTCTTTTATGAAGCGTCTATAATATTCATGCATTCCTATAAAGCTTCTCAATTCATGTAGATTTGTTGGTATAGGAAATCCTTTTATTACCTCCAATTTTTTAGGGTCTATTTGGATCCCTACTTGGTGATAATACGACCTAAATACTGAATTACTTTCAAGAAAAAATCACTTTTATTTTGATTGATATAAAGCTTATTATCTCTCAAAACTTGATATATTACCTGAAGATGCTTCTTGTGTTCCTCAATAGACTTGGAGTAGATGATAATGTCGTCAAAGAGGATGCCTGTGAAGCATTGATGGGATCTAAAAAGCCTCTCCATCATTTGCCTAGAAGTAGCTGGTGCATTAGTAAGCCCAAAAGGGAGTACCAAGAATTCATAGAGACCAATTTTTTTACAAAAGGTCTCCTTCTAAATATCTTTAGGTACAATGATTATCTAGTGATAACTACTTTTGAGATCTATTCTATTAAAGTAGGTGGACCTTGCAGCTTATCAAATAGATCTCTATTTGGGGAACAAGAAATCTATTCTTTATGGTTAGTCTTCTAAATACTAAATAGTCCACACACATTCTATAAGTACCATGTTTTTTTTGTACTGATAGAATTGGTGAACAAAATGGAGATGAACTGAACTTGACCATCCCTTTTTCCACAAGCTCGTTCACTTGTCTCATAAACTTCTCTTGTTGAGCCAGTGAGACTCGATAAGGAGGCTTACTGGAGGTGAACTATTAGGTAGAAGTTTTATGGTATGATTATCTTGTCCTATTTTGGGAGGGTAACTCCTAGGAATGTCATCTATAAACACATCTTGAAACTCATTTTGGAAACTAGACAATTCTATCACCTCTGTAGTTTCATCTTTTACCTTCTTAGGAACACATGCAGCTTTCTTAAACTTTTTGAAAAAATCATGTAGCAAGAAAGAGAACTTTTCTTTACATTGTCTAAATCTTGAGTCAGTACAAGTGGTATAGTGTTACGTGCACTATTTACATCAAGTGCAACATCCTTGCCCCTATAGGAAAAAAAGACTTTTCTTTCAGGAAACTTCATAGTGGTAGCCATGATCAAACCGTGGTGCCCTTAGGATAACATCTTCATGCTTGAGTGAAGAGACAAAGAAATCTTTTTTGTCAACATAGCTTTGCACATGGAGCCTTAGCTTCCCAATCAACAAAGTGATTGAGGCCTCTTGCCCTTTGAAAGCTCCATATTCTTTCACCACATCCCCCATCTTAAAGTCATGAATTCCTAGCTTAGTAGTAGCTAGCTCAATACAGATAAAGTTGTGGGTGGAGTCACGATTAAAATGTATGAAAGCATCATGCTCTCTTACTTTTCCCTCCCAAGCATAAGAGAATGGTGCTCCTTTCCCTTGTAGATCTTCCAGCATGGTAGTTATAGGAGGGTCATTGCATTTACTCCTCTAAGGGCATACACACGAAACATGTCCTTGCTCTCCACACCTGAAGCACTTGTTATCTTTACGATAACATTCTACCTCTTCAAGTGAAAGTTTGTTTTTACCTTTGTAGCATTTATCCTTTGCTTTTTCTTTATTGTTGTTGTTGTTGTTATTAGCCTTGGAAGAATTTACATTGCATTGTTCTTTCCTTTTGCTCAGTTTGTTCCTTAGCTTCCATAGTCTTTTTATTCCCTTGTTGGAACTGAATCCTTGAGGCAACCATTGTGTGATCTATGACCACCGAGATAGTTTTGGGAATTTGTGAGTTAACATACTCACTCATCTCGTTTGATAGGCTGGCACAAAATTATTGCTTTTATTTTGCAAAATATATCTTCTTGGAGACATTGGCTTTGAGATTTAACTACCGAAACTTTACATATTTTCTAATAGACTCATAAGGTGCCATCTTCAAGCTTCACCATTTTGTGAGGACTTTATCTTTGACATCGCTTGCGAGGAATTGCTTCATAATAGAAATTCTCAAGGCCTTCCATGTCTTTGGAGCTTCGCGTGGGGCACATTAGCTCACCCACCATTGACAGACTTTTGAAAATGAATGGAGACATTTCACAGCTTTGAATATTCTAAGAATTATTCATCTCCAAAAGCCAGGTGAGATTGTTGGATAAAATCCAATACACTTTATCAATTGCTCCAAAGGTTCCATTGTACGTAAGGAAATTGATGTTCTTTCCTCCCTCTTTGAACTTTTTGTGCTTGCATGACCTCTTCCATGCCACGTAACTTCTTTGTTTATCTATTCTCTTTGACTTCTTGGGTGGTGAGTCAAGAAGAAGATATGGTGCTTCCTCCTTCTTGAGCTATTTTTTCCCTTCTTCGGATTGGCAATGGAGGGAGTGCCTAACAACTTCTTCATTTTTGGCCTTTTGCTCTTCTTGGCAAGATCAACCAAAAGAGGGTAAGTGCTATTTTTTTGGGGTATTTTCAATAGTTTTTTTGTGTGTGCACTTTGAGAATAAAGAAGGAAGAAGAGCAGGAAGAGAACAAGTTTTTCAAGGCAAGAAGCCAAAAGACCTCTCTCTCTCTCTCTCTCTCTCTCTCTCTCTCTCTCTCTCTCTCTCTCTCTCTCTCTCTCTCTCTCTCTCTCTCTCTCTCTCTCTCTCTCTCTCTCTCTCTCTCTCTCTCTCTCTCTCTCTCTCTCTCGCCATCATTCGTTGGGGTGGCTTTTGTTGTCAATCTATAAGTTATTCATATCTTTGTTTTGAAGTGAATGTATGTAGAGGAAAAAGTTATCTTTGATTGGATATTTTGAAGCCTTATAGTAGCTACATAGGCAAATTATTCTTGATTTTTTATTTGGGAAGTTTGCCAAGGTATATGCCGACAGGATTTTGAGCATATGGTTGATTAACTCTGTTTTGGTTATTAAATTTTTGGCTCTGATTAATCTACAATTGTTGATATTTAAATCTTCTCTAATATTTCATATCTCTTTCTCAGTAATTGCAATCGGTAATAATCACTTTAAGTTCCATTTTACACTCTTAATTGATCTAGATTAACTCCTCTCATAGCTAGAGGCACAAAACCTACTGAATCGCCCCCTGAGCATCAAGTTTTGTGAAAGCGCGGTGTGGGGAAATGGAAGTTGAAAAGGGGGTTCTATAAAAGTGGTGGCAGAGTCACATAGTTGTGTGTGTAAGCTTGACCTTGAGGTGCCAACAAGGCTCACCTTTTGTGGATACAAGACTAGGGGTGTGTGTGTAGGGCGGTTGGGTAGAACTGGATGCTGCAAGCAAATGCCACATGGGCATGAAGATCAAATCAATAGCAAGTGCATTCAAGTGCATTACAGATGGCACGTGCAAGAGCGTGCATCAACATAGCAAATCACCTGTAGGTAGAGCATATCCACATGGCTTAATAGTATTATGCCATTGGATCTTGCAATAGTAGTGAGAAGCTTTATTGACAACTAGGGCCACGAAGAGGGGGGGGGGGGGGGGGGGGGGGGGGGGGGGAGGGTGGAACGTGTTATGGTCTATTGATGGGTTGATGGGAGGGTGGGCCTACATGACAACATGACCTCCTATAAAGAAATGAAAGCCAATGTGAAGATGACATGCACACGCTTTAAGGTGGTGGGACTGAGCATCACATGCTTCCAAGCCTTCTTCAAATACCCCCTTTATATTCCAATTGAATGAAGCTAAGTGGTCAAATTACTCAATTTAGAGTGAATTTAGGAGTGGCTCCCACAGCTAGTGCGCACATACACACAATTCCACCCACACAATTTTAATAGATTAGCTAAGTGAGCTAATGAGCGCTGATTTTTAACTAATTTAGAGTGACTATGGGAGTGGCTACCACACCTAGTGCACACATACACACAATTCCACCCACACAATTTTGTTAGAGTAGCTAAGTGGGTTTATTAGCTCTAATTTTTTAGCTTAAGGCATCTGATCAAAGCTTAAATACAAAGTTATGAGTAGACACACTTGGCCAATTGAGACTGGGCCTCCAAGTTTGAACCAATTTTTGGGTTTAGAGAACCTAATCAATATTATTAATGAAGCACTTCTCACAATGCAATATTATGTAATCGTTAAGTCCCTATGTCTACTCAATTAGTATAGTTAGTGGCCCTATATAAGTACATATCCCATTAGTAATGGACTTCAATAGAGAGATTACTGGTGTGATTATAGCCATGCTAAGTTTGCAATGCAATGTAAGAGGAGATGCTAATGCAATCTAGCATAGAGAATATCTAGGACCTAATAGATTATGAAATACTAATATTAAATAAGCGCTTTGATACCAATCGATATAGCTTATGGTGGATGGATCAATGGTACATTCATAGTTTATTCATGATTTGATTAGTACTTACTTAATGACCAATGCACCAAGAGAATGCGGCTGCAAATTAAGCTTGATTCGCTAATCATAAAGATGTACAATGTGCCTCTATATAGGCATAAAGAGATAGACACCTTCTTGACACATAATCTTACAACAAGGAATGTATGTGGCTTCTCATATGCTTTACATGTTTATGTTTATATGTAAGAGGAAGTCCACAAAATAACTCTTACATAACCTTCCACTAGGTAGTGGGTGTTACGATACACACTAGGTGCAACAAAGCTCACACCCAACATTGGCTTGATTCTTTTCATTTTCTCCACTCAAGTGAATAAACAGCATTGTCTTTGGGGTTTTTGATCACCTATCACGTCTCCACTAAGAGGCAAACCCAAGACTATAATGTCAATTTTAGGAAGCAAGCGACTTGATTAGGGAATGGAGGCATGCCAAGAGGTAGTCAATCTCTTGTTTGAACACAATACACTCCATTATAACTATCTATGTGCACTCTAACCACAAAAAACATGGTGTTTCTCTCAATGATCCATTCATGCATCAACATGAAAATCCAATAGCAAATCATCTTCAAAAAACACCAGACTTAGTAGGCACTATCTTGCAAGGTCAAAAACATTTCTAGACCATCATATCCTAAATTTGCACTCTAGGAACAAAGTGCAATTTTGTATAGGCATAAATTTCAGGTCCCTGAATTCAAAGTTTAGCATGCCTAACATGTGCTCCTAAGTATCATGATTCTCGGTTTAACAGTCAATAAGTCAAATGACACTCGAATTGAGAGATATATTACCTGGAGGTCATGGGAGTACATGCTTGGATCTCGCAATATGATTGCAATGTTGATATCCATGCATAGAGCTCCTCGAGGCTAACACAATGGTGCTTTCAAAATTCCGATAAAATGATCGTGCGGTGCGGTGAGGTGCAAATAGATAAAGACATAGTAGCAAGAGTTAACACACAATGTATAGAGAGGATCTTTTTTGCTTTTTGTCATTAAGAATAATTATACCAAAACTTTACAAAAAATTGTCTTTTTATACCCTGGCAAAGGGTCTTATATGTACAAGAGTTGAACTACTTTGAGAGTATCTTAGGATACAACTTGAAAACTCATAGCCCCGAAATATTCATAAATACAAGTAGACAAAAATATAGTGGCTTTCTAGCAAGATAATTACAATCACTTTCTATTATAGGAGCTCAAAAGTCCTTTCCACATTTCCTTATTTGAATCTTCCAACAGTGCCCCCCTCCTATTTCATGTCATCCTTGACATGAATCAATGCCAAGGTGGTTACAGAGATGTAGGACAATGTCGTGGATGACAATTTGTTGTCCACCTGATCTCTATACTCCCTTACTAGCTAGATGTCTTCTTGGGCATAAGGTTTGAAAGAGCTTGATGGATGAAGCTCCATGGCATGGTAGATGACAAAACATGGTCATAGATCATTGACTTTTGGTCCAAAATTGGTGGGCTCCGATATAAAAAACCCTGTATAGAAAGCCTCTTCAAAAGTACTCATGTAGTATGAAGGCATAAACATAAGATGCACAAAGAATCCATGAAAAATTTTCTCATCGGACTACTTGCTAAGATCATATACCAGGCCTTTATTCCCAACTAGAAAAGACATCCACGGAGTATCTGTACCATGACCTTTGTGGTACATATTGATACAAACTGCTAACATTCGGCATATTGTTGACCCGTGGGTCAACAGCATGACATAACTAAACAAATCCTTATTTTTTTGAGAGTTGTGAAATGCTACGGATTATGGTTAAAAACATCATTTGTAATGAGTAATTAGTCTAGTTGCAAAACCGGGGGTGCAATGACACTTCCGGATTGTACATACAAAGCCATTTTACCCCTTGAACTCTATTTTAGTTTTAAGCTATGGTAGCCTTAGTATATAAGGTACCTGGGTCATTTTGTAAAGAGAACTTTTATCACAATCAAGTTTTAAGCTGCCATCGACTGTGTGTGACAGAGAAAGAGAGAGAGCGTGAGCTTCTTCCTTACGCAACTCCCAGCTCGTTCATCAAATTGGAGATCCGACAACACCATCATGATAGGCTCCGTGAGAGCTATGCATCAACGCCAAGATTTCCTCACGGAACGAAGCAAACATGCTCGTGCATCTATGAGCTATTTACGGTTGTAAGTATATCAAACCATGTCTATTTTTTGCTTGCAAGTAGTCATTAGAATCATGGCGGCATAAGCTACGCATGGGTACTGTTAGATTTTATTTTTGGTCACTTCATATGCGGTTTTTGCATATGTATATAGAGTGAGGGTTTTGAGTATAGAGGGTTTGGGACAGGTGTATCCTAGTGAGGGGATGGTGTTCCTTAATTTTCGTACGAATTTGGTATGGTTTAGTTAGTTTCCTTCCGCTTGTGTGTATGTGGGTTGAGTGGTGTAGTTGAGAGCAACGAGATTCTAGATTGTGGTTTAGTTAGCCTTCTGATAGTTGTATTCATGGAATGATCTCATCTTGACAAGCTAAAGAGATTGCCTCCGTGCACCTATCATGTCATATGTGTCCTTGATTGACATTATGTTGATCTAGGTTTTGTTCCATGCACTTTATAGGTGTTGTGATTCGCTCTCGCAACATTGGCACCAATGTCAGGGACACAAGGACTTGAGTAGGAAATCCTACTATCACTCGTGTAATGGTTGCTTGCTTTAGTTTAGGCTAAAGAAAGCATTTTTCTCAAGTGGATCTAGAAGAGGTTATTCAGAGATCGAGTGGATAGCCAGGAAGCATGTGTCTTGCCGAGGGTCTGTGACTAGGTAGATTCAGTTAATAGGATTTGTAGTATTAGTTGTAGATTAGAGTAGTTGGTGGTGGTTGAGTGATTTGTGAGGTGATAAAAGAGTTTGTTAGTTCGTGTGTGGCATTGAAGCATTTTTATACTTATAGATGTAAAACTCACCCCATATGATGTGTAGAAGTAGCTTTAGGTAAGTGATCTGATTTCGATCTAGAGCTATTTATCATTGATTTATTTGTTGAAGTGCTTGTTTGCATTTAGAATCTCTAAAAAGTTTTCTTTGAGGAAAAAATGCAATAAACAACTCTTTGTGGACATTTTTGCATGATTGATTGATGTTGAGCATATAAGAGGGAATGTGCAAGAGTTCTGTGTACAAAAACTGTAATTCTGTAAACTTTGACATCCTACGCATATGATGTTTTAAGGGGCATCTGGAGACCAAATTTGACTACACAAGAGTGTTCAAAAGGGGGTTTTTGCCCTAAGTACACCTTGAGACTAGAGTTTTGACCAACTCTTGACACCCAAAAAACAAAGGACGGAGTGTCGAAAACAGGAAACAAAAAAAACTTGGGATTTTGAGCACATTTTTGCATGAAAATTGCTAAAAGTGCTTGAACACCAATGCTAAAGACTTGGGGATACTTGTGAATGAATTATGTGCAAAAATTCATTACAAGGACATCATACGCGTATGATGTCTGAAGGGTGATTCTGGTAGCAAATTGAACTTTTGACATTATACCCATCTTTTGCATGTTGTGTTCAGCACATACACTAAATTTCATGTCATTTGGGCTTATAGATTGAGAGTTAAGGGGATTTTACTCTTTTAGGGGATTTCCTAATCAAAAAGTGGTGATTTTGTGCATTTTTTAGTTCCAAAATTGTTGTGAGCACATATTCTTGTTGTACACACCAAGGGGCACCTTGGGTAGAAATAGAAGTCCATTTTGATCACCTGGACATCATACGCGTATGATGTCTTAGAGGCCGGATCAGAGGTCAAAAGTTACAACTGAGTGCACCCTTGTGATTTACAACATTTAGGAAGCATATAGGCCTATCATCAAATTTAAGTAGTTTTGGGCTTGCAAAGACCACATACGGATCTAGTCAAAGGGATTGCTTGAATTGACTATAACTTGCACAAAAAGTATTGGATTTCAATTCTGAAAGTTGTTGTGAGTTGCCAGTGTAGTGAGGAACCTCTAGAGTGAAATTCACTTCAATTTGACGAGTTAGACATCATACGTTTTAGGAACCAAAATTGACATTTGAGCATATTAGGGTGTTAAGCACAACAAAACAAGCTTACATACCAATTTTGGGCCAATTCTGAACACATAGACATCATACGCATATGATGTCTTAAGGCCAAATCTGACAGTCCAATTGCACTTTTGACCACATAGGGGGTTTGGGAGTGATGTGTTAAGCTTGCTAGAAAAATTTCATCTCATTTGGACACATCTTTGCATTTAAAGAGATTTTTGCAGATACAAGAAGGTAAAGGTGAAAACGTAGTGATTTTGAGCAATTTTAACATCCACAATTTGTTGTGATCACATATTCTTGTTGTATGCATCAAGGAGTACCTTGGGTCCAAGCACAAGTAAAATCTGAGCAAAAACACATTATATGTGTATGATGTCTTAGGAGCCAAGTGTCCTAGAGCATAAAAGAAGTGCCTAGCCAAAATTCATTGCATTTGAAGCTCATTTGAGCTAAAAAGTACCAAAAGATAGAAATTGGGCAAGGTTCTACTTGTAATGACCATAACTTGCACAAAAAGTGTTCAAATTGAATTTTGAAAGTTGTTGAGAGTTGCTTGAGTGATAAAGAGTCAGTGGAACAAAACTCACTTCATTTTGCCACAAAAGACATCATACGCGTATGATGTCTCAAGTGTCAAATTAGAAGTCAAAAGTTACATCTGAGCTCACAGAAGTGTTTGCCAGCATAAAATAAGCCTAGAGACCAAGTTTTATTCAATTTGGACCACTTTTGGCTTAGTAAACCTTCCGGGGAAATTGCAGGTAACCAAACAGGAAAAGGACTAATAGACCTATCTAAAAGTGTCAAAATCACAAAATGAGACTTGAAGTGGTTAATGTACATCAAGGAGAGTCTATAGTTGAAGTTTGGAGAAACTCTAAGTCAAGAGACATAATACGCGTTCTGCACTATCTCTACAGCATATTCCACCAGTTGGAGGGATGGAGGGGGTATTTGGGGTGCAGACAAACGAGGGGTTAAGCCCACAGAGTTTTCTAAGGAAGTTTGACAGCTCAACTCCAGAAGAAGAGAACTGGGCAAGCTCTTGCTGATATTGTGAAGCAAGGACAGGAAGTTGGGCAATATATTGGGTCAACAAGTTAACACCTTCTAGGGAGTCTTTATCCAATGTAGCCAGAATTTTTACCCAGTCATTAAATGACAACATATGCAAGATAGACAGTTTTTTATCCGAGACAAGCGCTGAATCATAAATAAGCTGTGAAGCATCCAAACTGCTTATACATCTGAGGACAAGAGAGGAGGCCACAGAGAGGGGCTCTGAGGTAAGTTCCAATCCTTGAGATAAGGCAAGAGTCTACAAAAATAGTGAGGTCAGGTTTACTTTTTCTTGCCATAGTATGTAATTTATAATTTGGCTTTCCTAGCAAGGAAAGGTCTAGTTCTAGAAGCCAAGGCATTCTTTGGTGTTTGGTTTTTAATGTAAAGCTTAATCTGATCAAGAATCTTTGCATGATTCTCGGGGTTGTGATTAGTGCTCATGCGAACTGTCAATCTATAACGTGAGCAGTCCTGAAAAGAAGTGACATAAAGATTAGCAAAGTGTCTAAAATGTAAAGTATACTTGGCCTACAAACCTTCAATCGGCGAAGTCAAAGACTATGGTAGCCGTGAGCAGGGAACCAGAAAAAGATTCTAAAAGGGGACACCTATCGCCAGTCTACCAATGAATGATTTATCGACTGTGGGTCCAATTTAGAGCTCCATTCCTATGATAATTTCCTAGGCCAGCATCCCGGTTTTCCCCGAAAAGAAGAAACCTTATGTATAGGATGTGTGTGTAGCTGTTTAAATCTTAACTAATAAGACATAATTTAACTTTTACATTCAAAAGACAGCTGGCCAAGGAACAATGAACTGATATGTACAAAATTAACTCAGTATTATAATTATTTAGGTACAATGATTGTAGGAAAGAGATCCTCTTTCAGTAAGACTAGAAGTAAAAGAACTTCCCCGTTGCTCAGTGAGTAATTCATTACAAAAAGGTTGCTTGCCAAAGAAAATAAAGCCTTCCAAGATAAGATAAAGTCCTTACCTGCATCCATCCAGACAAGACAACAATTCTGTTAGCCTTGGATGTGTTTTACAGGTATCAATGGACTATATCAGTTGTTATCCATGTCCATCTTATAGGTTTTAATTACTTTAGACAAGCTAGTTTATTCATTAGTTTTGGTATGTTAGCAGTCTTTCATATTACTTTATAGACTATGGTGAAGTCCATCAAAAGTAAAACTAAGAGCCACAGCTCAGTAGCTATGCATAAAGAAGCAACCATATACTTACCTTCAAAACCAGTAGAACCCATGGTACCAAAGGTACTTTTTTAGATAAAGAGATGTGAAATCCGACATCTTTTTGTTAACCAAAGGTCATAGATGATGGTGGTGATTACCTCGTTTTTTTTACAACCAATAAGACAACAATGTAACTAGTTAAGAGAGTAGCAAGACTCCCCCCCTTTTTCATGGAACCTTATCATTTTTTTGCCAATAGCTTGGAAGCTATACCCAAGCCAAAACAACCTCGGCCATATACTTACCTTCATATCCATAAGTCATTAGCGATTTTTAAGAACAGTAGTGTCCGGCCATACCAACCATATCTTTTTTCCAAAGCCAAAAGAGGAGACACGTCTTGCCCGTGTGCTATGCCACAGTATCGAGAAAGGAAGGTCACGCTCCACCATGAGTGTGAGATAGCATCGAGCAACACGCCTATGGCTTTCAATGGGGATCGACAGTCAGGGGGGAGGAAGGCCGCCTACACTACGCCATGAGAGCAGTCGACATTGATCACGCTCGACAGAGCATCATCTATCAATCAAGGGCTTGGCCCCCGGTAGTAGTGGTAAAAATAAAAAACCAATTTCTTAGGTTTCAGACCTAGTATGGTCCAGGCAGAAGGAGCCTTAAATGAGAGGGAGGGAGGGGGTGTGAGTTTTGTTTTTCTTTTTGGAAGTTTTAAAAAAAAAAAACCAAATATAACTAAAGAACGGTATACTAGAGTGTGTGTGTGTGTGTGTGTGTGTGTGTGTGTGTGTGTGTGTGTGTGTGTGTGTGTGTGTGTGTGTGTGTGTGTGAGTGTATGTGTGTGTGTGTAGCAAGAGAGAGAGAGAGAGAGAGAGAGGAGATGTATATGTTGTGCCTATTCAACTGCTGGGGAAGAGAGAGAGAGAGAGAGAGAGAGAGGGAGGGAGCGAGATGGGGAGAGGGAGTGAGGGTGAGGCCGAGGGGTGAGGGGTGTGTGTGTCTGTGTGGTGTTGTATGAGAGAGAGATATTAAAATGGATTGCGCCCGCTTGGGCTGCCTGTCCGACAGGGAACGAGAGAGAGGGGACTAGAGTCATTGGGGTGGGGGAGAGGGAGAGGGAGTAGCGGCCCAGGGGAGAGAGCGTGAGGCTGAGGGGAGGGATGAGGGGCGTGTGGGTGAGAGAGAGAGAGATTATCCTCTGTGCCCGCATGGGCTGCCTGGCGTCTCAAGAAATGAGAGGTGGGGAGAGAGAGTCAATGGGGTGGGGGAGAGGGTGAGGGAGTAGCAACCAGGGGGGAAGCCGGAGGTGGGTGTGTGTGTGTGTGTGTGTGTGTGTGTGTGTGTGTGTGTGTGTGTGTGTGTATAGGGTGAGTGTAGGTGGGTGTGTGTAGGCAACGAGAGAGAGAGAGAGAGAGAGAGAGAGAGAGAGAGAGAACTGCTTTCTCCTGTGCCATTTGGGCCACCGACAAGAGCTAGAGAGAGAGAGAGCGATTTGTCAACGAGAAATGAGAGAGAGAGGGAGTGGATGAGGGAGAGAGAGGGAGAGTGCTGAGAACGAGAGAGGGAGAAGGTGGGGCTAGGGGGGCTGAACGAGGGAGAGAGAGAGAGAGAGAGAGAGAGAGAGAGAGAGAGAGAGAGAGAGAGAGAGAGAGAGAGAGAGAGAGAGAGAGAGAGAGAGAGAGAGGTTTTGGACTAGAGAGAGAGAGAGATAGAGAGAGAGTCGTAAGTGTATGTGTGCTGAGAGAGAGAGAGAGAGAGTGAGAGAGAGAGAGAGAGAGAGAGAGAGAGAGAGAGATACTCCCTTGCCCCCTATGGGCTCGGCCGAAAAGAGAACGAGAGAGGGAGGGAGTGAGACTAAGTGGGAGAGAGAGATGTTGAGAGAGCAGGTGATGAGAGATAGGGCGAGGGTGAGTTGGCGGGGTGTATGTGTGTGAAGCTTTTGCAGAATGGGGTTGACGTGCCAGGCCATGAGGGTGATAAGGCTGGCCAAGTGAGGGGGGGGCATGTGACAAGGCCATGCCAGTAAAAGCCAAGGCCATGAGTCGACCAAGGCATTGCCGAGCACTCCGACGGTGTCGCCGTGCTTCGGGTAGAGGAAATCTTTCTTTTTCTTTTTTCTTGATTTCCAAAAACCGGCTATTAATAGCACAAAGAGGTTATGGGGACATGGTACTCCTTTGATGTGTAGCATGAGTTTCACATAACCTAGGGCAACATTGATAGTCCCATTAAATCCTGTGAATGTTCTTTTCAATGGTTGTAGGACCGATTCATGCATTTTTTAATACACGTCTCAACTAATTGTATTCAAATGTGCACTAAAATCTACTAGCATAGGATAGGTAGCATGTTGTCTCCTAGCTCTGTAGGAATATAGGGATCCAAACTTTCTTTTTCCTCCTCTATGCTCATCATCTGATAAATCCAAATAAATTTTTTCTTCTTAAAGTCCTCCATCATTTGTTTTCTCTTCGTGGCTTGTTCTTTGGCTTCTTATTATGCGTGTTGAAGAACTTTTTCACGCTTGCTTTTTCTATTTTTAGCTACATGTGCCCTTTTAAGCATGTGCTTTTGATTCTTGAAGTCCTCTAGCATTTGTTTTCTCTTTGGGCTTGTGCTTTGTCTTCTTTTTGTGCATGTTGAAGAACCTTGTCATGCTTTTTTTGTGTGTTTTCAGGTACGTGTGCCGAATTTCATGAGTCAATGGAAATCCATTCAAGAAGCTATATGCTTGCTTGCCTGCTACTCATTGCAAAACATGATCTATAAAATGGGAAGAGGATAGGTATCACAAATAGTCATTGCATTCACATTTTTTAAATTCACATATACTCTCAACTTACCATTCTTTTTGGGCACTATAACAATTGGAGATACCCAATCAATGTGCTCTATCTCATAAATGAACTCAACTTCCTTCAACTTATCAATCTCTTCCTTGATCTTCTTCGCAAAAGTTTCATTGTAAGTATATGGATGTTGCCTACTTGGCTTAGCATGTGGCCAAGGCATTGTGTGTTGACAAATTGTAGGATCAACACCTTTAAGTCCTTATAAGACAAGGTAAACACATTCTTATACTCTCTTTCCTTTGTCAGAAGATAGATCAGTAGAGATATAAGCCAACTTGGCCTCCTCACCTGGCTTGACTAGATTTATCTACTTAGCATCCTTGGGTCCATCATAAGATTTCCCTAGCTCTACCTTTTCTCTAATGGGCTACTCAACAATAATCTTGTGCACCTGACAATGTACTTTTTACAGTGGGAGGGTACACTTATTCCATTCTTCTCTGATTCATTCTTGTCCTCACTTTCCATCTCTATCGTCCACACCTCTTTCAAGGTCTATTTCAACTGGTGATACTTCTTCTTTCGCTCACCATCTAGGCTTGCCAAAGTCATCAACAGTATGTCTTTGGGTGGCCTTATGGATTTTTGCTTCTTATGTGTTGTACTATTCTCTTAAGGAAATGTAGAGAGTTTCCCTGACATTATGTCCTTTATGTAATCATATGCTCTACCAATAAGACATCTTTCCCTCTACACTTGGCATTGAGTTTCCTCTTATCCCTCTTTTAGCTTGTTTTTCCTTGTATCTCTTTTGTCATCGAGGCCTTTGATTTGGGAGAGCAAAAAATTTATCAAAAATTGTTTCAGGCTCACTTTCTTGACCCTCTAATCTCTCATCATTTGCATTGAGTCTAGACTTTCTAGAGCATCCATAGTGTCATAAAAGCACTGATCTTCTTGCTCTCTACTCTCGGCTAGAGTACTTTTCGTGTCATTATCCACAGGAGATCCCTAATAAAAATCTTGTCCTGGATATGCAAACAATGCACACAAGTCTCTAGCTCTTGTGTTGAGCCTGTTGCATCAACCAGCTTTGACATTCTCTTATAAGACATTTTTTGTAAAAGTAACAACATGTATTTATATAAGATGGATATTAATACACCCATATGGACCTAAAGCCATAGAGTCCCCTCTATGTTATTGAGGAACCCTATGGACCTATGTCCAAAGGGTGCCAACAAAATAGTTCTACAAGGGGACCTAGGCCACCCTATGGCCCTAGGATCATAGGTTCCTCTAATGCCATTTGTTTTTTCTTCAAAAAAATGATTGAGATTGATTAAGTGCTCATGGAACCTCCACCAAATATGTCAACCCAAGATAGGATAATATCTCAATCACATGTTGACTCTAAAGAAGTGAATGACAAAAAATAAGTGAGTTCAAGTGACACGACTAAACAAGAACTTGTGAAGGAAGCAGAGATTTTAGGTGACGATGGGATTTAGAAAAGGAGCTTAAATAAGAAAGGTGAGAAAGAGAATAAACCGGGGATCCAAGGTCCCCAAAGAAGGGAGAATGTGCTTTTAGGTGGAGAAGAAGCACTTAAACAAGTGGTAGCAAACACAACCAATGACTCTATTTATCATATGCCCCCTACTATGCCAAATTGAAGACGACTGGCAGGAAAAACTTTGGGATGTAGTTATGAAGGCTGAAGATGGAAGTCATTAGTGAGAACCGGTACCTATTGCAGAAGTTGATCTTAACAAGGGTACGATGGACTTTGAGATGCAATCCATGTATGGTGACCAAGGAACACAAAGATCAGAAGATAGTAGAGAAGAAACCCTTAAGGAGTTTCCATTGTACGTGAGACCTTATGAGGTAAGATGTGATGTTATGGTTCTACCATCTCAGAGAAAATCTCATAATCAAGTCATAGATTCTTAAGGATTATAAGAATTTATGTCAACACTGGTCAGATGTATGCTAATGATAGCTAAGCTATTAAAAATCAGACCTCAAATGTGGAGAGATGTCAATAGATGTCTTGAGAAAATGGGAATCAAAAATCATGTTGAGACAATAGGTCAATAAGTGGAGGATTGAAACAAACCCAAAAAGGATGTTGAGCCATTCCCCATAAACAAAGTGGGTGATTCGTGTGAAGGTGAGATAGGAACACCACATTGCCTATAGAATATCAAGGAACAAAAACCATAGCTATTTTAGACATTGGTGCGGGTGTTGCCATAGACACTAAAGGTATTTGGAAACCTGCCCATAGGCAAACACAAATAAAATTAGAGCCAACTGACGGTCATATTGAGAAACCTGTTGGAGTTCTAAAGCATGTAGTGATGATTTCTTGTGTAATTGAGTATGAGCATACATTTGCAGTAGTAGATTTTGGTACCGAGAATATTATGATGTTATTATAGGAAGACTATCATGCACAATTAAAAAAGGTTCAAGACTAGGCTATGACTATATCTATGTGTGCCACATGGAGACTGTTATGTGGATCAACTCGAGGGACCATAGCAACAGAGACGTATGTAAGATTGAGGTAGAAGAATTCAATTTGGCTACAAATGTAGAATCTAAAATACTATCATGGTTGAGTTCTAAAGCTCACCTATGGATGTGTGGAGCTTCTAAATGTGAAAGCTTTACAAAAGAGGAATGTGAAGGGGACAAATCACTTGTGCACAGAGTTTATGGTCATTTCCAACCAATGCACTTGTGAATAAATCTTCCCCCTCTAGATATCCCCTTTTCAAGACCAAAATGTCAAAGTATACATCTCCAACAAAAAATACGTCTTCCACAATTGTCTCCACATAGGATTTTTTCTCATCTACCATACCCAACACTTGCAAGAAACAAAATGTATCTATAAAACCAAAACACTGAATTGGATACTTTAAACGTGGGAAAATCCAAAATACCACAAAAGTATGTGCAAAATTGGTGCGAATAGAATGTTGTCTAGGTAAGACGACCATGGAAGAAGCTAGTCAAGGGTGAAAGCTAGCATGAGAGAGCATAAGAGAGGCCCAAAGACAAAAGACCTTCAAAATTCTAACATTTTTTTGAAAGTTTCTTGGTTTTGCATGAGTTTTACTTATAAACACGCAACACCTCAAACAACATTCACAAGCACATAAGGTAGCTCAATAGTTGGTGCTATACTAGCTATTTGCACTGCATGTACACGTGCTCGCTAAAATAAGCTAAAAAGCCCACAAAAAAAGTGTGCACGTCTATTTTTCACATGGCATCATGTCCATGTGTACAAATTTAGTAAAAAAAGGATGCTAATAATGCACACAACATTTTTTCCAATATCCCGTGGTTGGAATGTTGATGGCCATGCCAGCTTTCTTGATAACAAAGAGGTAATGATTTTTAGGGAGATATTGAATGGTTCAATCTCTAGTCCTCTACTATTCTAGTGGTGTTATGTCCATAGTTAGGTCTTTGAGCGAGCTCAACGGAGCGAGCTTTGGAGAGAGCTTTTTTTTTTGTGCCGCCCTCCCTACCTCCTCTTGCCGCCCATTTGCTTCCTCCTCTTCCCTTCCTCCTCCTCCTCAGCCTCCTCCTCCAAAAAATCCTTCCTCTCCTCCACCTCCTCTCTCCATCTACTCCTCTAACCACCTTCCCTTCCTCCAGCTCCTCCTCTAGAAACCACCATCCCTTCCCTAAAGTCCTCCTATCTCCTACTCCCTTCTTCCTCTCTCTTTTCTTAGTCACTCTATAACCCCTCACTCTCTCTCTCTCTCTCTCCACACCTCTCTCGTGTTGTCTTCCCTCTGTGCATGCGTCTCTCTCTCGCCCGCCACCCCTCTCTCTTGTTGTCTCCCCCTCCCACCCCCTACCCCCCCTCTCTCTCCTCTCTCTCTCTCTCTCTCTCTCTCCCCCCCTTGCCTTCCCTCCCTTCTTGGAGTGAGCTCCACCCCTCTCTCCCCCATGTCTTCCCTCCCTCTCTCTCTCTCTCTCTCTCTCTCTCTCTCTCTCTCTCTCTCTCTCTCTCTCTCTCTCTCTCTCTCTCACACACGCACACACACACACACTAGGACGAGAGGGAAGGGTGGCAAGGGTAGACTCTCTCTCTCTCTCTCTCTCTCTCTCTCTCTCTCTCTCTCTCTCTCTCTCTCTCTCTCTCTCACACACACACACACACACACACACACACACACTAGGATGAGAGGGAAGGGTGGCAAGGGTAGAGAGAGAGAGAGAGATAGAGAGAGGGTGGAGAGAGCTATTTTAAAAAAACAAATCACTAGAAGTATCTCTAGTGCCTCCCTTTTTTGTAAAAGAGGGAGAGCAGGGGAGAGAAAGAGAGAGTGATAGCAGGAGGGGAAGAGAGAGGGGGGCGATTGGGAGGGAGAGAGAGATAAAGAGAAGAGGGGTGGCAGGTGGAGAGAGAGTAGGAGATTGGGAGAGAGAAAGAGAGGGAGTGCGAGGGGGGGGGGAGGGGGTGTACAGGCTAAGCCCATCTTTCTTTATAAAAAAAAACAGTACACTTCATGTCTCTCCCTCACAATTTTGTCGCCCCCTTCTCTCTCTCTCTCTCTCTCTCTCTCTCTCTCTCTCTCTCTCTCTCTCTCTCTCTCTCTCTCTCTCTCTCTCTCTCCCCCCCCCCCCCTTATCAATTTCTCTCCCACTGCATCTTCCTTTTTTCTTTTCTCTACCTCCTGTCACAGTGTCGCTTGAGTTCCTCCAATCCCAATGAGAAATGAAATGAAATGCTATGTTAATTGTCTTCAAAAGGCCAAAATGACCCATGCGACCAAACTGATACATTCTTGGTGGATCTAATACAATGTCTTCGTACAAAATAAAATGAGAGAGAAGGGGAGAGAGAGAGAGAGAGAGAGAGAGAGAGAGAGAGAGAGAGAGAGAGAGAGAGAGAGAGAGAGAGAGAGAGAGAGAGAGGGGGGAGAGGGGTCCGCAAGGGAAGGGAAGGGTTGGGCGGGCAAGGGAGGGGGGGGATTGTGAGGGGTCAGCTTTTTTGGCCTAAGCACCCCTTGCACTCCCTTTCTTTGTCTTTTTTAAAAAAAAAACTACACTCCACTCTCCCCCTCTCACCCCTCCCCCCCCCCCCTCTCTCTCTCTCTCTCTCTCTCTCTCTCTCTCTCTCTCTCTCTCTCTCTCTCTCTCTCTCTCTCTCTCTCTCTCTCTCTCTCTCTCTCTCCCTTTCACTGCAAGTTCGAGAGTCTGAGTACCACATACTTCTAGAGTGCTCAGCTTTTGGTCACATGCAAACTTACTTACTTCACATTTTCAGCCATGACCTAGACCTACACACTTTCCTCTCCCAGCCATAGTCTGGGCTCTCCATTGCGACTCTCATCACCACAATTTTGGACCATCAAGAATCACTCATCAGCGACACAAATACTACATCACATGTACTTTGGTCCCATATGTCATATTTGATGTCTGAGGACGATAATAAAATCTATCTATCTACCTCTCCCTCCCCTGCTGGCCCCTCCCTTCCCTCTCTCTCTCTCCCCCTCCCCCTCTTTCTCTCTCTTTCTCTCTCATTTTCCTTTGTACCCATGCATTGTATTAGATCCACCAAGATTATATCAGTTTGGTCTCATAGGTCATTTTTGCCTTATGAAAATTCTTAATATAGCATTTCATTCCATTTTAGTTAATATATCAATTCATTCCATTTTGTTTCATTTCTCTCTAGGGTTGGAGGGACTCGAGGGGTGGTGTGTTGGGAGTAAAGAGAGAGAAAGGGAATAGGGGGTGGGGAGAGGGGTGGCAAGTGGAGGAGAGAGAGAGAGAGAGAGAGAGAGAGAGAGAGAGAGAGAGAGAGAGGGATAGGGAGAGCAGGATAGGATAGGATATATATATATATATATATATATATATATATATATATAGAGAGAGAGAGAGAGAGAGGGGGGGGGGAAGGATCAGAGCTAGGGAAGAAGGAGAGGCGGGCGTAGAGAAAGAGGTGGGGGCCAGAGAGAGGAAAGAGGTGGGCTGGAGAGAGAGAGAGAGAGAGAGAGAGATAGTTCTATTATCGTCCTGGGAGGTCAAATATGACCTATGGGACCAAATGAACATGTCACGTGGTGTGAGTGGAGTTCATAAGTGACTCTCGATGCTCAAAAATGGCTGAAATGAGCGTCGCAATAGAGAGTCCACATCGTGGTTGGGAGAGGAAGGTATGTAGGGAGAGCTCATGGCTGAATATATGGGGAAAAGAGGACCTAATGTGGTCAAAAGCTGAGCACTCAAGTAGTGTGTGGTACTCACTCTCTCGCACTTGACGAGGGCATAAGGTGCAAAGTCGATGACACTCCTCGCCAGTGCCCCAACGTCCTGTCTCGCAGCGTAGAGAATGGGAGCTAAGACGAATGGAGGCAATGGTGCGGATCGCACTCAACGGGATGGGCTCAAGGATGTAGGAAGGGGTTCGGTTACCTCGTTCCGAGAAGAAGAGAGATTTGTAGTTTGGGGCAACGTGTGTGGTGTAATGGCTGAAGCGAGAACCTCCAGATTTCTCCCAAGCCATGATACATTGGCGTTGTAAGAAGGCCTCATTAACTTGGGAGTCGATCGACGCATCCTTGACCAAGTGACATGCATCCCATCTTCCAAACCATTTCTTGATATCAAGCATCCACCCCGAACTTAGTATTTTGCTCTTGCATGTCTTTTGAACCTTTTGACTTGCTTCATATGCGATTCTAGGAAGTCGATGCAAAGGGCTACGTTGTGTCTTACGCATGTACTCCACAACCCTTTCCATGCCCAAGACCTCAATGGGAAGCGATCCGGACTCAAGAAGTAAGAGCATGTAGGGTGTTTGTGTCTTGACTTGGAGAAAGTTGGTGAGAAAACGCTTTTGGACATTCTCAAACTCTTTCCAAGTAGACTTCCCGATGCTTCCACCCCACACCTCCACTCCATAAAGAAGCACCGGTGTCACCAATGTGTCAAAGAGGTACTTTTTGAGAGCCCAACACTTGATCTCTCCTGCATTGCACATGTTCTCAAATGCATAATAAGCCCTCTTTCCGGCTTCCAAGCGACGCATTGCACAATCCTTCCATTTATGATTGGATGGAACCTCAAGGCCAAGGTACTTGAAGTGATCTACCACTTAAAGTTTCTCATTGTTGTATACAATGCATGGATTTTCGTCATTGAGGGTCTTTACAAGCATAACCTTGGTTTTGGATCCATTCACGATCAGCCCGCTATGTAGGCAAAAGCGTTCCAAGACACTCATAAGCTTTTGTGCATCTTCTAAGGTATGTGCCAGAGCACTACATCATCGGCATAAAGCAAAAGCATGATCACCGCATTTCCAATCTTAACCTCTTCTATGCCTTCTTGCTGCATAAAATCAAGAACCATGTATTCCAATTCATCAATGAGTAGCCCAAAGAGGGTTGGGGAAAGTGGGCATCCTTGTTTGACACCAATAGTGCTTGCAAAAAATTCTGAAATTCCATCTCCCATACGTAATCGACATATCACTTTTTGGTAGATGCGAAAGACTGCATGCATAAATTCTCTCGGCACTTGAAGGCTTTGCATACGTCTCCAAAGATTTCCTCGCGGTACCATGTCAAAAGCTTTCTTGAAATCCACAAAGCAACAATACAACTTTTTTCCTTTCAATCGAGACGCTTCCATAAGAACTCGAAGAGTGACAAGGTGATCAATAGTGCTATGATGCTTTCGAAAACCTGCTTGGCCAAGCGCACGTTTGCCATTCTTTTCAGCCCATTCACTTATCTTCATCTCCATGATACATCCAAATAACTTTGCCATCAAAGAACCAACCATTATAGTGCGATAGTTGTTCACATTGTTTACATCTCCTCCTTTGTGCAAAGGTTTGATCCAATTTGCACTCCAATCATGAGGCATGCCATACTGAAGTGCAAGGTTAAACATATCGCATATCCAATATCGTGTTTTCTTGCTTGTCCATTTAATCATTTCAGCCTTGACACCTTGAAGGTCACCTGCCTTGCGAGTAGCAAGTTTCTCAAGCGCGCGGCATACATCTTCAATGGTAAAGAAGGGAGACATAAATGGAAGGGAGCTACAACCCTCCATCTTATCAACATTGGGTTGCTCATAGAGGTTCTTACAATGCATATACATATCCTCAAGAGTCAAGTCACCAAAGCTCTCAACGCGCTTGCCTTTTAGATTTTGCCAAAACTTGCCACATGCATGTGCTTTCTCTTGTGCTAAAAGAAGTTGTTTTTCGACTTCCCACCTTCTCCTCTTCTTTTGAACAAGTGCTTTGTATGTGTGTGAACATTCCAAGTAAACTTCCTTGTCTTTGATTGCATCCAATCTTAGCAAGTGTTTTCGGGCTTGACTACATTCCATGTCAAACCATTTCTTCTTGGTGCTACCCATCTTAGACCTTTTGCAAGACATGTGTTTCGCCGAAAAGCATTCCTTCGCACAAGAGAAAATTACTTCTTTGAAAACTTTCCACTTGCATTCTAATGTTGGGCTCCCTTGATGCTCTATCATGCTTAACATTTGGTCCACCATATCAGCATATATAAGTGCTCGTTTGAAGTCTAGACGTAGGTACAAATGATTCACATCATGATTGGAGGCTACATGCTCGGGCCGTTTACCACACTTGAGGTCAATACATAACATCCTATGATCCGATTCCGGATTCCATTCACCAAGTGTAAAGCTTTGTATGCATTCTAGAGTGGCTTCTGAGAACAACATATAGTCAATCACGCTAGCACCATTGTGCTTTCTACATGTAAAGTCATTGGTGCCTTGCCATAGAGATACACCATTTGCAATGAGCATTCCGGTACTATTGCACATATGTAGAAGTGACTTTCCATAGTGATCCACTTCTTTTGCATCATTAGAACTTCGATTATACATGTATGAGTCATCCACTCTTCTTGATACATGCGGCATGTCGACTTGTTGTGTGTCGTGTTGTAACATATTTGTGCGAGCATTCATGTCTCCAAAAACAATGACTTCACCTTGATCCTTGTAATAAGCAATGTCTTCCTCTAGTTCAACAAAGGGCTGATCTCTATCCATATTCAAGCGAGCATAAAAGTTGGAGTCATAGTGAGGAATGTAGCAGCCGGCCACAAACATGACTTGACCATTTGGTGGGCTGATTTTCAGCCATAAGTAGCGTTTATACTTATCTTCTTTGACAATGGAAACATCTTTCAAACCCTTTTTGGTCATACATGCTATGCCTCCTTGGCCTCTTCGTTGCTTTGCATTTTTGGCCCACATCAAAGAATGTACATCGTATTTGTCAAATCCAAGAATTCGTTGCGCATCATGCTCCCATGTTTCGACAAGAAGTATCACATCGGAGTCATTGGTAAGCTCATCAATGCCAATTCCCGCATTCCATGGATACCCGTTACAATTCCAAAAGCTTATTCGCAAGCGTGAGTTGGTCTCATAGATCATGTGTCCCTATTTGTTGGGTGGACTTGAGAGAGAGAGAGAGAGAGGGAATGGGTTGGAGGGATCACAAGAAGGAGAGAGACACAAAGAAAGAGAGGAGAATTTTAACGTTATAGAAAAGTATAGAGAGAGAGAGAGAGAGAGAGAGAGAGAGAGAGAGGAGGGCCTTGGCTACTCCACTCGAGGGAGGGGCGACAATGGGTGGTGAAGTAGGGGCGGCACATGGTGGCAGTAAGTTAGCACCACTAACCACCAGTGGTGGGCTAGGGTGGTGGGTGGTGATGGTTGCTAAGGGGCGGCAATGGGAGGTAGTGGTGCTGGGATGAAAAAAACAAAAAGCTCACTTCGTTGAGCTCGCTCCTTAATCGTCCCCTTATGTCCATTGCTTGAGGATATCAGTAGGAGGGTGGGCCAAAACAAAAGACTTATCATTTTGGCAACACCATTTGGAAGAATGGAAGGAATCCACTCTACAACACTTCCTCTCTTTCATTCAAGCACATATAGTGAATGCTTACCTAACCACAATCAAAGAAGAAGAATCAAACCCTTGTGAGGTAGTGAAGTGTTTTTCTAATCACAAATGCAACACCCCATATGATGTGTAGAAGTAGTTGTACATATGACATGTTGATTATGATCTAGAGATATTTATCATAGATTTATTTGCTTGTGTGCTTGTTTGTGTTTAAAATCCTAGAAAACTTGATCTTTAAGAAAAAAATTGCAACAAACAAGCTTTTTGGAATATTTGTGTATGATTGAATGATGATGAGTGTATAAGAAAGCATATGCAAGAGATCTGTTGAGAAAATTTGCAATTTTGCAATTCCGAACTTCATACGCGTATGATGTCCTAAGGCCTAGTAATAGACCAAATTTGACAAAACAGACTGCACTTGTGTTCAAAAGGATGTTTTACCTTAAGTTCACCTTGAGACTAAAGTTTTGACCAACACTTAGTACCCAAAAGTCAAAAGACGGAGTGTCGGAAACAAAACAAAAAAAAGGAACTTGTGTTTCTGAGTATATCTTTGCATGAAAATTGGTAAAGTGCTTGAAAACTAGTGCTGGAGACTTGTGGATGCTTGTGGATAAATTCTAAACAAAAATCCATTAGCAGACATAATACACGTATGATGTTTGAGAAGTGAATTTGGAAGCCATAGTGAACTTTTGACATTATACCCATTTTGCAAGTTGTGTTGAGCACATACACCAAGTTTCATTTCATTTGGACATATAGATTGAGTATTGAGAGGTTTTTACTCCTTCAGGGAAATTCCTTGTCAAAAAGTGGTGATTTTGTGCAATATTGATTCCAAAATTTGTGAGCACATGTGCATGTAGTACATATCAAGGAGTACCTGGGGTAGAAACAAAATTCCATTCTAACCAGATAGACATCATACGTGTATGATGTCCTAGAGGCCAAATTTGAGGTCAAAAGATACATCTGAGTGCACCCTTGTGATCTATAGTAGTTAAGAAGCAAATAGGTAAAATTCGATTGAATTTGAAGCATTTTTGGGCTAGTAAAGGCCACGAGGTGGATCTAGGAAAAGTGAATGCTTGAATTGATCATATCTAGCACAAAAAGTTTTGAAATTGAGTTTTCAAAGCTGCTTGTGGATTGCTTGTGTAGTAGGATACCTCTGAACTGGGTTTCACTTCCATTTGACCAACTAAACTTCATATGCATATGATGTCTGAAGGGAAAATTTAGGAACCAAAGCTGACATCAAAGCTAACCAAGGTGTTTAGCACCACAAAACAAGATTAGAGACCAAGTTTCATCCAGTTTGGAGCATCTTTGTCTTAGAAAACCTTCCATGGAAGCTGACAGTAACTAAGACAGAATTAGGAGTGATAGACATGGCAAGGGATGTCAAAATCACAAAGTAGAACTTGGGGTGAATAGAGCATATCAAGGAGAGTCTAAACTTGAAGTTTGGGCCAATTTTGATCCTAGAGACATTATACACGTATGAAGTCTCTAGGTATAGATAGGAGCCAGACATAGATTTTAACTAGCCAAGAGCCTTCCTTGTGACCCTAGGATCCCATCTATCTTTTTAGACCAGCGCATAGAGGGAATCAAGTCCTTATATACATTTGTTTGGTTGAGATTAACCCTCTTGTATACCGACCAACATTGTAGAGCACTTAAGTGAGAATCACTATTTTCACGAAGAATTGCAGAGTCAAAGTTTTGTACAGATAGCCAAAACCAAGGATCCTGCAAGGTGATGATCATTTTGAAGTGCAAAATACTTTACAAGTTGAGAAAGTGGTTTGAAAGCCAATTAGAGAAAAAAGCAGCTTCAAGCAGACGTCTAAGGTACGAGGTTTTGGGTTGATAGTCGTGTGTGTGAAAGATTTGATGAATTTGAGATCTAGTAGGTTCTTCAAAGAGACCAGAGAGTGGTAGGAGATCAAGTTAGCTTAGTGTCAACAGAGGAGAGTGTAAACCAAGCAAGGATAGATCCACTAGCATCAATCATAGAAGAGGGTAGTGATACTGATACCTCTTTCAAAGGATCATATCAGTGGATGGCTAACCAACAAATTGGATGTTTCCAACAGTGAGGGACTATGGGGAGTAGCACCTCCCAAAACCACTTAAACATATCAAAATACACCGCAATCTTCTTAAAGGGAACAAACACCCATGGAGCCCTAATGTATGTTGATGTTCAATGACGTCAATGCATCTATATTGAAGAATGACTAGCAAAAGGTTTGGCAATAATCATGGTAAACAACGATGGAGATAGGTTCCACGATGAAGAGGGAACCACTACCTCATTGTCAAAGACCCTAAAGATTACAATCCATATGGAGACAACGTAGTAAAAAGGAGGATGGGTATGGAGACCCAAGAATTGCCTCCTAAACTCGCTCTTCCTAGAACCTTCTACATTCATGATAAGAGAGTATTTAGAGTGTCTACAATTCAAGAAAATATTGGGATTTACAAGCATGGGGAAGGGAGAGTCACCTCTTACTATCAGTGCATGGAGCCCCATGTGAATGAATTAAGAAAGCACAAAGTCTTGAACTTGTTTTTGTATGATTCCACAACTAGAACCCGTATGATTTTTGTCGATAAGTACGGACAAGAATACGAGCCCATTCACCCAAAATATGTGGGGAGAGTGATAACTCCAAAAGTGTTGGCACAGGCTTCTGAGGAGAAGCAAAATCCCATAGAAACCCCTAGAAAATCTACAAATACCTTCTCAAATGATTACAACACCACATTGCAATCAAATAGACATCCATTTCCCAACCCTAAGAACTCTCAAACATCACCACTATCATTTCAAGCATGGCTTGAGCAGTTTGCAACACCAGACCTGCACACAAAAGGGGGTGGATATTAGGCCATGTCCGGGCTAGAAGCACCACAAAAACCACCACTCCATCAGCAATACCAAGATGAGAGTAGAGCAAGAATGCCAAATCCAACCAGGACTGAAGCACCACGTAGAGAACGAGAACGAGAAGAAAGGGTCCAAGTAGATGAACGGTCACTTGTTAAACCAATCAAGAATTATGCACTAGGAGCACCCCTAGGTGAAGAACATGTACCATATCCTAGGCCAGAAAGAACTCATAAAGGAGAAATGGGAGATCCTATGTTTAGAATGATGGATCATCGGAGGATCAAACCATCTCAAGTCAAAAAATGGATTAACACGAAATATTCCAAAAATTGGGATCCAAGGGATCACGTGGGAGCATTTCTGTGCGTCATTAAAGCTGAGGAAGTCCTAGACTTTCCCACGTAGTTTGCAAGATTTGGGTTAACTCTAGAGGAGGATGCTGCCACCTGGTTTGATTCCGTTGAACGTAGAGATTTTGAGTCAATGAAGGAGGTATTTGACGAGTTTATCGAGGAATTATCTCAAAGGGAAATAGCTCATAATACGGTCTCGCAAATCCATAAGTTCAAACAAAAAGAAGAAGAATTGATCAGAAAGGCAGTCTTAGGGCTGAAATGCTACATAAAATTTTGCCATGTGGAAGAGTTACCAACACACTCTAGACTCGGGTTGATATTTATCCAAGGACTGAGGAATGCGGACCTTCAGAAGGATCTGCATATGAAGAGGAGCACAACTCTAAACGAGTTGAGTAAAGAAGCTCAATACCTAGTAGACAATTGTGATGTCTACAAGGAAGGTGACTATAAGGATTTAGATGATGAGTCTCAATCACAACAAAATGGATCTAAGTCCACAAAATTAGCACAAAAGAATGAGGCAGTTGTAGTCAGGAGCAACTTATTGAAGAAGTGCTCAAAAGAATAAGCCCATTTGCTAAGCCCTAGGCTAAGCAACCCAAGTGGTGTGCCATCAAGAAAAATGGACTAATCATGTGGCAGAAGAGTGTTACTACAACAAGGAATATGTGAGAGAGCAACAATATGCCCCACTAGCCCATGTAGCACCTCCTCAAGTACCACCAATACCTAGGTATACATCAAGGAATTTGCCAGCACCATTGAGGGTTGAACGGCCACAACAAATTCGAGGGTGACATAAACGATCAAGAAGTCTCCAAAAGAATAGTAGATTCACAGCCTAAATGGCTAAAAGGATGGCTCACAAAGTACCCAGCATACCTCGTATGTCTAGTTGATGCACCAAAGTCCATACAAAGACATTTCTTTCTGCTTGTTGCACTTTTTGTGGCCAGGAGCATGGGGTTTTTGATTGGGAAGGAGATTATTTCTATGAGAGCCTGTATGTTTTGGCGAGTTTGAAATGTACACTTTATTAAACATAATCATGACGATGATCTCACTTTGATTTTCAAAGTCAGATTCTCATGTTTCAGAGGTTGCGGAGGCTGATTCTACTAATGTTTTTACTTCATGCTCATGGAGAATGGACATACTTATTCAGTTTTGGTTTCATAAGTTCATTTTCTATGAGCTCTCATGTCATATAATCCTTTGGGGAAATTTTGGGTGATGTTTAGTTTCTCCCTATGATGTATTTTCTGTACCTTGGTTTAAGTACCAGGCACTACACTTTACTTCATATGAAGATCCTAGCATTGAGTTTGTTATAGTGTTGTATGGTGTATTTGTATATATTGGATTAGGTTCCAGGCACTATACTTTATGCTATAAAGTAACTAGGGACTTTTGGGAAAATAGGATAAGGCATTTGACTTTGATCAAGGGATGTGTGGATCCCAGCGGATTTCTACGAAATTCATCACCAGGACGTGCCATGTGTTGACTGGATATTATATGTTGAGTCTGAATATTGTTGGGTCTAAAATTGGAATGCTGCTCTAAATATTGCTAACTGTGAATATTATTGAGTCTGATATTTGGTCACTCGGATATTCGCTAAGTTTGATTATTTGCTAACTCTAATTATTGATGAGTCTGATATTTGCTAAGTCGGATTATTTGCTGAGTCAAAACATTGCTAGGTCAGAGGTCAAATTTTTGTTAGGTCGGATTTTGGCTAGGTTGGATTTTGCTGACTTTGATATTGTATGCCAAAAACATTTTTGGGTTGGACAGTTATAACCATCAGTTGGCCACTTGTATTGGGACAAGTTATGAGTAGGGAACGCGAGAGAAGCTTTAGCCATGGTGTTCTTTGTTCTATCTGATCTTTTCTCTATGTTCTATTTGCTGACTCTGAAGTTATCTGAATGTGTCTTTTGTTGAGTCTGATCATAGAGTGAGTATCTATTCTCTGTTTGAGACCATGTGTGAGAGAGAAATTCTTGTGTTGTTGAACCCCAACACAGTGGGGGATAGTGACCCTTGGTGGTGAGTGACCTAGTCAGAGCCTTTTACTTAGAGACTTTGATTTTGATTTCCACTTCATTTACACTTTAGAAGTCAGGGAGACAGACACAGTGTTTAGTGATTGGTACAGTCCTGAAGTCAAGGACTTTCTAGGTTTACTTTTGAGAGGATTTAGGAGTGGTGAGTGAGATACGAAAGCATTTCATTCGGCATATTATCTGATGCTTTAATAGTACTATTTCATATTCCATTTTTCTTTAAGTTTTGCACCATTAGTTGTTGTTTAGTCATAAAAATCAATTTTTCAATTAGAGGTAACATCTCTAACCATCAAATTGAGAGGAAAGCATCAGAAAACAAACTATCAAAACCTTATTTTGGTTGCCGAAACCATAAACTCTAAATTCTAAGAAATTTGATGGCTTGGAGCACAAAAGAAAATTCAAACCCAAAAATAAGTGAGAAAATGTGTTACACAAGCTACAAAGAGCTGATCTGGAAAGTTTCAGGCCAAAAAGTACATAAACATGGATCGTGATCTATGACCCCCTCAGACAAATCGGGCAAAAACTAATACCAAACTATTGAGTCCCAAATCTCCAGATATACACTTTTTGTGTAAATTTGACACAAAAAAACTCACCCAAAGAAGGAAAATTCGGCAAAGACACAAAAAACCGTAGATATAGACAAAAATTAGGGCATTTTGACTTTTTGGTGTCCAAACTCAAAAAAGAAGTGAAACTTCGACCTCTATAGGATCTAGGCATACAACTCACCAGCTTTCATCACCAAATGTAGCGGAAAATGGATCACAATCCATAACCCCCTGCAGCATACGAGGCTGAGATTGGGTCAGTGATTACTTGATAGCATTTGGAATAACTTTTGTGAAGGTCATTATAGGAAAAAACAACAAAAAGTTGACCAAAACACCAAAATACAAGGTGTAAGTAAAAAACTGCAAGCAACCATAAAATTATTCTTTTGGCAAGGAGAAAGGTGTTTAATCCAAAAATAAGTGGATAGGCAATCTCCATAGACTCCAAGTAGCAGAGGCTAACACAAACATCAACAGAGGCACCAAAAAATTGCAAGAAGAGGCTCAAACAAGGCTAGGGGCAATCGGGACCAAAAACTGTAAAGCAAATTGACAAAGTGACTTTTGGGAGACCTAAGGGGAATCATCCCACCTAAAAACCACTTAACAACCACAAGTTGATACCAGAGTTAGCACGAGCCCTTGAGATCATAGTGGTGTTTTCAAAATTAAATTTGGAGTTGAAGTGTGCAATTGCAAGAAAAATAAGATATGGTGTCAAAAGTTCAATAAAATGTTGATTCTAGTAAATTCTGACTAACCCAGTGACTGTAAAGCTATAGACACCAAGTGATTTTGGTATTGGTTGTGTTAATCAAAGTTGCAGTAGCTGCTTTTGATCAATGTCAAGGTTTTGCAAGCTTTGATTTCTTTATGTATTTGCGATTAGGTAAACCTTATCAAAGTAGAAACCCTAGCATTAGAGACCAATCAATCCATATTTCAACCAAGGGTAGTGTCAATCAAGGGACCATACCTATCTTAGGACCGATTTTGGACGAAAGTCTGTTTGATACTTCTTCGGAGAGATCATATACCTATATGGACGAGGGATCCAAAAGTGTGCGCTTCAAGCAGGAAACCAAAATGGGAGCATGAACTCACAACCTGCACCAAGCTTGAGACTTTTTCACTTGCAATATCAGTTTGAAAATGAACAGGGTGTTCAAATCTATAAAGATGGTATGGATCATTATTGTGTTAAAATTGAAGATAGGCCTAGTTAAGCTCGTAGTGCCTGTAGATTATAGTGGTGATTGGTATTTTAATGAATTGGGAAACATGTATATAGTTGTGCTTAATCCTTTTGTTGTGCACAAGTGGGAATTAACAGGCACAAAAGAAAACGTTGGTGTAGAGCTTGAAGGGAATCCACCAAAGCTGCACATTCCTAATGCCAAGTTTAGACGAGTAAATGTGGCTACATGTGCCAACACTGACAACATGCATGTGGGCTTACATGAGTATGATAATGGAGAGAAAATGCTCGACTATAGGTGTGAGGAGCCCAATGTGAGGGAGTTAACGGAGCAAAAATTCTTGTAAGTATTAATGTTTGAAGTTGAGGGAGATACACAAATAATCATGTGAGACAAGTATGGTCGGAAGTATTTGGAAATGAGATGTGATGAGCTCAAGGGATATATGTACCTTGGGAGAGCACTCCATCAGTACTATGGCACCCCTAGCATGCACAGACCTACAGTCTTATTAGAAACAACCAGACCAAAAACTATGAGAGTGATTCCTTTGAAATCTTATGTGGGAGATTCATTTAGTCGACTGCACATATTTCTGAACCGAGACCAATGGCATCCCTGGACACACGGGTTCCTGTTAAGTATGGAGCCTTGATTTACCCTTGTAATTTTCTGTGGTAAAAGTGCACATTTGTAAGGCCCCCATTATGAGGAGAAGCCATCGTGCGTGAAGGAAAATCACTCACCGGAAACCAAAATTTTCACGGACAAGAATCAGGGGCAACTTTAAAGGCCTCGGGGGCGGAGGCCCTCGAGACTTTTTTTCGCCGGAATATTATGGCCAGACGGTGGCCGGAAAGTGGTCGGAAAACAACCGGTCGGTTGGCCGGTGGCCGGTAGTCAATGGCCTATGGCCGGTGGTCGGAAGTCAATGGCCGGTGGCCGGTGGCTGAATTCAATGGCCGGTGGCCGAATTCAAAAGCGGACTTGTCTTCTCAAGGGCGGCCACACATGGGCGGATTGGAGGGTCCGATTTGGACTTATTCGCACAAGGGCGACTACACATGGCTGTCTCTCATAAGAGAGGGCATCCCTTTTGGCCTATAAAAGAAGGCCATTTCTACACACATTTCATAGTGTGAAGTTGATGCAACAAGCTGAGTGTGAGGTGGTGAGAGTGAAGTAAGGCGGGAGCTCCATTAAGGGTATAATCCCTTTGTAAACTACTTCTTGTTTTGAAGTACTAAAGCCATTGAGTGACTGCTTTCCCGTGGACGTAGCCCACATTGGGTGAACCACGTATATCGTGTGTACTCTCTCTCTCTCTCTCTACTCTATAATCTCGTGTATATAAATCTGTCTCTCTCCATTAAGTAATCTACTCAATTATCTATTTAGCTACGTCTTATTTCCTAACAATTCCTATGTCTACACATTGAGGTAGTGATATCATAGACACAATTTTCAGCACCAAAATACCGGATATCAAAACCGAGAGTCGAGATGTAGGACCCAAAGGAAGAGCAACTGATCGAACCCCTTCCAGAGCACCTATCAGGTGATTGGGTGATTGTATCACCTGTCACGTGATACAAGATGAAAGACATAATGGTAGGAGATCCTAAAATGATGAGGATGGTAGGAGAAACTCAAAGAATGTGACCCTCTTATGTGTCTAAGTACATGCCAAATAAGTAGAGTGGATCAAGAGATTTCCTCAAATTGGCATATGATCTCTCCACTCAGCCGTCGCCACAAGTGCTACGTCACTTCTACAATAGATTGATGTTTTTACCAAGCTACCACATGCAAGCCTTTGAAGAGGCTTTTTATACAGGTTTTTTCACTTATGACAGTAGAGTTTTTGGACCAACGGTGAGCATTGGCGACATAAGATATGAATCTTACTTGAAGATGATCAACCCATGGAGGTTCTATTGAGAAAAGATTCAGACTGAAGACCCAACAAAGGCAAAGACCCATTATGTCAGGGACAACATGGACATGGAGGGGGGAAGTGTTGACAGCAAAACAAGGAAAAGCTACACCATTTTTGTATTATTGAAGTTTGATGAGAAGCTGAACATTTTGTACAGGTTAAGAGATCATTTTTCGTGCAACCCTAATTCCAACAATTGGTATCATAGCAGGTTGCGTCCTCTCGTGCTAAGTCGCCAGTAGCTCCATCACACGCCTGCTCACTTTCCCCAATTTTAGTGAGCTTTGGCAAGCATTTGCAGGTCAACAAAATTTTTGGGAAAACTCGCAGATCTTAGTCTGCTCAGATTTCTGATTTGGGCTCATTTCGGCCTCTGTTTCCACTACAAGCAGTATTGCACAGGCTATTTCACATTTTGTGCAAAATATTTGTCAGTGTTTTTTCTACATAACAGGTACCTTACAGTCTTCTACGGTTTGTGCTATATAGCACGTTTTGTTCCCACTTCGTTTCTCCTCTTTTCAGGCAATTTTCACATCAAGTGCAACATTTACCATGGTTGACAACAACATAGATGTGTTCAAGATGTTTGTTGCTAAGGACATATTGGATGGGGACAATTACCCTATGTGGGCTTACATGATGCAACATGTTCTTGTATCAAAGGGCATCTGGAATATTGTGTAGGGCATGGATGTACGTCCTGGTTTTGAGGATGTAGGCAATGTTGAGGATGTGGTAGGTCTTGCTGCTGTTAGAGTTGTTTTGCCTACGACAAAACAAGCTCGTTGGGATGTAAAGGATGACAGGCTCATGCATTGATTGAGTCGTTTGTGAAGCGCACGATTACTCCTCACATTCGTTCAGCGAAATCTACAAAACGTGCTTAGGATATTCTGGATGGTCTTTATGCAAGCCACAATGAGGCAAAAATTGCATTGCTGCATAAAGAGCTGGAGTCGAAGATTATGCATGAGGAAGATGATATGGACACTTTCCTTGCTGGTGTCAACAAGGATATCAATGAGCAACTTATTTTTGCAGGTGAAGTTATTTTAGACAGTTCCCTTGTCTAGGCTATTCTTGATGCCTTGCCAGACTCTTACCAGACTTTTGCTAGTACTTGGAGACTCATGACCCAAGGAAATCTTAAAGTTGTCAAGTTTGATGCATTGTGCACATTTCTGTTGCAAGAGTCACTTTCCAAAAAGAACAGGACTAGACAGCGTGCAGTTGAACAGACTTTTGTTGCTGCTCAAAGAAAGGGTGGTAACAGCAATGCAGCCACTTCTTATGGTTCTTCTGCGAGTGGAAAACCACCTGTTACTAATGCTTCTACTGGCAACAATTCGCCTAGAAATTTTGGTGATAAGGGCAAAAAGAAGATGTGTTGCCATTATTGTAAAGCTAATGATCACTTGATCAAGCAGTGTCCTAAGTTGAAGGCCAAAGAGGCTAAGAAAAAAGAGGGTGGTTCCAGTGCAAATGCTAGTTCCACTACAAATGCAACTATTGTTGAGTCTTCTATGAAAGGAGACTATGATGCTGATGTTGATGCAGAATGGGCTTTTAGTGCAAAGTGTACCTATAATCCTACTGCCCATGATGCATGCATGTCAATTGCTGCAGATTCACATGTGTGGTATTTTGACAGTGGTGCTACAAAGCACATTACCTCACATCGTGATTTGTTCACCTCTCTTGAGTCTGTCCCTCATGGGAATTCAGTTACTTGTGCCAACAATGCCTCTTATCCGGTTTAGGGAGTTGGAAAGATTGTGCTGATGCATGGTTTTTAGGACCCCTTCTGAAGATGCAATAAAGGCACAGTCAGTTGTTGGGGAGATGAGGATACTCTAGTCCAAGGGATCTCGAAAGAGAAGAAAAATCTACTTCACAAGCACCAAAGAGTAAAAAGTGCCATGGACAGAAGATACATGGGAACGAGCTCTTATGCATGCCTACAACCTATATCTTACAGAATAGCCCATTCTAGGTGTGAATTTCTAGTGAAATTTACACGAGGATGTTCGTGTGGACTCACAGCACAGCATACTCCGTTTTCACTTTTTGACCAACAGTAAATTTTTTTTACCACAGTAAATATTTTTCACCTACATGGTAAATACAAATCACTTTTTACCTACAGTAACTTTTTTTACCCATGGTAAATATTTTTTACTGCACCATAAGTATTTGGTAGGTAACAGTTCACTGTTACTAGAAGCAGTGATTGGGCATCAACAATGCAGTTATAGGAGGAGAAAAGGGGAAAATCTTATGGTAAAGGTGAGTCAACAGGGATAAAGACTTTTGAGTTGAAAAGAGACATGCTGATTTTTTCAAAGAACACATGTCAAAAGAAGCCATGGTTGAGGATTTTTTGAGAATTTGATATTTAGGAGGACCCAGCTGCCACCTCCCCCCGCAGGTCCCCCCCTCACATGTGCAGAACCTCCAGTTTCAACAGCCACCTTACCTGCTCTTAAATGCTGGTCAAGGCCTTATCCCCATGTGTCACAATCAAAAAAATCAGCATTTACCGTCCCCTCTCACATCACTCTAGAGAATATCTTGATGGTGACATATCAGGTGACCTCAATCTGTTGACCACCCTAAGCAAAAAGTAACCCCAATCAGCGGATTTAAGCATGTTTATCCCTAATCCTAAACCCTCTCAGAAACCTATATAAGGAGGCCTTCTTTCACTCAAAACCAACACTTCACCCACTTCACCAAGCAACGAAGCTATGACGACATTGCTCACAACGAGGAGCTATGGATGGAGCTCTACTCTCTCTCCCTCTCTCTCTCTCCCTCTAGTATGCTACATTACTAGCCCTAAAACCTAAATAAGGAGTCTTCTCTCATGCTCCATGGCCACCATCCTCGCCATCATTCTCTAAGGTATTGATGTGTTGCTAGTAGGATCATACCTACTTGCTGGGTTGATTGTTTTTGACAAGGGGTTATGCCATCCTTGGCTTGCTTCTCTATATCCTTGTTATGTATGATCAAATGCCGTTGTATTGTTAAGCTGATGTCTTGTGTATATATATGCTACATAAGGTCCCTAAGCTTCGTTTCTATGTGTTTTGCCATATGTTTTGATGCCATCATAATGCCAGAAGTCTCACTTGCCTATGTGCACTATGTGTGAGGTCCCTAAACCTCTTAATTTAGGGTGGGGTGCCCCCTTTGTGTTGTTCTTTGCTTGTTTGCATGAGGCGTGGTTTGTGGAGTGTGCACGAGTACAGAGGCCACCCGATTGCACTGCTCTTTTTCCCGCCATCATGTGCTTACGACTGCAAATGGTAGTTCTTTCACACGTGTCGATGCACTTTATGTACCTGGGATCAAGAAGAATCTTTTGTCTATATCTGCACTTGCTAGACTTGGTCTTGTAATCAAATTTGTGGATGCCAGATGTACATGATCTCAGTTTCGATGATGAAATTGTTGCATCTAGCATTTTATGTCATGGGTTGTAGAAGCTCACTTTGTATGACAAGTGTGGGTAGAATTTTGCAAATGCAGTTGTGGATTCTAAGGATATTTCATATGAAAAACTTTGGCATGTACGTTTTGGGCATCTGAATTTTGCTAGTTTGTTGCGTTTGCAAAAATCTGATATGGTTGCTTCTTTGCCGCCTCTTGAAGCACCTGTCAAACATGTTTGTGAAGGCTGTATTTTGGGTAAGATGCAGTGTTCAAAGTTTCCAAAGGATGGTTCAGTTAGGGCCACATGCAGGTTGCAGCTTGTGCATAGCGATGTTTGTGGGCCCATGCAAACTCCGTCCTTGGGAAATTGCCTTTACTTTGTGACTTTCATTGATGGTTACTCCAGGCATGCATGGGTATTTCCACTTGAAGTGAAGTCCGAAGTGTTTATGTGCTTCAAACAATTTCTGGCTATGGTTGAAAATGTCTCGAAATGTACTATGGGCACCCTCCGTTCCGATCGAGGGGGGGAGTATATGTCTCATGAATTAATGCATTTCTGGCTAGTCGTGGGACAAAACACCAAAGTACAATGCCTTATATGCCTCAGCAAAATAGTGTTGCTGAGAGGAAAAACAGGTCACTTACAAAAATGGCACGGTGTATGGTCAAAAGTCAAGCTTTGCCGCATTCTTTTTGGCTTGAGGCCATCATGTGTGCCACTTATATACTAAATAGGTGTCCTACCAAAGCTTTGCAGTCTATTACTCTATATGAAGCATGGCATGATAGAAAGCCTTCTATTGAGCACATGCATGTTTTTGGCTGTTTGGCATATGCTTTGGTGCCACAAACACAACACAGAAAATTGGATGATAAGGCTGTCAAATGTATTTTTGTTGGTTATAGTGCTAAAAGCAAAGGTTACAGGTTGTATCATCCACAAACAAAGCGTATTTTGGTTTCACAAGATGTTGTGTTTGTGGAAGATTTTGTTTAGCCCTTGCTGTCGTGTACTAGAGACAACTATGTCAGCTCACATGACATTTATGACACTTTGTTGCCTCTTTTCAGTGGTGGAAGTATGAATGTAAATTCCAATGAGGCAAATATATAGCCTATGGGGGTTTCTGAAAATGTTACAGATCAGCCTATTTCTCATGTGGATGTACTTGATGAGGAAAGGGTTAAAAATGAGCAGGCTAGATATATGCCAAAATGGCTCCTGCATACATTGCGTGACAGTAAAATGGATGCACCTTTGTTTAGTCGTACTCATTCAGGCTCTTGCCATGCATCTTATGCATCAAATTGTTATGCTCTAGCTATGTCTAGCTTGCATGATGTTGATGAACCTCTCTCTTTTGATGAAGCACATAATTCAGAAAATTGGATGGCTACCATGCAATCAAAATATGATGCACTTATAGAAAATGACACGTGGACTTTATGTGGTTTGCCTCATAAAAGGCCATTGTTACGAAAGTGGGTTTACAGGTTGAAATGCAAGCCAGATGGTGAGAATGATCGTTATAAGGCTCGACTTGTTGCAAAGGGTTATGCACAGGAAAAAGGCATAGATTATGAAGAAAATTTTTCTCCCACTTGTCGTATGACTACTGTGAATTTTCCATGTGCATTGGCAACTCATTTTCGTTGGATGTACATCAATCAGACATTGTTATTGCTTCCTTGAACGGTGACATATTTGAGGAAGTTTATGTAACGCAACCTCGCGCTTTTGTCGAGAAAGGACAAGAGGATAAGGTGTGCAAATGTAACAAAGCTTTGTATGGGTTGAAGCAATCTCCTCATTCTTGGTATGAGAAGGCTGACACTCATTTGGTCAAATGAGGCTTTCATAACAGTCCAACAGAAAGCACATCGTATGTAAAGCGTGAGGTGATGTACTTCTCATTGTGGTTCTTTATGTAGATGATTTGCTGATCACTGGACCAAACGAGAGACATATTGCTGAATTTAAGGCTAATATGAATGCTACTTTCAAGATGAAAGATTTGGGGCTGTTGCATCATTACTTGGGCATATAGTTTAAGCAGTGTGATGGTGGTATTGCCTTGTGTCAAAAAAGCTACATAGAGACATTGCTATGTAAGTTTGGACTTGAGGATTGCAAACTTATTGCCACTCCCATGGAAACAGGTTTGAAGTTGAGTCTACATGATGTTGGTGATCCTACATATGTCACTCTTTACCAAAATGTTGTTGGATGCCTCATTTATGTATGCAACTCGAGACCGGATATTCAATTTGCAGTCTCACAAGTCAGCATATTTATGCATAGCCCATGGTCTACACATTGGGCCCATCATTTGTACACACTCTTTATTCTTTACTAAATAAAAGAATAAGGGGCTCTCTCACATTGTGATGACTAGCTCCACTCACACAGTGTCCCTTTTGCTCTTCTCCTTCCTCGCATTTCCCATGCACCATGCACCGCTTTTACATCTAACGTGCTTACACTCGTGTGAGACGATACAAATGTCCATGAGCGCTACCAAGGTTTCTTGATTGCATTCAATCCCATGATTTGGGTCACGAAGGACAAATGCTCTTAATTACTCCCCTTCCATTGACATGTTTCATTCTCCTTCCTATCAGAAAGACAATCTTTTAACGAGCCCTTCTAATGACAATGTTAACCCTCACGGCTCACGGACACCCCATCACCTACGACGGACGTGTATTATGTATTTGGTAGATTCAGGTACCGGGCTTGTCGGACCAATAGGAAAAGGGTAAGAGTGATCGCCGATGAGAGGCGCACTCTAACTGGGACATTCAAGGGATTAGTTGGCTAAGCATGGGCGCCCAAGTGTGAATGGGGTGAGCTCATATAAAAGCCAACTAAACCTAAAATTCACTCATTCTCTCATTTGTGCAATAGAAGAGTGCTCTTGCTCCATCTCCATCTTCTTCTTCTTCACCTCCTTGTGTGTGTGTGTGTGTATGTGTGTGTGTGAGAGAGAGAGGGAGAGTGTGTGTGCGATCGAGCATTACGAAGGCACCACGGTGGCGAAGCGGTTGAGCGCGGCACGACTGCAGCTTCTTCTTCATCGCGGCGAGGAATCCACCACGAAGGCGAGCGTAGAGCGGTGAGTGACACACCCTTTGCTCTCTTGAGCTTGCTAGTTTAGGCTTGTTGTGTGCTTGGAGCCATTTGTGGCTCGCACACAGTGTATCGGCAAGTCCTTTGCTTCGACAGTGCGGTAAGGAGCGCACATTTTTGGCGCCGTTGCCGGGGAAATGCCCTACACTAAGCTCGGTTAAGCACTTTACGCTTTCTTGTGATGCAATTTCAATTGAAGGATTTGTGAAGAAGGAAGGTGTGTGGTTGTGTGGAGAAGGATTTGTGAAGAAGGAAGGTGTGTGGTTGTGTGGAGAAGATTTTTGTTACACTGTACTGTTTTTTTTGTTTTCTGTAAAGAAGGAGTTACAATTTTTTTGCAATGTGTTGTTAGAATTAAGGTATTAGCTATGGAATGTTAGTTCTGTAAGGTTCAATGTTAGTTCTGTAAGGTTAGTTTTGTAGATCTGTTAGCTACTGTAGTACTGTGTAAACAGTGTTAGAGTGTGTGTGGCAGTATCTCTATTAGCTGTAAGTAGATAAGTTAGGTGTAGGTTAAGTGTGTGTGTGTGCGCGCGTGCGGCGCGGCCGCGGCGACTTTATAAAAATAAAAAATAAAAATCTTTTTTAAAAAAATATTTTAAAAAGAAGGATCGGGCTGGGGATCATTCCCCAAGCTCAAGCCCAAACCCAGACCTCAGTCCTCAGTTTTAAAATATAGTTTATACACCTTTTTATATTTTAAAACTATTTTTAAGATTTCGAGGACTATAAAGACTATTTTTAGGATTTCGAGGGCTTCACGTAGCCGAATAGAGAGCCGTAAAGCACGGCACGTTCCTTTAGCCAAAACGCTCGTCTTGAGCTATTACACGCCATATTTTGTGGTTCGGTTACAAAAAATAACCAAAAATAACGAAAAACTTGGGTTATAAACACCTTTTAAAAAAAAAAACTACGTGAGCGGCCTTCACGGGCACTCACCAACGCGCTTAGAGTGTGGAAGTCATATGAACCTACGCTCTGGACGAGTGTTAGAGCACGAGCATATTGGTAGTGCCTCCATTTACGCGGGCACCCATTATTCCTCCACCCTAGGTTCTGGACCTTCGGCCGGGACTCAAGGTAGCGCGACCCAAGATCCTCATATCGCATCTAGTGATTCTTCCTCTGACTACGAAGTCATGGAGGGGTATCCTACACCAAACCCTGATAGTTCAAGTCAAGACATGCATGCCATGGGTCCACGGCCCGGGTCCAGCGTGTTTAGCCGCTTAAAAGAGACCCTTAGTAGAGCTACTCGCTCTGAACATGCGGTTAATGAAATAAATGAAGGGAGTGGGGAAGTAAATTCGTCATTCATGCCTAAAATAGACTCTATGCTTCTTGAGAGTGTGCATGTGAATGTTCCATCCACTGCACCTCCTGATCCTTTAGGACTATCTCCCTTTGAGGTTTTACTACCCGATGGTAGGAGTCTTGCCGAAGTACAAGAGATCGAACGCTATATGCAAGCAACAAGGGAGAGGGAAATTGAGAACCTACGAGGGCTAGAACAAAGTCGAGCCCTGAAAGCAAAGGCTCCTATGACAACAATCATGCCAGCCGAGCAACCGAGTGCTCCCAAGGTAGCAGTCACAGAGGGGCAAGCTATGGGGAGCAATAATGCTTCCACTTCAAGGGAAACCTCCAGCACGCCAGGCCTAGATGGGATATTCCTAAACAAAAATTGGGAGTATGACCTACAAGCAGAAGCTTTAACTGATCGGTACACAGGACACACTTATCATGTGGGTTGGTTAGATGTTCTACAATCCACATCGGGTGCTACTAGCATAGATGAGCAACAACAGAAAGTCTGTGATGTCCTCCATAGGATTGTCGAGTTAGAAAGATAGAACACAGGGATCAACATGCCTTCAACAGGCCTAATGAGATTCTTGGATACGGGAAAGGCCAACCAACCAACCCTATCACAAATGGAGACTCTCTCAGTGAGCCCCATTGATCCTCCATATGTTGTTTCGCCAGGAGCCTCAGTACAATCTGAGCCCACAAGTGGCAACTTTACCTTCCCAGATCTAGCTCATCTTTCTCTTAATGACACTACGGCTACCATGCATATCCCAATAGTGAGCATGACAAGAAATACACCATGGAGTTCATTTGTTAACACAACGCCGATGCCTAGTAGCATAGTGCCCCCAACTATACCTACATGTATGTATCAATCATGTGCACATGTCGTACCTCAGCCTCATGTAGCTCCTACACCTCCGATTATTCCAAGAGCTTACAATCCACAATGGAATTATCCAAGCTCTTATACAAGTGGAGCCATGCCATTTAATAATAACATGCCATATCAGGCACCCCCTATGCCTAGGGCCACGCCTGTAAACTTTGGACCACCGTCTGGTACACCACCATACAAAATTTGGGACCCAAGAGCCGCGCGTATGCCAAGGCCAAGGCCAACTCCCATCTCACATGTGGTTCCAGGAGCACATACACCCATTATACCTGCTCAAATAGGAGATTTGGTAGCATTTGCTCAAACTATCGGTCGCTCTATTGCGGAAAACATGCGTAGTGCACCTGATAGAGAGCCTAGGAGCAAGGCAGTTCAAGTAGCTAAGCTCACACAGAAATTTAGTGGAGACGGAGATGCTAGAAAGCATATGGAAGTCTTTGAACATGTGTGCGATTCCTTGGAAGAGCACAATGAGCTACATAAGTGTAAGGCTTTGAGTTTGACCCTAAGCGGAAAGGCTGGAGATTGGTATAGAACCTTAAGAGTAGAAGAGAAAACGATCTACTCTACTCTTAGGAGACTGTTCTTAAAAGAATACATACGAGAGGGAGTACTTTGGGGTGTAGCCTCTCAGCTCCAGAAAGCCCAACGAGAAGAAGGTGAATCCGTGAGAGACTTCATTAGTCGCCTAAAGAATTTGAATTCTCGATGCAATCCAAACGAGAGACTCAACAACAACCAATTGCTCGATAGATTCATTAGGGGACTACGACATGAAAGTATCTATAATGGCCTAGTCATTAGAGGTATCACTACTTGGGAAGCAGTCACCATGAATGCAATCCAATTGGAGGATAATTTAATGATTGCAGGAGAAAGAGTGTCTGCCGAGCCGAAGTCAAGTAGCTCGCAAGCATCAGGGCATGAGCCAATGAAGATAAAGCCAATCATGAAAGAGCAAACGATATCTGAGATGACTTTGGCAGATCTCACCAAGGCCATCCAAGAAAGCCTTAGGGGTAATCGTGCTCCACAAAACACTCATATGTATCCAAGAAGGGAGCAACAATGGTGCTCAATTTGCTTGGGCTCACATACTACGAGTGAATGCCCTACTTTCAGAGTAAAGTTTAACGGGACTTGTAATGCGTGTGGTAGGTATGGCCATCAAGCGAAGGATTGCCTAATGCTTAAACGCATCATGGAAAATAGACCGCCTATAGCTTGGACAGACTCACCTCGAGTTCCTGCATTGATGCCTACCCCACCCATGGAGCAACAGTTGCCATTACAGCACATGGTCCCTAGAACCCAAAATGTGGTCCAAACCACACCGTTGCCACCTCCAGTGCTAGGACCGCAACCCCCTCATCCAAGAGTTACACCTATGAACCAAATAGGTTGCGAGTCATCTAGTACTTATGTAGATTGCGAAGAGGACATAGACTCTAGTATCACCTATGGAGTAGACATGCTTGAGGAGTGTCCCACGTACTATATGGAAGACCATTGGGGACAAATCAAACCGGTATATCAAGCTACTGCGCTAGCAGCAAGAGGCCAAAACATTAATAGTTTTACCAAGAGACCACCTCTTCAGTGCTACGAATGTGGTGGACCACATCGAGTAGCTGAGAGCCCCATTAGAATGCAAAAGAATGCTGCACTAATCCAAACAAGTCAAGGGAGTGCATTGGCAATGCCAATACTCACTTGTAATCGTTGTGGCATAGATCATTTGATCGCACAGTGTCCTAACAATCCAAACGCACCGAAAATCACACCATTGAACATAATAGAGATTGTTGATGGGACACCACCAACTATAAACATAGCACCAGTGAATGCACTCACACGGTCAATGCTCCAAAAGCAAAATTACATCCTCGAAGAGAGAGATGCTGCATCCATTGGCCGAGCGAGAAAGAAGAAAACACGAAGAAAGAAATCCCTTAATGCTTCTAGCTCAAAACCTAGTATAGACTAACATAGGGACAGGAGAGGATCCCGTGTATATGAATGACCCTGAGGATGACTCAGATTCGATAGAGACCACGGAGACCAAAACTGTTACTACAAAGGAAAAAGCCAGTGAGGAGGATCACGAGAGGGAATTACGACGAACACCAAAAGAGTATTCAAAGTTAAACTACCCAGTTGCGAACCCCCAAGATAAGCCACGAGAGACAAAAAATGAGGATTGAAAGAGAAAGATTGGAACCTATCCAAACCCAACAGTGGAAATTGAACGAGTCCAACAACTGAGGGGTTTGGTGGAAGAAACTCAACGAACATCAGAACCTGAACCCAAACATATCCAGATGTCGGACACAGTGTTTCCCACACAAGTTCAACCTCACAAGAACTACAGGCCGTTAGCTATACCCAGTATCATTCGGGAAGAGAGTGAGGGTAGGACATCTGAAAGTGGACACACACCTTTCCTACTAGAGAGAATGTTTGGTGAGGGAATACCCGACCCCCTTGAGGAAGTGGAGATTCCATCTTCACCATTCTCTTGTCAGGGTCCTACGTCCCACAAGATGCCATTAAATGTTGCCAAATTGATGGATTTCATGTCTTCAGAAGTTAGAACCACCATCATGTCCAAACTATATAAAGACCCCGAGCTAGTCTCAGCTCTTCGAGCCTTCCTCAATGGAGAATTACAAGCCGGATTACCACAGTTTGCACATATGAACAAACCTGACTCGGTAATGAATGATGAGGAACATTTAGCACCACCATCTGACCTAGCGGGACATGAATCTGTAATTGAAGTACCCGTTAACAAGTTGGGGCAATACTTTGAAGGTGATGAATCTAATGCTACTCTGCCAATCACTACTAAAGGATTAACTGTAAAGGGAGTCCTTGACGGTGGTGCGGGAGTTAGCATGGTGACAAAGAGTTGTTGGGAGTCTATGGGGCGACCTCACCTTGAAGCCATAAGCGTAGTGGTAAAAATGGCTAATGGATCTATTGTTACGCCTATTGGAATGCTAAAGGATCTCAGAATCAAGGTCTTGGGACACAAGGTAAGGCAGACTTTCATTGTTATGGATTTTTCCAAGCATCCTATGTTATTTGAGATGATCTTAGGGCGTCCATTCATGAGGGAAGCAAAAATGGTACATGACTGGTCCAAAAACCACGTCTACTTACAGTTCCAAGACTCTGTCATTCGAGTTGATCTTTTAAGTGGTCGAACGCATCCTCTAGGAAATAAATTCATCATTGATAATCGATCAGACACAACAATTCACTCAGCTCCATTACAATATTGTTACACGTGTAACGAAGACACGGATATTGGGGAGAACTCTCCTTATATGGATATCCTACCCGGAATGGCTGAGTCAGACAATGTCGATTGGGTACACCTAGCGGCAACTATAGATACATGGGGAGCTAGAGGAACAACCTGGGTAACACCAGATGGGGAAGAGATACCACACATTGCACCAGTAAACATGTTAGGTGTAGCGCATGTAACATCCGATGATAAGAAAGAGGCACACCTACCTGAGAGTGAAACCGATGATTCCTCAAAGGCTTCAGGCCAATACACATCAGAAACAGAATCTCAGGGAGAAATGGATTCAGAACCTGAGGAAACATCGAGTGAGCCAAGTATAGAAACTGAACACTCAAGGTCTAGTACGACCATCTATGGTAATTTATATGAGAGTGAAGAAGATACAAGCGAAGACCTATCAAGCGAGTCGAGTTCAAACATTTATCAAAATCAAAACCTTAACAAGAAACAAAGGTCATATAAGAGACGACGATATCGAGCAAATGTGAGAGCTAGGATAAACAAGGAAAGATCTACTGCAGAATGGCTTAGCTATCTAGGGGCATGTGATGCTCATCGAAAGCTAGTAGACAATTGGGGTGAACATCTCCAGAGTGTCATGTGGTGCAGCCCGCGACCCATTGACCTCGCTCAATTGGAGGTTACAGAGCCGAAATTGAGTCGAACTATAAGAAGACGTTAAAACCGAGAGTTAGCACAACAACAAAAGGAGGCAGAACTAAAAGAAAGGTCTCCGTCAGGACAAGAGCCTGCTGACTTACATACGGCTCCTGAACATTTTAAATCTTATACCACGGGGGAGCGAAAGGTTGTGTATGCCAAAGCCCAACGAATACCTACCAATGGAAGCAGTGGAGTCTATGATGGTCCAGCGGTAGTTAAAGAGATAGAATTAGTAGAACCAGGTGAGGAGTCTAAACCAGTCTTTATTGCTCAAGACCTTACCGAAACTGAAGAGGCTGTACTAAAGGAGCTCCTCAAGGAATACAAGGATATCTTTGCTTGGACATATCATGACATGAAGGGCGTTCCACCTTCTGTGGTGCAACATACAATTCCCATGATCAACACTGCTAAACCCGTCCAGCAACGACCCTATCCAATGAATCCTAAGTACGCCAAAATTGTACAAGAGGAGATTGAAAAACTTATCCAATGTGGATTCATATACCCTATTGAGCACTCAGAATGGGAGTCTCCAATAGTCATTGTGCCAAAAAAGAATGGGAAACTAAGAGTGTGCGTGGACCTCAAGAAAGTTAATGCAGCCACTAGGAGAGATCATTATCCCTTGCCATATTCAGAACATGTGCTTGAAAGAGTTGCGGGCAAGGAGGCTTATAGCTTTTTAGATGGGTACTCTGGTTACAATCAAATCACAATTGCATTAGAGGACCAAGCTAAAACTGCTTTTATCACAGAGTTTGGAGTGTTTGCATTTCGTGTTATGGCTTTTGGCTTAACGAATGCCCCTGCTACATTCCAACGATTAATAAACACTGCATTTAAAGAATTTCTAAGGGAGTTTTGTGAAGCTTTCCTAGACGACCTTTGTGTTTATTCTTCTTGGGAGAAGCATTTGTTATATCTATGAAAAATATTTGAAAGGTGCAGATTTTATCGCATCTCATTGAACCCTTTCAAATGCCAATTTTGGGTTAAGCATGGAGTCATTCTAGGGCATATAGTGTCCAAGAACGGGATATCCACAGATGAGAGTAAGATTAAAGCCATTGCCGATTTGCCACCACCTACTAACTATAAAGGAGTTCAAAGATTTATGGGCCATGTTGGTTATTATCGAAGATTTATTTTAAACTTTGCCGAGATAGCGCGTCCATTGTACAAGCTTCTTATCGAGTTTCACTGGACGGAAGAATGTCATCAATCTTATGAGTTATTAAAGAAGGCCCTAACAAGTGCTCCAATCCTGCAACACCTGATTGGAATGTACCTTTTCATGTGCATATTGATGCATCAAATTTTGCTATTGGGTGTGTTCTAACTCAACCAGAAGAACATAAATTGGACTACCCTATTAGCTTTGCGAGTCGCCAATTAAATGATGCCGAGATGAACTACACTACTACAGAGCGCGAAGGTCTAGCCATGATTTACGCAGCAAAGAAATTTCGCTATTACCTTCTTGCTACCAAGTTTGTGTTTTATGTTGATCATCAAGCATTGCTATATTTGGTAAACAAGCCGTGTTCCACAGGTCGAATTACACGATGGTCGTTAATTCTTCTTGAGTTTGACTTCACCGTTGTTGTGAAGCCTGGGAGGAAACATGTCATGGCAGATCATTTATTTCGTATCCCTAATGGCGAAGCTCCTACGGGGGTTGATGATGAATTTCTTGATACTCCTTTGTTCATTGTTGAGACAATGCCTGAATGGAGTGAAAAGATTGTTAACTTCTTAATTAATGGTTTTCCACCCAAAGAACTACGAAAAGATATAGCTCGAAAATTAATCAAGGAATGCGAACCCTATTGCTTACTGGCTGGAACTCTCTATAAGAGAGGAAAAGATGATGTTCTTAGACGCTGTGCCCGCGAGGATGATTATTTATATATTCTACAAGAGGCACACATGGGCGTAGCTGGTGGTCACTTTTCAGGAAACTTGACTGCCCGAAAGATCTTACAGTCAGGCTATTGGTGGCCCACTCTGTTTAAGGATGCATCACTTTTTGCAAAGGGATGTGATGAATGCCAACGCTTCAAGAAGCCACAAAGAAGTGATAGGATGCCTCTACATCCCATCAAGGTAACCCAACCATTTGAAAAGTGGGGCTTAGACTTTGTAAGACCGATTAGTCCGGCTGCACGTAACACGCAATCACGATATATCATTGTGGCTACAGACTATGTAACCAAATGGGCTGAAGCAAAAGCAACACGAAAGGCGGATGCAAAAACAACAGCTAAGTTCCTCTTTGAGAACATTATCACACGTTTTGGATGCCCCTTTGAACTTGTGAGTGACAATGGAACTCATTTTATAAATGAAGTAATAAAAGAACTCACATCAAACTTCATGATATCTCACCACAAGTCTACACCCTATTATCCCCAAGAAAATGGCCAAGCTGAGAGTACCAACAAAACTCTCATCTCCATTTTGACAAAGACAGTCGAGGCTCATCGCACTGATTGGGACCTAAAGCTTACATCAGCTTTATGGGCTTATCGTAGTGCGTATAAAGTTGCTATTAATTGCACACCGTTTAAGATGGTGTATGGCCAAGAAGCAGTTATGCCATCGGAGTTTGTAATTCCTAGTCTTCGAGTAGCTTCTCAAGAAGGTTGGGATGGTAACCCCTTAGTGGAGCGATTATATATCCTGGAAAGGCTAGATGAAGAAAGGCAATTAGCTGTGCGAAATGCTCTAGTGGAGAAGGATAGGAGAAAGAAGTTGTTTGATAGCCATTTAAAGGATAAAGACATCAAGGTTGGTGATAAAGTTCTTATGTACGGGGTACGTAATGAAAAGAAGAAATTGAAATACGCTGGTAAGGGACCATATCGAGTGTGTGAAATTACTCCGCAAGGTACCATTCGTGTGGAGACTCTAGATGGAGTTGAAACCATTGGATTCCTTAATGGGAGTAAATTCAAAAGATATTATGATCCTCTAAGCGAGGAAGAGTTGCAAGCCATCCATCAAAAGAAGGCTGCCAAGGAACAAGCAGAGCTTAAAAAAATCCAAGCAAGAGTTGAGGCTCGAGAACGACAACAACGTCTTAGACGCCAACGAGAGGCTAATCTGGGAATCACGAAAGCATTTTTCGAGGACACAGATGACGACTCATTAGAATCTGATCCACCCCTACGATACCCAATTGAGCTAAATAGCCCCTATGGGAAAGTACTATACGATGCCTTATTAGATACGGGAGCTAAACACAATTTGTTATCCTATGGAGTTTGGTGTCAATTAGGGAAACCGACCCTATCCCCGAGTACGATGCAAGTCAAGGGCATTAATAAAAAGAAAACTGCTATTCTTAGAGTCCTTCAGACCCCTGTTGTCTATGACAATGGAAGCATAGTGCAGAGGTTTCTAGTCATGCCCGCAGGAGCTATGGAAGGCAACGTAAACCTAGGACTCACGTGGATGTTGGCAACCAAATGCACTATTGATTGGGATACTGGTAGTGTCACGACGCGACCACCGACTCTTACCCCTATCATTCAAGCAAAGTCACCTACATTGCAAACTCTAGCAAAGTTGAAGGATAGCCAACATTCACAAGCCAAGGTGGTTAACTCGTCTTTGCCGGCTACCCATGAATCTAGCACTTCAACACTTGTAGTTGCAGCAAGCAGTAATATTGCAAGTACTCAACCTGCACGACATAAGAGTACATATCAATGGGTCCCCAAGGCCTTACTTCCAACTACCTTAACCCTCCCATCCATTCCAAGAAAAAATTTCCCGGGAAAACCAAGAGCGCGCCCTAGGAGAGTCAAGACCAAATCACGATGGATTCCAAAACAACTATTAGAAGCCCAAGGCTACTATGATGGAAATGAGCAAATTTGGGTACCTAAACGTAAAATGTGTCCTTCCCTATCGACAACAAACCCATATGAGTCAAACAGTGTAACGTTAAAGCCAATGGCAGACCTTGGCAAGGGAAAGATCACAGAATGCTACACACCTAGTCCAGAGCTAGTTTGGGCTCCAAGGAAAAACCAATTTATTCCACCTAGCTCAGGAAGGGGGGAGTTCCATGAAGCTTCTAGCTCCTCATGTAATACATCCATAGAGGTAAAAGCTTCTACACAGCCTCCATCTATAGTACTGGACCTCCATGAAGCTACAAAAGAATCCACACCTCCTAGTGTTCAAGAATCACCTGATGAACCACTTCAAGTTCGATCCTGGGAGAGTACCTTACCACCCTTGCAACTTGACGAGGCACCTAGGGTAATAGAAAACTACTGGCAAAAATCCTCACCTATTACCCACTGGAACAATTGGTTTCAAAGGGTGACGACATCATTTCAAACGGTATGATCTACCCAAGGAAGAGGGGAGTGTTTGTGGACATCCATCATTCACTTGCTTCCCTCTCAACCTTTCTCCCTGACCTCTTAATCTCCGATCTTAGGGAATGTATATATAAAGCCTTATACTCACAAAAACAAGATAAAAAAGTAAAAGAGCAAGAGCCATAACACAAATTATAAAAACAAATTATGCACAAGAACACGACCCTTGTAATATTTGCTCTCTAACCATCATCTATTTGCATGTACAGATATGGCTAGTACGCTAGAGTCATCCACTCCTACCTTGGGTGAGAGGTACCCTCGTTACTTTTCACAAATATTTCACATGGTCTTTCCAGTGCTTGCATGTGAATGGGATTTGATAGGTACGCTAGCATGTGAGAGGAATTTTGAGGAGTTAGAATGGCTGATACGTCTCTTGACCACGTCTGATCCATACTTAGTAGAGAGCGTTTCTCCCATTGCACAAGCCTACCCTTTTGACCAAGATGACTATAGGCGTCTAGTGACCTTCTTAGTAAACATGGGCACCTATGATGAAGAAGAAAATTTACACGACTACACGGATGACACATATGATCTCATGGATGATGACTTTGTTTATCTCGACGACGAGGATAGAGGTTTAGCCTTAGGTTTTCCCCCCAACCTCTACAATATCCTATTCCCTTGACTCTCTAGGGGGAGTGCAAATAATTAGGTTAGGGTTCCTTATGTTTTTTGTTGTGTTCAATAAGTGTTAGTACCTTTTTCCACTAATGTGCCTCCTGGAGGTATTCCTTTTGTTTCCTAGTGTGTACAGGAGCGTGTTGCTATTGATAGGATTTGGACCTTCATGGAATCTTTATCTCGACTCACTCTTCAAATCAAGCGCGACCATCGACACAAACAGGTGTTTCTTGTCCATTAGCATTGCCCCTTATCTTTTTTGCATCTATGATTGTCTACTTTGATTGTGATTGGTAGCATAATATCCAGCACATTTGCTTAGTATCAAACATTTAATTCAATGTCTTTTTTGTCATAATCCCTTGTCTAGGTTTAAACATCAAGCAAGTCCGACTAAGCTAGTTTGACCAAGTTAGGTGTTAGAGATCTTCTCTTAATACCATGGGGAATGCCTTCCTAATAATTAATGGTTACTTAGGTTCTTAATCCAATTTAGGCAGCATTGTGTGAAATGTACTAGGGCTTTCTAGTGGGCTTGACCCTATTGACCTTTAGCTTAAGTATTATAAAGGGAGTTTACTAGTATGATGAGCCTGGGGAGGTGTATCAGTGTTATATGACTCCCCAAAGTTACAAAATTAAAATGCTGAAAATGAACAAACAAAAAATCAAAGTGCCACACTGTAAAATCTTAAGCTGGAAGAGAAATCTCAGCTTGATTTGGTACTTCACTCACATGTATTGCCTATGGTACTAGAGCCCTAGAGGTTCCCAGTATGGGCGCTTTTACTTGAAAAGCAAAAAACCCAAGGCATACAAAATAAGCATACACATCAAAATTGAATCACTGTGAAAAGACTTTGGGGGCTCAAAGAAAAAGTAATCAGTCAGGCGATGATTTCATGAGAAATTCCTTTTATGGTAGCTTAACTACAAGGTCTTCTAGATATAGCCTCTAGTCAGCCCTCGAACATGAATACTTGGCTCTCGCGATTAAACAACTTAATTGACCACAGAAAATTAAGAAGCTTACCCATGGTATTAATATTCGATCTCTAGTGCCTTTCGACCGTCAAATTAGTGACCCCAGACTTGTTTAAGTTTTTACCTTTACATCTGTTTATGCATTTGATTACATTGCAATTTAATGTTCATTGCTGACAAATTGTTTGAAATTCTTTTACCAATCAATTTGTCTACCTAATACTGCATATGCTTTTTAATCACTTATGAGAATGCAATTACTGTGCCAATGTTGTTTGATTTTGCAGTGACTGAAGAAGGCTAAGGACATTCATCTCAAATGCTCTTCCACCTCGACGAAAGAGCTTCAACTCAATAGCTTCCGAGGACGGAATCTACATCAGGAAGGGGGGCATGTTAACCCTCACGGCTCACGGACACCCCATCACCTACGACGGACGTGTATTATGTATTTGGTAGAGTCAGGTATCGGGCTTGTCGGACCAATAGGAAAAGGGTAAGAGTGATCACCGATGAGAGGCGCACTCTAACTGGGACATTCAAGGGATTAGTTGGCTAAGCATGGGCGCCCAAGTGTGAATGGGGTGAGCTCATATAAAAGCCAACTAAACCTAAAATTCACTCATTCTCTCATTTGTGCAATAGAAGAGTGCTCTTGCTCCATCTCCATCTCCATCTCCATCTTCTTCTTCTTCACCTCCTTGTGTGTGTGTGTATGTGAGAGAGAGAGAGAGGGAGAGTGTGTGCGATCGAGCATTACGAAGGCACGACGGCGGCGAAGCGGTTGAGCGCGGCACGACTGCAACTTCTTCTTCATCGCGGCGAGGAATCCACCACGAAGGCGAGCGTAGAGCGGTGAGTGACACACCCTTTGCTCTCTTGAGCTTGCTAGTTTAGGCTTGTTGTGTGCTTGGAGCCATTTGTGGCTCGCACACGGTGTATCGGCAAGTCCTTTGCTTCGACAGTGCGGCAAGGAGCGCACAGACAATTTCGTGAAAAGTATTACCTTGCATGATCAAAACATGCCTATCATAGATGGGCATAAAATCCTATAGTAGTTGGGTTGCTTGGCCGCATTACCTCACATGACCAAAACATTCATATCGTAGATAGGAATAAAATCCTATAGTAATTATTAAGGTCGCTTGGTCGTATTCGAACCTATGACCCGGATCACAACGAACGAATGCTCAACCAATCAAGCTAGCTCCTTGTATCTTGGACACTCATCATATCATACAAGGAGGAATGCTCGTGCTACTAAAAAAAAATCATATCGTAGTTGAGCGGGCTAAAGTTACCTTCTCGAATAGAATTGGCAGGCTGTCAAGAGGATTTTTCGCTACTTGAGTGGCACTTTACATCTTGGCTTGTTTTATTCCGAGGGGGGATCATTGCTGCCAGACTTACATGATTTTTTGGACTCAGACTGGGCTGGTTGTTTTGACACGTGAGTGTCCACAAGTGGTTTTTGTTTCATGCTTGGCAATTCATGTATATCATGGTTGAGCAAGAAGCAACCTAATGCGGCCACTTCTAGTTGTGAGGGTGAGTACCGGGCAGTCTTCACAACTACGATTGAGTGTGTATGGTTCAGACGCCTTGTGGCTAATTTAAGTGTTGGACATGACACTGCCAAACGCTATCTACATTGACAGTCATAGCGCATTGGCAGTTGCGAGGAGCCCAAATTTTCATGCTTGCACAAAGCACATTGAGGTGCATTACCACTATGTCAGGGAGAGGCTCTTAGCAGGAGAGACCAGCTTGGCTTATGTGCCAACACAGGACAACCTTGCAGATCTTTTCACAAAGGCATTGTCTCGTGAGAAGTTCGAAGCTTTCCGCAAAGCTTTGGGCTTACTCCCCATGGTGGATTGATCATGTCCTTAGGGCATGGAAATTCCCTTTACTCATGTGCTAGCTCTCATTCAATGCATCAATCCAGGGGGGATTTGTTACCATATACATGTGGTAGTGAAGTGTGTGAACACACTTAGGACCGCCGGGGTATTTTTTCCCTCACTAGGAGGTTTTTCCCCCCGTGCATTGTATATACACCCATCATTCTAGGGCTATCTATGTTTCCATTGCACACTAAGTAATACACTCTTTGTTGTGTGCCTTGAGCTTCCTTCGTATTCTCCAAGCTGTGCATGTTTTCCTGCAACCCTAATTCCAATAGGCAATTTACTGAGGTGGTCTATATGCAACTTATTGCACCCATTGTATTGTATCAGTTATTCATTGCCATGGTTGATTGGTTTAGGAGACTCTCTCTCTCTCTCTCTCTCTCTCTCTCTCTCTCTCTCTCTCTCCCCCCCCCCGGTCTCTATGATTTTGCATCGTTGACTTTGACATGGTATCAAAGCCTTGGTGGAGTAGGAGCTGCACCAAGAAGATCCTGCGAAGATCTCCTCCTCTCTTGCTAGCGGTGTCCACTGCCCCCCTCTGTAGTAGCATTCCAAAATGTTGCTATCAAGAAGCTCCTGCATTTCCATTGTTGCTCCTCCCTTGTGCCCCATTGAGCTTGTGACGCTCTCGAAGTTTTGAAATGCCAAGATTTGCAACATCGTCGACAACCACAACTAGCAAAGCCTAGCGTTTTTTTGGCTAGCGTTTTAAAATGTTGTAGCGAGTAGGCATTGATGATGGCAAAGCAAATAGTCTCTTGGTGACGACAATAAGGATCCCCCCCATCCCATTGCATTTTAAAATGCTAGTTGCAATAGCTCCTTGACAGCGACACATCACTCGTCCCCCCCCCCCCCCCCCCCCAAAAAAAATAAATAAATTTGAAGCACCCGAATACGGCTCCTTTCTCTCATGCTAAGCTAGCATTTTAAAATGCTATGAGCAAAGAGTGGTGAGCACACTAGGGTAGCAGAGGGTGCAACTATTGACAAAGTCTTGGTTGCTATCGACGAGGGATTGAGGAGCACTTATTAGATAAGTTTTGGACGAGTTTGGGAAACAAATTGGGCATTGGAATCTCGAGAGCTCTAACTAGCGGGCTTGGCAAAGGAGGATCTTGAAGTATTTTTTTTATGAGAGCATTGTTTTGGCGATGTGGCTTGGTATTTGTTGTGGCCACTCTTTAGAGTGTGAGAAGGTCCAATTTCTCCAAATTTCATATCTTCAACATGCCTCCCCCCCCGGTTCAAGTGCTAGCAACAAACTGAACGTTGATAACTACACCCATTGGAATTTGATTATGCAAATCTGGTTCTCACAAAAAAGCTTATGGGACATAGTCGACGGCTCGGAGCCTAGTCCTATGAGGGATCCCAACAACAAGTACACCCGCCTTCAAGATGACGAGTATCAAAAATTGTGTGTCGATTGGGATGCTTGTAATGCAAAGACAATGTTGGCCACTGTGGAATCTCTTACAAAGGAAATTTCTCTAGCCATTCAGACTTTGAAGACTACCAACGATATGTGGTTCAAGCTCGTTGGAATGTTTGATCGGCATTCTACGGTGTGAGCAGTCAGCCTTCTTTACAATTATTTTCCATTCAATTTCCACGAGGAAGTTCCATGCAATCATTTTTTACGAAGGCTAAAGTTATTCATGATCAACTGTCGGCTATGAAAAGTGCACTGAGGGGTACTCAACTAGCTGCTTTGATTCTCACGAAGTTGCTAGAGGCATATGAAACAGTGTCTAGGACACTTCGGCTCCAAATCACGAAGGAAAAGCTGAAATTTGATGATCTCAACTCTTTTAGGAGGAAGCCGTGTTAATAACTCAAGGCAAAATTCAAATTTCTGACAAAGGTGTGGAAGCACTTACTGTTTCGGATTCTAGAAAGAAGACCAAGAACCTTTGTTACAATTGTGGAAGTTTATCTAAAGATTGTAGATCCAAAGGCAAAGATAGAGGTTCCACAAAGGACAAAGGCAAAAGCAAGAATCATGAGGAAAGTAGCGATAGTGACTCAGGGAAGGACAACAAAGAGGCTGCTGGTGTAGTGGAGACTACACAGGCAAGGACTCCCGCCATCTAGTCACATGGAGACCATTGCCGCCATCAGCTTTAGCTAGAGAGAGGCTTGTGAGTGGCAGAGAGGGGCAAGCAGTGCTCCATATTGGACCCTTGTGTTGGAGTTCAAGTTAACGGTGTTTAAACTTGTGTATTGGAGTTCAAGGCACATGCATATGGCAAGGAACCAATTAAACATCTCAAAAACATTATGAATGAGTGCACCAATCCATTGTTGTTGGTCGGATTATCGACAGGATGTGTTCCATAGTTCATTATCTTGGAGTATATTGGACATGATGTGTTTATAGGGATTCTTGGACGTAGTGTGGTCTACAATTCAAATTTTCTAAAAGGCAACACATGCTCAAGATGGCATTCTTCTAAGGTACAAAGTAGAGGGTAGCATATCCGAGGTGTATCCAACATGATCGTTGTTGGTGGGCTGACCATGGTAGCTTCTTCATTGAATTGATCTCATTATTTATGTCCACTATGAGCTACAGAGAGAGTTATGGCATCTCAAGTGACTGAGTGCACCAATCCATTGATGTTGGTCGGATTATGGACAAGATGTTGCACTAATCCATTGTTGTTGGTCGGATTATGGACAAGATGTGTTCCACAGTTCATTATCTTGGAGTATTTTGGACATGATGTGTTCACAGTTCACGAACGTGGATTCTTGGACGTAGTGTGGTCTACTATTCAAATTTTCTATAGTGTGGTCTACACTATGAATGAGTGCACCAATCCATTGTTGTTGGTTTGATTATGGACAATGTGTGTTTCATAGTTCATTATCTTGGAGTATTTTGGACGTGATGTGTTCACAGTTCATGAATGGAGATTCTTTGACGTAGTGTGATCTACAATTTTCTAAAAGGCAACCGATGCTCAAGATGGCATTCTTCTAAGGTACAAAGTAGAGGGTAGCATATCCGAGGTGTATTCAGCATGACCGATGTTGCTCAGGTGTCCATGGTAGCTTTTATATTGACCTGGTCTCACTATTTATGTCCACTATGAGCTACAGAGAGGGTGTTAGAGTTATGGCATCTCAAGTGAATTGCCCAATGCGAGGACAAAGGGCAAATTACTGAGGCGGGTATATATGCAACCCATTGCCCCCATTGTATTATATCTCTATGCTTTCGCATCTTTGCCTTTGACAGATGGACGACCCACAATCAACCACATTGACTTTTTCATTCCCCAGTTGGGCATCGAACCCGCGACCTCCTCATTGGCAGGTTGATGTGCTAACCACGCGCCCGCATGGATTTGGTTGTCCAACACTCCACTTCGAAGTGAACATGCACCGGCAAAAGTAAATTTGGCCCTAAAAAGTAAACTCGATCTCCATCCATGTGTTGCCCGTCGATCCCTCAGCTCGGTCTTCCTTCAAGACACTGATCTTTAGTGCTGAGGTGCATTGAGTCCTTTGCATTGATGCGAGTCATGCGACCTACCTATCAAGAATGCAACAAAAAGCTGCGGGATAAGGAGGGGACCGTTTTGAACCCAAAAGGCAACGCAAAGGTGGAGCCGCCCACAACCCAGGTGTCAATGTCTCCCGCGCGCTTTTTGCTTGTTTTCCCCTGCGCTAGCCTAGTCCTGAGGCTGCGCCTCCATGGCCGGCGCGTCATTAAAAATGCATGTTTTATGTTTTACAACAGCTCCTTTCCCGCTCCCTCTCTTTCTCCATGTTTCTTCTCCCGTGCATTCGCCAGCTACCGAGCTATTGACTCGCCATTGAGTTTGGACAATCCGAGCCGCCATCTGCTGGTATACCATCCCAGTTCACCACGTTTTTGAGAGGAAACGCGCATTTATGCACAGAAAAGGCGCCATTTTCATTCCATCTGATTGGAGGTGTTTCTAACTGAGCCTGATCTTCTTGCGCCTTTTAATCTTCTCCTTCTTGGCAGTATGCGTGACCAGTGCACGTGTAATCTCCATTTAGCGTCTTTGAAGCCGATGCTACTATGAGCGAGCCACGGTTAAGGTTCAAACATTCTGATCTGTAGTAATATGCAACTGCTGTTTGCCCGATCGACTCGAGTCTGTGGCAAGTGGCTGACCAAAGCATATGGAATCTCCTGAAAGGCATCCCTTTACTGCCTCAATAGATAGCCAGGTACTTTACCTCTTGCGCTCATTTTTTCTGGTCCTCCAACCACCCCTTTAGACTTGAGGTCTTTGCCAGATGTATTAGATATGTAGCATTTATTTGGTTTCTCTATCACCCTCAGATGGAGTCTTTGTTATGGTGGTAAAACTTTCTTTGCAATGCACCTTATTTGGCACTGCACAAGCGTTTTTGGTGTTGAAGTTGTTGCCAGCTAGCTGCATTATTCATAGCCATGTGTATCTAAGGGTAGGCTAAGAGACCATGTCTATGTAAGGGTAGTGGGTAACAGTCCATGTCTATGTTTCCAAGGGTATGCTAAGAGCCAAGTCCATGTTGAGGGGAGGAGCTATTGCCTATCTTTGGATCTTGAGTAGAGAGCAGCCCAGCTATCTCTGGTGTCGGACCCCATCGTCTCTCTGAGTGTATGTGTAGCTGGTTCTGCCTCAATCTCTAGTCTGTGTGATGGTACTATGAGCTGATGGATATCTTATCACCACTCAGGCATTGTATGGCATGTTTGTGTCCTTAAATCCTAGCCTCTGGATAAAGCCATCCTCCAAAATAATCAAGAAATGTACTCTGTAGTACATCTTTGGAGGAAGAGGCTGCCTAGGCATGCTCTAATCTATGTATAATTGCCAGAGATCCTGCTCGAGAGCCTGATTCCTCTCACTGTGTGCGAGGCGGATAAATGGTGAATCAGGGTCATAAGGGGGGTAGCTCTATATGAAAGCCACGTGCATTGAACTACTACCTGTGTACACCGAGTTCTACTCTCTCTTGCACTGCAAGCTGCCTGAATGAGGCATACTAAGCCTCTACTTAGTTTAAATTCAATTACTCCAAGGCTTTCTTAGGTTGACGGCACATCCTTCTACGAGAGTTAACAAAAAGGTTCTTTATGCTTCTCATCCCACTGCTGATTTTAGATTCCTCTTAGACTAGAGTGTAAATCCTTCAGCTTTGATTGGCGTCATGATCATCCAACGCAAAGTATCTTGCGGATACATTTCATACTCCTACTGAGATAAGAGTCCCGCTTTAAACTTCATCTTCTCTGCATTAGATAGGTTCATGAATTGACTCACCTTGGCAAGAGAGCACTAATATTTGTCCACATGAGACGTGACTGGCTCCCGCTCCCATTGGGAAAATCAATCCCACTTTTCTCTAATGCATTCCGCAAAATGTAGAGAAAAAAATTGCTTGGAAATCTCTACGTTGAATCAGGTCTAAGTCTATGCATGAGTTGTCTCTAAAACTTTGGCAAACCACCAATTACTTTTCAACGCAAAATTGCTACAAAAACTCAACATTGAAGCGGGTTCAAGTCTTTGCTCGAGTCCCTTCTAAAATTTTGGCAAATCACCAATTACTCGTAGTACTTTTCAGGTTCATGCTCACATGCCTTATCTTTGACTTTTCTGAGAATTATTGTTGGCAAAGGCAACTTCCAGTTGGTAGATGTAAGAGAGAGCCTTTGAGACACCTCTATTACCAACGAAATCGTCCAACTTAGAATTGCCGGTCCTGAGGTGTAAAGACCTTTTGGGGGGTTCCTTGGCTGTGGGTTTGGACTTGGAATAAGATGAAACTAGAGATGATAAAGAGAGTTCTTTTTGGGCTTCTTTGAATATAGGGGAGTATGGCTTAGTAGGTGGTTTTGACTCTTGAGTAATCTCAAGCATACCGCTCCTCGAATTCTCTAGGTCCTCCAGAAACTTGGTCTTGTCGTGTTCTTAGAGAATCTAGAGACTTCTTGACTTCTTGCAGAGAGAAAAATTCATTCAACTCTACGAGATTTCTTTACATATCTTGAAGCTCATGCTTGCTCCTTGCTTGACTTGTCATGGCTTCTTCCTAGAGTGTCATCCTCCTTTGCAGACAGAGAGGTGACCTTGCTCTGATACGAGTGTCACAAACGGGAGCGCATAACAATATCATATAAACTCAGGTAAATAAACTTTATCTCTTGCCCCACACACACACACACACACACACACACACACACACACACACACACACACATATATATATATATATATATATATATATATATATATATATATATATATATATATATATATATATATATATATATATATATATATATAGAGAGAGAGAGAGAGAGAGAGAGAGAGAGAGAGAGAGAGAGAGAGAGAGAGAGAGAGAGAGAGAGAGAGAGAGAGAGAGAGAGAGAGAGAGAGAGAGAGAGATGAGATGAAATGTTAACGTCTTCAAGAGGCCAAAGTGATCTATGAGACCAAAAAGTTACAATTGGTGAATCTGATACAATGTTTGTGTACAGAAAATATGAAGAGCTGAAACGAAATAGGCGGGGAGGGGTGATGGGCTGATATAATGGGTTAGTTGATGGATACACATCACTAGTGATACAAATGAGATACAAATCATCAGAGGTGGGCGGGTCAAGCTCAGAGGAGATCCCTCATCGGTCGTTGTCGAATCTCCTCAATATCCTCCATGGTCAATACTCTGACTGGTCGTCTCGCATGTTGAGCTAGAATGGTCTGGATCCTCTGTTGCCACCTCCGTCAATGATGTGAGGCTTCCTGTGGTCGTGGGCGCTTGGATCTACCTAGCTCAATGGCTCGATCAATCAACGTACCTTTGGTGTGGGTGGGATCTGAGATCTGTTGTGATGATTGGTCCTCTGGCTTGTGTGAAGAAGTCTGTGGTTTGTCTCTGAGACTGGCTCTCCTGTGGTGTCCTCAGCAAGCTCTTTCTATGTCTATGCACTCTAGTAGAAACAATCCAAGACATCTCTGATCCTCATATCTCATGACTCTAGAAAATGGTCCAAAACCTTCTTTGAACAAATAGTGGAAGCAGCCCCATATCTCATAGTACACCGGGCCATGACATGTGTAGTGTAGCTCTGTCTCTGGCTCTAGGCGACATAAATGACATCCTAGCCTTTGTTGGTACACCTCGAAATAAGCCAGTCTCAATGTGAAGTTGATGTGAGGATGTGTGTATCTGCCTAATAGCACACCGTATTCCATGAGATAAGTGTATCCATGTATGCAGGCCTAGTCACAAAACCGTCCTCCGTGAGTTGGAGAAGATGCTCTCTATAGAAAGCCATCTTCAAGCCCAACTCTTGTGTCGGTTGTATCCATGTGCTTATGGTATCTAGTTGATTCAGATCTTGACGTACCAACATGCTGTGTCACCCTGCAGTGCTAGTTGTCGGGATGACTCCAAGGCTAGCCGAGCGTATCTGTCTTTAGGGAGGTCCCATACACTGTATAAAGGATATTGATATAGTCAATGCCTCGGCCACTAGGGGTGGGGCGGCTAGCTCCGCTCAGATAATCTCATGTGGCATTGAGGCCTTAGCCCAAATCATTCGAGAAATCATAGAGATCAAAGGCATCTCCATACATCTCCATCCATCCGTGTTGCTAGATCTACCATGGTGGTCTACTGAGGGTCCCCATATCTGAATTTCGTAAAGCATAGTTGAAGCCACTAGAGCGTCAAAAAGCTAGAGCTTTGTTCGCGGTTCCTGAAACTGAATCTGCGAATATGCGAATACATCCTCTACCCCAAGATAGGTGTATGCCTGTGTACTCCACTGTCTCCTGGCCATACGTAAATGTGGGTGCTGACCTCGTGACCCACTGTGAAGTGGTGTTGAGCACCATAACCTTGGTTTTCCCAAGGTCGACAGACAATCCACTATCATGAGCAAATGTGTGCAAAGCATCCAAATGATGTTGCATCCCCCCCGAAGAGTCGGAAATCTACACAATATCATTAGCGTATAACATTGGAATCCATGTCCTTGCTAGTTGAGCACCTCTGTCTCATGAAATGTTATATTAAACATCTTCAGAAGGCCAAAATGACCTATGAGACCAAACTGATACAATCCTTATGGATCTAGATCTAATCCAATGTTTGGGTACAAAAATAAAGATGAAGTAAAGTGAAAGACCAAAATTGTCAGACTAAAATCATCATCAACATCATCAATGCCTGAGGATGCCCGCCATCGGGCGTTGTCTGAGAAAGTATTGCATCGGTTGTTGAAGAGCTTCATCAATGTCCACCTTTGTTAATAGTCGTATTGGGCGTCTCTCATATCGTGCTAAAATAGTTTTGATCCTTTGATGGAGCCTCTATCGATGTCGTGGTCACCCTCGTAGATGTGGGTGTTTAGCTCTCCCAAGCTTGCTCGCTCTGTCCACTAATATACCTCTGGTATAAGTGGGCTCTGAAGTCTGCTGTGAAGCATGCTCATCTGGCTGTTGAGTCCTTGCTCTAAAGGAGTCAGTGATTTGCCTTTGTGAATGTCTCCCACTGCTTGGTCTCCTCAAGAGACTCTCCCTGAGTCTGCGCAACTCTAACAAAAACAACCCGAGGCATCTCTGATCCTGATATGTCATGACTCTAGCCAACGGTCCAAAGCCCTCTCTGAATAGACAGTGAAAGCAGCCTCGTATCTTATAGTATACCGGACAATGACAAATGTGATGTAACTCTGTCTCTGGCTCTATATGATACAATTGGCATATCCTGGCCTCTGCTGGTACTCTTCTAAATGTGCCTGTCTCATGCATTGAAGGAAATTGCGCTAGATGTCGGGATGACGAGGGTATTGTTAGATGCTGATTTTGATTCTCTAGAGGGGATGCATCGTCACTTGGATGCTTTACATGCAGTTGCCCATGATATTGGATTGTCTATTAATCTTGGCAAAACCAAGATTATGGTGTTTCTCTTGGAGGGGATGCAACATTACTTGGATGCTTTACATGCAGTTGCCCATGATAGTGGATTGTCTATTAATCTTGGCAACACCAAGATTATGGTGTTTAACACCACACTATAGCGGGTTAGGAGGTCAGCACATACGTTTACCTATGGTCACGAGCTAGTGGAGTACACAGAGGCATACACCTACGTTGGGGTATTCTTCAATGGGCCAATGTTTTCATGGAGGAGAGTAGCAAAGGCTAGACTGAACAAAGCTTATGTAGCATTGTGGGGATTGGAGAGGATGTGTTCGTGGGTTCAGTTTTCGAACAAAGCTCTGTCTTTTTGGCACTTTGGTGGCTTCAGCTATGCCGTACCGAGTTCAGATATTTTGGGAAACTCGACCAAAGCTCTGTCTTTCTGACACTTTGGTGGCTTCAGCTATGCTGTACGAAGTTTAGATATGGGGACCCTCTATGGATCACCATGGTCGATTTGGTAGCATTGATAGATGGAGAGGCCCTTGGTTCTATGATCTCTCGGATGATTATAGCCAAGGCTTCAGTACCACATGACATTATTCGACCTAAGTTGGCTGCACCTCCCTGGTGGTCGAGGCACTCACTAGATCAATCTTCTTTATACATAGTTTATGGGACCTTCCTAGAGACACATATACCCGGCTAGCCCTTGAGTCCTCCCGATAGCTAGCGCAATAGGGGGATAGAACGTGTTGGTATGGATAGATGACATCATGGTTTCAACATGGACATATTGCTCCCCTTCCAGTCTTCTCTGGATGCACCCTCTTTGACGCTCACAGGGATAGAGATCACTAGACTCATCCGTCAGGACTTGATTCAGCTAGATACGTGAAGGACATTGAAACAACTGACACAGGTGTTGTGGACGAAGATCTCTTTCTATAGAGAGCATCTTCTCCAAGTAATGGAGGATGTCTTTGTGACTAGACCTAGATACATGGATACACACTTATCTCATGGGATACGGTGTGCTATTGGTCAGATACGTAGATCTTTGCATCAACTTCAGGTTGAGACTGGTAGATTTGGAGCAATACCGGCAGAAGCTAGGATATGTCACTTATGCCATCTGGAGCCAGAGACAAAGGTGCACTATATATGTCATTGCCCGGTATACTATGAGATACGTGGGTGCTTTCATTGCTTGTTCATAGAGGGTTTTGGACCACTTTCTAGAGTCATGAGATACTAGGACTAGAGATGTCTTGTATTGTTTTTACTAGAGTTGCGTAGAAACAGAGAGAGCCTGTTGAAGAGATCATGGGAGAGCTAGTCTCAGAGGCAGATTACAAATTTCTTTAGACCGGCCATTGGGCAGCTTGAGGAGTAGCTCTCATAGTAGAGCTCATATCTCACCCGCACGAGAGGCACGTTGATTGATCGAACGTCTGAGCTAGGTAGATCCAAAGGCCCACGACTGCAAGGAGCTTCACAACATCGATGGAGGTTCGAGCAGAGGATCTAGACCATTCTAGCTTGGCGTGCGAGAGTTAAGTAAGAGTATTGACCATGGAGGATGTCGATAAGATTTGCTAGCGACCGATGATGGGTATGCATGAGTTGATGGCCACACTTTCTCCATTCACCTTCGTTGAGATTGTATCACTCATTGTATCAGCCCTTCACTCATTGTATCAGCTATTACTCATACCCTACACAGTTCCAATTAACTGCTTAGCTCACTTCCAAGAGTTTAGGATGTTATAGTATCTTTTTTAGTACCTTTTTTTTAATAGTTCCATTTAGTCTTTTTTTTTCGGTACTCAGACATTGTATTAGATTCACCACTTTGTAACTTTTTGGTCTCATAGGTCACTTTAGCCTTTTGAAGAGGTAAGTATATCATTTCATTTCATTCCTCTCTCTCTCTCTCTCTCTCTTTGCTATTAGTCGAATACAAACATCTTCACACCAGCTTGAGATTGAGACTTGTAGATTCAAAGGGATACCAACAACTAGCAGGATATGCTGTCTATGCCATACAGAGCCAGAGATGGAGATGCATTATGTGTCAGTGCACATTATATTACGAGATACAAGGTCGCTTCCACTCTCTATTCAGAGAGCACTTTGGACCCTTCTCCAGAGTCATAAGCTATCGGGACGAGAGATGTCTTGGACTGTATCTACTTGAATTACAGACATAGAGATAGTTTACTGAGAATATCTGGAGAGAGACAATCCGAGAGACAGATCAGTGATTTCTTCACACCAGACATTGGACAGATAGAGGAGTAGCCACCATTGCAAAGCTCAACTCATAGTCACACCTGTGGTACTCTCATTGACTGAGCATTGGAGCTAGGGAGATTGAGACGCTCACGACTGAGGAGAGGAGCTTCACAGCATCGACAGAGACTACAACAAAGGATTCAAACCATACTATCTTGACATCCAGAGTACAGATGAGGATGGAGTCATTACCCATTATATCACCCTCTTGTATTGGGCACCCATTGTATTAGTGGTCACACATACCCCACACAGTTCTAGCTAGTAGCACTTCCAGATTCATTTTAGTATCTCTTTTATGTACCCATACATGGTAACAGAAACACCAGTTTGTAACGGATTGGTCTCGTAGGTCATTCCATTTTGGCCTATTGAAGGCATGGGGCCAATACAGTGGATTATGTCATGACTTCACCAAGCTTTATTTCTAGTATCGAGGACTTTAAGGTGGGACCCAAACCAGTTGGGATTGTAGTGGATCATGCTCTCTTGACCTTATCAATCTCCTTCCAATACAATGCCTCTCAAGTACAAAGGAAGAAGACACACACAAGATATACTTTCACGCCAGAGACTGATTCAGTCTATGTGGAGAAGATCCATAATAGGATGTGGGCAGCCGAGCCAGTATATACTTTAGAGGAGATTACTTCTCAACTAACAGAGATACTACATGGAGCAGCACAAGAGGCATACCCACATACTCAGCCTGATCAGAAGAGAGGATCTGGGAACATGCCTCAAAACAGTTGGTACGACGAGGAATGCAGAGAGACGAGAACCCAGGTCCAGAAAGAGCTTACACTTGGGATCATCACATATAAGCAGTCTCGGATTGCTCTTCGGCGTATAGTACGTCGCAAGAAAAGGACATTTTTAGCCAAACTGGAGAAGGATTTATATCAGCTCTTCTTGAGTCAGGACTCACATGAGGCCTGGCGTTTATTTCATGAGCACTCATCGCCTCCGACAATTACTTCTCTTGAGATTTGGGGTCAATATGTAACATCATTATATACGGTATCTGGACAGCCTCCATTACCAGATCCGCTAGAGCCATGCCTTGCTACTAGTACTTTCTTTACTACGGAAATGGTGGAAAAAGCCATCGATAAGATGAAGACAAGAAGAGCATATGATCATGGGGGTTTAGTAGCATAACATCTGATCCATGCAAGGGATCTACTTTCTGAAGTCCTTGCTCGTCTGTTTAATCGGGTCATGTGTGAAGGATTACCTGAATCTTGGAAATTATCTACTATCGTACCTATTTTCAAGTCAGGAGATCCTATGATACCCGGGAACTACCGTACCATTATGGTGGGTCACACATTGACCCGACTGTACGCATCCATTCTGGAACAAAAACTGAGTAGATGGGTAGAGAATGAGGGCATAAGGGCAACAGGACAAGCTGGATTCAGGAGAGGTTATTCCACTTTAGATCATATTCTTACGCTCAGAGCCATTATTGAGGAAGGAAGAGCAAGCGGGAGAAGGATGTATTGTTGCTTTGTGGATTTTCGGAAAGCTTTTGATACAGTACTAAGGGCCAGATTGATGCGCAGAATGCAAGAGTTAGGGGTCCCCAAAGAGATTATCTGGGGGATCATGGCCTTATACGGGTCAGTAACTGGTTATGTACGTACTCCAGAAGGGGATTCCGACATTGTTCATTCCACCGTTGGAGTAAAGCAGGGATGCCCACTGTCCCCTACTTTATTTGGTATGTATATAGATGAGGTATCAGATTACATTGATAGAGAGGGTGACAGAGGTGCCCCACTTGCAGGGTCATGGATCCCTTTGTTGTTGTATGCAGATGATATTGTATTGATAGCAAAATCACCAGATGGAATGCAGAGGCAGTTAGATGCATTACATAAATTTGCGGAGGACAGGGGACTGTCGATAAATTTGGGTAAAACCAAAGTTATGGTGTTTAACACCACACCGCAGTGGGTTAGGAGATCGGCACCTACATTTGCATATGGCCAGGATACAGTAGAGTACACAGATTCATACACATACCTTGGTGTGGTATTTACAAGACCGAAGTTTACTCTTAAGAAAGTAGCAGATGCTAGATTGTCCAGAGCCTCTGCGGCCTTGGGAGGGTTGGAGAGGATGTGTTCACAAGTGCAGTTTCAAGAACCACGAACAAAACTTTGGCTCTTTGATATTGTGGTGGCTTTGGCTATGCTTTATGGGGTCCAGATTTGGGGACCATATGTGGATCAGGATAATTGGAAGTCAATGGAGAGACCTTTGGTATCTATGATTTCCCGAATGATTAGAGCCAAGGCCTCCGTACCACACACGATTATCCGAGCGGAACTAGCTGCCCCTCCGATAGAAATTGAAGCTCTTACCAGATCAGTGTCCTTTATACATGGTTTATGGGATACAAATAATTGCCGATATACTAGATTGGCCCTTGAATCCTCTCGACAATTAGCAATGAAAGGAGATACATCATGCTGGTATGCGCAATTGTGCTCGTGGTTTGAGAGACACGGGTTCAGTATGGAAAGATTACCCCCCTTCCAATACTCTCTTGAGGCTCCATCACTGGCACTCACACGAGCGGAGATTAATAAAATCATCCGCCAGGATCTTATACGGTTGGACACTAAGAGGACATGGGTAGACCCTACACAAGAATTGGGCACGAAGATGGCCGACTACAAAGAAAACTTCTTACAGCTATCTGAAGATGGTTTTGTGATTCGCCCGAGCTACATGGATACCCACCTGTCTCATGGTTTGAGATGTGCTATTGGTCAGATTCGTACATCCTCACACCAACTGGAAATTGAATTTGGCAGATTTAGGGGAATCCCACCCGAGAACAGAATTTGCAAGTTATGCGGAATGGAGCCGGAGACATTACACTACATATGCCATTGCACCGTATACTATGAGATACGTGGGCGTTTCCATTGCCTATTTAAAGAAGTCTTTGGACCTCTAGATAGAATCATGCAATACCAAGATCAAAGGTGCTTAGGCCTGTACCTACTGGAACTACATCGGCACAGGGATAATCTAATGAGAAGACAAAGAGCACTACAGCCTCAGAGGCAGATCACAGATTTCTTCGGATCGAGAGAAGCAGGAATGGAAGGAGAAGCAAGAGGCCAGCAGCAAGCACAAAGGAGTACCCACATTCATACCAAAGGCACCCTCATTGATAGGGCGATTGAGCTTAGGAAATCGAGACGACCACGACCGAGATGCAGAAGCACACTTCATCGGAGGAGACTACAACAAAGGATTAGAAGTATTCTAGCCAGACACCTAAGCAGTTTATCTAATACTTTGTATTTAGTTTTTCGCATTTATTTTCACACTTTCACATTTTTCAGACATTGTAACAGATTCACCACTTTTGTATCAGTTTGGTCTCATAGGTCACTCTGGCCTTTTGAAGACGTTAATATAACATTTCATTTCATTTCATTTCATTCTCTCTCTCTCTCTCTCTCTCTCTCTCTCTCTCGTGTGGTGCCCTTGCGTATTTTCTTCTGGTCTCCTTATCCCTTCGCTTGCTCCTTGTGCTGTTGTGGGTAACTGTCTTCCTCTTTATGTTGACTTATTTGCAACGCTATGGTGCACACTGTATTTTTGGCGAGAATAGGGTCGTGTTTCAAGATAAGAGCTTCTTGATTCTGCAGGTTTCATGGCTTTATTATGGTGGATAGTGAAGTTAATCTAAAACTACCTCTGTAGAGCTCTGGCAGGGAAGGTTTTTATAAATAGGAGCTCAAGGTTGAGACAACCACTTATTACACAGGGCGATGTTTAAGGGCCTGTTGTTTTATGTTGCAGGAATCCCCTCTTTTTGCTTTTCTTAATGAACTGTCTCCTATCAAGCCAGCAAAGTCAGTGCATGGTTCACATGCTTTTTTGGAGTTAAATTTTCCTCCTCCTCCGCCAGTATTTGTAACCCCAAGGATTCATGCAAAGAGCTCAGTTCAAGGGTCAGTTGAGCTGTTCCTATTCTTTTCGCTTTGATATATGATTTCTGCTGGTATGGTCAAATCATACTCTGAAGTATTGCAAATTATGTAGCATCATATGTTGATCGATTGATCTGCTGGTGCAGGTCTAGTGTGAAAAGAATACAGGTCTGTTTGGAAAGTAATCAAAATCACATTCAGATTGATAGTAGGGATAATTGTTTGACCATTCGAGGGGAGGGCAGAAGCATGCAAAATCAGGATCAATTATCCCATGTGCCTCGCAATCATTCTTCTGAGCATGTAGAGTGTCAGTTAACAGAGTACATGGGAGCCAAAGACGACGCTTCTCTAATGTCTTCAGAAGAAGGTGGTGGGCTTAGACCGGAGAGAGCATCAACGGCAGGAAATTTACAACAAATTATCTCTTTTTCTTCGCTTGGTATTAATGCAACGGATGGGCTCTGCAAGCCCTCGAATAGCAATAGGAACAATGATCAAAAGCGCACTTTGGGGCATATCATGGACACTCTTCAGTGCAGTTATCTAGAAGTGTCCTTGACTGCAGCTCACTTGACCTGTGGTAGCAAGCTTAGCAATAAAGAAGTTTTGGAACCTAGTCAAGATGCTGCAGATGTCAGTTGGTTGCTGTCAGAAATCGTCTCTCCTTTGAATGTCAATCCAGAGGGGTGGCAGAGTGGAGCCCTGTCTTCTTCGTCTGACATGTCCATTCAGTATACGAGTTTGTTATCAGGCAACACCATTACTCATGAGGCGACTCAAAATAGACACATGGACTCCTTGGATACAGGGGATACATCAGAATATTCGGAGGATAAGAGTGTGAATGATGCCAGGGGTCCAGAAAGTGAAGCTGCTAAAAACAAGGTAGGGTTTTCATTCCTTGTGTTGTGTGGTGGGGCCTGGCTGAAAAGGAGTATTGTGACAGGATTTGAATTTTGAAACCCTAGGGTGCTCTACTTGAGTGACACTATTCAACACATCCTTTTCTCTTAATTGTGGTGATAGTCCGCTAGTAGATAAAGTTGATAGTTAGTTTCTTCAAGTGTAGCGGGTGCACCACCTTTCTTTACAAGGCAACAGTCAAACGACCAACGGCTCAAATAAGACTTGGCTTGGTTTATGTTATGCATGGAGCCATGGTGACAAAAGGCTGAAGAAATGCAATATCCCCTTCCCTTATACAAGATAGACCTTTCAAGATATTTCTTTGCATCTCGTTTTTTCATTTTTATTTTTCTTGTCAATAGCTGATTTGTTTGGTCCTTCAAGGCTCTGGAGAGGTTGCTAACTGCAAATTTGACTGCCAAGCTCATTTCCAGCCTTCTTATGAGATGGCTTTCGCCAATGGAAGTTTGTCATCAAATCCTAGCTAATCTCCTTTATAACGATGGTGCTGCTTCATCGCTATATTTATGACTTCAGGAATTCCAAAACAAAATGTAGCCAGCTTTTGAGTCTTTTTCACTTACATAAGCAGCAAACTCTTAGTATTCAATATTGTTCATTTGAAGGCATTGAGATCAATTGACCTTCTGTCAAACCGACAACATAATGTTAAGAAGAGGCACATTGACTGTCTGAGGTATCAAATGATCCAACGCTAGGGGCACACAGCACTGCTAAAGATTGCAGAGAGCTTCAAATAAAGCTTCTCGTAAAAAAGGTTGGAAGAATGACTGTTTTTACAAGGGGAGATTGACATGATGAGGTAAGCGTCTTAGGGGTTCTCCATAGATGATGAAACTAGCCTGCTTCAAATATATCATCTTGTTTGATCAACAACATCGATCTCGACTTACCATCCCGCATTCACACATGATTTTTAATTTTCTAATCACTACCCATTTCTTTTGACACTTAAAATAATGGTGCTTTTCATCTTTCTATGATAGGGATTCTTTAGAACAAACATGCTAGAGTTTTGGCATCTCTCTGGATTTGTTCAGTCGGTCCAGTTTCTCACAGGGACAGGTGTTAGGGAGCGAGGGCTGTTTTGTGGTTGTGCCCAACCGTGGTGAGGTTGTTTTCTCATGTCGGGATGTATCTAGACATGTCTAGCTAAGAGTTTTTGGCTTTGTTCCATGGCCAACACTCCCCTGCAGGCTGGGAAAAATATGCCAAGTTTTTTCCATGGCCCTACTGGGCGATTGGTGCCTAGCTGCTCTCATTTCCGTATTTTCCTAGTCGTAGGGGCTAGTGAACAGCCTGGGATCTAGGGAGCATGTAGGGAGGGTCTTGGTGCAAGCATACGGGAGGAGAAGATCCATGTTCTCTAGGGGGTAGCTACACAAAGGCCATCCTTGATCCGGTTTCTTCTCCCTCAGATCAGCCTCCTTGTTAGGAGAGATTCCCGCAAGAGCCTTGCTTTCTTAGGAGGCAAGGGAAGCCCATCTCGACAGTGAGTCAATGGTCTCGTGTGCATGTGTGTACCTCGGGTCTATCCATTGGGCATGTTAGATCTATTCCGGACCACCATCGGCCACTTGTATGAGCAGTTGTTATGTGTAACAAACTTGGACACACCAAGTCAAGATTCTACCGTGACACAACAGAGATTCACTTCAAAACAGTTCACAAAGATGACATGGCCCGGCGTAGTTCCGTGCCTAGAGGTATTGGCCCTGAAGACTGGCGCCCCTTTCCGTATTTCTTTCTATATTAATCTGTGTTCAAAGTACAAGAGAGTCGGCGGGCGCTCACTCTCAGACTCTGCGTCCCGATGCTTTGAGAAGTGAGGCCCACCCAACTTATTTATTGACACACAAGGGATGCCCAAAAGCAGAGCCCAAAAGTCTTCAATTCAAAACCAAAGTTCCCAAAAATAATTGGTCTTTCAAAAGCTTTTAAAATTTAAATCGTCAAGCCCCAGAAGCTGGCCAGCGTAATTTGCGCAGATCCGTACAGCGTACGGACTACCACGTCATCAACAGAAATCCGACGCATTTTCCGCCGCAGTAGTCAGTTAGCCGTCTGTATTGGCTGCCACGTCAGCATGTGTCTGTGTATGTGGGCACCTCCACGTCATCAGTTTGTGACATTATCAGCATGGAGAGCCTCTCTCTCTCTCTCTCTCTCCAAGATGTTTTATCTGTGGATAAGTTGAACTGAAACATAGTTGGGTTCCTAGGCCTTGAAATAAGGGCTTCCAAAACTTGGAAGTGAACTCTGCACCCCTATCGTTGACTATTCTTTTGGGTAGCTCAGACTAGCTTTGACTAAATGGGACCTTTGGTTTTCAATTAGTTCCTTGTACTAACACTTCTTCACCTAGGTTATTTTTGAAAGATAAATTACACCGTGCACAATGAATTTGTGCTTGATTTTGGCATAACCAGTCCATTCTTGAGTTGCTATCATAGATCCCTATTGGCAAGGTGCGAAAGTAGGATGAGGTGGAGATTCCTTTGAGTTCAAAATTCTACCTTCTTGGTTGAGTATTGAGAGAGAACCTCTTTCTCGTTTGCTAGTTCTGGTCTTGTTTAACCCTAGCTTCCTCAAGCATTTTGGAGAGAGAAATGAATGTATACTGGCACAGTCTTAAAGTATTTCAAAACTTATTACCTTGTCGGTTTGCAATGGTTTGAACGACTGCTTATTGTTACCGAGCTCCAGAGTTGTCAACTGCAATAAATAGCGTAGCTCTTTCATCTTCCTAATTTATTAAGGTTGGTTTCCCATCTTGTCGTTGGTTTCCTTGATTATAAATTCCCCTAACCCTACCTCTAAAGTTGTTGAAGTTACTTTTGAAGGTATTCCCGTGGCATTTATTTTCACATATATCACACTATGTACATCATAGCATTTGGTCCCACATAGCAAAAGCATCGAGAGTGAGGTAGATATTTTAGTTTCACATTATGCACGTGCCACGACATGACAACGGTAAAGATGAAAGTGTACAAGGTTGTGATGACCGTGTTTGGAACTCTTCGATCCAAGTGCTTGCTATTGAGCATGTTAGTGGGAGAATGCTAAAGCATAAGTTTATCTTAAACTTAGCACCCCAACTTGGTGATGAGGTTGAAATGTTTGAGCGTAAAGATTTGTCTTTGGTTATCAATTTGTTTGTCGATGCATTGAGAAGAAGAATTGAGGACAATGCTAAAATGGTAGCTTCTTAGCTACTAGTAAGGGCATGCAGCCTAAGTTTTCTCTTGATTTGGATAGGATAGAAACCAAAGTTGTATTTTCTTCAAGAGATGTAGATCTTTGACATCTCATAATCAAACTATAACCACAACAAAGTCAATGTCCCAAATCAAGCTTCCAATGGATCCAAAAAGGTGAAAACTCTTTGACATCTCATAATCAAACCTATAACCACAACAATCCACAAGGTGATAGCACCAATCATCAACAAATTCAAAGTCCCAAATCAAGTAATTAATGGCTCCAAAAGGGGGGAATGTTTTAAGTGTCCTCAATTTTCATTAGGCTTAGGAATGTCCAAACATTAGAGGTAAAGATAATGGCCAATCCAATGATCAAGCTAATGGTGGTAACTGCACAATGATATGAATGGTGCTACACTCAACGTGATTGAAGAGGCTCCTCAATTAGAACAAAGCTAAATTTGACATTGGTGAGGTGTATGATTGAGATAATGATGTCAACCAAAACAATTCTTCACGTACCTCTACAAATAAAGGGCACGCTACAAGGCAAGGATGCCACAAATTTTCTTGACGATGGTAGTGACCATTACTTTATTCCTACATAATTTTCTAACTCTCTACATTCTTTCCCCTCACAATAAACAATTAAAACTTTTGTTAATAATGAGCATTATAACTATAAGAATCAAGTGGAAGTCGATAATTTTATTGTGATTTTTCACAATCATGAGCGTTCTTGGTTGCACCTTTGCGCGGAATTGATATAATTTTGGGTATGCCATTTTGTCACAAATTCAATCCACCAATTGATTACAAAACATATTCTCTCACTCTCACATAGAAGAATCATGATTTTTTCATCCAAGAAATACTTCAGCACCAACTCACACAAAATCTAACAAGGTGAAAAATCATAGTTGCCTGCTAGGAAGGTATGTTCTTGAAGGCAGGGAGGATGAAGGGTTTGGGATGGTCAAGCATATGGGAAGAGAAGGTATAAGCTAGAATGGTCAGACCAGAATGTGTAGTTAGTCCTTGTGGTTGTGGAAGGTAAATGATGATAGTAGTTTGTGTAGTTTGGGCTCCTTACATTGGTGTTTACATTGAAGTCACCTAGGATCATTGAAAGAGAATTTTCTACTAAAAGGGACAAAACATTAGATAGTGTTTGAAGAAAGGAGGGCAATGAGGTAGATGTCTTTTGGTACAATGTCATTATGGTGAGAGGGTGCATCGTGGGTACGCTGATGGTTGTTGTAATTATTTTTGTGTTGAAGGTAAAGATCACTTCATGTCTTTGTATGCTGATTGTTTCTTTGTAAAATAGAGATAACAAAGAGGGGACACAAGATTTAATATATTTGTAGCTTGGTTTATTTATATTTGGGTGTGTTTTTGGAAATAGACAGCATTTAGGGATTGTATTATGGAGTGAGTTTGGGTGAGCTCGTGGAGGTTGCACTGAGCTAGAGTCCACCTTGAGTGTGTGCGAAGTTGGTACATTTATTCCAAAACGGCTTTGTCTAGTTTGATATGGTCAATGCTTAGTCTTTGAAGGAGGTAGAGATTGTTAGGGTCACACACATGTGAGAGAGTAGTGTAAGTCAATCCTTGCAGTCTAATTTTATTTAGATTAAAAGCTAGAGCGTTTAGTGTCAACCCTTTAGCATGGTGGATTGTTCTTTCACGTGTTGGTTGTATTGGGAATTCTCTCCTTGTGATAGTGTGGAAAAACACAAGTTATTTTATTTATTGGTGTCCATTGTGAGTATATCAATGGAATGTAGAGTTTTTTATGTTCATATCTAGTGCATTGTCCTACCATGGTGTTTTCAAATTGGACCCGTAAAATTTGCTTTGTAGTTGTGTTTGTAATTCCTCTAACGATCCCATCTTCTCCATTGAGAAGGCCATCTAGAATGTGAATGTTTCTAGCACAAAGCTCTACAATAAGAAGTGCTTTGTGCTTATATTGTACAGTGCCATTACTTCCATGGCATTGAATGATTGGTCCACCTTGTCTCCATTTGTTATACATGACAAGCTTGGAAGATCTCCCAAGCTTAAAAAACCCAAAGTTGGATACAAGCCCGGGCTAAAAATTTGCATGCTCACATTGGGGAAACACACCCAATGGTAAAGAAAATCTGATTACTTATTTGCACAAGATTCTCATTTAGATACATGACTTTCAAAATTAGGTTCTTCCTCCTTTTGCACATGGTATGAGTTTGAGGAGTAGCCTTCCTCCCCTCTTCCTCTTTAACCTTTGGTGTTTCCCCTTGCCATATTGCATTCTGCTTCCCTTCTAGCATAGGACACTTGGTCCTTGAGCTTCAGAGTCCAATCCATCTATGTCGACGACAATGCCATAGCCACTGCCTTCCATCGGAGTAGGAGAGAACCCATGCTCACCATTGCTATTCTTCTCAACGTTGTCCTCTGATTGGGCATCTACACCATGATCTCCACCCAAATCATCGACATTCTGCAAACTCGATTTGTTGCCCGACCATAATGGACACTTGCTCTTCTGTTTCCCAAAGTAGTTGTAGCCTCTTTAATTCTCCTTGAGAACACCACTTCGCTCTCTATCAGAAGCTCTATGATGTACCTTTGAGTATATGTGTTCTCCTCAACTTCAAAGTTGTGCCTCGATTTCCTTGGCTCTAATAAGCAGATGCAATGACTAGATGCAATCGACACTCCAAACTTTGAGCTTGATGACTTCTTGAAGGATGCACTTCAATGGCTCCTTTGCTCTTGCAACAAGCAATGCTCATCGATGTAATAAGCTATGTTTCTCCCTTGGATAGGGATACAACCTTTTTTGGTTTGATCGGTTGCTCCAAGTTTCTAGAGCATGAGGGGCTCCGTAGCTCCTGACAAGTAATATCTTCTATAGATGTTGAGGACAACCTAATTTTTAAATCAATCGAACAACACACGGCATCTTGAAATGCTTTTGCAATGCTTGTTCTTGTTTTCTCTACCTAAAAATTGTGCTCAAGGTGTCTAAATTCCAAGTGGGTAACTGCAAGAGCTTCGGTGACACAAAGCAACACCACTTTAGCCTCTCCATGCAATAGTTGCTTGACCACATTGGACTGATTGCTGTCTACAACTTTCCTCCATATGCTATCCATGGGCATGTTTGTACAGACTTGCCTTAGATTTGAGTTGTTCAGTCTAGAAGAAAAAGCTCAAGCGGAGGCCTACTTGCACCTGGCATTGTCCTCACATCATCAACATTTGTCACCAACCTGGGGGAATGGATGCAGGGTGGACTTTGCTGCCAACTAGCAGACCCAAATGAGGAATGCTTTGGCTATGCCTGTCTTGTGATCCCCTTTAATCTAAAATCTCTCTCACTCATTTAAAGATTAGACTGGGACTCCCACTTTGCATCACCCTCTGTAACATTTAATGGCCTAGTAACTTGTGTGTAGCGGAAAATAGCATAAACATAGTGAGATTTTCATTAGAATAGATTCCTAACGAGCATAGCAAGAGTGCTTGGATGGAGAGAGCAACAAAAAGCATAACACCTAGTTAGATAGGCATGAAAAATACTTCAAAAGAGAGAGAAATTAAGCTATTAACAACAGTTGAGGACCGGATTTACATGGAGCCGGTCCCCCCTCCGAAAGGCTTTGTATTATAGGTTTCCCCCATCAAGGGAGACATTTTACAATACAATACTTTGTGTTCCTTCAATAACTTGCTGGTGCAATGAAGATGGAAGCTTCAAGCACCATGCACACACTTATAAAACACAACATCAATTCCCTCACAGTTTCAGACCCAAGATCTCACACACCTTCGAAGATGGTGAGAGCTAGCGGGGTATGAGAGTAGATTGAGAGGAAGGAGTATTCTTACGAGAAAGAAGTATATCTTCTGACATAATCACTCATAAAAGCTTAGCATAGCTTAGTAATTAGCATGGTAGAGGAGATGAGCATGCATTAGAGCTTGGCTCTTGGTTGGATTTGCATCACAAAGCCAAGAGTTGTTGGTGTAGGCCTCCCTTCTCACAAGCTTGGAGTAGATGATGAGCTTTCCATTAAAGCTTGAGAAGGAGAGAGAGTCTTCTTTGCTTCACTCATGAGATTGTGTGAGTGTGTGTGATAATGCCTTTGCCAAAATCAGCCCCCCCTCTCTCTCGGTCGACTCCTCATGAATTTTACTCATGTTGGCATCCCATTGGACCCTGCAAAGCTTAGCCAATGATAATTAAGAAGCATAAGTGATAGCCCCGTGACATGTGTCCCCCTTTCCCCTTTCCCCTTTCCCCTTTTGGTTGAACATTCATGTTCAACCAAAAAACAACATTATTCTTCTACCAATTGCAAAAATTGGCAACACTATCCCCCTTTCCCCTTTTGTGAGAGCTTTAGGTAATTAATTAATGCAATTAAACTCTCATTGGACCCCTTAGTCTTCTGGCCAATAGGAATGAGGTAAGCCATTGGGCTGCTGAATGCTCATGCGACCCCTTGGGAGACTGTCCAATAGTCTTCTAGATCTTAATTTCTATTGGTTCTTTTATCAAGTGTTTTAAAATGAATTAAACTAAATGTACTCTAGCCTAATTCTCATAGGTCCACCTCTATGGCCATCCAATGGGAATTGAATGCATCTTGGGGGCAACTGGCCTAGGGAGCTGACATGTCTCCCCTATTCCCTTTGTGTAAAGGGATCCTGCTAGAGTGTGTGTGTGTTTCTCTCGCATCTCCTACAAGAAAGGCTCGTCCCCTCCAAGATAGGGATGTGGGAAGACTTCTGAGTCTTCCCACAAGTATCCAATTTGCCTTAGGTTTTGACCATTGGGCCTAACCTTTGAAATTTGGAACCTTAGCATTTTGGAAGTCCTAATGGGTTGAACCTTAGGGTCTTTGAAGCCCATTGTTTGCACATTGCTCTTTTGCAGATGGACTCTCCTTTGGATCCCTATTGTGGCCGGTTTGCCAGCTTAACCAATATTCTAGCTTTTTCTCCCTTGGTACTTCCCCATATTAAATGATCAGTTTAACATGAGAAAATCATTTAGGAGAATTAGATATTAGTTATTATGACATTATCTCTCTCTTGAAATCATAGTCGTCCTCGACCTTGGGGTAGAGAAGATAAAGCCTATTCATTAGTCCTTTTTCTAGCGGGAAGAGGATCCTTATCTTACCCTACGACATCGTTCCAGAATGGATGACTAATCCATTTGGCGCTTGAGAGCCTAGGCAGCCGCAAGCATGTTTGCGCATTAGTCCTATCAATCTTCCATAGTAGAGTGACAAGCTCTACTCGGTGTTTGGAAGACGTCGTCTCCGCAAACTTGATTCTAAGCATGCATACTACTTAAATTTTGTGCATAATAAAGAAAAAGAGTCTTATAAGACAAAAACTTTGTTCTTTTTAAACATTTGTACATTTGCTTACTCTAGGGAAGCATTGTAAGCATTGACAAGGTTTAGGCTATCCTTTAATTGTATGCCTTGCATCCATCTAGCTAGCATCTTCAAAAGGATAATTAACTTAATAAGATATCGTCGGATAATCTTACCGCCTCTCAATACCTTGTCTTCATGTCGGAGAATGGACTCGGACTGCAACACCTCTTCTTGGTCTTCGATCTTCGGTGGGTCTTCAAGAGTTGGTTCTTGAGGTGGCTTTCCTTTGTAAGGCTTTAGTAGGCTCACATGGAAAGCATTGTGTATGAGCCAATGACTGGCAACTTAAGTTGATAGGCCATCTCATTGATTGGTCTAAGAATCTGGAAGGGACCATAGTATCTTTTTGCTAACTTAGCATAGTACTTTTGGTGTCCCGTAGGATTCTTGCCCGTTGTGTGCCTTAATCAAGCCTTGGGAAATTTAAGCAAGACCTAATCATTTTCTTTAAAGGCTTGGGCTCTTCCGTGTTTATCTCAGCAACAGTCTTTTGCCTTTGCTGTGAGATAGAGATAGCATCCTTAATCTTTTGGAAAGATTCTTGTAGGTCTCGACTATACTCATCTGTAGCGAAGATCTTCCTAAGGTACTGATGGTATTGATGTTGGGTACTGTTACTGAGGTGTTGTTGGGTCTAGTGTCGACGACGAGGTACTGATGGGTTTGTGTCGATGACGATGATGTTGACGACGAGGTTGGAGTCTATGTCGACAACGAGGTACTGATGGGGTCTATGTCGACGACGAGGTACTGATGGAGTCATGTCGACGACAAGGTACTAATGGAGTTTGACGACGATGTCGATGACGAGGTACTGATGAGTCTATGTCGACGACGAGGTACTGTTGGAGTCTATGTCGATGACGAGGTACTGATGGAGTCTATGTCGATGACGAGGTACTGATGGAGTCTATGTCAACGACAATGATGTCGACGACGGGTACTGTTGGGTCTATGTCGATGACGGTGATGTTGACGAGGCTAAAAAACGCTAGGGCTGAAATCTGAAATCTGTTGCGATGGACGGCTTTCCATCGAGGATCTGCTGCCGGGAATGAGATCTAGTACGCGACGAGACTAAGGAAGGGTATTGTTGCAAAAACGTTGATGGCTGAAAACTGCTCCAAAAACGCTAGTGCTATTTGGGTACTGCTGCGTGGGTATTGTTGCTTGAGAGGCTTTGCTGCTTCTACTCCTCTGTCTGATTCTGCAAGCGCTAGGTCTTCATTTATAGGAATTATATGTTGGGTCGGCAAGCTTCTCAACAAACCCACAATTTCTAAAAAGAATTCCAAAAGTCACTTATTAATAAATGACCTATAAGAGGTAGTTCATGCGGTGGAAAATGCTCATGCTGAAATGACTGTACTATGCAAGAGAGGGTGTGCAAGTGTGACCGGCTTGGGCATGCACATCCTGCTAGAGGCTCACAAAGTGCCAGGCTCAGTCCTAAGCTAGGTTACGATTGATGTTAGACCATGGCAGAAGCATGTCCACGTGTCGCAAGTGAAGTGCGCACGTGACATATATACAAGAGCTGATACAATCCATGAAAATCCTACCATATACAAGGGTAGCAACAATTCTATACTAGAGTCATGTGGACAATGGATGGGACAGACATTAGGATCAATAAATACATCGCCTCGTGGTCCTCTTAAACTCGGGGGTACATACATGGGTTTAGTCCTGCTCGAGTAGATAACCTTGGCTATATGATCAAATACCCATTGATTTTGAGATACCTGCAAACTATCCACAGTAATGGTTGCATTTAGCCTCTTAGTTCCAATTAAAATGTAGACTTCAATATTTAGCCAACTTAAGTCTTAAACCCACTCGAGTCTCTTTAAGTTTTGTGCAAAGCATCCTATCAATGAGGAAGACATCACTAGAACTTGACTCTCTGATCCACCACTTTCTGAATCTTGGAGGAGGGAGGAGAAAACATTCCATCACGCTTTTATGAAGTTGGTATGGTTGAGATCTACATGCAGCCTTGGACATAATTATGAAAATTATAAACATGTGGTAGGCGTGAATATAAATTTAAATATAAATAAATAAATAAATATATATATGTATATATGTGTGTGTGTGTGTGGGGATGAGGCTACATTGTCTCGAGTAGGCAGCAGGGGTGTGTCGCGAGCAGGCAGCAGGGGTGTGGTGTCGCCTACAGGCAGCAGGGGTGTGTCGCGAGTAGTGCGAGAAGTGGTCGTCGCGCACAGGTTGTAGGTGCGTTGTGAACAGGCAGTAGGTGTGTGTTGTCAGCAAAGTGCGAGAAGTGGTGGTCGCGAAACCCCTTTGGTGCTCTTCTGTCCTGCAGTTCTTCCCTGCGTAGCCTCATACTTTGTGCGTTCTCTGCTCAGAGAGCCCGTGGCTGTAGTCTACCCTCGCTTGCACGCAACTCTTCAAAGCTCACGGGAGCCTCAACAGCGGGTTGGTTTCAGCTAGGGTTTTCAGTCAGTTTGCGTGGTGTGTGTGTGTGTGTGTGTGTGTGTGTGTGAGCAGCAGGCATCAGCGAGCTAGGGTTTCACCTTCCGATGCAGGTTCTGTAACTCTTTAGGGTTTCAGTTTGATTAAAGTTTTCAAGCAGCAGGTTCTTGTACAGCCAGCTTGTGTGTGTCTGTCGGTGTCGATAGCAATCAAATATCAAAAAACCCAAAAAAAAAGAGATTGTGCTTCACATGGATTCGGTCGAGCAGTATATATACAAGCGCCGGAAGGCCATGTAATCTTCGGATATGGATGCTTTAAGTCTTATCAAAGAATGTTTGCATGAGGACTTCGAGGATGCACGTCAAGCCTGGGAAGGATCCGCTCCTGTCATGGAAGTGCGCATTCCTATACATGAGCTTATGGATTCCGTTGCTCAATACGCACTCAACGCGGTGATTCTTTTTTTCTCGGGAAGAATGCCTACGGCTCAGGATGTAGGCCAATGGGTTGATTTCCTGCTCAAACGGCAAGCAGTTCGAGGGGTTTACTTCGACGCGCGTGGGTTCTATGAAGTTTTGCTGGTTGACATGGATGCTCAGGACGCTTTTCTTGAAATGTCTCCTCTTTTCTTCAATACGCAAATGACTGATGTACTGCCCTGGGCTCTCACCAAGGACTATCAGAGTCTCATTCGTCACAAGTGTCTAGTCTGGGTTGAGGTGGTCGATTTTCCTCGCACCTGGCCTCATTTCCTTCCTTTGCTAGCTGCTCAGTTGGGCAAAGTCATTTGCCCTCCGAAGCTGGACGCAAATACCAACCGTTTTTGTATTTTGTGGGACACAGATATCCCCACACCAATAGGTATTTCCATCGAATCTGGGGATGCAGTGGTTGGCAAGCGCCCATTTAAGCTTAAGTGGGGCAAATTTGCAAACTCTTGTTTCCGATGTGGCAAATTCGGTCATATGTAGTCCGAATGTTCGGAACCTAACCTGCAACCACCGCCTTTAGCTGTTCCTACTCAACCTCACTCAAATCCGAAATCTTCTGTTGAAGTTCAAACCAAAGGTGCTTCAACCTCCTCTCCGACAACCGGGGTGAATAAAGGCAAGGGGAAACAACTACAATTGCCTGCACTTTCTGCCTCTCCGAATATTAAAGACAAAGGCGAAGAACAGGCTTCAACCTCCCAAACTTGGATGCTGCCCAAGAAACCGGTTAAAGCTGCTACAGCCCGTGTTCCGGCATCTTCTTGTAATTATGTGCCCCCTTTGAAGAATGTTGCTCATAAAAAGCTCCCTTGACAACAGGTCTTTGGCTGAAGCTTGGGACAAGGTCGTCCGCTCTTACGAGGAAGTTGTTACAGGCGAAGCCTCTTCATCGCAAGGTGCTTTTACTTTCAATATTCCGGGTCCAGGTTGTTGAGCTATATATAGTATCTCAACACAGGTCTTGACCCACCTCCTCAGGTGCTTATAGCCGGGGAGGATGTGTCGATGGGCACTGGTACTTGAGTTTTCTCCCATTTTCTCATTTCCTCGCCCATTGTATATACCATATCAGAATGCATAGTTCTTTGAATTGCATCTCCTATAATGTGCGTGGGTTATGCAATCACGACAAGTGGCGGTTAACCTGGCACCATGTACATACATGTCAAGCGGATATTCTGGTTGTTTAGGAGCATAACCAGCATCAATTTGCAGGACAGACCTCTTACCTTGCAGGCTACTGGATAGCTTAGGCAGGCTCGGCCGGCTATTCTTGTGTGCTTATACTTGTTCGACACGAGCTCTTCCCGACCTTGGTTTTCAATGACCTAGTTGGGAGATGGATGGTCATCCAATGTATTGTTAATGGAGAAGTTTTGAATTTTGGAGGCTTATATGCATACACAGCTTCTGCAAATAGGGCACGGTTGTGGAGTGCTATCTCCTCTTATTGTTGGCGTTTTAATGCATTTCTCTATGGGGACTTTAATAATGCACCTAACCTTGCAGATAATACTACTGGGCATGCTCACATGCTTCATACGAAACGGCAATCGTGGGATCAATTTATGATGACATGTAATGGGCTTGATTTGTGGCCCCTATTGCATGCGACTGATCCAGGATTCACTTTTCAACATAATGCTCAATCTATGTATCGCGCTCGGCTAGATCGTTGGTATCTTTTTCACATGCAACAGTATGATGACTTTGTATGCGAGTTAAGGATTGATTATGCTATGTGTCTTTCAGATCATTTTCCTGTATGCTTGAAGCTTCGTTTTGGCTCTTTTGATGCCAATGATCGCCTGCCCAAGAAGAGGCTTTTGCATATCAATAATGCTTATCTTAAGCATGATGTAAGGTGCAGCGGAATGATTGTTTGCGCTTTGCTCAAGATGAGTGCTCCGAACTGTGCCTGCCCAAGGTTCCTTTTGTTCTTATGGAAGGGAGAGCCTTTCGTTCTTAATGAGAAAATGCTATGATCACAAACAAAGTTAATGGACACTGTGCGTGCAAGTGTATGAGATTGAGAGATAGAGAGAGAAGAGAGATACGACACCAGAGACGTTGTAAAACCCTCCTTCGAAGGCCCCACTCTCGTCGGTGAGAGTGGTCTACTATTGATTGCACAATCTGGTACAAATGAATGCAAGTGACTGATGCAAGTCTAGGCTATGTCGACGATGACGACGACTCACAAAAGTGCCAGATCACTTCTAATCTAGATTGACTGGATTGATTGAACCCTGATCATGCTGTAGCTTGTCCACGGACACATAGGGTTGGATGTGTCATGTGACATCCCCTCCTTTTCAAAGTGAGGTACTGGTACTGAACTGTATGGCGTCGAGGGAGATCACCAATAGCATCCGAAATCCTGGAAGGGACTCTTCGCCAGCCCACTCTGACGTGTGGGTCGTGCGGTACTTGAACTTCATAAAGGTCTGCAATGCCTTCTTCTTTTGGCCGCGTCGAAAGCAACACAAAGTCTTCTGTGGCTCCTTCGATGCTTCAACTTCGTCTAGAGTCATGCTTCTTCCTTCTTCAAGAATCTCCATGGCTGAAAATTCCTGAAACCATCCCCAACACAAAACCATGAACATACCTATTCCATGTAAAGCGAGTGGAAAAAATCTTGTCTTCGTTAAAGACTGTGTATGCAATGTAGATGAACATAGCGACGGAGTGACAACCCGTTCATCAAACACATGCAAACAATGAGATTGAATCTTTCTCTTATGATCTAGAGAAATCAACTTTGGCAATTCACAACGGAAATGCCCATGCTTGGTGCTCACACTTTCATGTGCTCGTTCGGAAACTATGTCATGCCAAGGAAGAGACCTGGAATGTGACTTCCTTACATACATACTTTTCAGCTTTTCATGAAAAATCCGCATACATTCGTGCTCATCCATGAGAGAAACGTGCTCAACATACCATAGTTACATGGGACGGCGGGTCGGAGTTAGGAACGGGGTCGGGATGGCAAAAGTCAGGAAACGGGGACGGAGGTCGGAACGGCAAAAAAAAAAGAGAGTTTTTTTGGCATTTTTTGACCTACACACATGCCACACACATAGAGCATCACTTTGACCATAAATTTACACTAAATAGACCAAAGAACACGAGTCATATAGGCGGAAATGTGTTAATAAAACATCGATGATCGATGGATACAAAATGAGAAGTGCATGCCACAAGGGCTCAAGAGTCAAAAAGCCTAAAGGACTTAAGACAAGCCTGAGGCCTCAAGGATAACTGTAGCGCGGATAATGTGTCGTGCTCTCTACAGTGTGGGTGCCCCTCAGTGCAATGTGCGTGACAATCTCACTTAAACAAATGGAAACTCTCTCAAACAGAATGAAACACAGAAACAATGGATAACAACAGAGACACAACAGTGGACCAGAACATGTGGACTCGACTAGCTCAAAGAACCATGTACAGACTCTGGCGTGGTAGCACACTCAGCTCCAGCCCAGGACTCACAGGTACAAATGGGGTGTCGAGGCTCAGATGTCCAGGGACGGTGAAGCAGTGCTCTGTGTAAGACTCGCTACCTCCCGAACGATGCTGGACCAAAGGTGAAGAAGAAGATGATGATCACCAACCGCTACTACTCATATGTACCACCGCAAAGAGCCACCAACGGCTCATAAATGTTAGCCATGTGGTGACCTGGCCACGAGGTCCACTAGACCACCGTCGGTCGTAGGTAGGTACCCTACCACGTGTCACTCCCAGACCAAGGTCCGTCCAGTGTGAACCAGTCCCAGTGTAACCCACTGTCCAACTGTATGTCCTGTGAAGTGACTGTAGCCCTGCTACAATAACAAAAAGTACAAAGGGCTATGTAGTAGGTAGAGTCGTAGACTCAAGAGTCTAGACTCGAGAGTCGAGTGATCAATGATCATCAAACTCAAGAAGTGCTCGCGTGCTAAATCTCCATATCGTCGTTGTAGTCGAGGTCGTCAGCGACGTATGAGAGCTCGGGAGGCTTGCATTGAGGCTCGAAGTCCTCCTCTAGCTCCTCCAAAAGAGTATCGGCCATAAATGGATTCTCTTGTGCCATCTCCCACTCAGTGAAGGGATCTGCCTTGTGTGTGACGCTCTTGGCAAGCATGCGCAAGTTAGCGCTCACAAACACCAAATCATTGGCCCTCTGAACCCCAAGGCGATTCCTCTTCTTAGAGGCAATGTGGCCGTACACACTCCATAGTTGCTCCAAGCAACTAGTGGTACATACTTGGCTAAGGACACGAACAGCCAAGCGCTGCAAATGTGGGCCATCTCCTCCATAGTACTCCCACCACAAAACCGAGCCAATCTTGTTGCGATCAAGCTGTGCATCTACACATCCATAGGAGCCCTTCTTTTGCCTGTAGTTGAGTAGCTCGTCTCTAATCTTGCTCCTAATGTCACTGCTAGGCTCAAGGCGCTCCAATGCAAGCCGCCATCCTTTGCTCACCTCCTTGTCGGTCTCTTGACGCCTTCCCTGAAACTCAGGGTCAAGCACATAAGCTGCCGCATGAAGTGGAGAGTAGTATCCATTCCACCTCGACTCACACAAGCCATGAATCTCTGCATACTGAACAGAGTCAGGCACAAGCTTCTCAAGTGCCTCTATCATCCGATCCATGGCTTCGTAGACTTTGCCAATGCATGGCTGCAAGCCATCCACCACTCGAAGTAGGTGTAGAATAGGCTTGACCATGGCGTCAAGAGTCTTCACCTCCTCCCACTAAGCGGCGTCGTCGGCCCATTCTCGGCATTTCAATCCTGTTGCTGATGTAGACTCCGGCATGGCCTGGAACTCATCACTGAGAAAGAGGCCCCTTAAGGCTCCGCCACATGTAGACAAGCGGCCTAGCATAAGCCAATTGAATGCAAATCTTGTCTCTGAATATTTGAGCAAGGACAAGTGGCTCCTCTTTGAGAATTCATGGCGCACTTTTTGATGGTTGAGCACAATGGAGACACTTCGAGAGGCGTCACCAATGGTGGGTGAAATCCATGACAAGTTCCCTATGTCCTTGAGGAGGTTATTGAGGCAATGCGCCATGCAAAATGTGACATGGATGCTGGGATACATGCCCTCAATGATAGCTCCGGCTGCCCTATTTGACGCCTCTCCATCTGCAACCATACAAAGGACATTCTCCGGGCCGGCGATCTCTATGGTGCTTGTCCACTTCGCAGCAAGCATCTCGGCGGCCTTGCCACTATCGGATGCATCATGTGACTTCACAAAGTACATCTCCCCCCGAGAGTGGGCCACCATCCCGTGGGTGGACCGCTTGCGGGTGTCGCTCCATCCATCTACAAGGAGAGAGACGCCATTGGTCTCCCACAAATCCTTTGTTGCTTGGGCCGCTTGCTCCACGGCAAGCTTCTCTTTGTCAAGGAGGGTGGTGCGAAGCCTCTCCGATGAAGGTGGCACATAAGAGGAGCCATATTCCCCTATTTTCGTAACCATGGTTCGAAAGTATGGAGACCTATCCACACAAAATAGAGCATGTTGTGTTAGTATGGAGAGTCGAGAGTCGAGAAGTTATAACCCATTATGAATACAAAATGGAAGATTGCAATGTGCATATGCCAAGGGAAACTCACCGCGAAGCATGGAAGGCAATGTGGTTGTGGAAGAAGAATCGGGCAACCGATCTATCCACCTCTTCTTTCAATTTAGGATTCTAATTTTCGTTGAGAGTGCTTTGGCGATGCGGAACGGAAGAGGACGGTGTAGATGCATGGCTATTGAAGCTTCGAGAGATTCGTCAAGGTTGGCTTCCCTTTGCTCTCGCGGTGTCGTCGTGGTGGAGGGATCAACGGCAACAAAACGGCCCCTCTTGGCCGCTTCCGCAACCTTATACACCGTGAGCTTCTCAAGAAGATCCAACCTCTTCTTGGGAGCTACATGAGGGCAAAACTTCACCTCGTGACCGGGTTCATGAAGAAGATGGACTCGCACTTTGTTTGAACCACCCGTTCTCTTGTATGGGCATAGGTTGCATGTCCATGGTCTTGCATCACTACCTTTGCCACGCGTGCTAAAGTCGACTTCATCCCACCACGACCACGTTTGCACGACGGGCCTCCTTCGAGAAGAACCGGCTTGAGAAGTGGAGTTGGCTTGAGATGACATGATGGTGGAGAGACTCGAGAGAGTAGAGCTTAGAAGTTAGAGGAGTTAGAGGAGAGCTTGTGTGGAGAGAGAGGAGAGCTTCAAAGTGGGTAGAAGAGGGAGAGAGTGGAGACTCAAGGGTTGAGTGTAGAGCACAAGGGCCACTGCGCGTAGTCATGCTTGAGCCTTGACCAATGAGGCTATGAGTAGAGAGGAGAGCTTGAGCCTTGAGGGAATAAGTATTAAGAGGCCCAAGGGGGCTTTTATAGCCTCCCAAGGGCCAAGCCCCCCCAAAATATGGCAGTTGGGCTGCAAATAGCCGTTTAAAATGGTCAAAAACAGTCCCAAACGGCTATTTTTTTTTGGCTTGAAAGCTGCCGTTCCCAGCCGTTCACTCCGTCCCCGTCCGATCGGTCCGTCCCGTCCTTCTGTGACCCGCCCGTCCGGCACCTCTTCCGACCGTCCTAAGGCGTCTTTGGCCGTCCCCGGCCCGGTTACGGCCGTCCCTCGGCCCTAGGGCCCGTCCCCCCCGTCCCTTGTAACTATGCAACATACAATATGTCATGCCTAGGAAAAGGGATCACATAACGATGCTGACTAAAATACAGGAAACGATCACGAATGAAACACTCGAACAATGCGTGCGTATCAATCATGCGAACACATAATACTTCCTGTGAGGGTTCTTGAAACCTAGGCTTGAGAGCCAAGATGTGTTCTTCCTGATTGATTGAATCGTCCTGTGGGGATTGAATCGTCTTGTGGGGGTTCTTTGGACCTCGACTCGAAAGCCAAGATCGGTTCTTCGTGATTGATCGAATCTACAACGAGGTTAGCTTCGCTAGAAAAAGCATCCACTAACACATCATCCTTGTCAACAATCACATCATCTTTATGCAACTCATCATGCTCGTGAGAAATCACATCTTGATCATGCAAATCATCATGCTTGTCATTGTCATCCAAATCATTGGCATCCAAATCATCATGCTTATCATTATCATTCAAATCATCATGCAAATCATTGTCAATCAAATCATCAGCATGCTTCACACAATCATGCAAATCTTGTGTGTCATGCTTTGGAGAAGAAGAGACGGAGAGAGTCTCCTTTTCTTGATCCTGTTGAATCAGTATTTGCATTTGAGAAAAGAGTCGCAACATCTCTTGCATTCTTGCTTTGGTCTCGCGGTCATATTCTGCTTGTCTTGCTTTGGCTTCCAAGCGGGCTTGCTCGCTCGCACGCGCTATGGTTGCCATTCGTTCTTGGTACTGGCGCTCTATGGCTGCTATTCTCTTCTAACTTCTTGTCCATCATCCTCTTGTCGAAAGCCTCCATAGGAGTTAGTGCAATCGGTGTCGTAGATGGTGAAGGGGGAGGGTCGGAAAAACCTCCCGGTGGGGAAAATTCTTCTTCGCCTCTCTCATGCTCATCACCTCCAAGCGAAGTATTCATTCCGCTTCGAGTGATGACCATCCACTGAAGTCATGGGTTCTTGTGGTTCTTGGGGTCTTGGGTTCTTAAGTTCACGAGGAACTTGGGTTCTTGGGGGTCTTGGGTTCTTAAGTTCACGAGGAACTTGGGTGCTTGAGGGTCTTGGGTTCTTGGGTTCTTGAGGATCTTGAGGTTCTTGAGGTTTTCTTTCGCTTGCAAATCACGTTTGAGAAGGATCTTCTCTTCATCCGAGTTCTACTCTTTTCCGCAGGCGCACCCCTTGGTGGCCTTGCACTCACACCAAGGTTGCTTTTTCCCACCTCACATCGATTGGCCGGCCGCTAAGTGCACGGTCCTCTCTCAATGAGTGAAAAGAGACACAAGGGGAGGCTCGACAAGCCCTTCTTTCTTGGGATTCTTGTCACTCTTCAGCAAAACACGATTAGGAATCGACACGCCCAAGTAAACTTGGGTTCGTGCGACCTCAACAAGCAAAAAAATTATTGTGGTTCTTGTGGTTCTTTCCTTGAGTAATACAGAACACCTCCAAAGCTTTGATACCAATGTAAGGTGCAGCGGAATGATTGTTTGCGCTTTGCTCAAGATGAGTGCTCCGAACTGTGCTCAAGGTTCCTTTTGTTCTTATGGAAGGGAGAGCCTTCCGTTCTTAATGAGAAAATGCTATGATCACAAACAAAGTGAATGGACACTGTGCGTGCAAGTGTATGAGACTGAGAGATAGAGAGAGAAGTGAGATACGACACCAGAGACGTTGTAAAACCCTCCGAAGGCCCCACTCTCGTCGGCGAGAGTGGTCTACTATTGATTGCACAATCTGGTACAAATGAATGCAAGTGACTGATGCAAGTCTAGGCTATGTCGATGGTGACGACGGTGATGATGACGACTTTAGGGCTGAAATCTGTGGTTTTCTTTTTGTTGAATTTTGGGATTGTTTCGGTGGCTGAAAATGACTGTTTTGGCTGCGTTTTTATGGCTGAAAATGGGGGATCTTTTGCATCCAACTAGGGCTGAATCTACTGCTGTCCAATAGGGCTGAAAACGCTAACCTTCTGATACGACATTGGCTGAAAACCAAAAACGCCGGCTGATTGCTGAGCATTAATGAAAACGCTGGCTGTTTTGATGTGCTATTGATGAAATCCAAAAACGCTAATGCATCTGGTTCTGCTGGCGATCAGGGAGAAAAACGCTAGGGTTGGTTTTTGTCGACGAGCTTTGCTTGGGAAAAACGCCAGTCTTCTGTGAGAGGTGGCGCTGGCAAAATCGCTGGCTGAAGGGGGGAGGTCTCACCAAGGGAGGCTTGGAGAGGGTCTTGTTGAGAGAGGGGGAACACCTGCTGCTTGGGGCTTGTTGTGCTCCTTGCTCATCTGCCCAAGAGTCCTAACTTGGGTTTGCTTATATATTAACTTAGCAAAATTGCCCTACCTACTTTTGTTGGGAAGTCACTTAAAAATAATAAGTGAAAAATACCAAAAATAGGGAAAATAGACTAAATGCACTGGAAAAATCCCCTAACTGATTCTAATGGATTCTGATGGGAATATTGATGATCATGCTATGTGCAACCAAAGGATATGCATCTATACTAAGCGATTGGGCATGCACGGTCTACGAATAGACTCACAAAAGTGCCATATCACTTCTAATCTAGACTGACTGGACTGACTGAACCCTGATCATGCTGTAGCTTGTCCACGGACACATAGGGTTGGATGTGTCACGTGACACATGAGCCTTTTCGGGCTATGATTGTGGATATCATCTTGCCTTTGATCTCCCAGATGTATGTTGATATGGACATAGCTTGGTTCCGTTTTGTTATGTGTGTTCGATGTGTTATCCAGGATTATGGCAGGGACTATTTTGTCACAATTAAGGAAACAGGTTAATCAAGCGAAGGATGCTTGTAGCAGACTCATGCACTTGGCAAATCATTCTTCTCTTACTGACACTCAAGCGACTGAGTTGTTTTTTGCTCACGCCGTGTTACGGCACAATGATGAGTGGAAATTGGCCAAATGGCAGACTCGAGCTCGACAACAAGCTTTTGTAGATAAAGGATGTTCTTCTAAACAATTTTTCCGGCATTTGTATCACTCCAGGCAGTCTCAAGCTATACGAAGGGTTAAATTACCGTTAGGAGAATGGACCTCCACTTTACAAGAGCTAGCACTAGCCCTACATTCTCATTATGGCAAGATTTTTGAGGCCCTTCTTCTCACACGAGTGCAGCTTGTCAAGCGCGTCGCATGTTTCTCCCATCCTTTCGATGCGGCAGGCTCAGGACTTGGAGGCTGTTTTCACTGAGCTGGAATTGCATGCCAGCCTGCTTCATTTGGGTCGATGGAGAGCTCCTGGTTGGGATGGCCTCTTTGTGGAATTTTTCTTGTCCTTTTGGGATTATTTGAAGATGCCTCTGTTGTTCATGATGAATACAGCTTGGGAACAGCAGGAACTGCCCTCTTCTTGGAAAGAAGGTTTGCTCAAGCTGATACCTAAGCATGCATTGTGCGAAGAATTCTCTCATTGGCGGCCTATTACACTTATGCTTGTGGTATATAAATTAATGGCAAAAATGCTCGCTAACCGATTCAAGTGCTTTTTACATGAATGCTTGCATCAATCTCAATACGGCTTAATTACTGATAACCTCGCGAATGTCATCATTGGTATTGAATATGCAAAATACACTCGACAGGATGTATTGGTCATGCAGGTTGACATTGAAAAGGCCTTTGATATTGTTCTTTGGGATTATATTGCGGGCACCATGCAACACTTGGGATTTGGGCCTAGGATATCCCGTGTCGTGCTGTTCTTGTATGCACACAGCACTTCTGTGGGCTTGCTGGATGGATCTCTTACAGAATCTTGGCCTTTGGGACGGTCGGTGAGACAGGGCTGCCCTTTGAGTGCTCTGCTCTATGCGATTGCTACTCACCCCTTGTTTATGTATTTGGATTCCTTGACTTCCAGTGGCAGGCTACATGGCCTATCTTTACCTTCGGGACGGCAATTTGCTGGTCAGGCCTATGCGGATGACTCTTTGTTTATGCCTCGTAATCACTATGATGATCTACAACAAATTATGCATACTCTTCACTTGTTTGGATTGGCAGCGGGTCTCAAAGTTAACTTTTGTAAATCCAAGCTATTGCCCCTGAAGGAGTGCGAATGGCATAAGATATTATGGCCTGGGGAGATTGTTCCTCCACATGTTTTGGTTCGCCATTTGGGTTATCCGTTGGGTTGGAATGTATCGGCTATGCAAAAACTGGATTGGGTGCTCCAACGTCTACATTTCACGTTAAATTATTGGAAACTGTCCACGTGGCCACTTCATGTACGTCTCAGGATTGTCCAATGCATACTTGTGGCTTATGTGGAGTTTTACTTGCCTTTGTTATCCTGGCCTCGGTTGCGCTTGGAGTCCCTCATGTCAAATATTTTAGAGCATTTTTGGCGGACCTCGTCTACCAAGAAGGGTCTTCGGCTTCTCTCTATGGACAAACTGTGTTCTCCCAAGCGGCTTGGAGGGTTAAATATTTTGGACTTGCGACGTCATCTTTTGGCTTGGAAAGCTATGCTGTTGCCAGTCTTGGTGGAGCAGCAACAACCCTGGGCTCTCATGGTCACACATTTGTGTACGCACATTGTCATCCCAGCTTTTGGTCATTGGCAACCGACTTATTGGGATGTTGTCTTTGGGAAGCTTGAAGGACACATTCCTGGATGTCCCTTTACTTCTTCTCTCATTGTTGATTGGAAAGTTGTCACTCTGCATTTGGCTTGGAATGGTTGACCATCCGTTGTGGGCAATTCTCTTTGTTTGGAGAGTCTGCATTGGAGTAGGGCCTTCGCTTCGACTTTGGTTCAACGGTCTCCTCGCCAAGCATATTTTTTTGCCCAGAAAGGAATCTGTCAGGTGCATCAGGTGCTTGATGGTTCGGGTTATGTTCTTTCATTCGTTGATGCAGTGTCCCGTTTTCGGTTGGGTCCTCACTATTCTTCTCTTTGGCGGAAAATTCAAAGGATGCTTGCTGATTACTCACCCATTCCTCCTTTGGATGTGGACTCTCGCTTCTCTGATTGGAATCTGGCTACAACTAGATTGGACTGCATCTCAGCTGGCAGTGTATATGCCATCCTTCAGTCTGATATATGGATTGTGCATCATGGTAATCGGTTGTGGTTGCTCTTTGAGTCATCCTTGTGGTGGCAACACACAATGTCTCGTATTTGGCAGAGTCATCTACCTTTGAAGGAGCGGGTTTTCTTGTGGCGCTGCTTGGTGGGAGCTCTACCCGTTGGCAATGTGTTACATACTCGGCATATTGCACCTTCCCACTGCCCCAGATGTCTTGAAGCTGAGGAGACCGTGCCACATTTGCTATGGCGTTGTCGCCACTCCAGAGCCTTCATTCGGCACGTGTCGACTGCTCTTCGGCTGCGTTTTCCTTCCGGCTCTTTTCACAGACGCTTTTGGCTCTTTGGAGTGCTTCGGTCATCGCATTCTCAGTTTGCGGTGTTCTTCACCTGGGTCAGATTTTGGACTCTGTGGACCATCTGGCACCATAGGAACTCCTTAATGTTCCAAGGCACCTATGTTGACCCCTTCCCCTATTTCAAATCATCTCTTGGTGAACCACTACATTTTGCTCATGATGTTGGAGACATCACTCTTGATGCCTACAGGATTTACTTTGACTGTTTCTAGCTTTCGGAGCCTTATAGTGCTCAGCTTTTTGTATCCCTTTCTTTTCATGGGTTTTCCTCGCTTTGAGGTTTCCCACTTGTAAAGTAATCAAAGCAGATTTACAAAAAAAAAGTGTGTGTGTGTGTGTGTATGTATGTAAGCATGTTGTCTGTTTTGTTACTCTAGAGAAGGTAAATCTTGCTGAGTTACCATATGTCACTCGTAATTGTAATACCTTGGTTCAGAACAATCAATGGTTTGCTATTTGTCATCAACAAACAATTCTTCATTTTTGAGAACTTGCACGCATTTAATTAAATGATTGTAATTCGTTGTTGCAAGTTAAATTTGATGGAACTTTTATAAGCTTACATCTCACGACACTCTTGTTTTGTTACTCTGAAGAAGGTAAATCTTGCTCAGTCACCATATGTCACTTGTACTTGTAATGGCTTGATTTGGAACAATCAACAGTTTGTTATATGTCATCAACAAACAATTTTTAACTTAGCATGCATATAATTAAATGATTGCAATTCGTGGTTGCAAGTTAAAGTTTATGGAACTTTTATAATCTTACATCTCGTTACACTTTTGTTTATGTGCATTGTGCATTCAGGTCAACTTTCCTATTCAGCGAGGTTTTCGCAGGCGTTGTTTGGATTTTAGAGTTTCAGATGGTAGAAGAATGAGCAAGAGCCCTCCTTTGTTAAAATCAAAATTGTGTTCTAGGTCTCAAATCATGTCTCCATGTTCATCTGATCCGAATTCACATCTATTAACTCTCAGGGAATGCACTTTAGCAATGTCTGATGGGGCAAAAAACAGTGATTCTGCTAATCTTTCACAATCCCATTTCCTGAGGGAGTCAAACTGTGCTCCACATGAACTGGACTGCCAAACTTATGCAACATCTCCACCTTCCGGAACTCTCTCCAGTACACATAATGTGCTGTGTGGTATTGGCTTGCATCTGAATAGCCTAACTGGTAGTATGCCGATATTTCAATCTTCAAAAGGTGAGAGCAAGAATGCTGAGTTCTTGACATCTGTGAAACTGGCAAGCAATGTTGTAGGAGCCACACCTCCTTCTAGGCAATTGGCACAACAACCTGGTGAAGTTTTATCTTCACCGTCTTCCACCGGGTTTGAAACTAGCCTGCAATCAGGGTATTCTTTTGAAGAGTTTGGAAAATGTCTGCAACAAGAAGCTAAAATGGAAGAACAGCTGGTCATTTCTTTTGTCAAAGAAATAGAAATGGATACATGCAAGGGCCATACAGTAAATGCTTTTGAATCTGTTGCTCATGCTGTTTTGTCTGACGGAAGAAACAGCTTGCCTAATGATCATGAGCCTTATGGTGGTTCAGAAGAAACATCGTGTCCTCTCGATCAAAAGATGGTCTCCCTGCTGGCCATTCCCTGTCAGATGGACATTGACAGTGGGCAGGAATGCTCTTTGCTAAGTGGGAAGAAGGCAAGGTGCATGCATTTGTATTACGTAAAATACAGTAAGAGTTTGTAGTGGATATTGCTTACTTTTTTGTCTGCTCGAGTCATGCAGAAAAAGAGCGTCTACAGGAGACAGCTATGAAACTGGTTGCAAAAGATGCAACTGCAAAAAGTCCAAATGCTTGAAACTGTATGTTCTGCTGCTAATTCTTGTGGACACTTAAGTTTCCATTTCTTTAGACCCTTATTGAGTGAGGCTATTTGGGCAGCTATTGTGAATGCTTTGCAGCTGGGCTCTTTTGTGTAGATAACTGTTCTTGCCAGGAGTGTCACAATAAGCCTGCTTTTGAAGAGACAGTCTTAGAAATACGACAGCAGATTGAATCTCGAAATCCACTAGCTTTTGCACCAAGAGTTATACAAGCAGTCTCTCAATCACCTATAACTCGGGTAAGAGTTGGTGTTTGTCATGGCTTTATTGATTTTCAGGTTGGTGCAGGACGTGTAATATGAACTGTCTTTATTTTTTGAGATGTACTCGACTTCTGACATTGTCCGTTTTACAGGAGAAAACTTCTGATTTCACTCCTCCTGCAAGGCACAAAAAGGGTTGTAGCTGCAAGAAATCAAAATGCTTGAAAAAATACTGTGAATGCTATCAGGTTTTAAGCAAGCATTTCCTGTGAGTGATGCTTTTACTGACACAAACTTGAAGTATTGTCAATTTGATCTTTCTACTTGTTCTTATCCATCTCAGGCCGGTGTTGGTTGTTCAGAGAGTTGTAGATGCGAGAATTGTCAGAACTTGTATGGCAAGAAAGAAGGTAGTGACCTGATTTCAAAGCAATATGCTTGGCGAAATATTTGTATCGCATGGTACCATATATGAAAGTTTCTTCATCTTGTGTAAAAGGTTCTGAAGGCTTTGAAAGGAAGAAGGTTCGAGCTGAATCAGATGGAATTGATGCAGCAGAAGACAACCTTCATAATTCAGAATTTTGCAGCAAGCTCAGTCATGGTTCACGTTTTCAATGTGATGATTTGTCTCCCATCACTCCCTCTGTTCAATCTGCAGGGTATACTCCATCTTTATTTTCACTGGTTTTTCTTGAACACAATTCATTGTCATGGTGGTCTGTGCATGCCGTGTCAAATAAGTGTCCTTGATATGCAAAATGGTGGGATACAAGCTGTTGGCTAGATGGTTCTTGGACTTGGGGAGAGGTTTTTCAGGGTTCAATTCGAGGCATCGGACTAGGCTAGTTCAGTTCTTGCATGGATTCCCCTTGACTTCAATGGAGTTTATTTTACACATACAAATGGAGACAAGGTAGGGATCTTGCTAGTCTAGGCTAGTGTCTAGATGCTACATTCAGATTTCCAGGTTTATTACTAGCGTTCTAGCCGAATATTTCGGAGAGTAGTAGTGTATGTATTGTTTTGATTGAGGGTGGAGCAACATTTGATGTTGCATATACCCCCACTCTTCGACTCATTCTTCATCCTTCTCTCATGAAGAGTCCTCATTTCGTCTCTTCCCCTACCATACATGGAGGTGAAATTATTTACAGAGTCTTCTTATTGGGCTTCCAATACATTGCTTTGTTTGTGGAAGAGCAGGACATATGGAGGCTGGATGTACAGGATGGTGGGCCTTCTAGAGTGTGGATAGCAGACAGATGTTGAGGAGAGGAAGACACAGGTCTCTTCTACAGGTACTGGAAGGTTAAGAGGCTGAGAGAGCTAGGAGGAGGGAAGCAAAGAAAAAGAGGAGAAGGCGACAGAGGCAGACATAGGCTGGTTTATAAACACAGGGATCCTTTTATTTGGAATCTACCTCCCGATGTTTCCTCTTCCTTAGTAGCTATACCACCTTTCGTCTCCAGAGCTCGATAACGCTTGTGAGGATGTTATTGTTCTTTCATATAGTTCAGACAGAGATGAGATTCCTCTTGCTGTGCTGATGTCATAGTAAGAGCTCTTGGAGTTGATAAAAATGGGTTAGGGGATCTAAGAGATTGAGAACCAAGAAGTAGTCTTGGTGTTGCTAAATTGGCTATAGCTTAAGATGTACAATTCTAAAATGAAATATCAGATTAACTGGATCCATAAATGAGGGGGTATATTTAAGATGGGATGACTAGAGATTTGGAGATGGAATATTCCTAGGACTGTCATTCTAGGGGAATGACTAGAGCACTATGAAAGGGAATACTTGCTAGGCCACCTAAGGCGGGTACTTCTGACACATTACATCAGTTGTGTGACGTAGAGTATCAAGAAGGGGTATCTGACCATCCAGAGCAAACACTTTTGATTCGTTACAAGTTGGGTAACATATAGCATTGCTAAGGATCTGTTCCGTAAGTTCAGCAAGGAAGTGACCAAGTTATGAGCATTTTTGGTGGAGCACAAGGTGGGTGACTGGAACACTGGTATGGGAATGTTTCATGGTCTAAGAAGATTTCAGACTAAGTAAGTGACGCACCAAGGACCAAACACATGTGCAAGGGTTGTGATGAATGTTCTCTTTATTGAGATCAGAAATTCCTTTGGAGCAGACTTTGTTGCCCGAGTAAGAACAATTACATTTAGGCACAAGAATCTCTTTTTAAGATGTGTCCGGTAGATCTAAGCTCTCTTTTATGAGAGCAGTTAATGATGGTCGCTTTATGATCATTGAGCAAGCTATGTGGCTAATGCCTCTAAGATGGCAAGTTATGGATGAAGCATAGGCTTCTCCGTAGGCAGCTCAAAGAAGTCTTTCGTATACGACACAAGCTTTTGGAATGTTTTCTCTTTCTGGCACACTCATAGAATGGCCATTAAGAATTATGTTCACGAGTTTTAACATCAGCCAACAGTTCGCAACTGCCAAGAGTAGGCTTGGTTTGTTTTTTTTGTCTATCGGTTAATCAATTAAGATTCAGAAAGAGTATGAGGGTAAATTCAAATAGTCAGTTAAGAGACCCTATGACAAGAATTTTCCTCCCTAAAATTTTACAAGGCATCATTCGATGCCAAAGACATGAAAATCGTCAAAACAAATTGTATACATGGATTAGCCAATTCTGGCAAGATCGAATGAAGTTAAATTCAAGGAAAATTTTTCTTTTCTACCCATCCTTTTAACAGAGGATTAGATATTCATTAAGATGAATGGTCCCAGGTCTAGACATGGCCTATGAGGAGAGACTTGAGAGATTTTTCTCACTTCTCAAGAGAAATTTCAGAGGTAGGCCTACGAGCACTACCAACACCTAGATTTTTCTCAAGGTTAGTTTATTCTTCTCAAGATAGAGAAGACATAAATAAACGTAACAAATTGATGGATAATGAAATATCCGATTCGTTCGAAAGACCAAAGATGGAGTCGCCTATGACTCTTAGGATGAGAAGTCTAATGGGACTCTCCTCCAGAATTTCCGAGTAAAAAGTGTTCTTAACGAATAGATTAGGCGAGTTTCAATTGGTTAGGTAACTTGAAAGTATTGAGTTTTAAGCTTAGGCCTTAAAGTTTATTATTTAGTTATATTTTGAATAATTATATAAGTTTTCTCTCAAGAACAATAAAGTAATTATGTAAGATTTCAGACCTTCCTAGATTTCCAAGATACGTAAGACCAGTGACTAATCTAGTTAAGGACAAGTGTTGATAAGCGAGGAATTTTGCAAAATTAGCTATAGATTCAAGAGCTGTAATTCTAAAATGATTATTAGAAAAACTTGATCCTTAAGTGGGAGAGTATGATTCGGATGCGTCATCAAAGGATGACTAGAGTATCGGAGACAGAATATCTCTAGGCCAATCTTGGAAGAGGTATTCTTGGTGCATCCTTGGGTGGCAATGCATGCTCACCCACACTTAAACCCAAATAAAACATCTCATCCCAACCAGGAGGCATTATCATTGGCAATGCAAATAAATTTTCTTTAACACTCTCAAGCTTTTTGTCTTGATTTGTCCACTCAAAAGGGTCTCTATGTTACCTTTTGCAAAAGATCCACATACTTAACAAGCATACAAACAGACCTTGACGAGTACCTTAGCTTTTGAGCAAAATTCATAAGTTTCTTTGTTCTCTCAGGACTCTCCATCATAAGTAAGCACTCCATTTTTGTAGAATCTGAAGCGATCTTATTCTCACTTATCTCATTCTACAATTCAAAGAATTATCTCATAATCACCAAGCCTATAAAAATCTAAATCAAGCTTTTGCACAGGTAGCATTCTATCACTGTATACACAAAAATCATCCAAAAACACCTGAAAAAGGTTCCTAGGTAAAGGCTACAAGACTTTGTCCATCCAACTTTTTGGTGTAGACTTAATGCAAAAAGGAAAAAAAAAAACAATTTCACATGAGGCCTGCTTAGTACATGAGTGAAGAGTGATGTTGAGCAATCTTGGCATGAAATTGATTTGGGCTTTGGTATATGTAACAAAAAGACTAAAGGCTTACCTTATTTGTAAGCCTTTTGTGGTATTGACATCATGTAGTCCATTGTCTTTTACACTGAGGTATCCTAGAGATAGTACTAACGTGCAAAAGTGGGTACTCCGTTTGCTTAGCAATTTGACATGAGCTTTATACAAGAGGATAGTGTAAGAGGAAATATGGCGGATATGCTCACTTATAAAGAGATTTATGTAAAGAGTGAATTGAAGAGAGATTTGGAAGGAAGATAGTTCTTCCAACCATGCGTGAGGAGCTTCACGATGTAGAAAGTACCTTATACTTTGATGGGGCTTTCAAAAGGAGCATTAGCAAGGGTTCTATTTTGTATGTGGGGATAAAAATGGCATTGAATTTGGTTTGGGAGTCTAGAAGTGGATGTAAAGAATAGTGAGACTGAATAAGCAAGCCTTTGTATGGGATTAGAAGAATGTATTAAAAGGCATGTAAGGAGGTAAGGAGGCTCTAAATTGAAGGTGATGTTGTGTTGATAATACGAGAGGTTCAAGGTACATGGAGGTGAATAAAAGAGGGTATGAAAGGCCCGTTTTTTGAAGTGAGGAGGATGCTAAAGGCTTTTGTTTGGTTTTCAAATATAGGATGTACCTAGAAACATGAATGTAAGAGATTATGAGTTGGTGGAATAAGTGCTTGCAAAGGATGTACATGTTGTGAGTCTCTTCATGCTTCTACAAATTTGTTTTGCAAGAAAAGGATTCGCTTCTCACAAAAGCAATCAATCATACGCAGGGCCGTGAAGTATAACTTGATTGGAGATCACATGTATCACAAGGGGTCATATGGTGTTATGAGAAGAGTGCTTATCATGATGATGATTTTGATTGCCTAAAAGCTTGTCATTAGGAGGGATGTTGAGTGGAAATCATAAGAAGGAAAGAGTTAAATGCTTAGTTTGTGTGGCCAAGTATGAATAGGGATGTTGGGCATTGGTGTAGAAGTGTTATGAGTGCCAAGTGTATCAAAAAAGGAAATTGATGCTTGAGCGTGAGGCATATTGTGAGTATGGACCTCTTGAAAAATGGGGTGTGGATGTAATAGGTCCTCTTCTAGGCACCAAGAATGGGAAACGCTACATACATAGTGCAGTGGATTACATGACAAGATGGCCATAAGCAAAGGCTAGTAGAGGAGCTATAAGCAAGGACGTATGCAATTTTTTCTATGATTGCATGTGTTACAAATTTGGAGTGCCATTGTAAGTGATCAAGGAAAAGAGTTTAGAAATCATTTTGTCTCATGCAATTGGTTGGTAGAGGCAGTAAGGAATTTTCAAATTGCAGAAAATTGGAGATTCTGACCTCGGGTTACCCTAGGAATAGGGGTTCAGCCTCATTGCAGCCTATCGGGTGAGCAATACAATGGAATGCACCGTCAAGAAGGTATGTCTACCTCAAGTACAATCGGGCACAACCACAAAACAACTTAATGGACTCTTGGGAGATATTGAAGTCACCATTGAAGAGGAATTTCACACTGCAACAAGAGCATTGTTGGCATGTAGAGTGACTCAAAAATTGGCCATGTGTTTCACTCCATTTCATTTCGTTTATCGTGAAGAATGTGTTATGCCAACTAATGTGATGCTTTCTTCATTAAAGTTTATTTTGAAGCATAGTTTGATCAAGGAATAACATGTAAAAGAGAGATTGACATGTATAAATAGTCTCTTGCTGGTAGGGCAAGTGCTATTAAGTACTATGAAGACTTGGAGAAAGAAGGTCTAATGTATTTAGTGAAAAGATAAAGGCGAAGGAGCTGCATAAGGGCATGTTGGTGATGAGGTATAATAGTGCTTTGGACAACACCCCTTAAACAAAGTTCAAGGCCAATTGGGAGGATCCAATTGTGCATGAGGTATTTGATAATGAAAGTTATCAATGGATGGGAAGAGTCATAAGGCAAGAGTCAATGGGATTGGGATTAAGTCTTATGTGACAAGGATCATGTGAAGAAGCAAGGCATGTATATGGAACACTTAAAGTGTTCCATGCTTATTGAGGAGGCAATAAGTGACGTGTTTTTGAGGAATGATGCAGGCCGTTGCAATCTTGGACACTCCAAGTGAGAAATCAATAGCAATACACAAAGAGAAAGATGCAAAATCATTGACTTGGTGTGAGAGAGAGAGAAATAAAATGATATATTAACGTCTTCAAAAAAGGCCAAAATGACCTATGAGACCATCAGGTACAAAGTGGAGAGAGAGAGAGAGAGAGAGAGAGAGAGAGAGAGAGAGAGAGAGAGAGAGAGAGAGAGAGAGAGAGAGAGAGAGAGAGAGAGAGAGAGAGAGAGAGAGAGAGAGAGAGAAATGAAATGAAATGTTATATTAACGTCTTCAAAAGGCCATAATGACCTATGAGACCCGAAAGTTACAAAGTGGTGGATCTGATACAAAGTCAGAGAGAGAGAGAGAGAGAGAGAGAGAGAGAGAGAGAGAGAGAGAGAGAGAGAGAGAGAGAGAGAGAGAGAGAGAGAGAGAGAGAGAGAGAGAGAGAGAGAGAGAGAGAGAGAGAGAGAGAGAGAAATGAAATGATATATTAACGTCTACAAAAGGCCAAAATGAACGTCTACAAAAGGCCAAAATGACCTATGAGACCAAACTGATTACAATGGTGAGTCTAGTACCAAGTCTGGGTACAAACAAAGAAAACTACAAACTAGAAACTGAGATAGGAGTGCTACCGACTCCTATGCGTGGCTAGTAAGCTGAGCACTGGTATAATACCACAAAGGTACAAAGTGGGGATAAGTGTCACCATGATACAATATAGCAGTAACATGAAGCCTATCCTGATCGACACTCTGGGTGTCGCGCTAGAATCCTGTGGATCCTCTGCCGCAATCTTCGTCGGTGTTGCGTGGCTCTTCTCCTACGTCGTGGTCGTCTCGATCTCCCCAAATCTATAGCTCGGTCAATGAGAGTACCATTGGTGTGTGTATGGGTGGGAGCCGAGCCGTGTGGGGTTGGTGGCCCCTCTGCCTCTGTGGTGCTCGGATTGAAGAAATCTGAGATGCGTTTTTGGGATTGTCTCTGCCTATGTCCTCTCAATAGCGAGTCTCTGTGTCTCTGTATCTCAAGTAGAAATAATCCGAGACATCTCTGATCCTGATATCTCATGACTCTCTCATCGGTCGTTGTTGGATCTCATCGACCTCCTTCATGGTCGGTACTCTGGTTGGGCGTCTTGCATGTCGAGCTAGAGTGATCTGTATCTTCTGTTGCAGCCTTCGTCGGTAGTGGAAGACCCCTCGAGGTCGTGGACATCTGGATTTGCCAAGCTCAGTGGCTCGGTCAAGCAGTGTACCTTAGTATGAGTAGGCTCTGAGATTTGTTGTAATGACTGCTCCGTTGGCTCTCCTCTGGCTAGTGTAAAGAAATCCGTGATTCATCTCTGAGACTGTCTTTCCCCTGATGTCCTCAACAAGCTCTCCCTAAGTCTGTGCAGTTGTACCAGGAACAATCCGAGACACCTCTGATCCTTGTATCTCATGACTCTAGAAAAAGGTCCGAACCTTTCTTTGAACAGGCAGTGGAAGCGGCCGCGTATCTCATAGTATGCCGGGCAGTGACATGTGTAGTGCAGCTCTGTCTCTGTCTCTAAGTTACATAGGTGACATATCTTGGCTTTTGCCAACACCCCTCGAGATCGACCAGTCTCGATCTGGAGCTGATGTGAGGATGTGCGTATCTGTCCAATAGCGCATCTTATCCCATGAGATAAGTGTGTATCCATGTATGCAGGCCTAGTCACAAAGCTGTCCTCCGTGAGTTGGAGAAGATGCTCTCTGTAGAAGGCCATCTTCGTGTCCAAATCCTGTGTCTGCTGTATCCATGTGCTCCTGGTATTTAGCTGAATCAGATCTTGACGTATGAGTCTGGTGATCTCTGTCCGTGTGCGAGACAGGGAGGGTGCATCCAGGGAGTATTGAAGCGGAGGTAATCTATCCATGTTGAGACCATGCGACTGAAACCATGCTGTCCTCTGTCCATACCAACATGCTGTATCGCCTTGTAGAGCTAGTTGTCAAGATGACTCCAGGGCAAGCCGAGCGTATCTGTCCCTGGGGAGATCCCATAGACCGTGCATAAAGGATACTAATCTCGTCAATGCCTCCACCGCGAGGGGGGGGGGGGGGGGGGGGGGGGGGGGGGGGGGGGGGGGAACGACTAGCTCGGCTCAAATAATCTCATGTGGTACTGAGGCCTTAGCTCGAATCATCCGAGGGATCATAGAGACCAGAGGCCTCTCCATACATCTCCATTGTAAGGTGCAACGGAATGAATGTTGAACTTTGCTCAAGATGAGTGCTCCGAACTGTGCTCAAGGATTCGTTTTACTTACGGAAGGGAGAGGCTTCCGTTCCTGTAGTGAGAGAGTGCAATGGACACAAACAAAGTGAATGGACACTGTGTGAAGGTGCTAAGATTGAGAGATAGAGAGAGAAGAGAATACGACACCAAAATGTTGTCTAAACCCTCCTCCGAAGGCCCCACTCTCTATGGCGAGAGCGGTCTACTTATGATTGCACAAATCTCTACAATGCTTGGACTTGCTGACGATGTCGACGACGATGAGGAGGACGACGAGACGGGCTGAAATCTGAAAATGCTAAGGGCTGAAATCTGCAAATCTTGTATCTGCTGAATTCTGACTCTATGTCGGTGACGATGTCGATGGCGACGATGCGACGATGACGCGTTGAAAACGCAGATGCTGAAATCTGCGTTTTTCGGGCTGAAACTGCAAACTTCGATGGATCCCACCGTGCGGCGAGGAACTGTTGCGGGAAGGTGAGATTTGCGAGGTTTGGGACTTCTTCTGCGAATGCTAAAGGCTGAAAACTGAAAATGCTGGGGTTTCTTGATGTTCCGTCGCAGTGAAACTGCAAAACGCTATGCTGATGCAAAAACGCTAGGGCTGAAAATGGTCTTGCTGTTGCCGGTTGTCCTGCAAATGCAAAACGCTAGGCTTCTTGACGGGTCTTGCTACGGTCGGGGCTGATCTGTTGTGCAACAAACGCCAGGCTGCTTGTGGATGAAAACGCTAGGTCCTTGCAGATGCAAAAACGCTAGCCTTGTTGAGATGGGGTGTCTTGTTGAGAAGTTGCATGTTAAGCAAGGTGCTCCTGGTGCCTCTTCTGCCAGAAAGTGCTAGCGCTAGGTTTCTATTTATACAAACTTAGTGAATGTGCCCTACCTACTTTCCAACAAAAGTCACTTAAAAATAATAAGTGAAAAATGTCAAAAATAGGAGAATAGGTTTAATGCACTGGAAAATTCCTTTGATGGAGTCTGATAGGAATGCTAATGATCATGCTGTGTGCAACCAGAGGATATGCATCTATTCTAAGTGTCTTGACATGCACGGTTTGCGAACAGACTCACAAAAGTGCCAGATCACTTCCTATTCTAGACTGACTTGACTTGACTGAACTGAACCCTTGTCGTGCTGTAGCTTGTCCACGGACACAAAGGGTTGGATGTGTCACGTGACATCCCCTCCTTTTCAAAGTGAGGTACTGGTACCGAATTGTATGGCGTTGAGGGAGATCGCCAATAACATCCGGAATCCTGGAAAGGACTCTTCGCCGGCCCACTCTTAGGTGTGGGTCGCTCGATACTTGAACTTCATAAAGGTCTGCAACGCTTGCTTCTTTGGGCCGCGTCGAAAGCTACACAAAGCTAGTCTTTCTTTGTTCTCGCGCTCGTGCTCACGCTCTATGGCTTCCATTTTTGCGTCTTACTCACGATCTATGGCTGCCATACTTTCTTCGTAGGCCTTTCTTTCTACTTCTCTTGCTTCACGTTCGAACTTGTTGTCCATAAACAATTGCATCAACACACTCCTTCATAGGAGTTAGTGCAATCCTTGGTGTAGATGGGAAAGGGGGGGGGGGGGGGGGGGTCGGAAAAACCTCTTGGTGGGGAAAATTCTTCTTCGCCTCTCTCATGCTCATCACCTCCAAGCGAAGTATCCATTCCGCTTCGAGTGATGACCATCCATTGAAGTCTTGGGTTCTTGTGGGTTCTTGTGGTCTTGGGTTCTTAAGTTCACTAGGAACTTGGGTTCATGGGGGTCTTGGTTCTTGGGGTTCTTGAGTTCTTGAGGTTCTTGGGTTCTTGGGGTCTTGGGGTCTTGGGGTCTTGAGGTTCTACTTTCGCTTGCAATCTGTGTTAGAGAAGGATCTTCTCTTCACCCGAGTTCTGCTCTTTTCCGCGGGCGCACCCCTTGGCGGCCTTGCGCTCACACCAAGGTTGCTTTTTCCCACCTCACGTCGATTGGCCGGCTGCTAAGTGCACGGTCCGCTCGCAATGAGTGAAAAGAGGCACAAGGGGAGGCTGGACAAGCCCCTCTTTCTTGGGTTTCTTGTCACTCTTCAAAACACGATTAGGAATCGACACGCCCAAGTGAACTTGGGTTCGTGCGACCTCAACAAGCAAAAAGAGATCTGTGGTTCTTTCCTTGAGTGATACAGAACACTGCCAAAGCTCTGATGTGGAATGAATGTTGAACTTTGCTCAAGATGAGTGCTCCGAACTGTGCTCAAGGATTCCTTTTACTTACGGAAGGGAGAGGCTTCCGTTCCTTTAGTGAGAGAGTGCAATGGACACAAACAATGTGAATGGACACTGTGCGTGAAGGTGCTGAGAGTGAGAGATTGAGAGAGAAGAGAATACGACACGAGAATGTTGTCAAAACCCTCCTCCGAAGGCCCCACTCTCTATGGCGAGAGCGGTCTACTTATGATTGCACAAATCTCTACAATGCTTGGACTTGCTGACGATGTCGACGACGATGAGGAGGACAACGAGACGGGCTGAAATCTGAAAATGCTAAGGGCTGAAATCTGCAAATCTTGTATCTGCTGAATTCTGACTCTATGTCGGTGACGATGTCGATGGCGACGATGCGACGACGACGCGCTGAAAACGCAGATGCTGAAATCTGCGTTTTCCGGGCTGAAACTGCAAACTTCGATGGATCCCACCGTGCGGCGAGGAACTGTTGCGGGAAGGTGAGATCTGCGAGGTTTGGGACTTCTTCTGCGAATGCTAAAGGCTGAAAACTGAAAACGCTGGGGTTTCTTGATGTTCCGTCGCGGTGAAACTGCAAAACGCTATGCTAATGCAAAAACGCTAGGGCTGAAAATGGTCTTGCTGCTGCCGGTTGTCCTGCAAATGCAAAATGCTAGGCTTCTTGGCGGGTCTTGCTGCGGTCGGGGCTGATCTGCTGTGCAACAAACGCCAGGCTGCCTGTGGATGAAAACGCTAGGTCCTTGGAGATGCAAAAACGCTAGCCTTGTTGAGATGGGGTGTTTTGTTGAGAAGTTGCTTGTTGAGCAAGGTGCTCCTGTTGCCTCTTCTGCCAGAAAGTGCTAGCGCTAGGTTTCTATTTATACAAACTAAGTCAATCTGCCCTACCTACTTTCCAACTAAAGTCACTTAAAAATAATAAGTGAAAAATGTCAAAAATAGGGAAAATAGGGTTAATGCACTGGAAAATTCCCCTAATGGATTCTGATGGGAATGTTGATGATCATGTTGTGTGCAACCAGAGGATATGCATCTATTCTAAGTGTCTTGACATGCACCGTTTGCGAACAGACTCACAAAAGTGCCAGATCACTTCCTATTCTAGACTGACTTGACTGAACTGAACCCTTGTCGTGCTGTAGCTTGTCCACGGACACATAAGGGTTGGATGTGTCACGTGACATCCACCCATCTGTGTTGTCAGATCTCCCATGGTGGTCTACTGAGGGTCCCCATACCTGAACTCCATAGAGCATAGCTGGAGTCACTATAGTGTCAAAAAGCCAAAGCTTTGTTTTCGGTTCCTGAAACTGAACTTGCGAACACATCCTCTCCAATCCGCCCAAAGCTGCATATGCTCTCGTCAGTCTAGTCTCTGATGCTCTCCTTTGTGAAAACACCGGTCCATTGAAGACTACCCCAAGATAAGTATATGCATTTGTGTACTCCACAGTCTCCTGGCCATACATAAATGTGGGTGCCGACCTCTTGACCCACTGTGATGTGGTGTTGAACAACATAACCTTGGTTTTCCCCAGATTAACAGACAATCCACTGTCACGAGCAAATGTATGCAGAGTATCCAAATGACGTTGCATCCCCTTTGGAGAGTCAAAAATTAGCACAATATCATCAGCATATAGTAACAACGGAATCCATGTCCCTGCTAGCTGAGTCCCCCTGTCCCCCTGACGCTCTACATAGTCCAAAAACTCATCCACATACATCCCAAAAAGAGCCAGGGATAGGGGGCATCTGTGCTTTACTCCAATAGTGGAGTGGACCATGTCAGACATTCCCTCAGTGGTGTGTATCCGCCCCATCATTGTCCTGTATAGAGCCATAATATCCCATATTAGCTCTGTAGGCACACCCATGTCGTGTAGTCTGCGTATAAGTCTGGCTCTCGGCACTGTGTCAAAAGCTTTGTGGAAATCCACAAAGCTACAATAGATCCTCTTGCCATGGTGTCTACCCTCCTCAATAATAGCTCTAAGTGTCAGAATCTGGTTAAGAGTGGAGAAACCTCTCTTGAAACCTGCTTGCCTTGGTGCTCTTACGCCCTCTCGCTCTGCCCATCTACTCATCTCCTGCTCAAGATCGGATGCATACAACCTAGCTAATGTGTGACCAACCATGATGGTGCGATAATTCGCGGGAATCATGGGATCTCCCGACTTGAAATTAGGCACAATTGTAGACAAACTCCAAGTCTCCAGGAAGCCTTCATACATGGCTCGATTAAACATCATAGCCAGGAGCTCTGCAAGCATATCTCTGGCATGGATGAAGTGCTTTGCTACCAGACCATCATGATCATGTGTTGTACTCCATAGTTACTAGGAACGGGAACGGGGAACGGGAATGGGAGGGTCCGGAACGGGACGGGAACGAGGAGGAGGAGGGAGGGCGGAATGGGAACGGGGCTGGAATGGTCCACCTAGAGTAAGGCTTGAATTACCTCCATTCAGCTTAGTCCCAAATAAACTCCTAAACAACCCCAAAACTGCCCCCTAAATTGCCCTCAAACTGTAGCAAATATGTTCCCCGAACAGCCCAAAATCTGCCCCCAAAAGCCCACTTTTTTCCCTCAAATGTCTACTTTTGCCTGTTCCGCCCCGCGTTTCGCCTTTCCGTCTCATGTTCCGCCTCGTTTCCCCCATTCCGGAACATCGTTCCGGTTACACCCCATTCCGGAACGGCGTTCCGTTCCCATCTCCGTTTCGGGAACGGGACTCGTCCGGAACGTTTGGGCCGTGTTCCCTCCGTTCCCTGTTACACTGCTCTACTCGTCTTCATCTTGTCAATGGCTTTCCTTACCCTCTCGGCAGTAAAGAAAGAACATGTCTCCGAGCATGTCTCTAGTGGGTCCGGCAGAGGTGGTTTCCATGATGCTGTGTACGGAGATAGGGCATATTCCCCCCTCGTCTCAGTGGAGGTGACCGTTGGTGGTGGTGAATGCTCGTGGAATAGCTTCCATGCTTCGCTTGAGTCTTGACTTATAAATAGCTGATATAGATCTCGCTCTAGCTGAGATAGATGGGCCCTTTTCTTTCGTCGCACTAGGTGGCGAAAGATAATCTGTGACTGTCTATGTGTAGTAATACCCATGAGCATTTCCCTCTGTAATTTGATCCTAGTCTCTCTGCACTCCTCATGATACCAATTGTTCTGGGGCATGCTACCAGATCGTCTCCGTGTGGGCTGGCTATGGGGGTATGCCTCTGATGCTGCATCATGGAGCGTCTCTGTCAGTATTTGAGTGAGTTCATCTAGTGGTCGTCTCGGCTCCTGGGTGCATAGCTGCCTGTATATCTCATCCATATACACACAATCCATCTCCCTCATGAAGGTATACTGAGTGTGTGTGGGGACCTCTCCTAATGGAGCTGTGCTGAATTGAAAGGTCAGGGTGAGAGACACGATAGCATGATCAACTGCTACTCCAACCGGCCTAGTGCCCACCATGAAATCCTGAAAGAATGGAATGAGACCTGGTTGGGCCATAACATAATCCACTGTGCTGGCACCATATCGGTGTGGAAAGCAAGTAAAACCTCCAGCTGTCGAAAATCTTTGTAGGCCATTCATAATGGCCAATCTGTGTGCGGTTCCCATATCTATCAAGTATCTGCCATATTCAGTGTATTCCTCATCTTGTGATAGTGTGGATAGAACCATCTTTGTGACGTCCAGCTCCCTAAGCATTTCTTCAAAAGTATCATAAAATATTGTTTGGTGGTGGGCAGTCCTAGCATTGAAATCCCCTAGTATGATAATGTCACCATCCTTGGAAAACTCCCATATGTCATTATCCAAAATAGCAAAGGGGGATTGTCCTATAGGTGATGCATATATTGACGTACTAGGAGGAAAGTAACGAATAGCAATGTAGAGGTATCTGCTCGTCTTTGCCCTGAGCCTCACCCACATGTACCTAGCTTGTTCATCCTTGCGTGCTATATATATCAGTGGCTGCAGTTCCTCTCTGAATAGAAGTGCCACTTCCCCTGAGCCCCGTCCTCGATGCTCCGATCTGGTCTCTTGTCTGCAGGCTGTTTCCCATCTATATTCGCTCACCTGTGGCATGGATCGTCCAGGTGCTTGATGCGTCTCATAGTAGAAAATGATCTCTCTCCCCGTGAAGCTATCCTCAAAGGCCCCTACATCAAGACGGAGTGACCCATTACAATTCCAGGTTGCCATCTTTAGTGTGGTCCCACAGGTCTCCACCGTCATGCGTGGCGTCGCTCCAATATCACCACCTTTCCATCCTTGTAAAAAGCAATCTTCCCCTTTTCCCTTGCTGCTCTTATTTCCGGCATTACTTCTTGCATATGAGCAATCTGCGAGAGGGTGAGGTCATCTCCAAGAAAGATGCCAGTCTTCTTGAGAATCTAGAGTCGGTCTCTTCTTGAAGAAGTCTTTCTTCCCTTCCATGGAGGGGAAGCGGAGAATTAGCGTCCTTTCCTTTGAGGTTTCTCTGTTGCTCCCACTTTTCTTAGTGTCCACTCTCCAAGCCCTCGTATGCGTCTGCTCACTGACTCCCACCTAAGTCGTGAGTTCTTTCACCTCTTTATCCACATTATCTTTGTCTCTGATCAGAGTCCACATATCCTTACGTGTAAGGCCCGTACACGTCTCCTTTGCTCCTCTGCTAGTGTCAAGCTGATGATGGTTGGCGTGGAAGTGGGGGTTATTTCCTTGCCTTTTCTTTTCTTGACAATTTCGATCCATTTTTGGGCCTTTTTTGCTTTTTGTTGGGTCTTTGTGATGACATCTACCGACGAGGTCGTCATTTCTTTTTGTTGCTCCTCATCTTCCTTGATGGCCCGTACCTGTTCCTCAATTGTGTTAAGTTCTTCAATGACAGAGGGTTGAAGCTCTCCTTCTTCGAGGACATTCTGCGATCGCACCTCTGCAAGGTCTTTCTTGAGTAGTGCGATTTCTTCATCTTGGGCCTTCACGTGATCCTTGAGTGTATGTATCGTGCTTTCTTGTGCTGCTACGCGTGCGCCGAGTTCGTTAATAGTACCTAGGAGGTGGCGGTTGATCTTGCTGATGGACACGCTCAATTCTTCTTTGCATTTTTGGTTGGCATCCTCCACCGGGTCATCCTTGCTGTTCTGCTTTCTCATGATTGAGGGGCCACATCAGGAGAGGGAGAGAGAGAGGTTTTCTTCATCTCTCTCTCTCTCTCTACACAATTTTTCCCCCTCTTTCTCTCTCTACGTCTTTTTTTTCCTCTATCTTTCTCTCTACGCGATTTCCCCCCCCTCTTTCTCTCTCTGTCTTTTTTTTTCCTCTTTCTCTCTCTATGCGATTTTCCCCCCCTCTTTCTCTCTCTACGCAATTTTTCCCCCCTCTCTCTACTCTTCTTTTCTCCGCCCCTCTTTCTCTCTCTACGCGTTAGGTTAGCGCTGGGTTGGGGCAGCAAGACAAAGGGAGTAGGGGTAGGGGCAGCGGGACAAAGGGAGCAGGGAGCGGGGGGGCAAGGGCAGCGGGACAGAGGGAGCGGGGGGTCAAGGGCAGCGGGTGCGGGTGTAGAGCAGGCGGCAGCGAGCGGGCGAGCAGGGGGCAGGGCAGCGAGCGGGAGCAGGGCAAAAGCGTGAAGGGGTAGCGAGCGGGAGCAAGGCAGAAGCTTGAAGGGGCAATGGGGGGGGGGGGAGAGAGAGAGAGAGAGAGAGAGAGAGAGAGAGAGAGAGAGAGAGAGAGAGAGAGAGAGAGAGAGAGAGAGAGAGAGAGAGGAGAGAGAGAGAGAGAGAGAGAGAGAGAGAGAGAGAGAGAGAGAGGGTGTCTTGAGAGTCGACACGGCACGATGGACTTCCGAGCCAAGATGCACTGGCCCCAAAGATTGGTGCCCCTTTCGGTATTTCTTTATTATTATGCTCAAAAAGTACAACTCCTCGAGGGTCCACTCTCTCTAAGACTCTGCGTCCAGATGCTCCTAGAGAGTGACCCTATGGACACTTATAAATAGTACAAGGGATGTCCAAATCCCAAAAGCACCAATCCCCAAAAGCTGTATTTCTCGAAAGCCTCGCATAAAATTGCAAAATCTGCTAGCGCAAATTATAGAAATCCGTACAGCCTGCCACTTCAGCATTGGAGCACAATTGGCGGAGGTTCAGTACAGTCATGCCACGCCATCAGTCCGTACGACCTTGCCATCTCAACAATCAGCGTGATTTGCGAAATTGCGAGCCAGAGTTCAAGCTTTTGAGTTTTTAGGGTTAGGCCTCTCGGCCGGTGCGCTCTAAGTTGGGTAGGACTAGGATTCAAAAAATCCTTCATTACTTTCAGTTGAGGCCCCTCAGCCATACTTCCTGGGTTCAGAACTTCCTCTGTGCTTGGGTCAATGTTTCTTGTCCTCTCGGGCATGCCATGTCATCACTTTGTGACATCCCCCCCTCTTGAGAGAATTGTAATCACCCTTGATTACGCTTGCAAAATAGCCATAGGATAACTTTCTTTAGTAGACATTGACTCTATGTACCCATGTGCTAGACTCCACCAATCCAACAGTTTTACAAAGACATCAATCACTCATCAATCACATTCTTGTTGAGGGTCTTAGATACAAATCATGATTATTGTAACCATTTAGCAATCACATCCAGACTGCATTGATCTTTTCACGGATGTCTTGATCTGCTAAATCTTGTTACTATCATATTCATATCCTTTCTTTCATATTTCAATCAAGCAAACCATGCCCATGACTATCCCCACAAGACAGTTGATCCACATGGCACGCAATTCACAAAATCACACACTTAGTTCACAATGAACACTTGTGTTTCAATCATTTAATCTAGCGATCTTATTTTGTCCATACCTCTTGATGCACAGATCCATGCAGCCATCTCATCCTTCCGGAGCTCTTGATCTCACACCAATATCCAGTCATCTCATCCAGATAGACATCTTGATGCACTAGAATTTTTTTTGAGCCTGTTAGTATCCCTAAAATCTGAAAGAGAAATTAGTGACTTTATTCAATCTAGGCAATCTGTGACGAAGGAGTGGGGTGTCTGTCCTCTTGTGCAGTCCGCATCGCACCAGATTCAACCTGCTGATTCATCGATAACTTTTGGCATAGACACTACTAATAGTTCAAAAGCTTCAAGGTATAGCTCTTGTAGCAGGGCTACAGTGATTGGCACGGATAGACAGTTAGTCACAGTTGGCCAGGTTTCACACTAGACGGACTCTCTTATCGAGTCGGTGACATGTGGCAAGGATACTAGTGGTGGTCCAGTCGACACCGTGGCGAGCGCACCACCACCACAGTTCAGAGATATGCTTAGTTGGATTAGATATTGGTGAGCCATTGGTGGCTCTTTATGTTGTATATATCTGTAGTTGTTTGGGTTTATAGAGGATCTACTTTTGTGTGGTCAGTCATCTGGAGTCTATCATCAGAGTTGTACACAACACATTTGCACTATCCCTGCATAGTTGAGCCTCGACACCCCCACTGTACCTATGAGATCTCTGTACCTATGAGATCTGGGCTGGAACTGAGTGTGTTGCCATGTCAGAGTTTGTATCGGATTCTTTGAGTTTGTCGATGTTCGTGCCGTTCATGATCTGCTGAGTCATACTATTGTTGTTGCTCTGTTGTTCTTTGTATTCTATGTTTACATTGTAAGGTGCAGCGGAAGTGAATGCTGAGTTGTGCTCAAGATGAGTGCTCCGAACTGTGCTCAAGGGTTCCTTTTACTTACGGAAGGGAGAGCCTTTCGTTTCTTTAGTGAGAGAGTGCAATGGCTACAAACAAAGTGGATAAACATTGTGAATGAAGGTGTTGAGATTGAGAGATAGAGAGAGAAGAATACGACACCAGAATGTTGTCAAAACCCTCCTCCGAAGACCCCACTCTCTATTAACGCTAGGTCTTCAGTTGGGGGAGTTTTGCTTGAGAAGGTGCATTGTGGAGGTCCGGTCCTTGCTGCCTCTTCTGCCAAAAAGTGCTAGCGCTAGGTTTCTATATATACTTACTTAGTGAATTTGCCCTATCCAGTTCCCAACAAAAGTTATTAAAAAATAATAAGTGAAAAATGTCAAAAATAGGGAAAATAGGTCTATGCACTGTAAAAATGCTCTTGATGGAATCTGATGGTAATCTGATGATCATGCTGTGTGCAACCAAAGGATATGCATCTAATCTAAGTGTTTGGACATGCACGGTCTGCGAACAGACTCACAAAAGTGCCAGATCACTCCCTAATCTAGGTTGACTCAACTGAACTGAAGTGAACCCTTGTCTTGAGGTAGCTTGTCCACGTACACATAGGGTTAGATGTGCACGTGACATGCATTCTGTGGAGTGAGATATCACGCACATTGCACTGAGGAGTATCCACTACAGAGGGTACGACATTCGCAGAAGTCCACTAGCCCCATTACCCCTCCCTTCCTCCTCAAACAGTTCTACACCTCCCTCGTCATCCCCATCAATCAACTTCTTATCCGTTGTGTTACAGCAAGCTCTTGCACAGACAACCATGGAGGGGCTCACAAGCGTTCTAGCTAAGGTGAATATTAAGTTTCCGACTTTCAAGGGTCTCTCCACAGAAGATGCTGACGACCATGCCCGGAGGTTTGTTTTTGTCTGCAGAGGTCGTGGGCTCAATCGAGAAGATGCCTACTTAGTACTCTTCCCATCTACCTTGGATGGCTTAGCAGACAAGTGGTATAGTCAGTTTGCAGAGAACCACTTTACTTATTGGGCCACATTAAGACAACAGTTTTGTGAAGCTTTCAGACCAGGGGACTTCCAAGAAAGGGTTTTGGATGAGTTGGCCAACTTGATGCTTCAGCCCAAAGAGACTTTTACAGAACTCATGACCCGAACAAAGTCTCTTGTCGCCAAGCTTCCTCAACTAGCAGGTGAGTTCATGGTCAAGAAATGGGTAGAGAAGACTCTTCCAAAGACTTCTCAGCAAAAACTGAGAGAGAATCTACGACCTGATGCCACCTTGGAGGAGTTTGTTGCAGCTGCTACTAGGATAGAGGGGGCAAGGAAACTGTTTACCAACTCTTCTCAGGTAGAGACTGCCTCTGTGCTCTTGGAGAGTCCGTCTGACCCTTTGACTTCTCTACGTAGGGAACTTGAAGCCCTAAAACTACAACGCGCTCTTGAAGAGGAGAAATCAATCTCTCTTAGACAGGAGAAGCCCCCCCACATCATGAGGCTTTGGATCAAATCAAGAGAGAGGTAGCTGAGCTTAGGTCTCAGCAGGAGACTAAGGCTATGGTATGGTGCAGTTCATGCCGCTCTCCAGGACACCCTCCCCAGGACTGCCCCCTTCGTGCTTATTGCCACTTCTGTGAAAAGTCTGGACATGAAGACAAGGATTGCTACTATATCAAGGGATTGCGGCAAATACAACAAAGTCTCGGTCCTTCTGTTCAACAAGGGCTAGCACCAACATCCAATATGGTTTCACCCTATGGCCATCCAAATTTCATCCACCTTTGCTCAATACCGCTACTGTCCAAGGTATGTCAAGTACTTTTCCGTCTCAAAATTTTTATACCCATGTTGCCTCAGCCCCTTAGAGCTTCTACACATCAGCCTCCAACTCTATGCAACAAGAGCAGAGACCTCTTGGTTTCCGTTTCGTCCATCAAATCGGCCCATCTTATGCTACAGTGTGGAGAATATGGGCATTACCAAAGCAAGTGTCCTTTACCTGAAGGGTCTCCTCCTTGCTGACATTGTCCGGAGTCTAAGGACCACTACAGTAAGGATTGTCCCAAGCAAAGGGCATCCTCATCTTCAGTCCCAACTCAAAACCAACAAGAATTCACATTTCGAAGATGAATCTGATCGCAGTGAACACCATCCCTTAGCCATCACGTGCTACTTATACGGTTAGGCCACAACAAGTGGGGGAGCTCGTTGGCATCCTCACTCGGGCACAAAGAGCAGCTCTTGGTCTCAGCTTGCCAACAGGTCCATCTCGTCCATCTCCACTTCCACAACCTGACCCAATTGAAGAGCCCTTCATTGGTGCTAAGAGCAACTAGTCTCTATGACTAGCAGACATTGATGGAGCCTTCTTGGAAGCAGTGGCTGACTTGGAACAGGTCAAAGTTCTAGAGGAAGCCCAGATCGCAGAAGCTAAGCCCACAACGGAAGCAATCTTGAAGAACACCTTTCAGCAAGTATCCCTTAATGATATGCTCTGGCTCGATGCAACCCTCAGAATTGACAACCTCTCAGTCATTCAGTCTCTGTACTTGGGTGCAGGGCCTAATGGCGAGCACCTCCTCGTATAGCCCTCAGAGTCTTACATGATTTCCTATCGAGCAGCACCTCTCACTGATTACAAAAGTCCTCGTCTCACTGTATCTATTCTTGGGCATCAATTCTCCGGCGTCATAGTCGATGGTGGTTTTGGGATCAATCTGATGCCAGAGTTCATTATGTTGGCTTTAGGGTTGAAGCCTACCCGCCATGCTCCATTCACTGTTACATTGGTCTACCAGAGGATAGTCTATCCAGTGGGCATAGTAGACAAGGTGTCTCTGAAGGTACAAGATTTCACCTTTAGCTTGGATTTTGTGGTGGTCAATTTTCCCCAGGTGGAGGGGGGATTTCCCTTGCTTATTGGTAGACCATGGTTGCGGCATACTAAGGCACTTCATGATTGGGGAAACGATGCCATGTGGATACATACTCCTGGCTCCCCCATGCAACCAATTTGACTCGAAGGAGGTATGGATCCAGTAGTTCATCACAGCTCGTTGTCAGTACAATCTAACCCCGACTTCGAGCAACCTACCTCACCTGACGGGTCTGACGAAGACTTGCGGAAGCTACCACATTGATGCCGTGCTATGTGGTCTCTATTCGAGCCTCACTTGTGGATACACTCTCTCTCCCGGATCCTCAGGCTGACACCAGTGACCCAAGTCGTACAATAGAAAGTATACGAGTCCCAAAAGCAAGTGTGTTAGTCCTTGATGACCATGATTCAAGTGTTCCTCTGATGGAAGGCGTTGGCCTTGGTGAACCTATAACACATCACCGAAGGGGAAAGAAATCTCCTCTGCATGAGTTTGCCAACGTTCCACCTCTTCCTTTAACATCCCTCGCGTCTGACGCCCCGCCCACGCAAAAGCACTCTGCTGTGTTTGAAGACTTACCCTTCGAGGAGCTTTCACCAGGATGGTTACAAGAGGAGTATGGGGAGTTTCCAATCGATCAAACACGAGCCCATGATGTCTCGAAGCTCCAAGAGGCAGCTCACTCTTCATCTTCTGAGGTGCCCTCTCCAACTACACCTCTTGACCCGGTCAAAGAGGTCAACCTGGGCGACCCTGACAACCCTCAACACATCCTCTTAGCTGCTTGGTTATGGGAGCATCCCGTGCTACTCGATCAGGTAGTCTCTTTCATGCACTCTTTTAAAGATGTTATTGCTTGGTCCTACAAGGATTTGGAAGGAATCCCACCAGAATTGGGTGTCCATACTATCCTCTGGTTGAAGGGGCTAAACCTGTCAGAGGCTGAGCTTACAAGCTTAACCCAAAGTATGCAGAAGCTGTCAAGTCAGAGCTAGAAAAAATGCAGAGGCAGGGATCATTGTACTTGTGGAGCACTCTGAGTGGTTATCACCCATGGTGATAGCGCCTAAGAAGCAGTCCAATAAAATCCGTGTGTGCGTAGATTATCGCGCTCTGAACAAGGTAACTATCCCAAGATCGTTTTTCCACACCTTTCACTGAGCGTGTGCTAGAAGATGTAGCAGGGCATGTATTGTACAGTTTCATGGATGGGTTCAGTGGATACAATCAGTTGGGCATCCATCCAAGTGATTAGATTAAAACGGCTTTCATGACTCCCTGGGGTATTTTTATCTACACTAGAATGTCGTTTGGGTTGAAAAATGCTCCACCTTCCTTCAATCGCACAATATATCTCATATTCTGTCTCTTGCTTACGGATCATCTTCGCATCTTCATGGATGATTTTTTCAACCTTCTCGGGTGCTCAGTGTTCAACCCCAAGTGGAGAATCTAGAAAAGCACCTTGCTTAGCTCTTTGCTGTCTTTCTCAGGTGCAGAGAGGCACGCCTGAAGCTCAATCCGAACAAATGTCATTTTTTGGTCACTGAAGGTACACTTCTAGGCCATGTAGTGTCTGTTAAAGGTTTAGCACCCGACCCAGAGAAGATAGTAGCAATGTTACAAACTGCTAACGTGTCAAAATCCTAAAGAATGGAGCCAACTTGTAGATGCTGGCCGAGGGGCCTAAACCCTAAGAGAACAAGTAACAGAAGGAGTCCTACCAGCTTATGGGGACCCTGTCCGATGGGGCTCCAAGTGACATAAAGGATTAAAATAAAGTAGGAACCGCAAACTTATGACATGGCAGTTTTTTCGAAAATTGTGCTGACATGATGATGTGGCATGCTGTACGGATTTCTGCGTTTTGTGTTGGCATGATGACGTGGCAGTTGTACGGATTTTCGTGATTTACGTTGGCAGTTGGCATTGCTTTTTGGACCAGATGCTTTTGAGTTTAAAGGCTTTTCACTGTAATTGCTTTTTAGGCCAAGGGCCTTTAAATATGAGGTTAGGGCTCATTCTCTGGCATGCTTCTTGGAGAAGGTGCAGAGTTTGGAGTACCGACTTGTACTGTGTTGATGCAATATAAAGAAATACCGAAAGGGGCGCCAAGGTTTGGGGCCAATACTCTCCGGGGTGGAATTCTGCCACTCCGTGTCGCGTGTCGTCTCTCTCTCTCTCTCTCTCTCTCTCTCTCTCTCTCAATTCAGTTGTTAATGAAGTGCTAAAAGTCTGTTCAGTCTGTTCTTTTCTATTGGCACGTGGTGCCCGTCTTGTGGCAGTGGTATCAGAGCATCAGGCGTGTGCTTTTTTGAAAGCATACCGGTCCTACAAAAGAACAGACAGAGCTATTGGAATTTTATTCGAGGTATCTTCGCCCTCCAACCCGGACTTATTAGCCACTCCCACCCTAACTTCATCGCGCATCGGACGCGCTCCCGTCTTCATCGCTGTGTCTTACAGGGCATAAGCCATAAAGAACCCAAGACTTGGAATTCATGGATTCAACATAATATTTGCAGTTTTTGCTCAACGAGCTTCACGACATTCTTTCGTGGCATCCTCCGTAGAATCTTCCGATGCTACAAAGTTTTCAACAAGTTTTGAGCTACTTGTTACCCCCTCTGATGTCCCAGGTGGTACCTCCTCCTCCGACACCAGAAAGTACGAGAGCTTCCAATCGGCAACCTTCTCAGCCATCTGTTCCGATCAGGGGAGTCTTCAGGAATATGGTGCAGCCATCTGACCCTGATCCAGTGCAATCGCCTTTGCCATTGCTATTGCCCCCACCTCCACCATGCCAAAGTAAGTAAGGAAAGATGCGATGTACCTACACTGTTCTCTCACTGCGACGGCCTCTATTGTCTCATCCACACTATTCCATGTGGTTTCCATCAGATTCTTTACACATCTTTACAGTCCCGAGCGAAGAGGTTTCAAGCACAGGTGCAGTCGGTACAATCTAGCTTTCAGTGCTTTGCAGCTCTTATGTTGGCTTGGGTGATTAACATACATGTAAGCCTTGTGGATGTAGATGCCGAGATGCAGAGTACGCACTCCAGAGCAAAAGAGAAATCTATTGCCCATACATCAAGTTTACCTGAGAAGAAGAAGAAGAGGGCTCGAGTGGTGAAGGACACAATAGAATCTCTAACGTCGCTACCAATATCTGAAAGCCAGGTTCCACACTAGACGTACTCTCTTACTGAGTCGGTGACATGTGGCAGGGATACAAGTGGTGGTCCAGTCGACATCGTGGCCAAGTGCACGACCACCACAGTTCAGAGATATGCTCAGTTGGATTAGATATTGGTGAGTTGTTGGTGGCTCTTTATGTTGTATATATCTGTAGCTGTTTGGGTTTATAGAGAATCTACTTTTGTGTGCTCAATCATCTGGAGTCTATCATCAAAGTTGTACACAGCACGTGTGTACCATCCCTGCACAATTGAGTCTCGACACCCCCACTGTACTTATGAGATTTGGGCTGGAGCTGAATGTGCTGCCATGTCAGAGTCTGTATCGGTTTCTTTGAGTTTGTGATGTTCGTGCTATTCATGATCTGCCGAGTCATACAGTTGTTGTTGCTCTGTTGTTCTTTGTCTTCTATGTTTGCATTCTGTGGAGTGAGATATCACGCACATTGCACTGAGGAGCACCCACTACAGAGGGCACGAAACACTATCTTTGCTTAAACTCTCTTTGAAGAGACTTTGCGATGTTCTCCTCCTCATCCACTTTGCATTGAGGGCCAAACAGGTACCCTTGACCAAATTATTCAATGGATCTAGCTTACCTTTCTGTTCTTTTCTTGTGCCTTGTGACTTGTTGGTTGCTCCACTAGCCTTCTTTGCTCCACTAGCCTTCTTGACTTGTTGGTAGGCTTGCTAGCCTCCCTTGTCTGCTGGCACTTCAATCTCAATCGTCTAAATTCTTTGAGGAACCATCAATTGATTCCCCTGCTTTGTCGGAACCCTCAGATGCACTATCATGTGATTCCCTTTCTTCTCCGGAAACTTTTGATGAACTTGCCTTTGGTTCCCTTGGTTCGTTTGCAACCCTCATATGCGTCATTAGAAGACTCTTACCTGGTTGAGGTGGACACTAACCTGTGCGTAGGATAAGTCATTGAGCCGGAATGCATTCCAGAACCTTGTTTGACATGTTCCACAAGTCTCTGAATAGAGTCGGAACTTCTATTGCAAACAATACTACCGATTCTCTTTCGGCTGCTCAATATGATCCCTCAAAGTGATCCTCTGAAACGAGGACAAAAGGTATCCCAAAACCTCTGGCAATGGTCATCCAATGTGTCTTTCTTAGTCATTCTCAAATGATGCCAAGCTGTGATAACATCTTCTTCATATTCTTCTGATATCCAAGTTGACGTGAAAATTTTCTTTAGTTTTACCCATGTCGTAGGTGCCTCTCTGCGTAACAATAGAGTAGACCACCATGTCTGTGCATTTCCTTTCAAGTAAGATGTCCTCCTTCGGACCTTGGAGCGTTTTAAGAACCGACCTCTCGAGAAGGTGACGTCAAATTGCTGTATAAACTCAAGGGCTCGATGGGCGACTTGGTAGCTTGAAAACATGTCAAACCTAATTGCTTGGCCCCCATCCTTAACTCCTTAGGCTTCTTGTTCTATTTCTCACTCTCAAAAGAGAACGAGCTCTCCTTCTTTGAATTGCTAGATGGCCTCCCGTGCCTTCTAGACTTTTTCAAAAATCTGCTTTTGTTGCTTTTTCTCCGCTTCTTCTGTCCTTTCTCATCCTCATTGGAACTAGAGGATGACAAATTGTCGGAACTCTCTGAAGACGAAGAAAAATTTGAGTCATCCTTGAAATGAACATGCTTCTTGGATTTGCTTGCCACCTTGAAAGTCGACTTCTGGCCCAAATAATTTGGGAAACGTGTTGATTTCCTCTTCTTCCAAGAGTACTTACGGCCTTTCATTAACTCGTTCATCTTCTTTTCAAGAGCTCTATCCAGCTCTTTCTCCGAGTACAATTTCCACTTTTTTGCACTTGACTTTCCTTTTAGCTTCCTTCTCGTCTTGTGAGGAGAATCAATGGCCTCTTGCCATCTTAGTGAATCTCAGCGATTGGGTAATTCTTAAGGTGATTCATATATTTCGGGGGTCTAGATACTTGATCAATCTTTATACATTTGTCAACCTGCCATTGACGTTTGTATTCCACTCTAGCAAAATTCCTCATCGGAAATTTGCCTAAATCTTCGTGGGTTTCTTCAATTCCCGCACTGGGTTTCCTCGTTTCTACATCTCCCCGCAGAGGGTATTGTCTTTGTTATATTCTGCGCGAGAACCCATGTGTGTTGCATAAGGGATCGGATCCTCCGTAAAAGAAGAATCTTTTTGAGCTTTGTACCTATTTTAGAGGCTTGGACACTCCAAGGGAGAAATCAATAGCAACACACAATCAGAAAATGCAAAATCACTAAACTTGACGCGGGAGAGAGAGAGAGAGAGAGAGAGAGAGAGAGAGAGAGAGAGAGAGAGAGAGAGAGAGAGAGAGAGAGAGAGAGAGAGAGAGAGAGAGAGAGAGAGATGATGAAATGATATATTGACGTCTTCAAAAGGCCAAAATGACCTATGAGACCAAGCCGTTACAACATAGCGAATCTGATACCATGTCCGGAATAAAAACGAACTGAAACAAATTACAATGTGTAGTACAATGAAAGAAGGGGGGAAGATATGGTGGAGATCCATCCTCATCTGCACTCTGGACGTCGAGAGAGCATGACGGAGTTCCAAGCCAAGACGAACTGGCCTCAAAGACTGGCGCCCCTTCCGATATTTCTTTATTATTATGCTCACGAAGTACAACTGCCCAAGGGTACACTCTCTCCGAAACTTTGCTTCTAGATGCTCCCACTTATAAACAGTACAAGGGATGCCCAAAAGCATCAAATCCCAGAAGCATTGATCCCCAAAAGCTTTGGTCCTCAAAAGCTACGCATAAAAACTGCAAAATCTGCCAGCGCAAATTACGAAAATCTGTACAGTCTGCCGCGTCAACACAGCAATGCAATTTGCAGAGGTTCCGTACAATCATGCCACATCATCAGTCAGTACGGCCTTGTCGCGTCAGCAGTTAGTGCGATTTACGAAACTGCCAGCCAGAGTTCAAGCTTATAAGTTTTTAGGGTTAGACCCCTTGGTTGGTGCTCTTTAAGTTGGCGAGACTAGGATTTTAAAAATCCCTCATTCTTTTCAATTTAGGTTGCTCGGTCACATTTGTCAGGTTCAGAACTTTCTCTGTTCTTAGGCTTAGTTTCTCTTGTCCTCTAGGCCATTTCTTTCCAGTTGGGCATGCCACATCATCACTTTGTGACACAAGCCATCCCAAAGACTTTAAAATGGGTCTTTTAATGCTTTTGGATTTTGCACATGTGAATAAAGTATGCATGTACAAAGTGTTCAAAGGATTTGTGTGCCATATGTCTCTACACATGCGTGAGAGTTGCATGGGTAGCTTGTTTTGCTGCTTTTGTACATAGAAGTGTTGAGACTTGAAAAAGTGACGAAGTACTTCAAAAACTTAGCTTATCTCAACTTTTCGTGAGTGAGGTGGGAGGTTCAACAAAGGAGGAGCTCCGTGCTTTGGTAGCTTGGGGTGAATTGTGGGAGTTTTTGCTGTGGAGGGGCTGCTGTTGCTATATGAGGGCCTCATGTTGTGAGTTAAGGGTCTGTCTCTCCTCGATGGGTTGATGAAATTGGGTATTTGGCTCTGCATAATGATTCCTCTTCATCTTGATTTAAGGTATAGAACCTATGTTATGTAGCTTTCTGTATACACTTAGCTGAGGGAAGAGTATGCACAACAATATTTTGCTTGTACACATATGAAAGAGCAAGGAATTCCCCATGTTTTCCATCACTTTCTTTGATCTTTCCTTGAACTGAGTGGTTTTTGGAATCGGGTATGATTAGGATGGATTTTCATCTAATCTTGTGTATGTGTGAGTGCATATGGAGTCTCTAGTACCGCATGTAAGGGTGATTGAGATAGAGTGAAGCCCTTGCTTTTGTCATCAAAAGTGAAAAGATTTCCAACTTTTTTTCCTCAAGTTTTTTATTTTATTTTATTGGTCCCTTTGCTTCATAGAGTGCAATGAATTATAGTGGGAGTCGTGACGGTGTAGAGGAAAGCTAGTAAAGAGTAGGCGGGGTTGTGAGTAAGGATGAGCAAATTCATGAGTAGAGATCAATCCATGTTCTTCTTAGTTAGCTATTTTCTTCAAAGTCTTTTCATTGTGTTGGTTTGAGGTGTTGTAGAGGCTAGCCCCCAATCCTTCACAATGGTGTGGATGAGAAATCGTGGGTATGGCTACCATGGAGATGGCCAAGATCTAGCTGTATATGACCTTCAAAGACACTCATGTATGGCTGATTTGGTCCGTCAAGAAGACAACAATGAAAAGATATAAATGCACGATGTGTGTCAAAACACAGCAGGACTTGGCCCAATTTTGTATATTATATCCGAAGGGGTATGGATACTGTCATTGGGCAGCCAGAAACCCTTCCTTGATATGCTCACGAGCAAGCTGCCACAAGCAGCCAGGTATGGGGCAATCAGCAGAGATGAGGGCAATGTATATAGGAGGTAAGGAGGAAGTTGATGGCGAGGGTATATGCAGCCAGGTATACTCCTAATCTGCCAGGAGATGGGGCAGAAAGGGAAGCGATGGAGCTGCTGGAAAATTCCAGAGATGGCCTGGAGTTTTGGCGACTCCCCACACCAAGTTAGAGTCAAATGTTCAATGTGCACCTATAGCGTAAGTGCACGCGTGCGCACACAGAGGAGGATAAACACAAAGGGAAGGAGAGCGATCAGCAGCTGCAGAAGAGGGCAAGCGGCAGGGTAGCGCTGGGCGCAGAGGAACACCAACAACAAAGGAGAGATCAGGTAAAGGCATGAAGGTGGAGATAGAGGATGCCGCTGGTGTGCAGAGGCTGCTAGCACAAATTAGTCATGCTGGGTACTGTATGCATTGCCATTTTAAAACAAAGATTATATGCAGGATCGAATCATGCATTGCTTACTCGTGTGCTATTTCTGTTCTTTCATTTTGTCTTGATTTCCATGGCTTTGTTCCAGAAAATGATATTGACTGCTAACTGTTATGCTTCCTATGATGCAGGGAGATTGGCTCCTTTACAATACAGCAGGTGACTAGATGGTGTTCATCTGCCGATGAGCAGTTGCAATCATCAGATTCTTGTATCCCAAAGTCAAAGCTCCCAAAAACCTCGAAGGCAGCCCCAAATAGCTTTGTGGTCCAAAAAATTGGTGGCAGATGTCTATCAAGCTCACTGGCTTCCACCCACGAAGCCTCGAACTCAGCTGAATTGTCCCCACAATGGGATGGGCTGGGAGCTTTTTGCACTGTCACTCCCTTGCCCCAGGCTCCTCAACGCAAAAACTCATCGTCCACATCCTTTTCAGGTGGCACAGATTCATCACCGTCCGTCAATTTTCAGCAAAGCAATGATACATCCTACTCTAGGAGTGACTCAGTTAGCAACACGAAATTGGCTCAATGCTCTCCATCACTGTTATGTCAGCAGTCTGTCAGATCCTCGATTTTCACTGGCTGTTCTGAACCTCTTAAGGGCTTCCAGGGTAACCCAACAACTCCAAGCGGAAATGCACCCTCATGTAAGATAGGCCCTGACACTCCTTGTGAAGCTTCAATATTTTCCAGCAGAAATACAACAGGGTTTTCTGAAGATGATTCTTTTCCTGACATTTTGAAAGAACCAGAATCTGAATGCCTTCCTTCATTGCTCTCATTAAAATCTAACTCACCGAAGCAGAAGAGAGTTTCTCCTCCCCATTTTGTGGGTCTAAGAGCTACTTCTCAACAGTCACCTTCCATGAGGAATCGTCGGAAGTTCAAGTTGCAGGCAATATAATCGGCTGTGGCTGCCAAAAAAGTCTGCGTTTAGTTGAGAAGAAGTTTTCACCCTCTTCATGCAGTATTCCATATCAAGGTCTCTCCTCTCTTGGCTTCCAATGTGTGTTATCTATTCTTGCTTGAACTCAAAGCATAGAGAGAGCTGTACATTCTGGTCAGGAAAGTAGCATAGTTATGCAAGTCAGAAGCAAAAACCACTAATGGAGAGTATCACAAATGGACAGCGATGTTCCGAGAGATGATAATTGGGCCAGGGAAACCCTGAGAGTATGTACAAGTAGCTAGGATAGAATGTAAAATGCAGCACAGGCAAAGAGGCATTATAGTTCAAAGTTGATCCTGTTTGGCAGAGCAGAGTTGGGCTTGCAAATTTGAAGGTACATTTGGAGTGCCTAGCTATCCAAAAAGCTTTGTAACTTTCCACAATGAGTCAAAACAGAAGATCTGCAACAAGCTTTAGGGAACAAACTTCAAATGTTATGCATCCTCTATAGCCTCGGCACCGTTTGATACCTTTCCTTGAGGGGATTTACGGTCCCAGATTGTCGTTGAGTGTGGACCATCCGATTCTTTGGGGGAAATAAATGTGGGTTGGCCTCACAATGTTCCAATCTCAAGACGAATGCCTTACCACTACTCTAGAGCATGTGCCTTGTTATGTAAGGGAGATGATAGCATTATATTGAGTAGTTTTGGCATGATCCTGGTTCACATTGAGGTCACTTTCTGTAGATCTAGTTCACACCACCACACTGAAGTGCATATGAGTTGTGGAGTTCACATTTAGTGCACATGCAAGCGCACGAGTTCACCTTCGATGGAGTTCACACCTAGTTCACATGTGAGATCAACATTTGTGATCTTCACATACTTGCAAGGCTGATTTTCAACCATAGATCCCCTCAAAAGTTGCAGTGTTCTTTGATGATTTAGATATGTGGCCCTCAATTGGGGCTCTGATACTTTAAAGCCTAAAGGGCATCATTTCTTTTTTGCTAATTGGGGTCCTTCACTTTAATAGCTACCCTCTAAGGTTTGAAAATTTTGTTCTTAGGCTTTAGCCTTAGTAAAACCATTTTTCTAAACATGCCCTTTTCCTTTAAAGGCTCCTTCAAATGGAATCAATTTTTTGTAATCTTAGTTGTAACTCTATATTTTCTTCCAAAATTTACAAGGAGCTTTTTCTTCGAGTTGAGCATTCATCGATGGGGCCGCATACTATACATAGCCTCTGCATCTCTCTTGTGAGTCTTGTCCAAAGCCACAATTGCTTGAATTTGATTGATACGGTGGACGAAGACCTCTTCATTGATTTTATGAGGTTTTTCAAAATGTCTTGGAAGTCCTTCACACACAGATCTTATCTCTCTTGTTACTTTGGTCTTTGTTGGCAGTCCCACAACCTTTGAGCATTACGTTTCCAAAATTCAACAAAGGTAGCTTCCTAATGGTATCTCCTAATGGCTTCCAAAAAACTAAATTCTATCGGCTTGCACCCTCTTGCATGGAAACTATAAGGAGAAAGAAAGGTTAGAAAAAGCTACAAAGGAATTACAAGGAGAAGAAATGAAGAATGTTGGCAGCAAATGTGTATATAGAGAACATAAACTTTTTTGAATTGTCAATACCTCAAGGCTTTTCATCTACACCATCAGCCTTCACTTTTGAGTTTTTAATGTTTTGCAAGGCTTTTCATTTTCTTGAAGTGGTAGGGACCTAATGGTTCGTTTGAGCCAAATTACAATCTAGAAAAATCATTACATGCTTGGATTTGATTACCGCATCAAATGACATTGTGAATTTGCCAACACGAATTGGTTGGAATCGACAAACCTATCTGGTGTAATCTCCTCCATATTTACGTAAACGGCATCAAAGGTTTGTAAAAATCCACTTGTTATGTATGCTATGTGCTCGGCTTCGTCCATCAACACCCAACTATTCATACCCAACAACTTTTTATGATAGTTTCTAATTTTCTTGAATTTGGAGAAAATATTCTCCCACTTCTCACAGCTCTAGAGCAAGGTTTGCATTTTCTTTTTTTCACACCAATGGGAAACCCTTGTTATGGCCCGTTCTTGGATACAGTTTGTTTTCCGAACTTTCACCTCACAGATAGTGTGGCTTAGGGGAAGCCCTTGTTATGGCTCGTTCTTGGATACAGTTTGTTTGTCGAACTTTCACCTCATAGATAGTGTGGCTTATATAAGTGCACAACCACATTGCCTGAATGCAAAAAAAAGGATTGGACATCTCCCTAATTGTTGTTGATGCGGCCTCCCCTTCTTGTTGTTCCTTCTACCTTTTGTGTCCTATTTACCCTTTCTTTTTATGAAGGCAAACTTGCTTTGGTCAGCGGACTTCACATAAATAGAGAGGACCACCTAGCTAGCATCTATATTCTTCTCCACAATGTTATGGGTGGTGTTGGGTGTTGTATTTGTAGAAGGGTCCATTTGTGCAATTAGTGAGTTGATGAAGAAAAATTTGACACTTGGGATCAGCTTGCCATGGACTCTGTGTTAAGCTTGATCAATGTGACGTCAACACCCAACTATTCATACGTAACAACTTTTTATCATAGTTTCTAGTTTTCTTGAATTTGGGAAAAATATTCTCCTACTTCTCACAGTTGTAGAGCAAGGTTTGCATACATTTCTTTTTTCACACCAATGGGAAACCCTTGTTTATGGCTCTTTCTTGGATACAATTTGTATTTCGAACTTTCACATCACAGATAGTGTGGCTTATAGAAGTGCACAACCACATTTCTTTGAATGCAAAAAAAGGATTGGATATCTCCCTAATTGTCGTCGATGCGGCTCCCCTTCTTATTGTTCCCTCTAACTTTGTGTCTTGTTTACCCTTTCTTTTTTATGAAGGCGAGCTTGCTTTGGTCAGCGGGTTTCACATAAACGGAGAGGATCGCCTAGCTAGCATCTATATTCTCCTCCACAACATTGTGGGTGGTGTCGGGTGTTGTATCTGTAGAAGGGTCCATTTGTGCAATTAGTGAGTTTTGAAAGACATGAAGACACGTTTGACATTTGGGACTAGCTTGCCATGGACTCTGCGTTGAGCTCGATCAATGTGATATCAACACCCAACTATTCATACCCAACAACTTTTTATCAAAGTTTCAATTTTTTTTGAATTTGGGAACAATATTCTCCCACTTCTCACAAATGTAGTGCAAGGTTTGCATAGATTTCTTTTTTCACACCAATAAGAAACCCTTGTTTATGGCTCGTTTTAGATACAGTCTGTTCTTCGAACTTTCACCTCACAAAAAATGTGCCTTATATAAGTGCACAACCACATTGCTTGAATGGAAAAAAAAAAAGGATTGGACATCTCCCTAATTGTCATCGATGCGGCCTCCTCTTCTTATTGTTCCTTCTACCTTTGTGTCTTGTTTACCCTTTCTTTTTGATGAAGGCGAGCTTGCTTTGATCAGCGAGCTTCACATAAACAAAGAGGACCACCTAGCTAGCATCTATATTCTCCTCCACAACGTTGTGGGTGGTGTTGAGTGTTGTATTTGTAGAAGGGTCCATTTGTGCAATTAGTGAGTTGTTAGAATACATGAAGAAACTTTTGACATTTGGGATAAGCTTGCCATGGACTTTGTGTTTAGCTCGATCAATGTGACATTATTGTCGAGCCTAAGGCCATTGTGTACTCCTACATAGTAAACACTGCCAATATCAAATAGCCAAATTTAATGAACTCTCTCTTATGCGTTAGCTTCTGCAGTATGACCTATTCCACAAGCTCATTAAGGTAGACACAGTCATATTCACAAACATGATATATGCACGCACATACTCACTCATAGTAATCAACTACCAATTCTACTCGCATTAATCACTAGGACGCAACTGAGGGTGATCAATATGACGAGAAGCAGTAGTCTCATTGGTGTGAACCTGTATATGTACGCGCAAGTTTGCGAGTGTCTGCATTTGCATGTCTGAGAAATACGCTAGGATTGCAACTAACACACACAGGATGGATGCCAATTGAACAATGTCATTGAGTTTGGATGCCTTGCAGGTGTACAAAACGGACTTAGTATTTGATTTCAACATTGTTTTTATTGAGGGTGTTTGGAGTTTTGACAAGTGACTACTAGTCCAAATGTCACAAGTTCTCTCCATGGCTTTGAACATCTTGCCAATTGTACAAATGAACCCTCCTACAACTATAACACATCATGCCTTCCACAACATTGTTGAGGAGCGTATATGAATGTTATGTAGGTCTTCCTCTCCATTGATCTCAAGCTCGATGACTAAAGGTCACCCACACCAAATGTGAATAGCCAAGGTACACAAAAAAGCGCAAACATGACACATAATACATCAAGTGCACGAAGATGGGTATGGTTGCACCGATGACAACTATGGAGAAATGTTATGTTCTTGACTATTGCATTCTTGTCGACGAGTTCTAGAGGGTAGAAGATTTTTGCTACGACATTATAGGTGGAGATTTTTGATGGATCTGGGATTCGATCGAGGCATAGGGTCGACATTGATCTATAGGTGGAGTCTTGCACACATATACAAGTGTTATGTACGATTTCTTGTGGTTTGCGATAGTGAGTCTTTGAGTTCTATGTAGCCACATATTGGTTTGCAATTTATACTCTCTAGAGGTGTTTTGGACACCGTTATAGGACCTTCTTTATTGTGGGATGCTTTGTCATGCATATGGTTATGTGATTTATACAATTTTTATCACTTGTGCTCTTTTGAGAGTGGTGTTTCTTCGCAAGGATCTGTTTTGTTACATTGTTTATATGAGTATTTGGTGGATATTTTATTCAGTTTTTAGGAGAAATTTAATCCATTTTTTCTCTTTTTATTCTGATGCCATATGCATTCACATATATATGATGTTGACTCTATAGCGTTGACTCTTGAGAGATGACAATCTTGTTCTTTTGGCTTGCGAGACATTGGCATTGTGGTCATACAGGGCACATTCGATGGCATTGCTTTAGACGTATGAGGCAACATAGGAGACACATGCGTGATGTAGATATGATAGTGATTTGGATTAGTGAGGAGCTTGTAGTGGCTAAGTATGCCAACGACAGTGATGTCACTTTTCCCTCCAAGTTGCATGCTGTCTACTTTATGTGCACACTTTCTCCACATTGGTTGCTAGATGATGATGCTGTTTTTCATGTCATGCCATGCCGTGAGTGGTTCAATAGTTTTTTGAGTGGGAGATTTGGTTGTGTGGATCTTGCTGATGTTTCAACATGCGACATTGTTGGTGCAAGAGATGTATGTTTGTCATAACCTAGTGGTGTATTGTATACACTTTGTCATGTGCTCTATGTTCTTAAGCTTCATCTCAGTGAGACAATTGTGAGATACTGGCTATCATGTATTGCTTGGAGAGAAATGCCTTCAGATGCATAGGTTCGCTAGTGATTGCAAAAGCTACTCGGAGTGGCATGATTTACCCTTTGCATGTTTCTCATGTACGAACGGGAGTGTCTCTATCACTTTTTTGTAGACATGTGAAAAGATACGATGTGTATCTTTTGTAGATGAGCTCCATGACAATGTGCACGACCAGTCTATGGATTGTGTGGATACAAAGATAGAGCAGGAGCGCTCTTGTGAGTCACAACATGTTGAGTCAGAGATGATATATGTGGAGTTCTTTGATATGATCATGGTAAAAGCTAACATGGTTACACCTAGACATGCACATCAAGTCTCTATGGATGAGCGGAGGTTGTCCTCTAGGAGTCCTAGTCGACAAATCCATATGTGACTAGTCATGATGGTGATGATGCATTTGATGCATCATCACCAGAGATTTGAGGTGGTTAGCCAAGATCATGAAATTATCGTCAGCCTTCGGGAGTCTCATGAATGACCTTTTGGTGTCGAGACCCAACCTAGCAATTGGAGTGGGAGCATTTGCATTTAGGATTTCCTGTCGTGTGATGACTGACACTATCATGATTCATGGTGAGCTATGTAGGTTCTTACATGATATCTACAAGATATGCGTGTAGGCTCTAGAAGCGATGCACAAGTTTGGCTATTGCTAGAGGGGAAGCATGATACACTTTGAGAGAACCAATGTGCGTAAGTTGAGAGATGCTCTCTCCCTATCACTTGTATATACTAGAGTCACCTATTAGATGCACTTATTGGCACACTCTCCTTTAAGAAAAGAATGATGGGGTAAGTTCGCGTGCCTTTCTCGGATTGGACATGTGCCAGTGGCTGGCCGCCCACTGTATACACAGGATACCTTTTTCTTTCTAGATATAGAATAAGAGGCTCTTTCACACTTGGTATGAGAGGCGCTCTGCCCACTTTGTGTGTCTGCTTATTATTATCCTTCCTCACCGCAAATAGGCATTCCACATGATCGCATGCTCTTCATCCCCCGACCAAATTCTTGTAAAGCTAGGTTCCTGGCATCATTTGGTATGTATCAAGTCCACACATTGGTATTTTTTGTAACTTGGCTCAAGCTAAACATTGAGTAACCACTTAAAAGTAACTTTTGTAGACTTTGTGGTTCAAGGCAATGGGACTTCCGATAAAGACCAAAGTAGCACACGGAAGAGATGCTCCGCAAGAGAGTACACATCCATGGGTGTGAAGAAGTGCTTTCAAGAGATTTCAAAAATCTCATTAATTCAATGGAGAGATAATCATCCCCGCATATTGAACAACAAGGCCACCATATTCAAGAGATCATGGCTGCACACAAGCATCATACAGAGTTGCACTGGGAGAAAATAAGAGAGCTCATTGGTTCATTGAATAATAATTACTAGTCTATAGCAATGTTTCACCAGGCAGTTGATAAATTTTCCTTCATGGTCTTTAGAGTTTGTGTTAGAGAGATTGTTAGCTATCAATTTTTTCTCCATGCTTTATGTATTGAAGGTTTTATCATGCTACCAGAATAATGTTTTGATTTTATTCACATAATATTGTTAGATTTTTCCACACACTAGTGGCTCTCTCTCTCTCTCTCTCTCTCTCTCACACACACACACACACACACACACACACACACACACACACACACACACACACACACACACACACACACACACATGATGTTGTTAATACAAGGATTAAACTCCTTTTGGATATAGGAGTGGCTTGTTTCCACGGCCTAGATGTAATTAACTAGGGAATAGCCTCAATATCTTGTATTGACTTAGGAAACCTCTTGTAAAAAAAAAGGGGTTTGCATTTACGAAGTGAAATTCTTAATAAGAAATTTGTGGGTGGTTGATGTACCTAACACCTAGTGAGTTAAGGAAGATAATGGGTTTTAGATGAGCTGGCCTTACTCTTTATAATGTGTCCTCATATGCTTGATGATGTGGTGGCTCCCTCTTGTGGCATTTGCTCTACATCGCATCTCTAACTCTGTGTGTGTGTGTGTGTGGGGCGGCACTGTTGGTTCTTCCCCCTCTTTAAGACAGACCCGCCTTGCCCTGTTGAAGACGGACCCGCCTTGCTGCTATGAATGGAATGTTGCTGCTGGCACCGAAGACTATAAAAGGTGAGCTTCCATGCTCACTTAGCATTGGTACAAGTGTGCGTCTATGGTGTGTGTGTGTGTACTAGTGAATGGTTGTCTATACCTTTTTAACTCGCAAGGGTGTATGTTGTTGGCTCTATGGAAAAAGGCAAAGACAAGCAAGCTATTGTGGAGCTAGCTGCTCCAACTCAATCTCAAGTGACTTTGTCTCCAATATGGATGACTGTCTGAGCTGCTTGGTGTAGGTGTGATTCACCTTTGATATGGTAGTAGAACTCATGCATGTTCTTGAATATACTAAATCATTGTATGACTGTTATGGGAATAGTTGGCTACTTCTTTTGACCCTTCAATGAGGGTTACCTTCTCAACTATGGTTTTTAATGTTCCTTGGCTTGAAGATGGTGGACTTTTATATCTACAGGCTCTTGATTTTAGTACTTGTGTATAAGGACTGTTCTGTACTATGAATAGGAATTATACCACCTTTTCATTGACATAGTTTCTAGTGTCTTTGGTGTACCACTACCAATATACCAGTACTACCAATACTAATACTACTAGTACCAGTACTAGTATCTGCACTGAAAATCTGAGACGAGTACCAGTATACCAGTATACATATACCAATACCAATACTAGCAGTATCAGTACTAGCAGTACCAATACTTGCTTGTGTTCTTTGAGATTGGGTTTTTTCCGCAAGGGGTAGCATTTACTAATAGGTTATATGGCTAAAGGCAAAGATAAACATGCTATCGTGGAGTTGGAGGCTCCGACTCCTTCTTAGGTGACATATGGAATTACTATGGATTACTGTTCGTATGGTGTATGTGATTCACTTGATGTTATGGTACCTTTTGCAAATACTGTAATGTTACTTCTACTGTGCCGTGTATGGCTATGAATTGGTTCGTTTATTCAGCTTTAGAAAAACTTTCAATTTATTGTTGATTCATAAGGATATGCAACCGTTTGTAGCTAGGACTTGTGTTAGTGGTTTCTTTTCATAAATATGGTTTCTCTGTTGTTGCATATATATGGTCCTATTAAAGGCTTGGTTTGTTTAACATGGAAAGAAGGTAACCTCCTACAATACTGAATGAATGGTGCCATTAAAGCTTAACAATATGATTGAAGGTCTTCTTACTACTCGATGAAGGCCCATATATGGTAGGTATGGCCTACCTGTTGGGTAAAAAACTATGGCGTGGTGTAGGTCAACACTGGTCATTGGCAGGTGGATGATTGTTGCTTTGAACCTTTGGTTAAGATTTGATGATTAAATTCTTTCTTAACATGATAGTGTCAAACCTACTGGTTTGTAGATAACTCTAACTTGTTTTTTAGTTGTTAAAACTACTGTCGCAACAACAGGTTTATACTATTGAAGCACTTATGGGGTGGATACCGAAATTACTATAACACACACACACACACACACACACACACACACACACACACACACACACACACACACACACACACACATCACTATTTGCTATCATTTTCTTTTTTTAGATTCAACCCTATCTTGCACTATCTCTTGGCAGCCAATTTGAACCTGCACTCTTAGCCTTATTCATTCTTGCGCTAATGCCACTCCTATGGTGGTATCCACATCTTGGCTCCTTTCCCCAGTTATTGGGTGGGAGCAAACCCTATTGATTGGTAATTACTCTTAGTTCTCTCATTAGGCTGAGAAAGAACCTGACCTTTGCTGTCAATAAGATCCCCCTCTTAAACTTTCATGGGAACTCAACGCTTACTGGTCTGTTAGGGTATGATGGGTGTTATTACCTGGATACACTATTAAACATAGCCTTTTATGAATACACTTCTCCCAAATGTGGTGATCATCAACCTTTCCTACTCCTGATGCGTTGAAACATTCTCTGTTGCCCTTACGCTCTCATGCACACTCTCTCTCGCTGGATCAGCATGAGAGTGTTTTTTAAGCTCTGCATGGGCTTACCTTGGCTTGCCCACTTGAATGCTGTGCGGATCTTTTCAACATATTTAGCAGCGGTCTCTGTCCAACTACTGGTGGTGGCTCCCCTATTTAAAGGTAAGGGAAGTTTTTACCCCTCACTTTGCCTTCATTGCATGGTGCATGTATGTGAAAGAGAGGAGTGAGGGCATTTTCGTTACCGTGGTAGTAAAGGGTGTGAATACTTGTATCCATGGAGATGGTCAAGCATGGCAATGCTTCTCAGGTTGGTGCCTTACCTTGCTTGGGTATTTTTGCAACAGAAGCCTTGTTCTTGGATTTACTAGCTTACTGGTTAACTGCTGCAATTAGCATTTATTGTGACTTTTTTTAGAGAGAGAGAGAGAGAGAGAGAGAGAGAGAGAGAGAGAGAGAGAGAGAGAGAGAGAGAGAGAGAGAGAGAGAGAGAGAGAGAGAGAGAGAGAACGTGTCCCATTGGCTATTAATTAACTTGGTGCATTCTCTTGGGATATGATTGTGGCTCAGATTGTACGTTTTTGGAGGATGGTCTGCTATGTCTTGGCTTTTATAAACTGCATCTTACTTTGGTCTGCCAAAATTTTTATGATGATATGAGCAGATTTCATCTAGTTCGGTTTTTTGGAGGCCATGAGAGTGATTGAGCAATATATAGCTCCTTCTCTAGGCTTGGTTATACTGACATAGCTGACCTTACTTTGTTAATTTAATATTTTGGATTAAGAGAGAGAGAGAGAGAGAGAGAGAGAGAGAGAGAGAGAGAGAGAGAGAGAGAGAGAGAGAGAGAGAGAGAGAGAGAGAGAGAGAGAGAGAGAGGTGGCTAATATCTCTCACAAAAATGATTGGTTTTTACTTCCGTTAAGCTGGGTAGATAACCAACTCTTTGGTGAAACCTATCAATTGAGTAGGAAGCTTTATTTGCTTTGGTATGTTTAAATAACACTATGAAGGTTCTTTTAAGCGCTAGTCGATTCTGGTTATCTAGGGAAGGTTTCTTTGGCTCATACAAACGCTTTCAAATTATTTTTTTGGTCCTATACTCTGCTTGTTTGTAAGATCCCCAATTTTTGGGTCTCTTTTAAAAATAAAAAAAAAGTTTTCAATATCTATTTTGTTAAATTTTAATTTAAGATGCTTAATTGACAGTATCAGAAGGTTCCAAAGTAAAAAGCAAGGCCGTTTCCATGTTCCAGTAGGTTAGATGGACGTTTGGTTTAGTTTTGAAAAAATCCGCTATTTTTACTTTTTTCATGCTTTTTATGCTTTTAGGTGTTGTTTTGCAAAAAGCAAGGTAGGATCCTTAATCTACGTGTTCCGAGCAAACTATCGTTCAATTTTGTAAAAAATTATTTTTTGAGTGCTTTTCACACTATTTCTCTATGCTATATGTATCTATTATACGGAGTGGTGCAAGCTCTTCATCACCATCTCCATAAGCTCTTCTCTATCGTATATGGGAAGAAGAAGAAGAAGGATATTCTCTCTCTACTTGCTTACTATCTCCTCTCTCGTTTCACAGTCTGTGCGCTCTCCGAAAGCTTTTGTGGTGAAAACCTCTACGTAGCTCTCATCACCGCTCTCTTGCGGCAAAGCAATAAGCCTTTCAACAACCCCTAATCAATCCTAAAGCACGGTGAGAAGCTCTAAACTCCATAGCCATCATCATCTCTCTCTCTCTACGTCGTTTTTTTATAGTAAAACCCTCTCGATGATTGTTTTTTCGTATATGAGTGCATGTATGGGTTGACCGAGTACGTATGAAGTTGCCCCATGATCATTTCATAATGTTTAACATGCTGATTTATGCACATGATGCGTTTATGATCACGTGCATGCAAAAAAAGCGCTTTTCGTTTCACGCCATAGAAGCGGTAGGAACATTGTTTTGGTCATAACTCACAAACTGTTGTGAATCAGCCTGAATCCTTTGTACCAAAGATAAAACACATCATTTAAAGCATTTTATCTCTTTGGTGTCATGTGAAAATCATGCATGAGCTAAGAGATATGGTCAAAAAACAGCTTGCTGCCCATTGCACAAGCCAAATTTTTTGACTCCAGGCTCCTTGGAGAACCACTATATAGATTCACCGGATGGGCAAACCCACTTAAAAAATTGAAAATCTTGATGAAACTTAATGATAAATGCATTTAGTTCTCCGTTATCACCTCGGGAATGCGAGTTATTGATCGTTCCATAACCGGTTTTACCAACGCGTGTAGGGGTGTTACCAAGGGAGAGTGCCATATGACATCGCGAGTTAATGGAGTTGTTTATGAATGATTTATGGTTTGTTTTGGTGAGTTGATTTCAATTATTAGATGCCCATAAACTTATGTGAGGGTATATGGTTAGACAACCTGAACCGCATAAACAGATATGATTGAAGTGGCTTTCTTTTTGGGTTACCCTTTGTTGTGTAAGTACCATATGGGTAAAGTGATGTGATAGAGTGTTAGTATATATTATGGAGATGATCTTGATGCATTGGTTTAAGGTCAAATAATTTCATTTGCATGTTATGCATGCTCTCGAAAATATCAAAAAGTTATTTTTTGCATATGTGTGAAGTTATGGTTTATGGTTGACCTAAAGGTCGGAGCTGTTCTGCGTCATGTTTATGGTAATGTAATGTTATCATATGATGTATGGAATCTTATGGATTGATGTGCATGGATGTCTCATGTGCATGGTTATGATTGCTTTCCGCCTTTCTAGGTCAAAACTAGCTCTATGTGCTAGAGAGGTGAAGTGCAGATGTGATACATCAACTTTGTATGGTTGGATGTTGTCAAAATTGGACTTCTATATCATGATTAGCTACTGGCCAGACTCTTTTTATGCATGAAAGACTCATTTCTTAAGGGTCATATGTATATGGACTTCGATTGACTGCAGGGGATATGTCAAACTCCAAGTGTGGGAGTTGGTTCATTGTGAATATGATTTGTGGTTAAGGGCTGAGATTCCCTCATGGATTATGGTTGTGATTTTATGGTGGAAGCCGGTGTGGCTCATGTTTTTTTCTTCTGGATATGGTTATGTTGTCGAAATGTTCCAAAATTTTTGCAGCCATGTTATGTTCTAAAAGTGGTTATGCAGGATTGGTTGTGCATCACCCAAGTTGGGTGGAGTGTTCACCCGTGTGAAATGGTTGGATTATGGTTGATGATTTTGGGATTAGATCATGAAGTGATCTAGATGGTTTATGGTAGACGTGTAAGGGTAGAGACCCTGTACAATCTAACTGCTTGGAAAAGATTGTTTGTGCATATGAAAAGTGCTATTGTGATTGGACTCATGTGTTATGTTTCTCATGGCAGCGTCGCTACAAGACTAGGATCACCTATATTGCTTAGCCTAAGATTAAAGGATCGTTGACCTGGGGCTTTGCTGGATCGGGGGTGTTGCCTAGGTCTTCTTCTTTTTTGTTAGGCTCATCTACCAGATTAGTGAGTCGAGGCTCATCTACCAGATTAGTGGATCGGGGGTGTTGCCTAGGTCTTCTTCTTTTTTTCTAGGCTCATCTACCAGATTAGTGAGTCGAGGGTTGGATGACCTACACATCTAATGCATCGGGGATTTTGCCTTGGCTTTGCCAAAACACCTTGTGCTAGGGATTGAAGAGGCGTGGTGCCTAAACTGATATGGTTGGTGTTGATACCATACCACCTATTGGTACTTGAGATCCTTTCAGAGCTCGGGTTCATGGAGAGAGGCGAAGCGGCCTCAACTTATGTTTGGCTCAGGTAGGTTGGAGGTGTTCTCACTCTTGGCAAAGTGAAATTCTCTTTGTTCGTAGTAGAGCGGATGTGGATGGGTGGACCGGTCGATCCCTACACAGGGTCCGGTGCTCTGCTAGTTATTTTTTCATAAACCTTTTGATGTTATGGTATACCCATATTTTGTCATTGCATTAATATATGGTTGCTTATTTCATTTAGATGGGGCATTTAAAGACTCTCTATTGTCATTCTCTCGAGTCTCTGTGCACTCTATTTCATCCTCTCTCTCTCTCTCTCTCTCTCTCTCTCTCTCTTATCATAACGTGGTGTAAACATATATTCACCCTCCACAATGTTATATTTTTCTTGAGTACGCTTTCATTCATAACACCCATTCAGAGGTAGCACTAGCGGCTAGGTGCCTCTGGATGAAGTCCAGATCATGGCCTACACTCCATGCTTGGTAGGGCATTGAGAACTCCTCCCCTATGAAAACGCTTCCACAACCCTGATGTATATTGAAAATTGTATAAAGATGTAAATTGTATATTTTGTGCATAGACCTCCAAATAAGGGTATCTCTCACCTAGTATTAGAGCCTATGCTTAAGGTATGGGGATAGCCTAAAGCCTAATACTAGTTGGGTTAGTTATGCATCGTGCACACATTCATGTATGCTGTTTGAAAAAGGATATTGTATTCATGATGCATCTATAAGTGACATTTGTTTGGTGGTACTTGTTTGACTTGTCTTCTTGAATGGAAGTGTTTGGTTTGAGTTATGGTCAAGTGGTTGAAGTGTTCAACAACAACGTTGTGATTTCTTTGAATTTTTGTTTTGTAGTAACAAATGGCTCCCATAGTGACATCGCTAGGGGAATGAGTTTTTGGCCATAGTATTCAACAATAAAGCAACACGATTGTCAAGGGATGAAAGGAAACTCTTTTACTTAGAAATTGGGACCAAAGTATTTGGCATGCCAGGAAGCACAACTTGTTGGAAGAGTGTTGATTGTAGTTACCTTACCCGTCACCAAGAACCCTTCTGTTAGTTCTTTATCTACATTGACGACAGTCCATGAGATTAGTTTGCCAACCTCAGGCTACTTCAACTCAAAATATGGTTAGGCGTAGAAGACATTGTCTACTACTTGGCGATGTGCTCCCAAATGTTAAGGATTGCCGAAGTATCTGAGAACTTTGAAGCTCTTGCAACTGTCATAGGGAAATAAAAACTGGAAGATAACTACAGACCATGTTGTCGCGTGGTAGGTTTGAGAGAATAACCTATCATGAGAGTTAAAAGAATATTTAGAGAATTAGCTCCGAGACATCCATAATATTGTAATGAAGTCATAAAAATCAAATTTTGACGAATAAAAGAAGCATAAACTCAATTTTGGTTCATACGTGTACTAAGTTTCCTCTCTCCTTGTCTTGTTTTTAGACGGATCTCTTAATTGTCTAGATGAACTCCCAAGTGATTTTGCACAAAGGGCATTTTTCAATTATGCGGTTGGATTCAGTTTCCATTGGGGAATTGAAGTGGTTCAAACTTCAAAGGGAACTAGAGATTACCTTGTACCGAACACTTACGTAGCATGAGAGTTATATGTTGAAGCTCAACCTGGATATTGAACACAAGTTCCTGATAGGTTTATGACCAACCCATAGATTTGGGTAAAGGAAAAGATCCAAGAAGGCGACGTTAAAGTGAAAGGATGTATTCTTTACCTTAACCTATGTTCTCTTTTGAGCATACCGAGTCAAGAACTCATACTTAGTAAGAAGATCCTCATGCTAAACCAAAGATACGGCTTTTGTGAAAAAATCATAATCAGAGTATGGAAGAAGTCAAATGGCGGCAACCAATTCTATTATGTACCCCAGGATTGGTCCAATAGAGTCTATGGACCTATTCTCAAATACAATCCTCAGAATGTTACCATTACCTTTGATGACTACAAGAAGCCCATGTGCATTAGTGACTTTTCCCAAGCACAACCAATGGTAGTGAACTCGAGTAGATATTTCTACAGATATGATGTAAATGAACAACATGCTCATGTAAACTGCTTTAATGGATTACCACCCCGGATGTATCACGAGGAGAGGAATGGTACGAAAAGGGAGACGTGAATTTCAATGCACAAGTTGAAGTTCTAAACTTTGAAACTCGAGATGTGAATAAGTATAGGGGTAGAACCTCGATTGTAGGAACCAAGAACTGGTTCATAGGACCCTTTCATATTTATGTATCTCCCTAAAGACACTATGTATCTTTTTTTTGTCTTCTACGATTATAAAAAATTGATTTTGATATAGCACATATTGTTTTGAGGATAATTTTTTTTTGAGTTTGAATCTTGGTTTTATCATTCTAACTAACTTGAGTGATGGAGTGTGTGTGTAGATGACTGACATATTACCCAGTGAGGGATATGGGCGGATATACTCTCCCGCCTTATGGTGGAAGAGCATCTTCAAACTGGAGTGGAAGTGCAAAGGCTTGTCACTACCACGCATAATGGGGAAGAGAAGAAAAGGTTAATGTCCACGGACTATATTGTACCTAATACAATCCGAGCTTGGTACCATTACGCTGTAAGAATCCCCGAGTTTAGACCACCTGAACATAAATCCTCGCCTGTTGGGAGTATCGAGTGGATACAATCCAAGTTGAGAAAGGAGATTGTTATCACTAACCAAATATTGCATATAAATTCTTATCAACTTACCTTGAGATCGATAAAGGAAACATGGATAGCTAGAAATATACTTCCCTTAGTAATGGCTATGGAATTTTTTGACATTGTTATGTTCAATGTATGGGGATGTCAATGCGCAAACAACGACCAACATTCCTTTAGACCGGTGCCTTGGAAGTTGTTCTTTGACTTATCTAGAAATTCACTAATCCACAATTCTCGCCATGTAAAAGTTTTATACAATGCCTACAACAGACCCCAGTGCCTTACAGATTGTGCAAATATACATATCTCAGTTAGGTGGGACACACCGGATGTGTTTCCAAAAGAATCTTCTTACTTCGATGACTACTTAGGGTACAAGAAGGAAATTGTTCACACCAAAACGGGATACCTGCAACAACAAACAAATCCCTTACTCAACAATGGTATAACTCACACGACAGCGAAGAAATGTTTCAACCAAATATAAAAAAGGATTATTGGGATCACCCATCTGATATACTCAAGGAATGGGATAGCTATGCTCTATTGGTGGAAGGATGTCACAATGGATATTACTGAGTGCATTATGTCAGAGCCATTAGGATTTATTAGAAACTTTCAAGACACCTTGTAGATTTTTTAGAACCCCCAAGTTTTGTGATATAGAAATTGGATTAATTTATTCATTATCCTTTCTCTTATTTCTCTCTCATCTTATCTTTAACTGTCTAGTCCATTTGACTTAAAGGACTTCAAGCGGATTAGAATATTGTACTAAGTGTGATCTTGGTTGATATGGTGCAGTAAGTTACCATACCTCCTAGAGAAAATGAGACTACTGCTATCGTAAATGCACCTATTGTTCCTCTCCACACTATCATTGATAGAGACATCAATGCTATGCTTCGCAAGTCTCAACCTGGAAATTTCAGCGGCGGGGAAGGCAAAGATGTAGGCAAAGGTTTTGAAGATTGGATTGAGCGCATGGATGACTATTTTGATTTGGCTCATTCGTCTGTAATAAACAAATTGCTAAGTTCAACCTAGAGAAAAGAGCCAAGCGTTGGTGGAGATACCATTGCACAGAAAACAATGTTGATCCTAATGTTGCAACTTGGGATTGCCTTAAAACCCAACTCAAGAAAAACTATCAAAGGACAAAGTTTATCATTCATACCATATGAATGAGTTTCCTGATTATACTCAAGGAACCAGAGATCAAGAATCATACTATCAACATTTCTCCAGTTAGCTCGACTCGTGTCAGGGTTACATAATCCTATGAAGACTAGACTCCAAAGTCTTTGTCTTACCAATTTTGCAGATGTCCTTGATGCAGGGGCAAACCCATTGAAATAGAGTTATCTACTATCAAAAATAGGAAACTAAAACCTGCTCTTATTCATGAAATCAAAAGGCCTCATCCCAAGGAGGAACAAAGGTATGGAAATCCACAACAAAGAAGAGAGAGCTTATTACATATGAAGGCCAGACAGGATCATTTTTGCTACACTTGTCTTGATCTCGGTCATCAATCCGGGGATTGTCCATTTAACAATTCAAAATTCACAGGATTGGTGGATAATTATGATCGTAGGAACTTCAATCCGAATTGGAATTTCGAAAATTTTAGACCCAGACCATCAGCAATTCAAAGGAACTTTCATCACCAAAACTCTAACCAAAACCAAAGACAACCTCAAAACTAGGGGAATTTTAGATTAGGCAATCCACCTTTTTTCCGGAATGAACCGCCTCTCAACAATAACAACAATGGAAATGTTAGCCGTCAACCTCGTCCAGGAGGAGGAGGAAATCAAAGACCTCAAGGAAGATCTCAAGTTAACAGAGCTCAAGGGACTAGAGGTGAAGGAAATCAGGCGAACGCGTATATTCATGTTGCATTTGAACATCAGGGAGTGAATGAAAAAATTTCAATAATTCAAACCCCAATGGAGTATCAAGGTAACCATTCTACCTTATTGATTGATTCAGGGAGTACACATTCTTTCATATCTCCTAAGTGTATCAAAAACCTCATTTTGCCTGACGCCGTGATACAGACCTTACAGTAGAATTAGCTACGGGTAAGAAGGTTAGATCTTCTACTTCAGTGAGTAACTTGAATTTTACTTTGGATGGTCATGATACTTCTGTAAACTTCAGAGTCTTACCCATAGGAATCTATAATGGAATCCTATGAATGGATTGGATTAAAGCCAATGATGCTTACATACATTGTAAAGACGCTTAATTGACTTTCAAAAGTGACAAAAAAATCTAGGGTTACAATTACTGGGAAATGGGGAAAGCCTAAGTATAGGGTAATGAACTTTACCAAACTTATGAAGAGTCATAGGAAAAATGAAAAGATTTACGCAGTAAAGCTTAACCCTAAGGAGAAGAAAATAGATTCACTTGAACCCAAATGAATAACAGAATTTGATGATGTATTCCCCAAAGAACTTTCATAGTTACTACCCAAGCGTAATGTTGATCATGCAATAGAGCTTACTCCAGGAGCTCAACCAGTTGCCTGTAGACCATACAAAATGTTGGTACCTGAATCTGTGGAACTCAAGGAACAACTAACTCAACTTCTTGAACAAGCTTCATTCGACCCAGCGTTTCTCTATGGAGTACTCCGTTCTCTTTAATCGGAAGAAGGATGGTACTTTACGTCTTTGTATTGATTATCATGGATTAAACCAGGTAATAATCAAGAATAAGTACGCAATACCAAGGATTGATGAATTGATTGACCAATTACATGGAGCTTTTGTCTTCACAAGAAATGATCTTAAGTCAGGGTATTACCAAATCCGAATCAAGGAGCAGGACATACCAAAGACAGAATTCAATACTCGTTTTGGACATTATGAATTTACAGTTATGCCTTTTGGACTTACCAATGCTCCTGCAACTTTTAATTGTCTCATGACTCATGTGTTTTGAGAGCATCTTGATGATTTTGTTCTTGTCCTCTTTAATGATATCTTGGTTTATTCAAAAAACAGAGAAGAACACGAACAACATGTGCAATGAATACCTTCAAAATCAACTTTATGTCAAACGTAACAAATGTACCTATTTGGGTTGTTGTAGAAGGTCTAGCTTCGGTTTTTCCTGTTCCCTTGGGTTGTTCAAAATTGGCATCTTCTTGTTGCTTCTCTTTTCCCTTTGCTTCCTCTCCTTCATTGGATTTGGTAGTTGTTGAAGGGATTGGACTTGGCATGGGATGGTCTTCTTGTTCCGTAGTGGGTGAAGTGGGTCTTGGAGACATCTCTCCTTGTTCATGATGCGGTTCACTTTCATTAGGAGAAATATGAACCTTGCATGGGCCTTGTAAGGAATCCTAATTTTTAGGGCATTCAAGAAGCTAGTTTTGAGTAGGCTTTTCTAGCCTTTTTTTTAGACACATGTAGGATGTGGACCTAAGAGGTCACCTTCTCTCTCTAGCTTTTTGAAAGTGAAGGGAGTGAAGAGGTGTGGCCACATCATCAAAAACGTGGATCACTAAGAGCCAAAATTTGACTTTTAAAAAAAAAAATTATTTTTACTTATTTTTGACTTAAAACTCCCCTCCAACATATATCCATATCAAAAAAGTATTTTTTGACATTTTTTTAAACTTACAAGCACTAAAAGTCCAATTTTTTTTAAAAAAAAACTCCCCCCCCAAAAAAAAAAAACTTTCTTCTCTCTTCCTCCTCCCTCCTTTCTCCCTCTCCTCTCCCTCCCTGCCCCTTCTCTCCTCCTCCTCCCCTCTCTCCCTCTCTCCCACTGTCCCCTTCTCTCCTCCCATGTTCCTCCCTCTCCCTCCCTGCCCCCTTCTCTCCTCCTTCTCCACTCTCTCTCTCTCTCTCTCTCTCTCCCCCACTACCCCCTTGTCTTCTCCCATGTTCCTCTCTCTCCCTCCCCCCTCTGTCTTTTCATCCTTTGCTTCCTCATGCAACAACTACCATGGTGCTCAAGGACATCACAAATCGTATGCATACATATTTTCTTGTTCGCAACGTTTGCATCGAAGGCCGCACGTGAGGGTGAGCAGAGGTCATCCCAGGAACGTCGTAGCATCGGTGAGATGAATGTTGACGATTCTTCAATATCTTGCCAATACCATCACATATTTGAATAAAACACCCCTTTATGCAAGGTAACAATATACTTCTTACTTTTGATTGTGTTCTTCTTATCATAAACTTTGAAGTCTAAGGTGTTGCCTCTACTTGTTTTGTAGTGCTTGGCACAAAGGTTGCTTTTATGCACAAATAGTGAAAGGTTGCAGGTTAGAGAGGCCAAGTGTCACCACTTTTCCTCTAAAACAGTCTTCTTTGTTACATCTTGCAGGTAGGTGCTTCAAATCCATGCTTATTAGGGGTGGTAGTCTCATCCTAATGTATATTTTTATATTGTTTATTCCCACCTAGATAGAAATACTTGCAAATTTGTACAACATATACTTAACAAGTGTCTTCATTATATAGCTTGCAAATGTTGAATTCATACATGTTTTTGTTACAAGGTGACCTCTTGCTATGCTAGTTGAGTGGCATTGTTTGCAAGAACGGCTCAAGGAACTGGCATAACATGAAGCTTTTACGGTGGCACAAAGCTCTCCTCAACGGCAATGTGGCTCCCACTACACCAAAAATCATTATGCTGACATGAAGAGATCCCTAGTACGACAATGCAAAAACTTTTCATCAGCAGCAACACACTCTTTCCTAACATGAGGGAACTCCTACCAAAGATATTTTTATGTGATAGGTCACCCCAGGAGCATACCATGTCATGGAATGGATGTAAGAACTATGACCACACTACTCCTTGTAAAGTGTTCACAGATGTATGTTTATCAAAGTTAATGAGAAGAAATTTGGACTTTTTTGTTTGTTGATGTGTAAGAGCACTCTAGGTCTACCATATTTTAGATTGTTTGATAAGTTAAATAAAATTTGTAGTCATTTAAAGTGTAAGTTTGTTTTTGTTTGGTAAGATTGTACATGAGAAGACATAATAAAGTATAAGAGATCTTGACGGAATAAGCCTCGATTAGATTCCTACCATGCACTTGTGACACCAGACCTCTCCTTGAACCTTTTGATTTCTATCATTGTGGGAAGTCTAAGGGTGGTCTATTTTCAAATTTTTAGCAATAACTTTTTTTAAAAGGAAATTTTGGTTATTTTAAAGTTTGTACACAGTCTAGGAGTTCATTCTGATTGTTTTCCTTCAGTTTCAATTTTTGATCGAGGGCACTCCTTGGAAGCCACTTTTGAAGGTGTTAGGGTGAGATTTTGAGAAAGTTTTGTATGTAGGAAATGCAGTCCTTAACACAATAAAAAACATTGGTTCTCTGAGTATTTTCAGATTCTTTTAATGCCCGTTCGAGCCCGTAGATTAAGGAAAAAGTAAGAAATGTCTGTTTTACATCATTTTTTAAGAAATTGCCAACTTGCACGTTGATTTTTGGAAAATCCGAGTAGGATATGATTTTTTTGCATCACACGATAGTCGAAGAGCGCGACGAGATGAACAAATTTATGTGAGACAAGCCCAGACAGATTCAGAGCCAATTGAACACTAGAAGCTCTTGAAAACAGCCTAAAAGTCCAACACTTGAATTATGACCATGCATAAAAATAAAGCCTGTCCTTGTCATTTTAGGGCCCCAGGGACCCTCAACATGAGGGGCCACAAGGGCGCGCAAATCAGCCATCCAAAAAATTTGGATGGCTGATTTGCGCGCCCTTGTGGCCCCTCATGTTGAGGGTCCCTGGGGCCCTAAAATGACAAGTACATGCTTTTTTTGATGCATAGCCATGAGATAGAATTGGGCAAATTGATGTATTCATAGCAAACTCCCCCCCCCCCCCCACAATGGCAAATAGCTAAACATTGTATCATGCGATGCATAAAAATAAATCTTGTACTTGTCATTTTAGGGCCCCAGGGACCCTCAACATGAGGAGCCACAAGGGCGCGCAAATCAGTCAATGACAAGTACAGGCTTTTTTTGATGCATAGCCATGAGATAGAATTGGGCAAATTGATGTATTCATAGCAAACCCCCCCCCCACAATGGCAAATAGCTAAACATTGTATCATGCCATGCATAAAAATACCTGTATTTGTCATTTTTGGATGGCTGATTTGCGCGCCCTTGTGGCCCCTCATGTTGAGGGTCCTTGGGGTCCTAAAATGACAAGTACAGGTTTTTTTTTATGCATAGCCATGAGATAGAATTGGGCAAATTGATGTATTCATAGCAAACTCCCCCCCCCCCCCCCCCCCAATGGCAAATAGCTAAACATTGTCCATGAGATAGAACTGGGCAGTTTAATGTGTTCATAGCAACCCCTCCCCCCCCCAAATGGCAGATACCTAAACCTTGTATCATGCTTATCAACCATTTTTTACTTCCTTGTGTCCATCCCCTGTTCTTGGAAATATCTTGGTCCCTATTTGTGCCTGGATGGGCATTCTACGCGCCGTTGTGGTCCCTCTTGTTGAGGGTCTCTGGGGCTTCAAAATGACAAATAGGAGCTTTGTTTTAATGTATGGCCATGAGATAGAGTTGTAGTGTTTGATGTCCGGAGTATTCACTATGTCAAATTTTCCTATATCATGTCCGTTCACCACAATGGATTGAAAGTAGCCCTTATAGGCCTTACCTACACATGTTTCTGTAACTTTACAAGAATATAAATTCCCTTTTGTTGAACACATGTGCTATGTTGCATATACTTTAGTGAACTCGCAAGGTCAAAGGCCTCACAAATTTTGTGCACTCAGAACATTTAGCACTAGAAATCAACCAAACAAGGAGCCAATTTTTACTTCCTTGTGTTCACCTCGTGTTCTTGGAAATGTTTTGGTTAAGCCATTTCTTTGGTATTTAAAACCACATGTGACCCCTATTGTTATAGTATCCGACCAAAGGTTTCTTGATTAGCAGTTATATAGGTTCGAGTGATACATATCTTCTATGTTAACAATGCATGTATCTATAATTTATGTTTACACGTTCTCTATCCAAATGAGCTACATAGTAAAAATCAAATCCGCAATTCAACAATTAAGTTCACAAGGTGATAGATATTGGTATGATCTTTAACAATACCAAATAAATAGCTACCAATAGCGAATGAATAGGGATATTTAAGAAGGTTTGATACCAAAAACTTGTCAACACTACTCAAAAAGGTGGAAACTCAAAGGCTTTATAATATATATGATGAAACAAGAATCAATAATAATTCACCCCTATATATCTACACCTCTATCTCAAGTTGTCATTTCTCTAAGTCAAGCTTGGCATAGGAATAGTATGGAAACAATAACATTTTGGAAAGCAAGAATTTAGCTTTCTCAACTTTTGAAATGTTGCTATTGATATATATTCAACATCCCCAAATGAGGACATCTTGACAAAGGTTATGATCCACTTAATAAGAATAACCATTAGTGATTAAACTGAAATCAAAATATTGCATGAATTTCTTCATGGTGGAATGATTAAAACTTGAAACTTCAAACATCTTACAGACAAATCAGAATATCCAAAAAAATCAACAATATTTCTCAAATCTGTATGAAACTCCAGTAATCTAAATAAAATACTCTCACTCAGTGCGACACCATTTAACAAAAAGAAATATTTATATTGCATTTATAGAGGAATCCAGTCTCATAAAAATAATTACAAATGGAGACAATATTGTTGCTGTTAGGCTTCTCTTACAAGTATTTGTCTTTCTCATCTAGAGATTCATATACACGAGTATTTGTGTGTCTATGACACTAGGGAAGATAGTAGTACTATAGGGATGGCTTTTCTAAGAGCTCCTAGAGAGTACCTATTGGTTCAAGATTCTACAAAAATCCTACTATTCTTATCAAAATCTTTTAACACGGTAGTGAAAGGTTCCTCACGGAACAAAAATAGGGTGCTTTCCATCTCTGCACATGGTTGCTTGCTCATGTCCTCTCAAAACAAGTTGACTCTGTAAGTAAACAACAGATTATGTGAGCACAAAGTTATAAAGTACAAAATGATATCATTCTAATAATCTAATGACAACTATACAAAGAATAAATTATAAGAAAAATCTTTGATGACTCTCCATAGATAACACAACTTATTTACATTGTGAGACTCAATCACATGCTACAAAACTATAGATGGCGCACCAAAGCCATCAACAAAATAGCACCACCCAATGTTATGAGGTGTGAAGCCTAAACATTGAAAGCCATAAAGAGGTTAATTCCCTCCAGCATGATAAACTTAAAGATGGAGATGATCTTAAGCTCTGAATGTAAGCTACAAGGGTAGTTTTCTCACCATTCTATCTTTATGTTGGAGATGAATCCTTGCAATGCCCATGCACTATTCACACCTCCTGTTCTTGTGGTATGCAAGTCATGTGAGTTGATGCTTTTTCCACCTTCGGGAGTAAAGGTTTCCATGTAGTGCGAGTGAATGAAAGTAGAAGGAGGAGAATCTTGTTTCTTGCTGTAATGGAGGTGAGAGAAGGGAGAGGAGTTAGCTTAGTGTGGAACTATGTGGTGGGCAAGGGGAAGAGATGGGGAAGAAGCTTGCTTGGTGCTACAATGGAGATGGGAGAAAGCTAATAGAGAGATAATGTTGGACTATAGGGGGTGCATGTGGTTGTTGTAGCCATGGAGAGCTTGGAAAAGGGTTTGTAGAGAGAGAAAATCACTTTTAGCTATAGAATAGGTTTGGAAAGACTTTGGAAGGTGGAAAATGATGTTTTGAAATTTTTTGAAAAATTTTAATTTTTTTGAATTTTTTAGTGCACGTTTTTGACTTTTGGAGGTCAAAAATACTTTTTTGATCATGAAATAGGTTAGGGGACCTTTTAAGGAGGGAAAACTTGAAATTTGAAATTTTTTGAAAATTTGAAATTTTTAGTGTATTTTTAAATCCGGGCCAAAAAGTGGGGGAAAAAAGGTCAAAGTGGTCCCCCCCCCCCCCCCCCCCTCCCTTTCCCCTAGCCACCTCCCTTACCTTCTCACTAGGTAAGAGGCCATTAAGAGGTGTAAGGCTACCTTGTCCCCTTACTTTTTTGAGGGTATAGAGTGTGTCCACCACCCTCTTCCTATTGGCTGGCCTCTAATTAACTTTAATCCCAAAGGGCCCCTAGAGGGTTCATATTTTTCCTAATGTTGTTGTGCACCTTCTGCTTCCCTTTATTGTGCAATCGATGCTTCTCTTGCTTTCCTTTGCACTTCTAGAGCTTCATCTTTCTTCAAGGCCTCGACTTCTGCATACACCTGCTCAAGTAAATCTTTTGGATCCTCTGGGACTTTCTTTGCAGGGTTCTTTGTCCTTGGACCCTTGATCTCCCTCGGACTCCATGATTCTGGGTTTTCTCCTACAGCTTGGTGGCTTCTTTCATAAGACTCTTTTTCCCTCTCGAACCTTGCTTTCTTCTGTTGAGGTTCTTCTTAATGGGTTGCCACTGCTTTCTTCTTCATTTCTTCTCTTCTTGCCCTTGTTTCTTCATTATCAGAGCTTTCGCTGTTGTGGGCTTCAGACGAGCTTTCTGCTCATTCTTCATCCGATTTATATATCCTTTTCTTTATCAATCTAGTGGTTCATGGAGAAGGTTGAGCTGATACTATCCATGTATTATGATCTAAGGCTGGCGGCAAGTTATCTACCATTCCAATAGCATGGTATGTGATTCGTGTTAGAACTTCTGGAGTTCTCAGATATGTGATCTTTTCTTCCTTTTTTGTGCTCTTGAGTGTTGTACTCACGTATTGCACGTGATCTTTTGGCTGCCTTGTTGTTGACTTCAACACTTGTGTGAAAGTAGTTGCAACTGCATGATTCGGATTTGTGTATCTTGGTGGTCTCTTTGAGACGAAATGGAAGTGTTGGTGATAAAGACGGATTGGATCTTCCACTTGCTTTAGAATGAGATCAGAGAAGGTGGCAACAGTGGTATCCTTGATAAAAGTACCTGTTGTCTTCCTATCCCTTGCCCTCATCATCATACCTTCTGTTGGCAGCTTTAGTGCCTCGGCCACTATGTCCTTGTTGATAACCACTTCAATGTTTTGGCCTTGTTGATCCGTGATTTGAGTAGATCCATCTTCTTTGATTCTGGATAATATTTCATAGGTCCTTTGGAAATCTACTCCACATGGCTCCTGGTCGTAGAATTCCCAAAGTCCAAGTCTTCTGTTGGCTTCTTTAGTTTTTGGCCTTGCAGGTACATCATAAACTTCCTTGAATAGCAGTTGTAACTCCACCTTTCCATCTTCACTCTTGAACCTACCAGTGAAGATTGTAGTGTTGTTTTCTTCAAGATGTTCTTTGGATAGGTAGGTTGCCTTTGCTGTTTTCACAGACTCTTGGCTCCAACTGGTATGATGGAAATTCTTGCAGCTTCTCCTTCTGAGTCATCCTCCTCTTTGCTTTTTCAGCCACTTCCATTGCACCTAATAGGAGAATACAGTGTTAAAGTTAGAAAATTCCATGGATTGTGCTCTGAAATGCCCCGAGTCTGATCTGCTAGCAAATGATGTCCATTTTTCTTCAAATCAATTTTGGAGATGCATAGATGCATAAAAACATGTAGAGATCAAAATCATGCAATCCAGGCAAAATTTGCAACTAAAGTAAATCATCTTGATTATTTATAGCTGGGAAATTTTTCCAACTTTTTGCATTTTTGACATCATGGGCTTGAAAATTGTGGCATTTAGATACTTTGAGTGAAGTGTGGGCTCATTTAAGTGCACTCGGTGGAAATGGTGCCAGCTTTAGGCTTCAGACTCTAAAACAGTAGATATAAAGGGATTTTGATTTTTTGTGATCCAAATGTGATCACAATCAAACTTGATTGGTGGGCTTGGAACAACATGTACTTTGGTCCCATAAGGTCAAAGTTGAAATTTGAACCCATTCTGGTAAAATAGTAAATAAATGTGATTATTAACTTTTTCTTCAACTTGGTCATTTTTTGTTGCAAGTTAGTTCTAGACATGATATAGAGCCTGTGTGTGAGATATGGGGTGATTTGGATCGAAAAATTGTTGGAATTAGGGTTGCACAGAAACACACACAGCTTGGAGAAGACGAAGGAAGCTCAAGGCACACAATAGAGAGTGTGTTACTTAGTGTGCAATGGAAAGATAGAGAGCCCTAGAGTGATGGGCGTATATACAATGCACGGGGGAAAAAACCTCCTAAAGAGGGAAAAAATGCCCCGGTGGTCCTAATGTGTTCACACACATCACTACCACATGTATATGGTAACAAATCCCCCCTGGAGTGATGCGGTGAACGAGAGCTGGCACATGAGTAAAGGGAAGTGCCATGCCCTGAGGACAGGATCAGTCCACAAAGGGGAGTAAGCCCAAAGCTTTGCGGAAAGCTTCAAGCTTCTCACGAGACAATGCCTTTGTGAAAAGATATGCAAGGTTGTCCTGTGTTGGCACATAAGCCAAGCTGATCTCTCCTGCTGAGAGCCTCTCCCTGACATAGTGGTAATGCACCTGAATGTGCTTTATGTGAGCATGAAAAACTGGGTTCCTCGCAACTGCCAATGCGCTCTGACTGTCAGTGTAGATAGTGTTGGCAGTGTCCTGTCCAACACCCAAATCATCCATAAGGCATCTGAGCCATACACACTCAACCGTAGCTGTGAAGACTGCCCTGTACTCAGCCTCACAACTCGAAGTGGCCACAGTAGGTTGCTTCTTGCTCAACCATGATATACATGAACTGCCAAGCATGAAACAAAAACCACTTGTGGACACTCGCGTGTCAAAACAACCAGCCCAATCTGAGTCCGAAAAAGCATGTAAGTCTGGCGGCAATGATCCCCCCTTGGGATAAAACAAGTCAAGATGTAAAGTGCCACTAAGATAGCGGAAAATCCTCTTGACAGCCTACCAATGCTTAGACCCTGGGCTATGCATAAATCTGATGACCTGTGAGACTGCAAACTGAATATCCGGCCTCATGTTGCATACATAAATGAGGCAGCCAACAACAGTTTGGTAAAGAGTGACATCAGCAGGATCGCCAGCATCATGTAGACTTAACTTCAAACCTGTTTCCATGGGAGTGGCAATAGGTTTGCAATCCTCAAGTCCAAACTTACATAGCAATGTCTCTATGTAACTTTTTTGACACAATGCAATACCACCATCACACTGCTTAAACTGTATACCCAAGTAATGATGCAACAGCCCCAAATCTTTCATCTTGAAAGTAGCATTCAAATCATCCTTAAATTCAGCAATATGTCTTTCATTTGGTCCAGTGATCAGCAAATCATCAACGTAAAGAACCACAATGAGAAGTACATCACCCTCACGCTTTACATACAATGTGCTTTCTATTGGACTGTTACAAAAGCCTTGTTTGACCAAATGAGTGTCAGCTTTCTCATACCAAGCACGAGGAGATTGCTTCAACCCATACAAAGCCTTGTTACATTTGCACACTTTTTCCTCTTGTCCTTTTATGACAAAACCGCGAGGCTGCGTTATATAAACTTCCTAAAATATGTCACCATTCAAGAAAGCAGTAAGAATGTCTGATTGATGTACATCCCAACCAAAATGAGCTGCCAATGCACATAGAAAACACACAGTAGTCCTACGACAAGTGGGAGCAAAAGTCTCTTCATAATCTATGCCTTTTTGCTGTGGATAACCCTTTGCAACAAGTCGAGCCTTATGGCAATCAATCTCACCATCCGGCTTGCGTTTCAACTTGTAAACCCACTTCGTACCAATGGCCTTTTTGCCAAGAGGCAAATCACATAAAGTCCATGTGTCATTTTCTATAAGTGCATCATATTCTGATTGCATGGCAGCCATCCGATTTTTTGAATTTTGTGCTTCATCAAAAGACAGAGGCTCCTCAACATCATGTAAGCTAGACACAGCCAAAGCATAACAATCTGATGCATAAGATGCATGGCGAGAGCTTGAACGAGTACGACTAGACAAAGGTGCATCCAATTTACTGTCACGCAAAGTGTGCACCAGCCATTTTGGCATACCTCTAGCCTGCTCATTTTCAGCCCTTTCCTCATCAAGTACATCATGTACATCTGCATCAGTAATAGGCTGATCTAAAACATTTTCAGAAACCCCCATAGGCTGTACATTTGCCTCATTGGCACTTACATTCGTATTTCCACCACTGAAAAGAGGCAACAAAGTGTCATAAATGTCCTGTGAGCTTACATTACTGTCTCTAGTACATGACAGCAAGGGCTGAATAGAATCTTCCACAAACACTACATCCCGTGAAACCAGAATACGTTTTGTTTGCGGATGATAAAACCTATAACCTTTGCTTTCAGCACTATACAACACTATAACCAACAAAAATACATTTGACAGCCTTATCATCCAATTTTCTGCGCTGCACTTGTGGCACCAAAGCATATGCCAAACAGCCAAAAAGACGCATGTGCTCAATAGAAGGCTTTCTATCATGCCATGCTTCATATGGAGTAATAGACTGCAAAGCTTTTGTAGGACACCTGTTAAGTACATAAGTGGCACACATGATGGCCTCAAGCCAAAAAGAATGCGGTAAAGCTTGACTTTTGACCATACATCCTGCCATTTTCGTCAGTGACCTGTTTTTCCTCTCAGCAACACCATTTTGCTAAGGTGTATAAGGCACTGTACATTGGTGTTTTATCCCACGACTATCCAGAAATGCATTAAATTCATGAGACATATACTCCCCCCCTCGATGGGAACGGAGGGTGCCCATAGTACATTTTGAGACATTTTCAACCATAGCAAGAAATTTTTTGAAGCACATAAAAACTTCGGACTTCGCTTTAAGCGGAAATACCCATGCATGCCTCGAGTAATCATCAATGAAAGTCACGAAGTACAGGTAATTGCCCAAGGACGGAGTTTGCATGGGCCCACAAACATCACTATGCACAAGCTGCAACCTGCATGTGGCCCGAACTGAACCATCCTTTGGAAATTTAGAACGCTTCATCTTACCCAAAATACAGCCTTCACAAACATGTTTGACAGGTGCTTCAAGAGGTGGCAAAGAAGCAACCATATCAGATTTCTGCAAACGCAGCAAACTGGAAAAATTCAGATGACCAAAACGTGCATGCCAAAGTTTTGCATCTGAAATAGCCCTTGAATCTGCAACAGCATTTGCAAAATTTTGTCCACACTTTTCATACAAAGTGAGCTTATACAGCCCACGACACAAAAGCCCAGATGCAACAATTTCATCACCAAAACTGAGATCATGAACTGTACATTTGCCATCCACAAATTTGACTACAAGTCCAAGTCTAGCAAGTGCGGATACAGACAAGAGATTCTTCTTGATCCCAGGTACGTAAAGTGCATCAACAAGTGTGAAGGAACTGCCATTAGCAGCAGCGAGCACAATCTTTCCAACTCCCTGAACTGGATAAGAGGCGTTGTTGGCACAAGTGACTGAATTCCCATGAGGGACACACTCGAGAGAGGTAAACAATTCACGATGTGAGGTAATGTGCTTTGTAGCACCACTGTCGAAATACCACACATGTGAATCTGCAACAACTGACAAGCATGCATCATGGACAGCAGGATTGTAAGTGCACTCTGTGCTAAAAGCCCATTCTGCATCAACATCAGCAACACAGTCTCCTTTCACAGAAGACTCAACAATGGCTGCATTTGTAGTGGAACCAGCATTTGCAGTGGAACCACCCTCTTTCTTCTTAGCCTCTTTGGCCTTCAACTTAGGACACGACTTGATCAAGTGATCATTGGCTTTACAATAATGGCAACGCATCTTCTTTTTGCCCTTATCACCAGAATCGCCAGACGAAGTGCTGCCAGCAGAAGCATTAGGAACAGAATTTTTGCCACTCGCAGCAGAACCATAAGAAGTGGCTACATTACTGTTACCACCCTTTCTTTGAGAAGCAATAAAAGCCTGCTCAACTGCACGCTGCCTAGTCCTGTTTTTTCTTGAAAGTGACTCTTGCAACAGCAATGTGCATAATGTATCAAACTTGACAACTTCAGGATTTCCTTGGGTCATAAGTCTCCAAGTACTAGCAAAAGTCTGGTAGGAATCTGGTAAGGCATCAGGAACAGTCTGCACAAGGGAATTGTCTGAAATGACTTCACCTGCAGAAATAAGCTGCTCATTGATATCCTTGACACTAGCAAGGAAAGTGTCCATATCATCTTCCTCATGCATAATCTTCAACTCCAGCTCTTTACGCAGCAAAGAAATTTTAGCCTCATTGCGGCTTGCATAAAGACCTGCTAAAATATCCAAAGCCTGTTTTGCAGATTTTGGTGAACGGATGTGAGGAACAATGGTGCGCTTCACAGACAACGCAATCAATGCATGAGCCTGCGCATCCTTAACATCCCAACGAGCTTGTTCTGCCGTAGGCAAAGCAACTCTAACAGCTGCAATCCTTGCAGCAAGACCTGCAACATCCTCAACATCGCCTACATCCTCAGAACCAGGCCGTACATCAATGCCCTGCACAATGTTCCAGACACCCTTTGACTCAAGAACATGTTGCATCATATAAGCCCACATAGGGTAGTTGTTCCCATCCAACCTGTCCTCGGCAGCAAACATCTTGAACACATCTGTGTTGTTGTTGTCAGCCATGGTAAATGCTGCACCTGATGTGAAAACTGCCCGAAAATAGGAGAAACGGAGCGGGAACAACCTGTGCTATATAGCACAAACCGTTGAAGACTATAAGGCACCTGTTATGCAGAAAACGGCACTGACAAAAATTCTGCACAAAATGACGAAATAGCCTGTGGAGTACTGCCTATAGTGGAAACATAGGCCGAAATGAGCCCAAATCAAAATTCTGAGCTCACTGAAATCGGAGAAAGTGAGCAGGCGTGTGCTGGAGCAGCTGGCGACTAAGCCCGGGAGGACGTGACCTGCTCTGATACCAATTGTTGGAATTAGGGTTGCAGAGAAACACACACAGCTTGGAGAAGACGAAGGAAGCTCAAGGCACACAATAGGGAGTGTGTTACTTAGTGTGCAATGGAAAGATGGATAGCCCTAGAGTGATGGGCGTATATACAATGCACGGGGGAAAAAACCTCCTAAAGAGGGAAAAAATGCCCCGGCGGTCCTAGTGTGTTCACACACATTGCTACCACATGTATATGGTAACAAAAATGTTACTGTTCACTCAAAATTTGGATAAAATATCCTTTAGTGCGTTTTTTGACAAAATCAAAGGTTTTCTTGATCTTTTGGGCTCATACTTGACATCTGGCATGTGATAGATGTGTATAAGTAATAGGTGAAGTGACACAATAATTCTCAAGCCAAATGTGCACAAAAGAAAATAATTGCGATTATTTACAGTAGTCACTTTTTTTTGCATGAAAAGATAAGTTGATAACCTAAACATCTTTAATTCATCTAAAACAAGTCCTAAAACAAATTTGGTAAGGTTTGGTCGTGTCGGCATCACTTCATGCTCTTGTCGACTCTAAAATCACCGGTTTTTGCTTCGACTTGGTGTATAGAGTTGTTTTGTCACTTTTGAAGCCATGGACGTGTCAACTACTTAGTCCTGATGCTGCTCATCCAATTTGGGCTCATTCGGAGTCAGTTAGACTTCATATGTCAAATTTGACACTTTGTATTCTTTGACATGTTTCCTTCTGTTTGAGAGCTTGCCTTGACTGTTTTCTTGAAACCATCTAGGTACATTGTGTATAGACCTTGTCTATAAGATACCCGTGGAGTCATAATCTAGTTTCGGTTATGTGGAAAAAAAACTATATTATTTACTTGGGACCCCTTTGACCCCTGTCAAATGGTCATCTAATGATATGGAAGTGTTCTACTCTCTAGGGGCATGCTACAGTTTAAGTCTCGTCCAATTCGATTGAGCTAACAAGCCACTATGGTCGTTTTTGTGTCATAGGAGTTCGTGCACAGCTAGGATTCTAGGGTTTTTCCTGAGCCTAGACTTGCTGCCCGATTGTATATAAACATTCTTTGATAAGTTTAGAACTTACCCCTCATGTCTCGTGTGAGATGGCGCTGAAAATGGGTGACTGTGGACTCCGGAAATCACACGCGAAGAATGTAGAATGCTCTCTCCTCCAAGAGTGACTAGTGAAAATGACGTGATTTTGGGCTACTTTGGATATTTATACTCGGACTTTCCAAAATATTTTTTCCCAGATTCCCCTATTACTCCTACTAGGCCGTGAAATCTACATTAGACTCAAAAATTTTCTTAATCGGATTCCGTTAGCTCATTCTGCAAGAATTTGCAAAAGTAGGCCTTGGCGGCCTAATTTAGGCTTCCCGCTTCTGTTTGTCATTTTGATTGAAATTTTTTTAACCTGTGCTTTGTTCTTCTGATCATCAACATATCTTCAATTTCTCCATCTGAGCTCATTTGCTATTTATTATTAAATTTTGACCTGTTTATTATAAAAAAATAATAAAATAATAAAATGAACTAAAAAAGAAAATTGAAAACTCAATAATTAAGAAAATCCATTGGGGAACACTATTTTACCACTTTTTGGTGGATTTCTCCATTTTTAAGCTCCAATATCAAGAAAAATTGATGAAAATAAGCAAAAAAGTCTATTTTTGATGTATTTTTAGATAGTATATACACTATTTACACTCATTGGGGAGATGTTATCATTTGAAATTCTCTCGCTGATGATTTTTAAGGGCATAATTAGGTAATTTTGCAAAACAAACCACACGTTAAAATTCAACTTATTTCCTCCCTCTGCAAACATTGCCCTTAATTACCGAAGTTCCCTTCCACCCCTCCTAAATGGAGTACTCTGGGATGACTATGTACATGGGTTGAACAATCGTGTCTATGCATAGCCGTGGTTGTCTCTATCATGCTTTGAAGGTCAATGCTACTCAAACAAGCATGCTGTGCAAGAGTTGGGTCTTGAATAGTTAGCTCAAGGGTTTCCGTGGTCGAGATTTCCTATTGATGTTTTCGAAATAGCAAAAAAGCTAATCCAGCATGTGCTTGTTCTAGAGTGCGGATGTATTCATCTTCATTTGCACAAAGATGCAAATGTTGATCCTTTCCTCTCCTATACAATTGGTTTCCAATAAAAGCATAGTGTCTTGCTTCAGTTTCAATAGCTCTTTGGCGGCGTTTACTCATATCCTTCGAAAATGTTCTGTTTGATAAGTAAGTAACTAGATAGTTACTCTACTTATTTAGGAACAAGTGAAATCTAAAATAATGTCACATGAGGTATGGGTGATTGTTTTTGGCACTTAAGACAATTTTTCACAAACGAGTGAATATCACTTCTCATGGTTGGCCGAAATACTCCAAGTCTCAAGATCCGTTGCATAGTTTGGTCTTCCGTAAAGTGAAGTCCCACTATGGTAGCATGTGCTTGACTTAGGTATTGGGTTTTCTCCTCACGATTAATACACAAAAGAAATACTCCATCTTGATTTTTTTTGTATAATTATCTAGCTAATAATTGATACATAGCGGATTGCCCAATTAATCCTGTTGTAATAGGAAAGGGTATTTGAGAATCCACTAGAGATACGGTCATCAATGACACTATATCTTTTGACCAATGGGGTATCATTTCCACGGGGAACAGATATGCATCTGGTAGATCATTATCTACCCCTTTCGGTGGTTCTCTTGAAATAATCCTTGATAAATGATCTACTCTTTGGTGTGTGGTGCCCTTTTTTACAACTACAGTGAAATCAAATTCCAAAAGAATGATGAACCATCTCACTATTCTTCCTGTGTTGCATGGCTTGTTGACCAAGTACAATAAAGCTTGGTGGTCCATAAAGAACACAAACTTGTTGGAGAATAGGTAATTTCTATACTTTTTTATGACATAGACCATTCCTAATCCTTATCTTTTGGTGGTTGTGTAGTTTCTCTCTGCCACATTGAACTGTATCCTAGCACAGGAAATAGGAAAATCAAAACTTTCATCTCCTGGTTTAGCTAATATACATTCAATGGAAAAATTGGAAGCATCAACATGTATATGGAATATCTTATTCCAATCTAGTGCCTTCAATATTGGGACTGAAGTGAGAGCTTGTTTAAGCTTCATAAGGATTCTTCACATTCATCAGTCCATACAAAGAGTGTAATCAAGCTATACATGGGTTTTGCAATTATAACATACATGTAAATGAATGGTTTGTAATATCCACAATGTCCCCTGAAAGCTTGAACCCCTTTGACAGTTGTTGGTCTAGGCAATTCAACAATAACATGAATTTTATCCATATCGGTCGCTATGCCATTTTTAGACACTATATGTTTAAAAAATTTTCCTTGTCTGCCCATAAATGTGCACTTTTTCAGGATTTAAGCAAATCCTATAAAGTCTACATTTCTCGAATATTTTTTTGAAGTGTTCAAAATGATCAGCTCGGATTGATGAATGTACACATAAATCATCCATACATACTTCCAAGAAATTCCAAAGATATTCTTTAAAAGCATGGCTCATCAATCTTTGAAAGGTGGAAGGAGCATTAGTTAACCCAAAAGGCATAACCCAATAGAAAAAATACCCCATTCAGTTGCAAAGTCATTTTTATGTTGATCTTCGGGATCAACCAAAATTTGATTGTACTTTGGAAAGCCATCTAAAAAGCTGTAAGCTTCTTTTCCTACAACTCGTTCTAAAACATGCTCGGTGATTGGAAGAGGGTAGTTATCTGTAATGGTGGATATTCACTTTTTTGAGATTGACACACTCTTAATTTCCATTTTTCTTGGGTACCACCACGGTTGGAGACACCCAATGTGTGTGTTCAATTTCATAAATGAATTTGGATTCCTTGAGCTTTTCTATCTCTTTTTTTGATGTTTCTGGCAAAGGTTTCATTATAAGTATATGGACTTTGTTTCGGTTTCGCATCATCTCTCATAGGTATGGTAGGCTGACAGATTTTTGGATCGACACCCGTGAGATCTTTACAAGACCAAGCAAAGATATTCCGGTATTCTTTCAGTAACCTTAGAAAAAGCTCTTCTTATTCTTGAGTCAAGTCATTCGCAATGTAGGTAGGTCTAGGCTCTTCTCTTGGTTCGGCTAGATCTATCTTCTTTGCATTTTCAGGTCCTTCATAGGACTCACCCTGTTTTCTTAGTTCTCTTACAGGTTGTTTGACTATGATCTTTTGGTCTTGGAGAGTATATTTCTTGTAATGGGATAAAACACTCATTACATCTTTACTCTCTTTCTCCGTTGTTACCATTTTAGTGGTATACATCTCCTTTAGAGCTTCTTTCAACTCTTGATATTTCTTCTTTCGTTCCACTCGTGTCATGGAGGAATCATCATCCCGGTATTTAGGTTTTGATTGAGTTTCCTTTCTCATTTTCCATGATGTCTTTGATGTTTCTTGTTTTTTGTCTGAAAGATATCTACCCGTGATTTTGTCTTTGACACAATCATGTGCATCTATGTGCATCAAAAACTGTGTTTTGCTAGAAACTGATGGCATGGGTCTAGATTTCAAGTTTTTTGGGTTTCTTTTTCTTGATGTTAGTAATCATTCATAGAGTTTTTGGTATCAACCTTGGTCAATTTTGAGCTGAAAGTAAATAATTGTGATTATTTACTTTTGGCCTAAAATGAACACTTTTTGCAATTTTTTCACTGGACAGTCTTTTTATGACATGCTTTAAGCCTCTGAGTCAAGTCAAAACTTAGTTTGGCCTAAAATCTCAAGAAAAAGTAATAATATGAGTTTATGAAAACTCTTGAAAATTTACCTCAATTGCATCTTTAAGCTTACCCACTGGTTCATACAACTTTTAGAGGACGGATTCAGTGGTTGACATCCTTTTGGTGTTGTTTCAAGCCGTAGACCTGAAATTTTGTAACTTCACATAAAAAACTCATAATTGATTCTTTTGGAGTGAGCAATGCTTTGATATCCCACCTCGGATTCTACTTACCCTACCAGTAGGTTCTATTGCAATGGGGTTGTGGAAAGTGTCCACAAACACTTGTTTTCTTGTTCTTTATGGTTTTCCAAGCATTGATCTTAAGACTTGTCTAGTCTCTCAATCATTCTCAAAATACTAATCTAATCCTACAATCCTACAAGGTACTCATCAAGTACAATCTTCCTCCAAGCTACCTCTACACAGCAAAAGACGACAATCTTAAGCTATACGGTTTTAAAGAGAAAGCTTTAACTCTAGGTGATCTTAGAGGAAGTTAAAGGATGGCATAGACAATACTTGAAAAGAGAGAGAGATAGGACAATTGACAACAGTTGAGGACCGGATTTACATGGAGCCAGTCCCCCCTCCAGAAAGGATTTGTATTATAGCTTCTCCCATTAAAGGAGACTTTTTTACAATACAATCTTTGTTTTCCTTGACAAAACTCGTTGGTGCAATGAATATGGAACCTTATTCTTGAAAAACACACCTAGTGGGCCTAGCCTCAATCCCAAGACCTCACACACCTTCAAAGATGGTGAGAGCTACCAGGGAATGAGGAAAGATTAAGAGGAAGAAGATGTATCTTACGAGAAAGAAGTATTCTCCTCAGATAATCACTCTAATAGGATAGCTTAGCTTAGTAATTAGCATGGTAGAGGAGATGAGCATGCCATTGAAGCTTGGCTCTTGGTTGGATTTTCATTCCATAGCCAAGAGTTGTTGGTGTAGGCCTCTACTTCTCAATGCTTAGAGAAGGAGATGGAGTTCTTGCTCAATACATAAGTTGTTTGTGTGTGTGTGTGTGTGTGTGTGTGTGTGTAGCAAAGTTGATTAGTCTAAAATTTTAAGCTCCCTCTCTTCTTGGTCGACCCATCTTCCCAAATGCTCTTGCTAGCTTCCCATTGGCTCCTGTAAAGCTTAGCAATTAACAATTAAGAAGCATAGTTGATAGCCTTGTGACATGTGTCCCCCTTTCACCTTTTGTGAGAGCTTTAGGTAATTAAAATAATTTATTTTAACCCTCATTGGACCTTTTAGTCTTCTGGCCAATAGGAATCAAGCAACCCATTGGGCTGTTGGATGCTCATTGGACCCCTTGGTAGACTGTCCAATAGTCTTCTAGGGAGGTTAAATTCTATTGGTACTTTTATCAAAAAATTTTAAATTGATTAGACTAATTTTACTCTAGCCTAATTATCATTGGTCCACCTCTATGGTCATCCAATAGGATTTGAGGGGAGATTGGGGGCATCTGGGCTAGGAGCCCTTTGTGTGAAGGGAGAGCTTGTGTGTGTGTGTGTGTGTGTGTGTGTGTGTGTGTTTCTCTCTCTTCCCCTACCTTTAGGGCTTGCCCCCTCCTTCCTAGGGATGTGGAAAACTTTTTCGTCTTCCCAGAACCATCCAATTTTCCCCCTTTTGGCCATTGGACTTTTTAATTAAATTAGGAACTTTAGCCTATGGAAGTCTTAATGGAGCTGAACCTTAGGTCTTTTAAGCTCCATTGATGAACATTACTCTTTTGTAGACTGTCCCCCTTTGGATCCCTATTTTCCCTCCTTTGGATCCCTGCTGAGATCGGTCTGGCAGCCTTACCAATATTGTAGCTTTTACTCCCTTGGTACCTCCCCATATTAAATGATCAGTTTAACATGAGAAAATAATTTAAGAGAATTATATATTAGTTTTTACTGATGAGAAATGATAACTAAGTCAAGGACTTAATCTTTGGTGATGAGTTATGTCCGCATGTTACTTTCATGGAAAGTGAGAAGAGGTATTCTTTCAGACACCTCTTACTTGTGGTAACTCGTTTAGTATACTCTAGTGAGTTATAAATAGAGTTTACACACTATATTGTATGTGGGTTGGTTTCATAAGATGGTTGCAAAGGTACAACAATGTAAAACATCAAGATGTTATTCTTGATTTCATTGAACCTCCTATTGAATTGTGTTTCAATCAAATGGACAATTAGATCCATGAAGGATGCCACTGTGGAAAACATTGTGCTCGTATGAAGATATGACCATCTTTGTTTTTGAGGAAAAAAATGGTTCTCCAAGGGGGGAGTAATGTTAGGCTTAGGGCAAGACCAAGTAGACCAAGGGCCAGGACGGACATGCGGTAAAGGGGGTCCTATAAATAGCATGGCCGAGGGCCTATATAGGGTATGGTTGGGTTGTTATTTGCATGTGCGAGTCCCCTCTATCTTAGAAAAACACTTATTGAGATGCACCTAAAATGGCTCTAATGAAGATTGTTGATGCCGTGGTTGTGCCATTTGTTTCTCCAATTGGTGAGGTCCAAAGAATAGTTGAACTTCCTTGTATCGCAACTGGCCACCCTCAAACACGAGCTATTGCTTAAGGTGTTTGGCTCGGTTGTTTACAATATACTCAATTATCTTTAATCAGAGGCGGTTGCTTGGTTGGTAGACTAGGAAGCTATGCTTATAAGCATGCATAAATTTTTATCGCTTATACATGCTATCACTTAATTAGATATGTAATGTCACGTTATTGGAAGCTTGTGACTAGTGAGTAAGGTGGCGGCTATCAAAAAAAGCGAGGGTGGTGGCCAAGGAGTAGAGGAGGGCACATCACCTTGTGGGTCTGTCAGGAAGATAGTGTAGGAGAGCAGAGTGGGAGCACATGGAAAAC